>NC_140580.1:1087721016-1089212516 GCF_964204655.1 Triturus cristatus
CGCGACGCATGATGTCACTGCGGGCGCGAGACAGCGCAAATGGCTAAAAACAATCCAACATCTCATGGAGAACGTGACCGGATCAAGAAAACTTGTCGGCAAATGCAGGGATTCAGGTAAGGCGATCGCGCGCGCGTAAGAATGTATTATTTTACAGCGCGAGCAAGAAACAAATTATCGCCAAGCTGCGGAAAGCGGAAATTTCGACATTTTCGCGCTCTCCGCGGAACGCGAAAATGTCAAATTATTGCAATTTCCACGAACGGAACGAAATTTTTGCCCAGGCCTAGGTGAGACCTGAATTACCAGGCGGAATTTCAGCTCAGTAGAATTCCACGAGGCGTTGCCACCGCTGCAGGCAGACCTCTTGCTTTGTTTTTTTATTTATTACAGGGCAAAGCTTGCAACAATCCATTTCCTCCTTCCAGCCCCTACTCCTCCCTCCTGTCATCCCCCACAACACCAGAGCTTCCCCCATACTATTTGCCACCTTGGCATAAAACATCATCCCATCCCTCCCTCCCCTACTCTCTTCACTCACATCCAGCCAAAGGTCCCGGTATTAACACTTGCTCAAAGTAAATATTTATGTGTGCAACACCACAGAATTGGGAATTCTGTGTGGTTTTATGACCAGATGAATTGACCCCACATGGTAATTTCGCATTCCACGAGGATTCATTTGTAATTAGACAGTACTGGGGCAGATTTACCACATGGTAACAGCACAATCACATGTTATGTTAGTTAGGTATTTATAAAGCGCGTGGCTACTCCCAAGAGTGTCCGGCGCTGAGTAAAGAACCGCATAACAGTCAAAGTGAAAGGAACAAGTTAGACATCAATCAGAAAAGAACAGATTAGAGTTGGAAAAGCCATGTCTTAAGCTTTTTCCTAAAGGTGAGGAGATCCTGAACTTGTTTGAGGTGCAAGGGAAGACTGTTCCATAGGCGGGAGACAATAACCTGGAAGGAACGACCTCCGATCCTAGCAAATGAAACTTTAGGGACAGGGATCAAAAGTTGAGTGGAGGACCTCAGAGTACGTTGGGGAATGTAACGGGGAAATCTTAGTCTAAAGTAAGGAGCTCCAATCTGATTAAAAGCTTTAAAAACCAGAATCAAAGCTTTAAATTGAATTCTCTTCTGAACAGGAAGCCAATGCAGAGATGACAGGAGAGGGGATACATGAGTCCTGGGGGCAGCCAGAAAGATGGCCCTGGCCGCCGCATTTTGAGTCACCTGCAGGCGAGCAATTAAGTAACCAGGAAGTCCCAGGTACAGAGAATTGACATAGTCCAGACGCGAGGTTACCAAGGCTTGGACAATGGTTTTTCTGTGAGGGACAGATAGCAGAGGCAAAAGGTTACGTGCCATTCTTAAAATCCCAAAACAAGTCCCAGCTACAGATTGAATCTGGGATTTCATAGAAAGCGTCGCATCTAGTCTAACCCTGAGATTCTTGACTGTAGTCACAGAAGAGCTGGGGGGGGGACAGATTCTGCAGCCACCAGCTGTTCCATGTTTCGCAGCGGCGAGGGCCGAAGATGATTATCTCGGACTTATCAGGGTTACATTTCATTTGATTCTCTTTCCGCCACGAGAAATCCTCTGAGAGACATACGTTGATTGCAAGACCATCGAACTCGGCCTCTTTCTCACATGTGAACAGCTGCTGGGTATCGTCTGCATACGATATAATCTTAGCCCTGTGTTGTTCAACCAAAAGTGCAATAGGGGCCAAATATAAATTAAATAGAGTTGGGCTCAAAATAGAGCCCTGCGAGACCCTGGTGTTCATAGGAGGAATATCAGCAGAAAAAGGAGGGGACCATATAGTCTGAAGACGATTACTGAGAAAAGACCTAATCCATCTCAGGGCCATGCCACCGACACCGCCCTCTGTCAGTCTTTACACCAGTCTATTGTGGGGGACGGTGTCAAAAGTCACGGAGAGGTCCAACAGAACCAAGGCCGCATTGCCGCCCCTGTCTAGTGTGGCTTTTATAGTTTCAGCCACTTCTAATAGGGCTGATTCAGTGCTGAAGTTCGCCCTAAAACCTGACTGACTAGGGTGCAAAAGGTGATTGGTCTTGATGTATTCAGTGATAATGGAGTTAACATATTTCTCCAAAACCTTGGAGAAAAAAGGAAGCAAAGATGTGGATCGATAATTACCAGCAACCTCAGGGTCAGCGGAAGGTTTTTTTTAGCAAAGGAAGAATTTTGGCATGTTTCCAACAAAGAGGCATATATCCCTCCAGCAAGGAGTTGTTAAGGATCTGATTCACAGTGGGATTAATCACCTCAGCAATTACCGATAATACCTTGGCAGGGCAGGGGTCGGCTGGAGAGCCTGACTTCAAGGACTTCATAAGCCTTAATGATAGGCCCATTGGGATTGTAGGGAATTGCATAAGGGAGGAAACTGGGCTTACATCGACACTAGGGAGAACTTGATCCGTTGCTTACAGCAGTGGCTGTAATTCAAAAGAGTCTAGTTAAAACACGTAGTTTTAACATTACTTTAGTACCATCCAACTTGTAGTGAGGGCTAAATTGTCTATTTTTTGCAAAGCTGTAGACATTTCACAGCCAGTCGGAAAGAATATCTAAAAAACATTTCTCTTGAATTCATTTAGCAGGTTGTTTTAAATATTTTTCCAAATGAAGGTAGACACAAGACATAAACACACAAGGTTGCAAGGTTTGCAAGTTCTAAGACACACGGTTGTAAGGTTTGCAAGTTCTAAGACACACGGTTGCAAGGTTTGCAAGTTCTAAGACACAAGGTTGTAAGGTTTGCAAATTCTAAGACACACGGTTGTAAGGTTTGCAAGTTCTAAGACACACGGTTGTAAGGTTTGCAAGTTCTAAGGCACAAGGTTGTAAGGTTTGCAAGTTCTAAGACACAAGGATGTAAGGTTTGTAAATTCTCAGGTTTGAAAATCATTGGATAAGAACACAATACACGATTTGCTGTTGATATTCACAACTAAGATAATATACTTCTTGTTATTCGCAGGGTGGTCCTGTTCTCCTTATTTGTTGCCAAAACCCCTTTATTTCCAAATAATTCATAATTTTACCTGTAATAATCACTTGCATCCCCAGGGCAAGGTCTCTGCATTAGATGTTTAGGGGCAGATTGAATAACACTTTGCAACACAATATAGATGCAAACTGGAAAAAAGTGATGAATGGGATTTACTTTCCAGCGCAACACTTATTTTGTGCTGGAAAGTAGTCCTAAAGTAACACAATGTAGTGCTGTACTATGCACTACTTTGTGTCAGGGGTGGGTACATTGACACATTGATGTATACAGGGATTTGTAACAAAATTGTACATGCCTATGAGGTAGATGTAACATGGGAGAAAAGTCTTCTACGGAGTCCGAGATTTGCATGAACTCTGCATTCTTAACAGAGCGCAGAGTAGGCAAAACTCCGCTAGCGGAGCAGAGTTCTCTGCCCAGGGTTAGTCTTGAACCTGCACCCAATGGGAATAGTCCAGCCCGAACTTACAGGCGAGGTCCTCCATGGACTGGAAACATACATCCTAGGAACGATTTTAGGGTTTCACCCCTCATCAGCCAGGATAGCTTGACTCCAGTGCCATGGAGAGCATGGGATCCACGTCTGGGCATACCCGTCCCACTCAGGGTGACAAATGCAAATTCTGCGTGAAAGGGGGAGATATTTACATTGCCATTAAAAACCATGTAAAGGGGCTGTGCATGGCCTTGTAAATATTTTGTGGCACATTGCGCCACCGGAGCGTCAAAAAAGTGATGCTCTGGTGGCGCAAAAGTGCTACAAGCGGCCTCATCAATGAGGTCCCCAGTCTGTGTTACAGAAGCCATGAGCACGTGGAAACCGGGTTTGTCTTGTGTTTTCTATCATTTTAGAGTTACTGCGATGCAGTGATATTTACACTGCTCTGTTGAGAATCTCTCTGCAGGAATAAACAGTTTATCCGACTCATGATGAAGCAAAACGGATGCTTGCATGAAACGCAGGCTAGAAACATAAGATATATCTTCATGATGTGAGGCTTTCATCAGTTTCCAGTATTATATTATTGCAGAGGGTGCACGCAAAGCGCTGCTGGGGCTGGAGCAGGCCCCAGGATGTGTGGGAGACAGGCTGGTACAGCCATTCATTTTTCCACTGCAGAGAGCTATATGGGGACAGGAGCTATTATGTGAGGCATAGAGGCAGACGTCATAGGAATAATGAAATACGGTGCAATGGCATAGTTTATGAACTCATCAAAAACGAATGCCTGCATAAAAATGTGCACCGTTATTGCAGGACATTCTAGAAAATGTTTAAAAGAACGGAAGCATCAAGTTGGAATTGTGTTTTATCTGATATGTAGGTTTTGATAATATAAAAGTTTAATCCTTTTTTTAACATGTTTTTATCATCTTTCCAAAAATAACACAAAAGCATCCATATTTAAGGGGAAAGGTCGCAGCTCCTCCACATTGGTACAATATGTGTCATTTGCTATTAGACCACTGCTCAGCTGCATGGATGTGTCCCCAGCTTGCTCTGGTGTTCTCGAGCTCCCTCCGTGTACAATAATGTGGATGCCACAGTGGATGCCATGGTGACAGAAACTGAATTATTGATTTAGAAGGGGGGTGGTACCCCAAACAAGTTTATAAACAATAAGGGGCTTATTTACAAGCCCCTTGCACCGCCGGTACGTCACTTTTTCCCATATTAAAACTCTGCTTCACTTCTGGTAGAGATGGCACTAGCAGCATGCGATTCCCGAGATAAATGGGTGTTAAATTCAAGAAGTAGCAAGCACTATAAAAGTACAACTCAAAAAAATCACAGAACTAATTTAGAAAAAACAAATAACATTTAATGAGCAAAATGACACAAACATGATTAAAACGGATTAAGAAAATATGGATTTACAAAATTGTAGGGCAAATAGCAACAAAAAATTGCAAAGTGGAAATCAAAATTAAAGCTTATGGCAGATGAGAATTTACCCATGATTAGGTAAGCATAACGGGGTACATCTCTTACAGGACTTCTCTGACCCTCAAAATCCTGCAATCGGGGAAAGCTGATTTCTGAAGTCTGAGGAGGTCCCTTGGAGCCGGATATGTCATCATTGAGCTCCAACGGAAACCTTCAATTTTGTCAAAACGTCGGAGCAGGTCAAAGTGTGATTTTGAAGCCATGGAGGTTGCATCACAGTTGTTCATTTCCTGAGTTCTACTTTCAGACTTATTCTCCTTTTTTCATATTTTCCATCAGCTGGGCAAGCAGAAGAGAATAGCCAGGGATGGTTCCGAAAATCTTCTTTGTAGGTCCCCCACTAGCCTTGAATACTGGGTGAACAAGCTCTTAGGGGATACGCCAACAATCAGTAGCTGGTTAGATCCCACTTTTCCTTGGGAGCTTTGGTGCCTTTTCTCCGTCCTCCAGAATTCAGAAATATTACCAAGTCCCAATATTCCAGAATTTGAGGATCTCACTGCAAGCCTCTCTGACAGAGCCCAGTTCTTCAGAATAGGAACATATGCATCAGGTCTCTCACTCTCTCTCCAGCCAGGGCCCTGTATGGTCAAGTTTTGTTTACTCACAACTGGCCAGTTGGAATTTCAGAATGGAGGCCTGTTTCTGCAGTTTCTGTCCCTGAAATAGCGACTAGGAGGCCAGCCACATAACAGTTGGAGCAGAATTGTAATCCCTGGGTGCCAGGAGATCAGGAGTCTTTCTGACTTCTTTACACAAGATGTCAGGCAGAAATTGTAATTTCTTCAGAAACTCATAGAGATCCAGTAATGTTCTGAAGAGTTGTTGGTGAGATACCCTTTTTATTCTGTGCATTAGCCAGTGATGAGAGAGTACCCTAGGTCACAACCTGGCATGATTCTCTCTAAAACTAAAACTCCTTTTCAGCACTACATTTTTCACTTTACTGCAAATTTTGTAAAAGTTCCTCATTTCAAATGGAACTAGTTAGCATCCTGAGTCCTCTCTCAGATGTGCCTCCATGGAAAAGATGGAATGCCTGCTTTCCCTGATCTAGGAGCAGCTTCCTCCCATAATGTAAGCAGAGACAAATGTCTGAAGGACTTCTCAGGTTGAAAAGGTTTCTGACACTTGTGTTCCTATTTCAGATCTTCATTTGAAAGAAGGCTGTTACTAAAGTCATTTGTGATGCCATCTACCCTTGTTCCTCCCAAGGGGCTCATTAAGGTACATGCTTGCAGTACAACAGTCATTCTCAGTTTAGAAGAGGTTGTATTGTCCTGTAGCAAGCCAACACATCATGCTGTATTGGAATGCTGATTATAACCACTTGAGGGATAGCAGCCAGCAGAACTGACTTAGGGCCTTATTACAAGTCTGGCGGTCCATGGATCGCCAGACGCGTATGGGCGTTGTGGTGGCACTCCTACACATACACATAGGTGAGCTAGATGATATGGGTCCTGTAACGGATAATTTGAACAAGGGAATCATCTCCATGGTAGATTCACCTCTAGATAGCCTCAAATGCGGTTTAGTCAATGTTAGATCCTTAGTTCAGCATCATCTAGAGGTTTTCATCCCTCTGGAATGTCATGATTTTGATGCTCTGTTTCTAACGGAAACCTGGACTCGAATTGATTTGACAGTTGAATTAGGGCTAGCCTGCTCTCCGGGATATAAAGCGTTCCACAAACCTCGACTAAATGGGAGAGGATGGGGGATTGGAGTAATATTTAAAGAAAAATGGAATTTTACTCCACTTCAAATAGATGATGTTGAGGGTACAGAACTTTAAGGGTTCTCCCTTAAGGAGGCTAGTAGACAACTGTTCACAGGTATTGTGTGCTATAGGCCCCCAGAGGACAGAGTCGCCAGTGTCAGGCACTGATTGACATTGTATATAATATGTCCCTGACCTACTCCAGGATGATTTTACTGGCTGACTTTAAACTCTGGGATAACGGGGATCTTGGCACGGCTCTGAGATAATTAGTAAAGGCATGTGAGAGCCTCAACATGCAACAATTAGTGCGACAACCTACACACCAAAGAGGCCATGTCCTAGATCTAGTATTTGCTAATTCCGTTGAGGTTAAAGTGGTCGAAGTACTGCCTTTACGCTGGACTGATCACTTTTTAATCCATTTTCTGCAAGCACTACCAAGAGCGAATAATAAAATGACTCACCCTGGGAACCTTCGACAGGGAAGGGAATGGACTAGACTATTTAAAAAAAAAAAATCCCACTACTAGCGGAGAAAAATCTAATTCATTCCAGTAAGTCAGTGGAAGAGAACTACCAAACCCTCTGTGTTCAGATAAACGCAACTCTGGATCAGAGAATACCATTAAAGATGTTAAAAAATAGAGACAAACCTTCGGCCCCCTGGTATAGTGAGGATTTGAGATCACAGCGGAAGGAATGTAAACAGGCAGAAAGAAAATGTTGGAGACTCTATGATGAAACAGATAAAAAAAAACTTTAAAACTCAACTGGTCATATATAAAGAAGCAATTGCTAGATCAAACGCCGAATATTATGCAAAAATCATCCTGCAAGCACCTAACGGGGCTAGAACAATTTTTAACGTAGTAAAGGATCTATCTAAGCCAGCGTGTGTAAGTAACAAGATCACAGCTACGCAAAAGCTATGTGACGATCTGGCAATTTATTTTGATGAGAAGATCAATAAAATCATTGGCGGCCTTAATCTAAATAATCAGATTGGGGCGGATGATTAAAAATACTGGCACACGAATGATGAGAATGATCTATCAGCACCAATAATGTTAGAGAAACAGGATGAGGTGACAGACAAAGACCGTCAGGCTACTCTGGAGCGTTTTCGGATTCCCACTAAGGAAATGTTGACTAAAGTAGCCTTGACTGTTTCTTCTGGGTCACCGTTGGACCCCCTTCCGCAGAGGATTTGGAAGGAATTCAAGTTAGAACTCTTTCCTTGGCTGCGTCAAATCTGCTGCCAATCATTGAGCAATGGAGAGGTCCCAGAATGCTGGAAACAGGCAATGGTGACCCCGTTACTCAAGAAACCAACACTCGATCTTTTTTGCCCGTCTATCTATAGACCTATCTCCCTCTTACCCTACCCAGTAAAAATGCTTGAGTGAGTAGTTAGTAAATCCTTGTCTTATTATCTAGAGGATAATCACTTACTGGATGAGCTGCAATTCGGGTTCCCTCCTGAGCATGGAACAGAAACAGCCCTAGTGACTGTGTTTGATAATTTGAGAATGCGAGCTGAAAATGGACAATCGGTCGTACTAGTGCTGCTGGACATGTCAGCCGCATTTGAGACGGTGAACCACAGCATTCTGCTTAAAGGACTTAGGAACATTGGAGTTAAAGGTAAGGCATTAAAATGGCTTCAGTCCTATTTATCGGATAGGACACAGGCAGTGAGTAGTCAACCTTTCACATCTATGAAGACATCCGTACAACATGGTGTCCCGCATGGATCGGCAATTAGTCCAATCTTATTCAATATATAGCTACTCCCACTTATTCCTATCATTAAATCTTTTGGAGTGTAATTAGTCAACTATGCTGACGATACACAGCTTGTGTTTGAGCTGGAAGGGAATAAAACAATCTCCATGGACAAATTCCACAAGTACATGCAAAGTACCACAAATTGGCTTAGAAATAACTATCTCCAATTTAATGGAGACAAAACAGAAGTTGTATGCTGCACCACGAGTAAAATAGCTCACCCCCTTCCTGTTGACTTCCGGCTCACCTCTACAGATACACCGTTAATTCCAGCTAAAACTGTACGCAATCTGGGGGTAATGATGGATAACAATCTTCAGTTGGACTCACACGTAAACAAAACAGTTGGTACCTGCTTTTCCTTGATTAGCGCTCTAAGAAAGATTCTCCCACTATTGCCAATCTCTACCAGAACTCAAATAGTGAGTAGCGTTATTCTGAGCAGGTTGGACTACGGTAACTCCCTGTATCTTGGAGCAACAAATTCCTTGATACTGAAACTGCAAAGAATCCAAACAATAGCAGCAAAGTTAGCTTTGAACCGGCAGCGCAGGTCCTCTACATTCCTGGCCCTGAGAGATCTTCATTGGTTGCCGATTCGGCAGAGATAACAATTTAAATCTCTCTGCATCGTCTTTAAGGCAGTACACTCTATGGGTCCTAAACCACTGCAGTATACTCCCCTGAGAAATCTCCGTTCGTCAACAGCAAATTTGGTGAACACTACAAAATTTAAAAGATCCAGGACCAGAGGGAGAGCCTTCAGTTCTGCGGCGTCACGGCTATGGAATGAACTCCCAATCGATATTAGGCAAACTGAGAATTTAATGCAATTCAGGAAGAAGCTAAAAACCTGGTTGTTTCCGAGGGAGGAGTAATACACAGATTTATTGTCATCGATCCATCTTGACGTTCTATTCTGTTCTCCTCCCTCCCCTCATTGTCTGCCTTATCTCTGGGGTTGGCTATTGATCACGCACCATAACAACAAGGTCATTCTCTCAGCACCAGGATACCCGTTGGGTGACAGCATGCTATCCAAATCTAGCTTATATTACATTACATTACTCCATCCACTGCTGCACCAGCGGTCTGACCACCGTACTATAATTTTGGTGGTGAGACTGCCATTTGACTACCACATGCACCAGGGAACCATGTCGGTCAGGTGCTCAGAATATGCCACCACCATGCATATTTTCAGTTTCCTTACATGAAAGCTGGCAGTGAGGAAACAAAGGGAGCCCTACAGGGCCCTCCTTTCCCCAATGCAGGTAGGTGCATGCAGGGCGGCACATGTTGTGCACCCCTGTGTGCAAGCACCCCCCAGTTCCAGTCCATGCTGTGCCGGAACGCGCTATGTGGTTCCCATGGCGGAGCAGTATTAAAGGCTCATTGAGCCTATTTACTGCACGCTGCCGGACCAACATACTGCCCGCCAGCCCGACAATGATTTATATCATAAGCTGGCAGATGGGCAGCGTTTGGGTTTAGTGGTGCGGGAGCAGGGTGGCGGTGAACCCCCCCCACCCTCTCCCGCTGTGCCAAAACTCGTAATAAGGCCCTTACTGGCACATGCATCAACAAAGACTTTTGCGATTCCTAAATTGCGATTTTTAAGGAATCGCAATTAAGGAATTGCAAAAGCCTATGCATGTAGGAATCGCTATAAAAATAGCGATTCCTACAAATTCCTTAATTGCGACTCGCAAATTGCGACTCGCAATTAAGGAATGCCGTCCCAATCATTCCTATGGGCCTCCAGGCCCATAGGAATGAATTGGAGATTGCATGAGCAAATTGCGAGTACCAGTAGGTACTCGCAAATTGCTCATGCAATTTCAAGGGTGCAAGGGTGTCAAAATGACACCCTATTGCACCCCTGAAATTGATCTGTGCACATATGTTGCACACACACATGCTCTAAGGGCATGTGTGTGCGCAACATGAAACTTTGCAAAATGCACAAAAGTGCATTTTTCAAAGTTTTTGCAAATTACCATGAAGTTCAACTTCATGGTAATTTGCTCCCCCTATTAGCGAAATCGCTAATTTTTTAACTTTAATGCATTGCATTTAAGGAATCTCAATTTAGGATTCCTTAATTGCAATCGCAATTTAAGGAATCCATATTTAGAGATTCCTTAAATTGCGATTTTTGCATTTGGGATGATGCATCTCAAATGCAAAAATACCGGTCGCAAAGGGGCAGATTCTGCTAATCTGCCCGTTTGCGACCAGTTTCTCGTTGATGCATGTGGCCCTTAGTCTTTTAAGGCTTTTAGGCAATCAGCACAACCTTTTTATTCTTTTTGGCTTTTATGCAACATTTTATAATGTTACTTTTTTCACTGCATTTATCAAAAATATACATTCACTTTTGAATTCAAACTTTGATAATAGTGGTTATTACTCTTTCAAACATGTATCTACTAATTTCCCAGGCTGACCCTTGAAAATTAAATTGACCTTCACTCACAAGTAGGCCGACTCATATTGGAGTACAATTAGCTGGAATATGACCCTATTTAGCAACTGAGGAAATTAAAAATGCTTTAAAATATATATAGTGTGCGTGTTTGCGGGTGAGAGTGTGCTTGTGTAAGAGAGAGTGTGTTTGAGAGAATGAGTGTATGTGTAAGCATGAGTACGTGATTGAAAGTAATGGTCAAATTGCGTGTGATGTCACCTGTTAACCCGAGCATTTTGGTGAATTGACATTCATGCATGAGGAACAGAGCCATGGTGATTTAAAGGGGACAGTTAGGGGGGACTTGCATCATTATATAATTTGGCTTCCTATACAAGATACTTTTCACAATCTTTTGTTACCGTATTGCTTTAAATTGGCAGCCAGGTTAGGTAAAATGGTGCTGTTCTTTGGAGCCACACATTTTAGTCACAGATGTGGGTGATATACACTGCAGGACATTAGACTGTTAAAGTAAATGATTCTTGAGCACTTCTTGTGCTGCCTGACTATGGCCTTACTGTAAATCTAAATACACCAGCAGGGTGGAACCAAATTTACATCATATGTTTAGGGGAAAAATCACACATCCTCTGACACTGAATGGCAGTATCACAGTTCATAGAGTTCCAATATCAATATACCCAGTCTCAAAAAGTGGGCAGACTACTAAAAAATGATACAATTTCTTACACAAGGCTTGGTCCCAGGCAGTGTTTAATTTGCAAAAAAATAAGTGCTAGGGCTCTCGCCAGGAGACCACTGCAGCTTGCACCACACATTGCCAATGATAGTAACAACACAACTACTAACCATCACACTCCTACAAGTCTGACAATTAGGAATATTTCAGGACCCCACAGCTATAAGAATGGCTTGGGAGGCAGGTAATAGTCATTTTAATGTATATCGAATTAATAATAAACTATTTTTGTGGTCATCTTAAAATTAGGCAGACTGTCACAAGCGCTGGTGTTGATAATTTAGTGTTAGTGCAGAGCAATGGAAACCACTGGCTCAAATTAACCACTGGTCCCAAGCCAGTACCAGTTTGTTTAAAGTTGTAAAAAAAAGCTAAGGTTTACTTTCAATGGTTTATGGGAGTGAAGTGAATACATTTGATTGGTGAGTCAGTGTGGGGTGGGGAATTAAGAGAATGAGAATAAATTATTTCTGAAGTGAAAATAAAAAAGAGAATGAGAATGGTTTCAGCTTGTTTTTTTTACCAGATATATTCAATAATATATTTAAAAGTTATTAGATTACTAGCTAAAAGTTCCTTAAAGCAACTGTTCTGCAGTACTCAGTCCATAAACTGCCTAAATTGTCATTGGGGACCGGAGAGCTTAATATCTCATTTGTATGTCTCATTTTAATCTACCATGTCTGAATAAATTTGGTTCTCTGTGCATTAGGCTCTTCAGTTTTTCTCTGACACCTTGTTTACTAGATGCACCAGCAGAACATCTTTCCTTCCCAGATGCAAAATTACTATTAGATTTTTGGATGCTTTTTCACTCCTAGCATGAAGGCTATTTTTAATGCCCATTTTCTGTAATCTTTCAGTCTTTGCACCTTGTATGCCACTGCATTGTAAGTCCCTGGCCATGATCTAATGGTGAGCATTTTAGCAGCTTATTTAGAGATCTTTTTCCTTCCTCCACATTGCTGAAAATCTAATTCTCTCCTTCAGTGGTTTGCAGGTTGACATGAAAGAGGTTGCCATATTGTGTTCTCTTCTCTATGAGTCCTTTCTTTGCTTCTTTCAAAGTCTTCAGTCTTTCTTTGATCTCCGCAGCCACATCCAGGAAGAAATACATTTGTGATTGCTCCACCTAGGATCCCATCACATGTAGGATGATCAGAAGGGACACAAATATTGCGCCTGGTATCACAGATACAGGACTGTGTTCCCACACCTGTACTAGCTGCTACTATATTTTGCTGTAATCTCTTCACCTAGGTCCACATCTGGAATAGGGAATAACATGGAGAGCACTGCCTTGATCAATTTTCCCCTCAAATTCCAACCTGTTTTCTGCACAAATTTCCATCAGCATTTTTAAGGTTGGTTTGCAGCTGGGACTACTGGAACACCAGTAATCCCTTAGAGATCCTTTACTTTTACACTACTTTCAGGATATTCTGTGGATGCTATTCACTGTAAAAATAGGAGTGGGCAGTTTTTTTTTTTTGTGCTGATAATGTTTTGCCAGATCTCGTATTTTGGCCTTTTTGCACAGTTTCCCAGTTTAACATCGCCTTGCAAGTTTTCCTTCACAAAGTGAGATCATCTTCACACTCAGTAAAGTGATTTTCATGCCTAAGGAGCCCTTTCTAGTTCAAACATTTTTGAAAAATTCTTCTCTGCAACTTTGTCTTTTGTGGAGCTTTTTCTTTACACGAAGGCCATGTGTGGAAGATCATTAAAGGCCCTCATCACAAGCGGCCCCTAATTCCTGATGTGGCCTGTAACTCTGATGCTCACACATCTGGAATTATTCTTCTCGTAGGAATGCCATTTGGCAAAAGTTTTTTAACCTGACATTTCACCTTTTGAAGGAAAGCACAATGTCCTTGTGAAAATTCGTTCATAGTATATCGTAAGGAGAAACATTGGGGCAGATCTACAAGCTCCTTGCGCCACCAGAGCATCACTTTTTGTGACGCACCAATGGCGCATTTTACTGCCCCACATTTACCAGGACAGGAAAAGGCACCCTGCATGACTGTTCCTGTCCTTGTAAATATGGCCCCTTTGCATGCAGCACTTTGCGTGAAAGGGGCGTTCCACGGGTGTTGCTGTGGGTGTTCCCACACAATACCTTTGGAACTGATATATTTACAGATTTATGAGAAATCGTAAATCTGGAAATGCGTCTGAATGGTACGCCTCCCAAGGGGAGGCATAGGGAACCGCAACGAGGAGAAATGTATTAATTTCTCCTCGTTGTTTTCCTCTATCAATGTATGCTGCATTCTACAGCACACATAGTAAGAGGAAATCACCTCTAGTGATTGTTAATGTGCAGGAAGGGTTCTCATCCTGCACATGAGCAATCATTAAAACAATAAAGTTTTGCAAGTTCTATGTGTGCTAATGCAGCACACATAGAAGTTGTAAAACACCATGTCTGATTGCTTATGTGCAGGAAGGTAAGCCTTCCTGCACATAAACAACCATCCCCGTGACACAGGCATCCTTGCACCATGGTGCAAGGGTGCTTGTGTCGGCGAATGGCAGCAGTTTGTGCGCCAGTGCAGGGCGAATCACAGAGATGCGACATATTGTTGTAAATATGTTGCATCCCTGTGCTTTGAAAGTGACTCTTCCCATCTGCTTTGTGATTTACAGTGAGGTGATCAAAGTTTGTATTCAGGGTATGTGTGTTTTCTTCTATTTTGGAAATGCCATCAGACTAATTTGGAATGGCGACTCCTCAGTGATCAAGAGAGTGTTCACCTTCTCTAATCCGGCCCTAATTTGAAACTATAGATCCTTTCCTTGTATATTGTTTTGTGCATTTTGCCCACTGGTGTCATCTGTTCAACATTTTGTGGGATCTCTCTAAGAATGCCATTTCCACAGTTGCATAAAATGTGCTGGATGTCAGACTTATGTCCTGACCCAAGGTACTGAACGTGATTTATCATTCTCAATTGTTAGATTTTCTTCAGCATACCAAAGCTGCAGTTCTTTTTCATTCAGGAGTTCTCTCCAACTTATGGAGCAATGATTCTGCCAACATGGGGCTCAGTAGCTCTGACTAATTCTTCTAAACCTAAAGTGAGATCTTATTACCATACCTAAGTATAAGATCATTGTAAGCTTTGCTTTTTTCCATGAATTTTGGAGTGTTCTGTTTTACTCACAGTAACATCTTATTAGCATAGTAGGGTATAATGTGAATGTTATCCTCCGTTTTTAAGTGTATTTTCAGTTGTGTGTTTTCATTTCAACCTAATAGCTGTTATTATTATTATTATTAGTTTTTTTACCACAGGTCCCATAGGAACAATTAATGACGATGCCTTGTGTCTTTCTGTGAAGTTTCCTCTTTTTGAGTGTAGCAGTACTGCAGAACCTAAATTTGGTACTGCAGGACCTATGACACATTTAGAAGTCATTTGATTATTTGAAATCACTGTTTTCCTTCTTTAGCAGGAAGCTTCCAACCTTCCACCTTCATTTGGGAGTAGGACTTGCATGTAAACACTTCTTTCTGCTGGTCCCTCCATCTTTTTTTTTTTAGAAATATTCAAAATTAGGGGGGATATTCTCTAAACAAAATGTGGCATCGGAACAGGTTAGACCTGAAGAGATGGAAGAAGAAGAGGAGATTCGGGGAGGAACAAAGGAGTTTGTTGTATGGGATTTCCTGTCAATCCCTCCAGAACAAAAGAAAGCAGTTGAGCAGAGGTACTGCTATGCAGTACTCATTTAGGACATATAGAATAAGAAAGCAAATCCAGGTGATGCATCCGAGATGCATCTGAGATACCTTTTATGTGCTGAGTGAACAGGAGTACGAGGGAGTGGCTTCAACATTAAGCACTGGAACATCTGTGTGATCTTGCGGGACTCACGCAGGACCATACGTGTTCCATGCTGACTCCTGTGGAAGTACAGCAGAAACTTCCAGAGTACATTTTTTCAGATTTTTAACACCCTGGAGGTATCCCTCTACAAAAACCCCCACCCCTTTAAAGGAATCTTCATTTTTAGCAGTTTCAAAACACAGGGACTGAATCTCACGTCCTGTAATGGCAGTCTCGACATAACTGTTTGAATTGCAGCCAGCCAATCGGATCACTAAGTCCTGGACTGGTAGCGGTCTGGTAGTATTGAAATGCTTGTTTCCAGTTCAGGGAAGACATGGCTTGGCACTTCGGGCTGGACTGTTCCCTAGAGGCACAGGGTCAAGACAGATTTGCATATAGCTGTGTCTGAACTAGGGTGGCGAAGTGAGCTAAAGAACGATGATGGATTCAACCCAGATCTGTGACTGGAGTGAGTGTCAGAAAAATTTCAGCGCTCCGTCCATCATCTCCTTGTGTTTGCTTTGTTCGCCAAAGTTGGCAGAGTATGCCCAGAGGTGGGTCCCTTGCTCACTTTTCCACTGGATTCAAGCTAGCCTGGCTGATGAGGGCTGTTAGCCCGAAACCGGTCCCGGGAACTGGGGTGGCCAAGTGAGCTAAAGAACAATGATGGATTCAACCCAGATCTGCGATTGGGGGTGAGTGTCTGAAAAGTTTCAGTGCTCCGTCCATCATCTCCTTGTGTTTGCAGTATTGAAATGAGTGACAGGAAAAGAGCCCTCTCGGCCAATCCGATCTCTCAATTGTTTTTAGTTTGTGGTCGTGCTGGAGTACTGAAATACTCCTGCTGGACTAACAACCCAGACATCACTAACTTTTGAACCCTAATTTTTCACAACATGGCTGAATGGATTAAACCAAATTAAAAAGCATGCTTTCTGAGTAAAGAGCCAGCTTTCTGTCAAATTTGGTGTTATTCTGTTAAACCACTTTTTCTAAAACACTTTGCTTGGGGTAAACACTTTTTTAGCAACGCACTGCTGCCTTTTAATTGTCCCCCCACTTGACGGATCAGCCCAAACACTTTCATGTAGGAACTGAGGAAAATTAACTTTTTTTGGAAAGTTCTGTGTTAAAATAACATAAAAACAAATGTTTAAAAAATTAAAAAACACTGAAACACTGAAAACACTAAACTAACTATAATTTACACCCCCACCATGATTTGCTTATGACTAGGCCTGTGCAAAATGTTTATTATGCTGGAATAATGTGAGTAATTTAAGTAATTACACATTACTCTTGTGATGTGAGACTACCGAAATGATGCCAGTTTGAATAATTAAGAGATATTAGGAGCAAAAATCCTACCGCAGGTGCACAGGAACAACAAATGAACAGAGACTGAGTGGCTGTTGGCTACTGCTGTTCATGTATTGTAGCATTTAGTGCTATTTTCCTAGCACAAAGTGCATCCTCCGGCCTGGTTCGGACACAAGAGTGCTTTATGCACTGAAAACATAGAACTAAAATGCTTCTTTTGTAATTATGCATAATTATGAGTAATTTTATGGTAATTAAGAGTAATTGCACCACAGAGAATTACATCAGTTGCGCCCAACCCTACTTGTGACCTCACGTATTACATCAGATGACAAGTTCAATGACATCACTGTTGACACATTTTAATTATGTACTTATATTTTACCTATTTTCAACAGCTTTACATTACATATATTTACAATTTTAAACACAAGAAATTCGGTGCTTTGCCAAGGTATCACACAATGCTCTGTTAAGTTATCTAAGGAGGTGGTAAATGTGAGCTGGGGGGTTGAGTGCTGGCAGGGAGTGGAAGTAGGAGGATTCAGACGGTAGGACGAAAGGGAAAAAATGTGCTTTGGCAGGGGGGTGGAATAAAAGCCCCACTTGCTGAAAAACTTTTGGGATGATGGGAACAGAGACTTGCCTGATGTTGTGCCAAAGTCTCAAGGGATTTTTATCAGTGATTTTTTCTGACCAGTGAAATCAACTCTAGTGTTAGAGCAACCAGGAAAACACGATGAGGGCCACCTGCCTACTTGTAATTGGTTGAAGTGGAATTTCACTTGGTCATTCGGCTCTGACCAGCTTGTTTTTGGGCCCTCAATGGCCAAAGTTGGGAAAAAGGTTAAATGCTGGGGCACAGTGACAAATTAACTTTCTTCACACCTTTCTACTTGTGGACTGTCAGAATGAGGTGTTAAGGAGAGAAGCTACTTAGATCTAAGTGGGTGACCTACAGGTTACTAGCTCAGATCATGTCAGCCAACCCAGAATTAACTCTTCTGAAGTTAACCAGTTGAGTGCAGTTAAATTGGTTAATAGTAACACTTATATTGTTTACAAGGCCCCTATTTTGGAGGATAATATCTGTTTTTTAGTGGCAGAAATACCCTCAGTGGCACTCTGTTCCGGCAGGTTTGACTTGCTGAAATTTAACAAAGTTTGAGGACTTTATCACATCACAATTATTGAATGCAGGAAACTTTGCAAAACACAAAATTCTGACCCTGTACAATCCAGGACTGGAAAGTCTTTGGGAAACTCTAGCCCACTCATGATCATGGCCTAAGGGTTCCAAAGCTGAATGTAATATGTTTGTTCGCTGTCGCGAAAGTGCAACTCACCATCCTATTCCTTCTGTAGGGTCATCAAGTGAAACACGCACGATGTACAAGAGGCAGGAGAGCAGCTTCATGGAGAAGTTAAAGAGGCGTATTCTGAGACCTGCAATGAATATTAGAAAAAATTCTATTTGAGAGCCAGTTTTCAATCTGTCACAATGATCCATTTACAAAACATTCATTTTAGGAATGTCAATAGACATCAACAGAAAAATACAAATAAGCTGGCTTGAGGCCCCAAGCTCTTATAATGAAATGCAATTTCAGTTTTGGAATTGTTCCAGTTTGCTCAAGTAAACAATACAATTTGAATAAGGACTGATTAGGAGGTATGGATTTGTTGGGAATGAAATTGACCATATAAGCGGTGAAACTGTCTATCACGTGTCACAAAACTCTCACATACTAATAAAATTATCCCTATCTCCAAATTATCCGCATGTCAATTACAAATCTCCAATTTTGAGTAATCAATTTGCCCCATAAACCATCGAATTGCTACTATGATGTGTAAAGTTTATTATCCAATGGTATTATAACCCGTGACTTCAGCGCAATGAGGTTCGTAGTGTTATTGTTACATTCTTGTATTGTTAAACTATTTTTAAGACATACCTGAGATACTGCAATGTCCCAAATATGTTTACCAACCTGTTATAATCATTATCAGCTATGCATTAGGGCCAAGGCTGATACTGAACATTAACTTGTTAATTATTTAATATTTTACATTAAAACTTTGATACAGATCAACTTATGCTTAAAATGTAAGAAGTTCAGGCATCAAGGTGTTGCAGGGATTCTGCGCAGGAATAGAACGTTGGCATGTAGGGACAGAGTCATTATACCAGCTCAGTATCTAGGAGTCCAAGTCTGACTAGCTATAGTGCCTCTCTAGCCCTCCTATCCTTACCAGACAAACAAGTGAATTGGTGCCCCAGAACACCACACTCTCAATCTTCTCATGGATCTCGGTAACAGGACACACCCTTTAGCTCTCACACTCGTACTCGTCCACAATAAAATAAACAAGAGACACGAAGGAAGTTTAGAATCTTTATTGAAACTATCATGTCCTCAAATGCAGTATTCTTGCCAAAATTAGAAAACAAATGCATATTAAATATCCTGTTAGCATGGTCAGTAAACCATATATCATTAAAAAAGACCTCTTATGCTATAGGACAGAATATTCTAAAGCCCCTCCCTTCTACTGAAGCTAGATGATTATATATCAAAGATGTCTGGAATTAGGGGCAGACCCCGTACTTTATCAATCATAGATGGATGTTTTACATCTCAGCTGACGTAGCAGTCTTGCCTCAGAATCTTAGCTCAATGTATCTGCTTAAATTATTGTGCTCAGCTATATGACAAGACATGTGTGCTCACAAACAGCAGCTGCGTTCTCATGTTTTGTCTAGGTGCTAGTGCCTGACCAGAGAGAATAACAAGGGGCATTGTTGCTTGACCTTGTCTATCACATTCAGATTAAATCCCAGGAAAGAACAGAACAGAAAACATATGCAGGTTCTGTGTGAAAGTACAGTGTGGCACAACAGCAAACAGGTTTATATAGTAACGTGTGCAAATGAAAATGCGGCCTACAATGTGAACATTTAGGCTAACATAGGGAAACCACAATGGGCCATGCAGGAAACACATGACAAAGGAGAGCAGATGCACCGTCATTGATGAGCTGGGCTTTCCCTTAGGGAGGAAGAAGGTCCTGAGGGTTGTAACCACTCATACTACAGCCTGGTGGAGAGCGTGCCCACTGCCTGTCTGAGCGCCGAACCACAGCACTCAGATCAATCAAGAAGCTGCTATCAGCAGCGCCGTAATTGGCTGGGAGAGACTGGGAGCTTCCTGTTCCTGTTGTCGACAGAAGAATGGAGGAGAGGCAGCGGCCAGGTAAGTGCAATTTTCTGTCTTTGTTTATCCCACCGCTCCCGCCTGGCCCCCTCACAGCCCGCCTCACCACCATGGCCCCATATCAGCCTCCACTGCATATAATGTAGAAATGTACCTTGTACAGTGTCTAGGTATTCTGTTATGTGTTTACGTATCGCTTTCTTAGATGGCACTATATGCAGCTGCCAATCACTAGGATATGGCCTAAGGTGCCCCCTTCATTTGCTGCAGATGCTGCTAGTTTTTATACACTTTCATTCACTGTATCACACGTGGTATTGGAAAGAGTGTAGCTCCAGGTTAGTTTCATATGGGGTCCTCCTTCTTGGGGACAACAATGCTATTAACCTTGCATATATTCTGATGACTCTCCCTATGGAAGTGCTCCTTTACTCATTTATTTTTAAATTCACATATTTGTCAAACACATCAGTTCACCAAAATTGCAAGGGCGGCAGAAATAACCCCACACACCCTTTGGCACTTCATGGCATCACATTGATTACCTCTTGTCCCATCCTTAGCCTATAAAAGCCCACTATTTGCTGCTGAAGGGTTGGGAAAAGGGTACAGAATGGAATCTGCAAATAAACAAGGCACCCGAGTAGATGCCCAGAGTGTGTTTCCATTACGAGAGCATTTAATTCGCGAACGTGCGGTTATTCCATGGGGTAAATGGCCTACATATGAACTGAGCTGTTATTAGACTGCTCTGCTTCATGCAAAGAATATTTGATGATCTGTTAGAAGTGACTTTGCACTCTCTTTTTAAAGTCTGGTCTAGAGACATTCATATATACATGCGGGGGGCTTTGTGTCGGCGTTCTTCATTCATTTGTCAGCCCCCTTCATCCATTTGTGCTTTATATTTTGTTTCCACCCACGACAGTAATCAGCATGGAAGAATGGTACAGCCCACGTCATTGACACCAGCTCGCTGGCACTGTGAATGATGCCATTTTGACTTCTCACATGCTCACATCTGGCTAGTGCAGTTCAGTGCCAGAGCTTGTGGGTCAATACTTTACTCTCCATTCCTGCGGGACTATGCACATCTGTTATACTCTACTTAGTTGTATAACATGTACTCCAGCCCTGCTGCCTCTAGCTGCTCAGCCAGAGCGTGAGATGGTCATGGAATGTTGGTGTGCCTGTGATGCATGGAATGCCTGGGTGTCTGAGTGGATGAGTGTTGGCAGTTAGAGAGGGGCTGAGCAGCAGGCAGGCTGCTCCTGGTGGGGCTGGTACCACACTAGGCTGGCTGGAGTCAAGACTGATGTATCTTGGACTTAAGACTAAATAAAGAAGACTTAAATATACATCCTGGCTCCTGGTGTCTACCTTCATAGGACACAACATAGTCCTTCTCCATGGTAGTGGGTGAGTACTCCCACCTCGCCACTCTTGGGAGAGGCTAAGAGCCCACAGCAGAAAATATTCTAGGAATTGGATTCTGTTTTTTTATCAGTACTGGTGATAGGAGTATAACAACCCTCTCCGTTTAAAAACTATCCAGTTTCCCCCATGTGTAGGTGGCGATTTGCGTCATGTGTATGTGACAAATGTGGAGTGCTTGTGTTTCCCTGCATCAAGGGTGTCCTTCTGAAGGACATGGTGGAGGCAGCACAGGATGGGGGTTCACCACCATGGTCCCTTTGCTAATGTGACATTCTTCCCGCAGCTTCCCTTTCCACTCATTTATTTGTTTATTTATTTTGGGTTTTGTATAGCTCTATCCTGGCCTATTCAATGATGCTGGTGTGCTTCAAGATGAATTGTACAGAGCAAGAGAGCTACACACAGGTGAAAGACCCATAACTTTGTTTACAGTAATGGCTCTTAGCCACAAATACTTGCAATACAATGTCAAAATGTGATCACCAGGGATATATTATACATTGAGCCCCACTGGCGCAATGGGCATGTGTGCCCACTTTGCGTGCCCCGGGGCACAGTAGTATTACAGAGGGGGCACAGACGCTTTTGCATAATACTGACAGCGCTGGCGTACATGCAATGAGGGAATCACTTTGCCTCTGGGCCTGCACCATATTATGGAGAAAAAAGCGGGTGCTCTTTCAGTGTGCCTGCTAAGGGCAGCCTTCCCCCCCCCCCCCCCCCAAGACATCCTCCTGCCTGCGGGTGCAGTCCCTAGCTGCACCCACCTCAAAGGGCATCTCTCTCCCCTCTTGAAAGTGCAGGTGGGTTGCTGCCTGTCCTGTTGAACATGGAGCGGCTTTGAAGCAGGCACTCCGTATTTCAATTGAATGTGCTGCCTGGTGGGAAGTGCAAGTTCGCGGCTTCCCTGTGGGCAGCACATGCTTTGTAATATGGTGCATTCCCGTTTGTACTCAGCGCACCTTTTGAAAGGTGCATGATGGGGCAAACAGAGAAAGTGCTCTGTGTTCATAATACGACCCCATGTCGTTTTGCAGACCGCCCCTGATCAGGTGGATCCACCAATCTCACTAGGCATTGAGTTCCAGATCTGGAGGATGTTGCTTGGAATGCAGATTTAAAGTTAACATTTTTCTTACACATGAGAAGACATAGATGTGGTAGGGCTTTCCTACTTAATGTTTGCTTCCACCAAGTAAATTACGTTTGCTAGCCAAGTATTTAGTGGTTTCCATACTCAGTGACCACTGCATGACGCAGACAATTCTGCAAGTAAAACAAACCTCTAGACACACACCTTCCTTTGTTGCCAGTAATGAGGGAATGTGGCCAAATGTTTCTGTTCTTGAGGTGGAACAAGCAGCAGAGTGGAGGACTGCCTTCAACGGCACTAGCTGCATTTTAAGGAGGCCGGCATATTGGATGTTACATTCATCAGTTCTGGATATGACCATGGCTTGAATTAAACTCTTCGGGTCAGATCCCAGCCAATAGATTACATTTCTAGAGTTGCAATTTGAGAATGACTTGAGTTCTGTCTTGATGGCGCCATGCTCAAAGAACTTGGTGTCAAAAGTGTGGGTACGATTAACAAGTTGCCACAACGATAATGCCCTATTAGAGGAGGTAGACCCCAAACTGATTCTAGGGTTCCAGTGGTCTTGGGGGTTAGGGCAACGTGTGGTAGAATGAATTAAATGGTCTTTGATGTTTTTTCCTTGCGTAAACACAAACATAGGGGTTTTAAGGAAGGATCTATGCAAGACAGAGCTGAAGTCATTCTGCAATTACAACTCTAGAAAGGTCATCTATTGCATTTGCTGTCCCTGGTGTTTGCCCTACACAGGACAGACCTCACAGCCTATCAAGGCCAGGATATGCCATCATCGTAGCAGGTTCAGATGTGCGGTACCAAAGGCACCCATGATTGAGTACTTTATGGAAAAGACTCACACAGAGAATGACTTAAAGTGGCAAGTCATCGACACTGCCTGCATTCCTGAAAGAGGAGGCAGCCTCACCCAAATCCTGCAAAAATGGAATGCAGCTGGAGGGAATGTTGCATTTCCATTAACCATGGTTTGAACACTTCTGAAGAATGGAGTGCATACCTGGCAATTTTAGACAATTGATCTCCATCCTGGACTACAGGAGGCCATTCAGACACGTGTGCTGCCAGGTGTGACCATTGCATGCAGATGATCACTATAACTCCTCTCCTTCACACGAACCACGTGACCTATATGTCCCATGTTTGATCTGTAAGACCCCTTTTGGTTGCTCCATGTCCTTGACTCCCAGGGTAATATATGTATATTTATGTCCTGCCACCTGATTAATTGTTTATAATTCTTTGTATTCCTTGATATCATTTTCCATCTATGCGTTTTCCTTGATGCACCCCTCTGTTCCCTATTAACCGCTTCCTTTACATGACTGCTTTGTGTTTTTACGTGCAAGCCACCGGCTCTTGACGGATTCCATACATTCTTGAACCTTATCCCCCTCCCTCCTTGTCCTGGTATCCCTCATTGCCACAGGGCTCCCTTGCCTCTTCGACAAAGCCGCGTCCCTTGATAGGCGGCTCGTCCAACTCTGGTTCACATCATGGCTGCTTAGCAAATGATAAGCCACGCCCCCTCCCGTCAGCTCCATGAACGCGCCTTAATCGTCTACTAAATCTTGGGCCATGAGCAAAGCAGCGAATTGCTGACTGATACTCCGCGGTGAGGCTGACAAATGGAGTCTGCTTGAAATATCCTGTGTACGCATTGACGTTCCATAATCTACCCTGACATCGCAATCGCACATTGAGTGCTGCTGACCAGATGCACTGCACAGCGCACTCACAGTGAGCAGAGTACTGCCACCTGTTGTTTCCCAGCCGAATATCCTCTGACTCAGTGGGGTAAGTTACACAAAGATGGCCGTCTTTCCAATTCCTTATGATTATTCTTGCAACTGCATTATTTTCCATTTTGTGCATGTGTGGTTCATTAACAGCATGTCTCTGACCAACACCTAATCTTCCCCTACCAGCTCCCAGGAGGGACCCCCTTGTGAGTAAAACACTTTTTATTCACTGTATTGGTGTGCACCCCTTTTTCCTTTTCACCTCTCATGTCCTTCTCAAGTTCATCAGGTATGCTCCCTATTCTACTATGGGCCTACTTTCAATGGGTCAACATTACTCCTTCAAAGTAGACATTCCACTGTTTTGCATTACAGGTGTCTCCTACCAATTGGTCCAGATGAGATCGCACATTGTCTAAGGGGTCGCAACGTCGTCGACTTGTACTAAACGAACCATATCTGACCCCAGGGCTTTAGGTGGGAAAAAAACCTGAGGGTGCTCTAAAAGGGGCGGGGAAAACCTCTTAAAAGGGTGTGGCCTTTCCAAGTAGGGGCGTGGTCTAAATAAAGATGTGTATGGATAACGCCATACACCCTCCCCAGAGGCACAAGTAGAGCCAAATTTCGGGGGGAGGGGCTAATTCTTCAAGCAATAGGCAGAGTGGAGCTGCAAGCGCTCTACAAAGGGGTGAAAAACCACAAAGCCTCATTAACAAGCAAATGGTCTTTTAAAGATCTGTGAAGTACTCGGGTGTGGCTGTGTGTGTTTGGAGGCTGGTTGAAGGATCGCAATCTTACTCTTACCAAAAATAAGGCGCTAAATCTAAGAAATTACCATTTTTTTTATTATCCTTAGTTCTAGGTAACTTACCCAGCAAACAAAGCTTTACTCAGAATGACTCGGAGATAGGTGCCCGAAAAGTCATTAATTAAAGAGAGGACTTTCTGTCCTAAACTGTGATACTTCCCCACAGTCCCGCATCATATATTAAAGATCTGAATGAAAGGATCTACAGCGTGCACAAAGGTCAGCAGCCTCAGGATCTAGCCTGGCAATTCCAGCTAGAGCAAAATAAGTTTGGTGCAAGAAAAAAAAAGAAAACGTACCACCTCTGCGAGGCCCGAAAATAGAGCCCGATAGAGACCTGTTTCGAGGCCCCCTGAAAATAACTGCCGTGCTAAGACCCGGACAGACCCGGCCCACTTAAAGCCCTGTCCTACCCCTTTGATTGAAAAGAGAGCCCGAGTTCCAGACCATCTACTGTGGACTGGTTGTTATGTGTTACTGGAAACCCCATTTTACTTTATTTACGCATTATTTAGTCACTGTGTTTTGTGGGTTCCGTTCACATGGGGCACCTTGCACTGTCCGCATTTATATGTTTGAATACAGAGTATATAATCATTTGCCAAAACAGTTGTCTGTCTTTTTTACGCTGGCTTTCTCTATCAACTTCCTACTATAGGTATCCTATGCCATTGTGACTCTAAATCTACTACTTGTTTTATCCTAACTGGAAGTCACCACTTCATTACACAGAGCCCTTCTAGATGTTTGGATGAGTAGATTGCAGTTGTACTGCCTTGGACATGAGAGGAGCACCTGGGTCTCTTAATAGAAAATGACCTAAGCACTGAGCCTGCCCCGGAGCTATGAAAGTCTGTAGCCACGAGGCAATGGTTGTTTCGTCTGTTAACCAAGGAAGCTTGGACCATCAAAGGGCCACGCCTAGTTGTGAGCCTGCATTACCCCTTGTACTGTTGCCTTTGTGGAAACTCAAGAGTGCCAATGTTTCTTTTCTTTCACCCCATCCTTTTTCACCCTTCCCCAAACTGGTGAAACAGGCATCAAAACCTTTCAGATATCTTGATAAACCTTATCCTCCCAGTCATATCACAGTACAAAGGTGTGGCAGTAACTGGATGATAAATCCCAGAATTCCAGCTGCTTATGGGAATCACTGACTCCAGTGGTTGCTGCAGGTGCCCTTACTGCTGCCTCCACCCACAGATTTTAGCTGCAACAGACTGCGTAAGTGATAAAGATGACTAAAATGTGATGCTCGCAGGTTGCCGCACATGGAGCGCCCCTGTTGGAGACCCAACAAGCTGTATCTGCCCTCCCTTTAGCTATCACCAACGCCCACATCGTTGACCACTGAAACCCTCATGGACCAAGTACATGGACACTGGAACATTGACTTTGAAAACAAGTCCTCAGGCACCCAAAAACCAGAACCATTGTCAGTTGGAAACATCAGAGCATTTTTGGGTGGTGGGTGTTTTAGCTTTATGGACTTTTGTAGAATCTTGTTACTTGGGATAAAACCACAGAGAAATGAGGACACATAGCAAACCTATCATAAAATAATTAATACATTTCGCACATACAGAATATTCCTTAGTCAAACGAAAGAGTAGTCAAACGAAAGACTATAACAGTATAATACGCTTTCAGCAGAGATCTCGAAGTCCACAGGGTAACACTGTCCACAGTGCCTGAAGGTATTCAAGTTGTGGGACCAATCATTGTCAGCGCTGTTACACGGTGCACCTCATAGCTCAGCCCAGAAAGTGTGTAATCCTTGTGGTTCCTTTAGTTTATTATCATTATAACTACCCTTTATTTCCTAGAACTAACCAAGACATGGGGTTATTCAGGGTTCAGCTGAGCGGGAGGACAGCCGACCATTGGCAAAAACCCTACTCTAACAAATGCATGGATGCCCCGCCTCACGTAGAGATGGAGGTACCACCAGATTTCCAATACCGGCTCATCAGTTGGCTCTGCAGTCCGAAAATATAGACTGGTGACCCATATGCCAAAGGCCACAGGTGTATAAAAGTCAGAATACCCATCTTGTTCATGGACGTTTTTGTGACATTCAGTTTTCCTGCCTGGACCCGCCATTGCAGGACACAGCAGATACAGGAACAAAGATTCAGAAATGGCCCTCGTGCCGTGGTAAAAAACTCTAAGCTGGGCTGGGACATCAGCTTTTTATTTTGGATAAAGTAAACCCCCCTAGGGGCCCATCCACATTATAGTGTTGATGAAAGTGCTGAACCAGCGGAAGCACTTTTGTCAAAAATACTCCAGCATACTGGAGAGGAATTCCTAATACAACTGGCAAGTGACTGCAGAATGGGCAGAGGCAGAACCTGCGGCCCTTCAGTGCTTTGGTAGCCAACCCTGAATTTTACCAATATATTCTTTTCAGTGGCAGCTGGCATCTCTACGGAGGGGTGAGTGTGGGAGGGTAGGCGGGTGGACAAATAAAATTAAAAAATAAACACTTACTGAACACGTCCTCCATTCCGGACCTCTTCTTTCATCAACTGCAGGCACCAACACACTCCCTTGACCAATCCTAGTGCTGCTCACATGCTGTTTACCTGCATGAGAGTAGCACCCTGATTGGAGGGATCGGCCTCTCTCGGTGTTCCCCAGCACACTGGAGGCCTGCACTTGCTCTCAACCCAGCTGTCAAAGACAGCTGGGTTGAAAGATTTAAAGTGCCCATGTCTGGCTGACCATCGCAAGACAGCCGGCCAAATAGACATGCACAGGCAGCCCTCAGCACACCACTCCTACCTGCTGCCACTCAGCATGCCCCGCCCCGTCCTGACACTCGGTTCAGGAGGGATGTTGAAAAATAAAATGGTATTAAATTACCATTTTATTTTCATCTCTGGGGCTTTTAAGTGGGGCGATGCTCTTCCGCTCGCTCCCCTGTGTATTTTTTACAATCAATAGCTGTTTCTGGATATTGACTGAGCTGCATGTGGCTACTGTGTGACCATGTTTCTATATTTAAAATTCTTCTGTCTGCTGGAGTAAGGTTTGACTGCTCGACCTCGCTACCTCGAGAGAGTCAAAGGTGCCCTTTAATCCGCTTAGAAAGTGTTAATAAAAGATAGTGGCAACTATGAAGAAAGCCTTGTACTCACTGTCTGCTCCGGGACTCAGAGAAAAGGCTTCATAGATGCTAACCAGCTTTATTTGCTAAATTAATAATGCAAACTTAAGAGAAAACACAGCATACATACAGAAAGAATGAGATGAGTCACCCATAATAACAAAGAGATCAAAAATAGCAAAAAGAGGCTTTTGTGATGAGAACTCATTTAATTTCGAGCCCACAGTGACGCTGGCATACAGAATAGTCTTTTATTCCATTGACCTGTATTTTTAGCACAATCAACAGACATTGAGATTCAGGGATTCTGGATGCTCAATGAATAAACGAGAACATTAAAAAAAAAAAAAGAGAGAATCCCCTATAATTTAATTGGGTGAGTCACAGGGCACAATATATTATAACACAATATAAATAGCAGTGGGCAAGATAAACTGTAGCCAAAGCAGAATCTCTATTAAAAGTACCTGCAAAACCTGCTTTTTGCAGGACAATTTCAGCATGAGGCCCTGCAAAAAGCATTTAGAGGGGCGTGGATTTCACGCGAACAACTCTGTGTCAAGGTGATGCATCTGGAACCTTCGCAAAGGTATAAAGTTCATGATCGTTACCAAAATGAACCCGCAGAAGTTCAGATTCACACACTCTCGGTATTAAAGTGCCCTTATTTTATTTGCTTCCATTGTTTCTGTGGAAATTGAGGGTGAATGGGTTCAGCATCTCATGAGAGAGGAAAATGGCCAATTGGAGTCTTGTTCCCGAACTACAGCCTTGAAGACTTATCAATAATGTTAGGCCTTGATAATGAGGGGGCCAGTTTTTTCTGACCCTGGCTCAAACCTTGGGGCAGATTTACAAGCCCCCTTGCGACACATTTGTGCCGCTGTTGCGTCTCGTTTGGGACCCAGCTGCGGCGTAAACAATGCGCCACGTTGTGACACATTTACCACGTGACGCATCTAGGGAGATGAGTCACGTTGTAAAGCCCTGTGCCACATTATACCTGTGTCAGGTATAAAGTAAGCAGGGTGGGCGTTCCGACGCAAGAAAGCCTCATACAAGTGATGCAGTGAAATCTACAAGATTTCACTGCGCAACTTCTACGACGCCACTGCGTCAAAACCTTACGCCTGCTTGAAGCAGGCATAAGGAGTGATGCAGCACAGGGCCGGACTGGTAACCCAAACCGGCCCTGGCAAAGTGCTCGGCGGGCCCCCCGGGGGTTGGGTGTGTCGCCGAGCTCTTTGCCAGGGTTGGTTTTCAGCCGATTTTGTTACAGGGCCGATTTTGCAGCTATGCTGCAAAAACGGCCCTGTAACAAAAACGGCCCCAGGGGCCCAAAACTGGCCCCCACCCGTGCGGCGCACCGGGGGATTGCCCGGTGCCCGCTACGGCCAGTCCGGCCCTGATGCAGCACAATAGGTATAGGCCTTTCTGAGCACTACTGGAGTCGCGTCGTTCTTGAGACATGACCCCAGCACTGTGTGACCTTTGCCCAACAGATGCGTGACACATCTGTCAATCCTTGCGCCATGGTGCGCCGCATTGTAAAAGTTTTTTTGCGGGACGCAAGTAAACTGATGCATCTCTGCCATAAAGCAGAGATGCGTCAGTTTCTTGTAAATCTGCCGCCTTGTGTACAAGTGGGTCGGAATTCGAGTTGTGCAGAGTATACCGCACCCTGTAATTATCAGATGCGATAAAGTGCACACCCATTATAAAATTTCAGCCGGTCAAATCTGCTGGAATTTAAAGGGGTGGGGGGGAGAATAGAATTCGCTATGACATGGATTTTAGCCCATTAAGCAGCAAAACCAGCATTTTGTTTTCTAAAACACACAAGTGCAGTTTATGGTACCTGATACATTTTGAACCTGGGAGTCAGATTTTATCAAGTGAGATACATCGCCCCCAAAGCCTCCAGGGCATTTCTAACCAGTGCCCAAAAAATGACCAGGTAATCAGTTGAAGTTCTTAGAAGGTGCGCCTAGACGTTCACACATTATACGTTCTGTGTGAAGTTTTGTAATATTCACAGTATAGATTTCAATTCAGTCAGTTGCAAGTTGTCCTGCATGGTCTGTGGGCTCAGCTCCCGTGCCCAGAGAGGAGCTTCTGATCATTAAAGCTGTAGCAATTTTTTTTTTTAGATTGATGAGAACCTGGCTTAATCCCAAACAATACAGTTTTTTTTAAAACCATGACAAAACAAGAATTGCCATAAGGATGGCTGCAAACGCCAGACCTATTGGCTTTGCCTATACTTGTTGCATTTGGAACAGTCTATAAATGTAAACAATTAGACATCGCTAAACATTGATATTGCTTCTTATAAACAACCATTAGGGGGCATGAGTGCATTTGTTTTGGGCATCAATAGCTGTGTCCTCACCACTCTAACTTAAGGAACAAAGGAATCATTTTTGGATGCATGTTTTACGTCGTAGCACAGATCTGTCAGATGCAGCATATGGCTATGTGCCCTGATTCATACACTGTATTTTGTAGTATGTACGGTAGCACAACAATAGTATAACTTAAGGACTACAAAATACAATTCTGAAATATATGGCCAGAGGCCCCTGCCTCTGAGATTTCATACACACACATAGGCTTGCAATTTAGTAGTAAATGTGGGAGAGACCAGGGTAAGTGGTGGAAAAATGGTGAATCATTACTACAAAAGGTGAGGGTCTTAGAGAAGTTTAAGAAAGGATTTTGAAGGGACGTGCTAATACAAAAAACAATGCCACAAAAGAGTAAGATCATTACAATTCACAAAATACACTTAAAAAATTACTACAGCTCTAAAAGTGCCACAACAGACTCTAGCCCAGCCAAGAAGTAGGTCAAGTACACCACATGGCCAATTACTTGTACTGCAGCATACGCCGGTAGAAATGTATTGACGCAGTGAACTGAAATGACACCTCATACTTTTAAACTTGCTTAAACTAATGAAATACATCACTTTAAATGAAATTGACTAAATATTTAAATTAAAATGTAACTGAGGGTGAGAATTTTTTTTTTTATTGAAAATTTGTTATATTAGAAATGACATTCATACATTTAAAATAAATAATGTATTATATTTCCACGGAAATCTACAATAAGATGTAAGTCTACACTCTGAAATGGTGAATGGCAAAAAATTAGAGCATTACCCCTAGGTGTATCAGTATATATTCACCTTTGTGAATTAGGTCCTTTGTTTAGGGTGTAGAAGTAAAAATAAATGTTCAGATCATCAGGACCCTTCTTCCCTGGTGCACCATAAATTCCCAAGCCTTCAGGGACGGTTGTATGATGGAACCACACATGCCATTACCACGCATGCCTTTACAATGCTGGTTTAATAATGCATAAGTCTTTACAATGCATGACTTTATGACGCAAAAGTTTATGAATCAATCAATCAGGGTTTGCAAAGCACAGCTTCTCATCTGTGATGGTCTCAAGGCGCTGGGGGCGGGGAGCCACTGATCCGTTAGGGCGCTGGCGTTCGATGGAAGAGCCAGGTCTTGAGATCCTTCCTGAATTGGGTCAGCATATACCTGTGCATGCCTTTACAACATAAATGAAAGCATTTCGCAGGTAAGCATAAGCCTTTATACATATATATACCCAGTTGAAGGCGTTAGACGAAACACGCATGTTGTTTCACTTTTAATTATTCTGTGTCATGGAAAGGTTTGGTGTTTGCACAATAAAATAAAAATTGAACAAATACCTCCTGGATGCCAAAAATCTGTGCTGTGCCGTGGTATTGGTGGTTCAGGATGTGAACGCTGTGAAGGATTATATATATCTATATATCTTCTTGCAAGCTCGCCCTCCTTTGGGCACTCCTGCAACTAGTTACTGGTGGTGGGGCAGGTAGTCGTCAGGGCTTGCTGAAATGTATCAAGAACACAATGCCCCTGACAATCCAGGAAAGAAGAACGGCACTCCAAGTCAGCATTGAATGTGCAATATTTATTCCACCAAAATCAGTCAGCACAGAAAAATGAAACATGCATGCCTCATTTTTCTGTGCCGACTGATTTTGGTGGAATAAAAATTGCATATTGAATTTTGACTTGGAGCTTGGAGTGTGATCCTCCTTTCCTGGATTGTCGGGGAAATGTGATTCTTAGTGTCTATCTATCTATCTATCTATCTATCTATCTATCTATCTATCTATCTATCTATATATATATATATATATATATATTACCTACTGGCGGTCGCCAGTAGGTAGTTATAGTTAGGACCCCTTTTCCATAGGAAAACCTCAACATTCTATTTTGAATAACTTTGGCGCCGGTCGATGAATCCTCGCGAATTTCTCAAAATAGGTGGGGCGCTACGCTCCGCTCCTACCCTGAAAGTCTCGGGGGGATCCGTCAAGCGGGGGCTGAGATAAAAGGGGGGTCCCAAAACGCGTTTTCCCCATGCATTTTTCCATAGGACCTTTAGAACGAGCTACAGCCCGAACGGCTGAACAGAATTACTCGAAATTTGGCAGAGAGGTAGTCCCTAGGTCAAGGAAGTGCCTTTTGTAGGTTTGGTGTAAATCTGTTCAGTAGATTCTGAGAAAATAGCCTTTAAATCAATATATATATCTGAGCCCGCTTACGGTACGCTTACCGTACGCTTACCGTAAGCGTACGGTGGCGTGCGCGAGCGCGATTCTGATTGGCTCTTAGATCTTAGTAAACATTCGAATCGGCCGAAACCAGGAAGCGGCGGCCGCCATTTTGTGTATTTCACTCAGAAAAAAAAGAGTGAAAACAAGAAAAGGGGGCAATGAGGAGAGTTACAGACCCCCTTACATTTGTGAGGGGGTCAAAGAAGGACTGTAAAGTACAAAGAAAACATTTATTGATTTTAAAAAAAATCACGGGGTACGCGTACGGTAAGCTTACGGTAAGCGTACCAGAGAAAAAAAAAAAAAAAAAAAATTAAAATCAGATTTAAGTGTTTAGATATTAGGGGGCTCTAAAAAGAGCCGTTGTGTTTATGAAATGATTTTTTAGTGGTACCTACAAGTAAGTACCGATGCAGAGTCTAAGGTTCAAGAGGAAGACTCTGTTCCCTTCATCATTGAAGTGCACACCATCTCCTCTATAAATGTCTTGCATGTCATAACGCAAGTTGTTGTGGTAAATGGCACCCATACCATAGTCACGGAGGAAAGCAGAAACAGATTTGTTGATGTGCTTTCTTGCTTTGTCATCGCACCGCGTGCCCACTGTGCGTGCACGGCACTAACTGCGTAAAGTGGGCGCGCGGTGCGCGAATGGCGTAAAGTAACTTAGCATTTAAAAAACCGTACAAATTCACTGAAAAAACCATAGGTTTCACACACGTTATAGTTAGGAATTAGCATTTAAAAAACCTTGCAAATTCACTGAAAAAACCATAGGTTTCACACATGTTATAGTTAGCGGAAATTTTACTGATAAAAAACCAATGAAATTCCCCCGTTATAGTTAGTGCAGGCAACTATAACTCACGCGACCGCAATCTTCTGCTGATGACATATGTGTCTTTATGAAAAAAAAATATTTGTAATATATGTATAGCTAAAAATGTATGGAAGAAGACATGGGCAAATAAGTGTCTAAATACAGTATTAGCATCAGCAGAGGATTGCGGTCGCGTGAGTTATAGTTGCCTGCACTAACTATAACGGGGGAATTTCATTGGTTTTTTATCAGTAAAATTTCCGCTAACTATAACATGTGTGAAACCTATGGTTTTTTCAGTGAATTTGCAAGGTTTTTTAAATGCTAATTCCTAACTATAACGTGTGTGAAACCTATGGTTTTTTCAGTGAATATATATATATGTAAGACCTGGCACCATTGGCGTGGGTCTCCCTTCCATTTTTTCTGTTGCCTCTGTTGTTTTTGCTTGTTTTAGATGCTTTGGGCACTGTGCCACTGCTATTCAGTGCCACAGTGCAAGTGCTCCCTATGGCAAATTGATGTATGGATTCATAACTCCATGATTGGCTGATATGGTTTACTTGTCAGACCCTAGTACAGTGCACTGCGTGTGCCTAGGGCTTGTAAATCATATGCTGCTGGTGGGATTGCAGCACTGGTTGTGCCACCAACAGAAGCAGCCTGTAAAGTGTGTTTCAGGCCTGCCATTGCAGAGCCTGTGTGCATTCTGATACTGCCATATTGACTGGGCAAGTGCACCCACTTGCCAGTTCCTAAACCGTCCCTTTTCTGCATATTAGCCACCCCTATGGTAGGCCCAAGGGCAGGGTGCATTGTAGGTAAAAGGTAGGACATACCCTGATGTGTGTGGCATGTCCTGATAGTGAATTACATCCATTTTCATTTTTCACTATTGCAAGGCTACCTGTTCCCCATAGGCCAGAATGGGCAGTTTGATTATAACATCTTATAATCCTAACTGACTCAGGGAACCAGGTAGAAATTCGAGTTTAGTATGCCTGAACCTCAGAATGATAAAATACATCGTTTAGTGAAGTTGGTTTTAACATTCTGTGTTTGAAAATACCACTTTTAGAAAGTAGGTATTTTCTTGCCTAACTTTCCAAGCCTGCCTCTGCTAGGTTGTGTATTCCTTGTTTGGAGTTTGAGTGACAGGGGCTGGGGGATTCCAGGAGACAGGGTGAGTCAGCACAGGGCTGAATAGACCCATCTGCATGTAGAGTGGTGGGAGGGGAGCACCTGGGACATGAATAGGGCTGTGCCTGCCTTCCACAATGCTGGCTCCACCTCCACACTGTCAAAGGAAGGAAGGAGTCCTGTAAACAAAGTGCTCCAGGACTGACCAGAACTGGTTTGGACTAGGTACAGGTACTCTCTGCCTTCAGAGACAATGGATTTTGGTGTATAAATACTGGGGTACAGACCCCAAGAATTTGGATAACTTTTGGGAAACAAGAAGAACCTTTGCTGAGGAGAGGAACCAGAGAGAAACTGAAGGAGGAGACTATCCCTAAGCTGAGTGCTGTTTGGGGGATTGGCCTGCAGTGGTTGCCTGACTGCCAAAGAAAGGAGAAAGGAACTTTGTGCTACTTTCATCAACTTGTAAAGGATCTCCAAGGGCTTTTAGATTGAGCTTGCCTCCTGCTGAAGTATCAGGGATAACAGACTTCAACAACCAGCTCCCCTGAATTCCCTTGCTGGTAATTTGAAGTGCCTGCTGTTGTATAGCGTGACTCACGGAGAAGAAGCGTGACGCCACCGCAGGCGCTGTCGTTGCATCACTGCGTAAGGGTGCCACCGCAGCCGCTGTCGCATCGCATCACCGAAGCACCTCCCATCACCAGAGAAGAGTGTTGCCGTCGCAACAGATGCCGTCGCATCACCGGAGAAGTGTGTCGCTGGTCCTGTTGCGGCTCAGAAGATTCAGAGAGTCGCCGCACGGCCATCAGGCGTGCATGCATCACCTCATCGTTGTCGCATCAAGAAGAAGACGCAATTTTGTTTCATCGCACCAGATCGTCATCACATAGCGGCGCTGCTGGTTGCATCGCAACAGAAGCGCAGTAAGAGACCGACGCATCACCTCCCCACGCGGAGAAGAACCAATGCATTACCTCCCCTCCGGTAAGGAACCGACGCATCCCCGTCCGCTACGCAGCAGTAGGGAGCTGACGCATCATCTCCCCCGGAGTAAAGAATCGACGCATCCCCGTTCTTGCGTGTAAGGAACCGACGCATCACCTTCCCTGCAACTCTTTTGTTTGTATAACGTTAAGCATCCAAAGGTACATTGAATGTAAAGTGTCACATTTACCATCTAATGAGAACTAAACTATTTCTAACATTCTAAAGTACAGTATTGCCGATTTTTGTAGTTTGTGGTCTTGTGTTAAGTCTATATAAAAATACTTATTTTTATAATATAACCTGTGTGGTGTCCATGTGTAGTGTTGTCACTGTATTACTGTATGTGTTCACAAATGCTTTACACTGCCTCTGAGATAAGCCTGCCTGCTCGTGCCAAGCTACCAAGGGGGTGAGCAGGGGTTATTTTAGGAGTGTACCCCCTTACCCTGACTAGAAGCAGGGGTCCCTATTTGGTCAAAGGTACCTACCTCTGCCAACTAGAGACCCCCAGTTCTAACTATATATATATATATATATAGTTAGTTAGAAATGGGTGTCTCTAGTTGGTAATGGTTTGCACCTTTGTCCATGTAGGGACCCTTCTTCCTAGTCAGGGTAAGGGGGATTCGCTTCTAAAATAACCCCTGCTCACCCCCTTGGTAGCTTGGCACAAGCAGACATGCTTATCTCCGAGGCAATGTGTAAAGCACTTCTGCAGTGGAAGCAGTACAAATGGACACCACACCAGTTTAAATAAGTAATCTTTATCTAAACCAAATAAGACCAAAATGACAAAAATCCACAATACAGTAATCAAAATATGACTTTAGCAAACTATGGATGCAACATTTTCAACATTAAAAGTAAGCCTGGGCAAAGCACTATGCTACGCTCGCGTAGTTTGGGAAGTTTGCGCTATTTCGCACAAGGCGAATTGCACGTAGCACAGTGCAGACACGCGTAGCGTAGCGTTGCGTAGTGCAGCGATCATTTTTTGCTTGCTCGTTGTCCTCAACGTCAAGTTGGCGACCGCGAGCAAGCAAAATTACATCCCGGCAAGACTTTTTCCTCGTTCGCGATCAGCAACATCAAGTTGGCAATCGCGAGCGTGGAAAATAAACCTCCCGCCGAGATTCTCAACGCGGGGAGGTCAGGTTTCTCATCGCAACCGCTTGTGATGAGAAACTACCAGTCAACGTTGAGAAAGCTGCCGCTCCAGTAAAAATCTCCTCGAGCGGCAGAAAACTACAGCTCGCACTGTGCAAGATGCCGTTTTCAATGATTGCACAGTGCCGGATGCTTGTCCGCACTGTGCAATCATTGAAAACGGCATCTTGCACAGTGCGAACATGGTACTACGCAGTTCGCAAAGTGATACGCGTAGCTCGCGTAGTGCAAAGTGCACTTTGCGTAGCTACGCATAGAGCTACTTCGCGAACTACGCCCAGGGTTAATTAAAAGTACCTTGGATGAGTTAAAATTAAAAGCAAGAACAGCCGTAAGAAAGGTGATGTGTTGGTTCCTTACGCACAGGGAAGGTGATGCGTTGGTTCCTTACTCCAGGGGAGGTGATGAGTCAGTTCCTTACTACCACGCAGGGGAGGTGATGCGCTGGTTCCTTACTGAAGGGGAGGTGATGTGCTGGTTCCTTACTGAAGGGGAGGTGATGCGTCAGTTTCTCACTGCGGCGCTGGTGGCCTTGTAGGCTTGGCGCCCCGGTGCGATGCGTAATGATCGGAGATGCGTAGGTTCTCGATGCGGCAGCGGCAACAGCACTGCGTTGGTTTCTCCAGCTGTGGGCGCACAATGCGTTGGTTCTTGCAGCCGCACAGCCGGGCCTGCGTCGGAATCAGTGCGGTGATCTCAGACTTCGTGGATCGGTGCACTCGATGCAGCATGCAGCAATTTCTCCCGCCGCATGCAGGCGCTGAGTCGGTTTCTTTGGCAATGCATCGGAAACAGGTGCAGATGCGTTGTGCTTCTTGTTGTTGCGTTACTTTTCCAGCTGCCAACAGCAGGAACAACTTTCAAAGGCCCAGAACAGCCACAGGCACCTCTTGGCAGGTCAGAACTCTCAGCAAGGAAGTTCAGGGGAGCTGGGGGTTAAGTCTTTGTGTCCATGAGACTTCAGAATAAGAGGCAAGCTCTACTTCAAACCCTTAGAGATCTTCCTCAAGCAGGGGACGCAGCACACAGCAAAGTCCTTGTCCTTACCTTGGCAGAAATAGCCACTGCAGGCCAACCTCAGACAGCACACAGCAAAACGGCAGCACTTCTCCTTCAGTTTCTCCAGCTCTTCTCCTTGGCAAAGGTTCCTCTTGAATTCCAGAAGTAATCTAAAGTTCTGGGGTCTGGGCCCCAATATTTATACAGCATTTTCCTTTGTTCTCTGGTGGCAGAGAGGCTCTGTGCTCAGTCAAAAACAGTTCTGTCCTCTCTGGCCCCCCGGCAGGAGGTGTAGAAAGCATTGTGTAAGGAAGACCAGGCATATTCAGGTGCAAGGAAATCTCCTCGCCCTACTCTAAATGCAGCCAAGGTCTATTCAGCCCAGCCCTGCCTCAGTCAGGAAAGGCAGGAAACACATGAACCCCCACCCCAGTGGCTGTCTGAGAGAATGCACATCCTCAGCCCCTGTCACTCCAAAGACAGACAGTCAATCCACAAACCAGCAGAGGCACACAGGATGTCTAAGCAAGAAAATACCCACTTTCTATAAGTGGTATTTTCAAACACACAATATAAAAATCATCTTTACTAAAAGATGCATTTTTATATTTTGAGTTTCTATCTTATCCGGATGGGGAGTAATACGTACAAGATGTTATAAATAAACTCCCATTCTATCCAATGGGACAGATAGCCTTTCAATAATGAAAAACAAAATACACTATATTTCAGTATCAGGACATATCACACAAATCAGTACATGTCCTGCCTTTACCATACATTGCACCCTGCCCACAGGGGTACCTTGCGCCTACCTTAGGGGTGACTCACATGTCATAAAAGGAAAGGTGAGGGCCTGGCAAATGGGTGCACATACCAGGTCGACATGGCAGCACTAGACTGCACACAGACACTGCGATGACAGGCCTGAGTTACATTTACAGGCTGCTCAAGTGGGTGGCACAATCAGTGCTGCAGACCCACTTGCAGCATTTGATTTACAGGCCCTGTAAATCAAATATGCCAATCATGGAATCACCAATCCATAAACACAATTTACAGGGAGAGCAAATGCACTTTAGCACTGATCAGCAGTGGTAAAATGCACAGAGTGATAAAACAGAGTCGAAAAACAAAACTGGGTCCGAAACAGGAGGTCATAAAGCAAAAAGTCTGGGGATAAACCTGCTGGAAAAGCCAGGTCTAACATGTATATAAATATACAACAAAACTACTGGCGGTCGCCAGTAGGTGGATTTAGTAAAGACCATGTTTCCATAGAAAAAGCATTTTTTGACTTGCCTATATCTTTGCCGATGTATGACGAATCTTCACAAAACTTTCCAAAGAAAGTTCCCTAGTGAATCTTGTTCTGCACGGAAAATTTTGGGGTGATTTGTGAAGTGAGGGCCGAGACAAGGGGGGTGGGGGGGGAAGGGGTAAAAAAAAGTGCATTTTACATGTTAATTCCCAGGGGACCTTTAGTTACACAGATCATGCTTTCAGTTATTTGGTGTAAACCTGTTCAGTAGTTGTTAAGAAATTTAAGTTAATCAAAATAGTGATATCTAGGGCTGTGGGTCCTGCGCGAATAAGTACGATAAATGACGAGCTTGTGTAGGGAAATGCAGAGCTCTGATTTGCTGTCAACACTTCAACCATGAAGTGTTGGCAGCCATCTTGGGACTCGGCTTCAGCCAAGTCCCCCCCAAAAACGTACAGAAAAAGAAAAGGGGGCAGGGTATGAATGCCCTGACTCCCAAGCCTTGGTCTTGGGGTCCCCTGGAACCCTGCCACAGCATAAAAGCATTTTTGTAACAAATAATTTGCTGCAAATTTGCAAAATTCATGACAAAAAAAACACAAGCGTGGGTTCCCGCGCTTGTTTAGATCATAGTCCCTGGGTGGGCCAGGTGCTGGGGGCATGTGGGCTTACATAAAATTGAAAGTAGGGGGTGCACAGGACACTTGGGTGTTTTTATGCCCGGGGGAACTACCAGCTCCCGAGGCCAAAATACTATTTTAAAAGTGGGAGGGGGGCACCACCTCCCCAGGTCTGGCTCATAAACTACAAAGGAGAAGGGCTGCGTGACCCCGTCCAGGAGCCATACATGGCCCTGGGGTCCACCACCCCCCAGGGCCGGTTCCTGCTATGTCCAGGGGTACCTGCCCCTGGAACATAGCTGTTTACTTTAGCGTATATATATATATATATATATATATATATATATATATATATATATATATATATATACACACACACATACATACATACATACACACATACATACATACATACATATATATATATATATATATTCAAACAAACTCGGCACGATCCCCACCAGAGTCTCCACGGCACAGAGGGAGTCCACAGTTGTTTCCTTTAAGGTGCTTTTATTCTTTTAAACACCATCAGTGCAAAACATGAAAGGACGGTCAATATGAATATATGAATATATATATATTCAAGAAAAAAACAAAGGTCACTGGGACGTTATAGTTTGGTTCAGATTTTACGCGCACAAAACCATAGAAAAGGCCTCATTCTTTTACTTTTCAAGATAGTTTAAAGGATTCTTGTCAACAATTATTTCTTCTTACTTCCAAACTTCGACTAAAGCCTGACTTTTGAAGCTCTATCAGCATCAAAGTCACGTCTATGTATTGCTTTTCTCTACCTGCATGGATTAAAGCAGCTATATGTCTATGGGACCCTACAGGTCTGGTGTAGGTTATTTTCCCCTTCAAGATGCCACAACAGAAATCATGATCCTCTTTGTGAGAGCCTGACTTGAGCAGTATTAAACACTCCCTCTCAGGAGGGTGGAAGAAGGAAAGGGAAGGAAAACTGTCAATCCACTGTCTGAGCAGGCCCTTGATCAGTGAAACCATGCTCTGATTTTGATAGATGGCTGTCAAACACAGGGGAGGCCAAAATGTCGAAACACTATTGTATTGTCTTGGGGAAAGCTCAGGTCTGTGGCATATGAATGTCTCTTCATGCCGTAAGTAACCGGCTAGCTATTCTGCTGGCAGATTGTTTTTAGAGGTTATTTAGAGTCTTGCACACGCTTCCTCATATCCTCATACCCGCATTTTAAAATATATTAACTGCATCAGGGCACCTTTTGTTCCTCTTTCATGAGTACGTTTGTTGTACTCTCTTTTTAAATCTATTGCTTCAGTTCTTTGCACTATTTTCACTCTCAAGATGGCTCTGCCCTAATTTCGTGCTCTGCTTCACTCCAGAGTCACGTGAGGTCCGCCTGACAGAGGGACACTCTTGCCGCCTTTCGTGCTGCACTCGCTGCCTTAAAAGCGACCCGATGCAAGCGCGCAGCGGGCATGCCGATGGCGTGCCGGAGGCGCACAAGAGGCAAGGCCGTCTGCGCCCGTCCGCGCCCCGACGCGCCCAGCGGCCACTAATGATATTCGAACTGCCACAGACACTTCTAATATATTTACGTATACTGCCAAAGACCTCCTGCAACTTAGAGGTAATGTCTCTTCTTCTTGTACCACGTACAATTTTGTGCAACAAAGCTTTTTTTGCCCTAACTGTAGCTTTGTGTTGGGTCACAGACATATTAAACGGGCAACTGCCGCATTACGAGGAATAGACACCTCTACACATAAAATTTCTTTCCCAAAGACAGGCAAGCACCTACACTTCTGGAGTATTAATTGCCGCTCCCTTCCCAAGAATAAAGCACATATATTCGACCTTCTGAATACAGAGAAACCTGATGCCTTGTTTCTCACTGAAACTTGGCTTCACGCTAGCTCAGGCCCAGATATTGCTAGTGCCCTCCCCCCTGCTTATGTCATTACCAGAAGTGATAGAGAAACTGGGAAAGGAGGTGGGACTGCGATCATTTTTAAATCTAAACACTCCTGTAAATTAGAGCCTCAGCCCTTCCCGGACTGTGAAGCTGCCTTGTTCAAACTCGCTGTTTCTCCTTGAATGACCTTATCTGGCATGCTCATCTATCGTCCCCCAGGCAACCCCAAGGAATGGCTGTCCGCCTTCCCTGACCTAATTGCCCCTTTTGTAATGAAGGCTGCCAACTTTACCATTCTGGGGTAATTTTCATCTAGAGGACCCCCAGAATATAGGGAGCATTACCTTTTTATCCAACCTTGAAGCTCTCAATTTGTTATTACGAAATCAGGGGCCTACTCATTAGGCGGGGCACTTATTAGATCCTATCTTGTCTAACCTTTCGTTCGATTGTAGTTTACCCACCCTTCCTTTAGGGTTGTCTGACCATTATGCTATTCAATTCCAATTAGCCACCCCTGGGGATACTGTGCCTGTTCGTACGAGCAATTTAGGTAGTCGAAGATCATGGAACGAGCTAGACTTAGATTCACTCAACAGTCTTCTAATGGCAAACCTGCCGGATGCCAATCTTGCTCTTCGATCTTTAAACTCTGAGGTATCAAATTGGTTAACCATGTCCATTAACTCTTGCTTGCCTCTGGTACCAAAACACAGCTTTTCTTACCACCCTCCTGCCCCTTGGTTCAACAATGACCTTAAGATCATGAAATCCAAGTGTAAGCACTTGGAAGGAAGATGGCGTAAACTGTATGCCCCCAGTTGTAAGTATGATTACAAAGCTGCCCTCAATACCTACCATTTGGCCTGTAAGGTCGCGAAAGCCACCTTTGTTACTAATACCATCACCAATTCACTGAATCGTCCTCAGGCATTATTTTCGATGGTTAAGAAGCTAGCTGGATCTAACACTCAACCTTTGCCGCCATCCCTTGATGCGACTCATTGCAATAATATTACTAATTTCTTTATTACTAGGGTTGAGACCATACACAGCACATTAACTATTCCTAATCCTGCTAATACCGATAGGTGTCTGTTAGGTACTACCTGTGAGAGCCACCCCCCTTTAACAGCCAAAATCTCAAAATGGCCCCTTCTTGACGATGGATCCTTTTCTGACTGTCTAGCCAGGGTAAAATCTGGCTCCCCCTTAGACCCTTTACCGGTTAGCATCTTGCAACAGCTCTCTCCTGATGCCTTAGGAGTTCTTAAAGAACTTCTAAACTCTTCTTTACAAGAGTCCTTTATTCCCCTGGATTGGAAGCATGCTATGGTGGTCCCCCTTTTAAAAAAGTCTGGCGCTGACCCTTCGATCTTGTCAAACTTCCGCCCAATTTCATTGCTGCCCGAGATTTCCAAAATTTTGGAAAAACACGTGAACTTTCAGCTTACAGCTCACGTGGAAAGCTCAGGCTTCTTGCATCCCTCCCAATCAGGATTTAGGACCCATTTTTCGAAAGAGACCACTTTACTGGGGGTAACTGAGAAATTGCGCTCCTGCCTCATTCAGGGGGAGACTATGGTGCTCATCCTACTCGATCTGAGCGCAGCATTTGACACTGTGTCACATTCCATCCTCTTAAAGTCTCTCCATTCGGGCAGGAGTTGAAGGCCCCGTTCTATCTTGGTTGGCCTCTTTTCTCAGCAACCGCACGTTTCAGGTCTTTTCCTCTAACTCCTCATCCACTATCCGGTCATCTGCGTACGGAGTCCCCCAGGTGTCCACTTTGAGCCCTTTGCTCTTCAACATCTATGTGAGACCCCTGGCAACCATCGTAGAGGATGCGGGCCTATCCCTTTACTCGTACGCCAACGACACTCAAATTATCTTCTCTTTATCTTCCACTAAAGAAGTTCCCATATCTTCTCTTCAGCGTGGCTTGCGTCGAGTGTCGGAGTGTATGTGTTCTAATCTCTTGAAATTAAACAGTGACAAGACCGAGGTTGTCATCTTGGGTAAACATGAACATCTCTGGGGCCCTCAACATTGGCCCCAGGAAATGGGTCCCCTTCCCCAGCCTGTTACCCAAGTTTATCATTGACAATCATCTCTCAATGCGGCAACAGGTGGTTAGCATCGCCGCCACCTGTTTTACCATCCTAAGGTGGCTGCGGAAGATCATCTGGACGGTCCCTGACTCCACAAAAAAATGGTAGTCCAGGCACTTGTCACCTCTCGCTTGGACTATGGTAATGTACTTTACCTGGGTGGAAGTCAGGAGCTATTGAAAAAGCTCCAGGTGGTCCAGAATTCCGCACCTCGCCTCATATGTCACGTCCCAAGAAAACCCCCCATCTCTCCCTTTCTTCGGAATCTGCACTGGCTCTGCATCAATAGCCGTATTACATTTAAGACCCTGTGTTATATTTTTAAAATCAAACAAGGGACCGCCCCTGCCTACCTGCAGGAACTTATCCATCCATATGTCCCTGTCCCTCTCCGGTCTTTACGTTCTTCCACTCTAGGAAATCTGGCAATACCCAGATTTAAACTAACTAGAATGGGTGGTCGCTCTTTTGCATGTCTTGGGCCTAAACTTTGGAATTCCCTCCCAAGTTTTATGAAACACGAATACTCCTACCTCAGGTTCCGCCGAGATCTTAAGACGTGGCTCTTCTCCCAGTGATTAGCTCCACTTACTTAGTCTGCAGTAGTGGACATGCCTGCGCTGGGAAACCCTGTCAAGGGTAGCTGTGTGCAATATAAATTCAATTTAATAATAATAATAATAATAATTCCCAGCCTGGAGGGAGATTCAAGAGGGACTCATTACTAGGATTATTTGGGAAGTAAAGCCACGGAAATGGAAACAGCCAACATATGGAAACTTTAGAAAAAGCCATTGTTATGACACATAAAGTTAACATCATATTCACTATTGACATTTATTTTTGGAGTGTTTCAAATATATTTAGTCATATGTCACAAGAATGGCATTCTTAGGTTCTTCAAGGCCAAAGAGAAAGGAAATAGGTCTTTAATAATTTGCATGGTTACAATATAGTAAATTTGCTGCAGCCACAGTGGTGACATTGCACTGCATCCCATGCTGTACTTAAAAATATAAAAGTATAGCTTAAATGTTTTAAATGTGAACATTATGAGGCTAAACCTTCCTTTTAAAAGCATTAGTAAAATCAAATTTAGTATCCCAATTGCAAAGACAGGTTAAGTATTTATTTTACGTCTCCAGTTGTTATAAGAAGGTCTGATAAAACTGGCTCACAGCTTATGTCAGAGAATTGTCAAGAATGGCAAAAGCCTAACAATACCAGCAACCTAAGTCAATAAAAATCAAATAAATCCAGGTGAGGATACAAAAATAGATATATTTCCTACACATGTTCTGACATATTGCTACCTCTTTCTAGATAGATGCAGACCACAAACTTGTCATTTTTCCCCTCATCAGGGCATATAAAACATATTTTATAATGTCCCAGCTTATAGTTATTAGTAAGCCCCCCTACCCTGTGAACCTAGGAGAGACCTTAGAGGTGACTTATAATAAATAAAAAGGATAGTTTGAGGCTTTGGAAGTACTTTTAATTCCAAAGTCGAATATAATTTAATTAGGCTGCCTTGAAAATGACAGCAGGGTAGACAGCAGTGCACACTTAAGTGCATTGAATCTGTTGGTCCTCTAAGCCTACATGCCTTAACATATACTAGAGGTTTACAGGCCGGTTGTTATACCAATGGTAAATACACCTAATTACCATATTTCTTTTATAGAGAGCACTGGCCCTGAGCCTGGTTAGCGGAGGGCACAATCAGAGTCAGTTACCACCAGTTTAAATAGAAATTTGGGGGTGATCAGGGCACAAAGGATTACTTTCTCACAGGAACCCATGAATATTAAACAATAAGGGATATGGCCTATGAGTTTTTAATCCTAGAAATTAAGAAGACTGTGACAGCCTGAAGATTCTCCAAATAAAGGTTGGCAATTTATCATTTTAAAAATGTGCTGCCATCAAAAAACTTTAGTGTATGAGGGGGAAAGATCAGACTTGAAGCTGTTAAAAAGGCTTATTTAAGTTTGCTAAGCCTGGCCCTCTTTACAGGGTCACCCCAATACATTTTGCCTTCCTCTTCCTAATTTTGCTGAATTCATTTGTGTTAGCCTTAGGACTATGTGCACTTTACCACTGCTGACCAGTGATCAGGTGCTTGTGCCCTCTCCTTAAAAAATGGTAGAATTGGCTTATACTCAATTTGCATATTTAATTTACTTATAAGTCCCTAGTAAAGTAGTACTACATGTGCCCAGGGCCTGTAAATTAAATGCTGCTAGTAGTTCTGCAGCACTGTTTGTGCCACCCACTTAAGTAACCCTTTAAACATGTCTCAGACCTTCTATTGCTGAGCCTGTTTGTTCGGTTTTAACCTGTCATTTCGACCTGGCAAAGTAAACTGTTTGCCAGATCCAAACCTTCCTTTTTAATACATATAAGTCACCTCTAAGGTAGGACCTGGACAAGGGCAAGGTGCAGTGTGATTAAAAAGTTGAAGATGTACTTTAAGTTTTACATGCTGTTAGGGGCTATTTTACAGTTTATTCTTTAAAAAAGCATACCTCCGGTTCTACTGATTGAGTTTTTCCCATTTTGGTCTTGTTTTATTTATTAAATTCTGCAGAATTTTCCTATCCTAGTGTGGGATCTATTTGTGTGGTGTTTTCACTGTTTGAACTGTTGCACAAATACTTAACACATTGCCTCTAAGTTAAGCATGACTGCTCTGTGCTAATCTACCAGGGGGTGAGCACAGGTTGGTTTGGGGTTTGCTCGTGCCTTACCCAGACTAGGATTGTGATTGCTGCTTCACCAGGGCTCAAACCCCTGCAAACCAGTAACCCCATTTCTAACAAGAGTTATGTTTTTTTTCTGTAATACTGCTTCTTGCCTTATGCCCCATGGCATTCTTCAATGTTCTCTCATTTCAAACACTTCATTCTGCTCCCCAGGGCTCCTGAGAGTTCACATCTTTCATTCCTGCAGAGCTGTCAAGCAGGCATCAAAGATGGCTTGACACGATGCAGGCGCGGCGTCTAAAATGTCAGGTTTTTTAAGAGGTGCTATCGTACGAGACATGCCACTGCAGATAATTCTCTGGCATAACTGAATAAACTCAATGGATCAATTTCCAACTTTGATGTACATTTCTTGTACATCATTGCACATACATGCAATAAGGTAAGGTAAGATAACCTTTTCCTTTGGAGTCATTCAATTTCTACCTACTACATGCTTTCTGTTTTGTAAAGGATTTTTGTCATGCTGTACAAAAAGGCTGAGAATACATCAGAGTGGCATTAAGGTGGCCAATTTGAAACATTCTGTCTCCATGTACATCTACATATTCCTTAATAACTAGGTGTTAAATCTTGGTTACCGAAGGCCAGATGCTGGCTTTTTTGACTAGGCAAAAGTAATAAATGGAAATACTGAGCTTCCAAGAGTCACTCATTTACATAGTCAGTGGTAATCCTGAAAATCTGTATGGATACAGACCTTGTAGTCAAATATTGGATACTCGAGTTTAAATATTCCCAAGTAAATGCTTGGATGCCTCATCCTGGCTAGCAGTGTGCACAATGCTTAATGCTTTTGTTTCCTGAAGATTGTGATATCCATGAAATCCATATGAGCTATGAACGATTTACAGATGTCAAATATGTTTGCTAATATTCATATTTTCTTGCAGCAGAAGAAAAAACTGTAAGGTGGAGGAGCTTCGCCCCCACTGCTCTGAGCAGTGCAAAATGGAAAAATAAACTGCTAATAACACGATGTTATTATCATTTTAATTTTCCGTACTGAGCCAGTTTTGGGGCGGGCAGGCTGGGCTGTCTTCACAGCCAGCAGGGGGAAGAGTGGGTGGTGCACTTAAGTACACATGACGGTTTGGCCAGCAGTCTTGGGCCAGCCAAACAAACATGCGCACCTAGCATGTTCTGCACCTGGCTGTATTGCACAGCCTGGGTGAAGAACATGCACAGGTTCCCACTCCTTGTCTGAGAGCCGAACTATGCCGCTCAGACCAATCACGAAGCTGCTGTCATGCTGGTGACAGCATTGTCGTGATTGACTTAAAGTGGTGTGGGAGCCTGTGTGCTTCCGGAAATCGAAGAAGACGGAGGAGAGGCGGCGGAGTTCTTTTTATTTTCATCTCACCTACCCTCCTCCCCCTCCTTGCCACCCCCGTTCAGTAGTGGCCGCCACTGGAACAAGCATTGGCATAGCCAATAGGTCTCGCCTTTGGGACCTTAGGGGTTTTGAGCCATGCAACAGTATGTTGTTCCACCAAGGATATTGTGCTGCATAACTAAATACTTATAAGGTCCCAAAAGCGAGACCTATTGGCTATGCCAATGCTTGTATACTTCGCTTTTTGTTTTAGTGATTTGGCAGTGCGCCTTCCTTCTGAATTGCAAACGTCTTATTTTCTGCCGTATGCTCCAGTACTATCCGTTATTTCCGTATCCCACGAAGACGCCATTTTAAATTCTGGTTGCTTCCACCTTGCCTAAGAAGGAGCACAAAGGATGAGGAGTTGGAGTTTACACACATTTTGCGTGAAATTTACTAGGAAATGTCATCCTGTTTAAAATGTCAGAGTGTGCTCTGAAAAGAAAGGCTAGCCTGCTACAACAATGAAAAGTGCACACTGTGTTTTTAAATGTGTGCCTCAAATTTGAAGCAGAAAGACACTTCTGAGCAGTCCTGTGGATGGTGTGCACTCCTTTGAAAGGCAGACCATGTAACTTCACCTACAGGTAGTAATTTACAGCACTGCATTATTTACGTCTGAAGGAGTGTTTCAAATATATGTAAAACAATGTTGTTGTGTTTAAGCTGTTCAGGCACCGCTGACAGTAAAATCTAGTTTCCAATATATTAGACAGTGCTGGTTTTTAATAAACAGCAGATAGCATTCTGGGGCGTGTAGTTTCATTTTAGCATCATCTGTCTTGGATTAGAAATCCAGGCTCCAACATCCTGTCCTCATAAAACGTGTGTTCCTCTGTAATTGTCTCATAAATAAATTATACAGTCATTCAAAAATTTTGTTTTATGTAGCACAATTCAGGTTGTGATTTTCAAATATTTTTAGCTGCAGGAGCCACATGACAACTTTTCTTTTGCCTTAGCTCCCCTCAAGAATTCTCTCTCTTGCGTAAGGTCGAACGTGGGGAGGATAAAAGTGTGTTTGGCAGAAGGACCCAGGTCACCAAAAATGCTCTACTCCAGGCCTGGGCTTTTCTGCGTTCTGGTGCGTTAGTTCCACGGACGTGAACGAGGACTACAAGTCCCAGAATGCATTTGGTTGCTGAACTACATCCAAGCGAGGAGAACAATCTCCCCATTGCCATGGGGACATCGGGTACATAATAAGGCGAGGCCTTGTCAGTCACGTGCTGTGAACATTGTGTGCGCTAGGACTGAGGGGATTGTAAGCGACCGGAAAAACTAAAGTGAGAAGCTGTTTCCATAGTTGCAAAAGTAGTGCTTAGGAATTGCGAACTCTGCACAGAAAACAAGGAAGACGAATGCGCCTGCCATTACCATGACAATGGAAAGCTTGGAATAAAGATGGCGTCGGACTGTCCAATGTCCGTATGTGTACGCGCATGCTGTTAGGTTTGGACAAATGGCGAAAGCAGCCATCTTTGTCCATCCCTACACGTGCATGCAAAGCCTTCTGAGAATCGATCGCAAAAGGCACTCGCGTGGCGAGAGCAGCGTATGCGCTACTATCGCCAGGCGAGACCTAAAAAGTGTGAAGTGCACGATTGTCTCAACCTTATATAAACTTATTTTGACTTGTACTTATTTTGCTTGTCTATTTACTTATATACTATTGTGCGTGCTTGGTCCCAAATTTCTGTCCTGAATTTTGACCCTTTTTCCTGAATTTTAGCACTGACCGTCCTGAATTTGCCCCCATGCCAGTTGGTCACCCTATCTGAAGCACCAGAACCTCCCTCACCGCCACCTCATCTCCCGCAACTCTGGGCATCTTTTTCCTGGTCTGCCCCACACCTTCATCTTAATCACATCTCTCCCGCAGCATCGCAGCGCAAAGCACCACGTGCCGTAAGGGCCAAGAAAGGCAATGTTTAGCCTCTCGTGCCTTACACATATACATGCCCCTAGCATGGTCTCGTGCCAGGCGGGCACAGGATTGTCGTAACGCACATGTGACGCTCAGTCCGCTGCCCATCCTACTTATTGTACTTAACCTGTAACCCTACGTCCCCTCCCTGCACTGTATTATTTTCAGCAACAGCAACTATGGGAGCATTTCTTCTATCACTTCTTTGCAATCAGTCCCTGCCTGCTGCCCACAAGGAAGCTGATCCGTGTCTGCAAAAAGAAAGGAAAATATGATCTCAGAAGGCAAACACCCTGTTCCAGTTTTAAATATGGAATTGCGCTGAGGGAAGATTCACTGCCCCTCAATGTGTGCTCTAAAGGGAGATGCCGAAAAAAACTTAGCCGTGACTGTTTTTAGATATTGAGACAGCACAGACACCAAAGTGTCTGAAGTGTTGAGCATTGCCTTCCGCCTGTATGCCACCAGCCCGTTGCATTGCGGGACTTGCAGTTTCACGTTTAATCCTGCAAGTGCGGGCTCTAGAATAAGAGCGCGCCAAGAGCTGGTGCCTAGAAAAGCGAGCCCTGGATGAGCGCGTCATGCCTCAGCTCCCATGGGAAGTTCTTTCTGCTGGCCTTGTTTCAGATTTCTGCTTTTCACCAGAACTAGGTGCTTCCTGGAGAGCCATCCCCTGGCCTCGTTAATACAGTTCCAGTAATCTGGGCGTCGCTCTACTCCAGAGAGTGTTCCATGTGGGCTGATGATTTCCTGAAAACAATCGCAGCTCTCAAGGAAAATGTATGCAGTTTGCAACAAATAAATACAGGTCTCCAAAACTGTATTTACAAGACACTGATTTAAGTAACATCAGCTTAACTGGTCTCCCTGAAAGTAAACATTGCACTGGATGTCACCGCCACAGTCTCCACACGGAAGGTGCCTACAATGAAGTCTAAATCTCTGACAATCTCTTACATGGAAGCGCAGCGGGAGGGCTCTAGAAAGATGATGGGACAAATTAAAACTTCCCTGCAGATTGGACGGCATGCAGAGTCAAATCAAGGAGGTATAAGTTAACCTGCATGTAACTAAAAAGACACGGTTTCAAACTTGCATCAGCGACCTTTCAACCAAAGAGACATTTTAAATTTTCAAAAGGACGCCGACTCCCAGCATTTTGCTAAAACCCTTAGTGCCTTTACAAATAAAAACAAGCACGCGCGCCTCGCGCTAAAAGTGGGAGGGTTGAGGGGAGTGCGGCCGAGAGCACACAAAGCGTTTCCCTTGCGGGAGCGAGCCAGGGACACCATGTGTTTGCAAGTTAATTACAAACATATGGTGTGAAAGCTCGCTCCCGCAAGGGAATCGCCAAACGTGCACGCGTTGCCATTGAAAGCAATGCAACGCATGCACGTTTTTGGGACACAAACTGAATCGATAGTGAGAACATCATACTTCTTGCTGAGCCATGAAACAATGCTCTTAAAAACAATAACAATATCTTTAGAAACAATGACAGACGCCAAGATTAAACCTTGTACATAGTAGAGAAAATCATTCCTGATTGCTAGATAAACATTTACAATCACATTAAAACGATAGAATATAGAAAAGTAAATATCACCACAACACAAGCACTTAAAACGACAGAACACTAAACAATATGTTGGGCAGCAGACCAAACATAATTGCATTTCTAACGTTTCGGGAAGAAGGCAAATATTGCAAATTTTGCAAAATTCTGCTGCAGTTAAAAATATAAGCTAAACATACTTTCAGCATAATTTTCATAGAAGTTTTTTTTTTGCCAGACAACTCTCCTGACAAAATCAGATTTTTGTCCTAGCTAAATCCTGAAAACCTACTTTGAAAGATGTTTTGCTTTAGATTTTAAAATGCCCAACCTTCACAAATCACGAAATTCATGAAGCTTGCAAAGTTTTGCACAAAAAAATGCTCATAGTTTGCAGAGGAAAAATCCAAGTCTTAGTAGCTCACTTTAGATTGGTTGGGTGGGCAGCCTGCCAGTCTCCTGGCGCAGCAGAGGTCTCCCTCCTGCCCACCTAGCAGCGAACCGCACGCCCCGTTTATAGATCTTCGTTGTGTGGGGTTCGTTTTGTCAAAAGTGCTTCTGCCACTTTGGCTGATGAATTTTTGTCAAAACTGAATGCTGGGTGGGCCGCCATGTTGTTGCTATCACCTCAGAAACAGCACCCAAAGCAAAAGTTTGCTCCTGAGCACCAATGACCCTGACATGCAGGACGTTTTCTTCCTGAGCCTGGAGACCACTGTTGATTTCCCCCTCCCAAGATTGGCAGACTGTACATGGCGGACATAGGTAAGGGAACATGTATTAGGAGAGCCCCACACTCTAAATGGGATGGGGAACTCCCAGTTTGACTGAGAAGGGTCTTTGCCAAACTGCAAATGATCCCCAGGTCATATATTTAGACAGTGCTAAACCTTAGAGTATCCAGGTCCTTTGGAGCATAGTATAGAGAGGGAAATGACCACACCCAAATCGAAAGTTCTTCAAACTTTTCTTGATGTATCTGATCTCATTGACTATCTTACGCATGCTTCCTGGGGACACTGTTCCACCGCCTCATAAACCCAACCTGTAACCTTTTACCTTTCAAGGAGAGATCTATCTGGGGACCACAGCATTATTTCAAGCGAGTACTCACTAAATCTACCAAATCAATAAGCGCTGATGGCTAGCAAATGCAGTATCCTCAAAGTTAGTGACACATGATCTTGATGGTCATTGCCAGTGCCCAACATGGCCACATGGTTCTGGATTCTTTATAGGTGATTTACAATTTTTTGGTAACATCGTTTAGCTAAAGATTGTAGTAGCCCGAGTGGGAGGCCACAATAGCCCTGCCTATAGTTTCTCTCCTCGTGAAAGGATGTTGATTAGCCAAAATGGAGATATGAAATCAATAGGAACTTGTAAGCCTTATAACTTGCATTTCCATTGATGATAGTCAAACAAGAAATCCAGGGATCTGACTTCCCCGTACAATAAATGACTCCCCAGTAGTCAAACTTATGTAGTCCTCAGCCTCTTTTCCAAATTGAGGGGTGCGGAGGATATTTTTCTACTGATATTTTAGACTCTTTGGGACTCTGTTCTGTGGAAATTAGGCATCTATGCCCAAGAAACGAGTGAATGAGCACTAGTCTTCTCCAGAAAAGTGGGTCTCCTGAGTACTGTGTGGTATTTACATTCCAAATACTCCCATCTATATACAGGGCAGGACCGGCCGTACCGGGCACTGGGCATTCCCACGGGAGACTGGGAGAGTGAGGACCGGTTTTTAAGCGATTCAGGGGCAGTTTTGCAGCAGTGCTTCGATATCGGCCCCCAGTAACAAAAGCAGCGAGCAAGCATTTCCAGCCTCCTGGGCACAGGCAGTGCCTCACTAAGGGCTGGTCAGAAAAAATTGCCAACGCTCCTTTGCTGTCTATAGCCGTGTCCTACCCTTACCCTACTCAATACCACGCAGAAGTGTTGATGAGACATAAGGAGGTTCTTAGCTATAACCAACCTTTTCATTAGTCGACTGACATCAGAAATTGAATCTTTGATTCTCTGAAGTCTACTACGGGAATGCATCTGTACAGTTCCCATTTTATCTGCCAGAATTGGCTACGGTTAGTTTTATTCATCCTGGTCCGCTTGCAACAATAGTTGGAACGGGATTTCAGTTCAATAGCCCACCTCAGCAGGCCATACCGAAAATAAAGATTTATTAATAGGTAACTGTTAAAAATTGAGATTTCTTTCACCAAGGGGTTCTCATCTAAAACACAATGAAAACAATGCTCAAATTATCTATGATGTCACGTCCAACCCTGAGGTGAAAACATCCCTATCACTCACTTTTACCAATATATATTTCTATCCTATGAATGGCCCACCCACTCCTCTTAACCATTTCAGATAAGAAGCAGAAGGGTAGAGGTAGGAGCCATACATAACAGGGACCCCTGCCATGCAATCCCATCCCAGTGCAAAAAATAATACCTACCCAGTGTCCTGCCACCAGTTCAGTTAACCCTCTACATTACCTTCCCCAACCCCCCCAAAAAATCCATACCTGGTGTAGTGCCACCTTCCCACATCTCCCTCAGAATTAAAGCTCCCCTCCCAAATATATATAACTAATGAGTGTGTCAAAACTTTCTCTGTCTGCAGTGACCAGCGCTTTAATATTGGAGAAAAAGGTTTGTGCCGGAAGAGTACCACCCGTATTTCCCCACCTCCCTCAAGTCTGTGGAGACCATAGGGAGGTGGGAGAAAGGCAGGTGAGAGAACCAACCCCCATTTCCTAATTCTGTTTGTGCACCAGTGGCTCCTCCGCTAAGGGGGAGGAGCGTCGCCCCCCCTGCTCTCAGCACTGAGACAGTCTAGTGCAGGGCTGGGCTAAGCTATCATGAAGGAGCAGGGAGGAGGAGTGGTGGGCACCATAAGTGCACATGATGGTTTGGCCTGCCGTCTTAGCACAGCCAAACCGACATGCGCACTTAGCATTACTGGAGAACAGTCCCAGGCACAGTCTAAGTGGCAAATCAGGCAGCTCAGACCAATCACGACCCTTCTGTCATGCTGGTAACACTATCACCAGCCTGACAGCTGCATCATGATTGGCTTAGGGGGGTCTGAGAGCCTGTGTGTAGGCTGGAGTTTACAGCGGCCAGCAGGTAAGTCAGTCATCTTTTCATTTTTTTAATCCCCCTGCGCCGCCCCCCGCTTCTGTTCCACAGCAGCCACCACTGCGTTCATGACTTGGGGACTTGAGAAGAGTGGGATGCACAGAAGAACCAAACAGAGGGGAGCAACTTTTGTTTCCCACTGTTGTTGCATCACCGCAGTGAATAATCACCTTTTAATCCAGTATTTCATGATCAAGGCTTCCAATTGAAGCCATACATAACAATACTTTACCTTCACACGTATAATATCACCTGCATCTCTAGTGTTTGGACATTTTCATGTAGCAGCACAAAGCTTAGCTTTGACCAGTCCCCTTTCTCACAGTCTGGGGTCTGTATGGGGCTCACTTCAATGCAGTGACTCTTTGATTGGTTGGTACATTTCAAATCATGGTAGAGTTCTACAATTTAATCAGCTTTAATAGACAGAGTGCAAGTGTCAATCATCAGTTCACCTACACATCATAGCATTTTGTATGGTGGCAGTAACATAGTAGGGTCTTGATAAGAGTTTGGAGATAATGAAACATTCACCAAATTATTGAGGAAGATCAGAAACTGGAGAAAAACCTCCGGTGAGATTTCCTCCTCTAAAAGTATGGGAAGGTAGAGGTAGTCCTACCTGTGAATAGTTAGTTCAACCTGTGAACAGTTGTCTGGATTTAGTACTTATTACAGATACTGCAAGACTTGTCATTACTAAACAATCTAAGACCTTACAAACACCGATCTAGGATCCAGCAGCAAAGAATCACAACACAAGAAAAAAGGAAAACTGGATTATGACAATTTACAAATGTACTAGAGAGTGGCACATTCTAGTACAGGAATCAGCTTCATTCTATCTGACAGGCTGTTAATGATCAATGGCTTTATTTGAGAAGATGTTCTTGTTATATAAAATCTAAAGGGCTTATTTATAAAAGGCTTGCTCCGCTGAAGCATCACTTTTTTTGACACTCTGGCGGCGCAAGCCTCTCAATCGTATCTATGAGGCCACACAAAGCCACCTTGCATGGCTTTGCATGGCCTCAGAGATATGGAGTAAGAGAAAGAAAAGCAAGTTACTGCGTTGTCTTACTCTGTGACTGGGAGGCATTCCATGGGCGTTATGGTGGGGTTTCTCAAGCACCACCCATGGATTTTGACTCTGACCCAGATTTATTTAATCCCATAAAATTGGGTCAGCGTCAAAATTGTCAGCCTGCCCATAGCAGACGCAAGGAGGAGAAATATATTTATATCTCCTTGTTTTTTCCTCTTTCCATGTGTTCTGCCTTCTGCAGGTAGCAAATTGTGCACCAGCGCACGAGGATAGGACAGGAATGCCCCGTATTTCATAAACATGGGCATTCATGCCCTTTCACATTGGCGTAGGGCAGCACAGCAAGAGGCCTTGTGGTGCTGCCCTACCACAATTCCCCGTAAATTAGGCCCTAACCTCATTACACATATAGGCATATAACCAGTAGAAAATGCTATGGTCATTTCACAAAGCCATTTATGAGCACTGGAATTTTCAGGGAATACATCCATATACAATTAATTGTAACAGAAAGGACTGTGCGCTCATTCATTTTTACTAATGACGACTTGGACACTTCAGGCTGATTTACGATGGCATTTATCAATATGTGAAATAGTGAGCCTGCATTTCTGCTTCAAATACTGATACATTCCTTTATGAACCAGCCACACCGTATTGCCAGATTTGATGGGGAGTATTTCTGTCCTTGGAAGCAACTATTTATCGTAAATCTTTAGATTCACGATAAAAACTAAAATTGAAGTAACAAATTTAGAGGAGGCACCCCACCTGTGCCTGCGAGTGCTGCCGCCACCTCTAGCACAAGCAAAAGTTATATGTTAAGAACAACAATTGTACTAGGTGAAACATTTTCATAAGGTAATGGTTTTTGTGATGTATAATAGGGCTTCACTAAGAAAAGTTCATGGCAATAGGCTTCTGTGGATGGACATATGCACCTTGGCCTAAATCATTGATGCTGACTGTTGGACACAGCAATTTTTTGCAGGCTCACCCACAGATATTTGCCTTCTGTTGCTGGACCGTTTTTTGTTGGCATTAGGAGTTTGTGCACCTTTTCCCTGCTACCCAGTGAACATGTGCTCTCTCTCTAGACCATGGTATAATTGGTAACTACTTGAATGGTACATTTGATTCACATGTCAGCACTCATTGCGCTACCCACTGAAGTAGTACTTTAAAACATGTCTCAGGTCTGCCACTGCAGCATGTAGTGCAGTTATAAACTGTAATTTTGACTAACCCTGGGCGTAGTGGGCGTAGTGGGGCTACGTGGAGCAATGCGTAGTGTGGCAAAATCTACGCACACTCGCGCGCTCCGCGTAGCCCCACTACGCGCCGCCCGCCTCGCGAGAAATGTGCATGCGCGGGCGTCCGCGCATGCACATTTGTGTGAAGAAGTTGCCGTCAAGCAGGAAGAGGGAGCCCTGGGACGCCGCACTGCAGGTAAGGTATTTTATTTACTTTTAACATTCTTTAAATTATTTTAAAATGAGGGCGGGCGGGCTGGCGGGCAGCTCTGCTTCGCTGCGGCGTGTGCTACGCTTACTTCGTAAACGGCGAAGCAGGCAGCGCTACGTGCACTCCGTGGGCGAAGCGGAGCACGACGCCCAGGCTTAATTTTGACCTTTCCAGGCCTAAACCTTCCTTTTTAATACTTGTAAGCCACCCCTAAGGTAGGCCCTAAAGGCACATAGGCAGGGTGCATTCTTTTTAAAATGTAGGACATGTGTATTTAACTTTTATATGTCATGATAATGAAAAACTCTTAAAGTCAGTTTTCACTCTTGAAAGTCCTACCTCTCCCATTGACTAACACTGGGCTACCTAATTACATTTAATAAGTGCTAACTTTAGATTGGGAGCAAATAGAGATATTCTGTTTGCACTCAAATGAATTGTAATTTAAAATCCCCTTTAATGGGGAAGTTTAAGTTACAATTCTGAAAATGCCACTTATAGAAAGTTGGCCTTTTCTTGTCCCAAACATCTGTGCCTTCTACCAGTGTCCTGTGTCACATGACTGTGAAGAGGTCCGCTGTTGGGGTTTGTGTATTGCTTCCTGGCAGTAATACACAAAGGGGGCTTAGGTGTGCACAGGATGGGTAGTTCGGGCAGGGCGACTATTGAGGTGCTGTACCCACCCCACTTAAAATTGAAAGGGCTTTGCCTACTGCACACACAAAGGAACCTGGCACCTGGTCTGGCTTGCCTTTTATCACTCCCAGACAGTTTCGATCCCTGATAGGGCAAAGGGTAGAACATTTGTTGGAAGACAAGGCATTATTTGTGAGTCCTGCACAAACAATATGTCTACATTTGTCCTTCACTGGGAACCAAACACCTCATTATAGCGCCTGACTCTCAGAGGGTAGCATTGCAGAGCAGTCTAAGGCTTACTCAAGGGAGGTGGTGTGGGCTAGTAATCGCCATTTACATGTACGCCGAAATAACACTCAATAATTGATTGTCTAGTCTGTACACATTTCTTTATAAAAAGGAAGAGTACATTGTTGGAAAACGAGGCAGTATTTGTGAGGCCTGCACAAATAACATGACTACGTTTGTCCTTCACTACGAACCAAACCACCAATTGTAGCGCCTGACTCTCAGAGGGTAGCGTTGTAGAGCAGTCTGAGGCTTACTCAAGGGAGGTGGTGTGGGCTAGTAATCGCCATTTGCAGGTGTGCAGAAATAACACTCTATAATTGATTGTCCAGTCTGTACTTTACTTTATAAAAGTAAGAGCACATTTATTAAACACACACACTACTCAATACTATGCACAAATTTACAAATATACATAAGCTGTTGGAATTACTTTGTGACATTGCATAACATCTCCACCCCTCCCACAGGGGGGTGGGGTCTAGTACCACCACTCCCATGTATGCACATCTTCTTGCCCCCAATGCAGTTAGTTGAACATAACCTGAGCGAGGGCCCTGCACACTGGCACCACCCAGTGGCGACCCACCCCATTATCTCAATCAAGCATAAAAATAGGTAACCCTGCCTTGGTGACACACAACCCTGACTGAGCATTTCCAATTGACCATGAAGTATATACCTCTACATCTTAAGGGCTAGGTTCTTCACCTAAGCGCAGCAGCAAGAATACCTGTTTAAGCATCACTTTAGAATGACAGTACTCATCATATTGGTGGATTATTAGAATGAATTGCAATCACAGCCCTTAAAAGCATCACAGATGAAATCACAGGTTTACCCATATACAGCCAGACACCCTAGCAGGAATGTCTGGCAACATAACCCCACTTTGCTTAAGGTTTCAGTCCCTTGAAAAGAAATAACATCAGTAAATGCACTACGGGTGCAATTACACGTCCAGGGGATGCCCTTCTCCAGACATCCCCAACTCAGCCCTTCACTCCGTGATGCACTTCTCCAAACACCCTCAGCTGTAGAACCAAAGTGCCAGCCCAGAAGGTGCTCAAATGCTGGCTGAGCCCTTGAGAGGTTATTCTTTTATGTCCCCTAGAAACTTAGGGGGGGGAACTGCGCATCTCCAGCAGCTCCCCCGGCACCTTTTTCACCAATGAGGGTGACCCCCTCCTCTGGGGGCAACCAGGCATCAAAAACAATGGATTTCCCCATGCCTTGCAAGGCATTGTGGGGCGCTTAAGGCTCCTTTCCTGCCCATATTACATTAGCGGCTCTCCCCCTGTGCTGGGGAGAGCCGCGATGCTGCCGCCGGCCTCACACCACTGTTGCCGGCTTCGGTGGGGGGCCCGGTCCCACCCGGACCCCCAGGTGAGTTAGTACGGCTCGGGGAGCCCACCCCAGTCACTCATTTGTGGGGCCCGGTCCCACCCGGGCTCATGGCGCTGACTCCTTGGTTTTGGGGGCCCTGGTCCCACCCAGGACCCCCGCACGCCTTCCTCGTTGGAGGGAAGCCAGGGTGTCCAGCCCTGGCTACCCCCGCCAGCTCCCCGCCTGGCCAGCACCCTCATGTGCTGCCGGGGGAGCCGGCCCCTTTCTTCTGGTCTGCCCGCTCCAGTGGGCAGAGGCGCAAGACTTCTCCGGCTCCTCTGGTCCTCGGGGGAGTGCGACAGCACTCCCCCCCCACGCCAGCCTGCACCCAGGGCCTGGGGATGGGATCCCGGGCCCCGAACATCGGGGGGGGGGGCTCGACGGCGCTCCCCCTCCCCTCTATCTTCACGGGGAGTGCGACGGTGCTCCCCGGTCTCATTTTTGCCATGGGCCATGGTGGGCTCCTGGCACCCCGCAAGGGTCTTCACGGGGAGTGCGACGGTGCTCCCTGCCTTAACTTCTGTTGGGGGCAGACCCCGGGACCTGCCCCACTCCAGGGGCACTTCTGGAATGGCGGCAGAGCCCCACGCGCTTCATCGTCAATCCTCAGGGGTCAATGGTTGCCTACCTTCTGGGGGCATATCTCAGCCCCCAGGGGTCCGATCTTCATAATCTTGGCCTCTTCTTGCTCCTGGTGGCACTCCCCAGCCACTGGGAGCACTCTCCTTTGCCCTCTGGGTCTCTGAGAGGGGGAATTCAGCAGGGAGCTGTCTTCACTGGCTCCCTGCACCAGCCTTTCGCCTGCTCTCCTCCTGGGCCTCTCTTCTTCCTGCGCAGAGGCCCCTGCTTCTGCGTACTGGTCCTGGACTCTTCTCCTGGCGTTGTTCAGGATCCTGGGGGCAGTCAGAGGGTTCCTCCTTCCAACTGCCCATTGCGCCAGGCTCCAGCACCTTCTGCCTCAGCAAACCACACCCGAGAGAGGGCTCCTCTTCCTGTGCAAGTTCTTTTAAGAATGTTGCGGAGGGGGCTGGTTGCCCTATCTCACAGCGACACATCACTTCTCTGCCCCTGCTCCCTCCTTCCGGCCCAGGCCTCTGGGTTTGTTCAAGATGGCGTCATCCAATGTCTCCTGCCACATGGTCTCTGAAAGCCCCTTCTCCCCAGTGCTGCCTTCACCCTGGTGCAGCTTGGTGCCTGGCACCCAGTGATAGCTGCTGATGGATGAACCTGAAGCCCCACCCATGTTCTCTTCATGGAGAGGAGGTCTTTGCTCTGGGAAGAAAGGTCATCAATCCAGGCTACTGAGCTCAGCCCCCAGCCAGGGCCTGGTTATGGCTGACTCAGAGAAATATGACAGTTCTGGATGACCCAAAAGCAGTACAAATATGACTTTGGACTCTGCAGAATACTTCTTCTCACACCCGTTACAGTGGACTTTAGTGCGTGTCTGGAATCTGTAGGCCTTAGGAAAGTTAATCTAGCCCATGGGCTCCACATCCCCATAAGGGAATAATCAAATTAAAAACACAGTAAAACACACTGACTTTCCCTGGCATGTTTCTTCCCAGTGTATAAAACCTAGTCCATGTCACCACCCAATTCTGCAGAAGTCCTGCCACACCATTCACCTTGTATCTGCCCTGGGGCTGTGCACGCCAGGAATCTCCCCTGCGCAGCCCGCACAAGTGTGCACACGAATGTACACATGTGCCTGCATGTAACTAGCCCAGTGTCCCTCACTCCTGCTGCTGTGTAGCGGCCTGGTCAAGCCAGGGGGACACCAGCAAAATCCCCATGCAGTCTCTTTCATTATGAGTTCAATGTGGGTGAGTCACAATTTATGAGGTCCCCCCCACAGTAAAAGCTCAACAATTAGGTGCTCAAAAGTCCAGGCGGCCCATAATGTCAGAACCACCTTCTAACATACATTTATTACACACAAACTACTCAATACTATGCATCAATTTGCAAATATACATAAGCTGTTGGAAATACTTTGTGATATTGCATGACATTCCAACCCCTCCCGCAGTGGGGGGTCTAGTACCACCGCTCACATGTATGCACATCATCTTGCCCCAAAATGCAGTGGGTTGACCATAACATGGAGTTGGGGCCCTTCCCACTGACGCCACCCGAATATCTCAACAAGCCTTTATAATGGGAACACATGCCATAGTGACACACAACCCTGACTGAGCATCTCATACTGACCATACAGTATACATCCTTAAATCACAGTGGCTGCTAGTCAGATTTTTCGACTAATGGAGTAGCAAGAATATATGTCTAAGCATCACTTAGAATTACAGGTACTTATTATATCAGTTATAATGCAAGTCAATTAAAGCCCCTAAAAGACATCACAGTTATAATCGCATTATTAAGCACTTACAACTAGGCACTCTAGCAGGAATGTCTCGCAACATACTTCCAATTCATTTTTCATTTCACATATCACAGGTGACTTCCAGTCCCCAAAAGAAACAATATTATGTAAATGCACCACTTGTGCAATTACACCTTCCCACTTCTAGGTGATGTCTTCACGAAGACATCCCCAGTTCAGGCTTTCACACCTCTGTGCAGTCTTAGACAACAGTACCAAGCTATAGAACTAAATTTCCAGCATTAGATTAGCTTCAAAACATAGCGTAACCCTTGGGGGGTTATTTTTCTTCATGTCTCCAGTGACTGTGGAGTTGGATTTTTACTTTTGTGCTAGGGGAGTCTGAGTGGCTCCTGCAGCTCACCCTGCCCCTTTGCAAAGAAATGGTGGTAGTCTCATCCTCCTGGGGCCACCACATGCCGAAACAAACAGGTTTCAGAGAGCCGTACTGCCTCTGTTGACGGCCTCACGCCACATTTCTAACTCTTTGGGGGCCCGGTCCCAACCGGGCCCCCCACATTCAGGCAAGTGAGAGAGCAGCTCGGGAAGCCCACCCCATCTGCTCTCGCCGGCTCCCCAACCGGCCAGCACCCTTGCGTGCTGCCACAGGAGCCGGCTCATCATTCTGGTCTGCCCACTCCTACGGGCAGATGGGGATGAATCAGCTGGCTGGGTGGGGCCTCGAGGGAGTGCGGCGGCACTCCCCCCTCCTTCTTATTGCCATAGGGAAGTGCGGCAGCACTCCCCCCCTCGTCTCCGCTCACACCGGGGCCCGGAGTTGGGGGTCCCGGGCACAAGGGAATTTTTCACCGGGAGCGTGACTGAGCTCCCTGGCTTCCTGGCACCACTTCATGGGGGCGTGACGGCGCTCCCCGACTTCTGCTTTCGTCAGTGCCTGGAGTTGGGGTCCCAGGCCCCAGGAATATCTTCACGGGGAGCGCAACGGTGCTTCCCAGCTTCCTGGCACCACTTCAAGGGGGCGCAACGGTGCTCGCCGACTTCGGCTTTCATCGGGGGCCTGGGTAGGCTCCTGGCACCCCTGTGGGACATTTCACAGGGAGCGAGTCAGCGCACCCCGACTTTACTTCATGGGGGCCCAGGTTGGAGAGCCTGGACCCCATGGGCACCTCCCTAGGGGTGACGACGGTGCTCACCTGCTTCTCCGTCCTGGGGGCAGCCCCCAGGACCTGCCCGACTCCGGGGGCACAGCCAAGACTAGCGGCGGAGCCCCACGCACTTTGTTTTCTGTCTGCTCTGTGGTCAAAGGTCGCCTACCTTCTGGGGGTACAAATCTCTGTCCCCGGGTGACCGATTTTCATGATCTTGGCCTCTTCTCGCTCCTGGTGGCCAGCCCTAGTCACCAGGAGCACTTTTTGCTGCCCTCCTGGCCTCTAAGAGGGAGAACTCAGCTAGGAGCCATCCTCACTTGCTCCCTGCGCCAGCCTGTCCCCTGGCTCTTCTTCTGGGTGTTTTTTATCTTTGCACAGAGGCCCAGTTTTTTCCTCACTGGCCCTGGACTCCCACAAAGGAGCAGTCCAGAGTCCTGGGACAGTCAAGGAGTTCCTCCCTCCAACTACCCATGGCGCCAGGCAGTTCGGGCTGGACTGTTCCCATGAGGCACAGGGTCAGACTGATTTGCATATGGCCATGTCTGAACTGGGGTGGCAGAGTGGGCTAAAGAACGGTGATGGATCAAACCCAGGTCTGTTGACTGGGTGTGAGTGTTTGATTGGTTCTGATGCTCCGTCCATCACCACCCCCTTTTGTACCGCTTTGTTCGCCATAAGTTGGCAGGGTATGCTCAGACGTGAATCCCTTGCTCACTTTGCCACTGGATTCAAGCAAGCCTGGCTGAAGACGGCTGAAATGCCAGAAACCGGTCCTAGGAAGCTTGTTTCCGGTCCAGGGAAGGCATGGCTTGGCAGTTCGGGCTGGACTGTTCACATGAGGCACAGGGTCAGACTGATTTGCATATGGCCATGTCTGAACTGGGGTGGCAGAGTGGGCTAAAGAACGGTGATGGATCAAAACCAGATCTGTTGACTGGGTGTGAGTGTTTGATTGGTTCTGATGCTTCGTCCATCACCACCCCCTTTTGTACCGCTTTGTTCGCCATAAGTTGGCAGGGTATTCTCAGACGTGAGTCCCTTGCTCACTTTGCCACTGGATTCAAGCAAGCCTGGCTGAAGACGGCTGAAATGCCAGAAACCGGTCCTAGGAAGCTTGTTTCCGGTCCAGGGAAGGCATGGCTTGGCAGTTTGGGCTGGACTGTTCCCATAAGGCACAGGGTCAGACTGATTTGCATATGGCCATGTCTGAACTGGGGTGGCAGAGTGGGCTAAAGAACGGTAATGGATCAAACCCAGATCTGTTGACTGGGTGTGAGTGTTTGATTGGTTCTGATGCTCCGTCCATCACCAACACCACCCCCTTTTGTAAGGCTCCGGTACCAGTCTTCCTCAGCAAGACCACACCCCAGAGAGAGCTCCTCTTCCTGTGCAAGACCTTTTAAAAGAACTTGGAGGGGGCTGGCAGGAATGCACTGCTGCCCTATCCTGCAGCGACACATCACCCCTCTGCCCCTGCCCCTTCCTTCCTGCACAGACCTCTGTGATACTGCTAGATGGCATCGTCCAGGAGTTTCATGCCAGATGGTCTCTGAAAAGCCCCAATCTTCACTTGCTGATTTCAAGGACCGGGCCTGGAGCAGGCCTAATGATTGGCACTGGGTGACAGCTGCTGATGGATAACCTGCAGCTTCACCCCCATATCTGCCACCTGGAGAGAAGACCTTCACTCTTGGGAATGCTTGCAGTGAAGGGCTAGGCCTCTGATGCTACAGATTGGGGAGGAAGGTAATTAATCCGGCCTGGCAGGGTCACACCCGGCCAGGCTCTGGTTATGAGCTGAGTCAGAGGAATACGACATTTCTGGATGACCCAGAAGCAGTACAGATATGGCTTTGGACTCAGCAGAATACTTCTTCTTAAACAACTTACAGTGTACTTTGGTGTGTGTCCCTAGGGAAATTCAACTACCCATTGGGTCTCTGTCTCCATAGGAGAGTAATGGAGTGTTCCTACAGTAAAACAGTAGAGCACACTGACTTTCCCTTACACGTGTTTTCCCACATTATAAAGCCTATTCCATGTCACCACCCAACTCTGCATAATTCCTGCCACACCATTCTATCTGTACCTGCTCCTGGGATGCGCACAAAAGGAATCGCTCCAGCGCAGCCCTTAAACAGGTGCACCCGCGTGTGCACACGTGTCCACATGTGACGAGTCCAGTGCCCCTTATCCTGGCTGCAGCGCAGCAGCCTTATCCCACAAGGTGGACACCGGTAAACTCCACATGCAGTTCATTTTATCATAAGTTCCCTGTGGGTGCGTCCCAGCTTATGAGGCTCCCCCACAGTAAAAGCTAAAAAATGGGGTGTTCAAAAAGCAAAAAATCTGGGCAGCTCAGATGGTCAGAAACAACGTCGCACAACGTTCCAAAGACAGAAATGATGGTAGGACAAGGCAGTCCCCACACACAAAGGCAGACACCAGGTATAAATATTGGACCTCTGAACCCACACTTCAGAACACTCCTGGACCTGTATAAGTTATAGAAGAAGGACTGCCCTGCTGCCAGAGCACTGTCTGGCTTCTACAAGGACTGCCTTGTTGCCTGAGAAGGAAGATTGAACCTGCTTGCCTCCATCTCAGGCTAACTAGAGTGACTCCATGGGTTAGTTGCCTGACCTCCTGTGACCTTCTATGTGAGCTAGTGGGACAAAACAAGTGTCAGAGTCCTCCCTGCAATTGCCCAGTTGACCTGCTACAACTAGGTTTGCATAGACCTGTAACTAGACCCTGCTAGCCTGTGCTGGAGTGAGCCCTGATCCCTAAGAGGTGCCTCCCTAGGTCTTGGACCCTTGCCTGGCATCAGAGTGCACTCCTCCTGAAGAACAGGTGAAAATCCTGAAGATCGTCTTCCTCGTAACAGCGAATGGGCCCGTTCGTGCCAAGACTCTGCAGTACGTGATGGCCGCCAACACGAAGTTCCTGTGAGACCAGCTCTTCAAACCAAGAACAACTGCCAGCAGTCACCAGCAACCGGCTCTCAGCCTCCTCCTCGTACCTCCTTCAGCGTGGATGGAAATCTTCCCGCTGGACTTAAAAGGTAACTTTTCAGTGGGACTAACCTGGTCTCTGTAGTTCACCCAAGCTCCTTCGAGGTCATCCTGATCTTGTGCTTTTACCTGGTCTAGCTGGACCAGATGACCGCGAGTGGTGCTATTGGATCTAGGTACTATTTTCACTAAAATGTTTAAAATGTAATATCTCTGGTTCTTCTGATTGGATTTTTGCTGTTCTGGTATCCTCGTATTTATGAAACAATATACTCAGTTTTTCTGTACAGTAACAGTAGTTAGTGTTCTAGTGCTATTTATGCAGAATCCTGCTGTCGCTAGGTTGTAAGACTGTGTGTTGATTGAATGTTAGGTCACAGACAACTTTCGATGTGGCGGCTGACTGAATTTATGGCAGGTGATGGTTGATTGAGGAAAGAGAGAGGAAAAGAAGTGCACAGATCCAGAGTTCCTGATCAGGACCCAGATGAAGATGTTCCCCTGGGATGTTCACCTCTTCTGAGATTTTCGGGGATCCCTATCTTTAATTAGTGGTGGGCAGGGGGGCCTTCTTGACTCATCAGGCATATGCACATCCCTGTGTCCCAGTGTTAGTCGTGGTCTATCTTTGTAAGTGTGGCGTTCTCCGCCCTGACTGTTTATGTCTGTTCACAAAGACAATGAATTTAGGCAGGAGACAATGAATGAAGCAAACAGTTGTGCACGTGTCCAAACCCATTTTTGAAAATGATATGTATATACAATATTAAATGATGACTTCTAAAGCATAGGTAGGGGGAGCATGCCGGGTTTGGCAGAGCAGGAGTATCGCCGTCAATTGACCGTTCTCTCGCCCCATCAAACATGCAGTTCTCCACTGCATTTAAAGTTGGCGTAAGCAATGGCTTTCCGGTGGCAGAACTGCAGGTGGCATCTTCTCCACCAAAGGACCAACCCGGCCTTAATTTGGGTGGGGTCACTGTCACCATATTTCTCTGCTTTTGATTGCCATGTGAGGCATGGTAGCCCAAGGCAGGGAAATAACTCAACCAAATGCACTACAAGTCTGTCCACTGTGTTTTTTTGTTTTACAACAATAATCTCTGCTTTGGGAGTTTATGCATTAAAAATAAAAAGCTTTGCTGAGCAGGCATATTAAACATTGAGGCCTGCTTGGCAAGACTGCACTGCCTTCAATGTGGGAAAACTTAAATCTTGCCTGTATATTTTCATATGGTTCTATGTAGTACAGTCTTAATCACCACACATATAACACTTATATGTTATAACTAAATATGGTTATCGTTTCATAGTAGTATGAAGCTTCCTGTAGCATTGAACATGCTTATTAAATTTCATGGCTTAAGTAGGCCCTGAAGCCAGATGGCTCGGGATTGTACATGTAGGAATTATATCTTCTCCTCAAGGATGTCCAACCTTTCCTTAGGGAGAAGATCTTGACACTGGCTCATTAGATACATTTTCTGTGAAAGAAACAAGTTTCTGTCACATGATTAAGCTCCATTGAACTGTATTGACAGAAAACATACATGAACAATAATATTTTTCAGAATGTTTAGTTCTGTGATCCAATTTTTCTAGCAGGAGTCCTGGTCAGTTGAAATGACACAAGTCTCTTATCTTTTGCTGTGTTGCAATCTATTGAGCATTAATCACTAGTTGGACTTTGGGCTTCCTGACTGCTTGTGTTCTATTTTTAACCAATGGAGGTGCCATAGCAGCAGCTCCACGAAAGACACTGTGGTCCCCTCCTGCCTGGGGAGCATCTTTAAATGTGGCAGATGGTACCCCGCCAGGGGAGGGGAGGCCACAGCCGCCACAGACGTGATGGGCCAGCGGGCTTCCCACGGACCTTTGTGTATTTGTTGTGTTCTTACTGAGCAGAAGCGAATGGCTGGAGAGCCCCACACCACAGGGTAAATAACAAAGAGTGAAGAAGAGAAACTATGAGAAATCACTAAAGCAATTTATAAGTATTAATAAAAGGTTTCTCCCTGTGGTTTGTTGTGGGTAATAGCAAGACACACTCAGGCCACTTATACTCACACCGAAGAGAGGCAGAGACCCATGCTGTGTACAACACAGCATTTCATTTTGAATCTTTTCAAGGTAATAGGTAAAACACGAACTTGTTGTGACAGGTGTTGCATATCAGTTGGGTGCTCGAGCACTGCACAGTATAGAAAGTGGTGCTGTAAAGTGGTTCAGTGTGAGATGAGTGGAGTATGGGGCTGAAAGAGGAGGAGGCGGTAGAGGGGAAGGGTTTGTAATTCTTTGTAATTTCTCTGTGAGAAACTGCCTGTACTTTCAAAAGTGTAACATAGGTTTATGCTTGAGATATTGATACGGGTTTCCACAGACTCACAACAGTAGACAAAGCCTCTGTGTCTCACTGAGGAACTGTGTTTTGCAGCAACAGCAGCATCACCGTGTCTGTCTGATAGCTGCACATCCTTCGGTAGCCCACTGGACATTTGGTTGCCAAACGATCCCAAGTTTGACATGCAGAACACTTGCATAGCTTTTGGTACTAGATATATAAAGCTGTACTTTCTAACAACAGTCACAAGACTATCGATCAGCATTCCCACAATCAGGTTCTGATTGGAACCAGGATTTGGTCCACTAGGAAACAAAATATGCAACACATAATGTTGACATGGCTCTATGCTTCTACAAGGCACGTCTGAAGAAAGATCTCTGGAGCAGCTTTGCAGGAATGTATGTGGTATTTCTTTAGTGCTCACCTAGCCAAAAGGCAGCAGAGGACTTCACATGGTCAAAGACAAGCATAAAGTCACTGAGCGGTAGGACAGGTAGTGGGTTTGTGGACTGGTGATGTATTTTGATGTAGGATTCTTTAAAGAGAAGCATCTTCAACTCCTTCCTAGATTGGACCAGTGTTGGAAAGGTCCTGATGGATACAGGGATGTTGTTCCAGATCCTTGGTGCATGGATGGAAAGGGCCTTCTGCCTTGTTTTTTTCTTTATTAAACTTCTTAGTCTGCAGTCTGATGATGCCCTAGCTGGAACTGTGCTGAGAATGACAAAGATGGTATGTTTGTTGGCAAGGTAAGCAGGTTTGCTGGTTATGAAGACTTTGTAAATGATGCAGCTGGTTTTAAAAGTGGTGCAGGTCCGCAAGAGGAGCCAATGGGATTCCACGAGGATGGTGGTGATGTGATCCTATTTCTTCAGGACCTGTATGAAATCTGATGCAGTATGCAAGGTGGTCTTACAAGATAAGGGTGTGGATTCTGGGAGGTCCTAGAGCAGGATGTTACCACCATCCAAACGTAAGAGTACAAGGGCCTGTATGTAAATGCTTTTTTGTGTGGAGTTGTCTACCACAAGTGCAGAGAAATGCATACTCACAAATCCCGAGAGGTGGGAAAATGACATTCACAGGAGTGGTTTAGGTGGAAGTTTTGCGAATGCCTACAAGTATGGATGTTGGGTATTCCCCAATGTTTATTCACCCCCTTGGGAAGGAGAATCGAATCACCCCCACATTTTGCCAAGATGGAGGGGAAAGGCTTTCTCAATAGGAAAAAATGTTCACCTGTGAATTAAAAGAAGATAAAAAGGTGTGTGTTTACTCAGAAAACTCCATTCCCCGGTGTAAAATTCTGCTATGGGGAGCCCTACTCAAGGGAATAAGAGCCTTTCAAAAAGTTCAAATAACATTCCCCGAGGTATGCCTTCAAACCTGAACCTGCTGCAGCTTTCCGGGATTCTTCTGGGAATAAATGTGAATAGCAACAAAATGAAAAGTATGCTCAAAGGCTGAGATCCCCATTTTATCTGTTTGTGTGTATAGGTCTGTTAGTAGAAATAAAACATACCTAAAGGAAAAACTGCCTTATGTAAATGAGATAATAAACATAACTGACTTTTAATGTAACAATATCTCATTCAGCCTCAACAAGGTAATATTTGATCTATATTTTTCACATATTGTTACTAAAACAGATGATAAGCAGAGTTACCTTGCCAGAATTTAGCCTTGGATATGCAAGTTGTACACTGTACTGTTTGCCAGGTGCAATAACGCACCATCTGGTTATACATCATAAGCATGTCCTCCAAAGAAGGATCTAGCGAATCACCAAAAGGAAGACGTTTCAGCTATGGGAACTTGGTACATAGACAATGTTTGCATCTTTTATCCACCAAAGAGGTATCCATTTAGGAAACACCGCAAAAGAATATGGAAGAGGTTCATAGACTAGCATCTACAATAGGGCAGACAGAGCCAACAAATGTTGATTTTATTGTATGATGCTGTGATGCTGTGACCTTTAGCAGTAAGGCCAACTAATCCATGTAAAATAACAGGGCTAATTTATTCTGGGTCTAGGCAGGCATTAGTGTAACACTAATGCATTAGCTCTTCTAGGCAGACTTTGTTATGGGCTGGTGGGAGCGGGAGCATGCCTGGGGCTGGTATGCCTCCTCCTGGACAGATGATATTGTCTTTTGGGGTGGGTATATCAACGGTATCGCATGTATCTCAAGGAAAATCCATATAATTTCAGGCTAACAATGAACCACAGCAAAGAGAAGATTGAATTCTTAGATCTACAGTTCTATGTGGAACATGGCTCTATTCTAAGTGCGTTGTTCAGAAAAGTGAAGGCCTGTAACAGTATCCTACATGCCACGATTGCCCACCGCCACTTAAATCAGTGATTAACACCATCCCCTTTTGGGAGATGGTTCGCATAAGACGCAATTGCAGCATGACAGAAACTTTCACTCCTATCATTGAAGATGTGAAACAATGTTTTCAAAGTTAGAGGATTTGAAAATAGGGTTTTACAGAAAGAGGAGGACAGAAGACAGCAAGTAACGAGGGAAGATTTGCTTGTAAAAAGAGTAAGACAAGGTGGGAAAAAACAAGGCCGATTGGCATTCACAACTAAGTGCACCATGCATAGCAATGACTTTTCTAAAATACTGCGGAGACATTGAAACTTACTGACTGAGATGCCTGGGATTGGGGATGATATTTCCAACAAACCTAAGGGTGACCTACTGCAGGGGTAAAACAGTAAAGGACTGGCTCTGTCCAAGGTATTTCACCACACCTAGGGAAGTGAACACATGGCCCCACACACCCACTAAAGGTTTTTTCATATGCAATGTATGTAATTTGGGAAGAAACAAGATCAAACAATTTTACTACAGTACTAAGCAAACACATGAGATACGTCACTACATTATATGTAAAACAAAATTTGTCACATATATAGTTGGTTGTGGGTGAGACATAATATATGTGGGTGGCATTGTGAGGTCTTTAAAATCCTGCACCCAGGAACATGTCTGGGCCCTTAATAATAAAGACATGAGACACCCCATGCCTTTTCATATGATTGAACAACACGGTATTGATCATGTGCCACCCAATGTAAGGGGAGGAGTTAGAGAACTGTTATTGAGTGTGGAAAAGGGTCATAACACAGATGAGGAATTCTACTATTTTCTGTAACTTCCCAGTACGGCGTTCGTAGCTTGCTACCCTCACTTGTAATAGAACTTATTGTTTGGTGTCACTGTGATTAGGTTGATTACATGGGGTGCTCTAGAAGTTACCTTTAGGAAAAATTGAACTATATTATTTGTGCTATATTGAACTGATGCACTGAGTAGTACCATTTAGTATTCTTTGCTGAATTACCATTTGAGTTCATGGAAAAACATCACTGGTGCAATGAAAACAGAAATAGGAAAGAATCTAGTATAAGGAGCTGATTTGTGTTAAGTTTTAAGAGATTGAAACCTGTGGACCCTGTATTTGTATATGGTTAACATACCGCTGTATGGACTAATGGAGGAAGTTTGCGTCCCTTTTGTACTGACTCCACGATGTTTATGGGCTGACATCCTCTGATACAGTTGTTTGTCACCCTGAGTACATCAGTGCTGTGGGTAATTACCCGTTTTTTTCTTTACTTCCCTTGTATTTTTTCTCTTGTCTTCTCTTTCTTTTCCTTTGCTATTCACCCAACTTTATAGAAAATGAGCGTTTAGTTTTTTGCTTTTGGGCAGTGGTCCCATTGATCCCCCTTTGGTGTCCTCGGTAGGCCTAGAAGTTTAGTCCCACTCTGTTTGCTGAGTTTCCCACACTCCGCACTCCACAGAGCACGTGGAGTTCTGAAAAACTCCGTGAAGAGGAGTGGAGTTTTTTCTTAGACCACCTCCCAGCGAGATTCCTCAACGCAGATGGTCATGGATGGTCGTGACCGCTTGCATTGAGAAATCATCCGTTCACGTTGAGGAAGCTGCCATTCGAGTAGAAAATCTACTCGAGTGGCAGAAAGAAGCAGCGCCCTCTTGCGCTGCTCATGGTGGCGTTCAAGCTGATTTTCCAGCGTGGGACAAAGACCTAGCGCTAAAAATCAATGCGGACAGCGCAACCTAAGCACTCTGCCTCTTGCGGACTGTGGACTATAACATTTGTGTTCCCACTGTTCTCGTTTTGGGTGTCCTAAGCAGTTAATTTTCTATTGTTATTATTTTTTAACAACTGTATGATTATCAGAGGTTATAACTATAATGTATTAGGGGAGTGATGCAACTGTGAAGAATGCCACTTTTCTGTATGTATTCTTCCTCTCTCTTTTTAGCGTTATTTATTCTTTTCGCCGATTTAGGGAAAAATTGCTTCCTGACTTGCTGCATTGTGCATACCCCTGGGGCCTTCTTTTGACATCCACTTGACCACCTGAGCTTAGATGAGGCTGAGGCATTATGGTAGCGGAAGTAATAGTGCTGACATATCGACCACCGCATCTCAATAGGATGTCATTATTATTGAGATTTTTAAAAAGTGTTACATAACACTTGTCTGAATATATAGGATACTTGTCACTGGATGAGTGAAGTAGTTCTGTGTCGGAACTCCTAGTCCATTCAGGATCAGCATTTGATAGACACTTAAAGTTAGAAACACACTCCTTGAAGATGGCCGATCTGTTTACCAGACACGGCGGAGTCTTTTAACAGCAGCCCCAGACAGGAGTGATTTCACCGTTGGGGAAATAATTAAGAGAGCCTGGGATTGGCGTCTGGCTTTCTTTCTTGCAGAAACTTATGCGAAGTGAGAGACGGCTGATGTGCGCTCTGTGGCACGGATCGAGGTATGGAAATGTGAGGGGTACACTTTGTTGCAAAATCGCCGTAGGTGATGGTACGCCAAGGGTTTGTTAGCAAGCATTGGTCGTTTATTCCGAGAACTGTGAATAGAATGTGGCACTATTTTGGACACAGTGTACAGGGATACCTTGTTACAAGCTGCATAATATGATGATATACTGCGCTCCAATGGAGAACGTTGACATTGTGGGTCGTTTGGTGCTGGATGGGATGAGGTAGGGAGGGAATAAGGATAAAACATGCCATTAACTTGGACACTGGACACGATGATAGCCTGCAGGAAGCCGCACAGCATGGCGGTATTTTGTGTTATATTGAAAAAGGTTTAAAAAAATAATAAGCAAGTTTTCTGGAATTACAACACTTACATATGGGATACTTTTAGGATAGTTTTCCTTGTAAACATAAGTCCATATAATGCTACGCTTCACACATGCTTAGGGTGATGGTATGCTAATATGCATTGAAACGCACGCAATGGTGGGCATATAGATTAGGCATTGAGGGGAACCAACCACATCTTACTGTCAGCTTCATGCTGTTTTGTTGATCTAGGACACATTACACATGTGTACACAGGTGGGATGTAAAAGTGAGGTAACCCATTATATGTATTATGCTGCGAGCTGCTTCTTGCGATAGCTGGTGATTACGCATTACAGTACGCCTTGATGTGGAGTGATGAAGTTGGTATTTGGATGGATACTTTGCGACATGTTGATGAAGCCCAGTCTCCTTAGATGTACTCTCATAATTGTGGCCCCATGTAGTGAGGATTTCATAGATTATTACTATTAACGTTAGTACTTTCTCCCTCGCTCCCTTTTTTTATCACATTGTGGTTTTCTGCATATCAGTATATACATTCTGTCTCCTTTCCTTCTTTTTGGAATTGGAGTCTAACACCACACTGGGTTATTAGGTGTCAAGTATATGGGCAGACTGGCCAGAACCATGATGAATGTAGGGTTCTGAATTGATAGAGATTCTGTCCACTTAAGAAAATGACTCTCCTAAGGTGGAATGAGGAAGCACGAAATTGAGGAATGATCTAGAAAAATACAATTCAAATGGTGTGTATCTAATATAGTGCTGTATATGGATCTACGTATGTAGTAATTAAGCCTAGGTGGAGTTCGTGCAGCTCTGCTATGTGGAACTCCGCTAAGGGGAAAAAAAACTCTACCCCGCTACGTGGGGCTCCACAGGCGGCAGAGTGCATTAGATAAATGCTGTTCGCAGTGATTTTCAGTGCCAGGTGCTTGTCCGCACTGTGCAATCATCGCAAATGGCACCATGCACAGCGCAGCTTTCTCAATGCGAACCGACGGTTACTCAACGCAAGCGGTCATGAGCATACGCGACCACTCGCAATGAGAAATCTGACTGCCCGCGTTGAGAAATCTTGCTGAGAGGTTGATTTTCCATGCTCACGTGCACTAATTTGGGGTTGACGATCGTGAACGAAGAAAAATCTCGCTGGGGTGGATTTTTCTTGCTTGCGCTCGCCAACTTGATGTTGATGAACGTGAGTGAGGGAAAGTTTTTCGGAACTCGGCATTCTCCACGTAACGCGAAGTGCGAAAAACTCCGCAAACTCTACGAGCAGAGGGGAGTTCACCACCCAGACTTAGTAATAATTTGAAGGATGCCAAAATATACCTTTGGAACAATCAATGATGACTAATATATATTCATGCCAGACAACCTGCTTCCTGAGCTTATCTCACAACCCCCCTTTCCATTTTCCTCCCCTTTTTTCTTTTTCCTTTTTTTCCTTTTTCATCTTTCTTCCTTTTCACTTTTTTTTTTCTAGAATTTTGATTACAAGAAACAGAATATACTTGAGAAGAAATAATAAAATAAAAAAATTGTAACATGTCGGCTAAGATCATGTCACTGACATTGATCTCAAGTATAGATGTGGTTTCCTCATCAAGACTCATTGATCCTAAGCATTCATACAGATGAATGTGATACATATGATGAAAACAGGCTTCAATATATCTGACTTCATGGTACCCTTAACTGCACAATGTATTATGAGGGTAAATGTCTTATCAGTTACGCTTGAGTACAAAGGTGTATAATGCTTTTAAACTGGTTCTAATTTTAAGGTGTTGTTGGTTGGTTTATGTACTATGGCACTAATTATGGTGGTTGTTTCTGTCCTTGATGGTTTTGTAATATTAACCTCACTTTTATGTGCTTTTATATTTATGTGTATATATTTTTTTGGGTTTATTGTATTCCAGCCCTGAAGAAGTTCACATGTCGTGAAGGAAACAGGTTGGCTGTTTGCTGTAATGTCTGGAGTTTCTTGTGTATACAATCAAAATAAAGAAGATATGGAATATGTATCTTGATCTGGACTCTTATAGGAATATTGGTTGTTTGGTGCACTACTATTTTTGTTTTTGCATTAGCTGTGCATAGCAATCACATGACCATCTTCTGCACGTGGTATATTTGCACATAGCACGTCTTACTCTTCAAGGAGCTTGATGTGCATATTACTGACTAGACAGCGCATTCTGACATGAAGGCATTAACACTCAGAAAAGGCTGTGCTAAAGGTTTTATCAAGTGCCTGGTTGTGAGTGAGCAGTTTTGGTCGTAAGTCCCATCAGCTGCTTTTTGGCATGGAAATGTGTCAATTTCTCTCTGTTTTTGGACCTTTGTTAGCTCCCTCTTCTCCACGACACTGTGCAGTATTTCCAAATTGCAGACCGGCAAATGATAAGCCCTCTGGGATCGCTCCATATCCATTATTTGCAATGTGCATTTTGTGGCATGTTTAGAAGTACTAAACTAGTACTACTTAATTGCTACATAATGCAATTCACAAACTTATATACAGATATATCTGCCTCTGCCACTACTACCTTTTCTGTGGGGACATCTCTGCCACATGTATGGAGATCTCTACACATATGCTGCGACATTGCTATCCTCAAAATGCACATCTAAAGTTACTAAAGCAATAAACATCCTAAAGCAGTGGTAAATGTATTTCAGCCCAGCTGTCAAGTAAGTCTAGCAAAACGCATGTCAGCTCACAGTTACTGCAACACACTCCCATAGCAAATAACGGAGGTCACAAATTAGGGGCTGAGATTTGGTTTCCCTTCCAAACGACCCATTACGATGGGGTCGGCTGGAAGGGAATCCAAATCGATATTCCGGATGGCTTCCGATGGCTTCCGACGGAGATCGGTCTCATTCTAATTGCAGATCGGGAACGGACGACAAGAGGTCGTTCGGTTCCAATTCCTGAACGATGTTGGAGGGACTCCGGTCCCTCCGACATCGTAATCAGGGCCTTAATATAATACCCTACAGGAAATAATATTCAATACATTAAAATATTTGACTTTTTAGTTAAGTATGCATATGATTGTTTTGTGTTGAAAAGTTAGATTAAAATTACACAATATTGTTTTAGATTTTAAAAAATGAATAATCAACTTATTTTTAAAAAGTAAATTAAACATTAGGCTTTAAATGAAATTGCAAAATTATTTTAAATGTGTACAGAAACACACCACAAAGCTTTTTAATTTAATTTAGTAAATATTACTTCATTAATGAAATGTTAATGTGGGTGTTATGTTTTATTTTTTTTTAAATATTATAGTGAATTAATATATAAAGCGTATTTTATTATTTATTAACAATTTAATTTGATCAGTTAATGTGCAATAACATTATTAGTTGTACATTAATAAGGTTTTTACATTAATTTACATTTTCATTTCACACAAACATATCTTACTGTATTTTTTAAAGAAAATTAATAAACATTAAGATTTTTCCTATACATTACCATATGGAGATCTCTGCCCTGTGACAGAGATCTCTGACTAATTATAGTTAAAAGTTACTGGTAGTTATTTTACACATGTAAATGTTGTCTTAGATGCTGCTAGCTCCTGAACTGAGGAGGAAGAGACATGTACGTCTACACTTAAGTGTAAATCTAAACTTGAAAATGGTGAATTGCAAAAAAGTGTAGACTTCCAACTAGGTGTAACAATAAAACAACAAGTGAACACATTTACATGGGTATATTTACCATTGTGGATTGGGCTCTATGTGTCTAAATATGCCTATGATGACACATAGTGCGCCATCTGACTGGTCTTCCGCGGTATGTGTAGAATAGGTTGATATAAATGGAAAATAAGACATGCTTATCATATGCATGAATCTGGAGAATATGTAAGTTTTTTGTGAATGGGCCTATTTGTATTTAAAGAATTGAAACTGTTAACCATGATGATGAGTACAAGATCAACTAATTCTAACTGTGCCTATAGGCTGTTGTCCAAAGCAAGCAATGGCAAAGCCAATAGGTCTTGGCACTGACACCTACTGGCCTTGACAATTGCTTTTTTCTTTGATAGCCACTGTGGATGTGACCTCAACTGTGGCTGTCTTTTTTAATGTGTTGGTTAACACATTGCAAATACCTTCTAGTGCATCCATGGAGGCCATATTTGAATACATATGTGCTTTTTTTAATAAACCTCATTCAAAGATGGTTGGGGCAGATACATGAGATTCCATGTGGGCCATCTGTGAATGCATTTGCAATATATTGAAAAATGGCAACAGTGGATGCGTGCACATTCACATGGGCTATCTTGTAAAAGGTTTGTCAAAATAAAACAATCCTATTGTTGTTGTCCACAATGCCTGTGTGCCCAAAAAACGAGTAAAATCCAATTTAACATGGTAACCCTCGGATACAGTGGTAGGGCCAACAGAGTTATTAAAAACAGCTAAATGAAGTGGGAGAGGGGCGTATGAATGGGCCAACATGTAGCAAGGGTGGAGAAGCAGAGAAGCAATGGTCTGAATATGTAAAAGAGAATGAAAAAGATGGCAAGGAGCGGGTGAACAAACTAATTTGCTGGGTAAGCGAAGAAACATGGTGAGTGACAGAGCAATCAAAGTGAAGTGAAAGCACTCAGAGGATGAGAGAGCAAGAAACCTTCCAATGAGTGCTTAAAAGAAAAGAAAACATTAGATCCACAGTTGCAAAAAGATGTCGGCAGTGGAAGGGTAATAGTCAGACAATCAGATCACTGTGATACCTATATGCTCCTGGGTGGGACAAACATAAGACTGGAGGAAAGCTATCAAATCAAAAGGAGACAACTGAGATAAACAACAAAGCCATCCATTCAAGAGCAAAGGCTGAACTAAAGGCCACTCTACATATATTGGAAACATTATGTCTAATCAACAGATAGCTAAAAGCTGTCTGTAGTCTAGACCTAAACAAATTGGCAGAAAAGAACTAAAAATATGACAATGTGTAGGAAATCCTCCTTTTCATACCAGCCTTTTCTCCTCTTGCTGAACCCTATATTTTGCTGGTTGTAGAACTGTTTCCACTTTACCACCCTAACTAGCAGTAAAGTGCCGGTGCTCCTCCGTTAAACTTGGTTGAATTGTCATATTCCTAATTGGTATGTTTAAATTACCTTTAAGGCCCTTATATATGGTACAAGATCTACCTAGAGCCTGGAACTTTAACATCACTAGTGGACTGTAGCACCTATTGTGCCATCCACTACAGTTGTAGTAAAATATGGCTTCAGGCCTACCCTGTGTAGCCGACTGCGGCAGTGTAAAAACTGGGTTCAACCATTCATAAAAAACCCTTTTGACAGATCGAAAACTCCCATTTAAATATTAACAATTCACCCCTATACAGGTTTTGCAGTCCACAAGGTATGGTATATAAAAATATTACATCTAGAAATGTAATGTTAACATGCACTTACAGTGACTAGCATACAAAAGCTATTTTTCAATGTGGCATGCCCAACTGTCCTATGTAGAAAACCAGAGTACAGATTAAAATCCTAGTACTATAGCTCAGGTATGGGACTAGCTAGAAAAATTAGTAAACCACTATTTGTAATAGTTAATAAAAATAAAAGTCAATTATGAAGTTAGATTTTGAATACATATTAGGGAAAAGTAACCTCTAGAAAGTTACCTTTTTCTTGCCTGAATCTCATTGAGACTAATTTGCAATAATTCTACATCTTCCTCCAGCCTGCCAGCCTGTACCTGGTGTGAATAAGGTGTGAATGAAGGAGCTACACAATAGGCAACTGTGATTGACAGGTCGACCTGAATGGGCAGGAATAAGTCTTATCACGTGGAAGAAAGGTGGGGGCTGTGAACATCCTGTTTGATATTACAGTGTCAGATCCAGCTTGACTGGTCTACTAGGTGTGCATATAACATTTGGGGCACACTTGAAATTAAGGAAACAGAATGCCAAGAAAATCCCCGTGTATCCACTGTATGGTTTCTGGACTGGAAATCCCTGCTATTTTCCTACCAGACCTTTGCCTCTGGGCTTTACATATAACACTTAGGGCACACTTGAAAGGAAGGAGACAGGTTGCCAAGACAATTCTTGGTTAGCCATTGTTTGATTGCTTGAAAACCTTTCCTTTTTATGCCGTAATTCTGTCGATGGGTTTTTTAGGGGTACAGTGGCTCCTTCAAACTGGATTTTGGTGCTAGATGTGAGGGGCCAGTGGGAGTACCATAGTACACTCCCAAACACATACCTCTTGCCCTTAGAGACCACGTTGATTGTGGCTGAAGACATTCAAAATCTTAGATACGCCCAAGATTGGTACGGTTGGCTCAGGGAATATTTACACCATTGGTTAGGGCACGCCCAGGAGTCATTACCACCCACTACCTCGTGCCAGGCATAAATGTGGCATCTCCAAGCACCCACTTCAGGACACTTCTTGGACTTGCAGAAGAACTGAATAACACTCTCTGGACCTGAGGGGAACAGAAGATAATTGGACCTGCCATCTGTGTCTTGAGAGAGGCCCCGAAGGAGTACACCTACTCCCTCTTATATCTAGGACAAAGAAGTTCACTCCAAGGGTCATAAGGCTTACCTCTGGTCAAGCTACAGGAATACAACAAGCTACGATAGGCCTTTCCTACAATTTTCCAGCTGACAAGTGGCAACAGGCCCTAGACTGGAACCTTCTGTTGGCCTCTGCCTGACACCCTATGAGCTTGTATGTACCTCGCCTGAGGTCCAGGAGGAGGGTATTTAGAAGTGTACTCCTGTGGTGGATAGGGACTTCAAGGATTAAGTTAGGAGGTAAAATGTTTGACCAGGGCAAATCTGGGTGGTATATCTGACCTGTTCTCCATCGTAGGTAGCCTCAAATTGCACCTATGTCCTGGCATACCATGGTCATTGACTATCATTGGCGCTTTGTGATTCTTGGCACTATTCCAACCTCAAATTTACAAACTTGTATCTCTTGTTGCCCTTATCTGATTTTTGTCATTTCGGTGTCATTTTCCTTATTAAATGTTAGTCCAGGTTTCTAATTTTTGTTTGGGATTTTTATTGCTTTGCAGTTTGACTTTATTACTGTTTTGGTTCTGCCTGCATACATTACACGTTGCCCACAGTTAAGCCTGTCTATTCTGTGCTATAGTTACCACGGGGTGCGCTTAGGTTAATTTAGTGACACTGAGGTTTCACCCTTAAAAGGGTTGTGATTATTCTTTTAGGGGGTAGTCACCCACCCTGAATAATAATGTAATTTCTTACACAATGCAACATTAGGAATTTTCTTTGAATAGCAGTAAAGCAAAATGCTTTGCCTCTACTAGGTTAGGAGGTTGCTCTGAAGCGTTTCAAATGTCCAAAATAGCCGCATTTACAACAATATCTCTTTGTGTGTCCACAGCCATCAGAGGGGGACGTGACTCTACAACACAAAGGGGACAAGGAAAGCTGCGGAGAATAAAAGAAACGACTCACAATGCACCTTCAGGGGCAGAAAAACAATTTGAGCTGGAAAGCTATTTGTTCTGAAAGGTTATATTTGTTTGGATTCACATGAAGCCCAGCAAGAAATATCAGCATATGACTAATAAAGAAAGATCCAGAGATCGCTATGGGCTGATTATTTAAAAGGTCTAAATACTTTTGGCTGACACCTAGCATTAATAAAATTCCAAATTGCGCATGCTCCCAGCAGCAGCGTGCAATTCTTCATTGCTTTCTGTATTGCCGTAAAAACACTTTCCATGCAGTTGCGGTACGTCTGAAAACGCACAACCATGTTAGAAAAATCCAGCTTCAAGATGTACATAAAGCAATACAAGCATACAAAACTTCAACAAATATACAAATAAGAGTTAACAGGAAAAGAGTTAGGAATAACATACATAAAATTAAAAAAAACCCTGTTCATTCTGCGGGACTATTCCATAAATTACATTTAAAATTCAGTTTAAATCAATAGAAAAATTAAGCATGATGCAGGTCTGAAAAGTATGCATTCAAGAGTTTTACTCTAGCCACACTTGGAAATGTAGCAAATGTACATTTACACATGTTGAAATGTGAAGCAAAATGCAAATGGTCTAACATATTTTTTTATAACTTGTATTTCCCAATGGGAAAAATGCTTTCCTATGCGATGCTTTACAAGTTCAATGAATGGCGGCTTGGCCACTTTTAAAAAGTTATGCAAATGGTGAGAAAGGTTATGTTAAAATCATGGATGGATACTCGTAGGTTATAATAGACAAAGGTTTATTAGCTTAGTTGTAGGTTAAAGATAAAGTCTCACCAGAAGCAGCATCCTGCTGCTCAACCCATCTCACTCCAACTGTCCACTCATCCAAACACAAACACTCAACATTACAACCAAGCAATGACTTCACTCACTGGCTGAGCAGGAGAGAACATTGAGAATGTGGGGAAAATGCATAAGATAGCTAGAGGCCACAACATATCTCCCCCTTATGGAAACAACAGAAAATTCAGCAGGATAAAAGACATAAAAACACCCCCACAAAACATCCGACTACCAACCGAACTAAATAAATGGAACGGGTTAAACAAACGCTCTCTGCATAACTTCAATGCTCCAATGGGGTGTAAGGTGGTAAAACACAGGCAATCAATACGTCCCACAAATTTACAACACTAGTGTACAGATAACCCAGAACGCTCTGCTCAGTCAAAAGGGAACACCAACTCCCCATCCCCTTCGACATCACATGAACTCTAGCAGGACAAGTAGGTTACCCTCCACAACATAACACTCAAACAGGACTAAGGCTTCTTCCACACTGTTCTGCATTGAGGTGCAACACATATCCCCATCACCTTTCAATTAAGCAAGACCAGGGTTTAATCCACCCTTTATTGCACTGAGGTGTAACAACTCACCCCCATAACATTGGGCTCAACACACTGCCTCCACATCCTTAACCCCTTAGGAAGGACGGTAAACTTAATCCTCAGGGCTTAACACTTTGCCCCTACATCCTAAATCCCTTTAGAATTATTGTCAAAACATGGTCCCCAAACAAGGACCAAGAGACTAATCTTCATCACTAAAATGTCACTCAGCCCACTCTCCTCCTTCTGCATAATGAACAGGACAGAGAAAACGAGTCTCAAGAAATTAACAAGTCACTGAGCAAATGTGACTAACACAGGAATACAAGACAAAACACCTGCCCAATACACCTTTAAATATGGGAAACACGTACAGAATAGTCTCCACCACAATCTATACCAACATTCATAACAAATAGTTGCCTTGCAGTAACACAGACCACATAAACACATAAGTGACCAGCTCCACATAGCATAACTAACAATTGATTATACAACAGGAACAGGGACAACATACTCTCTACTGCACTTACACAACCCACAGCCTCCCATAAGTACCAGGGATCAACAAAACATGGTCTCACCACAGGACCATATACCCCTCTACCACATCCAAACAGGACCAGGGGTAACTATATAGTTACAGCATGTCAAAATAACTCAGCATTAAACTAAATTATTATTAGGCAGCTTATAAGATAGGAAACGTATCCTTCCACACCAGTGAGTAATTCCTCACCTGAAAATACAATTTCATTTCAAGACCGGAGGCTACAACTATGCATTATATCCTTTAATGCTACTCCTACTCCTGCAGTACCTTCAAAGAACCTTACAACAAAAAACACTGGAACCAGAACCCTTCAGTACATAAATAACCCCTTCATTGAATATTCCTCCTCTTTTAATTGCTGCTCCTGGAGAGATAAGTACCTTTTCTTATACATGTATTAACGAGCATGTTTTGATAAGCGCTGTTTGTTTTTTCTTTACATTCGTAAAATGTTCCAGGTGCTTGAGTTCGCGGCTCCTGACATGCCAACCGTAACCGGTGATGCGCACGAGCACACTTGGCGCTTACGAGACAGGAGCCCACTGCAGTGCTGTAATACAGGCCCCAAGCTCCAGGGGGCCCCCTAAGCGCAGTACTCTGGCTGGTGAACTCCTGATTGAGTCTGGAGCGGGCCCTTCCACGTACCTTGTAGGGGGGCCCGCTCAAGTTTCGTTACGCCAGTAGCCCACAGCAATCAATTAATCAGTGGTTAGGAAAGCGCAACTACTCGCCTGTGATGGTCTTAAGGCGTTGGGGGGAAGCTCTGTTGTGTGCTGGGATCATCCGAAAAGCCAGGTCTTGAGGTCCTACCTGACTGGGGCAGTATGGGAGACTGCCGGATGTGGAGTGCGAGGGTGTTCCAGGCTTTGGCTACGAGGCAGGAGAAGTAGTTTCTTCCCATTCTCCTGCGGGGGACATGTAGACACTGAAGAGGGTGGGGCAGGTGGAGGAGCCCTGGGGCACTCCACAGTTGGACTCTGTCGGTTTCGGGAGGTAGGGAGGGAGTCTGACCAACTGAGTTCTTCTGGTGAGGAAGGAGCAGATCCAGTTGAGGGCCTTGCCACGGATGTCAGGGTCGTGGAGTCTGGTGGCTAGGGAGCGGTGGGAGATGGTGTTGAATGCAGCCGAGAGTTCCAGGAGGATGATGGCTGCCATTTCCCCCTGGTTGAGGAGGAAGCTAATGTCGTTGGTAGGGTTGCTTTGGATTCCGGATTGGGAGATGTCCAGGGCATTGTTAGCGTCGATGAAGTTTGTTAGCTGGGTGTTAACGGCCTTTTCGATGACCTTGGCCGCGAAGGGAAGCAAGGAGATGGGCCTGAAGTTATTGAGATCTATCGGGTCTGCAGAGGGTTTTGTCAGGAGGGGGTTGACTTTGGCCTGTTTCCAGTCATCGGGGAGGTGGCGGTCTCGAAGGAGCAGTTGATCGTCCAACGTAGTTCGGGCGCGATGGCCGAGGTGGCTCTGTGGAAGATGTGGTGTGGGCAGGGTCTAAGGGTGCTCCGGAGTGGATGCTTTTCATGGTCTTCAAGGTGTTTTCTGTCATGAGCGGGATCCATTTGAGCAAGGTCTGTCAGGTGGCATCGCATGAGGTGGGAGCTGGAGTGGTCAGGTGGTCTCAGTTGTCGAATTTGTTGTAGATCATCTTGATCTTGTTGTGGAAGAAGGTGTTGAGTCTGTTGCAGAGGTCTTGGTAGGGTGGGACGTCTCTTGTTTCGCTGCAGGGTTTGGTAAATTCCTTGATGATTGAGAAGAGCTCTGTGGTGTTGTGTGCGTTGGTGAGGATTCTTTCTTTGAGAGATTTCTTTCTTGTGGGTTTGATGAGTTGGTGGTGTGCGGTGGTGGCTGCTTTGTAGGCGGCACGTGTTTCCCAGGGTTTTGTTGTTCCTCCATTTCCAAGCAAGGACGTGGGGTTGGGGCCGCATTGTGGAGATAGCGGATAGCGCATTGGCAGCGCATCTAAGACGCACATGGGCAGCGCAAGCTGTAGAACATAACGCAGAACCTCTCACGAGGAAAAGGCGGACATCTTAGTTTGGGAAAAAATAGATAGGAATTGGGCTGCAACACAGTAGTGCAGAGGCGGGTGAACTGACAAACAGATTTCGTTTGGCAGGCGCGAACACTTGGAGGTTGTGAGAAGAAGTGTAAGGTTTGTCTGGGAGTAGATTGTTTTGGGTGATATTTTGGGCCCTCCATTTTTAAATTAGATCTGATTAGCTTCTTTCAGTTAAAGACTTATTAGGTTATTGCAGTTATAGGAGATATGGAAGCTGAGCAGGGCTGTGGCTTTGCTGTAACTGGCACTATGGTCAATGAGGAAGTTGTGAAGAGACTCATACAATATGAGATGAGGAAATGAGTTGAGGAGACTGTGGAAGACATTCTTAAAGGTAGGAAGAGAAGAGAAGTACAGTTGGGGGGGGAAATGTCATTCCCTATCTGAAGGAGAAGGAGGAAGTGGTTTTGTAGGACGAAAAAGGCAAGGAAGACTAGGCATGTGGAGGACATCGTTGTGTCAAAACGAGGTAAGGATGGCTTACATGCCATTACAAAGAAGGGTGTCCATGGCGGCACGCAAAGATGTCCTTAGTGGCGTGCATGGAAAGGATGCCCTCGGCACCACACAGGAGGACTTTGAAGGGGAGATGAACATATCTGGCATGGTTAATGAGAAAAAAATGGATGAGTATGTATTAGATTTACATCAGCAGGATGAGTTTAATGATGAATTTTAGCATATTGATTTGGTGTGCTCGTCAGATACAATTAGAGATCCTTTTGGACATGTTCACACCCTCGAATATAAAAAATCCAAGAAGTGGTGATTGGTGGTCTTTAGAATACTTAGAAAAATTTATAAAAGCATGATTTCGCAAACCCTTGGATAGGGAAGTGCGGAGAGTGATGAGTGCAGAGTGCTCAAGGCCAGTCATAGATGAGAAGGTGTGCAACTCACCAAATCTGGATCCAGAACTCATTGTTTTTTTGTTTCACCTTGGTAGGGACCTGAGGAAGGGATTGGATCATTCTTTAAAGATTTGGCAAGATAAGGTCTTGGATGTTATGGGTCTCTTGTCCAGGATACTAGATATGGCTGAGGAGGCATAAGCTAATGAGGAGTCAGTTGATTTAGAGTTACTAAGAGATTGGAGCCAGAGAGCAGTGATCTTGCTGGGAAATGGAAATGCCAGATTGTTGGCAGAGAGCAGAAGGCCAATTCTAATGAAAATCAGCCCCAAACTAGGGGGTATGGCACCGGAGACTACCGAGAATGCTAAGGGGTTGCTTTTTGGAGAAACCCTGGTGAAAGGTATTGGAAAGTATGTAAACACTTTGACCATTTTTGATAAGGCGCAAGGTAACATGAGGAAAGTGTTTGGAGGTTGTGTTTTTGGCAGGGCCTGTAGGAGGGGACCCTTTACCAGCTGTGGAATACAGAGGTCCAGTACAGTTCTCACTGCAGTTCCCAATATGGTGGCCAATTTAGAAGAAGAGGTTTCCAATCGCCCACAGGTTTTTACCCTAGCAGATAAAGAATGGGTAGACAAAACCAAGGAAGTTTTTTGAGTGGACAGTTGCAAGGTGGAGGACAAGATGAGTATGTGGACTTTTATTGGTTCTATCCAAAAAAGAGTAGGCAGACGTCTGAGACATTTCATTAAAGAATGGAAAAAGTTAACTCAGGACCCTTGGGTGTCAGACACAATATAATGGTATGCAATAGAGTTTGTGAAGAGAGAACAAAGGGAGATAAGAATGTAAAAGGAACAAGGGGTGATTGTGGATTTAGAGATAGAGTCACTAATTCAGAAGGGTGCAACAGAGTGCATAGAAGAATCTGCAAAGTACCTCTGTGAGAAAAATATTTTGGGCCAAGAAGAAGGGCATAGGGTGGCGACCGGCCATAAATCTCAGACAACTGAACAGGTTTTTATTATACAGACATTTCAAAATGGAGGAAATTCATTGTCTGAGAGATTTGTTGATGGAAAAGGATTGGGCAGTGAAATAGGATCTAAAGGATGCCTATTTTTCTGTTCCAATGGAAAAGGAGAGTCGAACATTTCTGCAGTTCCAATGGAAGAAGAATCTTTATCAATTTTGTTGTCTACCATTCGGCCTATCCTCAGCACCTTGATGTTTCACAAAGGTAATGGGAGAGGTTGTGTCTTTTTTTCTGTCAGAGGGGAATACGCATGATTTTTTTCTTAGACGACAATTCTTATACTGTAACAGGACCAAGAAGATCTGAAGAAGAAGTTGATGCAGGTATTAAGGAAGTTGAGGAACTTAGGTTTCTTACTGAACGAAAAGAAAATTGAGTTTTTGGATCTCCAGGTAGATACAGTAGAGTGTATGTAGCAGTTACCAGAGATGAAAGTAAAGATGATAAAGAGGGAGGTCCATCAGAATTTGAAAAGAGTTTTTAACACTGAAAGAATTGGCAAGGATTATTGAAATGCAGTCTTCTTCAATACAGGCCATTTTTCCAGGTCCCCTTCATTATCGAGCTCTGCAGAGGCTGAAGGGGGAAACGTTGAGGAAAGGTTTGTGGTATGGAGACAGAGGGGCACATGCATCAAGCTAATTAGAGGTCGAAAAGGGGCCGATATGCAGAATCGGCCTCTTTGCGACTGGTAATTAGCTGTTTGGGATGCATCAAGCCCAAATTATTCGTAAAACAGGTAATCGCAATGTCTGAGATGACCTATCCTGCGAATGCAGTTAGGGAATCACAATTTGCAATTCCCTAAATGCATAGCAAGAAGCATTCTGAGATTGCAACTTTGCATTAAGGAATCGCAAATTACCATCAACTTCAAGTTGATGGTAATTTGCAATTCCTTAGAAAATAGCATTTATGTAAGTGCCATGTGACGCACACACATGCCCTTAGGGCATGTGTGTGCATCACATGTGCACACATGCAAATTCTGGGGGTGCACAAGAATGGCCTTTTGGCCCCCTATCACCCTTGAAATTGCATGCACAATTTGCAATTACCTATTTGTTATTACCAAATTGCGAATGGTTTCCGATTCATTCCTATGGGCCTTTAGAAATGAATGGAAAGGCATTCCCTAACAGCGAATCACAATTCGCAATTTACTAATAGGGAATGTGTAGGAATCACAATTTATTTAGCGATTCCTACATGCATAAGGAATTGCGAGTCCTTAACAGTGATTCCTAAAAATCACTATTAAAGAATCGCAATTCCTTACTTTGATGCATGTGCCCTATAATCTCTTGGAGTGTAGAGGCAAAGGAAGAATTGCTTTGGCGGATAAGCAATATGGAGGCCTGGAAGGGGCACGCGATTTTTGGAAGTGCTCTAAATTGTGTCTTAGAGACAGATGCAATTTTGAGTGGCTGGAGAGCAGGTTTAGGGCAACTGGAAACAGTGGAGTTTGGACAAAGGAGGAGAAGTCCGGGCATATAAATTGCTTGAAATTGACTACAGGTTTGTATGCATTAAAGAGCTTCAAGGGAAAACTGGAAGGACAGTCTGTGTTAATGTGGATGGTCAGCAGTGGCATATGTCAACAGATTGGGGGGAACGAGATCCCCAGATTTGGCGAATTTGGCAATGGAATTCTGAAATTTTTGCTTGGAACACAGGACGACAGTAAAGGCGGAGTACCCACCGGGAATTTTAAATCTGACCCCAGATTGGAATTTGAGGCATTTCAGCGATTGGAAGCTGGACTTGGGCTGTTTGGCTAGCCAAATTGTGGGGTCCATTAGAGGTGGACCTTTGTGCAAGTCCCTCGACTTACCAGTTGGAGGATTATTATAGTTGGAGACCAGATCTTTTGGCATCTTTGGTGGATGCTTTCCAGCAGAAGTGGAGAGGGAGAGGAGCCTAGGCTTTCCCTCCTTTCGCAATGATACAGAGAGTGATCTTGAATTTGAGACGAGAGTAAAATGTCAGATAGTGTTGGTGACATTGTTTTGGGTGTCGCAGGTCAGGTTTCCAATGGTGATGGAGTTAGCATGTGCATAGTCTTATTTGACCTCAGCAAGGGAAGGACGACTAAGGAACGTAGAAGGAGAGAATCATCCTTTAGTTCAGAGCAAGGTGCTGTACCTTCTTGTTTGGAGGGCATCATAAGATCTAGCTGGTTCGAGGGACATACGAGTAAGGCTGCAGAGTTGCAAGAGTAGTCCTGGACTCCAGAAACTAGAAGTAGGTATATGGTAGGCCTGGGCGGTGAGCTTTACTCCGTTGGCGGAGTTTGCAGAGTTTTCTGCACTCCGCACTCTACGGAGCTCGCGGAGTGCAGAAAACTCTGCTTCACGATGTGTAGTGGAGTTTTTTCCCAGCTCGCGATCGCGAATGGTAAGTTCGCAAGCACGAGCTGCTGCTCGGGTAGAATTTCTACCCGAGCTGCAGGAATACCAGCACAAACTGCAGTTCGCACTGCACCCCGCCACTCGCAGAATTTTTTCTGTAACTTCGCAAAGCTCCATGTAGCAAAACCCTGCGAACTACGCCCAGGCCTAGTATAAGGGGATTTGGAGAATATGGGCTATTGGTGCATGAAAAGGAGTTTGGATCCTGTGGAGGCTCCTGTAGGTGAGACGATACATTTTTTAGTGGAGAAGTTTGAAGAAGGGGTAGGATATCAGACAATTAATTGCTATAGGTCAGCAATTGCAGCAGGACATGCACATGTAGATGACAAGACAGGAGGCTGAAATGTTATGGTGTACATAGTTCTAAAGAGTATGAGGTTGAAAAGGTCTCCTAACCCATGCTACAGTGGGTTGTGGGATGTCAAACAGTGTTGTCATGGATTGCAATAAGATACTTGTATTTGAAGAGACCTAAGAACAAATTGACACCTTTATTATGTTTAGTATCATGCAGGAGAGTTTCACATGTGAACACGTTAGAGGTAAGTATCAAGGTCATAGGCCCGGATAGGGGGTAATTTGATATCTGGAAGAGGACAAAGACAACGTCAGACTCAATTTATTATCCACAAAGAGGAGAGGAAGTTGTGTGTAGTGGATTCTATGAGTGAATATGAGAGCAGAGTTTTGAAATTTAGAAATCATGGGAAAAATCAATTATTAATATCTTATGTAAAACCATATGGTGCGGTGAGCGCAGCAATGATTGCAAGATGGATTATAGATGTCCTGAAGGACAGTGGTGTTGATGTAGACAAGTTCAAACCACAATTTTTGCGAGGGGTAATGGTGAGTAAATTATATTTGTCTGGGAGGTGGCTTGAGGAAATTTTAAAGGTGGCAGATTGGTTTAATATGGTTTTTTTTTTAAAAGAATTATTTCAGACCAATAAAACATGTTTCAAATATAGTGTAGAAGGGCTTCCAACATGCATAATGGCAGCCTCCAGTCTTGAAATGAAATGGCGATTCTCCAAGTGTAGTTTAATGAGAGTCAAGATTTCATTAAACACACAGAGGCTAAAATCATCCCACCCTTTGCATCCCTCGAGGTAAGGTAGAAAAAAATAATAAGAAAAGAAAGATAAGTAGGGTAAAGGAAGGAAATTAAAACAGAGGGAGAGAATAGGGGAATGGGAAATATTTTATCAACATACAGTATTGGTAATGCATTAAGAATGTTTTATAGAAACATGAAATATGTAGTAAGAGGAGAGTGCCGATGGGTTCGTGTTTTTTCTCTGCAGAATAACAAACAAGAGATGTTTTGGAGAAGTTTGTGGTGGATGGAAAGGCAACGATGAAACGGAGAAAGGCTTTATCGCCGCATTAAAAGAGGAGGAACGTTCAGTGGAGGAGTTATTTATGGACTGGAGAGTTCTGGTTCTAGTGTTTTTTATTGATTTAAGGTTCTTTGAAGGTGCTGCAGGAGCAAGAGTAGCATCAATGATATAATGCATAATGTTATCCTACGTGTCTTTAATGAAATCTTGATTCTCATTTTACTACACTTGGAGAATTGCCATTCTCCAGATAGTGAGAGAACTGTCAGACAAAACCTCTTACCAACAGTACTTATCATTTTAAGATGAACGTTATCAATTAATTTTTTTCGATGGACGACTTTACTCTGACAAGCGATGTCCAAAATGGTGCCGTTGCCAGTTCCCTCACCATAATTTGTGTGAACTAAGGGATAAGGGACATTACTATGGTTAATATTAGTACACTGTCCAAACATTTAGTGCAGCTCACTTTACCTTGAACGCGCTGACCATTTAATTGTGCCTCTAATAAAAGCACCTGTTAGATCTGGGGGTCTCTAATTGGATAGGGCATGAGCCAAAGCCAGGCAGAAACCACCACTCCAGTCAGAGCAAGGGAGTTACACGCTGAAGATAACCCCTGCTCACCCCCTTGGTAGCTTGGCGCGAGCAGTCAGGCTTATCCCAGAGGCAATGTGTAAAGCGTTTGCGCAACACACACACATCAGTGAAACACTAGGCACACCACAAAAGAAACTCCACATAAGGTTATATATAAAAATAGCCTTTGTATTATCCAAAACACATTAGGATAGTAATCACACAATATACACTGTGCCAACTGGCACTAGGCAATATTCACAGGGGATTATATACAGGACCAGGCCAATCGTGCCACGGTCAGGACCATCAGAATGCAGGTAGCAAATATAAAACAACCAGTAACTACTGGCACAGACATTTTGCATAAATCACATTTGGCCTAAGCTGTAGGCAGAGACACATTATGCATCATCCTAAAACCCATAAGCATAAACACATTATGCAGTAACTCAGCAGTGCATCCTAGTAACACTGCCACAAGGTGCATACCTCACCTTAGGGCTTTGCGCCTTTTAACCATCACACAAAATGGGCCCCCGGCCAACTGACCTTTCCCTGGGCTCAATGCCCTATGTCCAGAAAGTCAGGGCTCCTACAGGACCATCTCCTTGGCTCCCTCGTTGCAGCTGCCCGCGCTCTCGCGTTGCAGCTGCCCGCGCTCTCGCGGTGCAGCTGGGAAGATCAATGAGGCACTTCGCTGTGCCAGGAGAGCCCCACTCTGAACATAAATGTGGCCCTCCATTGCAGCTGCCCGCAACTGCGGTGCAGCTGAGAAAATCAGGCACTGGCACTACCGTGCCTTGTGAGCCCCACTCACTGGGCTCTACAGCCGCCTCCTCTGGCAGGGGGAGGTACCGACAACGTGAAGAACTGAACCCCACTCACCGGGGCCCCCTAACTGCATGGGGTAAGGCACCGACAATGTGCCTCGACAGTCCACCCTTCTAGGACACGACTCGGCACCCCTGTGCCTCCGGCGAGCGCCAACAAGGCTCCCACTTTGACTCCACTCACCAGGCTCTTTCGGGCCTTCACGGGACCACGATGAAGGCAGGGTGGGCTCCCGCCAGGACTTAAGCTTTGCGGCATCTCCTGACTTCACCCGGGCACACAGGGAGGCGGCGATGGAGCCCGCAACTGGCTCCGGATTCCTCTGCCACCTGTGGGGCTCCCACTAGTAGCATTTGCATTACCAGCCCTGGCACACATAGTGCACTTTACAAGGGACTTTACTAGAATGGCAAACATACCAATCATGGAGAACCAATTATCATTACACTTTATACAGGGAGCACTTGCAATTTGACACTGATCAGCGGTGGCAAAGTGCCCAAAGCATCTAAGTTGGCAACACCATGTCAGAAAAAAGGTCTGGGGAGGGCAAAAAGTTTAGGGAACTTTAGCCAAAAGAGGCCAAGTCCAAAAGCACCCATACCTTACTCGCAGCTTCATGCTCCCTTATTATATTCTGCAAAGACAAATTTGATGCAATGACTCACAACAGATGCATAGCGCCTACACACATGTGATACAATGGCTCATGTCCTGCTCCAAAAAGGCGCTTCTATGTTGTGTGCTGTGATGTTTGTATGGCACGCCCACACGATGTTATTCAGTGGATGTCAGACAGAGGAAAGTAGCTTACTCCTCCGATTGCAGTTGCACCATGGGAACCTCCGAGAGACTGACTTGATCCTCACGTTCTACTGAACGCAGGCAAAGGGTAGACTTAACTCTCGAGCCATCATGCTTGAGACTGGCACTGGTAAGTCTGTCAGGATGAAATCCGTAATAAGTGCATTGTAATGGACCAAAAAACTAAGAAAAACAATGACAAGGACAGAAAAGTTACCAAAATTTGCAATTAAAGTTCCATTGTTTCGGGTGCATGTCCTTTGTTGGCATCCAATCTGAAACAGTATTAGGTTGGTATGCAGTCCAGCTTTGCTCATCATTAGTACAATTTAACGCTGCCAGCTCACTCCAATTTAATGCTGGTGTAAACTCAAACTACGCCGCCAGTTCACTTCAACTGAAGGCTGCAAATTCAGTGGTTCACACCTCACCAGTGTTTCTCGTCCATGTCAAATAGACAGCCCTCTATGTCTGCTGCACACTAACGCTGGCCTGTTAAAGTGCCATGGACTGCAGGCAGTCTGATGTAAATAGACACTGGTGGGGCTTACTGCTTCTTACAGGCTTTAATCACTTTTCCTTTGTAATCCTCCTAGTTTCTTCTTAGTTTATTCTGTAGTTCCTCTAGTTCCTTCTTTAATTTCTTGTTCCCCACGCACAGCTATTTTCCGCTCGTAACCAGTGCTACAATCATGGATGGATACTCGTAGGTTAAAATGAAGTAGGTGATTAGCTTAGTTGTAGGATACAGCTAAAGCCCCACCAGGGCTGCTCAGCCTTTCTCACTCCAACTCTCCACTCACCCAAACTCAAACACTCTCAACATTCCAACCAAGCAATGACCTCACTCACTGGGTGAGCAGCAGGGAACATTAAGACTGTGGAGAGAAAGCATAAGATAGCAAGAGGCCACAACAGTTTCTCCTTCAGTAAAGAACAAAAGCTGCCTGAATGAATGAGGAGGTGATCACACATGAATGGATCAAGGAAACATTTTATTGCCATTGCCTCAGCTCAATTGGCCAACTGAGAATAAAGGTGGGTGGGACCAAGTGAGTTCCCCTTGCCTGAAGGCCCAGGCTAGCCAGACGTGGACTATGACAGCTGATAGGGAAATGGTGTTGCCCTCAAAGACATAATCAAAACAGCAGGTTTATCCTTGGTATTTGAGCCGACACTCATTTTGTGGCTACTCCTCGTGGCTACTCCTCGGCCTGTGGTAAAATTAACATGGTAGCCTCTGCCCACATCCGATTTGGGTGATAACTGTGTATGTTTACAGCAGCGAAGGATAGAGGGGTTACTCGCCTCTTGCATGGGGGCTGTGTACAGGGGAGCAACAAAGGCGTCCCACAACCTTCAAAGTGGCACTATTCCTCCAAAGGCCAATGAAAATCTGTGAAATATGGAAGACTCAGAGGCCCTTCTTCTCACCTGCAGGGGGCTCTCATCAATTTACATTACGCCACCGGCTGTGTATGGTCCTACAGAGTTCCTAAGAATTTTGATTGCTCATAAAACATGGACCAAAGTGGTGCAGGCAAGAGAGAAGAGGAGCGGTGCAAAACCGCACATTGGTGGACCTCTTAAGGGGAGCAGTTTGCTTTTCACCCCCACTGAATCCAGGCTGCACTATGGAGTGTCGAAGGTTCAGAGTATAGACTTCATTTTTTCCTGGTCTACCGACTGGTGCTGTTTTTGCTGTTTCAGCCTGCTGATGGGTCTTGGCCCAGGAGCAGTAGGAATCTCGAGTTTTCTCGATATTTGCTCCTCTAGAAGCTGGAGCACCTTGAAGAGCAGCACATGGGAAAGGTGAAAAGACTAGATTGAGGAAGAGCAAAAAGGTTTGTGACTGCTGTGGGCCCCTGTGAGGTGTGGGAGTCTAATTGGTGTAGGATGTGATGTTATGTGTCAAGGAGAGGGGTAAGGTTTCAAGTACAGTGATTGCTGCCACTTCCTCTACAGGTGCCGCCTGCTTTCATCACAGACACCACCCACTTCATGCATAGAGAGTGCCAAAGCTAGAGTGCCACAATCAAGTGAAGTAGTTCACCACAAGTTGGGGTGTGGGGGCAGTTCTCCCTCCAAGAAAAACATTCTCTTGGTGACTACCGTGATTCAAAAGCTCTGCAATTCCTTTAAACACTTCATTTTCCAATATTATCTTAATTATGATTGTCACATATATGACCACCTCTCTGTGGGTCTGCAGAAAGTCCATTGTTTTGTTGAGCATGTAGTGACCTCCACTGTCCAAAACTCACTCTGGCTTCAGCCTCAATTGCAGAGCTCTCACTCATCCCATCATGAACAGTCATCCACTTCCTAAACTCACCCAACACCTAGTGGCAACTCAGTTTGGAGTGGGTGCTAAACAAGACTCATATAAAAAACGAAACCCCCAAAAAAGAATTTCTTAGGAAACAGGGACATGCACCATTCAACATGAAGTAACCAGTGGGATATGTAAGAGTGAATGTATCATTGACTAGGATCCCCTGAAGGGTCCTTGCATACATGTGGCCTGATTCACAAAGGTGCGAAGGCCCTGCAGCCACAGTGGAGTTTCCACACTCAGACAATATCTCTGCAATTGGAATTCTCATTGCGGAGATTCCGCCCCTATTGCGCAGACTCCCCCATGACTACAGGGCCTCCGCCAGGAGTGCAGAGACTTCCCCATGACTGCGGGCCTCCGCCACAAGTGCAGAGACTTCCCCATAACTGCGGGCCTCCGCCACAAGTGCAGAGACTCCCCCATGACTGCGGGCCTTCGCCACGAGTGCAGAGACTCCCCCATGACTGCGGGCCTCCGCCACGAGTGCAGAGAATCCCCCATGACTGCGGGGCCTCTGCCACGAGTGCAGAGAATCCCCCATGACTGCGGGGCCTCTGCCACGAGTGCAGAGACTCCCCCATGACTGCGGGGCCTCTGCCACGAGTGCAGAGACTCCCCCATGACTGCGGGGCCTCAGCCAAGAGTGTGGACGTCGCTTGTGAATCAGGTCTATTGTTTGCAAAGTTAAGGAGTTGAGAGACAGGGCCCGGTTAGTGTCTCTTTATGAGTACTGTCTGTGCTGGACACGCACCGTACATTAAGCTCCGACTCACAAATGTTCACAGACACACATGTTGTCTCTCTCTCTCTGCCTCTCTCTGTTTCTCTCAGGCTGCTGCAATAACTGAAAGCCTATTATTAAGACCCCACAGGATTCTGCAGACTAGGACGGCACATTGTGCAGCAAAAAAAGCAGATTTGCGATCCCAAACCGTAAAATTTGCAGTGATATTGCAGCAGGCGAAACATATGCTTGTTACCAAATACTACTTGGACACTGGTCAGCAGAGACTTCTCCAATAAGGAGAGGGACAGGTTAGGGTGGGGAAGGGCTGGGCAGGGCAGTCAGAGCAGGAGGAGTAGGAAATATGTGCACTTAAGTGCTCATGGCGGTCTGGCCAGCCATTTTGGGGGGAGCAAACTGTCATGCGCCCTTAGCCTGTTCTCCACTTGACTCTTTTGCACATCCTGGGTGGAGAACATGCCCAGGCTCCCACTCTCTGCCTGAGCGCCGGACCAGGCAGCTCAGACCAATCAGGATGCTGCTGTCATGCTGGTGACAGCAGCGTCGTGATTGACTTGTGTGCTTCCTGCTTCCGGGAGGAGAGACGACAGAGGAGAGACCGCGGCCGGGCAGAGGTAAGTATTATGTATATTTTTTTTCAACCCCCCTAACCCTGCCACACTCGTTTTGTACCAGCCATAAATGCCACTACTGGAGACTCTGACAAGTCACTTTCTGTGCCCTGGCAGAGTGCCCATCAGCAACGCACCTCGGAACAAGAGAGATTTGAAAACTCTGCGCTCTCTGTCATCGCACAGCCACTGTTCCTAAGGTGTGTGCACGGGGCAGCAGGGGGCAAATAGCGTGTCAGGTATACTGGTGACTCCAGATTGGTAGCACAATGAGGGTGAGGAGAGGGGGAGAATTAGTGGCATGGTATTGTTGGGGGACGGGTGTTTGTCATGGGGGTGGGAAAGGAGGCAGAGGGAGGGCGACAATTTAGAGGAGAGGATGTGGCATTAGGGACAAAGCTACAGACTTTGTAACTGGGGAACCTGGTTTTAGTCCCAGCGTCGGCCCAACATCCTGTGATTCTGGGCAAATTAGGAAACCTCACCAGCTCCACAAAACAACTTATTTAATGTAACTGGAGCTCATTTAAGGCGCTCCAAGCTATTTAGAGCAACAAAAACAACAACAAATAATGGTTAGGGGTCAGCAGGTCCCAGGAAACAAAGGGCGTCAGCACAGGAGGAGAACCCTGAGCATTTTAAAGGCAGGCGACAGAGGTACTTAACACCTCCGCCGCCTGCTAACTTGTTCCTCACCCTCATGTTAGTGGCTCAGCACACAGCAAAGCCCTTAAAAGTAGGATCAGCCTCAATTTATTTAGAGTGCCAATTTTTGTGGGCACTTTTGTAAAAATCACTGGATTTTTACAAACGTGCCCCTTTCGCAATTGTTTTGCTAATTGCAAAATCACGATATCCTGGAGGGGGTCTGATAAGTGCTGTGTGAAAGGGGCGGGATCAGTCTTGCACCGCTTACACAACACTAGTGGGTGCTCCGAAAGGGTCCTGGCCCCCCAACATGACTGGTGGTGGGGTCCACTGTCACTCACTTGCCCAAATGAACCATTAGCATTTGGGTAATGTGGAGATAGCATAGAATGATATGTAGGGAGACAGTGTGTGTTGTGGTGACTAGGAGGCAGATAAAATAGTCACGTGACCTTAGTAGGACATTTGGGAGCTTCTCCATACAATGTTATCGAAAAATGAGAGTCAAAAGTTCTGTATTTGAGCACTTTAGGCTACCAACGGTGTTACTCATTGAATATAAAGTAATTACATTTTAATAAATAGCTTTTTGTTTTACGTCCCAAAAAAGTAGGACAAATACGTGGCAGATGCTGTGATTTAAAACACGCTGTATGAATGTATTGCTTTAGACAGGGCTCGATGGGATTTAAGTATATAGTTTGAGGAGTTTGGGAGCTCTCCTGCAGAAGAGTTTGTGAAAATGAGTGGACAATGGCAGTGCTTAATTTGTGAAAGAGAGTGTGGAGGCCCGAAGCTCTGTTTAAAAGCCCATGGTTGGTGCTACTAAATGTCAGTACACTGAATACCATGGCTGCACAGTCTTAAACCCACCTCATGTCTCTTCAATCCACTACCAGATACATCCTGCCCCTTTATCTCACTCTTTTTTTTGGGGGGGGGGCCCGTGCCACAGAAAATTTGGGGGGCTTCGGTCACCACAACTTTGAATTTGGAATACATTTCATCTCATTCACACCCTCTGCAACTATGGTGGGATCACTGGCAACCCTCTTCCTAAGACAACCTCCATCTAGGCACAGCCCTGCAACCAACAGTTTTTCTGGCTGGCCATCACCGGAGAAGCAGAAAGACTAGAGACATGAACAAGCCTTTGCATATTGTGCAGTGGATTGGTGTCTCAGGTTTTGGGCCTGTGCATACAGAGGGTGCATTTATGTTTATTGCACTCCAGTCCCTGCAGTGAGAGGAGCAGGGATTCTGAGTCAATGAGGACTATGCTGTTATTGCACTGGCCTATCAGTGGCTCCACAAGAATGGTGCAGTGAAGAAGGCAGCATATAATACTGCTCTACATTGCACATTGACATGTGGTCTACCTTGTGGCTCCACCTTGGAGCAAGCACTCTCCAACTGGACTGAGCCACAAAAGCAGTGTTCAACTTGGCACTTTTTGGCTAAAGTTCCTTAAACTTTTTGCCTTCCTCCTAGAACTTCTTCTGAAATGGTGTTGCCGACTTAGATGCTTTGGGCACTTTGCCACTGCTGATCAGTGTCAAAGTGTTAGTGCTCCCTGTTTAAAGTGTTATGGGAATTGGTTGTCCATAATTGGTATGTTTGTCTTACTAGTAAAGTCCCTAGTAGAGCGTACTATGTGTGCCAGGGCTGGTAATGCAAATGCTACTAGTGGGCCTGCCGCACTAATTGTGCCACCCACACAGGTAGCCCTAAAAAGAGATCACAGGCCTGCCACTGCAGTGCCTGCGTGCAGTTTGTTAACTGCCTTGTTGTCCTGGCAAGTGCACCCACTTGCCAGGCCTTACCTTTCCTTTTTATGCACATCAGACACCCCTACAGTAGGCCCAAGGAACCCCCCGGGCAGGGTGCAGTGTATGTGAAAGGTAGGACATGTACTGAGGTGTGTACCATGTCCTGAAATACTGCCAAATTCGTTTCTTCACTGTTGCAAGGCCATCTTGCCCAGAGGACAGAATGGGGAATGCTGTGTCCCATGTTTCCAGCATATCTTCCCATAGGCATTAGATGGAGAGTTGGAGTTTAGTGTGCCTGAACTAAGAATTTAATAACACATCTTTTTGTGAAGATGGTTTTTGAATTGTATGTTTAGAAACCACGCTTTTAGAAGTGGCTGGTTTCTTGTCCTAACCATCCTGCATGCCTCTGCTTGGTTGTGTATTGACTGTCTGAGTTTGGATGTGACAGGGTCTGGGAAGTGTTCTGACACCAGGGAGGAGTAGGTGACACAGCAACAGGCTGGACTGCATTTGGTGTGGTGGGAGTTGTAGCCCCTTTGATGCGAAGAGGGCTGTGCTGCTGCCACAAAAGAATGGCTCCCCCTCCTGCGGAGTGTCTGAAGCCCAGACCCTGACTATCAAAGAAAGAAGGTGTGCACTCTCAGGAAGACATCCAGGTTTAGTTTGGGCAGGGCTCAGAGCCCCCTGAACACAAAGACTTCAAAGGTATTTAGGGATATAAATGTGAGAGCTGAAGACTAAACTCAAGCCTGAAAAAGGATTGAAACTACTTCGTGATCAAGAGGAACCTCTGTTAAAGAAGAACAGCTGAAGAGACTGAAGAGAGGGAGTGCCCTTGCTGTGTGTTCTGGGGCTGGCCTGCAGTTTGCTGATTTGACTAAGGAGAGGACAAGGGACTTTGCTGTGTGCTGTGTCCCCCTGCTTGAAAGGACTTTGCTGTGTGCTGTGTCCTGAAGTAACTTGTCTCCAAGGACCCGAGAGGAGCTGGCTCCCTGTTGTGGAAACTGAGGAACATAAAAGTTTCCAAGTGTGTCTCAGTGACGCTGTGTGCGTGTGCTTTTTGCAGCCGGAGTCCTTTGTGAGAATTGCCCCGTGACCGTGTGGCCCGGAGCAGTCTTGCGCTCTACTTTGATCAACAGCGTGACCAGAAGTGCTGTGATTGTTATCGCCATCGGCCTGGACCATCGTCCCAAGGGGGAGCCGTGAGAAATCACCGCCGCTAGCCCGGGCCTGCCTTTGCCAAGGAGAGACATGTGAACCTTCACCATCGTGGGTCCGAGGTACTTTGCCCAAGATCAACAGAGTCGCGCCGGGAGTCAATCAGCTGCGGGGCCATCGCCTGGTAGCCCGACTCTCACTGCGAGGAGCAGCCGCCGCCAACCCTAAGCCGCACAGCGTGACGCCCAAGCCGCGAGGAGAGGAGAGAGAGACTGCACCCCCCAGGTAATGCTCAGCGAGCGTACGTAGTGCGCGAGCCTCCACTCAAGTCAGTATCGCGGCCCGTACTCGCCGAGGAGTGACAGTACCGGGGTAGGATTGTGGAGCTGTACTTTGTTTCCTACATAACAGTTTTGGGGGCATATTGTGGCAGTCGCTGACCGCGAGTCAGCCAAGAGTGGTACGGAGACCTTCACTAGCACCGCGATCGGTGCCAAACTGCATTATTACTTGCTTTTATGATCCGCATTAGTATTTGCATTACGAACTACATTAACAAATGCTTTACGAACCGCATTAGTACTTGCATTAAGGACTGTCTTATTTCTAAACTACGAACTGCAGTCTGACCTGCATAACATTGCATTAGGACTGCATTAGATCATCGTGAACTGCTCATTAATACCGCAAGAACCTACCAGTGATTGTTGGCATAATAACCGGCCCAGTGAAATATTACGAATACGCATATGCTGGATATTTTTTATCATTTGGTCTCATTGTATTTCTTCGTGATAAAGATAGCCCTATTTTCCTAAATAAATGTGGTGTCCATTTGTGGTGTTATCACTGTGTTACTGGGAGTGTGGTTGCAAATACCTTACACATTGCCTTTGAGATAAGCCTGGCTGCTCGTGCCAAGCTATGGGGGGTGAGCAGGGGCTATCCAAGAGTGTGTCCCTCCTTTCCCTGATTAGAAGCAAGGGTCCCTATTTGGACTAAGGTACCTACCTCAGCCAACTAGAGACCTCCAGTTCTAACAAGCAGAAAGACTAGTAGTCTGACCAAGCCTTTTATCAACAATGTGTGGTGTAGTTTCTATCATGACCATTCAGGGATATGGTGCTGATGGGTGCTTTTGTTTTACTGCCCTGCCTCTGCTATGTGGGAGTGATAATCGGAGTCCAGTGGTACTAGCCAGTGATCACACTAGTCCGGCACTAGCTCCACAAGGATCATGCATTTACAGAAGGAGTGCACAGTAAGTGGAACACACTGCATAAAGGCAAAGTCCTGTACAGTTCAGCTGGACCTATGCACTTTAAAATGTTAAATGCCTGCTGAATCTAAGCGTAAACGAATATGCATTTGCCTTTCACACTCATACTCTCTCAGGTAAGGACCAGAATGGCTGGCCAGCCTGGCCTGGTAAAGAAAAGTAAGTAAACAAACTGGGTATTTATAAACTCAAAGAGTCTAGGATTGTCACAAAAGCCTATGGAGGGGTCCCTTGAAATGTGGGGCCCTGGGCCACCGGCCACTTTGCCCATGCCTTAAAACATCTCTGCGTCTTTCCGATTTGTATGTTATTCCCTCTCGCTCCCTGTAAACATCTCATATGGAAAAATAAGTGTCGGCCCACAAAAATAAGTGCTGGTGACCTCCACCGGCTCAAATTCAGCACTGGCAAACAGTGTGTTTTAAAACATGTTGGCTAAATGAATCACTTTAGACAGGAATAGATGGGATTTAAATATTCCTTTTAGGGTGGGCTTTTCTGCTAGGGACAGTTTGAGACAATGAGTGGCAAATGGTGTGTTTTAAAGCACATTAAGTCAGTAACTCTTGTGAAAATGAAAAAGAAAATGGAAATATAATTTGACATAGGATATTTGATGTTCTCCACCAAGGAATTGATGTAAAAATGAAAGAGGCATTATAAGCTGCAGCGTTTGCAGACCCTTATTGGAAAATATATTCTAGTACACACTATGACGAGGAGTGTGATTGTAGGCTACTAAACACAATATCAACAACCAGGGCTATAGATGGGCCTGGCCAGACAGTGCTCAGCACCAGCAGCTCTAAAAAGCAGCTGCTGAGATGGGTCCCTATCGCACTCTCCATTTTTGCCCTCACCCGCAGGGTGGAAAAAAGAAATCTTAACTCTGCAGCAGTTCACTGCTTTTGATGTCACTTTTTCTTTTTTTGCATTTCTGTATTGCCCGAACTCGAAGTGCTTTATATGAGCGCTAGTTACATTACACAAGGACGTGGGGGCATATTATCAAGCACGGCGTTAAAATTATCGCCGCTTTAGCGGCCGAAAACTGCCGCTAAAGCGGCGATAATGAGCTTGATAATATGCCGCAAAGAATTCCCAAAGAAGCCCATGTTCACACCAGATCATGGGCTTCCATGGGAATTCTCAAGGGCATATTATCAAGCCCATTATCGCCGCTTTAGCTGCAGTTTTCTGCCGCTAAAGCAGCGATAATTTTAACGCCGTTTCTTGATAATATGCCCCATATTTCTTTATATTTTTGGAAATAACTGAACTGCACAGAATCACATGATGCTGAGCCGACGCTGAGACTCGAACCTGCTTCCAAAGTCAGCAGCTGTAGCTGTTAGGACTCAACCTCTCACGTAAGTACTTAAGCATTTTCAATATTACATACAACTAAGCCATAGTCGTATGTATGCATGTTATATAGTTATATTATGCAACTAACAAGGATTGACAAAGCCAATAGTCCTGGCTTGTTGCAGGTGTAATGCCACTTGTTGTATTATATATCTGGATGCAATGACAGAAGCAGCAAAATACCAGGCAGGCGGCACACCATGCTAAGCACAGATTTGTAGCTGAAATCTTTTTAAAGCCACGCCCTTAATTACAACAGCCACGGCCTTTTGAAAGACACCCTAGTGTTTTTTCATCCCACTTAAAGCCTTGTTAACAACCAACACAATTTAGCAGGACCAGGGTCTGACTGGGACTCTTCCCTGGTAAAGATGTTTAGACCAGCTCCACAGTGCATGGTGCAAGTGAAGCAAGCCTGACCCTCCCTACAGGTCTTCAGGGCTCTCCCCTTAAAATATTTGAAAAACGTGAATCCAAAAGTTCCCTTGATAGCCACATTGTCAAATATTGTGCCCACAAATCCTAGATTGTGCAGGCCTCTCTCAAAGAGAAGGGATGCATTTCTGAGCTATTTCAGTGTCAGCTGCTGTGCTCTGGAACACTGTTTATTGCCAGCAGGATATGATGCAAGTCTTACTGAGAAGACTTAGTGCCCAATACAAACTTCTCAGTGCACAGCAGATGATTACATTTATGCCACAAGTAAAGCATCGCCTCTGTGAACAGATGGCAAACCAAATGCACTGAAAAATAACACCAATTGTAAATTCTTCTATCACACAATACCCGCTGCTGTGCTGGCACAGTCATTACAATTTCTGGAGCAGAAAAATTGAAATGCCATCAGAATTGAGGCCAGCCTTTATAGCCCAGGCCACTTCAAAAACATTAAAGGCTCAAATAGTCCACAGTGCTGCTGATTAAAGGGGGTTAAAAGTTTCAACCTGTCAAGCGTGCTGTTCACGTGTGTCATAGGTGTGCTCTGAGCTCCATCCGGGCAGAGGTGATCGCTAATGCTCAACTATACCAGGGCTGCTTACTGTACGACGGGACTGCTCACTGCGTGGTGGTGCAGAAGGCAGTGCTTAATTTGTAACAAAATACGTACTAGGGCCCTAGCCAGGAGGCCACCGCAGCTTGCATCGCCCATGCCCTCTGCTAGCTCAGCCAATGATAATACCAACACAGCTACTAACCATCACACTTCTACAAGTGTGACAATCCATACTATTCCAGGCCCACAAAGCTATAATAAGAATGGCTTGGGTGGTTGGCTCATCTCTAAATTAGACAGACAGCGCCACCATGTGGGAGACTTTCATAAATGCCGGTGTTGACAATTAAGTGCTGGTGCCGAGCGCCAGAAACCACCATCACAAATTAAGGACAGCCAGAAAGACATACAGGGATTGTTCAGTGCCACAGATGCAGGATTGCTCCTCAGGGTTCATGAGCATGTGCACTTTATACATTACCCTCTCGTTATTCATCTTACACGCTCAGGCTGTTGAGTAGAATTATGATAGTGTAAACCATAACATGGCATGTCTGCGTCAATATTGCCACACTTGTACATAATCTACTCATGGCCATGTTAGTATCCACATTACCTCAATATTTACAGTATTTAGGCCCATATTTGCTAGAATTTTGAATTATACCCAGCGCAATGGTGTAAGATAATTACTACCGTCATCATTTATGGGGAATTGGTGTAGGGCAGCTGCCAAGTCTTCTTGCAGCGCCGCCCTACGACAATATGAAAGGCCAGGAATGCACTGTATTTACGAAATACGGTCCATTCCTGGCCTTATCCCTGTGCTGCCAAACAATGTGCTGCCTAATGCCAACGTAGGCACCCTTTCACCATGGTGCAAGGGTGTCTGAGTTGCAGGCAGGATTGTTTTTGTGCAGGAAGGGGGACCTTCCTGCTCAAAAACAATCCCAAGAGGCATTTTCCACTTTCAATATGTGCGAGAAATAAAAATATTTCTCCTCATTACGCCTGCTCTGGGGAGGTGTAAGGTTTTGGTGCTGCCCCACATTGACGTGATTAAGTAAATCTGGGTCAGCGTTAAAATCCATGGGTGTCATTGCAACGCCCATGGAACACGTCACTGGCGCAGAGAAAGGAAACGCAGCGACTTGTGCTGCTTTGTCTTACTCCACATTAATGAGGCCATGTAAAGCCTATGTCATGCGACGCTCCAGCAACTGATGTAACTATGTAACTATGTAACAATGTTCTGAAACAATGTCCTACCTCATGTAAAGCGCTCTGATACCTCCGGGTCTAGCCAGCGCTATATAAAACTTTTCAAATAAATAAATAAAGCCACACAAAGTGGCTTTGAGTGGCCTCATAGATATAATTTAGAGGCTTGCGCCGCATGAGCGTCAAAAAAAGTGATGCTCGGCGGCGCAAACCTCTCATAAATAAGACCCTACATTTTGCATTCGAAGAGTTATAATATTTTTGACCCCTTGCATGGTATAAGGGTTTCATTATGACATGTTGCGCTATATCATAGAGGTTTGCGCTGCTGCGTGACGCATAGTAAATATAGTTCTTCCTTTGTTGAAAAAAGTTATGGAACACAACTTTTTGATACTAGGCCGCACTGCATGAAGCTTAGTAAATCTAAACCTACTTGTCTTCCCCAGGGTTAGTTTTATATTTTTACTCCACTGATAAAGTGAGAGGAACTTTTACCAGATGTAATCCAATAATGCCTATGGTTTGGGCTTATGTTATGATTGAATGAAGGCACGCATCATTAAAACCCAGACTTTGTGTTGATCTGCATTCAGCAACACAGGGGCAGGTAGGTCAGGAGTAGGCAGCGGCCAGTTTCTCTTGGCAGCTTTGTATCTGGGGATTTGGAAACAATCCGGAGGCAGCATTCTTTAAAGTCGCCGCCCTTTTCGATCAAAAAGGTTTTCTCTGTTCATTTCGATTCCAATCATTTTTGAAGAGGCCTTTAGATACATTTAAAACCCTTCAATTATCTGTGAAGGGGAAACACAGATGGGTACAGTTTGGTTTAGGGCATCATTGCGACGTCATTTGACCCATAATGATACATTCCTTTTCCTACCCTTGGGTTATTTTTAATAATGTAAAGATACATGCAACAGAATGCAAAGATAGAGAACTTATATTCCAATTATGTTCCTCTCATAAGCAGTCAAATGAAATGTAACTTGGCAGGTATTTACCTTCATTTGTCTCCTCTTTTCTAATTTATTCTGATTTTATGAACAGTGCAGCAGACACGCTAAAGCTGAGGGGTCAGATCTGCTCAGAGTTTACCATAATATAATATCTAATAAAAATATCACCATGTATACATCCTCAACAGGACCTGACTCTGGCCCAATGATTGAGATATTTACTACGGTCCTGATTATCTATAAAAAATGTTTTTATATCTCAAACGACAAAATCGGAATTCATGTGAGGTATTTTATAGATATGTGTTAGACAAAATGATATTTTTAAGTCTGCTTCTTCTCTTCCCAATTAACTTCAAACTAAATGGTACAGTAGTGTCTATTTGTGTGGACTGTAAATGTCTAATTCAGCTTTTGTATAATGTGTTTCATTGCTTAAGTTATAGTGAGATAAACCATTCTTTTTTGTTTTGTCATAATTGTTTAATTTTCCAAGTATATATAATCTTATATACAATGGTGTGCGCACACACACACACAAACACACACACACACAGATGTTTATTAAATTACAAAGCAAACATGCCCATATCAGGTCAGTGCTAGACCTAGTGATGGGTGATAATGATTTCTCCAAAACCTGGCATGGAGGGCATGAATAATGATCCTGACACACAATTCACAGAATTAACATTTAAAGCTCCTGGTTCAGAAATGATTATTAGTGGCAACTTTCAGGATAAAAACCATTGATTATGACTATTCTTCAACTATAGCAGAGGCTACTGACACATGGAAAATCCACCACCCGTAGTTCATTAAACAGTTTACCAGTGTCAAAGGTTGAATACGGTAATCCCATCTCAGGTCTTTTAACCAATGGTAATTAAACTGAATAGCTGGGAAAGTCTATCTAGAAATACCCAACCAGTTCCTCTTTCTGGATTATTCTTTCATCAAGAGAAAAGAAGTAATAGTGGAAGGTGTTAACTTTCTGTTAACTTTGCACTCTTTGGCCTTCAAAGGGTAGTTAGCAGCAAACCGCAAACCAATTAAAATGCATGAAACACATGGTAATCTATCTCACTGCTGATGATTTTTAAGGTCCTTTGTAAGTAGTAAACTAAAATTAGGTGGAACTAATAGAATTGAAGGCATTTAATAAAAGGCATTAACATTGATAAGGCATTTACAAACTATACTGACTGTACACTGTATGCGGCCTTAATGACTGCAATGCGTTAACTGAACAAGCACTCTCTGCTCATGTAAGTGCAGAAACAACACAAACAAAGAAGTGGATTCCAAGAGGAAGTGCCACGGTAGAACCAGCACAAGGAGACACAGCGCTACATAAGACACGCCCTTCCTCAACTAGAACTGCTTGCATCCTTGAAGAGTTCAGCGATTAGGAAACTCTGCCAAGAATTTTCAAATTTTCTTCAAACATAAAAAATCCTACCCATCAACAATCATGGGAAGAAATGTTGTAAACCTTAAAAAATGTGTTATGAAAGAATTCTGGGTCCTCTTATCATTGGGGACATTTTATCTTCGATCTGACAAAGTCTCCCCAATTACTCTGTCTGAAAATATTTCCCACATCTTCAAAGCAGTCACATGAGTGTCTTTGATACAACAATTGATCCTTGATCAATGTCTGTACCATCCTCATTGGGCAACTCATTGACTCTGTGAAATGATCTAAAGTCCCAAGGCTGGATAGGTGATCCAACCTGTTACTAATGAGACACTTTAAATGGTGGGCTGCAATATTGAAGCCTGTCTGTTCTACAGTCACAATAAACAAGCAATTGCAAAGCTGATAAATTTGGTTTTAACGAGAACACATATGTACATAGCATTTGTTTATGCGTGTATTTATAAGTGTTTTAACCTCATTAGATCTAGGGGAGTCGGTGGTATGAGCAGTGGTTTTATTTGTGGCAATGGTGGCTTTGGTGATGGTAACGGTGGTTTTGGTTATGGTGGTATTAGTAACGGTGGAGCTTTCTGCAGTGGTGATGCTGGTAATCTAGTTGGTGGTAGTAGCGGAAATGGTGATGCTAAATGTGCTGGTAATGAATGTGGTGAAAATAGAAATCATGAAGGCAATGGTTGTGGTAATGATGTGGAAGTAGTCGTAGTGGACATAGGTGGGGGTGGTAATGGTAATGATTGTATAGGTGGTGATGGTAATGGTGGTGGTGGGAATTAAAGGCCTCTCTAAAATACTGGGGAATAAACTACTGCAGTAAAGACAACAAAACAAAAAAATTGTCTACTCTATTCAATGAATGTATGAGATAAAAAATTGAATGTGTGATACTTTTGTTTATTATCCAAATATACAGTAGTCCCTCAACGCATTGCAATGGCAGCACTTGTTACATCACTAACATGACCTTACTTAAAGGTTCACCACTGGGTCTGTAAGGGCTGACGCGGTAAAAGCATTGAGTGTGTTGACGAGCGGTGGCATGATGCCACACGCAGTGCACTGCTGATTGCCCACTAGGCCAAAACTGTCCTGGGGTCTTAACGCTTGCAGCTGCACCGAGGAGGCATCTTTCAAGCTGTTTGTGAAGCTTTGAGGAAGTCATCTTAATCTTCTGCAGAATACTTTGCCTGCTCAATCAGAGGTCAAGGTGGACTCTCTGCCTTAAAGAGAACCTATGGAAGTATGAGCGGTGAGGCGTTCTTTGACAAAATAAGAGAAGTATCGGGGAAAAGTAGGGCTATATCTTTACTGGTGTGATGCTGGGCGTATAATTCAAGCCTATGCTTAGTGCCCTAATAGGAAGACTGGTAGAACTCAGTGTTCTTCACAGATTAAATTGGTTCTTCGATATTTGATGTTATGAATAAAACGCACACTCATTCAATATTATTACCAATTATGACCAAAACAGAAGAAGGAGATATCATTTAATACTTCTTTTAGTGGCGCCTGGGTAGGGTAATAAATCAGGTATGGGCCACAAGGGAAACTATTCCCATTAAAACCAAGAAGATGTGTGAAATAAATTGAACTGTTGATGGTTTGGCTGGACCAATTCGATAGGCCTCTTTACCGTTTTGAAGGTCGCTTTTGAAGACCATACTGAAGTGTTATGCTTTGATATTATTGTCTCTCCAAACTATACCATCATTTTTTAAACTCCCTGGCTATAGAAGCACAATCTATATGTGAGTTAGTGTACTCAAACCATTTCTTTATCGACACAGTGTTGTCACCTTCATTGTTATCTTTATCGATGTTATAGGTCCCTGAGTGATGAATAAATGACTCAACATCTAATGTCATTGAGGATAGAATTACTCAATGGCACATGAGTCTTTAAAAAACTATTTAGTTTTGTGGCCCTTACCATTTGCTGCATAGAAAGGAAAGTGATGAATGGAAAACGTCCTTCCACACTTCGCTGGGACATTTTGAATGTGGTTTATCCCATTGTCTAATGCTCCAACTATTTTTCGGTGCTTTATTGAGTCCATCTTTTTTGATGCTTTGAATCATTTTCTGATGTAATATCTCAATGACGTTCTTGCTTTTTTGAAGACTCTTACTAAACATCTAGAAATTGTGAGTCTTGTAGTTTCAAGGCTCTAACAATGTCATCTGATTTGTAAGCCCCAGAAGTGTGACTTTGACCAGGAATAGGTCAAAATCTTCAATTCAGAATAAATGCTTTTGGCATCGATTTGTATCTTAAGAACATTACTTCTATAATGGATTGGTCTTCGCCAATAATTGTTAAAGAAACTCAAAGTTTCTTGAGTTAAAAAGTGTCGATCTGCAATTCATTAAGAATTTTGCTGGTGTAATCAGTGATATTACTTGAGCCCTGATAAAAAAAATTTGGAGAAAGGTTTGTTGGTATAATCATTCTGAAAGAGCCTTTACAATGCTCATGAACTGCTTGATCAAGCACACATTTAACATCACCCTGATTGTTCTAGAAAGGTTTATAGAAATTGATGCCTCTGAAAGGAATCTTGGGGCAGCTCTTTTGCAAAGACCATATGATAATAGATTGGAACCTCCTATTTTCTATTTGTCTCATGTTTTGCCTGAATCTAAATGGAGTTAAGTGGAAGAAAAACATTTTGGACCTTGAAAAGGGCTTTTACTCAAAGGACACTCGTATTAGTTTGAGCTAAGGTGCCATCTGAAATTTAAGCAGACTATTCAAACTTACAGTGTTTGAAAAAGTATCAACATAACAGCAGGCCACTAGAGTCATAAGAATTTATCTTTGCGCAGTTTGATTTTCCAACCACCTACATTCTTGGTTCCAAGAATGTGTTGGCTGATGCTGTATCTCATGTTTAAACTGAGATTCTATCTCACAAGAGGTTGGAAATGAACATTATCCTTTCAATAAACGAAACATAACCATAGAACATATGGATCCAGGAGAGTTGGAAGTACTGATTCTAAAGGTTCCTCTGGTTTGCCATAATGAACTGGTTTTGAGTCAGCAAGTGATTCTTGTTCCCAAACTTCCTACAAAAGAGTTACTAATTGATGTGATGAAGAAGTTTTATTACATAGTAAGATGTGTGAACCTCAAGCATCAAGAGTCTTTACAATACTATAACACTTATGTATACCATCTTGAAGTGGGCCTGAATCACAGTTAAATACAGGAGCACACTACTCTGGAAGAGAAAAAAAAGCTATTTCTTATTCCATTTGGCTCAATGTACAGGTTACCTAGAGCCTTAAAGGGACGGAGTTTGCTGGAGAAGAGGTGTCAGTTGTATCACATAGGAAAAGAGGCAGACAACCAATATTTTTTTTACCACAAATTAGACAATATAAAAATGCACACAATATTTCTGATTATCACGTGACAAGCGTGTATGGTCTATGCAAGTCTTACTATATCTGGGAAGTGAGTTATGACATCAGGATCTCTGCCTCGCTCACAGATGCAGGCGCATCTCTTGACAGTATTTTTATGTCCTGACTGATGGGTATCTGGAGACCGTGTGAATCACCGTATGAGAGGATCCTTTCTGCGTCATAGAGAAGCTAAGTCTGAAACCCTAGTATTAGTGGGGGCAGGCACCCTACTACCGAACTGTCCCTTAAGAACAGCGCCTGAAACTACCAATTCACAGAAAGTCAGGAACCTGGGAGGCACCTTAACTGTAAAGCTCTTATTCCCACAGGTATCATTGCTGTGATGATGCGTAACAATGCACAATTATCCCTACCACTCCAGCAAAGTATTCATCAGTGAATGCTACTACCTGGATATGAGGTGCAAATAGTATTGGAATCTAATCTACATGGGCCAATCACAGGCGGGATAAAACAACGTCAAACTCAACCTGTTGGGGTCATCTTAAACCAGCCTAGAAGTGACCGTGTCAAACAAGCCCTGAAGTCTGGCCACAGGCTCTCAAAGGAATCCAACATCTAGTTTCAGATGGTCTGTATCATGTTCAAAGCATTTTGCAAACTGCCCTCCTAACTTACAAATATTGAGACCTCATAACAGCCCTGCCAGTAGAAGGTATGTAGCCACTTTTTACCAAGCGACTACTACCGCCTCAAACAACTGAAACATGATGGGAAAGCATTGGGGCAGAAGGTTTTACAACACTGTGGAATACGAGTGCACGTTGCCTGAAGGCGGACCAAACTACTTCTGATTCAGCAAATGTCTAAAAATGAAATTATTCTGAATCTCATGGGACTGGACGATTGCCTTTGTGGTGCGCCCCGGTGACCAAAGAATGCCAGGCAGGCAGTGCTTAATTTGTAAAATATGAAGTGCCAGGGCTCTGACCAGGAGGCCACTGCAGCTTGCACCACCCATCGCCCCTGCCATCTCTGTCAAAACAACTACTGACCATCTCTCTTGCATGTGAATGCAACAGTTCAGATTATTCCAGGTCCCCAAAGCTAAAGGAAAGGCTGGGGAGGCAGGTATTAGTAATTTTTTAATTTATATTGCTTTCCTAAACAACTGTTATACTGCTAATCTCTAAATTACATGAGCAGCGCCACTTTGTGCCAGACTGCCGCCCAAGTGTGGTCTTGACAATTAGGTGCCGGTGCCGAGCACCGGAAACCAATAAAGTGCCGGTGCTCAGCACCGGAAAGGTCCGGCCCAAATTAAGCACTGCAGGCAGGGGTTCCCATCACATCTGACTGGAAGAGCTGCAGACATCAAACCTGCTGCTTTCTATTACTGAGTGCATTTCTGTAACTATAAAATGACATGCAGTGTGTTACAAATAAAAAGATAAATAAATATCTACATACACACTTACCTACATAAACACGTATTGGTTAGAGCAAGTGCAGGCCTCCAGAGCACTGTGGAGCGCAGAGTGAGGCCACTCCCTCCAATCAGGGTGCTGCTCTCATGCTGCATGAGAGCAGCGCCAGGGTTGGTCAAGGGAGTCTCCTGGTAGCCGGGCTGCAGTTCAAGAAAGAAGAGTCCAGGGCTGAGGACTCTGTACTTTTTCTTTTTTTTTTTAAATTTTTATTTGGGCTCATGAGCACCCGCCTCCCCTCCCACTTAGATGCAAGCCGCCACTGAACGGGGATTATGTAATCTGTTTGGAGGTGTTAAGGTGTGGTTATAAAAGTTATGATGCAATGCGTGCAGTGTGTTGTTGCATGTTGAAGAATTAAGACGCTTGTTGCAGAACTCTGTGTGCAGTTTATTTAATTTGCCTTCTCGCGAGCTGGGGAGAACACTACACAACTGTCTCACAATAAATCTGCGGAGTTAGATGCTGGCAGAGAAGTAGACAATAAGACATCAGAACTTACCTGTAATAACTTTCAAGTAAGAAGTTTCTTGTGATGTGTTATCAAATGATGGTTTTGAGGCTGTGCTGTTTGTGTAGGCTAGTTCTGATGCGACAAGTATTAAGTGGCTGGGAAACTGTGTTGAGGAAATTAGAGAGCAATCATCTGTGTGTTCAAACTAATAATGTGTTATTGATCGATCATACTGCACAGCACAGAGGCTGAATTGTTTCATCAGCTTCAATAATAGATGCTGTTTTCTTTACCCACATCAATACTTCCTGTAGGAAGGAGTTCTGTGGGCTGCAGTAATCACACAACCGCTTCTTAGGCTACTCTGAGAGATCTGGGTGGATGTGGCCTGGACACAAGAGAGCAGGTGAGGACAGAAGGGGCAATAAGGAGCCAGTTCTTGAAAAGATTGCGGCACATTGACAAAGCTGCAAATAGGAGCTTCATACTGAAGTCCCTTTAGATGCCACCTTGAAGACGGGGTTGTATGCACGGAGTAGCCTGTGGCGCTCGCGCTGTTAACATCAAGAGTGGCCTCAGGTCAAGATTGAAGCAAGCTGCAAACCTTTGAGCGTTTCTTAGCATTAGAGGAGCCGAGATGCTGCATAACAATAGGTCAGTGCATCTGTGGAGCTCTGTGAGCGGTGTTAGCTGGGGCTCTGGGTATGAGGGTTGACGTGCCACAATAGTAGGGTGCTCAGGTCACAGTTCAGATGCATTGGCAGTGCTGTCCTTCACTCCAGAATTGTACAGCTTGTGAAAGGCTCCATAGGTGATTTAGCAGGACTTGTTGAGCTCAGGATCGCGGCGCATTTGAAGAGTGCGTGAGAGTCAATAGTGAAATACAGTTTTTTACCGAAGTGCTTTTGCCCACTTGTGTGGGGTTGCAGTGCTATAATAGTCTTGGATGGGCAGCGCAGGCTTGAGGCTCATTGATGGAGCTGTGCTGTGTTCCAGAAGCAGCAGAACCTGCAAACCAGGGAGGTGGATGTCCTTGAAGAGCTGAGAACGGGCCATTATATTTCACCCAGGCCCTGACAGAGAGGCATAGGCAGAAATATTCAAAAGTACCCCGCTTTGTACTAGCGATGAGCCATCTACACTGGGTTGAAGGTACTTTGGCAGAGCTCTACTTAGGCATTCTAAACAGTAAATCCCAAATAAATTCAACAATTAACTCATACTTCTTGCAAGTGACCTATCTTAGATAAAGTTTACTTTTCTTATCTAAGGGGCTGAGTTCAATGAAATTACCCTCCAAAGCCACTTGATCCTAATTCAATCACTCAATTAATACTTTATTTCACATTTAGAGTCAAATACATGAAAAATTCGGAAATTCGGATAAAAATATACAGACATATCAATAAATGATCATAAAATTATCTTAAAAGAGAAATATTATTCACAGTATAAATAGAAACGTATATATACATCCTCTTGCTAATTCATCTGTATTTTAATATGTTTTAAAATTGTTCATATTGTGCATATTGTAAATGATTAAACATTTAATCAGATATTTCCTAATCTGTGTGTTTTGAAAGCTGCACAGAGGAACGAAGCCACCGCCAGGCAAACATACGGTGTCTCTCGTTATAACATGGCACACAGTGCAGAGGTGCAATTGTGCAGACAGAATTTCTTCAGGGGTGGGACAATAAATCTGTTCCTCTCTATTTCATAAAAATGGCAAAAAAACAATATGTGTACAATTGATTGTTTGGATCGAGAGTCACGTGGACATTGTCCTAGTAAGGTCTCAGAGAACACATTTGTTGGATATCCCAGCATTAACGTTACATATGCCAGCCTACACCTTATTAACCCCTTGCGTGCGTATGATGGAACCACACCGTCATGAGCCACGGGCGGCGTTTGCTCATGACGGCGTGGTTCCGTCATGCTGCGGCCGCTCCTCCCACGCGGCACTGATTCCCCGCCTGTGCGGGCGAAATAGAGAGTGGGCGGAGTCGTGACGGAACCACGCCATCATGAGCACAGCTCGCCCGTGACTCATGACGGCGTGGTTCCGTCACGAGCATGGTGGCGCCGCGCTCACCCCACACCCCCCTAGCGCCGCGGCGGAATTCGCGCCGCAGTGAAGGGGTTAAAAGGAAACTGTGGCGATTGTTAGTCACACGGCCAAGATATAAAGGTAGCCCCTGCGCTAACGAGAATCTCTTGTTATAGGCAGTTACCGTGGTTTTGTCTTTATTTTTGTGCTCTCTTTCTTGTGTGCATTTCTCTCTGAAAAGATGTTCTAGTTTTGCCACTGAGAAAGTTTTGCATTGCATTGGGTGGTCATACAGGGCCCCCAACCCAAAGATTCCTGAGTACGCCTTATATAATTTAACCACATTATTTTGTACCCATAAGCCAGTTTCATCACATCATTTAAAATGCATTGATTTATCGGTACCGTCTCCTGATTCCAGATTGACAGCCAAAGTAACAAACGGGCCAATTTGATTGTATCAGAAATATAGGGTAAACCTAATTCTTTGTGTGTGATTACATTATTGCATGCCTGGGGAACAGACAGTAACCTTTTAGTAAACCTGTCCTCTATTTATTTTAGGGAATCCACGTTGGATATACCCCATATTGCTGCCCCATATGTGGCCGCTGATACACTTTTTGCCAAATACATTTTTACCATCGCTGGTTTGTTACCCAAAGACGATGCAAACCTGAAAATTGCGGCTATGCTTTTGTTCAACTGTGACCCCCTCGTGGACACCATTTTCCAATCTAGGTTATTATCAAAGATGATACCTAAATATGAGAAATTAGCTACTATGTCAACTTTTCTCTCTACGATATCATAATTTCCTATCTTTTTACTTTTTCCATGCACATAATAAAAGACTTTGCATTGTTCACATGTAGATCAAGATTTTCCATAAAAGCTACATAGTTAGATATACAATTTTGTAAGACTAAGGGGGTTCGTGCTAGCAGGACCGCATCATCTGCATACAGCAGAATGGGAAATTGCGTGTTACTTGCGCTAGGGGTGTCTATTACTTTTTCTACCAAGTGATCATTTAGTTTGTTGGTATAGAGTGAGAACAGGTAGGATGCGAGGACGCAGCCCTGCCTTACGCCATTCGTGATGTTGAAACATCTGGTGCATTCACCCAGCCTTCCATAGCAAACCTTTGCTCTAGCGCCTGTGTATAGGTATCTTATAAAGCAAATTATTGCCACCTCCACCCCCATTTGCTCCATGACTTGCCACAACTTGTTGTGATTAACACAATCTAATGCGGCAGAGAGATCCATCAATGCCATATAAAGATTTACTTGCTTGGCCTGTGTGTACTTTCCTGCTGGGAGTGCCACGTTCAGGCATTGATCCACAGTCCCTCTGCCTTTCCTGAAGCCATATTGTACCTTCGCCAGGATCCCTTTCTCCCGAGCCCAGTTTTCCAATCTGTTTAATAATATTTGTCCCTTCACCTTTGCTGTGCTGTCAATTAATTCAATTGGCCGATAATTTGCCAGATCTGAGCCGTCTCCTTTTTTAAATATTGGAACGATAATGGACTGTTTCCACATCGGAGGGGGGTCCACAGTGCCTACTGCGTTAAATGCTAATGTGAGGAAGGAGACCAAGAGGGTTCCATTGTTCAGGAACATATCAACAGGTACTCCATCTGGTCCTGCTGCCTTTAAAGAAGATGCTTGAGGCAATGCACACTCCATCTCGTCCAGATCAAAAACCAGACCCCTGGAAACTCAAAGAGTTGAGCAGCATGCCGAAATCAATGAACTTGAAAATACCACCCTGGGGATTACATCGCTTCGTAAATGCTAACATTTCTTAGCAGGAAAGAGGGAGATAGTGAAATAAAAATTCAGGAAATGTATTTTTCACATTGGCTAACATTGAAACAGAGGCAATTTTAGACAGGAGACAGATAAAATAGAGCCATTTGTGGTCTTAAAAATCTGGAGTCTCTCGCCTGAATCGTGTCAATAGGAATTTATCTCTTCTTAATCCACCATGGAAGACACTTTGGGATTGTAGTCGTAAGCAGGCCAGCTGCTCGCAAGAGGAGTTGGCTTTGGAACTACAAACGCAATGAAGCAGCAGTCCCAAGAGTCATTGATAAGTGATGACTGAGACGGTTCTGTTTGCCATCTGTGACAAGCATTGCCCATTTCACTGCTCTGGAGATGTCCTCCGCCCTGCCAGCTTCCCCTCTCCATGAGGATGATGGTTTCTAACAATTTGGTAATGTCTAATTTACTGGTAAAGATTACATGAAACATTAATGAGTGTAAAGAAAGTAGAGAATACTTTGAGGAAACACTGGACTAGCTTATAAAGTACTTGAGTAGCAGACACAGTGTGAAAGAATCATGAACCTTCTGAAATCATCAAGAAATTGGAAGGATGAGTGTCTAGGTGTGCTTCCACCAAGCTATGAGAGGGGAAGAAGAGTTAGGTGAATGTCTGTTGGGACAGCTCCAGAGCCCTGGGTTAGATGGTTTGTCTATGTTGTAAAGAAAAAGGTACAGATAAATTAAGTCATTGCTGAGGCAGGAAATGTGATCTCTGGAGATGCAAAGTTTTGCAAGTGTGTAAAATTTGTGTATTTGCTTTTTTGCACAGTCGCCCTACATTTTGGGGAAATTATGCAAAATTACATGGAATTATGCATAATCTAAATCCAGTATGTTTACTACATTTTAGTGTGATATGCTTTCTCATGTTCAACATTTCACTCTAAAAAATAGAGCAGTAAAGACACAAGGGCTGCAAATCATTCTGGTCATTCTCATTGTTGCTGCACAGTAATTTTGCCACAAACATGACATGGAATAATTGTGCTTGTTCGTACATTTCACAGAAGAAGACAATATTGAAATTATGCTAATTGCATTGGTATAATTGACATTTCACCCAGGCCTAGCTCAGATGAGAAGCATAAACATATCAATTTGGTTGATTATGCATCTGAGTTTGAATACAGGCTTTTACCGGGGGACATGCCTGGGGTTAATAAGCGCAGGTGTGAAGCATTACACTTTTTGGACTTCAATGTGTTTGGGGTGCAGAGAGGCAGAAGGGAGCAGTATTCCAAATGGGATGAGGATGTGGCATTACAGACAGAGATGCTGTTTAGACCTGTCAGCCATGGGTGGTCTTTCCCAAACATGTTGCCTGTTTGCTTCATATTTTGCTGATCTCTTTTTGTTGGCTTTAGGACTCTGAGCACTTTACCACTGCTCAGCTGTGCTAAAGTGCATGTGCTCTCTCCCCTAAACTTGGTTTGATTGACTTATCCTCAATTGCTATATTTAATATACTTATAAACCCTACTAAAGTGCACAAATAGCTACATGTGCCCTGGGCCTGTAACTTAAATGTTACTTGTGGGCCTGCAGGACTGATCGTGCCACACACACAAGGAGCCCTTTAATCATGTCTCCAGGCTGCCACTGCAGAGCCTGTGTGTACAGTTTACACAGCCATGTCGACTTGGCCTTTAAAACCCCATTGTCAAGCCTTAAACTCCACTTTTGCTACATATAAGTCACCCCTAAGGTAGGCCCTAGGTAGCCCACAGAGCTGAGTGCTGTCTAGTTAAAAGGTAGGGCATGCACATTTAAGTTTTACAAGTTGAGGTAGTGAAATTCGTTTTTCACTACTGTGAGGCTACCCCTCTCATGGGTTAACATTGGGAATTCTTTATTACACTTTCACGTAAATCCTGATTTAGGAGTAGCTGGTGTTTTTTGCTCTTAGCCCTGTGTGTCTGCAGCCTCTCGCCAATACACGTCTGGGGTGGGTGACAGCTGGTTTTGTGCATTCCCTATGACAGTCACACAAAGGGATCTTAGGTGTGACTGATGGGCTACCCACATCGTGATGGGTCATACTGGGCAGGAGGGGAGGGAGGAGCTGACACACCTGAATCGGTTGCATCCTGCCCCACACAAAGGGCTACATACTCTATTGAAGTGAGTCTGGAAACAATTCGGGAGGGAGGACCTCTGTGCCCTTCAAAGCCCTTCTTTGAAGTAACTTCTACTTCAAAGGCACCACTGTGTATAAGTATAGGTCTTCTGACCTTACACCTTCAGTAAACTACTGGACTTGTAAAGAATTCTGCCAGGATGAAGGACTGCTGTGCTGCTACAAGTACTGCCAATCTGCTGGACTGCTGTTCTAGAAGAACTGCTGTTCTGTTGTTCTGCCCTGCTACCTGCTACTCTCTGCCCGCCTGTGGAAAAACTGGACCATCTCACTTGTACCCAGACTGACTCCAAGGGCATGCTGACTTTCCCCCTATTTTAAGTCTCCGGGACATCAAGAACTTCAAGTTACTCTGCAACAGCACCTAAACTTTGCTTGTTGCAAGTCTTGGCCTGCCAAGTTGTGCCAACCCAGTCCCGGGCCCTTGGAAGTGGATATAAATTGAAGAAAATGCTAAAATCCAGGCATTGATGACATTGCGCTGATCGGAAGCGATGCATCTTCCTTGACGTTGACACATCGCCGATACCACAAGGACTGAAGCTATTGCATCGCCAAATGCGTGAACATCACCTCCAGTTTCTGACCTATCACCTACATCCAGTAGGCCGTCGATGACACATCCTTGATTTGCATGGCTCGTTGATGACACATCGCCTACAAATCCTGTACTTCGATGACAACATGTCAACTTTTTCTTCCCACATCTCAGCTCCGTTGACAACGCAACCAAGGTTCTTTACAGAGCGTCAAGACTGGTCCCTGCAGCCAACGTGCACTCCATTGCGGTTGGCCTGAACTTTCAGATTTGTCCCGATCTAGCGCACCCAGATAACCCTGGTTGGAGCTTTAAACTTTTAAGCACTATATTTTTCATATATTCTTTAAAAAAGCATAAGTCTGGTTATACTTGTTGGATCTTTGTCGTCTTGGTCTTGTTTTGTTCATAAAAATATAAGCTATTTATTAAACTGGTGTAGAGTCCTTCTGTGGTGTTTTCACGGTGTTACTGTGTGGTGTCTGGCAGGCATCATTCAGATGGGAGACTTCCAGTGCTTGCACTGTTGTTCTTAACTTGCCTTCGAAGCTAGAGCTGTCTTGATAATCTTGGAAAAGTGTTCTTTGAATGTGAGGTCTGTGTGATTGGTGATTTCAAGGTATTTGGCACTGGGTGTAAAGCCATTGAGGTTCATGTTGTAAGGCAAGGCTTGAATCTGTGGTTGTTTGGCACTTCAAATCTGTGATTGTTTGGCACTTTTAAGCTCAACAGGACTTCAGTATTTGTCAAGTTGAGCTTTAATTACTTGACATAGAAAGAGATAATGCCATTAATGATCATTTTTGTGCAAGAAGGTGTCCCAGTAGCGCAGGCACCCCTGCAAATGATGCAAAAGTGCCTGCTCTGGCACATGGCAGCTAATTGTGCGCCAGCGCAGGGGAAAGCACAGGGATACGTCATATTGTTATTACAACACATCCTGCGGCTTTGAAAATGATGCAGAACAACGCAACTAAATGGCTTTCGGCGCCACGCTGCAACATTTTCTTGTAGATCAGGCTCTTTGAATTGTTTACCGAGCATCACCAGGACACAAGTACATCATGCGTGGTGGGGCTGCACTGTATTTAATGAGAAAATGCACTTAAGCTCTTGAAGCTGGAATACTGAAAAAATGCAAATTCTAATTCTGAAGGAAAACATTATGTAAAGAGGCCTAATGTATACATAATGTCTCCTTTTACATAAAGCACGGGTTAATGGAATTTCAGGAAATAGAAAAGGTTCTCATTATGAAAAGGGGTTTAGAACGGGATTTCTACACAATGAAAAACTATCTTAAATTAGGGCCAATCTCCATGGGGCACATTTTATAGTGTAATTATCTTAACGCAAAGATTTGTTTACTCCTACAACTTTCAACTGCCATTGTTTAAGTTGAAGATGTATAACCTTCTCACAATAAAAGAGAATTTGCCCCATTTTTCGTTTTAACAAGCCCCAGTCACCACTCGTGTACATGCAACTAAATATTGTTACATCATTTTTATCATAAAGTCTTAGTGGTTGTATGTGGCATAATGTTTTGTTTGCAAGGGTTGTCTTCAAACAACAGGCATTTGTGAAGCTAATAGGTCTGTTATTGTTGAGGCAACATGTATTTTAAAACAGACATTCTCAAATGCTGTTTACATGTGGTGCATGCAGTAAACGCTGATTACTTTGTTAATCTCTGTCCCATTTATTTTACCAGTGCTGGTATTAAGTAGCAAAAAAAATGGGTACTATAGAAAGCATATGACAGATAAGGAATTGACTGTGACCAACAACATGCGTGTGTGTGAATACAGGCCTGGGCGGAGCTCGAGGAGTTTCACTCCATGCAATTCCGCTGAGTTGCTGAAAAACTGCTCAATGCCGCAGAGTTCCGGAGTGGGCGGAGTTGCCTGCTCCTCCTGTCACTGTGTTTGTGCTGGGCCTGTGTGGAGCCCTTGCACTCAGCCCTCGCACCTGAGGGGGGTGCTCTGTCAGAGCTGAAGGGCGTGGAGCTCGGCATGTCACGTTCCGCCCCTTTGTGATCACTCTCCAGGCCAAGGCTCCAGCAAAGACTCATGCAGGTGCTATGTTTCAGCTAGTAGTTAATAATTAGGGTGACCAACCGTCCGTAAATTTCACGGACTGCCCGTTATTTGGGCCTCTTGTCTGTTGTCCGTCAGGAAATCTTTAACGGATGCCTTTTGTCCGTAATTCTGGGCGTTGGTGCAAGCTGTCCCCCCTGCAAGCAGCCTGAGAGTTCTCTAACTCTCACCGCAGGGGCCAGCTCGCACTGCTGTGAACTGAAAGGCCTGCAGCAGCCCCTCGCGGCACAGATTGCTATCGCCATTCTCATTCTGATTATCAAACTCAGGGGCATATCGGCAACAACCGGCGATAATTATTGCTCAGCGCTCTTAGCGTGAGGATAATTATCGCCAGGTAACGTGGATTTTTATCGCTGAGATAGCGTGCTATTAGCAACGCTTATCTCCTCAGCGATAAAAATCCTCACGCTAACTGCCTAACGTGAGATAATCGCTGGAAACCCAGCGATAATCTTACGTAGTGTGGCGTGAGCTTGTTGATAGGGACTCACAAACTTAGCCATGATATCCACCTTCCATAGGATATCATGGCTAAGTCAGTCCTGAAGCAGGCGTTAGGAAAGTAGCGATAACAGGGGTTATCGCTACTTTTCCTGACGCTATGCTTCATAGGGTGGGGCTTGATGATAGGAGAACTGTCGGTTAGCGACATTTCTCCTGTCATGTTAGGTCAGATACGACCACTTTGCATCTCATTAGAGATGCATAGATGGGCGTTAGGAATCCCGACGCTAAAGCAAGGTTTCACGTGTTAGCGTGGCCTTGCTAATTAGGCGATAAAATTATCGCCGCTTTTCGGCCGAAAACGGCCGCAAAAGCGGCGATAATTTTTTATCGCCAGCTTGTAAATATGCCCCACAGACTGGTAATGGGCCCCTCTGTGCAGATACAGCATTTTCTGGCTTCCTCCTGCCAGAGGTCTTCATACTGTGGGGCGCGCCCCCCTGGGGATCTGTGACTGCATTCCCAGGGGGGGTGCAAATGCCTTAGCAAAGAAGTGTAAATGAAGACGGCCTGGAAGTGTGGCCTTCTTTATTGGCGCAATTCCAGGCGGTTTTCATTTACAGACGAAGTGTAAAATATACAAATGGTGCTATGGGGGCTGGGGCCAGTGAGAGTGGTGGCAGGGTCAAAGAGATGGCTGAGAAGAACAAACTATTCTGTAAGGACTTTGTTATTTCATATGCAGTTACGAAGGCAAAAAAGTAACCACACAATGAAATAAAAAATAAATTCAGGTTTAAACATCGTGTTATTCTGGCAAATCCTTTAATCTCCGGTGCCTACAAACTAATGTGACCTTGTGAAATGTAATAGGTGCTGATGGCATTCTGATCCTGTTCAGAAACTAGTGAAAAATGAAGTCGTCCAAAGGTATTAATGTAAGACGTTTGATGCTTATATTATGTCACACGAGTATGTACACTGAAAAAACCTGGAAGGGTCCAGAAATATACAAATTAAAAAAAATCCAAATTGGTATAACATACATTATATTTGTGAACAGTGTGGCAAATTCAACAAACGCATATGCCAGGGTCGGTTCACCCAAACTGATTTAGGGGGTTCCTGAGCGTCTGCATGATGCTGGTGTCTCATCTCTCGCACAAGGGACAGGATTCCTCTCCGTTCATAACAAGTTGTGCAGCCTGCAATAGATTTACTCAAAACACAGCTTTGATGGAACTGGCTCTGGTCTAATACCACTGAGGTAGTTGAGCCTGTGGATGAGTGTTCTCAAGTAAATTTGAGAAACGTAGAATGTGGGGTCAGTTTTTCATTATTCGCCATAGTCCTTTCCCAATGCTGCAAAAGTGCTCCATTTTCCAAAGTCTTTTGCCTTCATTTTATTAGGGACTTTTGCCGAAGTGTACACCACACCCAGAGCGGGGAAGGTGTCTTAATATTTTTTAGACTAGGTGGGATGCCTGCTCTTCTGCCACTGTAAAATGCTGACTCAGCAAATATAGGAGTAAATAACAAAGGTTTTCCAAACATTTGCCCATTTTCACATGTTTTAAGCATATATGATTTTAATTTATGGTTCGCGACGGTAAGAGGTATGCGTGTTTGTGTTATTTTAGCAACTTGTGATGTCATTGGATTTATGTGAGTTCCTACTCTGTGCATATGATGTGCCATGTGTGTGTGATGGTCTGTGTGTGTACGTGAGGGTGCATCTTTATGTGATTATGTATGATGTAAGGTGACTAACCATCCATAAATTTCACGGTCCGTCCATAATTTGGACGTCACGTCCGTTGTCCGTGAGGATCCCTTTTACGGGACGCCTTTTGTCCGTAATTTTGGGCATTGCAGGGAACAGCACTGTTCCCTGCATGAAGCCTCAACTCCCTGTTGGGGCCGCCTTGCACTCCTCCTCGGAGCACAAGAGCCGCCCCACCTGCCCATTGTCATTCTGTATGCTGGCTGATTGCCACATACAGAATGACAATGGGGCAGTCTAGGCTGGTAAAGCATGTGGTGGGCTCCCCCAGGCTCTGTCTAGGGCAGGGCATTCTGTCAGAAAGAAGAAATGTGCAAAAACCCCAATGTTGCTACATGAGTATCCAGCTCAACAAAAGGAGCTGGTGAAAGAAGTTAAAAAGAAGGGGCTAAAGTTCTTTCACAGTCTCGTCATTTTAGAACTGATGCATTTTCAATATTATATTCAAGGAAGCCATGATTGCTACTTTTTTATTTTATGCAACTAACAACCATTGACAAAGCCAATAATTCTGGCTTGCTGCAGGTGTAACATTACTTGTTGTTATATATCTGGATACAATTACAGAAGAGGCAAAATACCAGTCAGGCAGCACACTATACTAAGCACAGATTTTTAGTTTACGTGTTTTAAGCCACGTCCTTAATTACATCGAACACCCCCTTTGGAGAGACCCCCCGGTATTTTCATCCCAGTTAAAGCCCTGGAAACAACACAACTTCAAAGTCACCTCATCATGTATGACCCATGAATTTCATGTTTTCAGATTTTTTATTTGCCGGGGCATAGGGAACCCTAACCCCACCCATTGCCTTAGGAACTACAGCAAGGGTGAAATTCTTGATGGGCCTCTTCTGTCTGCAATTCTGCAGACAAAGGCTCAGCTCATAATTGATATGAAAAGGTGGGCGAGTGAGTAAATGAAGGGATGGGTGGATGGCTGGATAGATTAGTGAAAGGGGGAATGGATGAATGAAAGGGTGAATGGATGTATAATGAGAGAAAGGATGTATAAATGAGTGAGTGGAAGGATGGATGAGAGAAACGGTAACAAGATGTGTGAGCGGGTGGATGTAAGGATGGATGAGAGAGTGAAAGGGAGGGTAGATGGACAAATGGATGGATAGATGCGTGAAGGAGTGAAAGGGTGGATGGATGACTGATAGGGTCAATGGATGGATTCATGAGTGGATGAGTAGATGGATGGGTGGAAGGAAGGATGGCTAAGTGAAAGGCTCGATGGAGAGAGAAAGGGAGGCTGGATTGATGACTGAAAGGGTGAATGGGTGGATGGATGAGTTACTTGGTGGATGGATGAGTGAGTGAAAGATTGGCTGGATGGGTGAAAGGATAAAAGGCTGGATGAATGAGTGAATGGATGGGTGGAAGAGTGGATGGATGAGTGTACTGATGGATAGGGTGAAAGGATGGATGGATAATGGATGGATGAGTGAAAGGGTGGATGGAGGGATGGATGAGTGAAATGATGGATAGGTTTGCAAATGATTAAATATGTTTGGATATGGATGGGCTTAATTATATTCTATTGCGCGACCTCCTCGGATGTGTCTGTAAAACGTACCTTTTGTTCCGAAGTTTTGTCCTGAATTTTGACCTCCTGTCCTGATTTTATGTCCTGAATTTTGACCCTTTGTCCTGACTTTTTACACTCACCGTCCTGAATTTGCCCCCATGTCAGTTGGTCACCCTATTAATAATGATTCCCCTTCCCTAAGCGTGGCACACTTGAAGTAACTTCCCCCTCCCTGCGCTTGCTCCCTCCGAGTGCATCAGCATTCTCACCACTGGGTTCATGCTAACATAACACAACTGCTCATTTTAGTAATCTAGTCATACTCATGCATCCGATGTATGGCTCGATGTACCCCTCAGCCTGACTTCCAGATCTCTTACCCGGTTACCGCTCACGTTCTACCAAGTTCCCGAGAGTGACGTGTCAGCTGCTGGTGCCCTGCCTCCTCTTGCTCTTTGATACCTCCCAGGGCCAGTGTTTGTCCGGCAGGCAGCACCCTGGTCTCCCAGGGAGCTGGGAGCTGGGAGCTGTCCCGCTACCTCCGCCCTCAGGAGAACTGCCTGGCCGGTAAGGTGGGGCACCAGTGCTTTAAATAGGAAAAAAATAGTGCAGGTACTCATTTAAATGGGGCGAGTGGGCGAAGATAGGGGCGGGGCTAAGAGCAAGACATGCTGATACCTATTGACTTCAATACTAGTTGCAGCACATACCAAAACACATGAGAAATGCGTTTCTATAAATGAAACAGGTTAATTCGTTACACAAAACGACAGTCAAACGCGGTGATGTTTGAACATTTCCTTGTTATAGAATATTTGCAGCTTCCATACTGTTGCTTGGAGAGAGACAGACACACGCACACACGCACGCACTCACACACACCCTTTTAATATACCTCCCAACAGTGTATCGAATCTCTCCCTTTCTCTCGCTTTTTTCCTCACACAAAAACAGGCACAATATAAGCACACACTCGGGCAAAAGAATCGGGTAGGATTAAAGCCATTTTAACCTCGTAACCTTTTGCTTTCTTAATTGCGCTGTCACTGGGCTGGCTAGATCCGGTGTTTGCAACACAGCATGATGGTCAACACCAGGACGGTATACAAATGAGCCCCCGCTGAATAGTTCAGCGGGGGCTCAGCTTCAGCGGGGGCTCAGCTCACCAGTCACGGCTACAGACATGCCTTGGCTGTCAGACAGATCACCAGCACTAGTAGCCAATGCACTTACTGTTTATGAGTACCGGTACTCTCCTTGGCAGCAGAGAAGTGCCGGTACTCCGAGTGCTAAAAATAAGAAGTGCCGGTACTCAGAACCGGTGAGTACCGGCCCATTTAAAGCACTGTGGGGCACTCTTGCGTGTGCTGCCCAGTGTGCATCTCGGGCATGGTCGACGCCTGTGGGACATGAGGGGAGTCCGCTTGCAGAGAGCGGCTGGAGTGCGAAGATCACACACCCAGGCCCACACGACCTTGAGCCATCGTCATCTACATCTGCACCTCCCTTGAACCCACCTGTTGCAGTGACAGACGCACGTACCATAACTGATGCCACATGAAGGCAGAGAACCGACGGGCAGCGATCATTGCAGGCCCCCCGGTTAGCCACAAATAGAAGGGGCAGTGTAATACATACAGGTAAGGTCCTGGAAAAGTCAGCAGCGCGGTGAAAAAGGGTCTCACACACGCTGAGGCCAGTGGGGTACAGGCGATGTTCACTTCTTCCTCACAGGGCCGCTGGGCCGGCTTTAGAGATTGTGGCGCCCTGTGCGACAATCTTTGTTGCCCCCCCCCCCCCCAGCAAACATTATTTTTTGTGTTGAGTTGTATGGTTTCTCAACCGCATATTAAATATTTACAGACAAGGGTATTCTCTGTGGCTCTGGGGGCTGCAGGAAGGAACACCACAGCACTGTCAGTGGGTCAACCCTAGTGGTGGCTGTAGCGAAACTGCAAGCCTGGCACTGGGCCAACCCTGGGTCTGAAGACGGGGATAGCACAAGAGTGACACATTATGTTTTTTGTTAAAATCTGCAAAGCATGCAGCAGACGTTAGATTATGTGGCAAATGCGGCACATCCATTACTTTGAAAAACAAACAACATCTCTCTATCAGTCCATTTCCGAATGCGCCGCAGAAGAATATTCATTCTAGGTTAAGCAAAGCGAATGAACATACATGGCTATAGCCCGATATGTGCAAACCGAGACCTCGATGCTCATAGATTAGACATTCAGGATTCTCGGCGCAATGCTTTTTTCCCCGATTACTTTCACTTTAAATCTCTGATTTGTTTTTTGGATAATTAATTGAAATTACACAAGACTAGCGATATTCCAATGTCAACCAACACCAGCAGCTGTCGACTACTAGATAAACATTACATTCACAATCCCCATTCTTGCAGATTAGCGCACTTTTAAAATGGCTAATTAAAGACAAAAAACTTTGGCACAAAATAATGCGCACATACCGACAGGAATAAGTCACTAGTTTCCATTCAATGTTACTGCAGGCAACATTCTACCAAATACTTTACTGCACTGTTCAACATAATCTTTTCAACAACTTTATCCAGCTAAATACGTTTTCATTGATTGATGAGGTTAGTATAGGGGGCGTGGCTATGTATTAGTGTGTGCCCCGTGTACTTCACAGGCGCACAGCATTTCCGACTTGCTCAGTAAATGGGGCTGCTCGAGGCAGCGCCGTCTGCGCCACTTGAGCAGAGTTTTTTGGGATCCGATCTAGCGCCTCGTTTTCCATTAGAAACACTTTTCTGTTGGGCGCAGCAGGAGCAGTCCCTGCTTTGTTCTGACAGCACCAATACTTTTCGAGTTCCACACCTTGTGGAGCTGTAATGCGCTGGCTGCTTCGTTGCTTATTAAAGCGCAAAGCATACGGTTAAATATGGCGCCCAAAGATAGCTTCAGGGCACAGGGTTCAAAGTGTTAACCCACACTAAAGTTTGGAGTTTTATCGAACTTGGAAGGGCGACATTCTGCATAGGTCCCTTCGGACTTTCTTACTACCTGTGACCAGCTGCTTGACCTACCGGCAGCAGGTGCCGGAGCACACAGAGCTATTCCCAGCTAAATACAAATTGCATGTTTTTGAAAAAGCTACACAAGGGCAGGTGAAGCTGTGCTGCCTACAAGAGGCGGCATACTTGATGTAGTGTGTTTCTGGGTAGTATATCATCTGTAAAGAAAAGTCTGAGATGAAAGAGACTCCTGCTCACAAAACAAAAGACAAGCGTGAACACTCTCAGGGTGACGCATTCGGCGACCAGAGCTGTGTTTGAAGTATACCGCCGCTTGGGAGGGGGGGTGCAGAAGGAGGGGAGGTCACCACCCTATTTGTTCATTTAATTTAACTCTAATTTTTGATTAATAAAAAAAGTTGACTGCCACATATAACTCCCTTTATGCTGCAGAGTGCCACTACCAAAAATCCCTGCCCTGGACTGGAGTCGGAGAGTGCGTGCCACCAGTAACTTTAGCTGCCAGAAGTATCTGTCAGGGACCTCCTGCGTGCGTCCCGCGATGTAGGTTTAAGTTACAGGCAGGCCGGCAGCTAATCAAGACACTTACAGAGGCAGAGCAACGCATGGGCGGGCAAAAGCGTGCGTGCCTCCTGATTTGTTAACACGGTTTTCGATCTCTTCCATTACTACGAAGTTTAACATCATAGAAAAGAAAGAGGGAAAACCGTTTAGCAGGAGTGACTGCTGATTTAAGAGACGCAGGTATGGTGGTGCCCGGCGCCCCTTGACCTTGACACCCAGTGCGGTCGCACCGCTCGCACCGCCCAAAAGCCGACCCTACAGGGCTGTGTATTTCTGTTTTCCTGCCACACAGGCGAGGGGGGAGGGCGTGTCTGACCTATTCTTCTATCATTACAGCCTGTAATGGCAACACTTGATGAGCACTTGATGAAGGAACCGCTCGGGTGGTGCAGCAGAAGATCTAGTGCGGTGCTAAACAATACAAGCCGAATTTGAATTCTTTTTTTGGCCAAATATGTATATCCGAATACATAGCGCCATATTAGCAAGGAAGGAACAGACACCAGTCTTGTACAGGAGGGGAAACGAAAAGAGCTTTAGATGGGCACTCATTCTCATTTTCCTTTTGTGCCAATCACTCATAGCTATTTATTGTGTCAAGTACGTAAAAATGAAGCCCTAGTAATTAAAATTGCAGTAGTCCATCCCTGCACGTTACATTACTTCCGAAGCACTCTAAAGGCCATGATGTGGAAGAGGAGTGAGCGCGAACGGAACGAGAAGTCAAAGGGACAGGACAGATAGGCAATTGCAAGCGACAAGCTGAACGGACATTATGGAAATATGGGGATTAATTCTCAGTTAGCTACATGACTAATCCCAATCTTACTTTGTAAATGTCGGGCACAGATCGAATGTTGACTTTGTTGAGCCCTGAAGCGAAGCAGCACTGTTATGGTCATAATCGCCAATACCGAGGGTTGGTGCCGGTAAGCTCTGCTACACGGCGGCGGTGAGCAGAATTTTTGCCAAACTCCACTCTCAAAGCAGAGCGCGGAGTAGCAAAAACTCTGGGAACTCCACCGGCACAGCGGAGAATACCACCCACCCTAGTAAAATAGTAATTCATGGATTCAAATAGAAGCACTTCTTAGAAGGTGGAATGACACACCGGCTAGCTAATATCATGTGGGGTGAGAGAGTGAAACTCCTCAGGGTGGAACCGAAGCCCCAATAGACTTTAAAGAATTGGCAACAATTCATCACGTGGACAGCTCCTCTGTCAAACCAGACACAGAAAGGAATTTCTTAAAATTAATATGTGGATAGTGGTCAAATTGAGGCAAAATGACATCTGCTTTACGAAAAGGTGATATGGGGCTTGTGTGTTTAGAATGTGTGTTCGGAAATCATAGTGTTATTAATGTCAAAAACCATGATTCAGTTGTAAAGTAGTTCATGGAAAGATGCCACAAATCACACTGAACATTTCAGTATCCCTGACTCGGGATAATACAAATGCAGCCCACAAGGTGGCGCTGCCTTTCCATTCTGCAACGTTCAACACAGATAATGTTTAAGCAATTGAAGCGGAGGACAATATTTTACAAGCTAAAAATCTGCAGGGGGACCACTTAACCTTTATTTATGCACCTGTACACTTCTTGGGATAATTAGTGACTGAAGGCATGCTAATTAGATAAGGCACTAAGGTTGGTTAACAAACCAGATATGAGTGGCTCCCCATATCGCTTATTTGTACCTTTGCTTGACGATAAAACTTTCTATAAGAATGTGTTTTACAACTAACATTTAGTGCAAATACATTTGACCTTTTTCTTTCCTCAAAAATGCATTCTGTGACATTTTGTGGCCGTGTTTTTAGCAGAAGCCATTGTGGGATAAAAAGGTCATCGCTGCCCACATGCTGCCTCCAAGTGCACAGAGGAAACTGAGGGCGCCGAACAAGGCGGCATCGTTTGCAGGTAAACAGAACAAGCATTGGCATAGCCAATAGGTCTCGCCTTTGCGACCTCAAGGGGCAGATTTATGTTTCCTGGCGCATCCCTGCAAATCAGCAGGGATGCACCAGGAAAGATGCGTCACGCAAGTTTACCCTTGCGCCACCACAGATGCGCCGCATTTATAATGCAGCGCATCGTGGCGCAAGGATAAACAGATGCGTGACGCATCTGATGGCGTAAGGGCGGCGCATTGCTGGAGTCGTGTCGCAAGCACGACGCAACTCCAGCAAGGTTTAGGGGCTGCCCATACCTAACTTATGCGTCATGCCTTACGCCTGCTTCAAGCAGGCGCAGGGTTTTGTCGCAGCAGCGTCGGAAAAGTGACTCTGTGAAATCTTGTAAATTTCAATGCGTCACTTCTCCGAGGCTTTTTCCGATGGAACGCCCACCCTGCATACATTAAACCTGACGCAGGTTTAATGTGGCGCAGGGCTTTACACCGTGACGCATCTCAATAGATGCGTCACGATGTAAATAGGGCGCAACATGGCGCAGGGTTTACGCCGCCGGCGGCGTAAAAGTGGTGCAAGTCTCACATAAATCTGCCCCCAAGTGCTTAGCCAGTGCTATTAGCTTTGGCAGTGTTTTTGAAGAATGTGGTAGAAGAGCGCACTGTACTGAATAGTTATTAAGTCACTCACAGGAGGCCTGCCGTGGCTGTACCGAGACAGGCACACACAGACCGGGCTGACGGTGCTTTGCAGGTCACTTACGGACAAAGCAGTGCACTATAGCATGCGTCTTCGACTATGGCGGCAAGGCAGGCTGTTACCTTGCTGAGTGTTATACATTTTTTCTGCTTCCGACTTGTCAAATGCGGAGAATGCATTGCATGGTGTAAAACCTGCAGATAGGAGGTTATAGACCAACATCTCTACAGCAAGTGCATTAACCCACTGAGGCATCTCGGCAGGGTGGGCCCGTAAACTGCAGTTCACATAAGAATGAACTTGGTACGAAAACCCAAGGCACTTCTTTATTTGCATATTTTTTAAAAATTATTATGATGATTTTTTCCGCACGGCGCTACAGATTCTCTTTAGCAGACTGATGTCTTGTGTTGTGGTTTTAAATAACAGAGGGTCGAGGAGAGGACGTGATGAGGGCATTGCCGTTCCGTAGGTGTATCGTGAACAATCCTGTTAATCAATTGTAGGTAGTTTTTTTGTGTGCATATTTATATAGCGCAAACTCGACCCGAAGGTATTGGAGCGCTTTACATGAGCACCGTATTTACATTACACATTCAGGCACGGGGAGATTAAGGGGCATATTTACAACGAGGTGATAAAAAATTATATAGTTTTATCGCTATATTAGCAAGGTCACGCTAACGCGTGAAACCTTGCTTTAGCGTGGGGATTTCTAACGCCCAGCTTTGCATCTCTAATGAGATGCAAAGTGGGCGTTCCTGACCTGACATGATAGGAGAAATGTCGCTAAGCGACATTTCTCCTATCATCAAGCCCCACGCTATGAAGCATAGCGTCAGGAAAAGTAGCGATAACACTTGTTATCGCTACTTTCCTAACACCTGCTTCACGACTGACTTAGCCATGATATTCTATGGAAGGAGGATATCATGGCTACGTTTGTGAGTCCCTATCAACAAGCTAACGTGAGATTATCACTGGGTTTCCAGCGATAATCTCACGTTAGTCAGTTAGCGTGAGGATTTTTATCGCTATTGAGATAAGCGTTGCTAATAGCACGCTATCTCAGCGATAAAAATCCACGCTAGCTGGCGATAATTATCCTAGCGCTAAGTGCGCTTTGCGATAATTATTGCCGGTTGTTGTTGATATGCCCCCACGTGATTTGCCCAGAATCACAGGATGTGGACGCGACCCCCAGGCTCAAACCCTGGTTTCCAGCACCAAAGTCGGCAGTCTAGCCGACGGACCACATCCCCTTGCAACCTAGAATGCTTGCTAACAGGCCTAATATCCAAGCGCTATCCGTCTCTAGGCGCAGGAACATGTGGAAGCCCTTGTGCAAGTGGCCTGATGAATTTCGAAACACAACCCGAAATCAGATGTTTCCTTAAAACAAAAGGCCTGTGCGCCCCAAGGCCAAAGCGAGTTCCCAGAATCCTCCTCACCGTCCACCCTGTTGCTGCCTGCCCATCCCTAGCCCCTTGCTGTCAGCCACACGTCAATATCAACATTTCCCTAATCTCGGTCACCAGACATCTGCGCTTTAACGGCCCCCGCTGCCAAAGAGCTTTAAAAACAAGCAGTTTTGGGTGGGACGCGAGCAGTATAACACATAGCGTGTGGTTCAAGGGGGGGTGGGCCTGTTAAAGCCGATGGCTGCAAATAAACGGATTTGTCCGCGTTCCCTGAAGTCCACAAGGCACCTGAGAATCCCAAACTCCACTGTCTCCTGTTCAGGGGTGCTGATCGACATTCACTCTGGCTTCTACCCACCAACTCCAGGACGGACACCACTGAAGCAATTATTTACAAAAATAGAATAAATAATATATGGAGCCCCCACTAATCCCCTATACACACATATGAAAGACATTTTACCAATAGCGGGTGACCCCTGTTTGCCTTCACTCTGCACATCAAGGCCCAGTGCATAAACATTTCACTAATGACAGTCCTGCAACCGCCCCTGCATTGAATCACTTAAAAAAAAAGATTTTGGGGTACAAGTACTGCAGTGTAAAAAAAATAAGTTTTAAGGTGTGGCCTAAGAAGCAAGATAAAGTCTTATAAACACACTGACACACCCGGTTTTCTTGCCTGTCTAGTCCTGCAGCTACACAGATGGCAAATGTATCCGTGCTTCTGAAATTTAAAAGGGCCTCCGTGTAGACGTCCACAACAACAATAGAGCGGCGGTGTCATTTCCCAAAGGTTCTTTAACCTCACCAATGTTCTAACCCGGAAACACATCCAAGCCATCTCAAGAATTAACCACACTGATTGAGGAATAAAAAGAGCGCATTTTTAATTAGGAGAGAGTAAATACATGGTAAGGCGGAAGGAACGTGGGTGTAGCAGTCTGACAACAAATAGCAAGGCATGGGGGCGGGGATTTGGACATGAACAGGCGCCCTTTTAAAGCGTCTGACATTTGATCTTTGTCTTTGTCTGCACAGCAAATGCGACGAGATAAAAGCACGTCGCTTTGAGTTTAATTAGTAACCTGATCCGACGAGGAATGCAGCTGCCACCCTGCACGCCGCTGCTCGCTCCCAAGAGCAAAACGCCGTGGGAGTGAACTTTAAAAAAGAAGGAAATCCACCCGCCTTTAGCCATTTACGTGCTTTCATTAGTGAAAGACACATGCAAAAGCCAATCCGATGTGTGGGAGGAGTCAGACCCACACAGAGAAGTTTAGAGTACTTACAAGAAGCCTACCAAAGCGCAGTGCATGCGCCCTGTGCTAGGCTCGACCTAAAAAAAGAAGCCTCGGTGGGATCTGTGAAGCACCTCTGACGCGACTTGCCATGAGAAGAGCCGCTTCAATGCTGTGTGCATTCACCACACTGTGAGAGGCCGGTCATCAGTGTAAAACCAACATATTCAAGAAGAGTAACTGGGCATAGCACAATAAAAACTTAAACATTTTCCCAAGCAAGCTTGCGCTCTATAAAATGTTGCTGATTAACCAGAGAAGACTCAGACGAATATGTGATGTTACACCGTGACCAAATACCACGTGGTAGGTAACAACGCGGTCATCACATCGTCTGCGTTGTTACCACGCATGGCATTACATCACAAGTCGTTTCAACAACTTGTGCTAGATGGCGCGCTGGACTTAGGAATAGTATAAATTACTATTGCTACTCCAGTTATCGCAACAGCAGGGAAGGTGTTGGATTTGAAATCCAACACATTCCCTGCTGTTGCGCGCCATCTAGTGCAAGTCGTTGGAACAACTTGCGATGTAATGCCATGCGTGGTAACAACGTGGACGATGTAACGTCTGCTTTGTTATCTACCCATGTGGTATTACCAGTGTTGTAAACGCTGTCTCCCGACTCAGACTGCAATATATATATATATGTATATATGTATATTTTGCTTATATATATTGCTAATATAGTACCCCCTGCCGTATACATTACAGAAGACTTGGCTGCACCTAGTCACTGGTAATAATGAAATGCTCAACTGTAATAACTTATTACTGTTGAGTTTTGATGTCACAATGCCTGCTGCTAGAACCAGCAACCTAGAGGGAAGGCAGGACACAAGCATTATTAAAGCTTAAAAATCAAAAAGGAAACCTGGCTTATCTTTCTTCTGAAACAAACTAACGGGAGAGGGGGTCTAAGGGAACATTTAAAGACCAAGCGTGGACATATTCCCCATCTGTAGCATATTAAACACTAGCAAGAGTCCACGGGTCTACAAGGTCCAGGTAGCCTTACAAAAACGTAGTATTGAGTCGCAATTATCTCACAGACAGAGGGCTGGAAAGGAAGGAAGAAGAAGAAAAAGGAGAAGAAAAAATCTTTTTCTCTTTTGTTCAACAAGAAAAAAGAAACATAGGAAAAATCCTAAAAGGAGGACGGATTCCCATCACTCACCTAGGTGACATGCTTCTTCATCTGGGATCGCCTCCTGGTTACACACTGAGGTAACCAAGGGCTGCAACCTTCTGTCTATCAGGAGGGAGCTCGCGGATGTTTTCAAATACAATCTGATAGATGGAACTCTGCAATACCCATCCAGAAAGATGAAGAAGAGTTTCAGAGTGAAGGGCGCAGTGCAAAACATAGAAGATAGTGATATGTGCAATTTAAAATTGAATATCAAGAGAGAAAGTATTTTAATGAGTGTCTCCTGATACTCAAACTAAAAACAGTGCAGGAGCAGTTTTAAGAAAATAACTGCCGGAAATATCGGGGCTACATGTTCAACCAACTGAACGTTAGATAGTCCAAGGCCTTCCTCAGGACCGCTTCATATACAAGCAGCCGCGGTCGGTAGTAGGAGTAACTGCAGGGCGGTGACGTGGGGAGGGGGAGGGGCAGGGTGGGGGGTAGTAAACTATGGATTACGGAGGTTTACAGGTAAGTTAACATATAAATTATTAAAACGAATTTCGTTGCGTGCACTGCATCGCATTTGGGGATGCGTAGTGCAATCGAGGTGATGCAGCAGTTCCGAGGAGCTGGGCCTCTCCAAGATTTCTTTTGCAAGGCCGAAATGGCAGTTTAAAACTGCACACACAGGCTTATTTACCATGAAAGGCATCCTTGTGTCAAATATGGACCAGGAGTGGGTGGAATGTTTCATTTTGCAAACGGAATTTGAAGAGTTTGGTGACTCTGCATTACTCTTGTAATGCAGAGTTCCAGCCAAATTCCGCCAATCGGCGCATGGCGGGATGTTTTTCTACAAGGCTAGTGAAATGCGAGTGAGATTTGGTGTCTCCTAGCCCATTTTCTGGTGTCCAGTCAGGGACGGTCACGGGTGGACACGTGCGGCTGTGGTCAGACGGCTGCTTCTCAGGTAGATTTGCTGCCACTCAAATAGATTGTCTACTTGAGTGGCAGCAAAATCCATCCAAATGGGTGATGCTTTTTTGCATAGCATGGTGCCATTCGCACTACTCACTCTACTGGCACTAAATTAAAGCTCAAGCAGCAATGCCTTATTCCTGCCTGTTAACGCAACCCTCCAGAATGTGGCAGAATTTTCACCTAACTCTGCGGAATTCAATCCACGGGTTCCATCCACGCCTTATATTGACATGAGGGAACGTTGCTTACTAAAATATAGCACTCCATGATGAATGTACATTTTGCGTAACTATACAAAGCTGTATTTTTTAAATTTGACTTGTATTCAACTGATTCTACTATCTTGTTGCAACAAATATCTAGCTGCTTTTTGGTGTGTTTACCTTTGCACTACAGAGTCTAGTTTGATTCCCCATGTTTGCAAGCATCCCATCTCTTTCACACCGTGTGACTATGCATTAGAAGTAATAAAGTACCCTTCAGCCTGTTCCTCCATGTGGACAAGAAACTCCTCAGTGAATTGCAAAATCCTTATAAAGTACAGCAGTGGTACTTTATTCCAAATGTATTAGAAATATGGAAGTGCCAATCTGTTGGCACGGTGAGCACTTCAAAGTTTCTCTTTAATTTCTAATATATTTTCGGAACTTTTTTTTTTTGTTTCATATTTATTTATTGAGAAAAAGAAATTAACAATACATAGAAACAAGAATATGTATACAATATTCTAAATAACTTGTGTTCATACAAAGTAACAATACATCATATATAATAATCAATGATAAGTAATAGATAAATTATATAAAATTATAGAGCAAATGAAGAAAATAATTTTAGTATATATATATGAAAATAAGTAATATAAGTTTTGTAGAGTAGAAAAAGGAAAAGTTAATAGAGGAAACCTAAATATTTTCCGAACTTTGACCTGAACATTTGAGAGAGGACTGAGGCCTTTGGATATGCAGTCTCCCGCCAAGTTCTGTGGATGCACAGACTGCATATTTACTATTACCGACTGAAAAAAGGAGAAAATAAGATTACACCACCTGGCATGGTAACGTTTACCACTTTATAAGTGAATACTTTATTGACATGTTCTGTAGCTAGAATGGGGAGTCGCATGAGGTTAACTTACTGAGTTAATGTGTACTCGGGAAACTGACTTTAAGAAAGATTACGAAACTAGAAGCAATGAGCATCACCCGATACTCATTCAATTGTCTATACATGATTGAAGGCCAAGAATATCTTTTTCATCTTGCCAAATATAATGAAATGGAAATTGCAAAGTTTATCACTTGGACATGGTTTTCCACTTCTTGTTCATGTTTGCCTCCACATGAGTGACCCAGTGGCTCCGTGCACTAGTAGATATCCTGTGGAGCTCTTATTAAACAAGGTGGTCATAGATTTGAACCCTGGTTGGTTCACTCAGCCTTTCGTCCTGTTGTAGGCTATTAAATAATTGCCATTGAGTTGGGTAGCAAGAACTATCTGTTTCCATCAGTGGAGCACCAAGATTGTCATGGATCCTAATGGAAGCAAATAAAATGGGCCTCGTTAGGCCAGACATCCTTGCCATGGTATTCCCGAAAATGTTGCCTTCTTTCCCTGATTTTGGTACACTCCTTTTTGTTGGCATTAGCACTCTGTGCACTTCAAGCCTGCTAAGCAATGCGAAAGTGCTGGTGCTCTCTCTTTTAAACATGGCAAGATTGGCCTCCACCTTATTTGCACATTTAATTTATTGTAAGTCCCTAGTATATCTCTTTTATTATACAGTTAGTTAAAACCGTAACATACAAACATCATACTGATACTTAATAAAATGTTAGGATTAAAAATTGTATACACAAATAAATGTCAATTCCAACAGCAGCATTTCAGGTTGATGGCAATATATCACAATTAGCCGTTTAGTCCAAAAAGAAAGTGTAGAGTGTGGAAGGCAATAACAAAGGTGTCCCAATGCTTGTTACTGATAGTTAACTTTCATCAAAGTTCATTTGTACAATAAGAATAGAACTTGTCTGTTTCTTAGTGCTGGGCATTGTGCAGTGCAGTTAAAATAATGTTAACAAACTTCCCAGCCCTTGCTAGAATTTGGGCTGAATTATTACGGAAGCACAGATCAGATGCTTCCCTGCAATGTCTCAGTAGTTTTTCCCGATAGACTGGGACCAGTAGACGTTGACGGTCGTTAGCAAGATGAGGGCAACAACATAGCAGATGTAACCAAGACTCATGTGGATAATTGCAGAGCCTACATGTTAGCTGACCATTCCTCCGAGCCCACAGCGGGTTACAATCATGAATTGGAAGGGCTAACAGCCTCATATAAATAACTTTATTGCGAGTCTGTGATTGGAGAGAATAATTAAAATATGGTTGAGGTTTCCCCATAATATACGAGGCATCCAGAGCTGTAAAGAGTGGCTTTTTGGGAAGCGGAGCAATGTCTCTCTCGAGTGACACTAGGGTATACTAATTTGGCTTTTTATTGTTTTTTTCCTTGTTGACAGGGGAATAATTGGGTTAGAGAGGTTTATGGTTTCAATCTTCAGTGTGGAAATGGCCAAGTGCAGCTGTCTGTACCAAGGAGAGTGTTTGTCCGTGAACACTGATTCCAATTGTTCTTTCATGGATTGAGCAGGTGCACGCAGAGTGCAGATGTAGAATTTAATTAAGTCTCCTAGACAGTGAAGATCTGCACTTGCCAGGCCCAGCTCAAGTCTCAGCCTGGCCCTCCTTGCATGCTGGGGAACCGAAAATATTTTCTTATAGGCTATTATTTGATAATTCGCTAGAAATGAGTCAATTTTGCCAGGGAAAGCCAGGTGACCATAAGACACTACCGGGAGCAGTTTGGCGCGTGAGATCCTTAAAATTGGCTCGGCTGTGCAAATGCCGATTCAAGCGCCTCAGACTATGTATAACCCCTGCTCCCTTGGGCCAAAGATGTTTGAGATGGGCTACTTGATTTGCTCTTTCGTTGAACCAAACTCCTAGATAATTATAGCTAGTGCAGGTCGCTATATGTAGACCACCTGCTCGCCAAGACAAGATTTTCTTTTTTTGATGTTTCCCAAAAATCATGACTTTGGTTTTTGACTCATTCATCAGAAGATAATTTTTTATATTGTATGTATTAATGGCAGTGAGCGCTCTTTGTAGACCTGTTTTTGTGTGATTCATAATGATAATGTCGTCAGCGTATTGCATGATCTGTAGTCGTGCGCCGCCCAGTTTTGGGGCAACCAATGTTGCACCTGCCAATACTTTAGGCAAGTCGGCAGTATAAAGATTAAAGAGTAGTGGGGCTAATACGCAGCCTTGTTTTAGACCATTTTGTGTTGCAATTTTTGCAGATACTGTCCCTAGTATATGGTAATTACATGTAGCCACGGCCTGTAAATTAAATGCTACTAATGGGCTGAAACACCCATTGTGCCACCCTTAAAAGTAGCATTTTAAAACATGTCTAAGGTCTGTCACTGTAGACTGTAGAGTAGTTTTAAACTGCCATTTGGACCTGGCAATATAAACCTTTTGAGAGGTCTAAACTATCCTTTATAAAAGTTATAACTCACCCTTATGGAAGGCCATAAATACCCCTAGGGTGGTTTGCATAATAATTAAAATCTAGGACATATATGGCTAAGATTTACATGTTATAGCACTGAATAACTAATAAAGTCATTTTCACTGTTTCAAGGCCTACCTCTCCCATAAACTAACACTGGATTACCTTATTACATTTACTGAGTGCTAACATCAGATTGGGAGCAGGTAGGGATATGTCCTTTACACTCAAATGATTTGTAATTTAAAATCCTCTCTAAGGGTAAAGTAAAATTTTAAATTCTAATTTTGAAAATGTCACTTTTAAAAAGTTGCCATTTTACTGGCCAATGTTTCGAAGGCCGTCCTAGGCGTTTCCAGCTTCCTGTCCTGAAAATGGTCCCCCCGTGAAAAATTAGTATTGAGCCCACACAGTGAACAATGGGACCTGGGTGTAGCTGGGAGAGGGTCGTTGTGGCAGGATGGCTGGGAAGGAGCTGTACCCTTATCTGATTCCATTTCAAAGGACCTTCCCCACAGCACCCACAAAGGAACCAGATACCTAGCCTGCCCTACATTTTGTCACCCTAAACAGTTTGGAGCCATGGCCAGAGGACAAACTTACCTGAACCAGTTTTGGGGGAATACTCCCACAAAAAAGGTTGGCACCAAGTACAAAAAGAGGGCCTTCAGAAACACTCTTCAGAACACTCCTGGACCTGTGGAAGATTCAGAAGAAGGACTGCCCTGCTGCTCGAAGGACTGAGTTCCTGTCTGAAAAACGAAGATGGACCTTCTTGCCTAGATTGCAGGCTACGCAGAGTAACTCCACGCGTCAATTGCCTGACCTCCTGTGTGGGCTACAGGGGCACAACAAGCTTCCAGAGCCCCCCTTGCAACTGTCCAGCTGACCAGCACTGACTGGACCTGCCTGGACATGCATGGGCGCTGCTGCTGGCCTCTGCCTGAGTGAATCCTAATTCCCAAGAGGTGCTCTTCAGTCCCTGGCCCTTGGTTGGCATGAGGGAGAGCTCATTTACAAGAAATCTGTGAAAATCTTATAGTTCGGGCTCTTAGCTACTGCAAGTGGGCTCGTTCACACCAACACTCTGCCACCTGCGATGACCGCCAATGCGAAGCTTCCATGAAACCTGCTCTTTGCACAAACAGTGACCATCTTACACAACCAACAACACGAGACCTTCCCTTTATGTTACAGCAACAAAAGCCCAGAGCGACTGCCAAAGAGAAGTCCAGCTACAACTGTCCACAATGCTCTACCTGAACTTCGTGGCGCTTTCTGCATCTATTTCCACTACAAAATTTACAATTCAATATCGCCTGTACCCGCTCATTGGATTGTTGTCTTTTTTGTTGGCTGCAGCCCCCTTCCAGGTAGTGAACACCTCATTGCTCTAGGCAATGGTGCTACTGCACTCGTTGTATTAATGATAGCTAGGCCTCTGTTTATGGGTCTCTGTTTTTCGTCCCTTTCTTGGCTCCATCCCTCACTCCTCTCATTTCCTACCTCCCTTTGATTTTTCTATACTCCCTATTTGTTTTCACCTGTCTCTTTCCAGTCCTTTGTCATTCATGCTAATGTGATCCCACTCACATTTATCCCCTTCCTACTTCACTTCCATAACTCATCTTCATGTCTCACTTTCGCTATCTGCCCAATCCATTCCTGCCCTTAATTCATTTTACATTCATTTCTCCCTCTCCCTTGCTCTTTTCCCAGATTCCATTCCTTCCGCTTGCATTAGTCTCCTTCCTTCCTTTACTTCTGCAGTTGCATTTTGTTCTTTGTTTCGCCTGCTCCTTCTCTTTTCTCTATTCCCTCTGTCCTTCTCATCGTCACCATTTTTCTCATACTCCATCGCTTCTTTCCATTCTTCTCTGTCTTTCCATTCTCTTTTGTCAGCTCTTTCTTGTGCATCGCCTTCGTATCCTCATGTTATTTTTTCTCAGCCCTTCTATTACTTCAATCCTTTTTCTGTCTCCTTTAGACGGTCACACTCTTTAATGCTTTGCCTTCGTAGCTGCCCTCTTTTTAATAGCTTCCTCTGACCTCTTTCCTTTTGTCCTACCTTCCTCCTTTTTTGCTTTCTTCCTTCTTCTCTACCTCAACGGCCTGCCTATTTTTTCTCCTCTCGGTCTCTCTTTACTCTACCTTCTGTTTTTATTTTCCAAATGAACAACCTTCTTTGTCTTTCTCGGGACCAGCGCTGTTCATAAATCCTCTTATCGCTCGAACACCTCTCCTCTCTACTCCCTGGCTTGAGACCTGTCTCTCTTGCTCTCTCTGGCAGCCTTCCGAATGCCCCCCAAGGAGAGTGAACTTCCAAGCATCCGGGAAACACTCACGGAACACACTCTGAAGGGGAGGCGCAGTGTGAAATCAAAACCGGTGCTGGGAATCCTGGGCCCCTTTCTTGCCTTTGGGCCCCGGGGCCTTTGCACCTGCTGTACCACTCATAGCCACACCCCTGGTTTCCAGTGCCAAGAAGCCACGTGGGCAGAAAACGAGCACAAAAAGCAAAATAATGCATTCACTCCATAGCCATATATTTCGCAACTGAGTTCATTTCCAGTTATCTCTCACCATGCTGCAAAGACACTGACTGACCATGAGATGTTATTGTGTATTATAGATCACACTTAAATGCCCATATACCCTTCATCTTCCCCACGAACAGTCTCACAGCTGGGAAACGCAGAACATCCCCTGGGCATTAAACCCACCCCCCTCCTAAACAACATGCATCTGGGGTGGGGTGCAGAGCACTTACTTGATCTTTGGTTTTTGATGAAAAACAGCTTGAGGCGCTCTTTGAAGGTGTTTTCGTTGACGTAGAATTCGACCTGCACCCTGGAAGGAAGCAAAAGGAAACGTAGATGAGTGACCTCACCCGGTGCTGGGTTCATTTGCAGGAAGAAATGAGAGCAGGAGATTTTTTCAGCAAAATAAGTGAAACAACTTTCTGTATTTCTAATGTTGATACAAAAACCATCTGCTAATTAATATCCGTGGGAGAATTGCGGTTCTACAAAAACTGTCTAAAAAATAAATTGTTTTTGGAGAATTTTGATAGAGAAATACGTGAACATGAAAACCAAATAAATATGCAATTTCATGAGCTGCAAGAGTATGAATTTCTCTCAGATTTATCTGTTAAATAACACATTTGCAAATATCAAATCATGTGACAATTTCAGTATTACACAATTTGGCCTTACCATATCTGGATGTAGAGTTTGTCACTGGTTCCATTAATCTGAACAGTAGGCAGCCCTAACCACACTGATTTGACATTACACTTTGCCTAAGCCAGGCCATATTGTAAAAGGTGGTCACCTCTGTTTAGAACTTAGGCTGAGCACTTTCTACATAAACCAACTGGCGCGTAGTCTCTATTGCATTTTACATCAAAACAATGCTTGCAACCTCTCATAATCAATAAGAGAGGTAGTAGATACTATATACAAAGAAGTGGCCTAGTTCTTTATATTTAAGAATTATTGACTGCATCTGCGGGCAATAACGACTGTTAAGTACCCTTCCCCAGTTGTAGGCCTGTGCTGCAGGCGAGGGTTCATAACTAGAGGGATCTAACCCTGGGCGTAGTTCGCGAAGTAGCACTACGCGAAGCTACGCAAAGTGCACTTCGCGAGGTACACGTAGCACTTCGCGAACTGCGTAGTACCCTGTTCGCACTGTGCAAGATGCCGTTTTCAATGATTGCACAGTGCGGACAAGCATTCGGCACTGTGCAATCATTGAAAACGGCATCTTGCACAGTGCGAGCTGTAGTTTTCTGCCGCTTTTTGCTCGAGCGGCAGCTTTCTCAACGCGGACTGGTAGTTTCTCATCGCGAGCGGTCGCGAGCATACGCGGCCACTCGCAATGAGAAACCTGACCTCCTCACGTTGAGAATCTCCCCGGGATGTTTATTTTCCACGCTCGCGATCGGCAACTTGAAGTTGCTGATCGCGAACAAGGAAAAAGTCTCGCGGGGATGTCATTTTGCTTGCTCACGGTCGCCAACTTAATGGTGAGGACCACGAGCAAGCAATGCTACGCTACGCATGTTTGCACTGTGCTACGTGCAATTCGCGTAGTGCGAAGTTGCGCAAACTTCGCAAACTACGTGAGCGTAGCGTAGTGCTTTGCCCAGGCTTAATAATTACCAGCTGTTACTGCCATGCAGGTAAGGGCTGTAAGGCTATTAGCATCCCCTCAAAAAAATTTAAGCACGGCAGAAGCTGGAGTTCTTTCTCACCTGAAGACACTGGAAAAACACCCCCAGTCTTTCACAGCGCTCCATCGGGCTCTTTGGTAGAAAAAGGAAAAGCGTAATACTTCCCCGATTTATGATGTAAGTATCCTAATTACAACAGATGTGGCATCTCAAATAAACCTTTATTTGTGTTATTAACAGGTAATATTTTAATTGAGCACGTAATATGGGATTTTTAACATCCGGGTCAAAGGTCATATGATGTCCCTTCCTTTGGTGTCACAGGAAGTGTGCTGCCATTTATGCTACCTGGCATTCTGTTGAACCAACGACCATGCTAGCTCTTGTTATTTTACAAATTATACACTTGCTTGTCAAAGTGAAACATGCTAATCTGCTGTGATATCTCTGTAAAGCGCTCTGATATCTTCGGGTCTAGTTTGCACTCGATAAATAAATAAAATCGGAAATGTTGTTAAACTACAGAAATCTACAACATATCGTATCACTTTGTTTTCACTTGCTCTAAAGAACAAAAAATACAGCTAGGGAATCCTTCCACCTCCCAGAGGTGTCTCATTTGCATAGTTCTATCTGAGCAGCAAGAGACAGGAAAGTGGTAAACAAGGTGCAGGGCTCCATGAATGCACATTTCATGGCTCCTGCATCCTGGTATCTTGATGCTATTTCAGTTTGAAATGAAATGAAATGAAATGAAAGAGGCATTTATAGAGCGCATGGCTACCCTAAGGCCTCCCAGCACTGAGAACCAGACGACCAGAGGCAGATTAGATTATACTGTGGGAAAAAGATGCGTCTTCAGAAGCCGTCGAAAGGGCAGGTATTCCTTCTCCAAACGGATGGAGTCTGGGAGGGTGTTCCATGTCTTAGAAGCGACATAAGAGAAACAGCGACCTCCACATCTGGACCTGACAATTCTCGGTAACATAGCAAGGCGCTTATTTCCAGAGCGAAGGTGCCTTCTGGGAAGGTATGGAGAATCTATCCTTTGAAGGATTAGTGGGCCATTTGCGGCCATGATCTTGTGCGTGACACAGAGGGCCTTGAATTTAATCCTTTCTAAGACAGGAAGCCAGTGCAATTGTCTAATTGCTCTTTTTGCTGATTCTCTCCGCGAAATTTGCAAGAGAATTCTTGCCGCACAATTCTGGACCTTCTGTAGTATGCCTATTGTGGACTGGGGGGCTCCTAAATATAGGGCATTAGCGTAATCCAGACGTGACAGAATCAGTGCCTGGAGGAGTAATCTTCTTGCATGAAACGGGAGAAGAGGCAGGATCTTTCGTGCTGACTTCAAAATCCCGATGCAGCACCCGGCTACCTTGTTAGCCTGTGTCTTCATATCTAGTCTTGCATCCAGCCAAACTCCCAAGCTCTTGATGTAGTTTTTAGGAGTAGGCGGGTTTCCCATACAGCTAGGCCATGCCAACGGCATGTCTGGAGGCAAAGGTTTTCCCAGGAGCATAAGATCTGTTTTTGCTCCATTAAGCTGGAGGCAGGACTCTTTCATCCAGACGGATATTTTCTCAAGGCATCTGGAAAGATTACTTCCTGGCTGTCCTGGGTCTTTAAGGGAGACAATCAGCTGGGTGTCATCGGCATACGTAACAATTTGTATGCCAAATGCCTCCACAATTTTGGCTAAAGGACACATATAAATATTAAAAAGAGTGGGGCTAAGTGATGAGCCCTGCGGCACTCCACTCTTCAAAGGCACATTCCTGGAAGTCACATTCTCCTCAAAGAGCTGGAATGTGCGGCCTTCCAGGAAGGAGGCTATCCATCTCAGTGCGGTACCGTTCATCCCCATCTCGTGACATCTTGCAATGAGAAGTTGATGGTTAACAGTATCAAAAGCCGCACTGAGATCAAGGAGGATTATTGCAGCTGATCCTCCTGAGTCCATAATTTTCCTTGCCTCCTCCACTACGGCAATCAGGGCGGTTTCAGTGTGGTTCAGAATTTTGGAGCGGTTTTCAGCTTTCCTACTCGTGAAAGTTGACCAGGAAAATGAAATTAGATAATGGTCCGTCCAGGGGAGTGGCTGGGGGTCGTCTACCTGGATGCGGGTATTGGTAAAAATCGGGTCCAGCAGGTGTCCTTTGACGTGAGTTGGACCCGTCACTTTCTGGGAAAGGAGTAGCACCTCTAAGGCATCCGATACTTCCTCCACGTAAGTGGCGGCGCGGGATTCAAGGTGTAGGTTAAGGTCTCCCAGAACAGTGAAGTTCGAGAGGGAGCTGACCAGTAAAGATGTATTATCCACCAAGTCTCCAAGAAAAGAACCAATCGCACCTGGGGGTCAGTATATTAACATACCTGAGAAGGTACATGTGGGTGTAAATTTAATTGTAAAGGAACAACTTTCGCAGTCCCGGATGAGCCCGTCCGAAATCCTACAGCTAAAAGAATCCCTATGAATAATGGCAAGCCCTCCACCTCTAGTAAGGGAGCGATCTTGCCTTTGGATGGTGTAGCCTTGGGGGAGCGCCTGAACAACCGCTGAATTAGACCAGTCCGTAAGCCACGTCTCAGTGAGAAACATTACATCCGGGCTGGTATCTTCTAACAGCAGTCTCATTTCAAGCAAATGTTTTGGTAGTGAACGGCAGTTTATCAGCTTCATTTTGAAATCAGAGTTTACAGTACAAGTCTTTCCTGCCTGATCCTCTGGGTTCAGGGAGAAATTGTATTGAGTGCAATGAGTCTGGTCAAAGGGGGGGCCCAAGCAATGGTGACATTTATGTGTGCCACGAAGTATTCTTAGCTGATCGGACGTATAGGGGCGCAGTGCTACAGCAGCGGGAGCAGGGGTCATGGCCTCTGGTCTCGGTCGGGCGCGGACGGGCGCAGACGGGCTTGCCTTTGGAGCGCCTTCGGCGCGCCAGCGGCACGCCCGCTGCGCGCGTCCGCTGCACGCTCGCCACATCCGCCCCTTTTGAGCCAGGACGCACAAGCTCTCAGCGGCAGCTGCACCGCTAACCTCCACCTCCCAAGATGTCCGCCGCCCCCGGAGTATGACACACAACTCCGTCCCCGAGCTCCACGCTTAAGCTGTCCCCACAGGTTAAAGCAGGTAAAGTGCAAATTAACAAAGTTTTTAAAAGAGTTTGAATGAATGGCAATTTAAAATGTTAAAATATCTGAAAGTAACGCACAGCTCGAACACGCAGCTTCCTTCAGTGCCACCTAGGTTCTAGTGCGCGCTCGCCACGTCCGCCCCTTTTGAGCCAGGACGCACAAGCTCTCAGCGGCAGCTGCACCGCTAACCTCCACCTCCCAAGATGTCCGCCGCCCCCGGAGTATGACACACAACTCCATCCCCGAGCTCCACGCTTAAGCTGTCCCCACAGGTTAAAGCAGGTAAAGTGCAAATTAACAAAGTTTTTAACAGAGTTTGAATGAATAGCAATTTAAAATGTTAAAATATCTGAAAGTAACGCACAGCTCGAACACGCAGCTTCCTTCAGTGCCACCTAGGTTCTTGTGTGTGTAATCCTCCTCTGCTTGATGTGTTTCCCAGCTATATAAAGGCTTTGAAAAGAGCTAATTAACTGCTGAGCGGGAGCTATTCATCCATGACCCGGAAGAAATGCTTGCGCACCGGAAGTGTCAAGGGTTTGCGGCGTGTAACACAGTTAAAGAGAAATCAATGTGGGCCCACATGTACGCCTGCCAAATCTGCGGTCTCTTAATTAGGTGTGTGTTTGCTGCGGCGAGCGTGGCTTTGCCAGCACAAGTTGGTTTTATGAAGACGCACGTGTTGCCTCTTTCCATTGCTCATATCTGCCCACGTGGAGGTGCCACCACAGTCTGAAAAGGTCTGGCAGCCATCGTGCTTTTGCCTAAAAGGATCGCGGAAACTGCCATTTGTTTCGCAATAGCGGTTCTTGAAATGTGTGGTAGACAGGAGCATGTGCACCGGTGCGTGCGCTTTCTGTATTCTAAGACTTGGGGGCATATTTACAAGATGATGACACAGCGTGGCGCTGCAAGCCATCTTGCTGCACAGAGCTGCATCTTTAGGAAAATGCAGGGATGTGTCACATTTACAACAATAGCAAGCATCCCTGTGCTTTCCTCTGCACTTGTGCACAATAGGCTGCCTAGCACTAACTTTTAGAAAGTTGGCATTTTCCTGCCTTAGCCATTTAGTGCCTACAGCCTGTCTCAGGGTCACATGACTGGATGTAGTTGCCTGGTCTTTCCTAGACAGCCGCACACAATAGAGAGCTGGTGTGACTGGATAAGCCATCAATGACAGAATGGGAGGGCGGAGTTAGGCACAGCCCCGAAACACCTGAATAGGCTGTGTCCTACCTTCACACATAGGATTGCATAGCTTCTGTAGTTAGTCTGGAGCAGGGGCCGGGGAAGTGAGAAACCTGCTCTTTTCAAATGGAAACCTCTAGATGCTTCTCCCGCTTCAAAAGAGGAACCAGGTATTCAGTACACGTCTGGACCACTGGAAACCTATGCCAGGAAGAAGGAATGCTGTGCTTCTCATAGAACTTTCACTCTGCTGGACTGCTGCCATGAAGGACTGCTGCCTGCTGTGGTGACCTTCTGCTTGCTGCCTGATGTCCTCGTGCCAGGGTGAGACGGACTGGACCTATAACCTGCACTCAGGACCAATAAGTGACTCCAAGGGCTAGCCTCTTGTGACCATCATCTGCTCTCTGCAACTGTCAATTCTACCCTGTCAAGTGGTGACATCCCAGTCCTGGACACTTGGAAGTGGGCCTAAAGATGCTCTGCCGGGCCACCTGTGGGTCCAGCAGGGCTGATGCATCTCCTCTGCTGTATGGCGCAAACCTAAGCAGAACCGACGCATTACCTTTGCTGTGAGGATTCTTCCAGCACAAGGACCCTGCTTCGACCTCCCAGCCCGCAGCCTAATCAGAACCATCCACATCAACGCATCCCCAATGCAAGCCCTTGCATTGCAAGCCTCTCATCGACAGCAGCCTTGACGATGGAGGACTTCACATCGCAAGTCCTGCAGTATCTACAGAACCAGCTGATGTGCAATGCATCCTTGACGTAGGATTACACATCACAAGCTTCCGTCATTGACAGCCTCTTCAACAAAGATGCAGGACCTTGCATCTCAGCCTTGCAGCTCCACAGAACTGATGTGTGACTCATCTCCTACCCAGACCTCGCATCCCATCAGTTGCGCGGCACATCCTCAACAAGGGACCTCGCAATCCTCTGAAACCTGGATTTAAGGTACTCTTGTTCAGTAGGTCTAACTATGTCTCTGTAGACAGCCCTCTCTCTCTTGTGGTCAGCCAGAACTTGTAACTTTGTCCCGGTCTGGCACGACCAGATATCTACAGCTGGCACTTTATGTTTTTGGTGCCATTTTCACTGAAATGTTTAAACCTGCATATCTCTAGTTCTACTGATTGGATTTTTGTTGTTTTTCTCTTGTTTTATTTATTACAAATTATGCAAATTTTCTAAATTGGTGTGGGATGTTTCTTGTGTGGTGTTTTCACGTTACTACTGCTTTAAGTGTTGCATACATTCTTTACACATTTCCTCTAAGTTAAGCCTAACTGCGTTTAGGCAAGCTAACAGATGGGTTGAGCAAAGGTGAATTTGGGGTTTGCTTGTATCTTCGCCCCTGATGAGGATTGTGGTTGCTGTTTGAGTTGGGTTTCACCCCCTTCTACCAGTTTTCAAGACTCTGTTTGTCAGGGGTGAGAATAGTAACTAATCTCCCTGAAGAATCCTTACTCTACATGTTTCAAATCTGCCTTCTGCTCTATTTCAATCCACATCACCTTTTTGAAATCTCTTAATTTCTTTACTGGCACAAATGCACCTTGGTGCGATTATCTGATTTTGACTACTGAGAAATTTCAAATTTGGCTTAAAGGGGTCTTGGCCAGCAGCTCTACCTCCAGGTAGCAGGTTCAATCATCTTTTCTGAGAGTCTAGTGGTGAGATCCTCCACTGGCACCCAAAAGGGAGAACCTACCACGAAAACTAGAAATTCACCATCTGTGTGCCTTGGGGCCTATCCACCCTACCAAGTGTTGCCAATCCTGCTTTGATATCCACCCGGCCATGTATGGAACAACTCCGCCAGGAATAGTAGTGGTTCAAGACAAGTCCACCACCAAGTCTGTCTGCGATACTTCCAAGAAAGACTGCAGCAGAAAAGGTGGTGGACTTCACAAAAAGGTAGATATGGTGCTCCTAAATTGCTGAGAAGCCCACCCAGAATGTTGAAGAGACTCCTTATGTAGGAAGTAAAAACATACTCCCTGAACCTGCCCTAGGGCTGCGTTTCCTGGTCCTACACTTGTTGGTGTAAATCCCACCACCCGACACAAGAATTGGGTGACTTTCCACCGGAGGTGTGCCCCAAAATTGACCCATCTGATGGTCGATACTGGTGGTTTGGTAGTAAAACCTCTCTGACCCTGGTGAAGAGCTTTTCTGTGACAGATTTTCCTTTGCTACCTTCATGAAGGGGGAAATTTGCTACAATGGTCGACTGAAAATCTGATGCAACGCTGGAAAGCCGGCTTGACCTTTTTCATGCATTAAACCACCGCGATTCCAATCCAGTCTCTTACATTACCATCAGTGCTAATTAATTCAGCCTTGTATCACTTTTTATCTGAACCTTGACCATAATGAGATTTTATAAATTACAGTGCTGCGGTGGAGCATGCCCTGTAAAGGCCTCACTGCTGCTTGTTCCGTTAAAAGACAATCGAATCCAGCAGATGCCTCGCTTTGTGCACGGAACCAGAAGAAACCTATCTCTGCAGGAAGGGTAGATTTGAAAAAAAAACAAGCATAGATCCACTGTCATCTTTTTCAGCCAGTATGAGCTGTACTGAGTGAGTACAACACTTGAGTGAGTACAACGAAAGGATTGTAGTGACGCTACACCCCATTTCCTAGTTTCCCAAGCTGTGGGTTACCACCCACTGGTGAGTCGTGAGCCAATCATTAGGATATTTCATAACATATCTCCCAAAGGGCTCCAGTAAGAATATTGTACACACTCTAGTTACCTCCACATTGGATCATTCCAAGGCTCTTTAGCTGGTGGCTCCAGCCAGATTCATTGCAGGGTGTTCAGAATGCTGTGGTGAGGCTCAATGTCAACCTGCCACACAGACACTCGGGCAGCCAGACATTTAGGAATCTACACTAGCTCTTGGTAGAGAAGAGCATTCTTTGCAAGTCCTTCAGGGCCTTGCGCACCTAGAGACAGGCTTCACTCCACCGTTTAAGGTATACACGCTGATAACCTCACTGCTCTCAGCCACTTTAGGTCTTCTGCAAATTCCAAAGTTCATCAGGCCTAGGAAGAGAGGTCACTCCTCTTCCTTCCTGGAGGCCAAGGCTTGCAAGACCTTACCGCCTTCCCTATGACAGGCTCCTATAGCGGGTATAGTGGTTATATTTAGGAAAAATATAAAAACACATCTTTTCACGGTTTAAGGCAATTGCTATTTCCCCCCAAGATCACAGCACAGGGACGCTCCTTAGGAAGCAGTTGTGGCCCTATGTAAGACTGCTTCAGTCACTCATTCATTCAAATGAAAACACTTTACTTGGTGATGCACAAATGATATATATTAACAGAAACCCGATTTCCACAAATTATCATTTGTGCGATATATTGTTTTATCAGTAAAACTGTGTGTCTGTGCAAAGTTAGTGGCAATTTCAATTGAAAATGTGGTGTTTGTAAATAACAATGCACTTCCATGTACGTTCAAGAAGCTCTATGGAAATCATGATTGTTTAATGCTTTTCCTGATTAAATATCTTTTTGTACCTCTGTCGAAATCTTAGCACTTTATTCTGCTATTCTGTATATAGATATATATATATATATATTCACTTAAAAAACCATAGGTTTCACACATGTTATAGTTAGCTGGACATTTCCCTCGTAAAAAACCAATGAAATTCCCCCGTTATAGTTCGTAAAGGGAACTATAACTCACGCGACCGCAATCCACTGCTGATGACGTCAAATATTACATCACTGATGACATATGTGTCTTTCTGTAAAATAAATATTTATTAAATATGTATAGCTAAAGGTTAAAGGAAAGAAAAATGGGTAAATAAGTGAATAAATACAGTGATGTAATATCTGACGGGGAAATGTCCAGCTAACTATAACATGTGTGAAGCCTATGGTTTTTTAAGTGAATTTGCAAGGTTGTTTAAATGCTAATTCCTAACTATAACGTGTGTGAAACCTATGGTTTTTTCAGTGAATATATATATATATATATATATATATATATATATATATATATATATATATATATATATATATATATATATATATATATGTATATATATATATATGTATATATATATAAATTCACTGAAAAAACCATAGGTTTCACACATGTTATAGTTAGCTGGACATTTTATTGATAAAAAAACAATGAAATTCCCCCGTTATAGTTAGTGCAGGCAACTATAACTCACGCGACCGCAATCCTCTGCTGATGCTAATACTGTATTTAGACACTTATTTGCCCATGTCTTCTTCCATTAAATTTTAGCTATACACATATTACAAATATTTTTTTTTCATAAAGACACATATGTCATCAGCAGAAGATTGCGGTCGCGTGAGTTATAGTTGCCTGCACTAACTATAACGGGGGAATTTCATTGGTTTTTTATCAATAAAATGTCCAGCTAACTATAACATGTGTGAAACCTATGGTTTTTTCAGTGAATTTGCAAGGTTTTTTAAATGCTAATTCCTAACTATAACGTGTGTGAAACCTATGGTTTTTTCAGTGAATTTGTACGGTTTTTTAAATGCTAAGTTACTTTACGCCATTCGTGGCGTGCGCGCCCAGTTAACGCAGTTCGTTCCGTGCGCGCACGGTGCGCTTCGGTGCACTTTACGCAGTTAGTGCCGTGCACGCACGGTGGTCACGCGGTGCGCTGTGTGCACCGCGTGCCCACGTTATGCGGGATGGGCCATGTACGCGCGATGCGCTTCGCGCACCGTGCGCACATGGGGGACATATGCGCATCTTTGTGAAATTTATTCTTTGTTTATTTCTTACCTGTAATAAGCCAGGCACAAATGGTGCCCTTCTGGCACCATTTGCACACGGGGTGGGGAGGGTGTGGATAAGTTTTTTTTAAAAAAAAATTTAACGTACGCGTACGGTAAGCGTAATCGGCGATTTTCCGAAAAAAAACATTTTTCTTTTTTGGGCTTGGGGGTTGTTTGGGGACCCCTATATCAATGCTGGGGTGTTAGGATCTCACGAAACTGCCTCTTTAGACATTTTTTGGCATCGTTTTTGCTGCCCAACTCAGAGAGCGAGAGAGAAAATGGCGGCCGCCGCTTCCTGGTTTCGACCGATTCGAATGTTTACTAAGATCTAACAGCCAATCAAAATCGCGCTCGCGCACGCCACCGTACGCGTACGGTAAGCGCACCGTAAGCGCACCGTAAGCTGGCTCAGATATATATATTGATTTAAAGGCTATTTTCTCTGAATCTACTGAACAGATTTACACCAAACCTACAAAAGGCACTTCCTTGACCTGAGGACTACCTCTCTGCCAAATTTCAAGTAATTCTGTTCAGCCGTTCGGGCTGTAGCTGTGTCTAAAGGTCCTATGGAAAAATGCATGGGAAAAACGCGTTTTGGGACCCCCCTTTTATCTCAGCCCCCGCTTGACGAATCCCCCCGAGACTTTCAGGGTAGGAGCGGAGCGTAGCGCCCCACCTATTTTGAAAAATTTGCGAGGATTCGTCGACCGGCGCCAAAGTTATTCAAAATAGAATGTTGCGGATTTCCTATGGAAACGTGGTCCTAACTATAACTACCTACTGGCGACCGCCAGTAGGTAATATATATGTATATATATATATATATATATATATATATATATATATATATATATATATATCTGCTACAAAGTACAAAGTACAGCACTCTCGGAGGATGATTTAACCCGATTTATTAGGTTAAACTACACACAAAAGACGTGTTTCGGCGACTGCCTTCGTCAGTTTTGCAAGGCGTCCCGGGACAGCACAATTTAAATCAAATACATTACAGTGATTGGTGGTGCTGTGCTCCTTTAACCAAACATCAAAAGAGGACTTCAAAAATAAGTTTAAAGAAACGTTTCAGCCATCTTTAAACATGTTAATATTATCAAATAATGAATTAATTGCATTTTTGCCCTGAATGGGCTAATATCATTGATCAGTTATGCAAACACGAAGACCAAGGTTAATATTTCATGACTATAAAGCCCTCAGATGGGCATATTCCATCAACCTGGTCAAACAGTGACAAAATCGAGGACCTCGATATCAGTAGAAAAGGAATACACCCACTTTTACAGCATCAAATCTATGCTGAATAATCGTCCACCAAAAGATACAAAAAGCTATACATAAAGAAAAGACTCATGAAGTTATATTGCATATTACATATAACAAATAACGTAAATGTGGGAAGGAAAATAGTGTCCTGTTTAACTATCATTAATCCAGAAAAAATTATTAATTAATTAACTGGTTATGCTGACATCCAACATCATGCAAGATAAAAAGAGATAAGCTGACAGATTGTTCAGAAAATGTCATGATTTCAAAATCAAAGATGTATCGCCAATTCCTCACTGCTGTTGAGTCCCTGAGGTATCTTAGTTTGCAGATCAATTATGAATCGAGACTCCAGTCACGGAGTTTGAGAAGTCTATCTCCTCCTTGAATGCTGGTGGGAACATGATCAAGGCAAAAGAAGCGTAATAAATCCCTATTGCTGCCATGATGACTTTTAAAATGACGTGCAACCAGATAGTTGACGTCATTTGTGGTGATAGCTCTCTGGTGTTCTAGGATTCTGATCTTTGTGGGATGTATAGTGCTCCCAATGTACTTCAGGCCGCACGGGCAGATTAAACAATACACCGTATACGGAGTATTGCAGTTCATAAATTTTTGAATTCTTTTGGGGGATTTAAGGCCTGGAATTTCATATGTTAAGGTCTTTTCGCTGTTTTTACATGCCTTACACTTGCGGCATGGGTAGAATCCCTTGATAGAACCTAGACCGCAGGCTTTTCTTGGAATAGAAAAATGACTTTGAACCAGATCATCATGCAATGGTCTAGCCTTTCTAAATGATAGTTGCGGTGCCTTGGGTAAGTCCTCCCCAATTACTGGATCGGATTTGAGAATCTGCCAATTTCTCTTTAGTATTTGTCTGAGGGCATTTTGATTTGTGGCATAACCAGTAATCAATCTGCAATCCATGTTAGAAGAAGATAAAGATTGTTCCTTCTTTTGCTTGGTTGTAGAAGTGCCACTTATAAGTTCAAGTCTATCTTTTGATTCAACTTTACATCTGGCGCTGCGTATAGTGGCCTCTCAATATCCTCGCATGAGGAATCTGGCTTCACTGTCAGCTGCGGCTGAGCGAAAGTCACACTCTCTAGTACAGTTTCTTTTAATTCTTAGCAGCTCGCCATAAGGGATGCTGTTAATCAGTTTGCCTAAATGACAGCTGTCAGAATGGAGAACGGAATTACCTGCCGTTGGTTTTCTGTGTAGGGATGTACATAGTCTAACCATATATATATATATATTGACTGTTATAAAGGATACTCTTGTCCAAAGAAAGGCTGACTCCTTTTTTTTTTTTGCTACAAATTTTACGAATTAGTAATTATGTCTTCATCTACTCAAAAAAAAAATGCACTTCCACACAATGCGTTAGTTACAATTTAAAAAGGATTGCTCTTTCTCGTGTATATTGAAGGTAGGTGGGTTAAGAAGGTTAGTCACTTTAAAAAGTGGATTGTGGTTCTAAATTGTTTGGGAACCACTGCCCTGTTGCATACATTGAAATGCAGTAAAACTAGTGATTTAATTGAGCTGGTAGTTGTAGGTTTGACCACCAGAACTCAGTTTTGGGGACCAGGACTTTTTTTTCCCCATTAGACTGTGACCCTGAACAGAGAGAAAGAAACACTAAAGCAGCAAGCAGGAGGAAAGATGAAAAAACAGTGACAAAAAAGGCTGCAAGCATGAAAAACTAAAAAAGTGACATCTAGGGGCAAAGAGTGTCTGGTGATGATGAAAGAGGTATGAGGTTGAATCAAGACTGTGCAGACTTAGGGGCAGATTTACAAGCCCCTTGTGCCACTTTTGCGTCACTTTTCCCATGTTAAAAACAGGGGTGGGCGGAATTTGCGAAATTCACTTTCGCAAATTATCGCGAAAATGTTAAAAATCTCCGCAAACACGCGGAAATATAGCGAAGACGCGGAAGTTTTTTTCCCAGCCGTTCGCGGTATTTTCTGTGTGATCGTGGCTCGCCAACGTATCCATGCGGTTGCTCACGGGCGCGGCCATCTTATTTTCACTTGTCTCGCGGTGCATGATCGCGAGAAGAAAGACGTGATCGCGCGACGAATGACGTTAATGCGGGAGCGAACTGTCGCGAGACAGCGCAAATGGCTACCAACAATCCAACATCTTGTGGAGAACGCAACCGGATCGGGAAAACTTGTCGGCGAACGCAGGGATTCAGGTAAGGCGATCGCACGCACGCGAGAATGTATTTTTTTACAGCGCGAGCAAGAAAAAAAATTCCTGTAAGATGCGGATTGCGGAAATTTTTACATTTTCGCGTTCTCCGCGGAACGCAAAAATGTCAAATTAACGCAATTTCCGCGAGCGGAACGGAATTTTCGCCCAGGCCTAGTTAAAAATGACGCAAAAGTGGCGCAAGGTCCTTGTAAATAAGCCCCTTCGAATTTTGCACCTAGCCATTCGAAAGTGCCAGCCTCTGGATTCTAATGAAAATGTTGGACCCTGGCACCTATTGTTTTATTGTTTTACAAATTAAGCCCTATGTAAAGGCCACCTTCAATCGAATCCTTGCCCAGCAAGGGAGACATCAACATGGTGGCCAGCGAGTCCACAGCCCAGCACCCCTCTTTTTCTGAATTTATGTATTCCACATTGGAGACAGGTCAAAAAAGTGGGGATTCAGAGTACTTCTGTCTCTTCGCAGGCCTCATGGTGGGTGGGCGGTGTTGACAATCCTGCACAAAAAGACAAACTGATGCTTTCCTGCCACTGCAGAGGAAGACGCTCCCGCCCATCGGTGATGGGTGGAAGGGAGCAGCAAGTTAAAGGAAGACACGTCCACTGCCTCAGTCCCCCTGGCTAATGACAAAGGAAACCACGCAAGAAGTGTCTCGGAGTCTGATCAGAAGCAAGGCTGATGACGTTTTATTTAATGACTTTGAAGCTGAATGCAGTTATGAACTATGCCCTGGAGAAAGCGTCTGCCATTCCTCAGGTTTGCTCGAGGCGACGGTCAACTCAACCTGTGCAGTCCACTAGCAGTGATGGCTTCCTGCTGGAGAGTTTCCCATGGGAGAGGCTTCTTGTACCAGGATACTGTATGCACCCTGCTGAAACCTTCCTGAGGAGTAAAGAGGAGTAGTGAGTGTAGGGGCTGGGGGCCTGAGGGTGCACTACCAAGTGACTGCTTTAGTGGCAGAGGGGCGTGGCTCCAGAAGGCAGACACGCCACATTGAGGGGAGAGGAGTTGGATACTGCCTGTGGGTAGGAGCTTAGTGTATGGGTCAGGTGTATCACTGAGCAGTCAAAATCCACCCCTGCCCCACATACCACTTTGGAATTTGCAAAGCTTGACAAATTTGAATTATTTTATAGATCCCTTTGGAATTTACATACCCTAATTAAATAAGCTCCAACAACCTGAATAGTGGGGTAACAGTGATGGATGGGAACTGAGTCACACCACTGGTCGCTGGAGACAATGTCTGTGGACCTGATCAGACACTCCGTGGATCTGAAAGCTAAGGGGACAGTGATGGATGGGAGCAGAGCGGGAGGGAAACTGTGAAAGCACTTATGGAAAAGAGTGGCCCACAGCATCATAGTTGGCCTACCCAGCAGGGGTGTAACACACACCCCCGCATCCCCCGCGGTGCGTGGGGGCCCGTGAGCTGCAGGGGGCCCCCTCAGCCCAGTACTGAGGCCTTAGAGCTCCGGAATAAATCCTGAGTGGGGGCCCCTCCATGTACCTTGCAGGGAGGCCCCCCTGAGCTTTCGTTACGCCACTGCTACCCAGGGCAATGCCAAGGCACAGGTGGAAGTGTCTGCTGGGGAATCTGTTGTAAGATGATCTATAGATTGAAGAAGAGCAGTAAAATGGCTAATCCTCCTGGGAAAAGCAAGAACTGCTCCATTGGACCAGCAGAAGTTGTTCCTCAGGTTGTTTTTTTCGAATCTGCAACTACTTCATCAGCACCACAAAGAGCAAAGGATTTTGCAGGATAAAGGCTTCTCCAAAACCTACTGTTGACAGGACAATCACATTGTAAAAACGACCAGGAAGCCTCAAGTTGTGCATGAGCAAACTCCACAACTTCACAAAGTGGAAAAGTTTTGTTTTTTGCACAGCTTCATTGTCCACCACGCATCACAATCACCCTGGTGATTAGTCGCTGTACAGGCCCGGGAGGAGGTGACTGCAGTATCAAAGACATGGGAGTACATCCATGGATGTCAATAGACCCTTGACTGGAGGCTCCAACCCTCCTTTGAAGTATATTGGGCTCTCCGCCTCTCCATATTAATTGAGATTCACTAATTTTGTGGCTGCCTCTCTGCTCCTAGTCGCCACCGCAGAGAGCGATTAGATGAAGGCACATTCTGAGCCATTTGTTTGATTAAAGAGAGCACACTCGTTGAGAAGATTCTTCTAATTCAATCATTTTATTTTGTGAATAACATTTTCTGACATTCATGCAAATATTTCTGGCCGATTAGTTTGTCCTTCCTCACATTGTAAAATCTCTATGTATTTCATTATCGTTGTTTGATTAGGAGCACAATTATTTTGATGCGTAATGCCCAGGTTATCAGTATATGCCATGCTACCCATTCATTGTGTGAAGGGAGGAACACAAAATGTGTATTTGTCCAACCCTCAAATGCACAAATTATTTTCACAAATTGTATTATTTTCCTTTATCACTTACATTGTTATTGTATCCCTTACACTGCAACAATTTAGGGCAGGACTTTTAGACCCACTAAAAAGTAAAATTCAGCAGGATATTCAGAATGCCCAACCAACAAGCAAATAATTTCCATTGCATGCATACATGTAAATGTTTTCTCATACATATTCTTTATGATTCTCCTACAAATCTGAATCGATTTCACACTTCGTTAAATCAATAGGTTAGACCCTAGAAGCACAATCTCTTAGCTCAGATTTCAATGAGAAATGTTCACTGTTCCAACTTTGAGAAGCTGACATCTTAACACTGAGGGGAATTTATGATGTTGGACGGACTTGCGTCCGCCCAACACCGTCTCATAAACAGGACCGCCCACCTCATTAGAATGCGACCAGACAATTTCCCCCTCTGCCCCCAGCCAGAGCCTGCACACACAAGGGGGCCCTGCTGGGACCCCAAAAAAATGCTTTTTGACATGGTTTCCAGGCCGGAAACCGTGCATCGTAATCCAAAGGACAGAAAAGCCCGCCCTTTGGGATTACGAGCAGGTTCCAACTGTCAGACAGGCTGCTTGAGCCAGTTGGAAGCCAGCCGGAATGACCGGCCGGTTTCAATCCTGAAGGACTGAGACATAATCAGCCGGTCAGAATTGAAACAGACAATGGGGTCGGAAAGCCTCCGACAGAAGGTCGGAGGCATTCCGACCTCCATCGTAATAGGTCCCATAGTGCTTTGATGCACCCCCACTGAGGAATAGGTACTTTGAAGAGTCTGTAAATGGAGCACTCTGGAAATCTTGCCCTGCAGAAATTCCAATATATATAGGTGCATTCACAATTAAAAGTAAATAAATATGAAATAACCCGGAAGCAAAATGATGAAGGCAACGCTTTACCAACATCAACATAATTGTTAATTTTTCCTGCAAATCTGATTTGATCACTGCACATTTCCTGTGCATGGGGATTTCCATCTCATTATCTGAAGCCTTCTCCATTAAATCCCACAAGCTCTGCTTTAAAACCAGTTGAAACTGCCCAGATATATAGATTAATTATTTAAAAGCAAATCACTAATATAGACAAATGTTTATGGCTATGTTTTCTATTTCCACTCTAAATCCGAAGCTGTTAAGGACGCCCGGTGTGACGCTGAAAGCCTCAGATTACCCTGACCGGTATATATAAAAATGTTGCTCTGCATTTCATATGATACAAAATGTAGAAATATATGCAGATGTTTCTAAATACAGTAATACATAGTACATCTTGTGTTTTCTCTGCTCCCTGGTCTCTTGTTTGCCTTCCTTGTGGTGAATTCTTTCACAAATGCACTGAAATATTTACATCTGTAAAATATCTCACTCCCAAGGGCTCGATTTATATCTTGTCATATTCGTATCCTAAGGCATTTTTTGTATTAAATTGCACAATTTTATACATGATTGCTCAATTTAAGTTTGTTTCCCTGAGTGTTTTTGCAAAATGACAATATTTTACTGCCGCAAGTGCAATGGTGATACAGATAGTTATTTTTCCGCCATATTTTGATATCTATGTCCTGAAAATGACTTTGCAAAACAACCTAAAGGATGCACGAATAACTTTCTAACCTGTTTCCTGAACCAAGGTGTCTGAGATGAGCTAATGACATCACAGCGATTGTTGTAAAATCACTCTCCATAGAGGATATACATCACGAATGAGTCGCGCTGTTGGGAAACCTATGATTTGTGTGGCACTGTGTATTTTAAAGTGCAAGTGCCTCTTCTGATTGGATGTCTGAATTTGGGGCCTCATTTATGAGGTTTTACCGGCCTCATTTATGAGGTTTTACCGTAGGGCAGCGCAGCAGGTGGGCCTGCTGCGCTGCCCTACAATAAAAGAAAAGGGCAGGAATGCGCCGTATCTATCAGAGACAGCCCCTTCTTGTCCTTTTCACTTGCCCCGGCGCTCAAAGGGCTGCCGTGCGCCAACCCTGGCACCTTTGCACCATGGTGCAATGGTGCCTGCATTGCGGGATGATTATTTTTGTGCAGGAAGGGAAACCTTCCTACACAAAAATAATCAGAAGGAGCGGTTTCCTCTTTCAATGTGTGCTGCAGCACACATAGAAAAATGAAAAACGAGGAGAAATAAAGATATTTCTCCTCGTTGTGCCTCCCTTACGCTTGGGAAGGCGTACGTTTTTGGCACTGCCCCAGATTTATGATTTCTCGTAAATATGGGCCACTGCCAAAAAGCCATGCCAGCAACACCCATTGCACGCCCATTTAACGCAGAAAACTGCGTTAAAGGGCACCATATTTAAGAGGCAGCATTAAGCAAAAAAAAAGTGGCTTAGTACTACCTCATAGATTTGGAGCAGGCTCCTGTGCCATGAAGCTTCACAAAAAGTGACGTTCCGGCGGCGCAAGGGACCTCATAAATGAGACCCTTCATCTGTGTTCATTGCCGGATACTCACCTTTCTAGAGGGACTTGTCCTATTGTTTTGCATTTATGAAATGGAGTTTATGGCCTGTTTGCTTTGAACACAGGGAAACTGCTAACCCTTTCCCAGTGAACCTGCTTTGATCCCTAAAAATGGGGAAAAAATGGAGAACTCATTTGGTGTGCAGAGTAAGGCCACAGTAACATTCCCATGAAAATTCACCAGTGGCATTAAATTTAAATGTACATGCCAGCTGCAGTGTACATTAAAAACTTTTTTTCAGGCCTGTCACTGAAGCCCTCAACAGCTGTGAGCAAAGACTATAGCTGTCCCACTTCAAATGAAACATTAGTAAAAAGCTGCTTATGAAGTACCCAAGTTCTAGGTGCAAAATGCGCAAAAATGAGACATGACCAATAATTTATCTGCTAAGTCCCTTCAGTAGCGACGATACAAAAGCTCTTTTCACTGCTCTGGCTAAAGTTGCTTTTTCCTAATGAGAATAAAAAATTCAAACTTTTCGTAAGTCAGGCTATCATCTATGCACCATGAAATAGATGGAAAATCTGATTCAGTGGTAACCATAGGCTCAAATTTATCAAGTATTTCCATTACCATGCATTATGGAAGGCGACTCAAGAACAATGCAAATGATTAGTAAAAATTAACAAAGCCACACAAGGGCCGATAGGCTCTGCCCTGGGTGGCTTTGTATAAAAATGTAACACAACACAGCAGCTTGCGCTGCCTTACGTTACATTTTAGCCTGTGAGGCGTTGGACCTGACCATTTTTGCAGGGTCTCCTCCAGATTTTTGCCTTCTGTTGCTGAACCCATTTATGTTGACATTAAGACTCTGTGCACTTTTTTCCTTCTGACCAACGATAAAGTGCTTGTGCTCACTCCCCAAAACATGGCACATTTGGCTTACACTTGATTGGCACATTTAATTTACTTGTAAATCCCTAGTATATAGTACTACCCGTACCCCGATCCTGTAAATGAAATGCTACAAGCGGGCCTGCAGAGCTCATAGTGCCATTGATTGAAGTAGATACTTAAAACATGCCTCAGGCCTGCCACTGGAGCCTGTAATGCAGCTTTAAACTGCCATTTCAACTTAGCAAAATAAGCTTTTTACCAGGCCTAAATCTTTTTTTAATACCTATAAGTCACCTCTAAGGTATGCCCTAAAGGCTTATAGGGCAGAGTGCATTGTATTTAACATGTGGACATGTGGGTTTAGGTTATACATGTTCTGGTAGTGAAAAACTCCTAAAGTCTTTTTTCACTACTGTAAGGCCTATCTCTCCCATTGACCAACATGGGATATCTTATTACATTTAATAAGTAATACCTTTTGATTGGGAGCAGGTAGATATATGGTGTTTAAACTCAAATGAATTGCAATTTAAAATCCTCTTTAATGGTAAAGTCAGATTTTAAGTCAGAAATCTGAAAAGGTCACTTTTAGAAAGTTGGAATTTTCTTGTCATAACCATTTGAGCCTTCTGCCACTATCCTGGGTCACATGACTGTGAATGGCTCCGCTGTTGGGGTTTGTGAATGCCTTTCAAACAGTGACACAGAAGGGGGCTTTGATGTGGACAAGATAGACCATCCTGTCCAGATAGTTGAGGGAGGAGCTTTACTCAGCCCTATTTACAGTGACATAGAAGGGGATTAGGTGTGGACAGGATGGGCAATCCTGCTCGATTGATTGAGGGAGAAGTTTTACCCAAACCCAATTGCATTTCAAAGTGCTCTGTCTTCTGAACAAATAAAGGAACCTGACACTAGCCTTTTATTACTCCAACTTCCTGGACCCTTGACAGTGGAAAGGAAGTACTTTCCAGAACCCGATGTGGGGATGCCTCCATGATTCCCCCACTTCAAAGGCTGGCACCGGTTATAAATATCGGACCTTCTGAGCAACTCATCCGGATACTCCTGGACCTGTGGACATTAAAGGAGAAGGATTGCCTTGCTCACCAGAAGACAGCCCTGCTGCTTGAGGCCTGTTTTGCTCCCCAGAGAACTGCATTGCTGATACCAGAGGAGTGCCCTGCTGTTGAGGACTGCTTTAATCCTCCTAGGCTTCCCTGCTGCTTGAGGACAGCCCTTCTCTGGAGAAGAATACCAGGACCTGCTCCCTTCATCCCAGGCTACCTGAGTCACTCCATGGGTCAGTTGGCTACAGGGACACATCAAGCTCCAGAGGCCTCTCTACAACTGCCCAGCTTACTTGCTGCACTGGTCCTATCTGGAAGTGCAACTGGATCTGCCTGACCCCTGCTGACCTCTGCTGGAGTGAGTTTCTTGTCCTCAAGAGGAGCCTCCCCAGGTTGTGGACTGTTGGCTGGCATCAGTTCAGCTTCCCCTGTGAAAGAAGGTGAATTCCTAATGTTTTGGGCCGTTTGCAACCACGAACGGGGTCTAAACGTGGAATTACTAATACATTCTGCCGCTCAGCTTCACCGCTGGGGGAATTAAAATCAGTACTGCGCCTTCAATTAGCCTAACAATAGTTGTTGTTGATCTTTTGACGGACATCATTTGGCCATGATTTTAGCCCTTCTGGGTAGTCTAACCACCAATCCCATGGTTGGACTTCTTGAGGGTGCCATCTCGAAGTGGGAGGTACTGCCAATATATAAGCCGACCTAGAAACTGTAACATGGGAAGCCCCTCACCCAAACCTAGTGCATCGTACATTATTCTGAAGCGCTGATTGGCTTTGGAGTTTGTGCGTGCCTCCATCTGAGTAGACCTTGACCATTGGCGGGTGACCTTTGCAAAGATTAGGGTGCATCACCAGAACTGTGCCTGAGGTGCAACGCTCGAAAATCAGGATGTGTGCTGCCAGCATTTGAGGTTTGAGAGGCATTGGTGAAGCGTTAAATGTGGGTTCTAAGAATTAGGACTGCTGCATCTAACATGCCAGGAGTGGGGTGTTGTAGAAGAGCTCAGTTTGAATTCTCATACCCTTCATGTCTCTTGGTGCTTCACTGAGGAGTATTGACAGCTATTTGTTGTTTATTGGGTGACAATATTTTGGAGTGTTTTAATACGAGTGACTTCTGTGCGTTTGGTAGAGTTATGTGGGATTTGTAAAAAGTGAAGGGAGTTGGCGCACACAATTTTTTCATGCTTTTGGAAGTTATTGCATATTCAACCACTAGATGGCAGTATTATGCAAACCATCGACCAATAACAGACATCATGGTACAAGACTAACATAGTGTTAGGGATCACTTAATTAGGTCTCGGCTAGGCAGCGCATGCGCTGTCTCGTCGAGAGATGCCGTATACAGTATAGTGGGGGAAGCTCCTCCCACTTTCCAGCCTTGCTTTTGATTGTCGTGAATCATAATTTCAGCATTCGGATTGGTGCTTGGCTTGGTAATCCCGCCTCCTGACGGGTATGTCGTCATTTTTTTTTAATTCCGAGGCTATCAGCCCCTTTACTGTAAAAACAGTTTGGATCCCCTGCCTCTCCCCGTTCCCTCCTGTAGTCCGTGACTTTTCCAACCATCATCCCCCCTCCCACCCCCTCCCGTTCGTGCCTTCTTTGATGCCAGCACTTCAGTTTAAAATGCAATAGGGCTCGCGTAAATACGAGTCCCATTGCATTTTAAATGCTTGTTTGTCCTCTGATTGGTTAGGTACAATCTCACTCGTTTTTTAGGTTTCGCATGCATGCGATACCTCTGGGGCTGCGCCTGCGCAGAACACACTGTATGCCCTGATTTGGAAGGAGACCCAGGAGGAGAGCGTTGTCAGCTCCCGCAGCTTGTGAGAAATTGCAGCTTCTAGAGCACGAGAGGATGAATTGTTTGTTTTGCAAGCGCTTTAACTTTTGACTTACAGAGCTGGGAGTGGCAAAGCTGAATGCCGAGCACAAGAAGTGAGAGCTCGCCTTGTGCCCGGGCCGATTTTTGATCCCAATCCAACCCTGCTGAAGCCTGAAGGGGCTTCTGAGGTTAGTAGTTCACGGACAGGTGTTGTGTAATATTAAGTACAATTGAGGGGGCGGATCAGGATAAGGACAGGCTTATCTATAGAATGAGTCAGCTCCGCATGACACTGCTTCTGTCTGCATACATCGAGAAAGGGCTGTGTCGCGCCGAGTTGACTTACTCAATAGCTAAGCCTGTGGTTATCCTGACCCGTCCCCTCAATGGTAGTGTCTGTAAACATGCAGCTGCTGGTTTGTTTTACGTGCTCCAAGCATTTTCTTTTGACATTGCTGGGTTTTGTTTAGCTTTCGGCCAAAACGCTCACAGCTGTTGGTCGTTTTGGTTTATTTATGACAACTGCACTCCAACGCAGAGGTGGGGTCGAGACACAATCTGGGAACCTCACATCTTTAGGTAAGAACATCAGAAGCACACTCCCAAAGAAGGCGATAACCTTGAAAAGATTTGCAAGGATGGTTCGGAGTCAGTCAGAACTCCGAAGCAAGTACTACCAGAGGCACGATTCTACAAATAAATTCACAGACTACACAAGCAGTTTAACACAAGGTAATTACAACCATTTAACAAAAAAACAACACCAGGCGAAAATCAATTAACAAACAATATTTATGATGGGGTTTGAATTGCGCTAGAAAATTACATTTAAATGAATTTGTCTTTTTTATTCTTCTAAAATATTGGCAACACGCGTCTCCTTTGGAGAGTCGTGATTTGTCCGACCGTAAGGGAAATACCACCACTATTCGGGACTTAGATGAGTTCTGCACATTTGCTCCTGTGTCTGAAATGACTGAAATGGGACCCAGAAAGCTAACCTTAATCACTATGCTGCCCCTCCGCCTAGAGCCCACAGTGAAACTTCAAACCTCTTGCTTGTGCCTTTCTAGAGCGGAAAACATTTAACGGGTACTTCTCAGGGACCTGGGCATACGTGAGAGTCTTAGGAACACAGGAGTCTGCTGTGTGTAATTAAGTAGCACGAGCAAAATGCGCTTGAATTGTGATAGACAATTGAAGAGTAATTGTTCCTAAATGGCAAACATAAACTCTGCTTCAAAAAGATGTTTCAATTATCGCTAGAAAAAGCTCCTCTTTTCTTGTGCGCGACACGTTTGTTGATGGTTGAGTTTCTGTGACGTTGATTAGAAAGTTCAGCAGAACCATAATCTCAAAATTGCATACACACGAGTTAACTTGACACTTCAACTTGAATATTTTGCACTCCAGTAATTGCAATTCTGCTTAGAAATGTATAACAGAACAAACCAGTATGCAAAGAAACAAAAAACTAGAGCACTTATTTATTTATTTATTTATTTATTTATTTTTGAAATTTGTAAAGCGCAACGTTTACCCGTGGGCGTCTTGGCGCTATAACTCGGCTTAAGTCTCTTTAGGAAGCAAGTAAAACATGCAACAGATGAGGCACAAAATAGGGAACTATTGGTCAAAAAGCCAGGTCTTCAGCAGTTTCCTAAATTGGACAAGTGTGGGTGTGGATCTAATAACCAGTGGTAGAGTATTCCACAGTCTTGCTGCGGTGGTAATGAAACGTCTGTCTCCCCAAGAAACGGTCTTAGTCCGTGGCACCACTAGTTGGTATGAATGTTTGGATCTTAGCTGACGGGTAGGGTGGTAGAAAGAGAGATTCTGTTTAAGGAACTCTGGCCCTAGCTGATGGAGGGCTTTAAACGTGAGACATAGTGTCTTAAATTTAATCCGGTTTTTGATCGTCAGCCAATGATAATTCTTTATTACTTGCGTGATCGGTTTGAATTTGGGGGTCCCAGATAGCAGTCTTGCAGCCGCATTCTGGACCAGTTGCAGCTTGGCTAGTACCCGACATTGGGCCGTTGCAATAGTCGAGCGATGATAGTATCAGTGAAGTCACTACAGTTTTCCTAGCACTTTCTGGGAGAAAAGGAATTATTTTTTTTAAAAGTTTAAGTTTATGAAATGCTGAGGAAGCTGTTTGGTTGGCATGGTTAACAAAATGTAGTTTCTCATCGAAGATGATACCTAAATTCCTAACCTTCTGGACTGGGGTTGGAATGGCTCAGAGTAATGGAGACCACCAGATAGATGACCACATGGGCGATAGATTACCAAAAATGATCACCTCAGTCTTCTCGGAGTTCAGCCTTAGACAGTTACAGGCCATCCACTCCTTTATTGCCAACATGCCTTCCTGAAACTGGGCCGCCACTCTTTCTCCATCATTATTGATGGATAGCACCAACTGGGTATCGTCGGCATATGTTGTTAGGCTCATCCGATAGGTCTTAATGACCCTGGCTAAGTCCGACACATAGATGTTGAAAAGTGTCGGACTTAGGGATGAGCCCTGAGGAACCCCACAAGGTAGAACCAAATCGGCCGATTTGAAAGGGCCTAATGTTACGGCCTGAGTTCTACCGGCCAAAAAAGAGGCAAGCAATGCTCCTGCCTTTGTGTGAATGCCCAACTTTCTGACACGGTCATTCAAAATGGAGTGATTGACCGTGTCGAAAGCCGCAGACAGATCAAGCAAGACCAATACCGCCGTGCCACCCTGGTCTATAATAGTTCTAATGTCATCTGCAGCTTTGATTAAGGTGGTCTCAGTGCTATGCAATTTACGGAATCCGAACTGAGAATCATCCAGCAATGCGTTGTGTTCAATGTATTCTGAAAGTTGCTTGTTCATTACTTTCTCAGCTACCTTAGCCAGAAACGGCAGGCTAGCAATAGGCCTATAGTTTTTCAACAGATCTTTATCTAGACCGGGTTTCTTGAGAAGTGGTTTTAATAACGTGTTCTTGAGACTATCTGGAAAAATCCCGGAATTGAACATTGCGTTGCATATTTGCATGATGGTTTCACTGATCAGATCAACTACTGGATGAAGAAACATTGGGGGACAGGAATCAATGGCCGAGCCTGTTTTGACGGATTTGATAATGTCGGCTATTTGGTCTTCTTTTATGTCTTTAAATTGGTTTAATGAGCATTCAAGGTGTTTACTTTGAGAGCTGGGAACCGGAGTCATAAGTGAGTCATCCGTTGCGAACTCAGAGTAAATATCGTTTACTTTGGAGAAGAAGAAATTTGCCAATGCGTCACAAAGCTCTTGAGAAGGGAGGGGAGCCAGGTCGGATAATTTCCCAGCCAAAGATTTTACCACCTCATACAGTTGTCTGCTTGAGTTTTTGGCTTTTTCTATTTGATCCCCATAAAAGTTCCTTCATTGATCATTGTTTTATAGGTAAGCAATGTGTTTTTGTACAGATTTTTACTTTCGCTATCGTAATACCTTCGCCAAATTCTTTCATGGCTCCTACAAATTTGTTTTTGTTTTCTTAACGATTCCGAAAACCATGGTGCAGACGGCGTTTTCCTGTTTCTAGAAATCGATTTGAGAGGAACTAATGTCTCCACAGCGTTACTTAGCCAATCTGAGTATTGTTGCACAGCTATATTGGCATCTGTGGAAATGGTTGGACGGGAATTGTTTAAGGATGCCCTTAGGGTCACATCATCGACATCCTTCAAAACTCTAAAATATTCATGGGTTTGAGGAAGCTGATTAGGTGTATGAGTCGGGATGATGGAGATGTTACTCAGAATGGCGAAATGATCGGACCATGTAAGAGGCAGTATATCACTTACTATTATATCTTTAGTATTGGAGAAGATACCGTCTAATGTATGACCCGCCTCGTGTGTGGGTACAGTTATTAGCTGAGATAATCCTAAAGTACTGAGATCAGCCATAAGGGACTGGGTCTCCGTATCTTCCGTTTTTTCCAAATGGAAGTTAAGGTCTCCAAGTACCACAAAGGTATCGTCAATGGCAAGGGGTTCTATAAGTGACATAAATGTGGCCAACAATTCGGAGCGAGGACCTGGTGGTCTGTAGATAAGCGCTCCTTTAAGGTTATATAAGGGGGTAAATTTAATATTAAAGTGTAGAGCTTCGCAAGTGTTGGAGAGAATGGGAGAGATTCTGACCTGGAAGTTGCTGCGGATAATAATTGCCAGACCCCCACCTTTCTTCCCCTGTCTATCGTGACGATATACAGTGAAGCCCTGAGGCACTGCTACCACTAAATCAGGGTCGGATGCCTCATTCATCCATGTCTCCGTGACAAAGAGTAGATCAATTTTTTTGTCCTGAATAAAATCGACAATCTCCTGCCTGTGTCTGCCTAGAGATCGCGCATTAATAAGTGAAAACAGGATGTTCTTAGTTTTAGACTTATGAACTTGAGATGAAACGGCTTTGGAGGTACAGAGTGGTATAAAGGACTTACATTTAAGGCAGTGAGTGATGACTGTTCCAGTGATGATGCTCGGATCATACTGTGGGCACATAGTCTCACTAGAAGGTCTCAGCTGGGATAAATGCGCCGTAGAGTATCTAATCCGTTCTTTAGTTAGTGGACAAGGGGTTATGGCGCTGGTCCGGCGCGGACGGGCGCAGACGGGCACGCCTTTGGTGCGCCTTCGGCGCGCCGCCGGCGCGCCCGCTGCGCCCGCCCGCTGCGCGGACGGGATAACATACTCTTTTTATCCAGTGAGGAAGAGTGGAAGAGGGCGGAAATCAGCCAACTACTGGCGCGGCACCCTTTGTTCCCCCAATATGGCGGCTGGTCACACTTTCCTCCCAGCGTCAGCACGTCATCAGCTGCGCTGGAGCAGCGTGATGAATCAAGTGAGATGCAGTCCACTCGCAATTTTTTAAAAGCAGACAAAAATGTGAGTAAAACTAATACAAACTAAGCAGTACAAATGCACGCAATTTAAAAAACCTTGCTGAGCCCCCGGCTTCCGCCTCAGGGGTGAGACTAGTTTTAGAGTCGGCGCAGTCACACTACAAGTCTGTAATTTGTAACCTTAGAGGGCGGGAATCAGCCAACTACTGGCGCGGCACCCTTTGTTCCCCCAATATGGCGGCTGGTCACACTTTCCTCCCAGCGTCAGCACGTCATCGGCTGCGCTGGAGCAGCGTGATGAATCAAGTGAGATGCAGTCCACTCGCAATTTTTTAAAAGCAGACAAAAATGTGAGTAAAACTAATACAAACTAAGCAGTACAAATGCACGCAATTTAAAAAACCTTGCTGAGCCCCCGGCTTCCGCCTCAGGGGTGAGACTAGTTTTGGAGTCATGACTCTTTGTTAGCCAAATATACTGGCATGTATACTGTTTTGCTTCATTCGTGTTTGGTCTCCTAATACCGTGGCAGTCATGTATCGAGTGTAATCGTCATTCCTTCATGGAAACCTAAAGTGTCTTTCATTTCTTATCAGGGATTAACAAATGCTTGAAAATTAGGTCATTTATTCATCTGAGACTAAAGGCATACTCAGCGGAGAGTGTGAGTAGTAATAAGATTTAATCTTCCAAAACGCTCGTTAACTTGCCTTTCCTGCTACCTCTTTCCTCTTTTATTTTGTCGCTAAAGCTGCAGCACTCTTGCAGACGGCCGCATCGCAGACACTTATTATTTGTAGCTTGCAACATACAAATTGCAGACTCCCAGTTATCCAATCCTGGTGCTATGATACTGCTTGGCTAGAAGTGTTAAAATATTGTATTTTAGTAGCCCAATGCAGCAGCAATTAAGTGCATATTTCAAAAATAAGTACGTTGTTCGTAAAATGTTGTGTGTTGAATGGCCAAACACTTATAAGCAGTGGTTAATTTGTAAAAAGAAATGCCGGAGCTCTCGTTAGATGTCAGGTTAGAGCAGCCCATTTCTCCACAGAACCAACAAACCCTACAAGTGGGGACAGGATGTTGCATAATGGCCAGAGCTGCCGACCTCGGCGCTGGCAAACCAGGTTCAAGGCTCAGCATTGGCTCAACATCCTGTGATTCTGATCAAATCACTTAATCTAACTCTGTCTACCAAAAATGAATGTCTCCTTAACTGGTGCTCAAGCGCCGGTGTTGATGATTAAGTGCCGGTGCTCAGAATCGGAAACCACCGGCTCAAACTAAGGTTCAAAAGGCGAGACCGATTACATTGCAAATGCTTGTTTTTATTAGGTGATAAGATGTGCGTTATTTCCCTTGGGAGTAATGTCCCCAACTTTGCACTCCTGAAGCTTGTTTCAATAAAGTTCCATACATATGTATTCAATAGTTTCTTCGCTTTATTTCATATTGTTAATCTCTTTTTCTTAATTTCAATCGTTTAAATTGGTTTCATACCATTACATTCAGAGCATAAATGTATGTCTCATTTATTGCGCCCAATGCATTTCGGGCTGAGCCCTTCTTCAGGGGACTTACATTCTGAAAGTACAACTGTGTTTTTATTAGGTGTCACCTAGGCAGTGCATGCACTGTCTTTTCGAGTCATTATGTGTCTACTCTGTGGGATTTGAGCCCGCCCATCATTTTTCATTTGTTCTTTTGTGTGCCTTTTGGAAATCCTTGCTTTTCAGTGGTGCATTGGTTTTATTTGTCCCTCCTTTTGGTGTTCAGTTGGAGCCTGGCCCTATTACAAGTAGTTTTTCCCTCCTGTCTATTTATGTGAAATTCAGGACACAATAAAAAATTTTTTTGTCTCAGCTCGTGTTTTTGGAATGTTGTGATTTTGGACTTTTCGATCTAAATGCGCTCAGCTAACAGCATTTTCATTTTCCAAATACACACAGTATTTATATTTTTGAGAATAGCATGTCGCTGTCGTTGTTTTTTTTTTCCATTGGCAAGGGACGAACATGTTGGGACTTGAACCTGGTCCCCCAGTTCTAGATTTGTCAGCCCTGGATGTTATGCTACATTCTTTATACCAAACAATCTGCTTTGTTTGCATCTCAAAGCATTCATCCAATGGGTGTTTAGCAACTATTGGCGTAGTGATAATACTGTGTTTACATTTTTGATATCAGGGGAGAGCACGCCGAGACTTGAACCCGGTTCTCCAGTTCCAAAGTCGGCAGCTCTAGATGTCATGTTACATACTCTTTCCCAAACAATGAGCATTTTTTTGCATCTAAACCCGGCTACTTTAAAAACATTAAATTATCTAATGAATGACTGACTCAGTCCTAGCCTTGTTTGCCCGTTAAAAACCATACTGCAATGAAATTTTTGATATTGGCATGTCTCTGTGATTTTTTTGGGGTGGTTGCCACGGGGAGAGCAGACTGAGACTTGAACCTGGTTACCCTGCTCCAAAGTTGTTATGCTACATACTTTCTCCCAAACAATCAGCATTTTTGCATCCAAACGCGTTCACTCGACGGGAGTTTAGGAAGGATTGACATAGTGATAATGAACTGTAATGTAACAAGCCTCTTCGAACCACATCCAATGCAATTTCATGCAGTTTTTTTACATTAAAGTGCATTAGCACTTCAGAAATCTTTGCTAAAGTGCCTTTGGGGGAACAGAAGGCAAGTTCAATGGGAGTTCATTAAAGATTGCCATATTGCTAATACACTGTAATGGAAAAAGCTTCCTGAAAATGCCTTGAATGCACTTTCTGTTCTGCCAACAGGAGTTTAGCAAGTATAATTGAACTGCTGTGTAATTTTCTCATACGCTACAATACGACACCATCATATTAAAAGAACAAGCATTGAAAATGCAATAGGTCTCGCCTTTGATTAAGTTAAAGCCATTTGCTTTGCTAATGGTATTGTATAGCAAAGCAAATGGCTTTAACTTAATAAAAGGCGAGACCTATTGCATTTTCAATGCTTGTTTAGTTGTATCCCTTTCCAGGAGAAGTGTCTGTAGAAATATAGCAGATCCACATTAACTGCTCAGCTGAAAGGAATCTGGCATTTCTCTGCTGGCTCCAGCTTCCCCATGTCATTCGCACACAGTCCATGTTTGTCAGAGGTGGCTGAGAGCTGTAACTGGTCCATGCGAGTGTGCTAGGTGCGGGATACGACTGCATTAACGCTGTCATCTGGGCCAGGAATTTCAAAACACCTGGCCAGTCGATTAAACAGTGTTTTGATGTCATCTCCCCTGGTACAGCTCCACTCACGCCTGATAGATAAAAGGCCCCAGTCCCTGGTAAACACACACACAACCAAAATCTGTTTTCAAGAGAAAACAAGAAAACAGATTACTTCAAAGTACCCATGGTTTTGGGCCGCGCTCTAATTCCGTCCATTGTGGTTTTCCCAGACTCCAGTGGAAAGCCAATAATTGATAAATGCGCAGCCCATATTCCAAAATGTTGGTCTTCCCCAGCAGCAGCATTGTCTCTGGCAAGTAAACAGCGCGGGTGAAGTCTGCAATACGGTCAACTCCATCTAAAGAGCAGAAATGATGACCCGGTGACAGGACAGGCAGAAAGAAGAATGTGGGGAGGAAAAGCAATCCATTTGTTTCCTCGAGTTAGAACTGACCCCCAACTCTGCAGTGGCAGTGAGAGGAGTTCTGATTTAGAGGGAACGCTCTCGATCCCGGTGCCCTTGTGTTGGGTCTCCGGACGTGTGTCTGTCTTTACAACTAGCAGCGTGGGTGCACTGAAGCGGGTGGGGTCACCGGCTGGTGCCTGAAGAAAGCAAATGCGTGTTGTGCAGACTTGTGCTATCGCTGAAGTGCGAGCAATCACAAACTACTTCACACATAGAAGGTTCTGAGTTATATGGCATTGCTGTGAGAGACGTCTCTCCAGACTGAGCACTGGTTCAGGGATTGTACACGTCTCTGAAGAAACGAACGCGTCATGGACCTCTTAAGTCTTCCCTCAGAAGAAACAGCTGGGCGCGCGTGCTTGCAAAAGGCGCGGCCCCTTTAATGCAGGTGCTATAAAGTTGTCACACAAACACACAATTGTAGAAAACATATAAAAAGAGGTGCAGGTCGATATGTGGGAAGAAACGGGGCAATAAACAGTACCCACATCTGTTAATAAGCTCGTACTTAGAATTACTGCTAAGCATTCTAAAGCAATGTTCTAACACCTCCGTTGCATACTTGATATTCAACCAGGCGCTAAATAAAACTAGGGACTGGTTTCTGCTACGCGCCGACTGCCTATTTGAGCATTTCCCAGTTCACTTGAATTAGTAGCATTTCAACTGAGTAAATCACTGTGTCGACCCAATGACGGCTTCTTACAAGCGAGAAAAATAATTATAATCAGAACGTACAAATTCGATGAATTCCAATGTCCCTCTGGTTTGTGATGTACTAAACTTGAGGTGAGCGCGTTGAAATCGGCTTGGACACCACACCGGCAGCATTTAACCCTTTCGGGATCTACCAGCTCCTATTTAGCATTCGACCAATACTCCACCCACCCGTCTCGAGCGGTGCAGCATGCAAGGCCACCCAGCACTGCTACATGGCTAATGCTTCAGACCCAGGTTGCCCAGCTTCACAAACTTGGTGCCTGTTGCGCAGTGCACAAAGGAAGGCGTAAACTGGCAGGGGCGAGTGTAACCGACGGAGAAAGAAAGGGCCGCAGTGCACTTCACAAAAACGACCAAAATGTAAATCGGAAAAAAACACACAGTGGAATGGCCGCCTGGTGCTGCTTGCTCCACCCACCAGCAAGACTGCTGAAATCTAAAAACAGAGCCTGCTCTGGGATGCAAATAAATAAAGCAATTGATTTTGTGTAGAAGGTGCAATCTGTTACAGCACAACAAAAACATCTCCCCGGATTTAATAAGTACCTAAACCATCCAAGGGGAAATTGGATTCTTGAACCATAACATTAGTCCTAGCACAGATGCTGGCTGATGAGTAGGCACCTGGGCCATTTCCTGTTCACACCAGATAGCCAACATTGTCTCAGGAACATTTAACTGGACGAGGATGAAAGCAACAGTGCTTGGCACGGATCCTCTAAGTGTAAAAACTGTGAAAAGCAGCAACTTGTTGTCCGCCACTCCCTGAACACAAAGGGGAGCTGTACTGCAGGTGAAAGCACCAAGGGCGAGGGGATGCTGGGAGTGCCAATGTGCAATATATTAGAGCAAGGCACAGTTGCATAGCAATAATCAAAATCATATTAGTGTGCATTTTATTAAACGATAGATGTAATGCAGGTGGCGACCATGGTGGTGCTTACTTAGGCAGTGACTAGGGGATGCATGTTGTTTGATTGTGTTTGGTATGTGATTGCTGCTTGTCATTGTGTGTATTGTTTAAAAATAATAGTGGAGGTGAGTGCATGTCAGTTTTGATGTGACTGCGTGGTAAATGCGTGTGCGCAGTTTTGTGCATAATTGTACGTGACAGTGAGCTTGTGTATGTTGGCTTTCCGTAAATAATATTTTGTAGATTTGTGCGACTGGTGTGTGTGGACAGAATTGCTTGCGCATATGACAGTGCACGTATGCGCCTTTGGTCGAGGCAGTGTATGTAAACGTGCAAACGTATCGTTGTTCGTCCCAAAGTAGAGTACGGTGCACGACTCTTCAGTACAGGCACCAAATAGTGCGCGCAGGGCCGGACTGGCCTTAGCGGGCACCGGGCAATCCCCCGGTACGCCGCACGGGTGGGGGCCGGTTTTGGGCCCCTAGGGGCCGTTTTTGTTACAGGGCCGTTTTTGCAGCTTAGCTGCAAAATCGGCCCTGTAACAAAATCGGCTGAAAACCGGCACTGGCAAAGAGCTCGGCGGCACCCCCAACCTATGAGCTCTAATGAAAACTACAAGGTAATACAAAAGGGCATTCCCAACTGGCAAATTAAATAATAAGAGGTGCTAGCGCGGGACATCAAGGAGCACTGGAATGTATGGAAGCTAGACTAGTAAGCGTCGAACCCTCCAATATTTTAGGTCACTGGCCGAGGAGGTGGTGGCGTGCTGCTGGTCATGGTAAGTGCCAATCGATCTACCCTATTCAGAATTGTACTAAATATAACAATTATGAAAAAGATTTCCAAAGAACTGCTGTGTGCGCTCAGGCTCTGCCTGTCCTCCTCCTCCTCCCGTCTCCCAGGCACTCTACACTCCTCCCTTCCCCATCACAGTTGAGAACAATACAAGAGGAGACACGGCAAGCAGAGGGGCTGGGAGCTTCGCACCGCCCTCACCGACCCTCACACATAAAATGTAAGCTGCCACTGCAACCAGCTCGCAGGGTAAAAGCCGCCGCTGTCCTCGAGACGTACACTGGTACAGCTGCGCTTCCCTCACAAAACCTGCACAGTGTCGTGCAGGTTGGCACGGCACCGCCCACAGACCCTCACTTGCAGAAGGCGCGTACTACGTCTAAGACAAGTGACTGTCCCCAGCTTTCACTTTCGCCCATCGTGAAAGCTTTCTTGTCTTTATGGGGCCATGTGTTTGAAACACATGGCCCCATAAAGATAAGAAAGCTTTTGCGACGCACTGAAGGCAGACGAGCCAGTCCAAGTGGGGCGGCTGAAAAAGCCAAAAGTGTACGTCACAAAGAGCTCTTTCCCAATGTCTGGCCACCGTTTAGCATAAACGGTGACGCCGGCCAATGGGAAAGAGGGGCGGGGCTTAAAGCCCTTTACAGAAAATACCCAAAATCATTACATTTCGCCAGCGAGACTGCGCATGTGCGCAGCCCACGCCAGCTGAGACCTAAAAACTATTGGGGAAACTCACATCAGGTGTGCACATTTTTAACCATTAAAAAGCCTACAACGAGAGGTAACTTCAATTTTTTTTAAACTAAATTTGGATTTGAAATTACTTTTGTTCAATAAGTTGACATGTAAAGATTTGGAAGTTTTTCCAGCAATATGGTAAAACTTGTTGCATGTAGGACGCTAGATTTGTGCTTACCTGTAAACCCAACACTTGTTGTCAATTTCTGGAAAACTTTGATGGTGTCAGCCGAGGGTTTTCATTACAAAGGGGTTATATTGGTATATGGTCTATCTTTACCACCAGGCTCTTTTAGATTGTTCCTTAGCAGAAATGTGCACATCGAGACTTGAAAGCACTTCGCCAGTTCCAAAGTTGACAGCTCTGGATGTTACTTTACATCCTCTTTTCCAAACAATCAGCAATTTTTGCATCCAAATGCGACCACACAAAGTTTGTTACCAAATGCAATATCCTTGAACCCTTGTGCCACTTACAGGGCTTCCCCAATGCCGCAGGTTCAATAATCGAAGATGGATTTGCGAATGCAGTGCTTGCCCTGTTTTTGTAGAGGCAGTGCCGAGCCTCGGTTTTGTTGGTGCAGTTCAGTATACATCATGCCAAGGAATGCAGAGCTCTATGATTGGGGCATTGTTTGTCGCTGGTGCTTGCATGATTGCTGTTATCATGTAGCATAGTAACTGCTTGACATGAAAGCAGTTGAGTTAGACCGGGGACTCTTGGCGAATTGCATGATATGATATCCCATAACACTACTCCACAGGTGTAATGATATCATATGGGAGAGCCAGGAGGAGTTTATGGTGAGGAATCCCACTGAAATTTAATGTAATTCTAAAAAAAACTCTGCCAATTCCCCCTACCCCTAGTGCAAGGGTGCCTGTGTTGGTGCTAGACAGCACACAGTGAGCCAGAGTAAGATACAGTAAATGCTGAGCATTTCTGCTCTCTCCTTTTCATGCAACACAGTGGGACAACTTTGCTTGCTGCCCTGCGTTGCTTGTAAGATTAGTAAATATGTCCGTAAGTTTGCCAATTCTTCCGCAAATATATGTGTGTCCCTGTCCGAGAGCCACAGCAGTATTTAGTTCAGTTTTGCTTCCTGTGACAGTAATAAGCTTCTTGAGTTGGGTGGTAAATACTTTTTTCAGGGAACAAACAATATGCGCAGACTTTCTGACAGGAAGCCTAGAAGGAAGCCCAAGTTTTGCATTGATGCTATGATCGGTCCTATCAACATACTAGTTTACAATTTTGATGGAACACCTACTCCAAATTCATAACAAGGAATCTCACAGTTAGCATCTTGAACTGCTCTTATTTGAACATCTGGGTAAAAATAATTATACACAAGTCAGGTTCAGCACGCCCCACTAGGGTAATGACATTGGATTTTAAAGTTTAGTCACCCCCCCCCCCTTCGGAATAAGTGCCATGATGTCATATAATTGACACTTTCACAAAACTACCAAAAGGTATTTTGACTATGTGCAAGAGAAAAAGGGGTATACCCAGGTACCAGACCTACAGCGTGGAAGATGTGGGTGAAATTTCTTGTTTATCCTTCTTAGAGCAAACACGTACATGTCCTACCTGACTGCTGCCCCATTAAAAATAATTGGTAGAACTGTTGCAATTCTACCCACACATAAGAGAATGGCTTCATCTTGAACTAAAACACACTGGGTCTGATTCACAAAGCACCAACGTACTCGTGGCAGTCGCAGGGGAGTCTCCGCACTCTGGCGGAATCTCCGCAGTAAGATTTCTCATTACGGAGATTCCGAGTGCAGAGACTCCTCCATGACTGCAGGACCTCCGCCATGAGTGCAGAGACTCCTCCATGACTGCGGGGCCTCCTCCACGAGTGCAGAGGCTCTCCCATGACTGCGGGGCCTCTGCCACGAGTGCAGAGACTCCTCCATGACTACGTGGCCTCTGCCACAAGTACAGAGACTCCCCCATGACTGCGGGGCCTCCGCCACAAGTCCAGAGACTCCCCCATGACACCGTGTCCTCTGCCATGAGTGCAGAGACTCCCCATGACACTGTGTCCTCCGCCACGAGTGCAGAGACTCCTCCATGACTGCAGGACCTCCGCCATGAGTGCAGAGACTCCTCCATGACTGTGGGGCCTCCGCCACTAGTGCAGAGACTCCCCCATAACACCGTGTCCTCGGCCATGAGTATTTAGGCCCTTTGTGAATCAGGCCCTACATTTTTGCCAGATTCTTTCAATCAAGTTACCTTTGTCATGTTATAGACCTGGAAGGGCCATTTAGTACCTCGTCAATCTTTTAGTTTTTTTAGAATGGATCCACTTAGATGCAAGGAGTTGCAGTGTTACATGGACACTGAGTCAAGAATATTAACATTCTCCGGGTCATTTTAATTCAGTACATAGGATCCAGGCCATGTCTGCCATGCACGAGAATTCCCAAAACACATTGATGCAAAGAGCTCACCATGACAAGGAGTTTGAAAATGTGGTAAGTCACCCCGCCTGCACTTCCAAGTGACAAGCCCAAAACCTTCACTATACTTCAGGAGAGAGTTGTTTTCTGATATTGTAGGTGTCTAATGCCATATGTTATGTTAACAACTTTTCTATAACTTATGACAATAATCTGTACAGCACTGTAGTGGCGGCTTTGAAATCGGGGTTCTCTTTCCAACTGTTCTGGAAATGTCATCAACTTTTGTGTTTGGTTATGTTTGTGTTTGGAGAATATACTTTATCTTCTTAGGGGTTACACCTTCTTGGCCATCAGTGCACTAGCCCAATATTCCGCAAAAAGCAGAAAAAGTCTTTACTGACATCTTTGGGTCATGTGTTGACTTAATGACAATGTTCTCATTGTGGTTGTGACTTAGAATTGCGTTCTTTTCGAGCAAGTTGCTAACCAAATTTCTTCTGGCAACCCCAGACATAAACGAAATATCAGCTTCCAAGAGTTTTGTAATCAAAAACTACTCAACTTGCATTGGGGAGTTGCTAAATTTGAAGGTGACTGCATCAGACATCTTGAGGTGAAGACCAATGATGAGAGAAAAATAAACCTCAGAGGGCTGGAGGTCCTCTGGCCGCTCAGGAGCCTATTCCAGTGTTGGTTGCCGGAATGTGGGCCTCATATACAAAAATACTGGTTGCATTAAGTGGTTGCAAATTGTGAAACTAGTCTTTAAATTTTATGGCAAGACACGGAGGCCAACATTATGCAATCAATCCTTTATTTCTACCACTCAGCAGCAAGAGAAAAAAAAAACATCATGTTCTTAGAATAAAGAATACAGAACCTCTAAGAACATTCCAATACTAACAAAACTCCTCTACATCATCTGTTCTTCCTTCTTTTATTGCTGCTGCTCAAAGAGATAAGTATTAGTTATATTTGATAAATTTGATGATGGTAATTTAAGAAATATAGGCTTGGTAAATGTTTGTATTTAAATATAATAATATAAGTGCACATATACAGTCTAGTGAATATTAATTAGGCAGATGACTAATTATGACCCTCTGTGATTGGCTATGAACACAGGGATGATGGTCTGCAAGGAACAGCAGACTCTTCTCTGTGCATGCTTTCCCATGTGGGAGTTTTTTTAAGGGCAGGCCGTGATCGTTAAACGAATCTGTGATGTTTCTTAAAAAAAGATCTTGTTTGGGAACCCATTCTTGGACAAGACAGTGGTTCCATGGACCACTAACTGTGCCCCATGCTCACGTGATGCAGTTTCCAAAGAGGAAACTGTCCAATGGGGGCAGCTTCCCCTCTGAAAATTTGTTAACAGATCCTTTGATGAATCAGTAACTGTTCAATGTTTTGTGACCGCAATTGTAATCACAATGGCGAAGAATTGATACATACCATTCCGATTTGCAATTGGAGAGGGGCGCCAATTTCATGATCCTTTATCATTACAATTCTGAATTGGTAAGTAAACCCATTCTCGGAGTCAGAATTGCTTTTCCAAGTCACAAAATGGGTTTAATCCATAGCAGAAAGCCATTTTGCACTTACTCTCTCTATGGGAAGTGGCGTAACATAGTCCCCTTTAGCCTCCACCTGGCCTAAGAGCTCTTGCCTAAGTCCAGAGATGGGCCCCCCCATATACTTTGCTGGGGGCCACCTCAAGTTTCGTTACGCCTGTGAGTTTACAAATCGCAGGGTTTGAGTCTGCAAAATAGCTTTGAACAACAGGGCGTACATGCATGAATTAACTCTAGGTAGCCCGAAAACTCCAGGAAGAAATCAGATACGAATGTCTAGGGCTATATCATTAGGTCGTGTGGTTTGCATGGCAGCCTGAATGAGTTATAAACAGTGTCTAATGTTTGTTGGTGGTTGAAGGTGATTTGCATTGTCACTGAGTTTCAGGACACCAGGGCTTATTTTTCATACACAGACTTTGACCCTGGGCCAGAGAGAGAAAGGCAGGATAGGAAGAAGGAAGAGAGTAAGAAGCATTGGAAAACTGATGTAGGGAGAAGGTAGTGGTGATTAAAATAACTTGTATGTAAAAGTAAGCTAACAAAACAGAAGTGTAACATGATGAATAAAAGAGCAGGCATTGGAATAAGGACTTGGTAGCTGCAGTATTTGGAAAGCCCAGCATTCGGCAATATCTGCGATGGGCTCCAGTGCTGTAAATAGAAATATATATGTGCCAGTATTCACTCTTTAGAGTACTTGTTTGCTCCTGAGAAGTGCGGGTACTCTCCCATTGAATGTATTGGAGCAGTACTGAGAAGTGCAGGTACTCAGTACCGGACAGTACCTTCCCATTTAGTTTACTGGTGGGCACCTTACAAACCGTGGTACCTTGGACTTATGTTTCTCTATGATAATCACTGGTTGTGCCATAACATGGACTTTCTAAGCTCCCATGTGCTCTACCATCTTCTGAAAGAATGATCTGTTACTACATAAATAACAGGAAACACATATGGTGACATTACTCATGGAATTTAAACCTATTGTGACATAATTTTGAGTAAGACACCTATTGTAACATCCCTCACTGGATGAACCCCTTTAAGGGCTGACCTTAGAATAGCGATGCTCCAAATCTAACGCCAAGAGAATCTAAATTTCATTAAAGACACAGAGGCTAAGATAATGCATCAATCCTTTAATGCCACTCCATGCAGCACTTGAAAGAACATTACATCATAAAACCAAAGGCAACCTAGAATAGAACATTCACAACAACATATGGATGGTCCATGCACAGAAAATCCCAAACTTGCTCTCCTTTCCTTGGCTAGATGAGGAGTAGAAAACAGCCATTATGATACAATTTAGAGAAACTAAATTACAGGCTATTGTTTGTAAAGAAAATGAACTATTTGACATTCAGTTCCAAAGGACATGAATAAGGAAATAGACTTGCAATAAATATATACCACATTACCATCTACATTCCTTATGCAAAACTATATATACTTTATTCTTATTTCCATTTTATCTTATCTTTGATTTTATTTTTTTAGTTTTTATTTCAAGAATTCAATCCCACCTACTGGGATGGTAGGGCGGGGTAATGTTAGTCTCCATGTCTTAATGAAATACAGATTCTCTTGGCATTTAATTTGGAGAATCGCTACTTCATTACAAGACCAGAGGCTACCATTATGCATGTTGGTAGGCCTCCAGTACCACATCAGATGTCAGCAATAGGCTTAAATATAATGTTTAGCAAACGTGGAAGCATTAGACCAATCAGCTGCTCTCATACTGTCCTCCAATCGTCCACCTTTCCAAAAGGCTTGACTAGCCATAGCACCGCTCAAAGAATGAGCACGAAATGTTAGTAGATAAACACCATCCTGTAGCATAGTACATTTCACCCATCTTGCAATAGCTGCTGTGGTAACTGCTTGGAAGAGTTTGACAAAAGAAATCAGTAATTGTTCAACAATATCAGGTCGAAATTCATTCATAAGGGAATCATACAGGAATCATATTCCTTCATGCAATCCACTTCACACACATTTTTGCACAAGTACTTTCTTGGGTAAAAGATGGAATCAAACTAAGTCTTAGACCTTTTAACAATATCAAAAGTTACCCCAAAGGGATCAGAGAGCCTGTTACTTACCTTTGTTGCCTTAATGTCAGAAACTCTACAACAAAAGATTAGACATAGTAAGGATGTCAGTTTCATAGCAGGTCTTTCTTAATCCAAACATCTATTACATGGCCATGTAGAGAATAAGGTCAGAACCAAATTGACGTCCCACAAAGTTTGGTATCTTGGTCTAGGCGGCCTCTTAACCTAATGCTCTTAAGCACTCGACAAACCAAAACATTCTTCCCTACACTCCTGCCATTAATCATACTGTGACCCGCAGAGAGTGCAGATCTGCAGAAGTTAATAGTTCTATACCTATTGACCAATGCTAGTGGTTTTAAGAGTTTTAATACTTCAGTGCCCTGTGTCATCATGACTGATGCCAGCACGAAAGGGCTGGGTGCGGTGCTGATGCAGAGGAGCGAGAACGAATGTAAACTTAAGCCGAATACTTACATACCTAGATTGTTGCATGCTGCTGAAGAAATATATTCTGCCATCGAGAGGGAAGAATTGAATGTTTTTTGGTCCATCAAGAAATGCAAGAATTTCATTTGGGGAAAAGAATTTGCTGTGTACACTGACCATAACCCGTTGATTGAAGTTTTTACCAAGAAAGGTTTGGACATGATTTCTATGAGAATTTGTAAATGGGTTGTTGGACTTCAAGGGTACAATTACAGTGTGCACTATGTTCCTGGGCCACAGAACAAGGTTGCTGACTGTTTATCTAGACTCAGTACAGTTGTGGAGGAGGGTAATGGTGATGATGTGGACATGGTCTCAATAGGGAAGTACTGAAGCATCCAATGGTGATACTGTTCTTCAGCGTGTCAAGGAAGCAGTGTGTGAAGGTTGGAAGAATGAGATGAAGAAAGATGAAGATTTCTTTGGTTTCTAAAATATTAAAGATGTATTATCATGTGATGAGGGCGTGGTTTTAAGACATTTGAGACTGGTTGTTCCTGTGACATTGAGAGAGAAAATTGCACGTTTAGGACATGATAGACATCAAGGCGTGAGTGAAAACCAAGGCAAGAATTTGTCTTCATCATTGGTGGTCAGGATGGATCTTATGGCTGAGAGAATGATCAGGGAGTGTACTGACTGTCGTTACAATGACAAAGTCTACAAGGTTAGAAGTGCTCCAATGTACTATGGAGATTCTCCATCCAAACCTTGAGACGATGAAGCAATAGACATTGAGGGACCATTGCATGGGAGAGGTTTAGCCAATCACCATGCCAATCACCACGCCAATCACCACTGGAGCGTTGTGATTGGCTTAGGGGAGGGGAGGGAGGCTGCCTGCTTCCTGTTCCAGGAGCATAAGCTGAGAAGACGCGGGACCCGGCAGGCGATAAGGTAGGTTTAAATATGTATTTTTAATTCTTAATTCAATGAACACCATCCCCTGTGACTCCCCCCCTCCCTAGCGTGACCGCCCTCCCCCACGCGATCCCCCACGCCCGCGCAACCTCAGCAAGAAATGCCAGCCACGACTGAATCACAACGCTGCATTGGTCTGAGCGCCATGGTTCTGCACTCAGATGGGGACTGGGGACCTGGGCATGTTCTCCATCCTGCCTGTAATTCAGCCTGGGTGGAAAACATGCAAAGTGGCATGACTGTTTTGCCAGTAGATGGCCAGCAAAACAGTCATGTGCACGTAGGGAGTGCAAACCACTCCCCCTTGCTCTGTCAGCAGAGCAGCCCCGCCGGCAAAGCTGCCGCAACAAGGAAAAAAAATAAAATGATAATAAATTAAAGTTAATATCATTTCATTTTTCATTTATTTATACTGCTTACAAATCAGTGGGGCGACGCTCCTCTGCCTTAGCAGAGCAGCCACCACTGGCTGGTTGTACCTATGTGGTTTGCTCTCATTAAAGAACCCACATTTTGGAAATCTAACTCTGCGTGGACTTTGCTTCATTACAACTACAAAATAAACAACAAATATGTCTGTAAATTGGAAACCAGGGGGCGAAAATGACATAAAACGGTCGTTATAAGCAATACTGAAACAAAGGGTATAATTATGAAAGCGGTATAAAGGTTAAAGAGAGCGAAGAGCTACTTTTCCGAGCGAGGAGCAGCGTTCAAAAGAGTAGGCTCTCTGTGCATGGGCCAGTCATATGCTGTGAATGTTCTATTGCAGCTTGCCTTTGGTCTCATGATGTAATGTTCTTTCAAATGCAGCATGGAGTGGCATTAAAGGATTCATGCATAATGGTAGCCTACGGTCTTGTGATGATATCAGCGAGTCCACGTAAATAGTGAAGAATAATGACTAGACGGGCAACATACAGAAGTCTGGCACCCACTCATCTCGCTGAAACTAGGACCAAGCCAGGAACTTGACTGGCATATTAGTGCGGACCCCATACCCCATCCCAAATCCCAGTGTGACATTTCTTCTCTGTGATGAGTGCGCGCAGAATGCAAGCACTTCCCAGTGAGCAGCTGTTCCTTGCATGACAGCAGCCCCTTAGGGAGAAGGGCGGGGCGCCGTGCGTCCCGGAGCCCAGGAATATAGATATGTTTAACAAGAGTCTTTTTAAACAAATTAAAAGGAGACCTGAAAGGTGAGCCTCGATTATATTTGCCTTAAGAAATTAGTATCACTGGGCGGGAAGTTTCATTTTAAATGTCTTTTAAGCAGTAGCATTACGAAACGTGAATGCCCCCCACCTGCAAGATATGATGAAGGGGCCCCTAACACTCACATCAGTAGGGGCTGAGGGGGCCCCATCCTCCCCCGCCCGCACCACGGGGGCCTTTGTTACGCCCCTGCTTTAAGGCAGTTGTTGACAAGCTCTGATCCCATGAGTTCACTTTGGCAGTGACTCTGACGTCGTTTAACCCTTGTCCTCTGCGGTGCCTGCCCCGCACCTGCTATATTCCATGTATCACTCGCAAACTGGGAACGCAAGGGTTAAATGTGACCAGCTCTTTGATGCTGGCTCCTTGCCTGGTCGAGACAACAGCTGCACCCAGGAGCCGCGTGCTGAAAGCACATGTCCCTGTAGGGGCTGTGTGTATGTTACTATCTTAAAGAATCCAGGCTGGCACACACAGCAGGGCCAAAGGTCAGCGCAGCACTCCCCACTGACATACTGATGTAAACTCACACAGCAGAGAATGATGCAAACTTTTCATGATGATGTGAACCCCTTCACCTATGGATTCTTTACATAAAGGCGTTGTAAAGAAATTTCTGCTCTAACACTATCAGCTCCATGGAGTTAGAATTAGAGGTGGCTAGTGAGCTCAGATTCCCACATATATATGTATACCATGGAGGTGAACATACATGTAGCACTATAAAACATGCTGCTTAGAGCTATTGCTCTAATAAACTCACGTTCACTCATTTACTACTACAGTAGAAGTCCAGGAGATGACCACAGACCAGCAGAACTGGCCTGAGAAAAGGACTGTCTCTTGCTTCACACATTACATGTTCCAATTAATTTACACAGAATAAAACTAAACAGCTGTCCCGATAAGCCCGAGACCTCTTTAACCTTTTTTCAATTCACGTCACACATTTATTTCGATGTATCACGGTTTTGGTTAAATATTGACTCTAAACAAACAAAGTTGAAACAATGCCATGGAGCAAACCATGCATGCAGAAGGGAAGTAAGGGGACACAATGTTCCCTCTCCACACGCAACAATGGTGATATATAGAATACCACACTGTGCATCTGCATACATCCTATAAATATTTATATACACAAAAATCGTTTGATTGCTATTCGTATGGTGCAAATCCAACTGGGGAACAAGAGAGCACTGCACGTCATTGGGGAGGAGGAAGACAAGATCTAAGGTAAAGTGTGAGACTCTGTTAAGAAGCCTACGGGTCCATGCAGGTAAGTCTCGGTGAGAGGTTTATTTAACATTGGGTGTGGATGTAAGGAGCGGCTCAGGCTCCTTCCGACATGCACCGGACTCCACTACCAACCACCTCCTTCGAACCCCTGTGCCAGTGCCATTCCGTGTCCCCAACATTCAACACAGCACACAATGTGTCGCACAGATGCATCCCATCCTTTCTTCACATTGCATGCTTTAAGGCTCTGGTTGATCAACTCCAGAATCATAGGAAGTAAAATGCAAGACGCACACCTATGTAGATGGCAACATCTGTCACCCTGGCTAAAAGACTCTGAAATGCAAACCTCTCCCACTCGCTAAAGGAAGCCAACATTAGACCCTGAGTTAGCTTTACCAAATTAACGGTACAGAAAACGGAAATAAGTATCTTCTCACATAACACAATTTGTGTTCCTCTGTGTTAGACGTGCCAGCCTTAGGGTAGTCTTCCCCCAAACATTTTGACCTCTCCCCTCCTGTTTACTGAATTTCTTTTGTTCACCATAGGACTCTGAGCACTTTACCAGTGCTAAAAAGTGCACGTGCTCGCTCCCTAAAACATGGTAAAATTGCCTTTCACATGATTGGTATGTTTAATTTACTTATAAGCCCCTAGTCAAGTGGTATACAGATACCCAGGGCTGATACATTAAATGCTACCAGTGGGCCTGCAACCCTTATTTTACCACCCACTTAAGTAGCCCCTTAAAACATGTATCAGGCCTGTCATTGCAACCAGTGGGCAGTTTGAGACTGCTAATTTAGACTTGGCAAAATAAACCCTTTGCCAAGCCTAAAACTCCTTTTTAAAACATAAAAGTCACCCTTGGGGTAGTCTCTAAACAGCCCAGAGGGCCGGGTGCACTGTATTAAAAAAATTGGACATGTACATTTAGGTTTTACATATTATGGTAGTAAAACACTCTGGGGCATATTCTCAAGAACGTGTGATAACTGCCGCAAGAGTAGCTTATCGCAACTCACCCCATCGCAGGAAAATAACTCCATGTCAACGTGGTATTCCAAGGCAAAATGTGGCACACACATCACATGCAGAGCACAACAACATTGACAACGATGTGGCACAATCCGCAACACGTCCACAACAGAACAGGGGACACAACTGGTCCTGCTTCAGTGCAGTAACTGGACAATCACATATGGCATCGCAGGGAAATGTGAGTTGACAATGTACAAGTACAAACACACATCCGTGAAGTGGTCGAAATGTCCACTGTGCCACATCACATAGGCAGATCCACACAAACAGTCACAATGTACACTGTTATTCTGTCTGCATGTAAACATGTTCAATGCATCAACATACATGTGAACACAATGGTAAACTGCATCTCCCCTTCACATTGCAGAGGGAAATACAACTCCTCCTGCAGAGCAGTCCCAACCTCTCTTCTTTGATGACGAAGAGGACAACCAGACCTTCGACTCCGATGTCCTCCAACAGCTCGTGGACAGCCTCCGGAGCCCACTTCCAGGAGCAGGGCAGCCCAGCTGCTACGAGGAGAACCCACCCCCTGCACAGTACACATAGCAGGCAGCACCCACCACCATGGCTGACTCCCAGGACACCCACGACCAACACATGGCCTTCGAACTCCGTGTGTTGGGGTGCCAGGAGAAGCTGGCCGAACAGGTGCAGGTGGGGTTCGACCGCATGGCAGCCAAACTAGATGCTATACATGGGTGTCTAAGTCCCATCAGTGACCACTCACAGTCCTTAACGGACACCGACAGTCCGCTCCATGCTCTCCAATGAACCATGTCCAACATTGCCAGGGTCCTGACTCAGAGGCAAGAACGACTGTCCAGTCATAGTGACTCCAGCGAGCTCGCCCGGGAGGTGGGACTCATGTAGAGGCTCATGGAGGACAGGGAGCACAAGCATGCGGAAACAGTGGCTGACACGGCTGCACACCAGCGAGGGTTGGCTGGGTCCCTCAATGCCATAAAGACCATCCTCATGGAATTGCTGCCACAAGGCCTGGCGCTGATGCATGCTGCTGCTACCACTCTTTCCACATCTCCGGCCCCTGCGGTGTCACTGCCACACAGTGCTCGAGACAGAACACCACCACCCACATGTGAGGCACCTGAAACAGCAGAGGACGAAGATGCGGATGAATTTGGCCTCATGGTCATAAGGAAGCGGTAGCATCCATGTCCGCCATATGGCCTGTTAATGCTAGGTTCTGCCCTCAGCATCATCCCCTTCCAGTGTCCCCCGATGCGTTCTGTGACACTCCCCTTGGACCTCGACATGGACTGCCATATTCTGTCTGGTCACCCATGACACCGATATCAGACAGCGAACTGAACTCCTCCACTACTGAGGAACATGTCATTCACAGAAGGACTCTGGATGGCCCGCCACAGGACGACCCTACAAGGTGGACTTTGCATGGCCCTGTACTGCTCCGCATAGAACACTCCATTGAATGTGCATTAAACATTCATTTACACAACGTGTCATGTCTAGGATCTTGCAAGTGTGGAGGCATGAATGCATGCAGGGTCCTTGATTGAACCTTATGTCCATGTTGCTTATGTTAGGGACTTGGGTCACAGGGTGACACATTGCAGATTGCGTGCTGGTTGGCGCCGACACTAGAACAGGGAAACATGCATTCGTTACTTCCCTGTCCAGGCCAGAACGTAAGCACGCACACAGCCCCGGGGTCATTGTTCACACACCTATGCTGGACTGGCATATGCCAGGCCAGTCCACTCCGCTCACGCTCACTGGGGGGGGGGGGGGGCAACAACGCTACATGTCCCAGGTCTTCCCTGTAGGGATCTGCTGCTCACAGGTCTAGTTGTCCGCATGCCACGGCCACGGCCACTCCCTCATGGCTGGTTCACACCCACACCACACCCATTCGGCACTGGCATCACAGAACATGTGACCGTGCCAACAAAAAGGGCCTGGCGCACGTGCTGGACGCCATTTCCACTCTCCAAATGGGTGTCTCTGTGTGGGTATCCTTTATGCATGAGGGCCTAGGGCCCTGCCACGTCACATTGCCCAGTGCCGGTGGTGACATGATGGCGTCCGCACCGCGGGACTCAATCATAAAGGGTCCATGGCTAGCGGTGCATATACTTGGTGGCACCGGATGAACTGCGGCAGGCAAAGGCACACCGCCACGGGACGATGTCTTTCGGTGCACTGAGATAGGGGCACCTTCAGTGCTGAGCGGGTATGCAGCCTGTGATGATGCGCCATCCGGGCGTTCCGGAATGGTGGCATTGGTGTGAGCCCTGCTGGATCACAGTGTAGGCCTGAGCCAGCGGGCAGTGCGTGCCTCCCGCCACGTGGCATTGCCTCACAGTTCACAGAGTTAGTGGCTCCTATTGGGCTGAGCGGGTGTGCAGCCTGCGATGATGCCCTTTTCACTTATGTGTTCTATGCCATTGCGAAATCAAGACCCAGAATCATGTGTGTGACCTGGTGGCCCGCAGTGAGTGGCTGCATGATGTGGAGGGTGCCATGGTCTTGGGCCACGGGCTTGGAGATCCAACCAGCACGTGGTGAGCCCTCTTGGAGACACACCGGTGGCGGAAGGTGAAAAGTGAGGCCTTGTCGCACAGGGGCAGGCAGTCTCCGTGGGGAGGCAGGAGGGGCAAGCGGTGATGGAGTGTGCTACTGTATGGACTCTGCCATTCATGTCTCCCTCTCTCCCTCTCTCTTCCTCTCTTTTCTCTCTTTTCTCTCTTTTCTCTCTTTTCTCTCTCCCTCTCTCTCCCTCTCTCTCCCTCTCTCTCCCTCTCTCTCCCTCTCTCTGCCACTTTTAGAAAGTTGGTATTTTCCTGTCCTAACCATTTAGTGCCTGCAGCCTGTTTCTTGGGTCACATGACTAGGTGTATTGGCAGTTGGCCTTTGTATGTTCCTCCAAGACAGCCATACAACAGAGGGCCTGGGTGTTGCCAGTATGCACACTTCCCCACTTGCACTTCAAAAGAGCCTGCTGCAGCTTACACACAAATAACTTCACGCTAGCCTATTGTGTTTGGAGACTGACTGGGACTAGGGCAGGGATGCAAGAAATTCCAGACACTTCTGTAGGGGGAAAACACCAGATGTTTCTTCCACTTCAAATGGGACACCAATGATAACAAGCATTTGCAATGCAATCAGTCTCGCCTTTGGGACCTTATATGTATTTAGCTATGCAGCACATTAGCCTGGGGGCTGAAACACCTACTTTTGGGTCCTAATCCTGCTCTCTCAATAGATCAAAACTTGAATATTTCTACGTAAATAATGATCAATACGTCTTCAAACTGGAAATAAGGATTGCTAAAGTGTGAAGTAAAAATGACTGCTGCCCAAAAGTCATCTTTCACCACAATCCCATACATATTAGGTTATCTGACATAGTTATATCCCCGCAGGACATCTCTTAAAAGGCCTAATGCATCAAAAAGGAAGTAGTTGTCAATCACTATTCTGTGTAGAACTCCTCTTCTGTAAGAGCTGTTCCTGGCGCAACAGAAATGTTCTTTGTAAGGAACTAAGCTACTCCTTGAAGATAAGTTTGCGCTGTATTAAAAAGTTTTTTGTTTTTTAAGTACGCTGGTCACACAGAAAACTCCGTACTGAGCACCGCGGAGTTCTAGAGTGATGTACGAACTGAATACTAGCCTTGCCCCAGCATACAGGCTTCCTCTTCCCTCACTGGCAGCACAGTGGCCTCTTTACTTACCCCTTCCTCTGCGTGAGCAATCCACCCTCACCCCTCCCTGACGCGGCCTTTAATCCTAATTTCTTTCTGTCCCAGGCTCACCAGGCACTGTTCACACGTGCAATGTAGGTCGCACCCTGCACTGTGCACATATACAGAACTGTTAACAAGTGGCAGTACCAGGCTCCCAGCAACCACCTGAGCCAGGGAGGTCGGTATAGGAAGCCCTTTGAGCATTTAAAATATATTTTGTAAAAACTAAGACATGAGCACATAATACGAGCAGTGTTCTACCAGCACAGTAATGAAAGCCCTGCTAAATGTGAGTTAGGTCATGGGACAGCGTTTCTTCCACGTCACAAAGAATCAGTGGGGGTGGCTGTATGCAGTGCAAATAGAGAAAGTAAAATGGTTCAGGTTCCTCCACGCAGATTAGATCATCTTCACGGATCCACATCCGCCCTAAAGCTATATGAACTCAAGAGATAAAATGTGTGTCGTCCACGGTAACCACATTGAAATGGAAGTAATAATCTGGGTCCCCCAAAAAGTATATGTAGCCTTAACTAGTCCACAAACGGTACCGGACGACAGAACATCCCAACCAGAGGTGAGGGCCCTACGATGACACTGACGAGTTGTGTAGAACCAAAATGACCCCCACTAGAAATGCTAGCAACACGTTAAACCTCATAGATGGGGCAGGCAAGGGGGTAGAGCTGGGGGCTGAGACAAAGACACAGTTCCCAAGTAGTGCAGACGAAAAAATGTGACAGTTGCAAGGGACTGTGACACAAAGTTTAGGAACAGAGTGTACCACATGAGTTACCTGGACTACGGTAACACGTACGAGAGGCACAACCACTACAATAACAGGTCTAGATACGCACATCCTGATAAAGTCATAGTTGATGTTCATACCTTGAAGCCTGTCTGTTATAATGAGATCTTTAAAATACGTCTGCACCCTGAAACTCTTAGTGTGCCCGCGCCCTCAATCCCACTAGAAGCCTGATGAGCAAAACAATAACGTTGTCCACTGCCAGCTTTCTTTTCTTGTGTACTAGAGTTTGTGTACCTGAGCAAGGGACTATTTTAGGACAATTAGCAGGGTAGGACTTGGATAGAAGATATAAAAGTGGCCCCATTAGCAAGCCAGCTAGAAATGCATCCTACATTTACAAATCTGACCAGTTTTGAATTTGTAAACAGGCTCTACATGTGTTGTGCAAGATATGGGAAACTGCATGCATTTGTGCTTGCTGTGTTTGCGGCAATATCAGAGAAATTAACAGTTAAACAGGTTCAGCAGTCCATAAAACAGGACCACCAAGAGCTAAAACCGACTAAAAAAGGCTATCTGGCACTGCGAGATCAATTAGTACAGCATAATGGAAAAATTCAAAATAAATACCTTTACAACATTCCAGATCTTAAAAGTTATGGACGCTTCCGACAAGGAGTTGCTGCATCGGGCTTCTCAACGAGCCTGAGGCTAAAGAGTGCTGACTCAGAATAAAGTGTATGAGAGAACAGCAAAAATAGAAGCGAGCAGTACTGTAGCTGTTGGGCCCTCAAAATAAAATATAATACCATAAAAAAGCATTAGCAAAGCCAAGACGTCGGTTCTTTACTATTAAAGGCAAGACCTATTGCTGTTGCCAGTGCTTGTTAACTATACTGTTGCGCTCCACAAGATAACTGGCACCTTCTCCAAGCGTGTTTTTCATGCAGACTTGCTAATGGCTTAAATTGATGCTCCAAGTCCCCAGTAAATCGTTTATGCTTTCACAAATAGCGCACATTCTGCTTTTGGACGCTGCTGTTTTGCTTCTCGGTAGAAAAGTCTGTCTTTGGAGGTAGCGAATACTATAGGAAGTTTTCATACATTTGAAGACACTTTTAATATGGCACTCTGGTCTGTCACTCCAGCAAAGCTTTACAGCAAAACCCGCTCCAGAAATAACGGCACACCACAATAGCAAAACTGCTCTACGCGTTGTTATTGATTTAGCATTTTAAAGATGTGTTCAGCCTTCCTGGTAACGTGTCTGAGCACACCTCACTCACTGCAAGTTGTACTTATCTGATTCTTCACACTCCCCTCAAACCTGCTCTTAGAGACCCCATTCATCTCTCTCCTCATGGTCCGGCTCTCGGTGTGCGGCGGCTTCGGCCTCCTGTGGCCCCCAGGCTCTTCCACCTCTCTGCAGCAGGGCCCGGGAGTACGGACCTCTGCCCACCTCGGGGCTCGAGGAGCGTCGTCCACCCTCGCTGTCCCGGGGTCCGACAGCGTACCGGAGTCGCACCACAACAAGCCGCATTCTGATTGGCGAAGCGTATCCCCCAGCATACACAGTACACTGCGCCCGTGCAGTCCTGCATCAGGGAGAAGCCACGTTGCTAACAATGGGCATCTTTGGGTCAGGCATAACAATCCGGCAGAGCCGGTGAGGGTGTCTAGGTGCCTCTGGCAACGAACAAAAGGGCTCATTCTATGCCTCATCCCTACATGGCTCCTAGTGTTCCCAGATGCTCGAGCCTTTCATGCTAATATGTAAAAGAAGGACTGAAGAAGAGGGGCAAGAAGGCATGAACAAGGGGAGTGGGGGGTGGGAGAGAAGGCATGAACAACGGGAGTGGGGGTGCGGTAGAGAAGGCACGGACAGCTGGAGGGGGGGCACGGGAAGAAAATAGTACTAATGCAACACAAAGTAAAGGGGTCAGTAACCATGGAAGGACACAAAAGACGACATAGCCATCATAAGGAGGGACTAACAGCCTATAAACCAATCGGAAGGCAGCATTTAAGACACAAGCCAATGAAAAAGATGGGCGGAGAGTGGGCGGAGCTTCCACGGAGCTTCCCCTCCATACTGAATACTGCATGCCTCGCAAAGTGGGTAGTGCATGTGCTGCAACGCTAGGCTCGGCCTAAAAAGGGACCTTCTGGACCTGTGGAGGACTCTCAGAGGACTGTGCTGCTGCCTGTGGCCTGCTGTGTACTTCAGAGAGCTGCCATGATGCTTGAGAATGACACTTCTGCTTGAGCCCAGAACATCCACAGTGACTACAATGGCTAGTTGGTTGGCCTCCTGCTCAGAGCCTCAGGAACATAAAAGACACCAACCATCTTGAATAGCACCTGTATCCAGCCTTAGGGAGTCCTGATCCTCCAAGTGGTGCCTATCTGGTCCTGTATCCTTGGTTGGCACCAGAGGTCACTTCTCCTCAATGGATCAACAACTTCTAACCAGCACCGGTCCAGCTCAACGCACTTCGGTGCCAATGCATCTAGACGCAAGTCCTTGCATCACTAGTCCCCGACTGGTGGTTCCATCAGCCTCAATGCAGTGTGATGCCTTCCGACGCCCGCATCACAGCTCCCGTTTCGGCAGCTTCAACTGCACTGACCCAGCGCTGATGCCGGACCTCGCATCACAGCAACTGCTCGATGAATCCTCTGTGCAGCGCAGTGCAGGCCAGCACGGACTGCGGACCTAGACCCCATGGACACAAGGCACTCTCGAAAGCAGACTGAACTCAGCCCTGTACCTGGTCTGCTTCATCGCGATTGGCCTGGACTTGTGACTTTGTCCCAGTCCAACTTGACTAGATAACCACACTTGGCGCTTTTTTTTTTTTTTTTTAGCTAACTTCACTGTAAACGTTAAAAATTCATAAATCTGGTTCTACTGATTGGATTGTTGTCATGGTGGTGCCAAATAATTTATTAAAGCTTACTCTATGGTTCTAAATTAGTGTGGGATATCTCCGGTGTTGTGTTTTCACTTTGTTACTGTTTAAATGTGGAATAAATACTTTACACATTGCCTCTAAGTTGAGCCTGACTGCTTTTGTGCCAAGCTACCAGAGGGTTAGGCACAGGTTAATTTAGTGACTCTTTGTGGTTCATCACGACAGGGATTGTGGCTGATTCTTGAGAAGGGCTCACACCTCCATCAACCAACAACCCAATTTCTCACACTCTGCCTCTCTGAGCAACCTTGCTTGGACCCTTGGTCAAGAACTTCTTTGATAACAGACTAGAAGAAGAATGTGATCCCTAAACAATGTCCCGAAACATGCTCGACTGTGCCTTCCCTGAGATAAGTCTGCTTAGAATGTTTTTTGGCCATAAATACTGTCCCCATCTTCTCTGCCAAGTTATTGCTCATCTATTGTTTGTTAGTTAATAAGGTGCGGAGCTAGCGGATGGAGAGAACACAGTATAGAGAAGCCTTGTGGCTTCACCTTCTGTTCAAAGTCAAAGAGATCCATTTGTGGTGATCATTGAAGCCTATCACAAGCAAGAGAGGAAGAGGGCCAACACTCAAGCACACCCTCCTGAATACCAAATGATATCACAAATGATGCTGCAACGGGGAAAAGTAACCTACTCTGAGATTATTTGTGTGTTAATTGTCCTTAATCAGTGTAACCCGAGGGAATCCATAAGATATTGGTGTCATTGTCTCCTGATCCTGACCATGATGGTATTTAATACCCAAGAAAAGGGTGTCCAAATTAGATAGCACAAGACTGGTATGAGAACCTTACGCCTCATGAAATTGCATGGAACTACTGCAATAGTTAGGCAGGGAGCTGTGAGGCCCTAAGGAAGACAGTTAACCTGTTGATGGTCAAAACATGTTGGCCAAAAAAGTGGGTTGAGAAACCATTGTATTTTATCAGCTATCCGTCTAAATCACTTTTAATCATACCAAGGGTACTTGCCAATAAAGGGAACTCCTAGGGTTTCCTTTTAGGTCTTTTTACTACCCACCTGGATCCCTGCTATGGTCTAAGTGCTCCTGACAAGGTTGAGTCCGCCGGAGTGGTATTTACTTACACTGGTGTGGAGGGGCTTCAGATTATGAAACATGCCACAATAAGTTATGGGTGAGGCTTCCTGTCCAATATCTTTTGAATCCCTTTGGGTTACACTGGTCAAGGATGATCCTTCAAAGGTGTCTGGAATACTTGAATATTTATGTCAATTGTCCAATAAATATTTTGCAGCAAGAATAGTTGGTTCACAATTTGTGAGCAGTTCTGATGGTCAATGTCAGATGCCACAAACATGTCACGTCCACTTGGAATGATTCCATAGGATTCAAGATCATATGAATGCGAGGCATCTGAGGCAATTGTCCCAGTAAACTGAAACGAGAGATTCATAAACACAGCCTTTTGCACAATGCAATTAGGGCTATGCCAATGTCAACTGAAGCCCAGAGATCTCCTTCCTTCAAAAATTTATTGATCCATTTCTTTTATTTCTTTTCTGAGCAGCCTTCCATTACAGATTCAAATAATTATGTTTTGGTGATATTATCGGAGAGAATTAATCAATTTTCAATCTCACGAAACTGCAACCTATTTATTTGTTTCAATTACAGTGCTGGTGAAATTATTCTATTTTGTGTGTATAGTATCCCGCCCAAGTGCTTTTTATGGCAACAGACGTTGCTGGAAAACTAATAATCAAAATTTGAATGTGTATATTTTCACTCCATAAATAATCATTGTTTTCCTGTGGCTGTTTTCGAGATACATAAGCCTGCTGCTTCTCAGAAGCTCTGCGTGGAGACTACAGTGTTACTATGTGATAAGCAGCGCATTGATTAATTAAAATCTTATGTACCGTAATGGGTTTTCAATCTCTTTCAGTACGTACAGCTCTCATATCTTGGGGTCATGTTTGCACTTTATAAAACTCTCTAAATAAATACGGAGTCGTGGATGGTATTTCGTAGGAATGGTGTACTGTAACCTCCAGTGGCCAAATTAGAACAATCAAAATGTAGCACAGTAACATTCTTTGGAGTAGTCAATATTTAGTGCTTACTGAATGCCATATGACTTAAATAGAATATATTTTACAGCATGTAGGTTATAACTTGATGCAAAATCCCACTCCAGGGTCTCTATTAACTTTCTCTGCATGAAAAAAGGCCCAGGACAGACTTTTTAATTACGCCCGCATAATCGAAGTAATTTTGGTGCCTCCGCTTTATTCTTTGGTGTTGAATTACTGATTATTCCTGCCTGCCCAAGTAAGAGTAATTTGGGGCAAAGAAATTGTGTTGTGAGAGGACATTTAGCGAGCAAGAGTGGGCGCTCGCAATATGTCTTATGTTGCATTTAGAGCTATGGCATAGTGCAAAATGCATCCTCGCAGCAATTTTGGGCATGAGTGGGAATTTTGAGCTAAAACAATAGCGCTATATGCTGGGAGTAAGTTGGGGGGAAATCCTACCCCAAGACTACATTTAGGGAGAATGAGCGCCTGCTCATACTCGCTATTCATGTTCTGTTGTATTTAACTCAATTTATTAGAGCAAAAAGCATTATTGCGCCCATTTTGGACGCAGCAGGCGTTTTTGCACTATGAAATTGTGCCAAATGCAGAATTACTCATCTTTCATATTTAATGCATAATCGAGCGGAAATTTTGCGTGATTCTGATTACACTACACTAAGTTATGCAAGTTATACCCACCCCTACATAAAACCTTTAAGTGGATATAAAAAGTAGTGGCAAAGGGATTTTCTAAGCTATTCTGGCACTATCTAGCACATTTTCTCCAGTCACATTAGGCAGAATTGTGTTTCACAATGATGTGTCGTTTGTATGCATTTATTCAATTTTATAAAACACAGAATTATTTTTCTGCCTGTATTACATCTTCCTCTTTAAAATCCGCTGACTAATGTAGGGTTTGATTGAATATATAATTCATTACAAGAGAATCAATTGATTTTAATATTGATAAATTAAGAAATGTAAAACATTTTTTATTGCAGAGTCTCAAAGTATACAGTTTTAAATCGAAATTATTCAGTCAATTGCCAGTTTTGCCATCACAGTATACTAATATCAAATGCAATGTATCAAATTATATCTATATCTATATAAATATACATAAATACATATATATGTGCGTATGTGTGTGTATGTAAACATATATATCATATACTCCATCACTCATGACACGTTCCATGACGTCATTAATAACATCATTGTAACATCAGAAATTACATCATTTACGATAAAACTGTGCATGGCAGGGGTGCAAGTTATAGTTACCATAGGGCAGGAGTACATACTATTCACAAACTTTCTTATTTTTGCCAGACAAAGTCAGACATCTGTGTGTCTGTGAAACTTATATGGAAACATGAATGTGGTTTTAAAATATGGAAGGAGTGAGAAGTGTATGTGTCTTTTAGGAATGGAGTCAAGAGTGTGTGATATTAGTCTGGATGTATATGAATTATAAGTGTGTGGGTAGGTTGTGTGTATGAATCGCTGTGGAGTGTGGGTATCCATTATGTGTGTGGGGTGTGTCTATCTGTTTGAGTATATATAAAGTCCAAACCCTGTGTATTTTATAATTGTGTGCCCTCTTAATCAGCAGTATGTGTCTTTTCAAAATGCATAGAGGCAGGAATATAAAGTCAGCAGTGTGGCATCTTAACTGCATGGACTGCTTGTGTTTTGAGTATGTGTATCTCCTGGAGTTTCTGACTGAGTGTTTATAGAATCAGGAGTGTGCATGTTTTACGATTTTGTGTGTCAGAATTCTGGAGTGTGTTTTTCAAAACAGTGTAAAATATTTGAGTGTGTATAGAGGCAGCGGCAGCATATTTTTAGGTCGAGCCTAGGCAGTGCATGCGCTGTCTCTCGACATACTGTATTCAGTCTATGGGCTTACAGCCCACCTCCAGCTCCTGATTGGCTTTTGTCTCTGTCCTTTAAATAACGTTGCTTCTAATTGGATAATGGCTCCTGCTTGTCCCACCTTTATTCTCAATTGTTGACTCCCATGGATCCCCCGGACTGGTCTTCCTCCACCTCTGGTATTCTATGCCCTGTCTTTGGAACTTTGTTTTTACAGTGACACAGAGAGCACTTCCAGCACGGCATGCCCAACGCCGTGCTTTATCTTTAAATATGGCAGCTGTGCCTTTCTTTTATTTTCCACGGTGTGGCTTGCAGGGTGACTCTCACTTTGCCAAACATGGGCTAAGTAACCGAGGCACATCAATACAGCCCACAACTCCTTCTGCTGCTCCAGAGTGCTGTCGGCGGAGTGCAGTGCAGCACCACTTCACAGTGCCTCACGCAGTGCTTAATTTGTGCCAGTGCTTTCCGGTGCTTAGCACCGGCACTTCTTTATCAGGGCCGGATCTAGACATACCTGAGCGCCAGCTCACATAGTGGCAATGTGTGTCACACAACATCGGCACTTCATTGCAGCCTCCAGTGAAGAGCCAGTCGATATATCACAAACTAAAGTAAATCCATGCATTCAGTCAGTGTTGCGCTGGGTGGGCCACTGACTGGGCAGGATTTGGTCCTGCGTGCGGCTGCGTGACATTTAAAAAATTAAACGCTTCCCTCTTTGTCATGACGCACATACGCACGACGCACCTGCACTATTTAGTCAGTCAGGCAGTTCAATTGAAGAGGGCAGCAGCGTGTTGTGCAGTGCAGCAGCAGGCTGCAGGCCTCGGAATCAGATTAATAAAAGCAGTAAGTAATTCTGCTTTTTCTTGAGCTTGCCGGCCATTACAGTTTTATGTCAGCCAGGTGAAGTGAAAATAATTTGTACCCACGTCGCTCCTCCTGGGAATAATGCCCCGTCATTCATAGCAGCTAAGCTGAAATATGGGAGATTTCGTTGGAGACAACTAGTTTTGACCCTCTAACTGATGCTCACTTCCGGGCTATACTTAGGAATATTTTTTTACTGCATGCTTGTTTTGGCTTCTGATGTTCCCTAAACCAAGTATTGCCGTTAAACATTATGTTTTGTTAATATAGTGTGGATAGCTGAGTTGATTAATGTGCATGCTTTTTTATAACACAGTGACAACTCTTTCCTACTGTGTGCCCCTACGAAACAGTTTGTTTAATTCTGTATGTGCTTCTCTTTAAATTTAATCAGAGTGAGACCAATTTGTGATTGGGTGGGAGGCAGGTAAATTGCTACCGAGAGTTAAATCTGTATGAATTAATATGTTGGTATCCCTCCCTACTAATCCATACATTTATATGACGCCTAACCAGCAGACTCTAGAGATTCTCGTTTCATGATGTGTCCCAAGCTTTAAGATCCGCAGTTTTCACATGTTCTGAATTGCCTGAATGGTTGTTTTGCTGCCTTAAAAACGTTTTGAGTGCAGAAGTGAGGGGTCGTGGCGCAGTGTCAGTGGGACTTTTGGCAATTAGAATGGAAATTGTGCTGTCAGTAATTGACAGAGCGCTGCCACAGCATGTTTTAGTAATATTTTTGCAACAGTGGTTTTCAAAATGCCCCACTGCTTACACACCCTCACCACCTCCGCCGGAATTTGCAAAGCTCATTTACTATGCTTGCTCTTTGTGTGATGCTTGGATTTTTTACAATCCTACCACTTTAGTTATGTCATTGTCACTTTAGCCAATTTGTTCCAAAATTGTACTTTAAATGCACTTTTATTTTCATCATTTTCAAAAGTGGTCGTGGGTTAGAGGAACCTCCTATGAAAACCTTATTTGAGGAAGGCTCCCTTGCTGAAATTCAGATCGGTTATTACATTTGCCTTTCAGCAGTGCCAGTTGAGGATGTGGGTGGAGCCGATAGAGTAAGAGGGTGGGGCCAGTGGAGGAAGTGGGTGGAGCTGGGGAAAGTGGGAGTGGCCTCTTACACAAATTTGAACACCTGGACTTAATATTGTACAAATTAAGCACTGGCCTCACGTCATTATGCACAGCGCTTCACGCCATTATGCACATTGCTGGCCCTGTACTCAAGACACACCGACATCGCCCGTATCAGCCGCACTTCATAAATACAGGTACTACTGGGCCAGGGCGATCAGGACTGCTGGCCCTTGCGCCTACCTGGGCTGAGCGTAGGGGGAAGACCTACTTTATTGACATTCTGACCGCTCCAAGTTAGTAAAACAACATTCCCAACATGGGAAGAGGTGACTGGAATACTTTTAGCAAGATTTCCGTAAAGGCTCTAAAACGAGCCCTGCTGATATTTTTGCGCACCGCTTTGGTATCAGTGAAAGTGCATATCCTGGCACAAACGGACTGCTTTGAGCTCGGTAGGAACTCAGAGTCCACACTCTACCAGGAGGTGGATTGTGTTGGCAGTGAAAGTGTTACTAGCCGTGACACTGCTAAACATGGAGGTGCGATTCATCAACTCTGTTTCTACTTCAACTTAAAACTACATTTTGTTTCTTTCTCTGGTTTATGAGTAACATCCTGTGGGTATCTCAGAGCCTTCCCTCTTAGAAGGATGTTATTATTATTATTTTCAGGCAGCATATTACTCTTGTTTCCTCTCCCTCCTTACTTATTTCCCATTTTTTAATTCTCCAGCGCTGCGAGGTCATAAGAATGGCAAAAGCGCTAGGCAAATATAATCACTCCACTGAAAAATAAAAAATAAAAAGTAAAATACATTGTCATTTTCAACTCCAAGAGCTCTAACTTTCACAAATGTGAGACCGGCTGCATCGCAATGCTTGTTCTGACTTGCAGCCTGCCAATTAGACACTTTATATTTGTACCCTGACATTTGGATATGCAAATGGTAAATGGGAGGCACGAGAAAAACCTTACTCTTACAATCACAATCCTTTATTTATTTTTTAATTGGGCCAGAAAACAGTCAGCAAAAACAGTTTTACAAACGGTTTGTGAATTTAGGGTCCAAAATCCCTACCAGACAAATCAAGTCTTGAATAACAAAGTTCTACTTTTATTCCAAGTTTTGTGTGATTCTGTTCAGTTGTTTTTTCTGTAGTTGAGAGGAAAAAGATTCCCGTTGAAGTTGAAAAGGGAAATGTGACTTCTTTTACCCCACCTTTATTTTCCCCACATGGCACTTGCCATGCTCAACCCCAATTGGATGAACGTTTTTGCGTTGAACTGTTGAACTGTGAAGAAAACAAACACTGGCTTTTTAATGGATACTTGGACCTAACTATAACTACATATTTGCTGTCACCATAGGCCTTGCTCACCAGGGGTTGACTGCCTACGGTGGGTCGGCTCAGGACCAGGCCTGCCTACAGTGGGGGTACCTGCGCACAACGTGGTTGGCCTGCTGCGGCAGGTGGGAGACGTTTGTGTGGGAATTAGCTCTGTTTCACTGTCAGATTTTGTCAAATGCTTTTCATCAAATATTTTTCATGAAAGTGTTAATAAAATGTCATGGCATTTGCATAGGTGAACTCACATAGTATTACTCACCCAGTTTACCAGCAAAGTAGATTTTATTTATTACTTTCTGAAAAGTAAAGGTCTGAGGAGCTTCCTATGTCTGACCTGCAGCGGCACACACAGGTTGGCACCAAGCACACTAACTCATTGAATTTGACTCAGTGTCGCTAAATTCTAAACTTACAGGTCATTCATGAGTAATATTTCTACATATAAATGTACCTGTCCATTTTATGCACTTCTTAACTTGGTTACTTTCAATTATTTACGCCTTCACAATAAAACAATAAGCCTTAAGCTTAGGAGCATCTCTGAATTCAAATCTACCCACCTAAAGCAGGTAAAGTGTCATTGGTTGCGTTTCAGCATATGATTAATAAGAGCAATATACATGTACTACATGAAGGAAGATGTTTAGTAACAAAGCAGTTGAGGAGTGCTTTAGTATAGTCCGTCTGTTGCAGGCTTGCTGTGATAGTGACCTTCTGCCAGTTTTTAATGTTAGGCTCACCCTGCTGGAGGCTGCCTGCCTTTGGGAGTAGGGCTGGCTTTAGCGCTGGTGGCGCCTGGTGCGACAATCACTCTTGGCACCCCCACATCCTGTGTCTGCCCCCTCGGATTCTCTCACTACCACCTGCAAAAGTGCCCCTCATCTCTGCTATGATAAGTGTTGGACTTGGCCCTTCTGGCAGGTTCACCCCTGGACTTTTTGGCTTTTTATTGGTGACTTGGTGTGGTAATTTGTTTGGTTTCTGCGCACTTTCCCTGTGTCCCAGGGTAAAGTGCGTGCGTGCTCCGAGTGCATGTGGTGAGATAGGCCTGCCCTCCCATAGGAATGCATGGGGAGTGTATGTGTCCCTAGTAGTTCCTGATGCGTGGGGTGTGCAGGCCCGAGTTTGGTATGTGCGGACTCGTGGGAGTGAATGCTGCGCGATGATGTGTGCGGCGTGCATGTACCTAGTGTGGAAGTGCCACTTCTAGAAGTGGGCACTTCTGTGTGCAGTGTGTCTGTCGCGTGATTGGCTGGTCATGTCATGTGACGGGCTAGGGATTCCCCAGAGTCAGGATGAGTCACCCAGTGGTGAATGGGGAGATCAGCAGCTAGATGGGTGGGAGGAGTACACCTGGGTCCTGAATAGGACAGGGTTTTCCACACACAATGCTGGCCCCGCCCCCTGCGGTGCGACTGACGACCCTAGCCCTGCCAATGAATAGAGTGAGGGGCTGAGCACATCAAGGGTGCTCCCCAACCAGCTGCGACTGGTTTTCCCCCTCACCCTGAACCCAGAACAAAGAGGTTTGCTGTATAAAAAGGGGCTGTGTCCCCTTACAAGTTGTTCTCTGCCAGGATCTTACCTGAGGGGGGCTGCTGCTGCCGCTGGACCAGAGGACCGCCACTTGGATTACCTCCCTGCCTGGAGGCCCAGTGAGCTGGCTCTGGGTCCAGCCTTGCCCCCCACCCCTGCCCTGCTGCATGCAGGGAAGAACTCTGCTGGACTTTGTGGTGGTTTTTTTTGTATGCCTAAGCGCTGGGAGCGCTTTTCTTTGGCTTATAGCGCTAGGAGCGCTTTATTTGGACCCCCAGCGCTTCTAGAGCGCTTTCATTGTTGGCAGTAGCGCTAGGAGCGCTTTAGTTCTGCTAGCCGGTGCCCACCCGGCGTTCGCCCCGTCTTTTCCGAGCCTGAAGTCCCCTGGCAGGTGCCCACCCTGCCAGGGACATTGCCACTCCTAGCGGGTGCCCACCCCGCTTATTTGCGTACTTTTGCCCTTAATACGAAAGCGGGTGCCCACCCCGCTTCGTGACGCTCAGCGGCGGGTGTCTACCCGCCAGGGACTCTTTTCGCTGTAAACGGGAGCCCACCCCGTACTGCCACCGTCACCAGGAGCTCTGGGCCGCCGCGCTGCCTGCGGCGACCCGGAAACAAAGAGAAGTCCGGCCTTCCTGGGGGCGGGGCCGAAGCCCGGAAGAGGAGCGGATGGGAGCCTACCCCGCGCTCCTGTGAGGACGTGTGGTGGCTTCCCCTGCAGGGCTCCCGTGAGTGGTGAGAGCCCTGCAAGGTCCAGCGGAGCAGCGCGCCAAAGAGAGAAGCGGAGCCGGAGGTTCGGCGGGAGCCCACCCCGCCTACCGAAGAAGAGGAGAGCCCCGCGACAAGACCAGGAGCGCCGCCGGAGTCCCGGTGAGTGGGGACGACCGTGTGGTGCTCGGAGCAAGTGCGCTCCAGGGGGGCTCTTGCCCGGAGGGGGCCGGAGCAGCCTGGTCAGTCACAGAGCGCTGGTGCGCTCCAACAGCCGCATTGATTCTTTCCGAGCCCCGTGAGGCTCCAGCAACTCAGGGGCACTTTCGTTTTCCAGAGCCCGAGAGGCTCAAGCGCCCAGCAGTATTTCTTTCGAGTCCCGAGGGACTCCGCGGCCACGAGTGGTTTATCGAGCCTGTGAGGCTCCAACAGGGGCAGTCCTTGGTCGTTTAGAGCCCCGAGGCTCCAACATCTGGGGTCCTGAATCTGTCGAGTCCCTGAGCAGGACTCCAACGTGGAGGCCAATCATTGTTTTAGAGCGAGTGCGCTCCAACGTGGGGATTGTGTTTTGTTGAGCCCAGTGAGGCTCCCACGTACTCGGGGGGCATTTCTCTTTTGACTGAGTGGCCCCAGATGGCAGCGGGCCACTCCCACCTTGCCCCCATTATTTTTCGAGCCTAGAAGGCTCTAGGGGGCAGTTCCTGCTGTGCAGAGCCCACGAGGCTCAGGGGGCATTTCAGTTGGTTCAGAGCCCTGGGAGGCTCCAGTTGCCCAGCACTTAGTGGGCAACTGCTACGTGTAGGTTGTGCTTTGTGCGCCTGGTTTGCGCAGCCTGCGCTGCATGGCCCTGACTTTGCTGGGACATAGGGCGTCCTTGCCCCGACAAGGCCAGTTGGCCTAGGGACTGCCACAGTGGTGGCTAATGTGAGTTTTTGCGCTAGTGTACCTTTTCTGCACCTCTGAATGTGTTTATGCGTCATGTGCTGTGCTTTACACCTCTGAATGTTATGCATGTGTTTATGTGCTTAGACCCCTACAGGTATTGTGATACTTAGGTGGTTGTTTTCTCCCTAGTACAGGTGGTGCTAGTGAGGTCCTGATTCCCTGCGCAATATTTGCCTAAGGTGGTTAGGGTTGCGTAGGTGGTACTTACCTGATACCAGTAGTTACTGGTTGGGTGCTACATGTTCTATTTTAGTGCTACAGTGATTGTAAGTGCTATGGTCTACAGTATTATTCCTATGTTCTAAAAAGTGCTAATTCCGGACAGTGGTCCATGTGGCCCTGTCCCCTGTACATATAATCCCTTGTAAATTCTGCCCGTGCCTGTTGGCACATTGTAGAGTGTGTGTTTTTATCTAATGTGTTGTGTATAATACAAAGGCTATTTTTATAGAATACCTTGTGTGGAGTTTCCTTTGTGGTGGGCCTTGGGTGTTGTTGCTGGGTGCGCGCGCAAACGCTTTACACATCGCCTCAGGGATAAGCCTGTCTGCTCGTGCCAAGCTACCAAGGGGGTGAGCAGGGGTTATCTTTGGCGTGTAACTTCCTTGCCCTGACTAGAGTGGTGGTTTCTGTCTGGCTTTGGCGCAAGCCCTAGCCAACCAGAAATCCCATTTCTAACAATAAGATATTGCTAAACACAGCCCCCCCACCCCCGAGGTCACAGCGCCCCCTCCACAGGTCAGCGCTCAGTGCGGCCGCACCAGTCGCACTGCCCTAAAGTCGGCCCTGTTTGGGTGCCTCGGTGAGAGCAAGAGGTCAGGGAGGGGGCAGAAGAGGTGCAAAGGCAGCCAGAGACTAAACTTTCCCGCAAATAAAGTGACATGGGGCAACATCTGTGCTTTTACAGTTGCCAAATTCTGCTTATGTAGACAGTTGAATGGCGTGACAGTTTAAAGCACCAATTGTCACGCCTCTCATTTGCTAAAATACAGTGATCCATTGCTCCAGTAGCTATCCAGTCAAATTAGGTTAGTTAGGCCACAGTCTCACATTATTCAAATACTGTAGCTCCGAGTGATTTCATGTTATTTCAAATATCCTAGGTAGCCTCATGATAGTAACAAATTTGCTCTAGCTTTCACTAGAAGCCAGTGCAGTTTCTGAAGTACTGGGGTAATGTGTATTCTTCAAGGGAGGTTATTTCATCATCTATCTGCACAGGATGTAACATCCCAGGAATTCCCATGATCCATCTGCACAGGAAGTGCCATTACTGGATTTCCCATCATCCACCTGCGCAGAAATTTACATTACTGGAGTTCCCATCATCCATCGGCACAGTGAGTGACATCACTGGTTTCCAGCTAAAAATGTCTTTAAAAGAAGAAGCCAAGCAAGAAGATTCGTTTTCATCATCCATATGCACAGAAAGTGACATCACTAGATTTCCCATCATTCACCTGCACAGGATGTGACATCTCTGGATTTCCTATTATCAAACAGCACAGGAAGTTTCCATACAAAAATAAAAGAAGAAGCTAAGCAAGAGGACTCATTTACATCATATATCTGCAGTAGAAGTGACATCACTGGATTTCCCATCATGCCCCTGCACAGGAAGTGACTCCTTCCCCACCTATGACCTACTTAATGGTGGCTGCAGTGCAAATATGTGCAGTGGGCATCCCACTGGCACACCAAATGCAAGACCATATGGGCCCACCTGTGCCTGGACCATGCCAAGTGCCAGGAAATCTGGCCCTTGCACCTCTACACCTCATTCACTGCACCCACAATTGCAACAACCCACCCTCTCACACTCACTCAGTCCTGCAACCTCCCATGCAACACCCCCAATTCACATGTATGCACCTCAAAACCCATTCAATGACCAAGCTTGCCACAGAGTTCTGGGACCTGCTGCATGACAATGCCTCAGACCTACTTTTCCTAATGGAAACATGGCTGAACCACACACCAGCACCTGACATTGCAACAACCATCTGCCTCTACCCAGCTACAAGATCACAGGTAAGACGGACTTCAAAAGCCCGAGGCGGTATCACCATCATTGACAAGAATGCCAACAGCTGCACGAACTCTATGGACACATTATCCTCCAACATAGAACACCTATCGTCCAATCTCCACATCACAGCCAGTTTCACCCCAAGTGGTAGTCACATCTACAGACCACCAGGACTGCACACTAGCTTCACCGACACCATCAAGGACTTCATCACACCACTTGCCCTAGATGCTAGCAATTCCATTCTACTCCAAGACCTGAACTTCCACCAGAAAGACTAATCTGACCCCAACTTAAAAGTACTCATCGAAGACCTTGAAAGCCTGGGTCTCACCCATTGAGTAAATGGACCTACCCACATCACTGGACACCTGTCTGGACATTCTGTTCAGTACTTTCAAAAACTTACAAAATCTGAATTGATGAGCCTATACACCTGGACAGATGATGCCCTCATCAAATTCAGCATCCCCGTTCTAGTCCAAAGCATGCGCACAACTGCCAGATATGCCTGCTGAAACTGGAACACCATCACTGCAACAGCTTCCCCAAGCTATCAAGAAAATCAACAAATGGATCGCCTTCTGCACCAACTCCCTGGTGCCCTCCAACACAGCAATGCAATGATATCTAGGCCATTGGCCAGTTGCTACATGGAAAAACTGAGACTGACAAAATGCCACTACAAACAACTGGAGTGCAAATGGAGAATGAGTCAGGACAATGCAGACAGGAGCACGTTCAAATCCGCCATGAGACATTACCACCAAATAATCTGGACCACCAAACACATCTCTCTGGCAGACCGCATCGATGCCAGCTCCAATAGAAGCAAAGAAATCTTTGCTATGATGAAGGATTTTACCTTAGTGACTGCCTCCAGCTTGAGCACCCCCATGCAGGACTTTTGCAACAATCTCTCAATTTTTCAGCAATAAAATCATTTTCAGCAACTTAAACATAGAACCGGACCCAGAAGACCTTTCTAAATTCCTCCTAATATTATCCAAAGCACCAATGCAAACCAAATCGCCCGTCATCACACCAGAAGAAACTGCCATGACCATCAAGCCCAATTGGACCCCTGCTTCCATTAAGCCTACTCCAGAAGACGCCACCTATCAGAACCATGCCCGCAGCCATTATGAATGCCTCACCTTTTCTGCGACCTTCCCAGATGCCTGCAAACACACAACTGTCCTCCTATTGCAGAAGAAACCTTCTGCAGACCGTTCAACGCTCGCCAACTAATAGCCAATCGCCCTACTACCATTCTTGGCCAGGGTCTTAGAAAAAATCATCAAAAGACGTCTCACCAACTCTTCAACACCACTCAATCTGGTTTCAGACACAACCACAGAGCGGGAAGTGCCCTCATCACCACCATGGATAACATCCACTTGACTACAGACATAGGAGACATGGCGACTCTCATCCTCCTGCATCTCTCTGCAATGTTTGACATGATCTCACACCCAATCCTCATTCAACACCAGCACAACATCGAAATCCAAGAAGGATCCAATCAGTCAGCTTGTCAAGGACCACCTCAGAGGGCTTGGAACCTCATCTGAATAGTTCCACAAAGGTCCCTCCAGAGCCCGACACTCTTCAATGTATACATGGACCATCTATCCAGTATCATCTGATCTCACTACATCAATGTTTTCTCTTACACTGATGACTAGGGGTGGGCAGTAAACTCCACTCCACCACTAGATTTTGCTGAGTTTTGCCCTTTCCGCTCTCTGCCTTGACACAGAGATCCAGAAAAACTCCACCAACAGCCGCATGGTGGAGTTGTTCTCGCACACAGCACATCAACATTAAATTAGGTAGCATGAGCGCAAACAAATAGAGCTAGGATAAGTCACGCCGTGATTTTTTAATACGGGTGTTTGCGGCAGGTCGCTACCGTTCACGCTGAGAAAGCAGCCACTTGAGTACAAAATCTACTTGAGCTGTAGAAAGAAGCAGCACACTCTGGCGTGCTGTGGGGTGCCATTTGCACTGATTTTACAGCGCAGAACGAACTCCCAGTGCTAAAAATCAGTGGGAGCAGTCTGACGTGCCAAAATTCCACGAATCTCGTGGAGTTTTTTACGTTTTTAAGGAACTCCATTAAATTCTGCAGAGTGAAACTCCTTCTCTCCCTCTCCCTCATGGACAATCAAGACGCCCAGTTGCTGGATGAAGCTCAATACCTGCATTTTTCAAAATGCGTATAGAATGAAGAACAACTGTGCGTAGGTGAACACCAACAAGACCAAAATCATGATCTGTGGCAAGAGCATTTCACTGTGGAACACCACCTGGCAACCAACTGAGCTAGGAGGAACATTTACTTCCACCACCCACTCTATCATCATAGATTGAAAATTCAACATAACTGCCCAAGGCAAGGCAGCACTGCCTCATGCTTCCATACCCTGACGATGCTGAGGAACATTTTCAAATGGCTCCAATTAGCACTTGGAGAACTGTCATGCAGGTACTTGTCACAAGCAAGCTGCACTATGGGAACACCCTCTATGTCAGGATAAACAAAAAAAACACCAGAATGCTGCAGGACATGCAGAAGTTGGCAGCCAGAATCCCTCTCAACCTTACTTGCTCAGTCACATCACACTACGCCCACAGGAGCTCTACTTGCTCCACATACACAAACAAGCACACTTCAAACTTCTCAACCACATTTTCAAGGCACTACATAACACTTGTCCAGTATACATCAACAATTACATCTGCTTTCACAGACCTTCCAGGCTCCTCTGTTAGTCTACATTCCTACTTGGACCCATCCCACCAAATCGATAGTCAAGCTTTTTCCTCCATTGCTCATAAAGCATGGACAGCAACAATCTGCCACTACGCATGAGAGACTCCTCCTCACTTCTGGAATTATATAAAAAGCTGAAGACCTCGCTTTTTGTGTAGTCCCATTAGGCCCTAGGTTTGGCTAGACAAACACCTGCACAGTGCCAAGATACCCTTCAGGTTGATAGTGCGCTCTACAAATCTACAAAACCTAACGTAACATATCATTAACAGTACTGGCTGCACTGTTTTGCAATTGTTTACCTTTTCCTTTGTGGAGTGTGGTCTTACTCATACAGAATTGTGAAAATCAAGTTTAGTAACATTTAATGCTCTGGCTGTGGTTGATCTGTCCTTCCTGTTTCATAGATGTTTCAAGTTAAGCCTATCCGATGCCATCTCACCATCACTTGAACATCACACTATGTCTGTGGTATACAAATGTTTCCAATAAAAATAAATCCATATATAAATGCATAAATAATACATTGATCAATTCTGGTAGAAATGTGATGGCAACATTTAAGAAACCTGCAGGAACTAATGGAACCAAAGAAGCAGCCAGATGACCTCTGAACTAAAAGCACAATTTTTTCACGAAGAGACTCCTACGTGCGTCCAGATCTTCCAGTTCAACTGTGTTTTAACATGAAGTACATGACCGTCTGATAAAAAAAACTTTTCACTCCCCAAAAAAAAATCAGATAGAAAAGTTTACTACTTGGTTAATTAAAACCATTACAATGATGGATACAATAACATAATATAATAAATATAAAAATTGATAATAATATGCTAAAAGCCACTTTGAGCACAGTACCAGAGCTAAGCACAGGTCCTGTACAGTAGTATATTCATAAACGTCAACACTAAAGCTCAAACCTACTAATATAAGCCTGCATTTCAGATGGTTACAACACTGCGACAAACCCCAAAGCAAGGTCTCCCCGAAATGAGGAATTACCAGGTGAATCAGTAATTCCTCATTCCTCCCGGTGGCATTTCATAATTTTGCCCAGTGCTCTCACCTGGAGATTCAGTTGAACTCTCTTGGAGAAAGTAAACAGATCCGGGGTGTTCCTGTAGATCTCATACATCTGCTAATTCTCATCACTGCAGATGACGGCCTCATCAGAAATAAGTGTCCACTCCTAATGATTGACTTAGTAAGGTAACTCATTGTGTCAGAGATCTGCTATGGACATCTGTGATTAACATGGAGGTGACAAGTCAAAACCCCAGCATGGTCAATTGAAGCGTGACAAGTACCACTGACCTGGATAATGGAAAATCTGCTATGTACAGCTACAAAAATGATACAGTGCTTTGCAAGTATTACATAAAAACAGGTTTATGTTATACAAGCTAAAGAAAATGTTGAAAATAAAGTGTTTTGCAAATGATGCATTATGAAATCTCTGCTGATCTCTGCATGTTTCTGATTAAGCTCAAAATTCCTGCATACTGATTTTCATGGACATTTGTACTTTGCACTTTGACTCCAGGGTCGGTTTGGTCTCTGTATATTATCTTACTCCACTATAAACACATTTACACACTCTATATTACTTGACACTCTGTAAAGATGGAATGTACACCTATTCTAAACTGAGAGTTATGGCATATCATGATGTTTCTCGCTCTTTCCATTGCATGTCCCTTCATGCTTTTTAGGTCTCGCCTAGCGTTGCAGCGCGAATGCGCTGCGATCGCTTTGCGAGGCATGCAGTATATACTGTAGTGTGGAAGCTTTGTGGAACCTCCGCCCACTCTTTGCCCATTGGCTTTTGTCTTAAATGCTGCCTTCCGATTGGTTTGAGGCTTGTTAGTCCCTCCTCATTCATAATTTGTATCCTTCCACTGCTATTGGCCCCTTTACTCCTGACACTATTTTCTTTTAGGTATCGCTTAGTGTTGCAGCGCGAATGGGCTGCCATCGCTTTGCGAGACATGCAGTATATACTGTAGTGTGGCAGCTTTGTGGAAGCTCCGCGCACACTGCCCATTGGCTTTTGTCTTAAATGCTGCCTTCCGATTGGTTTGAGGCTTGTTAGTCCCTCCTCATTCATCATTGGTATCCTTCCACGGCTATTGGCCCCTTTACTCCTAACACTATTTTATTCCCTGTCTCCCCACCCCACCACCCCCTCCCTCAGTCTTTGACTTCTCACCCTCCCCCCGACCCCCCGAACCCGTTCGTGTTTTCTTGCCTGCCGGGACTTCCGTTTTCCTCTTTATTATTGCCACCTTGAAATATGCGAGTTCAAGATGTGTGCTGTACAAAAACTTCTCGTGTTTAATTAACTAAATTCTAATGTTACTCTAAATATAATAAGACTGTAGGCAACATGCGGGGTTTGCATGGCAACTGACGCCTCTTAGTTCACAAATGGCATTGTTGTCGGGCGAGAGGAGCAGCAGTGTTTTAACTCATGCTTAAAACGAGCACTTTTAATAAATTCCTCTCAATTCAGTGCTATAATCTTGTGTACGGAGGTGACGCTCTAAAGAAATGCACTTTTTTGAATTCTGAAGAGACATTATCGCACATTTACATCATGTTTACTGTATGATTAACATGCCGATCATTTTCACGGCTCGCCCACTGGCTCGTATACGCTTGCCTCGTCTCAGGCTGGATCTACCTGTTAATTAATATATTGGCTCGCGCACCTCTAACAAAGAGAGATGAATGGATACATGACAGTGAGCCTGGTAGATGCTAGAGAAATAGACTGGTGCAGACAAACAGACAAAGTCAATCTCCATTGCCTTACGCCAGAATCATCACTTTCAATAACCTGGAAATCTGCTTGCAAATCCTGCATGCCCCAACCTCATCCCCTTACCTATTCTTAGCAGAAGCGGCAAATTCTGAGCTGTGTCCTGCTGATGCAGAGGAGCACGGCAGAGTCTGTAGAAGCGCTGGGATCCCTAGCCTCTCCAGGCAGGCACCTAAGCCTTCCGGGTGCCTTCACACTCAGGATAAATTAATACATTTTGTTCTGTGCTTTAGTCGCCCCTCTGTGAGCACTGTCTGGTAGATGAAGCTCTGTGTTAATAAACACATTCAAAGCGGTGGCTGTGTAGAAACAAACAACAGCCACATTACCGTACGTTTTGAACATGTAGTTAAATACCTGCTCATCGAGTACCTCATTGGCTGATCATTCCATGGCACTACCAAAACTACATTTGGACACATTTGCTCAACTGTAAAACACTCCCTTCTATGGGTCATTTAGCAACTCGGGGCTTTGGGGTTAAGTAACCTACTTTGGATGCTGTGTAAAAGAGTCAATATAAAAATTAATGCAATGAAACTAAGCAACCAGTACTGTCTAAAACACTGCGAAAACGGACACGCATTCTGGCATTTTGTTTACTTAATGTCGATTTTCTCATAGATGCGAGTAAAGTACTCTTAATATCTTAATGAAATCTGCACACTTTTAACTAATAGCACTGGGCGACCTTTGACAACTAGGCAATGAATACATTTTCATGTACCCCCGAAGCCAGCCTGTCCCCAACCCCCTTGGCAAACGTCATTGCCTCCCAGTGTTTGAGGGATAACCAAGACACAGGAGAGTGAGTCAAATAGTCTAGAACATGAAAGAGAAGCCGGGATTCATATTCACATGCTCCGATCCCGATCGCGTTGGTTAGTCTGTAATCACTACTTTTATTAACGAGTTTCGCATTAGTAAAGCACCACGGTGTGCACGTGTTGCGACACTTCACCCATGAGGTACGTGCCAAGCAATCGTTGACACAATCCACACTTTACGTCTTTTTCAATATATTTATTACGAAGTGCAGGACCTTTCCAAGGGATTTTGCACACTACATACATTCACTCCAAAAATAAAACGTGTAGGTAACAAACAGTGCCTTTTACAATGTCAATAGCTCTAACTCACAAATGTGAGACGTATTTGCATTGCAAATGCTTGTTTAACCTTATCTTGACTATAATTACAACTTAGACCCTCGGTACCAGCATCCTGGTTAATTAACTTAATTGTGATATGTGTGGTGCATCCTGTTGTAAGTTTTGAGACAAAAATTGCCAGGTCAAACTCCCTAATATTTATCAAGGTAAAAATGACAGGTATTTAACGGAACATGGAGATTGTGATGGGGGAAGCACCAACATCCACACCTTATTCCCCCAAAACTCAAAATTGCGTGGTATCTCATCAAAATATATTCAGCCTCGGTAGAATTGGAGTTCATTAGGGGAGACAAAAATCATTACTCTGAGATGCCAGTGTTCAACCTATATCAAAGTATATTTAACAAACGTTCTGACATGGTCTCATATCCTGTTAATATTCATTAGCAATTATTATTGCTTCTGATTATTTACCCAATTGTTTAATCTATGACCTGCTGGTTGGTCAACACTGCTTTTCAGAAGACCTGCTTCCTTTATAATACCATAAATAAATACATTTCTAATTTAAAAAAAAAAAAGAATAATAATTTTAAAAAAGTAAATGGGAGAGCAATAGAATTGTATGCTTTGCTGTAGTTTGTGTATCCTTTTGAAGTGATGCAGGCTTAACAAGACGCAGATTTCTAAGAACATCTAACAACTGAACTGACAGATGTGTAATGTGTCAATTTTTAGCATAACATAACATGACATGACATGACATAACATAACGTGTATTTGTAAAGTGCCTGTTCACCCAGAAGAGTATCTAGGCACTGAATAACAGATGTTCATTGTGCCATTTGTGCCATACTAGTGAAACATATATGTGGCTAAACACTTGTTTTGAACAATTGGACTAATAAACGCACATTCACACTTTTATTACAACACTGCAAATATTAAATTTCAAGTTCCGCAGTGAAAATGATTTGGAAAAACATTGTTTACTACCTCACACATTGCCTTTCTAACGACTTGAGAAAGAAAACCAGCTCTGCTAGTAACCAGGAGTCCTTTGCAATGTGACTTTGCCCTCTTCTATGCTTGTTTTGTTTTACTGCTTTTTAAATAATTGATAAACATGATGAAGGAAGCATGGACTAAATCAAATATGCAGGTATGCATCAATTATATGCTATTTATTCTCTCTTTTGGGGTTTAGGAACTTCATGACCCACTCAAGGCTTCCTCTCTAGTGAGTCACACTCAGCAATGTAATAAAAAGCACACCACACTCAGCACTTCCGAATGCATTCTGTATTCTGGAGGGTGAATACGCAAGGACTTGTAATAACATACAAAAGCATGGTGAAAGAGTGTGCAGATTAATATCACAAGAAGGAATTGGTGGTGCAATTCAATGCAGTACTCATAATTCACAAGAGCATCATCTGCGGTGATCTGTGAGCACAAGTTAAGGGCTCATGCAAGACAGCAACAAACAGAGTCTGACATTCAATGGATACACAATGGTTATGTGCAGTAGCATTAGATCGGGTGCAGAACACCATTTGAGCTCATAAATGCAAGGAAAAAAAACCAACATATCATCTTTAGTAGGAAGACCTTGATTCCACAGCTTTTTTTTATGCATTTTGGAAGCAAACTGAAAATAAATTCGCTCAACTGAAGCAAAAGTCAGAATTTGACATGCACAAGGCTTTGTTGGTAAGTCTATTGTTATGGAACTTACATGATCCCAGGGTAAGATTTGACACCCAGATAGTGCTACTCATCAGGGCCCAGGGTAGAACGGCCTCTCCCGCTGCTGGTTTTCCTGCCAGCGTTGTTGTTACCTTACCGATGCGCACAGCTGGACCAAGACGATGAGTAGCGGAACGAGTAGACAACGGAGAGAGGTGAGCAGAGAACGGGCGCGCTGTCCACTGCAGAGACAATGGGAGTTGCGAGAAGCGCACAATGCTATCTTTGCTATGCACGCGCAGGGACTATCAGTTCACATAAACTCCTCTAAGTGCAGGCTAATATGGATCTATTAACCACCTCCACCTCTTGAGAGCATCTGCTGCGTCACTGCAGCTCCTGGCCCTCATGCAACTGCAGATGGAGGAAAGAATTACACCTTGGCAACAATGTATCCTTAAAAATAAAGGAAACAAAACAGACAAGAGCTCTTAACAAGAGGGGGGGCATTGCTAAACTAAAACCTGAGCAGAACATCTCAGAGTTGTGTGATCATGATTTAGTCTCCTCTTTTAGGAGCTGATTTAGTGAGTTCTTTCCCTCCTTCCAAGCAGTCTTAAGCCAGAAATAATGATATAACCCTGAAGGCTGTTTTAGGATTGTCTTAAGCCAGTCAAAATGAAAGAAAGGCCTGTAAACGCAGAACAATGGGGCAGAAAATGGATTGCATGAAAAGTGCCCATAACAGGTTTCGAAAAAAATTTACGTTCCAAGGATCCAGACAGAGCAAGATGGTGGGACTGTGATTAAGGTCCAAAATGTCTAAAAAATAAATTTTAAAAAAAGCCAACATTAGGGAAATTAGGTCCCCAGCCCTGACGAGGATGTAACCACGTTGTAGAGTCTGTTTGATCATCTCAACGCGCATGCTCAATGCACTAAGAATGCATTATTACTTGCAGTAGAGGCATAAATTGAGATATAGACAAATGCAACAATGAGCAAGAAACAAATGCTTTTGAGCGCAGGTGGGGGATTAGAATGGTTGAAAGATGAATCCTGAATCCAGCAGATCCTGCATGGAAGTGACGTCCATGATAAAGGGATCCTCACTCCTGTTATTTCACTTTAGTGTGCCGATCTTCCTGCCCCAGCAGCGCATAGATCTGCACGCACGCATGTTAAGGTTCGAGAACAGGCTTCTACAATGAGTAGCTCATGAGCTACTGGTAGCTCTCCAGCTACCTGTAAGTAGCTCTCCTGTGTGTAGCCCAGCCCACTGAATTAAAGACTTGAAGCTTGTTGAATTAATATATGTTTACCATTCTATGCTTACCTGCAGGCTGCATGAGGCAGGGCTATATGGCAGGGGCGCTACACTGGCTCATGGACTTCCTTGACCATTGAACACAACTAGTTTCCCTGAATTCTTTTAAGTCGCAATTGATGCATATGGACAAGGGATCATGTTTGAGCCCTACTTTGTTTAACGTCTATATGGCGCCTCTGGCAGCTATCGTTAGAGCCTGTGGTGTAGAGGTTTTGTCATACACAGATGACACACAGCTTTTGTTCTCTTTGGCCATGATCCAGACACGGTAAAGAGCAAATTTTCAAACTGCATGTAGGAGGTCGCTGTCTGGATGAAGAACAACTGCCTCCAATTATACAGCGACAAAACAGAGATCATGTTGTTTGGCAGGGGTGCTGAGATATGGTCAGCCGATTGCTGACCCTCACACCAGGGAATGGCCCCTATACTGACGCAGGTGGTATAAAAATTTGGCATGAGGCTAGATCGGTCTCTTTCTATGAAAGATCATACCAGCTCTACCTGTGGCATATGCTTTGCTACCTTGAGGCTTTTAAAAAAAGTTCTGCCCTGGCTTCCAGACACGGCTAGGAAAACTCTGGTCCAGGCTCTTATCACTAGCTGCATATACTATGGAAATGCTTTTCTGACCTCGGTAAATTACACCATGCTGGCAAAACTGCAGGTGGTCAAGAATACCGCCGCGCGATTAATCTGTAACCTCACTTCGCGCTCGCCTTCTTCTCCGCTCCTCAGAAAGCTGCACCCGCTGCCTGTTAGGATGCATGTCATTTTCAAACTCTGCTGCTTGACACACAAAGGTCTTTTAAGTCAAGGCCAGTCTACCTAGCTTCCTTGATATACCCTTATCTCCTGTCTAGATGCTTGAGATCATCGGACAAGTCGTTCTTGGCGATTCCTCGCATCCGTACCTCAAGATATGGGGGCAGAACTTTTTCCTATAATGCTCCATATCATTGGAGCAAGCTTCCTTTTGGCCTTCACTCCTGCCCTGATTTTGCCTCTTTCAAGAAGGGTTAAAGACCTGGCTATTTTAGATCGTCCTCTTCCCTTGCTCCTGCCTCCTTGCAGATCGATTTGTGCGCGATACCAAGTGCGTATTTGAGAGAAAATGTGTGTATTTTCAGAACTCAAATGCTAATGTTTAGAGATAAACTGTAACATTTCCAAAATATATTTATGTTGCTCTGACACGAGCACACCAAGGAAGGGGTGTGATGTGGTACTTCAATAGCAGTAACAACTATCCTATGACTGGGTGTGGGTCACAGACCCAGGGGCGCAGCTCAGTCAGCAAATTTCCCACTTAAAAAAGCGGTGGGATGAAGGCGGGAGATGACCACGGTTTGGCTCAAAAGTAATTGACTGATTGTGCCTCGCTTTATAACTCGTGACTCACATTCCATGTCATTCTTCAAGAGTATGACTCAAGATGCACTTCTGTGAATAATCCTATTTGTTGATGTGAAACTGGGTTCCTGTCAATCTAATTTCCCACACGGACATGTATAAAACATTACGAATGGCTCGTGTTTGTCTGTAGGCGATTGACAATCGTTTCCTATGTCCCCTCCCTCCAGGGAGCTCAGTGGGCAATAATGAGGAACCACTACCATACTTTCTTCAAAGCTAGAATCTTCTATAGACATGTGGTCTTGTGGGTAGATTCTCGTATGTAAGAGCATACCACAGTTCCCGATTATACGATTGCATGTCCATTCAATTACCCGGGACATGCAATACTGCGGGATGTGAAGAACACATCAAAGAACCCTTCCGGCATTTTAGAGTTAAAAGTTACTTAGCTAGTATTCCCCTGCCTTGAAAGATGCAAAAGAAGGGATGTGGTTATGAGAAATCAATATCATCTTTCAGTGATAATATGCCTCTGCTTCCGAAGGTGCTTCACTCTAACACTGCCTTTAAGTGCCTGAGTCATTACATCACACTTTAACATTATGCATTGATGTACTTGCACTCATGGACCACAAACCAGCTGTATCTTACAAATATATTTTCTCAAATGAACGCATAGGATCCACAAAGCCAGTGCCAACGTGGAGGAGTGGGCAGAAGCTTTCATTTGAAGGCTTCAGTATAATCAGAGAAAGAGTCCTCCTTGTAAACCAGAATATTGGATGCATTAATGTCAGAGAAGGAGACCTGCTTTATACCAGAATATTGGATGCATAAATGTCAGAGAAGGAGTCTTGCTAGTATGTCAGAATATTGTATGCATTAATGTCAGAGAAGGAGTCCTGCTTATATGCCAGAATATTGTATGCATAAATGTCAGAGAAGGAGACCTGCTTTATACCAGAATATTGGATGCATAAATGTCAGAGAAGGAGTCTTGCTAGAATGTCAGAATATTGTATGCATTAATGTCAGAGAAGGAGACCTGCTTGTAGGCCAGAATATTGGATGCATTAATGTCAGAGAAGGAGACCTGCTTTATGACAGAATATTGGATGCATTAATGTCAGAGAAGGAGGCCTGCTTTATAACAGAATATTGGACGCATAAATGTCAGAGAAGGAGTCCTGCTTCCAGGCCAGGATATTGGATGCATAAATGTGAGAGAAGGAGTCCTGCTTGTATGCCAGAATGTTGTATGCATAAAGGTCAGGGAAGGGGTCCTGCTTGTATGTCAGATTTTTGGATGCATAAATGTCAGAGAAGGAGTCTTCCTTGTATATCAGAATATTGGATGCATAAATGTCAGAGAAGGAGTCCTGCTTCCAGGCCAGGATATTGGATGCATAAATGTCTGAGAAGGAGTCCTGCTTGTAGGGCAGAATACGGGATGCATAAAGGTCAGGGAAGGAGTCCTGCTTGTATGTCAGGATATTAGATACATAAATGTCAGAAAAGGAGTCCTGCTTCCAGGCCAGGATATTGGATGCATTAATGTCAGAGAATGAGTCCTGCTCGTGTGCCAGAATATTATTTGCATAAATGTCAGAGAGAAGTCCTGCTTGTATTCAAGAATATTGGATACACAAATGTCAGAGAAGGAGCCCTATTTGTATGTAAGACTATTGGATGCATACAGGTCGGGGAAGCAGTCCTGCTCGGATGTCAGAATATTGGTTGCATAAATGTCAGAGAAGGAGTCCGGCTTTCAAGCCAGAATATTGGATGCACAAAGGTCAAGGAAGGAGTCCTGCTTGTAGGGCAGAATATTGGATGCATAAATGTCAGAGGAGTCCCCCTTCCAGGCCAAGATATTGAATGCATTAATGTCAGAGAAGGAGTCCTGCTCATGTGCCAGAATATTGTTTGCATAAATGTTGGAGAAGGAGTTCTGCTTGTATGTCAGAATTGTGGATACATAAATGTCAGTGAAGGAGTCCTGGTTGTATGTCAGAATATTGGATGCACAAATGTTGGAGGAGGAGTTCTGCTCATGTGCCAGAATATTGGATGCATAAATGTCAGAGAAGTAGTCCTGCTTGTATGTCACAATATTGGATGCATAAATGTCAGAGGAGGAGCCCTATTTGTATGTCAAACTAGTATTGGATGCATAATGGTCAGGGAAGCAGTCCTGCTTGTATGTCAGAATATTGTATGCATAAATGTCAGAGAAGGAGTCCTGCTCGTGTGCCAGAGTCCTTCTTCCAGGCCAGAATATTGGATGCACAAACTGGACTGGACTGGACTGGAACTGCTCTCCAAAGGTCAACTATTTAGTTTATTGTTGCTGTTATAGGGGCACAAAATGTGCACTGCTTTGATGCACTGCTTTGAACAAAATCCAACTGTTGTACTTGGCATTCTCTGCATGGTCACCCCTAAATATTTTGCACACTTCACCACTGCTAACCAGTGCTACAGTGCATGTGCTCAATCCTTAAAATATGATAACATTGGCTTATATTCAATTGGCATTTTTTATTTACTTGTAAGTCTCTAGTTAGGTGGCACTACTAGTGGACCTGCAGCACTGATTCTGCCACCCACTTAAGTAGCACTGTAAACATGTCTCAGGTCTACCATTGCAGCCTGTGTGTGTGCAGTTTTAAACTGCCATTTCGACCTGACAAAAATCAATCTTTTGCCAGCCCCAAACATTCCTCTTTAAAACATATAAGTCACCATTAGGGTAGACACGGGGCAGCCCAGAGGGTAGGGTGTGGTGTATTTCAAAAGAGGAAGAAGAAGTAGGACCACAAGGCAATAGAGGAGCACCACAGTTTGAACGGGAACATTTTTTAGGGAGACGCCAAAACCAGGGACGAAGGGGTTACAGGGGATACAACAGACAGGAACCCCAGAGGAACCATCCACCTCAGAGTGGAGGTCAGGATTACCTCACTACGAGAAGCAGGCAGTATTGGAGGTAGAGGAACTTCCTATAGTTAACTTATCCAAGAGACTTTTGAGTGAAGATGAGCAGAATGTATTACGAAGAGGCTTTAGTTTCTCACCGAGCACAAAACAAGATATGTTTGAGTTAGAGAGTGATCTTAAGAGTTTTTTTCGAAAAATAAGGTTAAATAAGTTTTTTGAAAATAAAACATTCACACCCCCACCCAATGTATCGGGTCTAAAACCGAAATCAACTTTTGTACCAAATCTGGCACAGATCGATAAAAATGTGGAAATCTTTGAAAAGGTAGTGGAAATGGAAATCAAAAGTATCAATAACATAGGACAGAACAGATATAACAACAATATGCCCACAAACCAAAGAAAAGCCTTGAAAGACCTACAAAACTGCAAGGAAATAACAATAAAACCTGCAGATAAGGGAGGGGGAGTTGTAATTTTTAACTCAACTGATTATGATAAAAAAATGCGACAACTACTTAATGTCAAAGAACACTACCATCAGATAAAGTTCACACATATTGAAACTCTAAAAAAAGATGTAGAAATTCTCCTTAAGAGAGGAAAAGAGGAAGGATGGATCTGCGATAATGACTTCAAATTTCTAATGAACTCACATCCGGTTATTCCAGCAATTTATGGATTACCAAAAATCCACAAAAACGTCTCTGACCCACCAATGCGGCCAATAGTAAGCAGTATAGGCTCAGTTCTGGAACCTTTAAGCAAATACGTAGACGTTTTTTTAAGACCGATAGTACAAAAACAGAGGTCTTATTTGAAAGACACAGCCCATGCAATTTCAGTCTTTGAGGGCCAGAGCTTCAATAGGGTGACACAAATTTTGGTCACCCTGGATATTGAAGCTCTTTACACTAATATACCCCAAGACGATACAATTGAGGTTGTGTCCACTATTCTGGACAACGAAGACTTAAAAGGAGGCAATAAAAGCTTCATAATGGCTTGTGTCAGAATGGTCCTAAAAAATAATATGTTTTTATTTAAAAACGAGCTGTATTTACAAACAAAAGGTACCAGTATGGGAGCCACATGCGCTCCAAGTCTGGCCTGCCTTTACGTTGGAGAATTTGAACGTCGAAACATTTTTAATGAGGTGGCTCCTTTCTTCGAAAACATCGCGTGCTGGCACCGTTTTATAGATGACATCATTTTCATCTGGAACGGTGCCAGCTCGGATTTGATGGAGTTCCTTGAATGGTTGAACTTAGGAGACCCCAATTTAAAATTCACAGCCCACCACAGTAATGATAGTGTAGATTTCCTAGACATTAAAATCAAAGTAGTAAATAGTGAGTTGCAGGTAGAACTCTATACAAAACCAACTGACAAAAATACACTGCTACAGTATACCAGCAATCATCCTCACTCCCAGAAGGATAATATTCCCTTTGGGGAATTTTTAAGACTGCGGAGAAACTGCACTAGCATCGCAGACTTCTACTATCATGCAGACAAAATGAAAACTAAATTACAGGCCAGAGGCTACCCAAAAAAATTGATAAAAAATTCTTTAAAAAGAGCGAGGTTTTATGACAGAGAAAGTTTACTAGATTCAAAGAAAGAGAAGAAGGAAAATATATCAACAGAGAGAGTGGTTTTTGTAACACAATTCTCAAATAAAAGTAATCAAATCAAAAACATAATCAATAGGAATTGGAAGATTTTAAATTACGGTACAGAGGTAAAGTTAAACAAACCGCTTTTTTCATATAGACGCAACAAGACAATTAGAAACGCATTAGTAAGAACATATCCAACAGAATTAGAAAAACAGAGTACGCTAGGAGGTGAGAGAGCAAATGGTAACCACAAATGTGGATCTTGTGCAGTTTGCACACAATGCCTAGAAGGGAAAAACATCACTTTTGCAGGTAAAAATCTCAGCAGCACTACATTAAATAATTGCCGCAGCAAAAATGTAGTATACCTCCTAACCTGCCCATGTGGGCTTGGTTATGTTGGTGAAACGAGTAGAGAACTCCGCACACGCCTAGCTGAACACAAGTCGGCAATAAGAACTCAAAAGGAAAATGCCCCATTAGTTGACCATTTCATCAAGATGAACCACAAATGTGATGATTTCCAGTGGTTCATATTGGAAAAAATTACGATTAACAGAAGAGGAGGAAATCTAGAGTGTAGGAGAAAAAAGAGAGAACAATGGTTTATATGCTATCTTAATACCATTGATAGAGGTTTAAATTCCAGAGAGGATTGGATGAGGTTCATGCTCCCCAAATAGTAGAGCATGTCCTCACCTTATCTGTACGGGGTACAAGGTATAGATTGTAGTTGGGACCTGATAAGTAACCTGGAACAAACTAACTAAGGTAGTCAGGAGTGTAACGCTACGTCTGAGTAAACAGTCATTATAGATCGGCTTTTCGTGATTCTCCCCACAGAAAAGCATTCCAAAATTAAGGATATACTCACGATGAATTTGAATTAAAGAGGATGTATATATGTTTAGATAATGCCAATCGAAATCCAACTATGATTCCAAGGGACACAAAAAAGGAATTATAAAGTCACCATTATGATAGGAAGAGTACTTACAAGTAATATTTTTTCATTGCATTTCCATCAAAGAAAGATATAAAAAGCTTCAAAAAATAAACATGCGAAATATTTAGTACCGATCCCAATTTTATAAGTATTTTAATCTTGGCAGTTACTAGTGAGGAAATACAGGCAGTATCAATAAAGTTTCCTCTTCCTTTGACTAAAAAAAACGGAGGGAAAAAAACCAAGAAGCAAAGAAACCCGATCACGTGACTCTCTAAACCAATCCTGTAGCAGATTTCAGTCTGAAGACCGTTTCACTAATCATGAGCTAAGGTTTAAACCAATAAGAAAGCGGGAGACAACAGATAAATAGGAAGTCGGGTAGGAAAAGATCGATTTAGCTCCGATCCGGATTCTGACAGGACGGCTATTACACAGCGAGAAATCAGGTGAGATATTAGAATCCATATAGACAACAGTTAGAATAGCTATCAGAGACCAGTAGTATGGACTAATTCAGATTATACCCCCTTTCTTCTTTTCTATGTCTATTAGACTCGCCTATGTAGGAAGAGGCTTTAAAACAAACGGCAGCGCAGGAATTCTGAAAATTATCACAGAGCGTGCTCCGATGCCTAAACAAACATTTTGGTTACAAGACAGCGAATAATCAGGTGAGACGATGAGGGCTTGTCAAGACGATAGTAGAGACAAACAACTAGGGGCGATAAGTACGGAAAAACTTAGATAAAAATTCTTTATCTCATTCTTTCTAGATATGCAGACGCAGTAAGAAACATTTTAAAATACCACGCAGTACAGAAAATTGACAAACAGAAACAGAGGAAAAAAAAGGTTTCTTTTAAAAACGGGGAAGCCTGTCTTCACCGCGAGAAGGTAATTGTGATAGTCAAATAGCAAGGAATGACGTATGACTATAACGAAGTGAACTAGAAAGACCAATTAGGCTCTACAAACAGTCTCAATTTTCCCCTTTCCCCTTTTTCAACTTAGAAAGGATAAAATATATCACTCTAAACCACGAGGAAGTTGAAAGAAGTGGGTTTTCAGAACTATAAAACGAACAAGGGGACAGGAATAGACCGCCAATCCAAAAGGTGAGAGGAGGTCAACATTCAAAATTTGTTAATCAATACAGCAGCGGTTGTTGTAGTATATACGATTATACCAAGGCCAGGAACGACTAGGTTAACAAACAGGGAATCCAGCTGCCATATAAATAAATAAAATGAAGGGGAAAACATGGGATACTTCAAATAAAATGTGGGGTAAGATAACAAGAATTAGAAAATAAATTTTTTTTTTTCATAGACCCAACATAGAAAGAGAAGAAACAGCTAAATAAAAGTAGGAAAGGGAAAATTCTATATTCTTAATGTTATATGAAATTAAATCGGATCTATCTCACAATATAGGACAAGAAATGAGACAATATTGATTTTTGGGTTATATATTTAGTATATACAACAAGAGAGAGAACCCATTGTCCTCAGAGAATACGACCACCAATGTATGGTAAAAACAAATATAAGCGAGAACAGTAATTGTATTTATCTGTTTTAGGAAAATTCCTGAAGTGTGAGACAAAAGTATGTGGTCTTGATAAAGATGGGACTATCAGTCTGAAACCATCGAAACGCGTCGACGCTGTGGATAGCTCAATCAGAGAACAAATACAGATTACGTATATACAGATTTGTCAACGTATAATGTACTGTATTTCCAAAAATTTAATCTGATGGGCATTCGTAAAGAGAAGTTTGGGAATCTTACAGTTTGTGTTTTTGTCTCAACGTTATGCTGGTCATAATGGTGTTATAAAATTTCTTTCATAAAATTTCTTTTTTTATGTGATTGTATTGAAACTGTATTGTATTTTAGGAGGTTTTTAATAATTTTGATGTTTTGTTTAATGAATTTGTATGATTTACAAGGATGAATATACTTTTTTTAAAAAAATAAAGAAAAATTCAATTCCCAAAGATAAACTTTCTTTCTGACGTAATACTTAATGCTCTGTTAACTAGTAAATCAAGGGAACATTTCCTTTTATCTGGGTGAAGTACCCTATTTCCCTTGGTTATTAAGGGGTCCCTCTCAATCTTTCTAACAGTATTTCAAAAGTTGGACATGTACTTTTAAGTTTTATATGTCCTGATAGAGAAAAACTCTTAAATGTTTTTCTCACTATTGCAAAGCCTACCTCTCTCATTGGAAAACATTGGAAATACCTTAATAAGCTGTGATTTCCAAATGGGAACAGGTAACCAGTTCATGTTTGGTGTTTTTGTAATTGTAATGAAAAATCCTCTCTTATGGTGAAGTCAGATTTTAAATTACTGGGTCACATGACTGGGAGTAGTTGGCAGTTGGACTTTGTGTATCTCTCCTAGACAGTCACACACAATAGTAAGTTTAGGTGTGTCTGGATGGGCCATCACTGGCATGATGGGAAGGTGGAGCTGGGCACAGCCCTACTTACACATGAATAATCTGTGTTCTGCCTCCACACAAAGGGCTGCAAATCCCCCAGTAGTAGGTCTGGAGGCAGGCCAGGGAAGTCTGGATGCCTGTGTACTTCATATGGTAATCTCCAAAAGCTTCTCCCACTTCAAAGGAAGACGCAGTTATAAATATTAGAGCTAAAACAAGAACTCTTGCTTACAGTTCTCGATTTGTGGATAATCTACCAGGAAGAAGGACTGCTGTGCTGCTGAAAGGACTGCCACTCTGATGGACTGCTTCTCCTAAGGACTGCTGCCCTGCTGCCCTGTCCTGCTGCCTGCTGTCCTCCTGACTGGGTGAGAAGTACTGGAGCCAGAACCACCAGAGTGACTCCAGCACCCGGATTCTGCTATCTGTAAGTCTATCCTGCAAGGTGGTGACATCCCAGTCCTGGACCCTTTGAAGTGGGCCTATTTGCTCTGCTAACCTCTTTGGATCCAACTGAATCAATTAATCTTTTCAGCTGTGTAGTGCAATCCCCAGCAGAACTGATGCATCGCCACTACTCCATGGATCACCCCATTACAAAGATCTGCATTGCATCGCAGCACAACCTCATCGTAACTACCTTTGTGTGATGCCCCCTCAGCACAAGCCCTTGCATCCCTCGTCGATAGCAGCCTCGATGATGACGCTGGACTCCTCATTGCAGCCTCTCAGCTCTTCTGAAACGATGCATAGCCTCAACTGTGCAACGTATCCTCGACACAAGAGTTTGCATCATAAGCCCCATCAATGGGATCCTTGATGATGACTTAGGCCCTTGCATCACAGCCTCGCAACATCTCGGAACCTGCACATCACTTCAGCTGCGCGATGCATCTGTGATGTGGGCGCTCGCAACGCTACGCAAACCAGATTTAAGGTACTTTGTTCAGTGGGCCTAACTGGGTCCCTGTAGCTGGCTCCATCACAGTCAGCCTGAACTTGTGACTATGTCTGGGTCTGGCATGACCAGATACCCACAGTTGGCGTTTCGATCTTTTTGGCACTATATTTATGTAAATATTTAAACCAGCCTATCTCAAGTTATACTGACTGGATTTTTGCTATTTGGTCTTGTTGTTTTATTAAAAATAACTCTAGCTTTCTAGATTAGCGTGGGATCTTTTTTGTGTGGTGTTTTTTTAACTTTATTACTATTTGAAGAGTTCTACAAATACTTTACACAAGGCCTCTGAATTAAGCCTGACTGCTATGTGCCAAGCTACCAGAGGCTTAAGTACAGTTTGATCTGGGATTGGCTTGTGCCTCCCCCTGACAAGGATTGTGGTTGCTACTTGAGCAGGGCTCACACCTCAGTCAATCAGCAACCCAGTTTCTCACACCAACTGTTTGTGAGAGTACTTGGCGATGACCCTTGGTGGAGAAAGAACTGGTGCCCATAAGTGTGTACTGAGGACTCATTGATAAAAATAGGCCGCCCTAGACAGCTACTATACATTGGTCGAATGGAACTGGCATCATTTAGGTAGTGTTTTCCTTTTTGAGAAATAAAAATTTGGAAAAATGTTCTTGTCAAGTAGGAGAGACCGGGATGACTTTCCCTGCAACAGGAAACTATGGGAATTTATTATTTTTTCCAACCTCTGGATTACTCGGACAAGGTGTTGCAATTACTCCCTGCACTAAGTGTGCAAAGGCCACCCTGCTTGGAGCGTTATGCCAGGAAAAAGGTTTACCAGGACCTTGCAGATGAGATTTCCAGCAATGTGGAGCCCCACTTGGCTACAGTGGTCTTGACAAGGGGGAAAGCGCCATATAAGTAATGCTCTGCGACAAAAAGTGAGGCATACACAGGATGAGGGGGGCATGCTCAAAGAAATGAGGCTCACAGCTATTCAGCAACACTTCAAGCATTGAGCGACACACATATGAGCGTGTACTTGCCCCTAAGCTGCCTATGTCCCTTGTGCCCCTCCCTCTTTGTGTTACCCTATGGAGCTCTATGCTTACCTCCTACCACATGTACTCTGTGATCTTCCTTGTCCTACTGACCCTAGAGCTTCTGTCTCTGACAGAAATTTGCTTACAGATGCAGGACACGAGCATCCAAATTACCTCCTATACAAAACAACAGCTAATGAGCAACTAAACAAAGAAAAACTGAAGACCGACGACAAAGGGAATGTAAGAATGATTTGTTTAACCTTTCCAGTGAAAGTCGGTGGGAGCGGCCATGAGCGTGGGCTCTGATGATGAGCAGTGCAAGTCCAGAGGCACTTTTGAACAGGATGAAGGCAACACGCCATCTGATGCAGGACTGCCCTCCATCATCTAGGGTTCCTGGGTTAGACCTCGTGAAGAAAGGTCCCCTGGGTCCTTTCTTTGATCTCCTTCTAACCCGCTAGCAAGAAGGATCTCAGAGATTCATCTGCTGAGGGCTCTGCCAGATCACAGGAGAAGAAGAAACCCCTTCTAGTCAGAATAAGCTGCCTCTGTTGGTTGCCCTGGGCAGGTTTTCTTGGTTTGATTCTGTGCTGAAGGCCAGTACAGAGCATCGACCACCTCAGCAGGCAGGGTCGATGCACCCAGCAAAGGTCCACACCACGGATGCAACAAGAGCTGTAAGGCCCAAGCTGGAGGATGGGGCTGGATCAGGAAGTTGCCATTTCATTTCATCAATGCACATATTTTCTGACACAAGTCAATCATTTCCTTCTTTTTCGAAACTGTAAGATTTTACCACTCATCAGTAATGAACATTGTTCAAGGAAATGCACACTCGGGCTGTTGGGTATTTTAATTCCTTCACATTAGGTAGAAAGGTTTGAGTGCGAGATTCTCAGCTCTGCTGTCTGCAGACATAAATGAAGGCACACATATATACTCTCATGCTTAGAAGGGTGTCTACATGTGTCTGACTACTCTGCTGCCCTTGGGCTCCCTCAGATACAAAGTCACACTGACCTTCAAGCACTTGGGTCTCCCACAGCAGGCAGCAAGGGCAGAGCAACAGACAGTGTATCCCACAGGTCTCGAGAGAAAGCAGTGGGCCCCTGTAGGACAACCTGGGTTTTCATTTTCAGTCAAACTGGGACAGTGACATAAGGGCAAGCAGGTTTCTTTTTCTTGCTTCAGAAATCAGGAATTTCTTTAAATCCAGAGTGGTTCTAAAGTCACCAGCAGGAGTGTCAAGCCTTGTGCTTTTCAGGGCTCCATGCTACTGCTGCAAAATGTATTTATAAATTAACAAAGCAAGGCAGCCCTGTTTTTTTAATGATGAAGCAACTAATATGCCATACCACCAGATAGCAGCAGATGGCAGTGCTCCCATGTTCTCTTTCCCCAGGCAAACATATTTTGTTTATACATGGGCAAGGATTCATAAATGGAATAACATCTCAGGGGGTTCTGCATGTTTTTTTTGCATGGGTCTCTCAAAGGCCTTTTGACATGCCTAGTAACAGGACAAGAGTGACACAAAACACCAGGAAAGCTGAGATTGTCTTTGAGAATTGTTCCAACCTAAAGTGCATGGATTTTATCCTCCCCTAATTTATGCCACATTTACCTTTACAACAAGCTTGCCTCAGTAACATCCTGTGATTTGTGTTTTACATCACTGAAGTCTCACATGTGATCACCTCTAATTGAAGAACAGCAGAGCCCTCTGGTATCTGTCAAGAGTGCTTCTGTCCTTTGTTTCTTCAGGCTGCCTCATTCCAATGGATGACTACAAGTGGGGAAGAGGACTCAATCTACTCAGGGACCTATTCAATCGGAAGGACTACTATTCACGGAAATAAGGCTAGTAGTTCTTTGTGGGCAAGACCAATGGTGTGAAATTGCTGTTGGCCTTTCCCAAAAACGGTCAAGACATATGAGGCCAGATGAACGACCATTCCAATTTGCGAGTCGCAAGTTGCAACGTTTTGCAATTCACAATTTGCGACTCGCAATATTGAACGTACAACAGTGTCTCAGACACTGTTTACGATTCATAATGGGGTCTGTAAAGGCCTAACTAATTACTAATAATAAGGTAGGTCATAATTTGTGAACCCTTAGAAATCTCACATATCACAGGGATGGTGGCCTTCTGGGTACAGCAGACCACCATGACTGTGTTTGCTTCTTTAAATGAAGCAACTTTTTTTTCAAATGCAGCCCATTTTCCTTAAAGAAAAACGGGATGCGTTTAAAAGAAAAAGATGAAAATATTTATTTTCAATTTTTAAGGGCAGGCAGTGATCCCTGGGACCACTGCCTGCTCTTAAAAAAATATTTTTGCTACCATCACAAAGGGAAGGGGTCCCCTGGGGATCTCTTCCAGTTTGAGACTGGCTTACCATCCACTTAAAGTAGGTGTGGTAACTGCGATTGTTAAAACAATCGTACATACCAGTGCAACTCGCTATTAGGAAGGGATGCCCTTGGCACGCCCCTTCCTAACAGTGACTCGCAAACCCTATTTTGCGAGTCGGTAATAGGTTACCAACTCGCAAAATAGGGTTTGTACATATGCAGCCATTTTTACTGGTAGCAGGCGGGCTGATAGTCCATTTGTGACCGCTAAAAAGGGGCCGCACATCTCTCCCATGGTTATTTCCAATCATCTTATTGATAAAAAAAAATTTTTACAAAACAGGGCAGTTTACTGGCCGGATTTTAGTTCATTTTGTTTTGCTTCCTATAAAATACAAATTCGTGAAAATGAATTAATTCCTTAATGAGTAAATTATTTGTCAAACTCTTAGATTAGCTCTGGGGGTAATATTCTCTTCTAGGTATCTGTGTATAACTTCAATGGAAAGAGTTGGATTTTGGTGATTGTGGCTCAGCCTTTTATCCTTTTGTAATTTTTAAACTCAGTAAGTACCACTGAGGTGAATAATAAGGCCACCCGCGCTTTGCCCTTGCTACTATATTTCAAATCTTGTAAAAGGGAATAATGCGAAACAAGTTACCGCTGTAAATGTCAGATATCAGTTTAATAAAGTACTATGAGAAAGTCATCCTTTTGCCCTGATCACCCCAGTTTTTTGACTGATACTGGTGGTAACTGACTCTGACATTACCCTGGGCTCTGCTAACCAGGCCTAGGGCCAGTGGTCTGATTAAAAAGGTGTATGGCAATCAGGTATAATTGCAATTAGCAATGAAAGACCCCTGTAAGTCCCTAGGGCCTCAGTTACAATAATTTGATGCAGGGAAGGGCAGTGCAGCAAGCCTTCCTGATGCGCTGCCCTGCATCAAAGGAAAAAGGCATGATACGCCGCATTTCTGTCCTTTTCCTCTGTGCTGGCGCACAATGAGCTGCCATGCGCCAACACAGGCACCCTTGCGCCATGGTGCAAGGGTGTCTGCGTTGTAGGAGTGATTGTTTTTGTGCAGTAAGGGGCACCTTCCTGCACAAAAACAATCACAAGATTTTGCTCTATGTGTGCAGCTGAATGCAGCACAAAAAGAAAGAAGAAAAACAAGGAGAAATAAAGGTATTTCTTCTCGTTGCACCTCCCTTATGCCTCCCCTGGGGAGACGCATTTCCAGGATTACAAAACCTTGTAAATCTGGGAATGCGACAGGTTCCATGGATGTTGAGTGTGAACACCCACAGCAACACCCATGGGATGTCCCTTTCACGCAGAGTAATGCATGAAAGGGGGCCATATTTACAAGGCCATGAAAAGCCATGCAGGTTGGCTTTACCAGGCCTTGTAAATATGGACAGGCACACTGCGCACAGGGTGCGTCAACACAAGTGATGCACCGGTGGCACAATGGGCTTGTAATTAAGCCCCCAGTACATAATAAGGCAAGGGGGATTCAAGCTACCTATATGCCCCTAGTATATAATAGGGCAGGGAGGTTTAGAGGCCCAGTAGATTTCCTGCACTGGAGGGTGCACTGCTGTGTTGCCTGCTGTCATTTTAAAAGGCAGCCCGGCTTTGCAGACTGTCTTTAAATGTAAATTATATGCAAACTCGACTCTGGAATTAAAGGTACTTCCGAAGTGGTAATCTACCTTTTTTTTTACATATAGGTCACCCCTGAGGTCTCCCCAAGGAAGAGTGTCACGTAACTATAAGCAAGGACAGTATAAAATATATTTTATATGCCCTGGTGAGGAAAAAACCTGCCAATTTATTTTTTCCACATTGTAAATACTTAACTCCAGAGGCCAACATTGGACTGTGATTTAAATTAACATATTCCTAGGAAGGCACTGAAAATATCGTTCAAGGACTTAAAAGATTGATAATGGTAAATTCAACAACTTGCCACTGTTCAATTTATCATAACTAATATAGAAGAGAATTTATAGGACTTTCTTTTCTGTGAGCTAAAGTCCAGCCTTCTAGCAGCCTTTCCTGTTTGGTTAGCCTTTACAGGCTTAGCCAAGCTGCCTTCATCTCCTGGAAGGAAAGGGGGACAAAACACCCTAATCGTTGTTAGGGCGTTGGGCAACGGATCACAATGCATCAAAATATTTTCCCATTGGACAAAAAAATGAAAAGAAATGTTTCATTGCGCAAAGGGGTTGTCTTTCCGCAATGTGTATTGGTGAAATACAAACACAAACAAGCATTTGCAATGCAATAGGTCTCGCAGTTACTTGAGTTTAAGCTATTGGTATTGTAAATGACAATGCCCTTTATTTAAGTTTTTAAAACAAAAGGCATTGTTATTTGCAATGGTAATAGCTCAAGCTTGCGTAAATGCGAGACCTACTGCATTGCAAATGCTTGTTCATATTTACTTGTAGTAGAGGCGGTGCTATTCTCACTGTTTCCATGAAAGTGAGATGCGACCAGGGTCGGCTTTTGGTAGGTGAGCTGGGCCCAGGCCCTGGGTGCCAAACTTCAGGGGCCTCACGGAGCTCTCTGCAGAAAGGTCGGGCCCTGCGAGCAGCAGTTCCTCTGCCTTGGCTCCAGTGATTCAGTCGAAAGCGCCTCCAATCATTCACAACGTGTTGCAGACGCTGTTAACACCCTATGAACCACTTTCCTTGCCCTCACAGATACCGGTCACCCCCTGCTGCCACGCCCCCACTCCAACAAACAACTTGGCACCAGCCGGTGATTCTGGTAAGGGGGAGGAGGGGGGTGATGTTTGTGTTCAAAGGCAGATCATCGAGGATGCCGTCTGGGGACCATGGAAAGACCCCTGCTGCATCGTTTCGTTGATCAGTAGAAGGGTGGCACATTTCTGTCCATCCAGTGAAAAACGATGTTTGTTAACCGGCCCCGCCCGCGCCACCAGAGGCCCTGGTTGACGGCCCATTGTGACAGGGTTGGGGGTAGTCTGATGGGTCTGTATGTGGCCCGGTCTGCTTGCACAGTAGATTTCCCTGATATTACCACACACATTGCCTACAGCAAGAACACATGCATAGCCGTCCACAGCTCGCAAAAAACCTATACAGCGAGTCTGTACAAACCTAAGCAGCGAGTCTGTGCAAGTTAAAACCGCCTCGATCTGCAAACGAAGGCACACATGGTAAAGGGAAATAATGAGGAGAAAGATATAGGCATAGCTTGTTGACTTATTTCCAGGTTTCCTAGCTTTAGTAAATCTGGGAACTCACAAAAATCCATAGGTGGATGCACGGGAATGCCCTCTCTTCAGTCAGCTGTGGCACAGGCCGCTTTTATGTTGGTGCCCAGGCCTATTTACTGCCAACCGCGCATGGCGAGAAGTTATTCCTACCACTGGCTCGGGTAAAACAGTGTCTGGTCTTCAGAAACCGAAATCGTAGGGGGGTACCCACAAACCCATGGCAGATCAGGGTTAAAAAGCACAGCAGGGGTAGGAGAAAGCTTCCTCATGAATGGAAGCCCCAGGGCAGCAGCGGGACATGTGTAGTGCGTTACCCAGTTAGCGCGCCCACAGCCCACAATGCACCTCTGAGAGCCCCTGGGGCGGAAAACACACGCCCTTGATGCTCCTCCAGTGCCTGTGAGGAGAAACCGTGTCAAATGCGGGGGTTCCGAGAGAGGCCCTGTGATGAAAGGCGGGAACTTTTCCAGTGGGTGGTGGGGGATGCAGGGTCCGGGGCCGTCGGCTGTTACTAAATTGCATAGATGGCCACTTAATAATGTATGCAGCGCACACCTGGCTCCTTAGAAAGGTATTGTTTTCACATTCCTTTTCGAGCGAAGCGTGTCGTATCTCCCCGTCAGACTGAGGTGCTTTATGTGGGCCAGAATTTAAAGGGAAACCAACATATTTTCTGCCAGACAGCTTGAAGGTGGATTACCTTGCAAACTCAGCGTGCACTCTGATGGCCTTAAGTTCTGTTTTACGTCCAGGCAGCCTTTCATCATTCTGTATACTTTATTTGAGGAGCTAATCGCAACACGTGTTGATTACAGTGACGGACAAACACAAAACGGTTCATTTGTTTCCCAGGGCAAAATATGTCAAATGAATCGGTGAGGGTCTCGCTGAGAGCCCCAATATGTAAGAATGTTGTACTTGTAAGGTGAACAAGTGAGTGATACTCCGCAATATCTGTGCAAACATTGGCAAATAATCACCAAGCACAGCTTGAGTGAGATGTAAATAAATGCAGGCAGAAATGCGTAAACCGATGCAAATAACGACCAAGCTCACGATGTAATTATAGACTGAGAGGTGTGGCCAGACCTGTCAAACACATGCAAATAATAGGGCACAGGGTAAGCAAACACTGGCTGGGGAGGGAGACGGGGTGAGGTAAATAAATGTAGGCAGATATGACAAAACCCAGGCTGCTGGAGACTGCCAAACCGGGCATGGCTGGCACAGTGAAGCCCACTTTCTGATTTGTTGCACCAACTTTGAAGTAACAACTACAAATCAAAACGAAAGTTTGAAAAAGAGAAAACGTTGAAGAAACAACGAGGCGCCACTTCGAAGTCTTTGCAGTAGAAACCGCACTCTCCCATGTGATGAGCAACAAGCGCTGAGGCAGCTCGGGGAAAACATGGGATTTGTGAAGGAATTAAAATACAATTTAGTGGGATTGTTTTACTTTCCAATCTTTAAACATTCAGTGTTTTTTTCAATAAAAAAAAACAAGGAGATTTTTGTAAGAGATTTTTTTTGTTGCAAAAACTATGGAGAATACAGTCGATCAGCTAAGTTGCCCAACTTTGTAAACAGGGAGAAACGAAAAGCATATTTGTATACTGACTTTGTATACATTGCTTGTGTGCAGAACAGCTTGAGTAATTATTGCATATTCAGTCTTTCAAAAAAGCCGAACCGTCATTCATAGACAAGATGAAATTTGGGGCGCAGCTGCTTACCGCGCGAGGCTTTGCAGCGCCTGCTTGCACTTAGAGGGGGGGGGGCGGGGTGTGTGTGTGTGTGTGTGTGTGTGTGTGTGTGTGTGTGTGTGTGTGTGTGTGTGTGGGGGCGAGAGGGGTTTTAGCAACCCCTCACGTTTGATAGTCACACTGTCTGCGAAAACGTTTGTGAATTGCTCGACCTGTGGGGTACGGAGGAGAGGTCAAAGGTTACATGCAAATCCCTGCCATCTGGACAGAATCACATTCCTGCAAGGGTTAATCCCAAACTGCTGCACGCTTCACCCAGAACGCGCCACACGTTTAAATATCTTTTAGCTCCTGATAAAAGAGAAAATGCACACTCCTTGAAGAAAAGAACGAGGCGTGATTTGCAAGTATTCATCGCAGGATTAAACAAGCGCGCACTGAAGCTGACGGAGTGGGAGGGGGAGTGGGGGCGGGCACGCAGGCTGCCAAATGGTGCGATGAATCACGGCTAAAGTGAAAGTAAACAAGTGGTTGCAGGACTCCAAATGGTGCGCGCGCCCGGACGGGTCACATGCACTGTAGTTGGAGGCCTGCAAAGCCACTGTTTGCACTTCCAAAACGCGCTTACTATAAGTCTCGCCAGAGCCAGCGCTAAAGCGCTGGTCAGGCGAGACCTAAAAACACAAAAGAGAAATTCCAATGACTGTCCAAAGATAAGGCATTAAAACAGTGATTAGTGCAGAATTCCAGGAGCAAGCTTAGAAAATATTGCAAATCTCTGAGATGCACTGACCGGCCCATGCGTGCGCGAATAACCCCCGCACTTTGCCCACTTCCACAGAAATGCAATCTTCCCTCATTGTATTCCTTATTATAAATAAGCCAACGTGCACACTTATCCTGTGGTGGTCATTTGTTGGCCGCAGTTTTATTAGGAATACATGTGTATATATGCGTACATTTGTATCTCATGCCATAAGTCATCATTGGTGAACTGTCATATTTGCGTCATCCTCATATGCATATCATTATATATCACATTTGCCACAAATCCTATGTCCCCACAAATTATATTGGGGACCATGCTAGCCTGTACTTTCCACACCCTTCTGGCCCCCCCGTGGCTCCTGCGTGCCCCTCACTGCTTCTTTTTCCATTTCTTATCTCCCTTGTGTTTACTCCTGCGCTTGCACCCTGCTGCCGGGTGCCCCCCCCCCCACAGGAGGAGCAGATATGTTGGAACTTGCACAATGCCCTCGCCTCGAACTTCCAGCAGATTGCCATGCACCGAACTGCTTGGGCTTTTGAAAAGGCCTCCCTTTCTCCTTGTGGAAGGACCCCCGAAAGGACTGCTCACTCCTCCCTGCCCAAGACTTGGCCTCCCTAGCTACCATCATCTTATGAATAAAACCCGACACATCTTCCTTGTTCCACTCCATCTCTGTGTGCGTCTGCATTTTTAGCCTGAAACCCTTGTCATATTCTAGACAGGCGTCGCCTGGGAATTGCATCTGTGCATTATGAATGTTGGCTTCATAAAGCCATATGTCGGCTGCGCAGCACGTGAATTTCTCCACTATGATGCAGGCCATGATTCTGAACGCATCTAGCCAGTTGTCGAGATTCCTTTCCTTGCGCTCCCTCCGCCTCTTCCTTTTATCCTCATCCTCCTTATCACATGTTGTCAGGTCCAGCCCGCCTAGTTGTATTTCTAGCAGTGAGAAAATATCGATAAACTCCTTTCTCCAAATCCTCTCCTTGACCGCTAGTGGTATGAGGCTTGCTAGACCTGTGGCCCTGGTGGTCAGAGATGCAGGACCAGGTGATGGCCGTGCGTAGGGTTCTGCTGCCTGGGATGCAGCGGGTATGCTGCCCGGTGTGGTTGTGCCACCCCAAGCTGCTAACGGTGACCCTGTATCTCCCCTGGCCCCTTGCGCACCCTTGCTCCTTAATGAGTTATGACGTACGTGTCCTGGGTCTATTAGGTGCCAAGGTAACCCAGAAACGTCCTCCTCTGCCAATGCTCCTGCCGCTACCGCTCCCTGCGTGCCCCCCTGTCTCTCTTCTGCTTGGTCTCCCGCAGCGCTTGTACCAGGCATGCCTAAACTTTTTAGCAACAGCAGCGCCATGGCTTTAAAACATTCATGCAATATCGCACTGATATGCTCACCACTCGCTGCTGTGTCCATGGTCTCCCTGCTCGGTCCCGCCACCGCCACCGTATTGGCTACAGGTGGCTGGGCCTTCTTCTGGGGAGCCTTCCTGGGAGCTGCTGCTTCTGCGAGTTTGGCTGGAGCCCGCCTTTTCCTTTTGGCCGCCGGTGCGCTCATGTGGTCCCGCTGTTGGTTACTTGTCCCCTCATCGGCGTCGTCCAACAAGTGGGGCTGCAGCCAGTCGCTCCCATGGACCTCCGATGCTGCCCAGATCTATCTCAGCAGGTCACCGAGATCCTCCTGTTGCCGTATATTCCCCCTTTTCACCATTCTTTGCGCTGCTGCAAGGCGGGGTGCTGCCGCCGCTGTATGCCCCAAGCAGAGGTGTGTTCCCCGCTGCGCTTATGCGGGGTGCTGGCTGGAGCTGCTGCGATCACTGAAGCAGGGCGCTGCCTCCTAACAATGCACCAAAAACAATGTTCTGATAGCCGGGGTGGGGTGCTGCCACCGCTTTTATGCACCAAAGCACACTTGATTCTCCCAAAAATTGCCCTGGGATAACACCCAAAGCAACTTGCCCCTTTGTTATGGGCGCGTGCAAAACAATGTTCTGATAGCCGAGGTGGGGTGCGGTCACCGTTTTTTTGCAACAAAGCACGCTTGATTATCCCGAAAATTGCCCTGGGATACCACACAACAGCAGTCTGCCCCTTTGTTATGGGCACGTGCCCATTAAAGGGCGCGTGAGGTCCAGAGCAGGATCAGCCTCTGTGCCTCTTGCTGTCTCCTCTGCTGGCCCCGTTGCCACAAATCATATAAAGTAATACATCCGTATACATCTGTATTTGTAGAGCGCGATACTGACAGCGTGGGTCCTGCAGGTTTTGCTTCGGTAAAGGCGCCTGTCCCTTTAAGCGCACTGGGTCCATGCTCGTAGTCACAGGGGTGCACGCTGAACCCGCAGAGGCCGCGGGACCGGGAGTGAGGCCTGCCGCTCTTCATCTGCCCGCTCCTCCCGCGCTCCGCTGGCTGGCGCTGGCGGGCTGTCAGACCCGGCTCAAGGCTCCCAGGCTACAACGCTCGGCTTCCCCGCGTCGGACTCGCTCCGAATGTCCTTGCAACCAGGCTGATCCGGTGAAGCGCTGGAGGCCGGGGTAAGCTTCCGGTCGTCCCTTCTTCCTGCCGCCATCGGAAACGTCTCAGCTCACACCCTCGGGGGCACCTGGTCATCGGCAGCACTCGGTGAGCAGTCTTGAAGGGGGGGCGTTTTTGTTGTCCAGCTTAATTAGACTTGCTCTGCCGGTTTCCTTGAGCTCAGGCTGTCCGGCTAAGGCGCTGGGGGCCGGGTTAGGCACCCAGTCGTCCTCTCTGCATGCTGCCGGCAGTTGAGTCCTTGCTCACACCCTCGTCTGGGTCAGGATGCAGTCCCAGTGCTCGGCTGAATGGGCTCGGTGCCGGGCAGAGCTCCGCTTCGTCGATCTTCAGAAACGGGTACAAAAACTTCCTCGCCAACGCTGCTCCCCCGCTCCAGAAGATAGCAGCTTACCTGGGGGAGCACGTCTTATATCCCCCCCAGCGTATTCCGGCCCAACTCGTGGTTACCTCTTATTGGGGGGTTTGTGTGGCACCTGTGCCCCCATTGGCCGGGGGGGCCGGCACCTCTCTGGGTGCGGGTGTTTTTCCCACTCTGGGGGTGCTTCTAGGTGCCAAAAACCAGTTCTGTTCCGGGGGCTTGGCGTCGATTATGGCGCCTGCCCTCAATGCCCCCATTGGGAGTGGCCTCTACGTGCAGTTCAACAAATGCATTTGTGAATCGGGCCCAGTGTGACCAGGTGCAGTTCACTAACTAGCACATACATCAAAAATGCCATTTGCGATTCCTTATTAGCGAAAAATAAGGATTCGCTAATAAGGAATCGCAAAAGCCTATGCATGTAGAAATCGCTTACAAAATAGCGATTTCCTAAATATTTCTTAATTGCGAGTCGCAAATTGCGAGTCGCAATTAAGGAATACCTCCCCATTCATTCCTATGGGCCTAGAGGCTCATAGGAATGAATGGGAGGACGTTCTCAATTTGCGATTCTCAATTAGAGAATCGCAAATTGAGAATGCAATTTCAAGGGTGCAAGGGTGTCAAAACGACACCCTGTTGCACCCCTGAAATCGATCTGTGTACAAATGTTGCGCACACACATGTCCAAAGGACATGTGTGTGTGTGTGTAACCTACCACTTTGAAAAATGCACTTTCGTGCATTTTTCAAAGTTTTTGCAAATTACCATGAAGGTCAACTTCATGGTAATATGCGCCCCCTATCTGCGAAATTGCTAATTATTTTACTTTAATGCATTGCATTGCATTTAAGGAATCTCAATTTGCGAATCCTTAAGTGCAATCGCAATTTGAGAACTCGCAATTAATTGCGAATTCTCAAATTGCGAGTGCCTCATGCATCGCAAACGCCCTTTTTGAGAGCCCAGACCACATCAAAGCTAAACTCTTGATGATCCAATATAGGTGCTCCAGATAATGTTGAGAACACACGTATGAAGCTCTCGATTATACCCATAATCTGCTCTTTATAATAATACACTAGACACCCACAGCTCTGCTAAGGATAAAGTCTGAATGTATTCACCTGTAGCTCTGCTTTTGATTATAGCCACATAGTGACCTTGTAATGAATTGATGTAACATTTCCTATTCCCAACAGAGCAGCAGCTGCAGTGCTAAAAACTTTTATTATGTCGATCAGGGGCATTGTGGAAGCCCGCACAATAGCAGAACAGATTTGTTTGAGGACTCTCTTGGTGGTATTGAAAAATGGTGGCTGTATTTTTTCTACCCAGCTCATTGGTACTCTTTCATCGACCTCAGAAGGATGAACGACTGGGTGGCCCTGTCAGGAGATTAAGTTGTTACAATACGATCAAACACTGCTGCTGGCAGTGAATGAATTAGTCCCCTGAAGTACTATGTTACGGTACTATATTATCGGTCACGCTTTTCAAAATAATGTGTACACCTCAGAAAGGAAGAAGTTGCTATTTTGTTACAAGACTTTTTTCGTTTGCTGTTTCCTAGCCTTAGATTCGTATTTAAAATGCTTCTATTTTTGTAGTTAGATAATAATACACGTGGATATGGATAATGTAAAATAATGCAGTAGTTTGTTAGTAAATGTTCTTCTTTGTTTACGTTTCATTGCGCCTGACAAATGACTGTCCGGAATGTTTTTAAATGGAGATATTGATAAAAACGTGCTTCAAAATGCTGTCTAATCTCCCAAATTCCTACTGATATTCCTCCATGATTTCAGGGGTGCTGCAGCACCCCCTGCACCCCTAGTTCCACCTAAACTCTCTTAGCACCTAACTTGCTACCAAATGGATCTGGTGTGGGTTGCTATAAAAGTTAGAAGTGCACAAGTACTATTTTTTTTAAAGAAGTTTAGGAATAGGTACATTGTATATTAAAAATTATTTAATAAGAAAAAAATATTAAGGCCTAAAAAAAGATCACCAGCCATTTATTTGCAACCGTAAATGCAATTTATGAACACAGCAGACTTTGTTTATGTCTGCAAGGTAATTAGAAAGGTGACCTTGCAGTAGGTAAATTCTTCTACTGATTGCATGTTATCCTACAGCAACAGCACAGCTTACTGCATGCGTAAACCCCACTAAAGGGTCTGTGGCTGGTCCAGCGCGCGGGTCCTCTGGACAGATTGGTGGCACCTCCTCCTTCCCACCCTGGAAACTGAGATGCATTCCGGTCAAAGGAGGCGCAGCTGCTTTCCCATGCTGAAAGGGGGGAGGGGGGGCAGCCTCCAAATATGTGGGGTGTAGATGAAGGTGTGCCTCCCAGGGTAAAAAAAGAAAATAGTGCCATTGCGCAAAAGCGCGGGAATACTCCCTGTGCGAAAATGTTTGTGCTGGGCAAAATTGCCTACTTTCCCCTTTGAGTACCACATGGGTTTAACAGCGTATAAAGCGTGGGGAGAAGTTTGGATTGAAATTATACGTGAGATTAGCTAAAATGAAAGGAAGCAGGAATTATTTGAGACACCCTGGGCTCTAATTGAGTGTTAGAGAAGATTACACTGCCTTATAAACACAACACACAGCCCTAGTAAAGGCAGAACACATGCAAGCATTAATCGGGGAAATCTCTCCATCAGATCACAGGCAATGAATTCACAGACCAGCATTTCACCTAAAAATGGCAAATGGCGCTCTGTTGGTGCATAACAGGATAACGTTTTGTGAATCTGGAGATTTTCTGCACTATTTAATTAAGACTTTCTCTGTGAATAAGGCGTATTGTGTAAATGTGCGCACATATTTTAGGGAAACGGGAGTAAGTCCATTTTTATAAACGTCATAGATATATATTTCATATATTACAACATACATTACTCATGAGCGTTCAAGATCTCCAAGTAGAACCCGCATGTATTTCTTATGCTTTCTGCACTTCACACATAGTCTCTGTGCCTTTTCTGAATCAGCTGGTAGTTCTCACAACTTAGCGCACAACATGTACTTCCTCCAGAGGCAACGTTTAAAACCCCCAGACCTTCCTTCTTCTCCAAAGAGCCACTTAACCCCTTCGCTGCCAGGCCTTTTCCCCTCCTGTGCCATGCCCTTTTTTGGCTATTTGGGGTAGTGCACGCTGAGGCCCCTGTAACTTTTTGACCACATAAGGTATCCACGCCAAATTTGCGTCCTTTTCTTCCAACATCATGGGGATTCTAAAGGTACTCAGGGTTTGTGGATTCTCCTAGAGGGGTCACAGGAATGAGCCAAAATACAGCAAAATGTTGTTGTTTTTTTGAAAAATTGGAAAAACGGGCTGCAAATGAAAGCATCTGGGTTTTTCCCTGCAAATGTTATCAAAAAAGGGTTTGTGGGGTTGAAATCACCATTGTCCCAGCTTTTCGGGGATACCAGACTTTTGTCAGAAACCCAAAATTTTTTACACAGTTTTGGCATTTTTCTGGGACATAGCCTAATTTTGCTATTTTTTGTGCTTTTGACCTCCTTCCAGTTAATGGCAGAAATGGGTACAAAAGCAATAATGGATCCTGGAAAGCTATAAATTTTCGAGAAGAAGACAAAATTCTGAATTCAGCAAGGGGTCATTTGTGTAGATCCATCAAGGTTTTTTTATAGAAACTAACAGTTAAATATAGGATAACTTGAAAATTAGTTGAAAAAAACAGCCTTTTGTGTCAACGTTTTCACCTGTAACTTCTTCTAATTATGACAGCTCTTTGAAAGCAATATACCATTACATCCGCTGGACATTACTGGTTGTGGGGATATATAGGACTTGTAGGTTCACCATAACCCGACGAACCCAGAGCCAAAAACTGAGCAGCAACTTGCAATGGTTTTTTATTATGTACCGGGTATATAGCAATTATTCTGTAAAAATGTGTACATGGAAAAATCGGTATGAAAGACACCTATGTATTTCTGAAATGGGAACAAAATATAGAGTTTAGAAACAGTAGATATTTGCACATTTCTGAAATTGGGAATACTCATACTAGCATGAGAATTATCAGTCATTTTTTAGAATGACTTCTTTTTTACACAATATCTTTCATTTGGAAGGCAGAAATGCATCGAAAGTCAATAGATAATAACAGTTCCTTTACAAATCTCCTACCACCCAGCATTCCCCCGGGTCTCCTGATAAAAACGGTGCCTCACTCGTGTGGGAGGCCCAAGTACCCGCGACAGGCAAGGGCCCAAAACCTTGCCTGTTGAGGCGCACTACGTTTTGGACCCTTGCCTGTCGCGGGTACTTGGGCCTCCCACACTAGTGAGGCACCGTTTTTATCAGGAGACCCGGGGGAACGCTGGGTGGTAGGAAATTTGTGTCAGCCCGGTGATGCCACAACTTTCCCACACAAACATGTGTGAAAAAGGTGATGTCTTCAGCTAAATTTGAGGTTTGCAGGGCATTCTGGGTAAGGAAACGTTTGGGGATCCACGCAAGCCATACCTCCCTGGAATCCCCCGGGTGTCTAGTTTTCAGAAATGTGTGGGTTTGGTAGGTTCCCCTAGGTAGCTGCCGAGCACCGGCCAAAAACCCAGGTGATCCCCCTTGCAAAGCCAGGTCGTTTTGATGTAGGCAATTTTCATGTCGCCTCAATACGTTTTGGGCCCTTGCCTGTCGCGGGTACTTGGGCCTCCCACACGAGTGAGGCACCATTTTTATCGGGAGACCCGGGGGAAAGCTGGGTGGTAGGAAATTTGTGTCAGCCCGGTGATGCCTCCACTTTCCCACACAAAAATGTGTGAAAAAGGTGATTTTTTTCAGCTAAATTTGAGGTTTGCAGGGCATTCTGGGTAAGGAAACATTGGGGAATCCACGCAAGCCATACCTCCCTGGAATCCCCCGGGTGTCTAGTTTTCAGAAATGTGTGGGTTTGGTAGGTTCCCCTAGGTGGCCGCCGAGCACCAGGCCAAAAACCCAGGTGACCCCCCTTGCAAAACCAGGTCGTTTTGAGGTAGGCAATTTTCATGTCGCCTCAATACGTTTTGGGCCCTTGCCTGTCGCGGGTACTTGGGCCTCCCACACGAGTGAGGCACCGTTTTTATCGGGAGACCCCGGGGAACGCTGGGTGGTAGGAAATTTGTGTCAGCCCGGTGATGCCTCAACTTTCCCACACAAAAATGTGTGAAAAAGGTCATTTTTTTCAGCTAAATTTGAGGTTTGCAGGGCATTCTGGGTAAGGAAACGTTGGGGGATCCATGCAAGCCATACCTCCCTGGAATCCCCCGGGTGTCTAGTTTTCATAAATGTGTGGGTTTGGTAGGTTTCCCTAGGTGGCCGCCTAGCCCGGGGCCAAAAACTCATAGGACCCCCTTTGCAAAACCAGGTTGTTTTGTGATAGGTAATTTTGATGTCTCCTCAATAGGTTTTGGGCCCTTGCCTGACGCGGGCACTAGGCCTACCCACGCAAGTGAGGTACCATTTTTCTCTGAAGACTTTGGGGAACGCAGGGTGGGTGGAATTTTGTGGACCCACGCAGATTCCAGAACTTTCCGACAAAGAAATGTGAGGAAAATTTGTTATTTTGAACACTTTTTTAGGTTTGCAATGGATTATGGGTAACAGAACCTGGTGAGAGCCAGTGAAGTCACCCCATCCAGGATTCCCCTCGGTGTCTAGTCTTAAAGAATGTACAGGTTTGCTAGGTTTGCCTACGTGCCAACTGCGCTAGGGCCCAAAATCCACAGGTGCGCATTGCTAAAAAAAGAAATCAGAGCCCAGTAGGCTTTCTGCCGCCCTGGGGGAGAATCGGGGAAGGGGGTTTCATCCTGATATGCCCCTAAAGGGGCAGAAAGACTGTGGCTATTTTTTGTGGGGGTGGGGGCATTAGTATGACCATTTTGGGCAGCCCCCACCCCCACACATAAAAAAAGCCAGCGTACTCGCTGGCGCCTATTGGGCTTTCTGCCCCCCAGGGGGCAGATCAGGGGCCACTGCCACCATCTGCTCTCCCCTCCCGGGCTGGGCAGAAAGATTGGAATTTCTCTGGGGGTGGGGTGGGGTATTGTCATGCCCATTTTGGGGAGCCCCTACCCCTACACTAATAAAACAAAAAAATCCATGGTTTCTAGTGGGCATTCTGCGCCCCCAGGGGGGGCCAGATTGGGGGCTATAGCTCCCATCTGCCTCCTGGGGGGCAGAAAGACTGTCATTTTTGTGGGGGGGGGGAGAGTGGGGGCATTGGCGTGCCCGTTTCGGGCAGCCCACACCCTAAAAACAATTGCGCAGAAACAATCCCTGGTGTTTAGTGGGCTTTCTGCCCCCCCCGAAGGGGCAGATTAGGGGCCAATCCCCCATCTGCCCCCCGGGGGGGCAGAAAGACTGTAATAATTGGGGGTGGGGTGGGGGCATGGGCCTGACCATTTTGGGCAGCCCCCACCCCTATTCTTTTTTTTTTTTTACCATTCCCTGGTGTTTAGTGGTCTTTTTGCCCCCCCGGGGGGGCAGATTGGGGGCCAATGCCCCATCTTCCCACCAGGGGGGACAGAAAGGCTGTAATGGTGGAGGGTGGGTGGCCCGTTTCGGGCAGCCCCCGCCCTAAAAAAAAACAGAAAACATATCCCTGGTGTTTAGTGGGATTTCTGCCCCCACGAAGGGGCAGATTAGGGGCCAATCCCCCATCTGCCCCCCAGGGGGGCAGAAAGACTGTGATAATTGGGGGGGGGTGGGGTGGGGGCATGGGCCTGCCCGTTTTGGGCAGCCCCCACCCCTATTTTTTTTTTTACAATTCCCTGGTGTCTAGTGGTCTTTTTGCCCCCCGGGGGGGCAGATTGGGGGCCGATGCCGGGGGGCAGAAAGGCTGTAATGGTGGTGGGTGGGTGGGGGCATTGGTGTGCCCGTTTCGGGCAGCCCCCACCCTAAAAAAACAGAAAAGAAATCCCTGGTGTCTAGTGGGCTTTCTGCCCCCCGAAGGGGCAGATTAGGGGCCAATGCCCCATCTTCCCCCCCGGGGGGGGGGGGCAGAAAGACTGATTATTGGGGGGTGGGGTGGGGGCATGGGCCTGCCTGTTTTGGGCAGCCCCACCCCTATTGTTGTTTTTTATAAATTTCCCTGGTGTCTAGTGGGCTTTTTGCCCCCCCGGCGGGGCAGATTGGGGGCTACTGCCCCCATCTGCCCCCCAGGGGGGGGCACAAAGACTAAATAATGCCCAAAATAAACTGGGGGGAGCAAAGGCCCTTGCCCAAGGGGTTGCTCCCCCCTCCCTGGTGTCTAGTGGGTGGATCCCTGCTTGGGGATCGCCCTCCTTTCCAACGATACCTCTCCCGTCTTTCTACGTGCTCAGGGGGCTGAGATAGCCCCCTGAGCACGTAGAAAGTGAAACTGAAATGAGCCTCTTGGCTCATTTCAGTTTCACATTCACTGTAATGACGTCGGCGCGAAGTGCGCGCCGATCGTCATTACAGTGAAAGGGGGGGGGTCCTCGGGAGTGGTAGAAGCTCTTCCCCAGCTCCCAAGGCCACCAGAGGGATTCTCTAGGGAATGCCTCATGACGAGCTGGACTCGTCATGGGCACAGCGCGACTGTGCTCCATGACGAGTCCAGCTCGTCATGGGCATACAAGGGGTTAAAGCATTGCATAATGTCAATATGAACAATCATCTGGAGTAAACGATTCACAGATTTTTTCCTAAACCCAATAACCTACCAGAGATAGTGTAAACGCCCAACCATGGATAATTTAGTATGAAAGGCACACTGTATTTATATATTTAATAAAATCTTGAAAACCTTAGGAGTCGGTCATCACTCCAGCACCCCATTTTCCCTCCTAACTGCCTTGCTTGCTTGCTTGTAAAGTGTTCTGTTATCCCACTGTTTATTCCTGTTTTTGGGAATTGTTTGTGGGTTTCCTGTATTGTTTTCTGTTGCATATCTCCTCCTTTGTTTGCTGTATTTTGCACTGCTTTTTGCTCTCGCCACTCTCCTGCCCTTTACCTCCCTGTTCCCCTCCTGCTTCCTGCCTTCCACCTGCCGGCTCCCACCTGCCACGCCAACTGCCACCTAGAGCTCTTCCCTCCTCTAAGGATTTACTTATTGGTGGCCACATGCGGCCGTGCCACCGGCATGCTGAAGTTGCATCAAAGGCAAGCCTGTCTGCATCCATCCATGCCTGGACCATGCCCAGCACCAGGAACTCTGGCTCTCCCACTACACGCAAATACACAGCCACCAAGCTCTGAGCCCTACACACCAGACTCTTCAACAACAACTCCTGCACCTCTCCATTATCAATGGTAGGACCTTTTTGTAGCCGGCACTGTCTCTTCTCCTACAACACCGGAGCTCCCGTATGCATGGCGACCACCACTACGCTGGCCACAACTGCTTCGGAACAACTCCACTGCCTCCTGCTCATGATCACTCTGAAAGCACACCACTGAGATTTGGTACACTATCACTTCCCTCACCCCTGACATCATCTTCCTCACAGAGACCTGACTAAACCCCGCATCCGCTGCCGACATCACCTCAGCAACTCCCGACTGCTACAAGAAAGCACATCGGGACCGCATCAACAAACATGGAGGCAGAATCACCATCATCCACAAAGTAACCATCCACTGCACCACTGCCAGAGTCAACACACCCCTTATCATGAAATACCTCAATTTCCAATTCCGTATCGATGACAAAACCACTATCAGAGGCACCCTCACCAACAGACCTCCATGCCAACGCCCCAGTTTCTGCAATGCCATCCTCGACTTTATCGTCCCATTTGCCATTGACTCCACACACTACACCTTCCTCTGAGACCTCAATTTTCCTCTCAACAACCTTAACGATACCAACGCCACCAACCTTCTTGAAAGCATGAACAACATCGGCCTCATCCAACTAGTCACCAACCCCAAACACAACGCAGGACACACACTTGACCCCATCTTCACGGCCAGCAACAGAGTACAGTACAGGCATGTCACCGTGCTGACCTGAACAGACCAAAATAATCATCCACTTCACCATCACACAATCCCTCGGAACCACCACCAAGCTGCTCAGCACCTCATGCAGCAGCTGGAGCAAAGAGCAAAGAGCAAGAGCAAAGAGCAAAGCGGTGGCCTGAATGCTGCCACCGACGACATCAGAACCCTCCTTGACTGGGGGAAAATGGAGGCCCTGATCCTCCTGGACCTCGCAGCAGCATTCAACACCATATCCCGCCACGCGCTTATAAAGAGGCTTCATCACTATGGAATCCTCGGAGATGTCCTTAAATGGATTACCTCCTTCCTCACCGGAACAACCTAGAGAATCTGCCTCACTACTTTGACCTCGGAACCCAAGAACATCATCTGCGGTGTTCCTCAAGGCTTGTCCTTCAGCCCTACACTGTTGAACACCTACAGGACTCCCTTGGCCAATATCGCTGGAACCCATGGACTAAACATCCTATCCTATGCAGATTTCACCCAGCTCATCCTCTCACTATCAGAAGACCCATCCACCACAAGGGCCAACTAGAACAGGTTCATGATGAGCATCACCGGCTGGATGAAAAGCAATTGCCTAAAACTCAACACAGACAAAACAGACGTGTTGATCTTCAGGAACAAGAGCTCCCCATTGAACAACTCCTGGTGGCCTTCCAAACTAGGACCCTCAATCAATCAATCAATCAATCAGGCATTTGTAGAGCGCATTACTTACCCGTGAGGGTCTCAAGGCGCTAAGGGGTGGGGGGATGCTGCAACTGATTGAAGAGCCAGGTTTTGAGGAGTCTTCTGAAGGTCAGTAAGTCTTGGGTCTGCCGTAGGCAGATGGGGAGGGTGTTCCATGTCATGGCGGCGATGTGGGAGAATGATCTGCCGCCGGTGGTCACTCTTCGGATGCGGGGGACAGTGGCGAGGGCGTGGTCGGCGGAGCGGAGCTGGCGGGTGGGGAGGTAGAAGCTGAGTCGGCTGTTGAGGTACGCAGGTCCGGTGTTGTGGAATGATTTGTGTGCGTGGGTGAGGAGCTTGAAGGTTATCCTCTTGTTGACGGGGAGCCAGTGCAGGTCTCTCAGATGGTGTGTGATGTGGCTGCGGCGAGGGATGTCGAGGATCAGGCGTGCGGAGGCGTTCTGGATGTGTTGGAGCCATTTCAGGAGTTTGGCCGAGGCTCCTGCATAGAGGGCGTTTCCGTAGTCCAGTCTACTGCTGACAAGGGCCTGGGTGACCGTCCTTCTCGTTTCAGTGGGGATCCACTTGAAGATCCTGCGGAGCATGCGGAGGGTGTTGAAGCAGGAGGAAGAAACGGCGTTGACCTGCTTCGTCATGGAGAGGGTGGAGTCGAGGATGACCCCTAGGTTGTGTGCGTGGTCGGTGGGCGTTGGAGCTGTTCCTAGTGCGGTCGGCCACCAGGAGTCGTCCCAGGCCAAGGGGGTGGATCCGAGGATGAGGACCTCCGTCTTTTCCGAGTTCAGCTTCAGTCGGCTGTTTCTCATCCAGTCGGCGACGGCCTTCATTCCCTCGTGGAGGTTGGTTTTGGCGGTGTGGGGGTCTTTGGTGAGGGAGAGGATCAGCTGGGTGTCATCGGCGTAAGAGATGATGTTGAGGTCATGCAGTCGGGCGACGTGGGCGAGCGGTGCCATGTAGATGTTTAACAGCGTTGGGCTGAGGGATGAGCCCTGTGGTACGCCGCAGATGATCTCGGTGGCTTCAGAGCGGAATGGGGGAGGCGGACGCTCTGTGTTCTGCCGGAGAGGAAGGAGGTGGTCCATTCCAGGGCCTTGTCTTGGATCCCGGCATCATGGAGGAGTGTTCGTAGTGTGCGGTGGCAGACTGTGTCAAAGGCGACTGACAGGTCCAGGAGGGTGAGGGCCGCGGTTTCTCCGTTGTCTAGCAGGGTCCTGATGTCGTCGGTGGTGGCGATGAGGGCAGTTTCGGTGCTGTGGTTGCTGCGGAACCCGGACTGGGACGGGTCCAGGATGCTGTTCTCCTCGAGGAATCTGGTCACTTGTTTGTTGACGGCCTTCTCTATTACTTTCGCCGGGAACGGGAGCAGGGAGATGGGTCGGAAGTTCTTGAGGTCCTTGGGGTCCGCCTTGGGTTTTTTGAGTAAGGCGTTGATCTCGGCGTTCTTCCAGCTCTCCGGGAAGGCTGCTGTCTCGAAGGAGATGTTGATGGCTTTCCAGAGATGGGGTGCGATGGTGGTGCTGGCTTTGTTGAAGATGTGGTGTGGGCATGGGTCTGAAGGGGATCCAGAGTGGACGGAGTTCATTATCTTGATGGGGTCATCGTCGTTAATGTTGGTCCAGGAGATCAGGCGGTTGGTGAGGGTGGTGGTCGTGGGGGTGGAGGTCTCGGTGGTTGCCGGGGCGGTCGTGGTGTTGAAGTTGTCGTGGATGTCTGTGATCTTGCGGTGGAAGAAGGTGGCTAGCGAGTCGCACAGGTCTTGCGAGGGTGGGATGTCGTTGGTGTTGGAGCTGGGGTTGGAGAGTTCCTTCACGATGTTGAAGAGCTCTTTGCTGTTGTGTGCGTTGTTGTCTAGGCGGTCTTTGAAGGAGGTCCTTTTGGCAGATCTGATGAGGTGGTGGTGTCTGCGGGTGGCGTTCTTGTGGGCTGCGTAGCTTTCTGGTGTTCGTTCATGGATCCAGTTCTTCTCTAGCTTACAGCAGGTTTGCTTGGAGACCTGGAGCTCTTTGGAGAACCAACTCGCTTTCTTTCTGGTGTGGCTGTTGGAGGGTTTCTTGAGCGGGGCAAGGGTGTTGGCGCAGTCGTCGATCCACTGTCTGAGGTTGCGGGCTGCGGAGTCGGGGTCGGTCGGGTCTGCGGGTGGGCTTCGGGCGAGGGTGGTGGTTAGCTGGTCTTCGGTGGCTTTGCTCCAGCTGCGGCGAGGCATCTGCTGGGTACGGTGGTGTGTGGTGGGTTTCTGGAAGGTAAAGTGGATGCAGTGGTCGGTCCAGTGCAGTCGGTCCAGTGAGGTTCGGTGGTGTGGTTGAAGAAGACGTGGGAGCTTGCTGAGAAGATGGGGTCCAGCGTGTGGCCGGCGAAGTGGGTGGGTGTTGTGACGAGTTGTCTGAGTCCGAGGTTGGCGAGGTTGTCAATCAGGGTGGAAGAATTGGGGTCGTTGTTGAGGGTGGTGTTGGGGTCAGTGTGGATCTGGAAGTGCATGTGTTCGGCGGTGCTGAGGGTGTCGTCGGTGTTGGTCGAGATTCTGATAGTGTTCCTGTGGACGATGGCGATTCCTCCTCCTACTCCGTTGGTGCGGTCCTTGCGGGTGATCTTGTAGCCTTCTGGGATGGCTATGGCGATGTCGGGTGCCGAGGAGGGGTTCAGCCAGGTCTCCGTCAGGAAGGCGACGTCTGGGGAGGTTGAGTCGAGTAGGTCCCAGAGTTCAACGGCGTGTTTGCGGGCAGAGCGGGTGTTGAGAAGGATCCATCTGAGGTGGTAGGGTTCTTTGGTGGGTGGGTTGGCCGGTCGGGTGCTGGTGAAGCTACACTTCTGGCAGGAGAAGGGTCCTTGGGTGCGCTTTGGGGCGGCCAGGCAGCAGGTGCGTGATCGTCCGGCATTGAGTGCGTGGAGGGTGCTGGAGTCGTAGCGGAAACGGGCGTCGTGGTGTTCGTGCGGGCCAGGGCTTCTGGCGCTGGGTGCGGTCCAGGTGCGGATGGGCGCAGACGGGCTTGAATTAGGCGCACCAGCAGCGCGCCAGCGGCATGCCCACTGCGCGCCCGCTGCGCGCCCTCCATATGAGGGGAGGTGGGAGGGAGGAGCAGGTGGGAGGCGGTAGCGGGGCGGTGAATAGGAGAGCAGGGGGCAGGGCTGCAGGGACGCAGCGGCGGGAAAGAGCGGGCGAACAGCAGGGGGAACAAAAAACAGGGCACAGCAAGAGTGGCATGGGGAAAATAACTAAATAAGGCAGGAGAGAGAAAAAGGATTAATGGGCAGTGTGAGAGCACAACAGATTATAGTAAAGGAAATACAACGAAATACAGCGAGGGAAAAAATGAGCAGAGGCAGAAGCAATCCAGTAACAGCAAAGGAAATACAGCGAGGAAAAAACAAGAAGAAGCAATCCAGTAACAGGTGCAAGAGATAGTGCTAACCTAGCAGTGCAGCAGCGTGGGGAGCGACCTGCCCTCACCCTCTCCGACAAACCATGCCCGCAGCCTTGGCATTATCCTGGACAGAAAGTTCACCATGAAAAGCCAGTTCAATGCAGTTTCATCCGCCTGCTTTCACACTCCCTGCATGCTCTGCAAGATCTTCAAATGGCTCCCTGTCAACACCAGACAAACCGTCACTCAAGCCCTAGTGATCAGCTGGCTGGACTACGGCAGCGCACTTTATGTAGGAAATACCACACATCTCCTGAAGAAACTCCAGACCATATATATCTCAGCCGCCAGACTCATCTGCGGCCTACCCAAACTAACCCAAATCACTCTCCACCTCAAAAAGCTGCACTGGCTCCCCATTCAGAAGAGTTATCAATTCACGATGGTGATTCACACCTACAAAGCCCTTCACAATCAAGGACCAGCACACATCAACCACTGGATGTACTTCCAGTAACCCTCCAGACACCTGCGCTCCGCCTCCCTCTCCCTCTAACACATCCCCCACATCCGCCAAAGCAACACTGGAGGACACTCCTTCTCCAACCTCGCTGCAAAGTCTTGGAACAACCTCCCTTCACCCTCCCTTCTAAAGCTCAGGAAAGGAATCAAGACCTGGCAGTTCAACTGAACCTACCAGAAGCAGCAAGGTTCTCAGCGCCTGGATACCCTTGTGGGTAATTAGCTGTGCTTTATAAATCCGATTCGATTCGAAATGTACAATAAAAGAGTGCAGAACTTAACTTAAGTCACTCACAAGAACAAAGCTTCAAACTTTCTGAATAATTTACCACCATTTCTTGCTGAAGGGAGGGGCTCAGGGGTAACTGAAAGGATGAAGTAAAAGAGATGAGTTTACAGTAACGTCGAAGACACTGAGAAGATGGAACTCTAAAGTTTTCCACCTCCACAATTGGCAACAGCACCCAGCAATATCATGTTTAAGGCATGGCATTCCGCAGATGCCTGGGCATGTTAGCATTCTCAGCGTGTGATACTTTAGATGGTTTTTACAGGTCATGTGCAGGGCAGGATGTTTTCTGCTGGGTATGTGGTACTATGCGTTAAGATATGCAAGATATCCCTGAAGCAGAGGGCACATGCAGGATGTGGAGAGCCAGAGGACACAAACATCCACACAAGATCTATGTGACAGAACAACATTCACTTTTGTATCACTAGCATGTTAATTGTATTCAGCCTGTTAACTGTATCCAGCCATGTCAGTGCATTTCCCCTCTGCGTAGCGTAATTCAGAATTCATAGCCTCCTTTGTATAAACTCTGTCAATTTGGTTATCTCAACCCAATAGCTGTCAGCCTATTGTTTTATCACCCTATGTAACTCTGATGTTTGTTTTTTGTCTTCTCTGTATTTGTGCCACCGCTCACTTTTCCGGGCATTTCACCTGATCTGTCCCACCTGCTCCCCACCTCCCAGAGCCTCTCCCTCCTCCCAGGACCTACTTAGTGGAGGCCACAGTGCAGCCGTGCCGCCGGAGCGCCTAAGGCTCGCAAAAGGCAAGCCCACCTGCACCCCTCTGTGCCCATCTGCAAATGGACCATGCCCAGCTCCAAAAACTCTTGCTCTCCCACCACGTGAAGCTTCACCGCCAATGAACTCCGAGACACAGACCCCACAACCACCACTGCTGCCGCACCTCACCTCAGTCTACTGTAGGACCTTTCACCTGCCTGCACTGCCTCTTCACCTGCAACACTGGAAAACCGACTTCCACAGCATCCACTACCACGCCGAGGCCAATTACACCAGAACAGCTGCTCAGCCTCCTGCTCAATGCACAATCTCTCTGCAATCATGCCACAGAGATCTGGGACACCATCTACTACCTCACCTCTCATGTCATCTTCCTCATCGAGACATGGCTTATCCCCAAATCGGCACCCAATATCGCCTTAGCCACACCTGATGGATACAAAATAACATATCAAGACCACGTCAACAAACACGGATGCGGGATCACCATCATCCACAAGGAAACCATTAGCTTCACCACCACCACAGATGACACCACCCCGATCATGAAGCACCTGTACTTCCAACTCCACACCAATGGCAAAACCACCTTCAGAGGCACGCATGCCTACAGACCCTCTAGACCTTGCCCCTGCTTCTGCGACGTCATCCCCAATTTGATCACCCCACTCGCCATCGACTTCAACCACTATATCTTCCTCAAAGACCTTAATTTCCAAGTCAAATACCCCGATGACACTAACACTGCCAACCTCCTCAAAATCATGAATACCGTCGGCCTCACTGAACTTGTCACCAACTACACACACCCTGCAGGACACACACTCAACCCCATCTTCACAGCCAGTGACAGTCAAGTACAGCCACATCTATGAACTCACCTGGACTGACCACACCATTTTCCACTTCACCATCACAGGTCACCCTGGCACCACTACCAAACCACCCAGCATCGCTCGCCAAAGTTGGAACAAAGTAGCAGAGAGTCAATGGACTGACGCCCTCAACTCTTCCCACCCGGACACCGCAAACAACCTAGATAGTCTGTCAAGAAATTCTCCGCCTGGATCACCGATTGTCCCAACAGAGCCGACCTAATCAAGCCCACGAAACCAAAGAGACCCTCCAAGCAGACCAGCTGGCACACCACAGAACTAGGAACCACAAAAACACAACTGCAAGCAAATGGAGAGAAGGTGGCATACCAGCAAGGACACCACATACCGAATATCCTACAAAGCTTTGCTCAACCAATAATATCAACAACTGAGAAAGAGGAAAAGGAGTGCCCTTTCCAACTGCATCAAGACCAGTGCCAGCCACAGGAAGGAACTGTTCAACATCGTCAGAGTTTGCCAACCCCTCAGATTCAGAGAACATCATCACACCCTCCCAAGAGCTCTGCAACACCCTGGTGAACATTACCATGGAAAGATCTCCGACATCTATAAACACTTCGAACCACAACCCTCCTCTGTCCACATCCTCAGCCTTATCACCCCTGCAGTGGCAAAGCACGACCATCTGGGACCAGCTCACCCAAAGCACCACCACCATTAAGAACTCCGTCCAGACAGGAGCACCAACTGACCTCTGTCCTACAACATCTTCAACTTTGGAAGCTAGTCAATCAGCAACAAATTCACCGCCATCTTCGATACATCAATCACCACGGCCACCTTCCCTGACAAATGGAAATGCGCCAAAATCCAACCCCTTCTAGAGAAACCATCCACCAACCCCAGAGAGCTCAAGAACTTCCGGCCCATCTCTCTGCTCCCCTTCCCCGCCAAGGTCCTTAAAAAAGTCGTTAACCACCATGAAAAATCAGATGAATGCAGTCTCCTCCACCTGCTTCCTCACTCTTTGCATGACCCACAAGATCTTCAAATGGTTCCCGGTCAACACCAGACGTACCATCACATAAGCCATAGTCACCAGTCATCTGGGATATGGCAATGCACTCTGTGCAGGAATCACCTCGCACCTCCTGAAGAGACTCCAGACCATACAGAACTCGACAGCCAGACTCATCTTTGACCTCCCCAAGTAGACCCACACCCCCACCTCAGGAAGCTCCACTGGCTCCTCATTCAGAAGAGATGCCACTTCAAAAAGCTGATCCACACCAACAAAGCCCTGCACAACCAAGCACCAGTAATCATAAACCCCCACCTGAACTTCCACCAAACATGCAGACTCCAGTGCTCCGCCTCCCTCCACCTTGCTCATACCCCTCACATACGTCAAAGCCACAGTGGAGGTCACTGCTTCTCCTACCTTGTTACCAGGGCCTGGAAACACCTCTCTCTGCATCTCTGTATCTCACCCTCACTGTTGGATTTCAGACTCAAGGCCTAACTGTTCGACTAAGTCTCTGCAGCAAGAATCCTAAGCACCTGGATACCCTCACGGGTAATATGCTGCACTATACAAGTCATGATTGATTGACTGCAGATGTATGGAATGAAATGGCATAAAGAGGCAGTGTAGATGTTAGAAATTGTTTTTTGGTTGAGTGTGGTGTGGACCATTCTCAAACAATAACCATAATCTCTGTCAGGTTGAATCACAAAAAGTGATTAAGTTTACTTGTGCTTAGCTTAGGCACAAAAGTAGTCAGGCTTAACGTAGAGGCAATGTGTAATGTATTTGTGAAGCACCTAGACAGTAATAAAGTGAAAACACAACATGAGAAAAATCCCACACCAATCTAGAAAGATGGATTAAAATGTAATAAATTATTTGACCCCAAAACGACAAACATCCAATCATTAAAACCAAAAGTATGACTTTTTAAAGTTTGTAGTAAAATCTAGCTCCTAAAAGACCAAAGCACCTACTGCTACTGTAACATCTAGTCTCATAAGACTAGAGGCAAAGTCAAAGGTTATGGTTGACCACGATGGAACCCAGTTCGGCTACATGGGGTGGATTGGGACCGGTCTTGACCTACCTTTGGACATAGAAGAAAGTTTGAAGAAAAATGTCTAAGAATGTAAAGTTTAGCAGGGCAAGGCAGTTGTTGGTGTCCAAGGACGAGGTGTCATTGTCGGGGAGCCGCTGGACAAAGTTGTAATGATTTCTACATTCTGACTTTATCACTTTTTGTCAAAAATCTACAGTGGGGCGAAGTTGCAGGCTGTAGCCGACGAGGGCTCCACGAGTCCTGATACCCCTACTCTGAGAAGCTGCTGAACAGGATTTGCTGCTGTGGAGTAGAAAGTAGCGTGAGCTACATTGAAGGCAGGCCAATCGACGATACACCTTTGTCAGATTAATGAGCAGATTGATCCCAGTCTCCTCTTGGTTCTCAGGGCACCCCTTGACTCCCACTTTTTTTAAGTCCTAAGATTTGGTTTTAGGCAGTTTGGACACACCAGTGGTCAGGCTTAACTTAGAGGAAATGAGTAAAGTAGTTATGAAGCATCCAAGCAGTAATACATTGAAAACATAACACAAGAAAAATTGCACCCCAATATAGACAAACGGAGTACAATTTAATAAATTCTTTCACACCAAAATGACAACAATCCAATCAGTAGAACCAAAGTTATGGATTTTACATGTTTTTAGTGAAAATTAGCACCTAACAGATCAAAGCACCAACCACGGACATCTAGTCATGCAAGACCCAGGCAAAGTTGAAAGTTATGGCCGACACCATGGTGTGGATACACCAGATGGATTGGGCCCGGTCTCTGCTTGCCTTCGGACTTGGAATACATTTTGAAGAAAAATGTCTGAGTATGTAAAATTCAGCTGGGCAGGGCAGCCGCCGATGTCCTAGCTAGAGGTGTCATCATCGGGGAGACGCTGGATGAAGTCATGGTGAACATTTCTACATTCAGAATTTCTCACCTTTTTAGAAGTAAAAAATCTCCAGCAGGATCAAGCTGCAGGTTGTAACCAACAAGGGTTCCAAGAGGCCGGATTCCCCTTCTGCAAGAAGCTGCTGAACAGAATTTGCTGCTGTGGAGAAGAACGTAGTGGAAGCTACCACAAAGTCAGGAGTGATTCGCCATGGGTGGAGCAGCAAGCAAATAGGTCTCGGTCTCCTCTCACATCACAGGGCACATTTTGGCATGGACATTTTCTGAGTCCCAAGTGTTGGACTTAGGCTTCTTGGTCATCTTTTCCACCACTTCCAAGGGTCCAGGACTGAGTGGGCATCACTTGGAGTTTAGAACTCACTTAAGGCAGGGTCCAGGTGCAGGGTTCAAGTTGTTACAGTTTTTTGTGTCCTTGTAGCTCAGAACAGGAGGCCAAAACACTGGTCCTTGGTGTCACTGTGGCAATTTTGGGTTCAAGCAGCAAGGCAGTCCTTCAGTAGCAGGGCAGTCCTCGGAGGGTTCAAGGCACGCTTCCAGGAGAGGGTAGTCCTCTGAAGTACAAAGCAGGCCTCAAGCAGCTAGGCTGCACACTAAAGTTCAGGCCAGGCCTTCTGAGTGTCCTTTGCAGACCCAGGACTGAAGACAGGAATTTAGTACTGGTTAGATGTTATAAAGAGCACATCCCTAAGTCCAACAAAACCAAATTTCAGGAAACAAGAGGGGAGCAGGGAAAATGTTTGGTGGAAGACTACCCTAAGGCTGACAGGTCTAACAGTAGAGCACAAGGACAGTTATAGAATGTGTGTACTGAGATGATACAAAGAAGATCTACATAGCACAGGAGTGCTCACAGGATGCATGGAACGAGATGGTACAAAGAAGATCAGTAGAGCAGGATGGTGTCCACAGAATGTGTGAAGCGAGATGGTATACAGAGGATCTGCAGAGCAGGAGAGAGCACACAGGATGTGAGGAAAAATAACAGGGCTCTTCAGAGAAGCGGGATACTTGAAGGATGTGCAGAGCAGGAGCATGCTCTCAGGGTCTGTGGTGCAGGAGAACACTCACAGTGTGTGCGGCACAGGAAGACTCACACAGGGTCTGCGTAGTGACATGGTATCCACAGATTGAGCAAATTACTTTTTCGCACATGGTGTAGAAGTTTTTACCATATGTGGCAGGGGCACATACCGTTGGTCCCTGCTGAACCTGACCTTGAGGCCAGGTGAAACTCACCAGTGATGATCCCAAGCTCCCTTACCGGTCATATTGAACTCACGTTAAAGTATCTCCATACAGTGATGGGCACACGCGGCTCCATCATTGGATGCAGCCTCTCGCCTGATCCTGACAACTCCTGGCACAGCTGACACTCTTGAGCAGCCCACTCAATTCACTTAGGCCCACATGCATCAAAGCAAAAGCCGGTCGCAAACGGGCAGATTCTCAGAATCTGCCCCTTTGCTACCGGTATTTTTGCATTTGGGATGCATCATTCCAAATGCAAAAATCGCAATTTAAGGAATCTCTAAATAGCGATTCCTTAAATTGCAATTGCATTTAAGGAATCCCAAATTGAGATTCCTTAAATGCAATGCATTAAAGTAAAAACTATTAGCGATTTCGCTAATAGGGGGAGCAAATTACCATGAAGTTGAACTTCATGGTAATTTGCAAAAACTTTGAAAAATGCACTAAAGTGCATTTTTCAAAGTTCCATTTTACACACACACATGCCCTTGGGGCATGTGTGTGTGCAAGATGTACTCATATGCAGATTTCAGGGGTGCAACAGGGTGTCCTTTTGACACCCTGGCACCCTCGAAATTGCATGAGCAATTTGCGATTCTCTAATTGAGAATCGCAAATTGAGAAAGTATTCCCATTCATTCCTATGGGCCTCTAGGCCCATAGGAATAAATGGGGAGGTATTCCTTAATTGCGACTCGCAATTTGCGAGTAGCAATTAAGGAATGTTTAGAAATCGCTATTTTGTAAGCGATTTCTACATGCATAGCCTTTTGCTATTCCTTATTAGCGAATCCTTAATTTTCGCAAATAAGGAATAGCAAATGGCATTGTTGATGCATGTGCCAGTTAATGAGTAGGCTGGTGGCAAAGGAGGAACAACGAGTCTGAGGGCTCAGTAGTGCAGCAGGTCCTCCAATGGCAAGGTCCCATCCCAATTGCAGCCAACCCGTGACTACCTGCAATTAAAAACTGGCATAGGCCAAGGGCATCCAAGGTGAAACCACACCCTGTGCTTGCACATTAAGATACAGAATTAAAGTGCCTTACTCAGGAAAAAAGCATAAAAATTATTTTTGCAAAATGTATTGTTATGATTTTTTTTATCTATTCAAAAAATTACAATTAGCACTCCTGAAAAGCTGCTCCAGACAGAGGTTTCCAGGCACACTACTGGGAATATCACATAAAATGTCCCAAGGAGCCCTGTTCAGCTTTGGCAGAAGTTGCACTGGGAATTGGAGTGTCAAATGTTTTTTGCATAGGGAAAACACGTGGAAAAAGGTCTTCCCCTAGGATCAAGGCAAATTTGGGGGTAATCTATTGCTTGTGCCACCCTGGAAGGGAAGTTTAAATCTCCAACCTTTTCCAGGATAGGAAGAGAAGAGCTCAGACTGAAATTTGGTAACGCCAACAAAAACATATATTTGTGTGTGTTCCCAAACCTCCAAAGTCCGACCATGCTTTGTAATGCCCTCTTTCCACTTGTTGAGTGGTATTGAGTATGTGAATTTCTCTGTACTTGAGATGGAGAAGTCTGCAGTATTAAAATCATTTACACCTGCCATGACTCCCTTTGTGAATTCCTTACAGGCATAAAAGAGGTATTTTTATGTTTACTGCTAAAAATTCTTTCCCGAATAGTGCCCAGTGTTTGGTGAAGGAACTAACGCAGGCTACACCCAAAACATGAGGGAGAGCTGCCGCAGAGGGTATTGGAAGTAGTGTAGGAATTTTGTATGCCCTGCACACCCTGGGTGTGAGATGTGTCAAACATTCCTAGTAAACTAGAGAAATCTGCGGAAGAAAAGACATGTGACCACCAGAGCAAGCTTTATCTGCAATGCACTGTGAGTGTAAAATGAACACAATTTAAGGATTCCCTTCTCCCACAGGATGGGGTTTTCCCATTTGTTGTTTAAGAGAGGGCACCAACCCAGTTGGATTCCTAATGGGGATTCCCAACCATCACTCACACCTGATCTCGGTATAGCAGGAGTCCATACAAATCATATTCAAAATAAAAATGAATTAAGTTCATAATTCCACGATTATACAAATATCACTTTAGTTCTAGCTTTAGGGGAATGTCATGGCCTTGATTTGTAAAAGCAAAGTACCCGCAAGATCAGAGTAAAAAAGAAAACACGAAATGACTGACTGACTAAAAAACGTATAAAGCGCACTTATGCCGCGGCGTCTTGGTGCTGGGCGAGTATGATGCCGGCAACTGATGGATCTTAAGACCTTGTAAAGAGCCAGGTTTTTATCAGTTTCCTGAATAAGGCCCTGTTGGATTCTAACCTGATAGTCATGGGAAGGGAGTTCCATAGGATGGATGCTTGGTAAGAGAAGCCCTTTCCTCCCCATCTAGCTCTTTTTACTCTAGGAACACATACTAATCCTGAGTTGGCAGACAGCGTTGGGGCTGATATACAGAAAACAGGGTTTGAATGTTCACAGCCCCTCCTCCGTATATAGCCTTATGTAGTAAGCACAGGGCTTTGAAATTCACTTTGACGGACTGGGAGCCAATGTAGCTGCTTGATCACCGCAGACGTCGGATGGTGTTTAGGTAACACAAGCAGAACCCGGGCCGCTGCATTCTGAAGTGATTGAAGTTTTGTGATCTGTCCCTTGTCAACACCTAAATATAGGGTGTTACAATAGTCGACTCTGGACAGGACCAAAGCTCCAACCACTGTTCTCCTAAGTGATAGAGGGATGAATGGCAACATTTTCCGCAGAACTTTTAATGTATAAAAGCATGCGGAGGACACTTGATTTATTTGCAAGGCAAGTTTGAGGTCCTTGTCAAGCGCAAATCCAAGGTTCCTAGCCTTAGACACAGGGACTGGACAACTGCCAGCTTCAGGAGGCCACCAGGCCTGACTCCATACTGATGATAGTTGACCAAACTCTAGGACCTTGGTTTTTTCAGTATTGATCTTTAAGAAGTTCGCATTAATCCATGCCATCACATCTATGAGGCAGTTACGAAACCTGTCCGCTGTTAGCCCCACAGTTTGTGTCACTGATACCACTAGTTGCGTGTCGTCGGCGTACGACACCAACATTATGCCATGTTCTTTAATTACTTGTGCCAGAGGTCTAACATATAATTTAAATAGTGTAGGGGATAAGGCCGAACCCTGTGGGACTCCACATGGGAGGTGGAAGATTCCTGATTGCAGGCCATTCCAGTGGATCTGTTGTTCTTGTGATGTTAAGAATGATGTAAGTAGGGTTAAAGCTATATCTTCAATACCTACTTTCCTCAATCTCCGCCGCAATACCGCATGATTTATGGTATCAAAAGCTGCGGTCAGATCGAGCAGGATGAGTGCAGCTCTGCCCCCCCCGTCCATCACTTCACGGATCTCTTCTGTAGCCATAATTAAAGCTGACTCCGTGGAATGCCAGGAGCGGAAACCATGTTGAGAGGAGTCAAGAATGTTATTGTTATCCAAGTGTTCTGTCAGTTCTAAGTTCATGGCTTTCTCCAATATTTTTGAGGGTAGTGGAAGGCAGGAGATTGGGCAATAATGTTTTGCCTCTGAGGGGTCTAAGGAGGCCTTTTTTAGAATGGGCCTGATACAAGCCTTTTTCCAAGAAGATGGAAATTCCCCGGAACTAATGATCTCATTTAGTAGGGGGGGTCAAGGCAGAACGTACTTCTTCCGATACCAGATGTAATATGTGAGGGGGACACGGGTCCAGCGGAGAGCCCGACTTGGTGTGTAGCAGCAAGTTGGCAACTTTATCCGCCTCCAGAGTGGAGAAACCTGACAACCTATGCGGTAATGTCAAGTTATCCAGGGAATCTGCACTATTCATTTCCGGAACACAAGCTGCCATAGCCACCTCTTCGTATACCGTTTGAACTTTGTTTTGGAAAAAAAACCAGCCATTTGATCCACAAAATTTTGGTCTAGCGAAAATACTATGTCACACGGACATTTTGATGCGCCGTCACAGTTTTGAACAACTCCTTGGAGGAGTTCTACGCCTCCAGTATTTTTGCAGTAAAGTAAACAGATTTGGCGTATTTTATGGCTGCCTTATATTCTTCTAAGGCACTATTATAGTCTTTTTTATGTTCAGCACTATAATCCAATCTCCAGACACGCTCCCTGCGTCTACAGCTTAGTTTAATTTGACGGAGTTCAGTCGAATACCAGGGTGAGGTAATGCGTTTGTTGCAGGGATATTTAGTGGTTTCCGGAGCTAGCATGTTTACTGCTGAACTAAGCCAGCTTTCGTAATTTCTGGCCGAGGAGTTAGAGTCAGAGGTTATCTCCGGGCAATTCTTCTCCAGGGCAGTAATCATATCACTCTTTTGGATAGATTTCCAAGGGCGTAATTTAAATATGCCTGACCTTTCCTGATGCCGCCTAGTTGTTGAAGGGAGCTTTAGGCGAAAGTATATTGCAGAGTGATCCGACCACAATAGTGGTTGCACGCTGACTATCTTGAGATGTTCGTTGTTGGTAAAGATACCGTCAGGCGTATGACCTGTTGTGTGTGTCGGCTCTGCTACAATCTGCCTCAGACCAAAGCTTGCAAGATTGTCTATCAAGTGAGATGTTTCAGAGTTATTGTTGGCTTTCAAATGGAAATTAAAGTCCCTCAATACCGTGAATGTTGGGGTATCCAAGCAAGACTCCAAAAACGTCTGGAGCATCCTAGAGAAAGGCAGTCATGGATGGGCATGGATTTGGGCACGACTGTGTAGAGAGAACATGCAATACCTGTGGGCATTTGTAGCTAAATCAGAAAGAACCGAACATTCTCAACTAGGACTGAGTTTAAACAAAGATTTGAAAAAAAGCCAACTTTGTTAGTGTTAAATGTAATTTGTTTTCAATCTTTGTACAGATACTTCACCTGACCTCAAGGACATGGGCTACATTTGTGTTATAATTTCTCAAAGTTAGTGAACATTTATAAATTTGACAGCACTAACGTTTCATTAGCAGTAGTGACTGCTACCAGACGGGGGTGGTGGGGCGAGGAGGGGTTAATTAACAAAAAGAAGACACTTATCTTAGAACGGCCAGCTGCCACCTCCCCTGCGTCCTCTCCCTTCTTCCTCTGCAGGAAGCACCCAGCACACAGGCTCCACTGAGCCAATCACAATGCTGTAATACAGCATTGTGATTGGTCCGAGAGCCGTGGATCTGCGCTCAGACTCAAACAGGGAGCCTGTGTATGTTCCTACCAGGCTGTGTAATGCACACTACTCCTCCCCTGCTCTGACCATCCACGCCCCACACTGCACACAGGCTGCACGCAATAGGAAAAATAAAATTACAATACCATTACGTTATTGTCATTTTAATTTTCCTTTTTAGGAGCTGCCACTGTTCAATAGAAACTCCTTTAACACCCATTTTTTACTAAACGTGCAAGTATAAGGCAACGCTTAGCCAATTTGGGCCTTATTTAACGTTTGGCGGAGGGCACTCCATCAGGCAATGTTGATAAAAGTTATATCTTTTGAAGCTTTGCGAAATGCAACCAATGTGGCCCTTTGCCCATTCCACACGCAGAGCTAAAATTTTCCACCTTAGTAAAATGAAGGCCTGGGGGAACTTTTAAGTACGCTGCAATAATCGGTGTAATTTCAGTAATTATGCATTACTCTAGTGATGCGAAATTACTGAAATTACTTGATTCCTCCACTTTGTCCAAATAGGGACCCTTGCTTCTAGTCAGGGTAAGGGGGATACACTCTTTAGATAACCCCTGCTCACACCCTCGGTAGCTTGGCACGAGCAGACAAAGGCAATGTGTAAACTATTTGCACCAACACACAGTAACACAGTGAAAACACCACAAATGGACACCACACCAGTTTAGAAAAATAAAGTATCTGTATCTAAACTAAACAGACCAAAACAACAAAAATCCAATATACACAGTTAAAAATATGACTTTCAAAAGGTTTCAAGAACTTGTACCATAGAAAACTATGGACACGTGACTTTTACACAAAGTACCTCAAGATGCGTCAAAATTCACAAGGCCAAACAGCTGCAGACAAAGAAAGCGCTGGAAAACACAGCAATGCCTCAGTTCCTGAGTCCTTGGGGAGGCAAGGCAATAGATCTGCTGCACACAGGATCGGTGATACATCGAAACCGGACTGTAGGGGGAAGTGAGGCGTCGAAATCCAAGATGATCCTGGTTCTGCAGGTGATGCGTGGAAAAACTTGGTGCACAGGTACAATGTGTGGAAATCCGGGATGCGTTGGCGATCGATGCAGGCGCATCAAGCGGTGCAGCGTCTGTCCTCTTCAGCCGCGATCCCTCGATGCGTCAATTTCTGTAGTTCTTTGAGTTTCTTTTTGCTTCCAGCTCCAAAACAGCAGCAACAACCTCCAGAGGCCAAAAATTGGCATTGGCACCTCTTCGCAGGTCAGAATTCACAGCAGGGGATCTGGGGGTGAAGTCTTTGTGTCCGTGAGACTTCAGAACAGGAGGCCAGCACACTTCAGGCCCTTGGAGATCTCCTTCAAGCAGGGGACACAGCACACAGCAAAGTCCTTCTCCTTTCTTTGGCAGAAACAGCAACTGCAAGCCATCCCCAGACACACAGCGAGAGCAGTATTTGTCCTCAGTCTCTCCAGCTCTTCTCCTTGGCAAAGGTTCCTCTTGAATTCCAAGAATGATCTAAGGTCTGGGGTTTTGGTCTGATACTTATACCCCAAAATGTCTTTGTTCTCTTTGTGCAAGGGGCTATGAGCTCAGTTCAAACCAGTTCTAGGGGGCAGTCTGCAAGTGCACAACAACATCCATTGTCAGTGTGAGCCTTGGTTCCAGACACACCACGGGGGCGGAGCCAGCATTGTGGAAGGCAGGCACAGCCCTATTCAGGTACAGGTGCTACTCCTCCCACTACTCCAAATGCAGATCAGGGCTATTCAGCCGAGTGCTGACTCATCGTGACTCCTGGAGCCACTGCACCTCCCCAGCCCCTGTCACTCCAAAGCCAGCCAGTCAATCCACAAACAGGCAGAGGCACACAGGATGGCTGAACAAGAAAATAGCCACTTTCCAAAAGAGGTATTTTCAAACACACAATTTTAAAACCATCTTTACTAAAAGATGTGTTATTAAATCCTGAGTTCAGGGATACCAAACTTCATTTCTAGGTCAAGCGCTGTGCTAGGAGAAGGCCTCTTTGAATCACTTCAGACTTTCTGCAAACTCGTGCGTGTGGTATTCGATTTTCCACCCATGCTATTGGCCTTTGTGTGTGGCTTTCAAAAATGAAAGCATGCAGTTGGCCAAAGGCGGGTGCATGTCCCACCTTTTCTGAAAATGTTTACTCCCAAAGCGTTTAGCTGTTGGGAGCGAGCAGCGGCACGCAGCGTGCCATCTGTTGTGGATCATGTTTCATTTCAAGACCTTGCAGCTTTCCTTACAAGGTGCGTCCCCTCCACCGCCACAAGAGTGCACGCTTCTTTTCCAGCACTCGCATTCATGACAATAGGATACTAACAAGGCGTGTCCCCTCCACCCCGGCCAAGGGACAGACCCAACCGCCACAAGAGTGCGCTCTTCTTTTTCCAGCACTCACATTTCATCTATATCAGCACTATCTTCCTGCACCGTTATCTTTGTATTAGTATGTTATTGTCAAGACATTTGCTGTACTCTGTAGTTGGCCTCTATAGTCGCCTCTTTTTCGGTACCATCTTAAAAATTGACCGTACCTTTTAACATTAGCGTTTTTTCATCACCGAGGTGCGCGCTTCCTTTCACACCTCTGCGCAGCTGTGGTGCGTGCTACCTTTGACATCTCTGCATAGTGAACAGCTGTGGTGTATGTTTCCTTTCCCCACATTGCTTTTGGTGCTCGCTTGATCCAGGGGTGTAATGCAGGCCCTTGCTGAGGGCTTAATTTGAGCCGGTGTCTGCTGGTGCGCACATGGGCACTTAATTATTAGTACTTGCTTTTTGTGCGTGCTTGCTGGCACCGGCTGCTAAATAATGCCTCTGCTTAGCTGTTGTGTGTGCTACCTTTCACATCTCTGCAGTGTATAGCTATGGTGCGTGCTTCCTTTCTCCCCATTGCACAGTACACAGCTTAAAAATTGACAGCACCTTTTAACATTCACCTTTTTTCAGCACCGTGGTGCGCGCTTCCTTTCACACCTCTGCGCAACTGTGGTGCGTGTTACCTTTGACATCTCTGCACAGTGCACAGCTATGGTGCATGCTTCCTTTCCCATCATTACACAGTACACGGGCTTAAAAATAGACCACATTTTAGCATTCAAGTTTTTTTATCACTGTGGTGCGTGCTTTTTTTCACATCTCTGCGCAGCTGTGGTGCGTGCTACCTTTGACATTTCTGCACAGTGCACAGCTCAGGTGCGTGCTTCCTTTCCCTCCACTGAACAGTACACAGCTGTGGCGAGTACTTCCTTTCACCCCACTGCACAGTAGTGGCGCATGCTTACTTTCACAACACTGCACAGTGCAGATATGTGGTGTGTGCCCCCTTTCACCCCAGTGCACAGCTGTGGTGCGTGTTTCACTCACCCCACTGCACATGCCCCCTCCATCACACCCACGTGGTTCTCTCATTTTCTGTTTAATAAACAAATTTCACACACAGATGCCCAGGTTTCCGATGTTAGCATTTGTGAACTCACTGGACCTCGCAGCTTTTCTTACAAGGCGCGTCCCCTCCACCCGGGCCGAGGGACAGACCCCACCGCCATCAGCTGGATTATAAAGCGCCCTGACAGAAGCACCAAGGTGCTGGACCTTGCAGCTTTCCTTACAAGGCGCGTCCTCTCCCTGTACAAGTTATTAGTTGGGGATATCAAGACACATTTGCTGTTCTTTATTGTTACTAGATAGAGAAAGAATTACTGGGTTATTGTCCTCTCCACCCCGACCAATTCAGCACCAGTACAGCACTAGCCCAGCATCAGCATAGCAGCAATGCAGCACCAACTCACCCCACCACGGAATTAGCACAGCGCCAACTCAGAACCAGCAGAGCACCACCTCAGCAGCAAATAATCCCTAATGCAGCACCGATTCAGCATTAACACAGCACCACATCAACACCAGTGCAGCATCACCTCAGTAGCCAGCGCAGCACCAGACTTACATCGGTAAGCACCACTTAAATACAAACACAGCACCAACAAAGTATAACTCAGTACCACCTCAACATCACTCAGCACTTCCTAAGTATCATTCACTACCACCACAGCATTACTCATCACCACCACAGCATCACTAAGCAGCACCTCTGCATCACTCAGCACCACCTAAGCACCAGCACAGCACCACCTAAGCGCCTTATAACCACATAACAATATTAGCATCAACACAGTAATACCTCCTCATCAGTGCACCACCACCACAAGTGCAGCAACAAGTCACCATCAGCACAGCACTATCTCAGATGCACTTGCAGCAACACCTCATTATCAACACAGCACCATCTCAGCATTAGCACAGCACCACCTCCGCATCAGTGCACCAACACAAGTGCAACACCAGCTCAGCACCTGCACAGCCCCACACCAGCAGCAATTCAGAACCAACGCAGCACCACTTCAGCATCAATACAGCAACACCTCAACACAGAACAAAAACAACATCACTTGGCACCACATAAGCACCAGTTCAGCTACACAACATCGGCATTACTCATCACCACAACATCACTCAGCTTCACCTCAGCATCCCTCAGTACCACCTATACATCATTGAGCATCACATAAACATCCCCTCAGAACCAGCCCACCACCACTTCAGCAGACCGCAATATCATTCCGGATCACCTGAGCATCACCTCTGCCTCTACTCACAACCACCTCAGCATCACTCCACACCCCTTCAGTTTGGCATAAAAATGTGACATCTATTAATTCTCCACAAATAACTCTCCTCTACTCCTATCTAATTAAAATACTATTTCACAACATCCACCCTCCCGTTGTTTACATCCCACACCTAACAATAAAAACTATAACAAAAATGTATCACAACAAGCAAGGAACAATTGACAGCATTGCATAAACAAATAAACTAGAGCACATTTTTTGTTTTTATTTAGATTTTTAGTACAATACTTCAGTTGTATATAATGTTTTTTCGGTTAGATATAAGGTGACAGAAATAGTTATAACACTTTTTTATTATAACTTATACATTTTCAACATGCTGCACAACATTCACAATGCTCTACAACACATATTAAAAACGTTAACAAAGCCAATAGCTCTGTCTAAACACTTATAACGCCCCAAAGGTGCAACCTATTGGCTATACCAATGCTTGTTCTATCTTATTCCTATGGAAAGATATGCTTGTAAAATGTTACAAAGCATTCCTTATTCTGTCCCATGGGGCAAGATAGCCTTTCAATAGTGAAAAACAAAATTGGCAGTATTTCACTATCAGGAAATTGTACACACACCAATACATGTCCTACCTTTCACATACACTGCACCCTGCCCAGGGGGGGGTGCCTTGGGCCTATTATAGGGGTGCCCTATATGTAAGAAAAGGGAAGGTTAGGGCTAGGCAAGTGGGTGCACTTGCCAAGTCGCAGTTAACAAACTGCGCACACCGGAGTGGCATGCTTGAGACATCTTTTCAGGGCTACTCATGTGGGTGGCACAATCAGTGCTGCTGCCCACTAGTAGCATTTGATTTACCAGCCCTGGCACACCCAGTGCACTTTACTATGGACCTCCTGGTAAATCAAATATGCCAATCATGGATAACCAATCACAATAACAATTTACACAGAGAGCCTATGCACTTTAGTGTCCAGAGTCCTAGAGCCAACAAACACAGGTCAGGACAAAATAGGAGAAAGAAGCAAAAAGTTTGGGGATAACTCTGCAGAAAGGGCCATTTCCAACAGCATGCTTAGCAAGGAACCAGAAATATGTCAATTCAATAAATCTGTATCCAGCAAGGAAATGGAGTACAGAAAGCTGTCAGCACACAAGTTCTGTCAGGGTAAAGAAAGAACAGCTGGGTTTTTGTGATTTCCTGAAAGAATGGAGGTTTGGTTGGGCTCCTGCTTGATGAAGAAGGGGTTTCTAGAGGTTGGGAGGGGCCCTGGTGCAGTATTGCTTCAGCACTAGGGATCTTTGACTTTTGGGCACGTAACAAAACTTATATGAGTCAAGTAAAAGCATTCCATTTGTAAGGTTTTAATTGGGAAAGGGAAAGTGTACATAACAGGCGGTAGTCCATGTCACACGCATATTAAGTTGGTGATACTAAATATAGCTGTGCATAAATGTATCTCCTTACTCATAGCTTACATTCACAGAATTCCTGCGTAAACACAGCCTCCCTTTTATCTTCCAGGGAAGGACAACTTTTGGTAATTGGAGAGTCCCTGGCATTGGCAGGGATCACAGTTCCTAATGTGCACAGGGGACCACTGCAGCTCTTCCCTTAAGCCACACCACAAGTCACACCCTCAGGCCTCTTGAACACTTTACATGCAAATGCTCTGTGCACCTTAGTTAAAAAAATATTTTACCTTAAAATGCTACACCCTAGCTCAAATACACAGGATTTGTGGAATTTGTGTTGGCAAAACCAATCCGCCAGTATTGTAAATTGTCCAATTGTAAACACAGGGGTTTACAGAGGAATGTAAAGAGGGGTTTCAAACTATAGCAGACATACTAAAGCAATTCCAGTACAATGCAGGCGTAAATGTCTTGCCAGGGTAGGAAAGGAAACAAAACACACCATATTCAAAATGAGTGTAGAGGAAGAGATTTAAATAACCGTTGCAAATGGGCATTTACAAATTATTTACTCAAAAGGATTTCTCAGCTTGTAGAAAATTGACATCAATACATTGAGGGAAGCAGTCGCGCCCAGCACGACAGCCAAAGATGTCTAGGAGTGCCCTTTGGATTCTCTGTAGATGCGCACAAGACACAAACCTGCTCCAAAGTCTGGAGGAAGCTTACGGGAGTGTGGGATTGAGCTTTCCAAGCTGTGCTTTGTGAGTCGGTCTGTCTGTTTACAAACGTTCACCTGTATTATGTCAGCTCAGTGGGGAGGCGGAAGCAGCCCAGACCAGTGAAAAAAGCACCACAGTGGGGGGGAGAAAATAAAAGAGGCCACCATAATGCAGCAAAGAAATGAGGCTGTGAACAAGGCCTTGGCAGGGTCAAGAGAGTTTTAAACATCTGCGGAACCTCACAAGAGCTTAAAAGCTTTTCGAGTAGGATTGTCAAGAGGTACAAGAACTACTATTTTTAGGTCCATGTGAAGGGAACAGGAAACGAAAGAGAGGCTGGATTTACATATGAGCGTCAGAAGGGTAGATGTGGATTTTAGCAGAGATACAGGAGAATGCACCAACAAACAACATTTCAGTCCAAATTCACAACATATTTTTATACTGTGAAATGCTACATTGTGGGGTAGATATAGGCCGTTGTCATTCACAGAATCAGGAGGATTTGTGAAATCTTATGACAGTAATGCACATTTACGAAAGCAGAAAATCCACTAATGTTGCTATATTTTCACCATCTTAAGTTCCGGTTGAGGGTTGGGACTGGAGGTGTTTCAGGGCAGCTCTGCAGAAGTAGCTGAACAGCAACAAATTTATAAACTCATGGGTATGTTCATGCCTTTTATGTCTAGTATTTAACCCTGGTAGATCATTCACATTTACTCGAGTAAAAAGCAGGAGTAACTTCCTCCTAGAGTGGGAAAGGGAAGAACAGCTCCCTTTTACTTATTAATGCTCAGAGCACTCTTCACATCCAGGATCAGTGCTTTTCATTGTCTCGCAGAGCACTGTCCACCTGTTAGACCTGGCATCATTGGCTTGAGTTTCCCCTGTATTTTTTTGTCTTTGCTTCCTGTGTTTTTGCTGTGTGTTGGACTTTGTTTTTGCTGGTCTAGATGCTTTGGGCATTTTGCCACTGCTGTTCAGTGCCAAAGCGCAAGTGCTCCCTTTGTAAATTGTTGTTATTGATTGGCGATTACATGATTAGGCATATTTGATTTACTAGTCAGTCCCTAGTACAGTGCACTGTGTGTGCGCCCAGGGCCTGTAAATCAAATGCTGCTAGTAGGCCTGCAGCACTGATTGTGCACCCACATAAGCGGCCTGTAAATGTAACTCAGACCTGCCACAGCAGTGTCTGTGCGCAGTTTGGTACTGCCCTGCTGACCGGCAAGCGCACCCACTTGCCAGGCCCTAACCTACCTTTCTTATATGTGAGTCACCCCTAAGGTAGGCCCAAGCCCTGTGGGCTGGGTGCAGTGTATGTGAAAGGTAGGGTATGCCCTGATGTGTGTGGCATGTCCTGATAGTGAAAAACTACAAATTTCGTTTCTCACTAAGGCTATCTGTCCCATAGGATAGAATGGGGAGTTTCTCATTCCATCTTATGAGTATTACTGTCCCCGGGAACAAGATAGGAAAATAAAGTTTGACATGCCTGAACTCAGAATGTTAAGATGCATCTTTTAGGGAGGGTGATATTTACATTCTGAGTTTGAAAATACCACTTTTAGAAAGTAGGTATTTTCTTGTCTAACCATCATGTGTGCCTCTGCTAGGTTGGGTGTTGACTGTCTGGCTTTGGAGTGACAGGGGCTGGGGACGTGCATTATTTTCAGACAGCCGCTTGGGGGGTTAAGGTGTGTCCTGCCTTTCTAGGGTGAGTCAGGGCTGGGCTGAATAGACCTGGGCTGCATTCAGAGTATGGGAGGAAGATTTCTTTCACACCTGAATTGGCCTTGTCTGCTAAGGACAATGCTGTCTCCACCTCCTGCCAGGAAGCTGAACCAGAGAGGACAGAACTGCTTTTGGCAGGGCAAAGAGCTTCTCTGCCACAGAGAACAAAGGATTTTGTATTATAAAAAGAGGGGCCCAGACTTTTAGATCACTTCTGGAAATCAAGAGGAACCTTTGCAAAGGAAAAGAGCTAGAGAAACGGAAGAGGAATACTGCCCCTTTGCTGTCTGGGGTTGGCCTGCAGTGGCTGTTTCTACCAAGTAAAGGACAAGGACTTTGCAGTGTGCTGTGTCCCCTGTTTGAGGAAGATCTCCAAGGGCTTAAAATAGAGCTTTCCTCCCGTTCTGAACTCTCAGGGACACAAAGACTTCACCACCAGCTCTCCTGAACTTCCTTGCTGGGAGTTCTGACCTGCTAAGAGGTGCCTGCTGCTGTTTTGGACCTCTGGAGGCTGTCTGCCGCTGGGAGCGGGAAAAGTAACAACTTCGAGAAGCGCGACGCATCCGCACCTGTTTCCAACACATCACCGAAGAAATGGATGCAGCGCCTACCCGCGGCTCGAGGAATTGCCACAAGCTGCAACGAAGTCTGAGACTACAGCACTGATTCTGATGCAGGCCCTGCTGTGCAGCTGCAAGAGAACAACGCAGTGCGTCACCGCCGCCACAGCAAGAACCAATGCATCCCTGAACCTCAAGCATCGCATCTGGGCACCACGCCTGCAGGAACACTGGGTTTGCAGTAAGAAACTGACGCATCACCTCCCTGGGCGTAAGGAAGCGACGCATCACTTTCCCTGTGACAATTTTTGTTTGTGTGCACGACGCATCCAAGGTACTTTGTGTGAAAAGTGTTGCATCTGCAATTTGCTTTGAGCAGAACTATTTTTACATTTATAGGTCATATTTTAGTTACTGTATTGTGGATTTTTGTCGTTTTGTTCTTGTTTGGTTTAGATAAAGATTACTTATTTTTCTAAACTAGTGTGGTGTCCATTTGTCGTGTTTTCACTGTACTACTGTAAGTGTTCACAAATGCTTTACACAATGCCTCTGAGATAAGCCTGTCTGCTCGTGCCAAGCTACTAAGGGGGCTAGCAGGGGTTATTTTAGAAGTGTATCCCCCCTTTCCCCGGCTAGGAAGAAGGGTCCCTACGTGGACAAAGGTGCAAACAATTGCCAATTAGAGACCCCCCTTTCTAACACCACCCAAATAGAAATTGAGTTCAATGTCCCTCAGAGCACTCTCCACTTCCAGTGTTGCCACTTCCAGTATTAGTGCTGTTCTGTGTCTCCCAGAGCACTTTCCACCCAAGTCATAAATAGTGTTTAATGTTAGACGGAGAACTCTCCATACAACCTAATACAGTTCACTCTGACTCAGACCACTCTCCACCCAAGGCTTAGTACAGTTCCCTGCCATCTAGAACACTTCCCCCCCCCCCCTCAAGCCTAAAACTGTTCCCTACCACTCCCCACCCCCAGCTTAGGATAGTTCACTGTCAATCAAAGCGCACTCAAGCGTTCACTATGCTGCCAATGGAGTGGTGCAGTTTCTCTTCAATGGACCCCAATGTCAGCAAGGGCGTTGTGCCCCCTCTCACTATGGTGAGTAGTAAAAGAAAGTCAGAAGTGGGTGGAAAGCGCCCGTAACACCACAAGTGCTGGTGCCACTGCACGTGCTGCACCATTGACAGCCCTGCTCTACTAGAATCAGCATACCACCCCTTGCCCCAGCAGAACAGTGCTGTCTCACTCCACATTGTCATACCTCTGGCTGAGTACATTAGCGCTCCTTCAGTCTCAGCACATCTCCCCGCTTCCAGGCACCTGAAGGCTTTCTGAGTCCAGGCACTAGAGCTGACCCTTCACCCAGGCCTGCAGGCTCCCTTGGCCCCCTGGCTCTGCATAGATTCCCTCTCAGTTGGGTTAGCATGTGGTATCTGCTCTAGGCTCAGTACCTCTAACAGCCTCATTATTAAAAGCACATTAATGACAATAACACTTTTAAATAGTATCACAGGTCACCACCGTGTCCTCTTTTCAACACTCTACGATGGATGATGAAGTTAAAAAAGTGATAATAACTGCTGTGATCACATAGGCATGGCATTAAATACATTATTATACACTAGACTGTGTAATGTAAGACATAGCGCCACCGTTAAGAGAAGATATACTTAATCTATTAATAACATCGACACGTGATTGGACCACAACATTAGATGCCTTACACACACTTGATCAATGTGGGCCCAGGGGTGGAGGCTGAACTAGAAGCGCGTGACTTGACATCTGCCCCTCCCCCCGCCCCCCCATCAGACTCATCTTTTAAGTGAGAGTGCACAGGGTGAACCTCCACTTAGACTACATCAGAAACATATAAATGAACAGAAAGATGACACCGCTGACGGGCGGATCGTGCTTGGCAAGGACGTGCCCACCCAGGGGACTCCCTGGTGACACACCCACCGACACAAATGTGTGAATGGGAGATGCTGATGAATACATTTACCAAGTGTCTCGTTCCTCGAGGACTGTACAGTGATGTAGACACACTGATGCAGAAAGTGCTTTCCCATCAATGAAAATATGCTCCTAACCGAGTCACCTCCACGGTTCATTCGCAGTAAATCAGTTTTTCGCTGCCATTATTTATCCGGATGACATCCGAGTGATGAATGTCCCGTGAATAGAAACAGAGCTGGAGGCGCCCGTGGGAGGCCGGGAGACGCCGGGGGAGGAGGGGCGAACTCTGGTTCCGACTCTCGTAGTGGTAAAATGCCAAGAACATGTTGGGAAGGAAGTGACGGCTGAGATGGACTTAAGTTAAAAGGCCCACATTTTTCTTAGAGCTTGCATCCGGCGGCTATGTCAATAGCTGGGGCCACCAAACGAGCGGGCCCTACGCAGGGGGGGAGAGTACGGACTTCTGCATGCAGGGACCTTTAGGGGGATGACGGAGGATGCGGCTGCCGTCTGACGTAGGTGGCCAGGCAGCGTCTCGTCATTCACCTAGCTGCTCGTGCCCTAGAGGGTCACGGGTAACCGTGGTATTGAACAAACTAGAGGATGAAGTCGAAACAGGTAACGTTTATTGGAAATACACAAAAAGGGGCCTGTGGTTAATTTGAGCCGGTGGTTTCCGGTGCTCGGCACCGGCACTTAATTCTCAACACCAGTGCTTGTGATCAGGGCCGGCTTTAGGGTAGTGCCACCGGTGCGGCTATACTGGGTGCTGAACTGTGGAGCGGGTGCTGACCTCGGGTGGAGGCCTTCACGTTTTGTTATGCCACTGAGCCCTGGTTGTTTTAATGAGTGATTTGCCTTGAACGTTTGTGAACGCCCATAAGCCAGAATGTTTATATGCATTCATAATCTCTCACCACACCCTCTGTCAGCCCGGAAAGGTTCATATTTTTACTCAAGCACAGTGCTGGTGTAAATCCATCTCCAGGGTTGGAAGAAACCATAGTAGTGCAATTACAACAAGCATTGGCATAGGCAATAAGTCTCGCCTTTGGGACCTTATAAGTGTTTAGCCATGCAACAGTTGCATAACTAAATACTTATAAGGTCCCAAAAGCGAGACCTATTGGCTATGCCAAGTGGCCGTGCGGCCGCGAAAGTGATCGCGATTGCGATCAAACATCAAAGCGGCCGTGCGGCCGCGAAAGTGAAAGTAATCGCGGTAAAGCGCGGCGCGCGCGCCCGCGCACATGCACTGTAGCTCTAGGCTGGCCTGGTAGCACTTTGTGGAGACCTCTCAATAAGTCTCGCCAGACCAGCGCATGCGCTGGGTCAGGCGAGACCTAAAAAGGAAATCATTCCTTCGGTGTGTAGTTTTCTGCCACCGCGACATCCACACAGTGGGTTCCAAGCTCAGACATCATGTGATCTCTCATGGAACCCGCGGTCAAACCTGTGCCAAGCTCAACTTTTCATGCTGATCCCAATCAGCTTTAGAGATTCCAAAAGGTAGTAAAATTACACTCTGATGAAAGTTTAAAAATAAGAATGCAATTTTACTACTATGTTTGAGAATCAGTCCTCATAAATTGTATGTTAACTATGCTATTGGTTTAAATTCATACTTAATGTTAGGTACATTGTGATTTATGGTGGCGTATAAGGCACTATCACACATGAGAAATACATAAAGAAGATTGTATTCACACATATCACTTTTCATATATTTGCTATACTAAAAAATGGCAGTAAGTTGTTTAAAAAGGTTTGTTTTACTTGTTTAATTTTTTACATAATTGTGAGTGTGCTTTGCACTTCTGAATGTATTTATTTTATTTAAAAGAAGGGGTGTTCTCTTGGCTCCTGGCAGTTGCTGCAGAAAGTAAACAGTGCCCCTCAGAACACTGTTTACATTCTGCTCTTGGCACTGCCATTGCAACTTCTGAAGCCAGAGGTCACTAAGGCAGTCCTAGGAGTCACAAGGGAAAAGCCAGGAGTCACAGCTGTGACCCCTGGTGACCCCGAAATAATGCCCATGGGAGTGCACCCAGTTTAGTTTTTAAAAAATCCCAGTCTTCAGGGTATCCACCTCCGAAGCGGAGAGGACAGAGGTGTGGCACAGAGTGCTGCCCGTACTGAAGAACGGAGGGACCGGGCGCCTGGTGATGGTAGCAGGTTATGAGGATTTAGGGAGCACCTTGAGGAGATGGTTTATGAGGGGGTAAGTAAGGCATGGGAGAAGATGTCAGCATGCAGGTTGAAATGGAATTCCACCAGACATGGCTAGTACCAAGGGAAGGGGGCCAACAGGTCCAGTAGTCTGGGAAGGTGACTGAGGGTCTGTGCATTGCAATAGTGGTACAGGTCAGCAGAGGGGCAGAGTGGCAGCGGACAATCAGGATATTGTAGAACTGTAGGACTCCTCTCTCCAGTAGATGGAAGAGGGCAAAGACAGAGACTAGAGGATAGGAGGGCAATTGCATCCTTTGTAAATCTAGCACAGCATGCGACCGTTCAGTGGTGAGGTAAGGAGTTTGTGGATGGCTGGAGGGACAGAAGAAGCAAAAGGGCAAGGAGCACCAACCTGTGGAAGGCAGCAATGGAAGATGGTCAGGAGAAAAAGTAGAAGTTACACGTTCAGGCAGTGATTAGACGAAGCAATGTATCTGAACTTGTGGAAGTTTATCCCCACTGGCAAAAAAGCAGGCAAAGATGTCGCTATTCTTTCGAATTATCAGCCAATTTCTCAGCTACAATATATGTGCAAAGTCATGGAGAAACTGATTAATAAACAACTGATTGCTTATCTGGAAACTAATTATCTCTTCGACCAATTGCTAACAGGCTTTAGAGCAAAGAATAGTACGCAGGCCACACTTTTAGCAGTGTTCGACAACATCAGACTATTGGTGGACCAGGGCAAAGCTGCTGTCCTGATCCTAGTAGACCTGTCAGCAGCATTCAATATTGTGTTTCATAGTCTTCTGATGTAAAAACGACATGAAAATGGACTTTACTCTACAATGATTCAGCTCCTTTTTAAGGAACAGAACTCAGACAGTACGACTGGGTTCTTTTACATCTTGTCTAAAAACAGTCAATTGCGCAGTCCCACCGGGATCATTGCTGAGCCCAACACTTTTTAATGTCTATGTCTCTCCATTAGCCAGGATTGTGGAAAAAATGACAATTCATCATCTGCTCTTATGCGGGTGACACACATTTGATGATAGTAATAGGGGAAAGACATGAAGAAAAATGGCTGACCGTCTATCAAAAACCGCAAATTGGATGACAGAGCATTGTCTCAAACTGAACGCAGGGAAGTCAGAATTACTAATCTTTGGGGGAGCAAACCTAATCTGGGGCTCATCTTGGTGGTCTACCGTATTAGGAACCCTTGCCAGAGCCCAAACTGGTAGCAAAAAATGTAGGACTTCTGGCAGATAATTCATTATCCATGCAAGACCAAGTAAAGGCAATGTGTGGCTAAAGTTTTGCCATTTTAAGATTGTTAAGGAGACTTTTTAAGTGGATCTCGGACAATTGGAGAAAAACTATAGTTCAGGCTCTAATAACAAGTAGACTGGACTATGGGAATGCCTTGTATGTAGGCATGACAAATTACTTGTGTTCACGGCTGGAGGTTACTCAAAATGCAGCTGCCATGTTAATCTGTAACAAGGTCATCAGGATGTATGGGTATGTACACTGGCTGCCAATGCACCAAGGAGCAAAGTTTAAGCTAGTGTGTCATGCATATAGAGCGCTACATAAGACTGGCTCTATAATCTTGCAAGACAGAGTAGAATTCTATTTACCGTCACGTGACCCAAGATCCCGTAATCCTGAATTAGCAAAAACTAGGTGCATAAAGAAATCATCAGGCAGCCGTACAATGGGATAAATTACCATTAGACCTACGCCTCACTGAAGATCATCTGAGGTTTAGGAAGAAGCTAAAAACATGGCTGTTTAGGAAATAATGCCTTTGGGGTCCTTACTAATGAATGCCTTCAGAAACATCACAGAGTAATTCTAGCACTGTGATATCCCATTGGGATGAGTGTTGCGCTCTATAAATACCGTAAGTAGATAAATACATAAATAGAGCCAGTGGGAAAAGGCTGACATGGACAGGGAGCACAAGAGCCCACGGAGAGCTGATAGAACATGAACACGATAGGAATTGGCGGATGTGTTGAGACACAGCGGGTTGATACTGGATAGAGTTAGGGAAATAAGGAACTGGCTTGCACATTCAGGGTAACAGGTGGAAAGGTAGGGTTTTAGGTCTTTTAGTATTCCGGGTTAGACTACTAGGAAAGGTTTTTAGGAAAGAGAAGCCAGGGGCCTCAAAGGTGATGGACAATGAAGTGACAGCTGAGAGGTGCAATGACAATGAGACGAAGAAGGTGCAAGGGACAAAAGCAGAAGAGCGAAGTACAAATAGAATTGAGACACCAGGAACTGATGCTCGGACACGTCCCACACAAGAAGGTGAACAGGTGACGTAGGGTCGATGTAACTTACATCATTTGCTGTAGTGTAATTAAGTAAAATTACTGAAAAATTACACAAGATCATGGGAATGTACAAGAGGATCATAGTCCAGCATTTACCACTATTTTCCGGGCAGAAAATTGACCATTGCATTCAATATGGACCCTAGAATGCATTTTGTGGTAGGGAAATATTCTAACTGCACCAGCGCACAAATAGCGGCAGTCTTCGTGCTCACTGAATATAGTGTTATTTTGCTCCTGCAGTAGGGGCCACGTTACTCATACTCAAGTGAACTTGCATAACTTTTTTGTAGTTTTGCATCATAACAGTAATGCAAGATTACCAAAATGACTCCAACTTCTCTGGTATAATTAAACTGTTGCCCGGGCCTACAGGTGACATGCAGAGAGAAGGGGTAGGAGGCGCCAGGGTGTGAAGGACAGAAAGAGAAGGTGCCATGACAAAGATAATGCTGTCGTACATGGGTATTGCAGCCCCACTGCGGGGCCACTTACTGATGAGCATGAAAGAGAAGATCTTGACTAGCGAATATGAAAACCTACCTACGGTGTTACGTTTGGAGATCAGATGCAAAGAGGGATCCAATGTGAACAAGAGAGAGAGCAGGCCAAGGTTGTCCACAAACGTTGACATATGGACTGCCGCATTTACTGCATATGCCACCCTTAACCACAATACACACCCAGAGTGCAGCATGGGGCTGTCCAAATATTTAGTCATGATAAGGATGGCACACTTTAGCTTTGGAGGTTAACATGTTTGAGCTGTGACAAGGAGTTCAAGACAAGGATGGGTTTGGGCCCACTAAACCCTTATGGGGATGTTGACAAAAAACTGCAGCTAAAGCTGACAGTGACAGCCAGGCCAGTATTGGCTGTGCACAATGTGAGCAGATTCTCCCTGCAACCCTTTAAGGGAAACCCACTCATGGGGTGGTGGGGAGCCAGCATTATAGTGAAGCAAAAGGGACATGTTGGAATTTCAATAAAGTGGCCTGTTACAGATCACTATGCACAATTCAGCATGAACATGCATGCACCAAATACAATGGGAGGCACTCATTGGATCACTGTTTCGGGAGGCAAGGAGCCAGCAGAAACATTAGAGGCAAAGGAGAGTATTCCAGGTTAGCTGGAGGCCATGATTGCTGGGTTAGAAGAATTCCTCGACAGAGCAGTGGCAAGGAAATTGACAGAGGGTTTTCAGTTAGGATTTAGGACATCTTATCTCAGACAAATGCCTAGCCTCTGGGAAGGACATTTGGGATCATTAAAAAACATGCCAGATATTGTAAAAACAAAATTGACAAAAGGAATGCAGGTGAGTAGAAGGGTGAGCCCGTTTGAGACAGTCTGCTCCAAGATCTTTTAATATTGCATTTGGACTTTGTACCGGGGCAGGATTCCACTCATTCGCCACTTGTTCTTGCCAGAGGTGGGGTTGGTGAATGACTACAGGGACTGGAGAGAATACTCAGTGGCTTGTTCCAGTATTGGTGAGGCAATTGCTATGATGCAGATACATGTGGATGCAGAGACCATCGGCCTTCTAGTTAATACTGGTGCACCCAGGGACAGATATTTATGGAGAAAGCCATGCCTATTGTGTGTGCCTTAGCATTTGCAGTTTTTGGAGATGTTGAGCATATTCTGGGAATGGGTTGTGTTGTTGCTTGGTGTGGGTGGTGCTGTGAGGTGTCTGAGCAAGTGCTGGACTTTCTAGTGGGACAAAGAGGAATAATGAAGAATGCAGTTGACGAACATCCTGGAATGGCTGGCCAAGGATATTGGGGCGCTTTTAGCTGTAGAAAGACAGAGGGACCAATGACAAGTAACATTTCGGGGCATGACATTTGAATTGGTTGCCCTTGTATCACGACTATCAGCAGACAGAAGGCAGACATTGAGGGCGCTGGTGATCATGTTGAGAGACAAAAAGAAGCGGAAACGACCGAAATGTAAGCAAGTGCTGGGTCACCTGAAATTTGCATGTAAGGTGGTGGCTCTGTGCAGAGATTTCTATAGGCACTTAAAATTTACCATCAGAGGGGCGACTAAGCCATAGGGTGTAATTTACAGACAAGCTCCCTCTGCGGTGCGAGGCTTGGCTTGCACTGACGTGGACACTGGTGGGCGGGGCAGTGGCCAGACGACTGGATAAGGCACCAACAGAGCAGACCTAATCTATCTATCTGTCCCCGTAAGAGAGAAATGGAGGTAGGTCCGCAGGGATGTCCTCCTCTTCATAAATACACACACTAAACTACTAGAGGATACTGGAGTCACAACTGTTCAATTGCAGTTCAGACCTTGATACGTTAAGGGTGAGACGACCTCTCAAAAATCTTTTGATGACCCTCTGCTCAGATGAGTCTGAACTGCAATTGAACAGTTGTGACTCCAGTATCCTGAAGCAGTTTACAGGGGCGGCCCGTGCAGGTAAGAGCGGTGGGCAGGGTGGGGGTGAGGGGGTGGGGACTCAACAGATGATGATGAGGGAAAATGTAATACTTTTAATTTTCCCTCGTCCTCATCTGCCGAGTCCCCCCCCCCACCCCGCCCCACGTATCTTACCTGCACAGGCCTCTCCTGGTGGTTTAGGGTGTGTATCAACACAGCAGAACCTTTTTTTGTTTTTTTCTGGTTTTATTGGATGTGCAACTGAGGTTAGGCAGACTAGCGATCAGGAATCCACCTTTTTGTCATTGACAATGAGGCAATGGTGAGGGATGTGAAGAGACGTTCATGATTGTTGGGTGCGTGGGCTGCTGTGAGAGTTGGTATTGATCTGTCTGTCGGCAAAGAAATATTGTGTTCCTAGCAAGGCTCACACAGTTTGGCTAATGAAGTGTTAATAAAAGACAGGAATTTGTCCCTAGTGACCACTTCAGAGAAAGCAGCATGGGTAGCAGATCTCGGAGGATACAAACCAGAAGGGTGCAGGGGAAATTTCCAAGAAGCATGCTAGAAGTTTGGATCATAGAAAAAGGAGCGAGATACAGAGAAGGCTCCTCCGCTCAGGCAGAGGAGAATCGCCCCGCTGCTCCAAAGGAAAAATACAATGATAATAACGTATTGTTATTATCAATGTATTTTTCCTTTGGAAGTCTGTTGCTCATGCGGCAGGGCGGGGCTGGGCAGCGCAGTTCAGGGGGACGAGTGGTTTGCACTCCCTAAGTGCGCTGGCCTTCTTGGCCGGCCCTCTTGGGCACACCAAGCAGTTCTGCGCGCTTTGCACGTTCCCCACCAGGCTGCATTACACAGCCTAGTCAGGAACATACCCAGGCTCCCTGTACCAGTCTACACGCCGCACCACGTTGCTCAGACCAATCAATCACAATGCTGCATTACAGTGTTGCCATTGGCTCAGGAGAGCCTGCTGCCCGGGTACTTCCTACTGCTGCTGCCGGCCGGGACTAGGGCTGTAAAATGAACAGGAAGGAGGAGAAGCGGCCATCTGTCCGTTTCAGGCAGGGCTCGAGTCGGGGTACCACGTGGGTGGATGGCGTCCCCCCACTTATTTTACCGGGTTTTTACCGGGTGGACGCCGTCCACCCTGCCCAAAAGATGGAGCCGGTACCCGAGCCTGCACCTGCGCGCGCGCTCAGCACTCACCAAACCCCACCTTCTATTGTCGAGAGAGGGCGAACAGAGCTCTTTAAGTTGTTTCACGTTGATGGAGCCGTTCAGTATGACAGACGGGCGCTCGTGGCCGTATATTAGAAAAGGTCAGTATGTATTCATGCATTTCAGACGGAGACCGGCAAATTTACTGTGGGCAATAAATACGCACCGAACAAGCGCAGCTTTAATTTCCCCGCTCCTTTGAGTGTCAATACGGTGACTAATTCCAACGTAAACATTCTCCTTTGCCCTTTGAACCTGCCCCCATCGCCTTCTAACCTTTGTTAATTAATGGGGACTACATCTCGTGACGTCACTTCCTGCCGTGAGGTCACTTCCGGTGACACCACCTAACTTGGAGCGTCCCCCCACTTCTTTTTTTAGGACTTGTGCCCTGGTTTCAGGTAAGTCCTATACATTTTTTCCCTCCCTCCAGCCCCCACCAGCCTCCCCACCCCGCCACCCCCGTCCGGTAGCAGCAGCTACTTGAGAGATAAAATAAATGCGATACCAACGGAAGTGTTGGAGAACGTAGGGGGGGGGGGGGGTGATGGCAGGAACCGCATGTGCTGGAGGTCGAAACACATAGCATCGAATCAAATTAAAGTGCGACTAAATAATGAACTGTATAAAGTAACTGTTGCCTCTATCACCCTCAGTGGGGTCTAAAAATGAATTTAAATGGCGGACCAAGCAGAGAAAGGGCCTGCATATAACCTTTCATGAGTGAGACTAATTTTTTACATTTTCTGTCTGTCTGCAAATAATCAACACTATAAAAAAAAATTATATTGTTACATATTAAACTTATTTTGTGTCACTTGGGTGCTGGAGATAAGGGGTTAAACAATCAAGATTCGAGATTAGTTTTATGATGGTGTACACAGAGGCAAGGGTGCTGAAGGTGCATGAATTGATGATAAACACGTTAAAAAGTACAGTATTGACGGAAAAATAACATTCTAGCTCCAGGCTCATAGTACAAAGTGGTGTGTATTAATTGATGACCGGTTGGGAAATCTATTTCTTTTGATTTTTGACATTACATTAAGTCAGAGGGACTTTGTTTGCCCGTGATGTATATTTAGGCAGAACACCACACCACAAACAACTGTGTGTAACTAGTAATATGTAACTCTCTTGTACCAAGCACAGGAAACCTCACAGTGTTTGTTGTGTGCAGGAACCCTTCACAAACAACTGGATGCTGTGATTTGGCGGTGGACACATCAGTGCAATGATTACATGGGGTTCTGCAGCCGGAGTACAGCTGTTATGAAAGCGGCAGGTGCAGTGGCACCGGGCTGCTGCGCAGGGATTGATGGAGCTGTGCGCCAGTCTTTGGCACAGCTTTGAGGTAGGAGGGGTGTCCTGTGCAGGGCAGCTGCAGAGGCGGGGGGTGGGGGGGGGGGGGCGGAGCCTTCAGAGCTGCTGAAAGCTCGGCATGATATGTTCCAACGTGTTAAAGGCAGTGGGACGCAGTGGCGGAAACTGACAGGGTTCCCTGGATAGTATCAGCGCTGCAGGTTGAGTGGCACCGGGCTGCTGAGAGCATGGATTGACGGCGCAGTGCACCAGCCTCTGGCGCACCTGTGAGAGAGTGGGCTTCTCTGTCCGGTGGCCTGTGCAGGTGAGAGGGGAGCGGGCTTCTGGAGGAGGGGGGCAGAAAGGAGAGGGAAGAAGAGGCATACCGCAGAACCTTGCAACCCCTTCGGCGCAGGTGAGCCCCAACCCTCCAGGGGGCCCCACGCTTCAAGCGGGTACATGCTCAGCCCAAGGCCAATGAATATCTGTGAAATATGGAAGACTTGGGGGGTCCTCATCACATTCTGCAGGGGTATTGAGGGGGGCATTATTTTGCATTACTCCACTGGAGGGCAGAAGTGGCATAACAGCTGAGGAGTGAGGTGGGCATCAGCACCATGCAATGCTGTGGGACAGAACACAGACACAGTGGCAGCAGAACTTCAGTAGAGCTCGTGGAGGAAGGTGCATCGGGATAATGGACGGCTTACCCTGGCCGGTCCCATGGAGCCACAGCTGCCTTCATCGCAGAAGCCCTCTCTAGAAAGCGGCAGGCGAGGAGTCTGTTCGGCGCCCCAGATAGCCAGCTACGGATGGACACTCCTGCCTGGGAGACCTTGCCGGACGTTTGAGCAGATGATGAAATGGATATTGTGTGAAGGATGAGGGATGAAAACGTGCTCCTGGGAGCCCGGGGAGGGCGGCCAACGCAGCTACACAGCGCAGTCAGAGCACAAGAGTCGGTGTCAATCAAATGACCTCTGCTCTGCCAACCCAAGCGGGGTGTTCAGGTCCTCTTTGACACAGCGTCCCCAATAGTAACAATGAGCCATTTCCACTTTGCTGCGCCTACATAAAAACACTTGGAGCCTATTCCTAAAAGTGGGAATTTAAACAGCACTTAACTTGTAACCAAATAACCGTCAGGGCCCTCGTCAGGAGGCCACTGCAGCTTCCACTACCCATTGCCCCCGCCAGCTGTAAGACTTGGGCGGGGAAGTCTTGGAAGATCACAGCATGACATACTCAGATGCAGCCATCTTGGGGTCAGGCATCCTGATTTACAAAATAAGAAAGGGCCAGGCTGGAAATCAAACTCAGCCCAGGCAAAAATATTTGAACCACACCTACCCTGAAGGAAGCCATGACCAATCTGAGTCTCTGGGGTTAGGGTTCAATCAAAGCAGTTTATCTTGTTCACAAAAGTAGCCCTCAAGCCTACAGCCTACTGCTCAAATGCTAGAGATGCAAAATGGCCAGCCTGGATATGCAAGATGTGATCAGGCTCGGCTCCCACTTCAGTTCCGACAAAACTATTACAAAATCCTGCTGCCCCGGAGAAAAAAATAACTCAAAATGTTTTTTTTATGCATAAAAAGGGTACTTGCAGTTTTCTAGACGTTAAGCACATTCTTGGAATGGGTGGTAAAATCTGCCCCGAGGTGTCTGAACAAGTGCTGGACTCACTCAATTATATTTTACTAGTGGTGACAAAGAGGCATAATGGAAAATGCAGACAGTTAATGATCATCCTGGAATAGGTGGCTGAGGACAGCAGCGTGTTGTCAGCTTAGAAAACAGAGAGGACCTGCGGCAACTAACATTTCAGGGCATGAAATTGTATTTGTTTGCCCTCGTTTTATGGCTATCAGCAGACAGAGTGGCAGTGCTTAATTTGAGCCGGTGGTTTCCGGTGTTCAGCGCTGGCACTTAATTGTTAACACTGGCACTTTTGACAGTTTACCACATGGTGGCGCTGTTTATCTAATTTAGAAACAAGCACAACAACAGTTGTTTATTAATTCAATTTACATAACAAATATAATAATAGCTGCCAACTAAGTCATTCTTATAGCTTTGGGGCCCTGGAATAGCCTGTATTGTCACACTTGTATGCGTGTGATGGTTAGTAGTTGGTTTGGTACGGTCATTGGGAGCACTGGCAGGGGCAATGGGTGGTGCAAGCTACAATGGCCTACTGAACTGATTATTGTACAAATTAAGCACTGCAGACTGGAGCTAGGGAGTATGAAATGTGTGTACGTCCTGATGTAAAGAGACTCTCACAAATGCTAGTGGAAGTGCTCCATTGGAGGTGGAATTACACGCCAGCAGCCTCTGGTGTGAAACGGAAGATAACTCTGAACAAGTTTAATTATTGTTAACAATAGGACATACAGGTATCTGCGTGGTCAAGCCAGACCTAAAACGTATTCACATGCTCTCAAATGCAATAAAGCTAGGAGAAGTGTGAGGTAGGGGGTTGAGCGCATTACTGAACCCCAAATCATTTTATGGTGGTTATGCTACTATTGTCAGAAAGCCGCGTAAGCATCTCCTAGAGTGACGCTTGGGGATCCTTACCCGAGTCTGTGGGCAAACCCAGATGCGATTGTCTGCGGCGTGGTATTACTGGAAGTGCAGAGCAGGGGCGAGTTAACCAAAGTCACTCCTCATAAGTATATAGTACCACAATGACCCTTTCACATCTGGAAGATCCTGACACCATTTTTAAATGTGATATTGAAGCAAAGATATTGGAATTATTGTCCTATTTTGAGATCAGCTGCTTCAAATCATTGGCTAGTAAGTTATCTCTTTTAAAGCCAACTAGACGAGAGAGCCATACACTGAAACTTCTCGCCCTGAGATGCTGTACATGCGGCATGCAGTGGTGCGACCAGGAATAGCACCATTCGGTTCCTCTGTTAAAAGCATTTTAAACCATTGCTAGATTTGACCTGTTTCTCCTCCTGTAATGGTGAAGGCACCCTAGTGCCAATATATAGCAACATATTTTGCACTCACAAAGCTTGTGCTGTACACAGGGGCATTCTTTGAAAGGGCAAAAAACAAACAATATAATGATTGTGAGTCTCAATTGTTAATATGACACAAGGCACACATTGTGAGTCCTTGAGAGGCAAAGAAGATGGGGAAGCGAAGTTCCCCCTTCCCTTGCAACTTTCAAGTGATCGTATCTGCAGTCACAAACCACTAAAGGGTTAATGCTCACCCTTCCAATATTCAACCATTCCTAAAAGGGAAGCTGCCTGTCAGGGACACCTTCCACTGTCTGCAGTGGAGTGACGTAACTTGAACCCCTACAACCTTTCCTCCAAAATAAAAGGAGCCCTTCCCACCACCTGGAACCAGTCAGGAGATCTCAGGCCAGGGGTCCACCGCTCGTGCACAGTGCCGGAGGGGGCCCCATCCTGACCACGGGGCTGCTGGGGCCAATGTTACGCCACTGACTGTGTGAGTGACAGCTGAGGCCATTGAAGGACCCATGGACCGCGCATGCACCCTATAATGTCGCTTTTGCAATCTGCCACATGTGTTTACATTGCAATGCCTGCACAAAGGGAAAATAACGCACAAGTGAAGGTCCGCTGTCCCTGACAGGCAAACATTTCTGCATTCGTAAACATCTGCAACATTTCGCAGAATGAATCCTGCCTCATATATGGATTTGTTAAACTTTCTGAAAAGCCTTCCCACAAGCTCCTTGGCTTCATCGGTTTCCAATTATAGGACAAGGGCAAAATCATGACGCCTGCAACCCGTGTCTATAATACATCTTGCATCTTTGTCTCTGCACCCGTGTCTATAATACAGGGCGCAGAACACAGACACAGTGGCAAAGGGGTTCACCACTGCTGATAGCTCTGGCGCTATATTTGCGCCAGCACTATCTGTATTATGGAAAGGGCCGCTCCACAGCCATCATTCTCCTCGACCTAAGCGCAGCATTCGACACCGTAAACCACTCGACCCTAATCCAGCGCTTGAGAAATGCCGGTGTCACGGGCACCGTTCTTCAATGGCTACGCTCCTTCTTAGAAGGAAGAACCTTCCAGGTCTTTGAGGAGAATAGTCTATCCAAACCGGCCACCTTAGCCAGCGGGGTCCCACAGGGCTCCTCGCTTAGCCCGGCACTTTTTAATGTGTACATGTCACCCCTGGCTGCCATCGTAGCCCCCTCGGGAATCCGCATAGTGACCTATGCGGACGACACACAACTAGTGGTCGCTCTCAACCACTTGGACCCCAACTCTAACAGGCTCCGTTCTTGCCTAGAAGAAATCTCTAAATGGATGGACTTATCCCAGCTCAAACTAAATGGTGGAAAAACTGAGATTATGGTACTAGGTAACCCACGCTGCTTCCAGTCCCACCTTATGTGGCCACCCAGCATGGTCCCTCCTCCCTCCCCCAAAACCGAGATCAAGAGTCTGGGTATCTGGCTGGACCAGGACCTGAGCTTTAGGATCCAGGCCAGGAAGACAGCAGCCACTTGTTTTGGCCTGCTCAGAATGGCTCGTAAAATTCTTCCCCTTCTTTCCGCCCCAGCAAAACAGGTTATGATACAATCCCTCATACTTTCAAGGCTGGACTACAGGAACACTCTTTATCTAGGCTCCCCCTCGTCTATTATCCACAAACTTCAATTAGTCAAGAACTGCGCAGCCAGACTATTAACAGGGTCCTCTAACAGACAATTGGCTAAACCCTCAATCCGCTCCCTCCACTGGCTCCCCGTGCTGGAACGCATCAAGTTCAAGACTCTGTGTATTGCGCATAAAACTCTGCTGGGGAAAGGCCCTCCCATTAACTCATCCCTGATCAGCCCCTACAAATCCAACAGGGAACTTAGATATGACGAATTGCATTTTGCTAAGGTACCCAGAATAAAAAGGTCCAGAAGCGGCGGGCGGCTCTTTTCCTACAATGCCCCCAAGCTCTGGAACTCCCTTCCACTTCAACTACGCACAAATTCCAATCACATAACCTTTTGCAAACAACTAAAGACTCTGCTATTTCCTTAGTCCGCTCCCTTTCCTGATCAGTCTATAGCGCCGGGACACTCCCGGGTAGCTATGCGCTCTACAAATGCCTTTTCATTCATTCATTCATTCATTCATTCATTCAAGTGTCTGCAGCCCTTTCTGTAATACCAAAGTGCTCCTTCGGGCATGTAAAGCAGGCGCACAGGCCCGTCATGCCCCTGGGGCACTTTCCTTAATACTGCCCCAGATCTCTACCAGAAAACCAAAGGAAACAGTTAAGAACCCAACACATGAAATTAATCCATAACAAACGCATTAGACCTTCAACACAGATAAACATATGAAGGAGTCCAATGACCATCTCAACTATTCAGCACTTGCAGACTGAAGAGGAAAAGCAGCCACAAATTTTTCACATGCCCTAGTTAAGCTACTAAACAAACCTTTTCGCAGGCCTCTCCCTCGGGCAATACAAAGAACGCCTGCAAGGTCCGGATCATGTTCATAAACATGAAAACATTTAAAACCTAAATACTTAAATATCATAAGAAATTCAACAAAAGTGATCAAAGGAAACCGATTAAAAATTACTTTAACCATTTTAATTGTGATTTTTAGTAGGACCCTGGAAATGCAGGGCAGACCCATGATTGCAAATAGTCTTGTAGTGCTTGGAAATTTAAACAAAGTTACTTTAAGACCTGGAGCTCCAATTTCTCCGGCAGACAGGGTTAAGTATTTTACCGATCTAGCAGTCTCTACAATGACGTATATGTATGTTGGGTCTCCATAGTGAAGGAGTGGAAGATAAACAAAAAGCCCTAAATGGGAGAAGGTGCACCTCATTCAATAACACTTGAGACAAAGTCGTGAGGCATGTGGGACAGCTTCTCGCAGTTGGTTCTCCACTTCCAAGAGTTAATAGAGGTTTTCTGTCACCACTTAGCCTTTCCCATTGGATACGACTTAACATGGTTCCCATGCAAGTGTCATACCTTGGTCATATTGGGAGGGAAGGGGTTTAAGAGGCGGGGAAAAGGACCCAGCTTGCAACATCCCAAATATGTCATAAGGCACCCTAGTCCTGAACAGAAGGACAACTCAGTTCCTATTTTAACAAAACTAAGTGAGTAAATTTGAGGAATAACTATTCAGTGCCCTCTCCAAAGCATAAATTGATTTCGTTTTAATGACGCACGACTTTCACCCACAGTGTGTGGTCTGCTTTATCATCCAGTCTGCTCATAGATGTGGAAAAGCAACATGATCTATTATAGCCTGCTGCTGAGGGCTACACCGGTTGTTAAAGGCCCTGAACCCGAGTTATAGGCATGAGCCGCAGGCGAGGGCCTATAATGAGGGAGATGAACTTCAACAACTGGTATAGCCCGAGGCAGAGGGCCATAAGGCGATTAGAACATTCCACCCACTAAAAGTAGAATGTTCTCCATTAAAAAGGGAGACTCATGAAGATGTTGGAGTTTCTGGCTTATACCAGCCACTATAGGTCCAGAGCTACTCGATTATCGTCAATGGAGCTCCCAACATTTCAATGCTCTAATATAGCCTGCCGTAGCGGGCCATACTGGCCATTAAAGGCCCGCTCCACCATCAAAGACAAACTACGGATGGCTATAAGGCAATTAGAACATTCCACCACTAGAGGGCAGAATGTTCTAACACGTGAAACCAAGGACTCACGGAGCCCAAGGGGATTGAAATCCCCTCAGGCTCTGTGAGGCCTATGTTCAGGGCAGCGGCTGTGAACAACAACATTGGAATGTTGGAGCCCTGGGCTTCTTCCGGCCATTAGAAGCCCCGAGCACTCCATTGTTTTCAACGGAGCTCCCAACTGTCAAGTGCTCCACAAGACTTACCTCTGCTTGTGCAGCGATTCCGCAGAGACGACAAGAGCGCCCGTCCCTGTACCCACCTGACCCTCGTGGACAGTAGAACCCAGCAGGGATGAGATGGACGCAGGGAAAGGAGCCTGAACAACAGCGGTAGGTAGGCGCGCAGGGTATCTCGGAGTGGCCTATAAACAGGGAAACTAAGGTCAGTGAAGAACCCCAACACACCGTAGACACACACACAGATATATTTCCTGTCCTAGACTCAGGGAACTCACCATACTGCGGTGACGAAGGTCGCAGCACGGCAGTTGTTCAGGTGAGGTGTGTAGGACAGGTTATGCAGCAAATCAAAATTCAGTGCTTTTGCACAAAGGTCAATGGTATTAAACGCAACTTCCCAATAACACTCCGGGAGGACGAATGCAATGTTAAACGCTGCTCCAGTGTAGAGAAAACAAAACATCAAGGCGCGTCTGCGCGAAAAGGCAAAAGGTCATCAAAGGCAAAATCATCAAGGGCAAAATCATCTAGGGTAAAGCAAAACTGGCGCGGTGCGCTGGCAAAATCATCAAGGGCAAAATCATCTAGGGTAAAGCAGAACTGGCGCGGTGCGCTGGCAAAATCATCAAGGGCAAAATCATCTAGGGTAAAGCAGAACTGGCGCGGTGCGCTGGCAAAATCATCAAGGGCAAAATCATCTAGGGTAAAGCAGAACTGGCGCAGTGCGCTGGCAAAATGGCAAAAACATTCAGGGTAAATCAGAACTGGCGCAGTGCGCTGGCAAAATCATCAATGGCAAAAACCTTCAGGGTAAATCAGAACTGGCGCAGTGCGCTGGCAAAATCATCAATGGCAAACAAAGAGGAGAACCCCTTCAAAGGAACTAAGTGTCACGGGAGGGGCAAGGGTTGGGGAACCTGATACCTGGAATGCTTTCCAGAGAGAGGACGTTGGTCGTTGCAGGTTTCCCGCGGGGATTGAAAGCGTTCGCTTCCCGCTGGTCAGCTTCGGGACGCTGTCTCGCGCTCGGGGAATCCAAAGGAATACGAAGCGCCGAGCCGGCGGGAAACGCGGTGTTTAAGCGTTTCCCCCGGAAGCGCTTCTCTGACCCTTGCGCTGAACGAACGACTAGACCGGTCCTCGACTTCCACCCGGAAGTGAGTATTCCGGGTCGTATCTGTGTGCGTGTCTGCAGTGGCGAGGAACGGCAAGCGCCGTAACGTGACAGAACCCCCCCTCAAAACAGTTCCCCCCCCCCATCCTCCCCAGGGGCTCAAAAAGGGACAGCAGGGCGAGGGCAGGAAGGATGACTTAGATGAAACGCACGGACCAGAGCAGGAGCATGGCGAACATGGGACAAAGGCTCCCAGGACCGCTCATCCGGGCCGTACCCTTTCCAATCGACTAGGTAGAATAACTTCCCCCTGGTGCGGCGAGAACCCAGGATGGCCCGGACTTCATACTCAACATGGTCCTCCACTACTACCGGAGAAGGAGGAGAGGGAGCCCCGCCACCAGGACGGACCGCCTGCAGAAGAGAGACGTGGAAGACGGGGTGGATCTTCATGTGCGGAGGGAGCGTAAGTCTCATAGCCACAGGATTGACCACCTTCTCAATGACAAACGGGCCCACATACCGGGGTAACAGTTTCTTGGGACCATGCACGTTGAGATGTCTTATAGATAACCACACTCGGTCACCCAAGCGGTAATCGGGTTCTTTCTGCCTATGGGCGTCTGCATGCGCCTTGTAGGAGTCCTTCGCCTTGGCCAACTCAAACCGAGCTTGCTGCCAGATGGTGCGCAAGGAATCATGATAAGAACGTACTGACGGCAGGCAGCAATCCCGGGGTACTTCCCAGGCAGAGGTGCGGGGGTGACGGCCTTGGAGACAAAAGAAGGGAGACATGCCGATGGCCGAATGCCTACTGTTGTTGTACGCGTACTCAGCCATCCAGAGAACCTCGAACCAGTTTTTGTCGACCATAAGCAGCAAGCAACGGAGGTACTGTTCCATGGTGTGGTTAGTTCTTTCCGCCTGACCGTCCGTCTGTGGGTGGTACGCTGTGGACAAGCGTACGTCCATCTCGAGGATACTGCACACCTCTCTCCAAAAGCGGGACACGAATTGCGATCCCCGGTCTGTTATGACCACCGATGGGATGCCATGAAGGCGGACCACCTCTTGCACAAAGATCCCGGCCAGGTTCGCAGCCGTGGGCACCTTCAACAAAGGTACGAAATGCGCCATTTTGGAGAGATGGTCGACGATGGTGAGAATCGTGGTGTGCCCCGTCTTAGTGATAGGGAGTTCTACCACAAAATCCATGGAGACAGTGTGCCACGGATACGGTGGTACAGGAATGGGACGCAGAAGGCCCACCGGAGGTTCAGATGTGTTCTTACTCAAGAGACAGATGGTACAGCTCCTTACATGTTGTCTCGTGTCGGTAACCATGTTCGGCCACCAGAAACAGCAAACCATCCTTGTAGGACACTTCTTTGCGTCCTTCTGCCATACCCTCCGGGTCGACTTGCTTCGTGTCCTTCCGTACTTGCGATAAGAAGCCTGAAGACGTCACAACACCCTGGAAGTGTTTCTCGGCAATGATAGGAAGAGGCTCGGTGTTCTCGGCCTCCTCGTCAGTTTCCTCCAACCGCGAGAGGGCATCGGCTTTGGCGTTTTCTCTCCCTGGACGAAACGTGATCACGAAATCGTAGTCATTGAAGAAAAGGGTCCATCGGAGCTGTCGGGCGGTGAGGGCACGTGCTGACCGGAGAAACTGAAGGTTCCTGTGGTCCATGTAGATAGTAACGGTGTGTTTGGCGTCTTTCAGGAAGTGGCGCCATTCCTCAAAAGCGGTCTTGATGGCAAGGAGTTCCCTGTCCGACACCGAATAGTTGTGTTCCGCTGGTTGGAGCTTCTTGGAATAGAATGCCACCGGATGCAGTAGACCTGTGTGGGTGCTCCGTTGAGACAGCACACCCCCAATGGCATCCTTAGAGGCATCCGCCTCCACTACGAAGGGCTGCTCGGTGTCGGGGTGCATCAGAACCGGGGCAACGGTGAAGCGTCTCTTCAGTTCTTGGAAGGCGTCGTCCGCCTTCTGATCCCAACAGAAGCGCACTCCTTTCCGTAACAACCGGGTAATCGGGGCTACCATCTCGGAGAAGCCCGTAATGAATCGGCGGTAGTAATTGGAAAAACCCAGGAACCGTTGTACCCCTTTAACGGACTCCGGGGGGGGCCAAGACAGGATGGCTTCCACCTTCTGGTTGTCCATTTGAATGCCCGCTGGAGTGATGACATGCCCCAGAAACTCGACAGTGGTGACGTGAAAGACGCTCTTTTCCAGCTTTACGTACAGACGGTGTCTACTCAGCTGCTGAAGGACAGAACGCACATGCTGCACGTGTTCTGCGATGGTCTGCGAATAGATCAAGATGTCGTCTATGTAGACAATGCAAAAGACGTCAATGAAGTCCCGTAACACCTCGTCGATAAAGTACTGGAACGCTGCGGGGGCGTTACAGAGTCCGAACGGCATGACCTGGTATTCGAATAAACCGAATTTTGTTCGGAAGGCAGTCTTCCATTCGTCGCCTTTTCGGACTCTGACTAGATGGTACGCACCCCGCAGGTCGAGCTTAGTATACACTGAGGCGTCTTTTACCTGTTCCAGGAGATTAGTAATCAAAGGCAGTGGGTAACGGTTTTTCACGGTGATGTTGTTCATCGCTCGGAAGTCAATGCATGTCCTCAGATCGCCCTCCTTCTTAGCTACGAAAAACAGAAGAGAGGAGACTGGAGACCTGGAATGACGAATGAATCCATTGTCCAAATACTCGTCCAAGTAGGAGCGAAGGTGGACGTTCTCTTTCTCCGTGAGAGAGTATATTCTGCTGCAAGGCAACGTGGAACCGGGAATCAGGTCTATCCGGCAATCGAACGAGCGATGCGGTGGCAAGGTGTTGGCTCCTTTTTTGTCGAACACGTCTGCTAGGTCCAGGTATTCCTTGGGCACAGCTGCTTGGGAAACCAACCCCATCCCCTGTAAAGGCATCGATCTCGCTTGTATGGAGCGTTTCCCGAGGAGGTGGTCTTTGGTATAACAGGAGTCACAACAATGCTCCGAGTCCAAGTGGATGATTCTGGACACCCAATCGACGCGAGGATTGTGCTTTACCAACCACGGCAACCCCAATATCACCTTGAATTGAGGAGCATCGATGACGTCAAGGCTGATGACTTCGGCGTGCTGATTGATAAAGGACATAGTCATGTTCTCGGTGTGGTGCCTGATAGGGCCGGATGTTAGGTCCGTTCCATCAACTGCCTTGACGGTCTCGGGTTGGGCCTTTGATATTGTGGTTATGCCTAAGGCACGTGAGAATGCGGTGTCTATGAAACAGCCTGTAGCACCGGAGTCCAACATAGCCGTTACTTGCCAGGTTCTGCCTTCCTGGTTTTGTAAGGAAACATCCATCCCTATATGGTGAGTACCGTCGAATACAGCAGGGATCGCGGCATTGCCATACGAAGAACCCAGAGGACGGATCCCCTTATCTACTGGGTTGTCTCGTTTCCCGCCTTCTCCGTTTTGGTGATGGGCAACGCGAACGGCCTCCCGCTCCGGGGCTTCGTGGGCTTCACCGGGCATTCCCTGACGAAGTGTCCGCTTTTACCGCAGTACAGGCATTGATTCTGTTTCCTCCGTCGTTCCCTTTCCTGACTTGACAAAGGACCTCTGATGCCCCCGATTTGCATAGGTTCAGTTGCTTCGCTCTGGGGACCGAGCTCTTCCTTAGTCTTCCGGGTCTCCTTCTCCCCCATGGACAGGAAGCAGTTGTCGCTGCTTCGTCCTTTATCTGTCCTTCTTTCCTGCAAACGAAAGTTCATCTTCACCACCAGATCGATGAAGGGGCCGATTTCCTCGGGTGGGTTGGGGAACTGTGAAATGAGGTCCTTTAGTTCATCTCGTAATCCCCGATAAAACACCGACACCTTTTTGTCCTCAGGCCACTGGGACTCAATCACCAGTCTACTAAATGTGGTTATGTAGTGAAGGAGATCTTGGTTGCCTTGCTTGAGGCTGAGTAACGCGTTATCAGCGGCTTGCACGAAGGTGTGCCGAGCGAACATACGTCGCATAGCTTCCTTAAAGGTCGGCAGGTGGTGCAGCATGGGGTCGTCGTGTTCAACCAACGCTATCGACCACTGAGCGGCGTCTCCGCCCATGTACGACAGGATGTAGGCTACTTTAGATGCATCGTCAGGAAAGGCAGTATTCCTGGCCATAAAATGCAGGTGGCATTGATGGATAAAGATGCCGTACTTGGTACTGTCGCCATAGAACCGTTCCGGTGGTGCCAGCTGTACTGGATGAGGAGTGATAACTTGAACTGCAGGGTTCGGGTTGCTGGCAGCGGAGGGCCCCCCAAACGTAAACGTCGGCGGTCGTAATATTCCGTCCTGCATGCCCCTGTGGCTCGGGGTGGTTCCCCAAGGGGTGGCGACCTCTGTTGACATCTGGCCCTGTAGGGTAGTCATGTCGTGACGTAAGCTGAGGTTTTCTGCCTGTATGGCAGTTAGCATGGAGGCAATGTCTTGCAAGGTGACCTCTGGGTCGCCCATGTCGTCTGGGCAGAATGGTAAACGTGGGCTTCGTATTCTGTCAAGTGCTCCACAAGACTTACCTCTGCTTGTGCAGCGATTCCGCAGAGACGACAAGAGCGCCCGTCCCTGTACCCACCTGACCCTCGTGGACAGTAGAACCCAGCAGGGATGAGATGGACGCAGGGAAAGGAGCCTGAACAACAGCGGTAGGTAGGCGCGCAGGGTATCTCGGAGTGGCCTATAAACAGGGAAACTAAGGTCAGTGAAGAACCCCAACACACCGTAGACACACACACAGATATATTTCCTGTCCTAGACTCAGGGAACTCACCATACTGCGGTGACGAAGGTCGCAGCACGGCAGTTGTTCAGGTGAGGTGTGTAGGACAGGTTATGCAGCAAATCAAAATTCAGTGCTTTTGCACAAAGGTCAATGGTATTAAACGCAACTTCCCAATAACACTCCGGGAGGACGAATGCAATGTTAAACGCTGCTCCAGTGTAGAGAAAACAAAACATCAAGGCGCGTCTGCGCGAAAAGGCAAAAGGTCATCAAAGGCAAAATCATCAAGGGCAAAATCATCTAGGGTAAAGCAGAACTGGCGCGGTGCGCTGGCAAAATCATCAAGGGCAAAATCATCTAGGGTAAAGCAGAACTGGCGCGGTGCGCTGGCAAAATCAAGGGCAAAATCATCTAGGGTAAAGCAGAACTGGCGCGGTGCGCTGGCAAAATCATCAAGGGCAAAATCATCTAGGGTAAAGCAGAACTGGCGCGGTGCGCTGGCAAAATCATCAAGGGCAAAATCATCTAGGGTAAAGCAGAACTGGCGCAGTGCGCTGGCAAAATCATCAATGGCAAAAACATTCAGGGTAAATCAGAACTGGCGCAGTGCGCTTGCAAAATCATCAATGGCAAAAACCTTCAGGGTAAATCAGAACTGGCGCAGTGCGCTGGCAAAATCATCAATGGCAAACAAAGAGGAGAACCCCTTCAAAGGAACTAAGTGTCACGGGAGGGGCAAGGGTTGGGGAACCTGATACCTGGAATGCTTTCCAGAGAGAGGACGTTGGTCGTTGCAGGTTTCCCGCGGGGATTGAAAGCGTTCGCTTCCCGCTGGTCAGCTTCGGGACGCTGTCTCGCGCTCGGGGAATCCAAAGGAATACGAAGCGCCGAGCCGGCGGGAAACGCGGTGTTTAAGCGTTTCCCCCGGAAGCGCTTCTCTGACCCTTGCGCTGAACGAACGACTAGACCGGTCCTCGACTTCCACCCGGAAGTGAGTATTCCGGGTCGTATCTGTGTGCGTGTCTGCAGTGGCGAGGAACGGCAAGCGCCGTAACGTGACACCAACGTTCCAGTGTTCTAATAGGACTTTGAAACAGTAAGTAATAGAAATGTAAATTTATCAAAATTATTAGAAATATAATTTTGTTGAATATTATATGACATTGGAATAGTTAAAATTATATTACTTTATGTAAAAGAAGGTTATTGTTGACTCTATAGTGAACATATGAGGAAAATGCAGAGAAATGACAGAGATTGGGGGGCAGGGTGCGGGGAATGAACCTAAGGGTGTGAAAGGGACACCCACAAAAAATTTTTAAAAGGTGCAGCGAAAAATAAATTATTTTAAGAGTAGGTATGGGACGGGGACTTCGTAGTGCCCCCCAAATAGGACAAGTAGAAGAGAGCAAACAACGAAAGTAAGGAGGGAGAAGTAAGGAATGTGTGATTAAAAAAACAGTAGAGAGAGGAAAGCAGAGTTAGGTAGATAACAACCTGACAAACTATTTAGAAAAGCGAAATATCACACAGTGACTCGATGGGGAAAGGAAGGAAAAAATGATGTGCAAAGTTTGGAGAAAGGCCACTTTCTTTTTAAAATGAATGAAATGGACATTTTTTTAAAAAACGTGAACAGCAATTGTCTATAAAAAGCCATTCAGTCAATTGCTTTCCAGTAGTTTTTACCAAATGGTAAATGTCATTCATGTTTAACATTCGAATTGAACAGTTTAGGGGAAATAGTTTCTAAAAATGGTTTTCTATGAATTTGTGTTTTTGAAAACTCTTAGAACCGATCTTGACATAAAGAAAGCAGCCGACTCTGGCAGTTGATTGGCAGTTGAATTGAGAAGCAGCTCGCGCGGGCATGATCTGATCTGGTTGGTCGCTCATCATGGTATCTGGTAACTCTTCTTGAATATTTGAAATAAAGGATTCCAAAAGTGAACTCGCCTTTTGATGGACATTTGTTCTAACAAAAAAATGTTTCCTCCAAGACTACTGTATTTGTTGCTCACTCTGCTGCTGGTCCAGACTCAGCTTTCTCCCTTTATTCCTTGCCTTGGGACAATGCTTTTTATTTTAAAAATAATCTATTTTCTGATTTTATTGGTGTCCTCTTCTAAGTTACTCAAATGCAAAAACCTTTCTGATCCTCTCAGGGTGTGAAATTTTGTGAGCAATATTTTTAAAATGTATGTATTTACAGAATAATAACTGGTGCAATGTTTATGGGGCTATGAAAGGTGTTTGACCAGTGGATATGGACCCCTGCTGGGGGTTGTGCCAATCTAAACAGGCACACCCCCTGCATGCTCGGTGTCATGCCCTGCTCTTTTAGAACAGCCCTGCTAGCGTGGGATTGGCCTGGCTGGAGCCAGGTCACTGGACGGGCTATGATGTTTGGCTTAAATAAATATCTATCTCATTATAGGTTAATTATTCTTGTGCCAGAGATGTTCACAGTGATAAATATGCAGATAATGTGCAGTGCAATTTCTTTTATTACTGTAATGCTGGGTAATGTGTCTGTGCTCTTAAGAGCCATTTTGTGTTGACTGTCAATGTAAACTGGATCTTCAGTTCCATGAATATATTCCATTGCTATAAATCATTATCGCAGGCCTGGGAAAGGCAGATAATGCATGTATTTTACAGCAAAGGTACAGAATGTTCTTACACGTAAACTTCTAATGCTAAAATGGTAAGAGACATTCACATCTGAGCTATCCCCGATTAACCAAGAATTCTAAAGAAGAATAGCTTTCTGTGACTATGCAAATAGACTATTATCATTAAAATGTATGCTTATGACACTCAAACCATTCTGAGCTTACTATAATTAATTGGTGTAACCAATGTACCTTTGTTTACTAGACATAATAGCATGGATGGACATAAATTGCCCCTTTCTCAATAATAAACAAGCATTTGCAATGCAATAGGTCTCACATTAGTGACAGTTTATGCTATTGGTGTTGCAAATAAAAATGTTAGTTAGATATATTTTTGGGGCAAAAAAGATCCCAGAAGCAAAAAACAAGCAGTGTTGTGAGGGTGCAGTACCACAGGCTGTAACTAGGTGCCGCGTGGGACCTCTTTTGGCCACATATGGTAAAGCATCCTGCAACATGGCCAAGGAAAGCATATGGCGCAGCTGTGAGAGCTGACGAATGGGGAGCCTGGGATCTGTGTTTGAGTCTGGTGTCAGCCTGAATGTTCAATTTCCCCTGAGCTCATGGATAGGTGTGCTAGAATAATAAATGCTAGAAATGTAAAATAACATAAGAATTCAATGCTCAGGGGCGAGCAAGCAGAGTTGTGCGCAAAACAGCATTGGCCTCGGAGGGGTAATGGAAAAACAGTTCTAAGTATAACCTGAACAGTAAGAACACATGTAAAAGGGCCAGTCCTCCGGGGAGGATACAAAATTCCAAAAGGAGGGACTACTAAGTGTATTCACCAATAAAAAGCCAGCATTTCTAAAGGACAGCCACAGGAACCAATAAAAAAGATGGGCATTTTTACCAGCCCATATCCTAGATATAGCATGTCTCGAAGAGACAGCTCAAGCGCTACCTAGGCAAGACCTAAAAAGATCAGATGCTGGTAATAGGAACAAACAATCCCACTGATAGTCCTTTGACCTACCTGTCAGATGCAGACCCTCCCCCCCCCCCCCCCCAGCGTCAACTAAAACAATGCAGAACCTTGGGGTCATATTTTATTCTGATATCTCCTTTTCCCTGCAAATGAAAGTTTTGACCTTCATAATCTATTAACGTCCATCCCATGAACATTCAGGCTACTCTAGTCTGCAGGCTACAATATAGTTCCCAGTTGTGTAGCTTGATTTGGAAGGGACTGCCTTCACGTCGGTTGGAAAGTGTATTTATCCTATTGCGGCTTGTGCTGCAGCCTACACTTTTGAAACATCCATGCACACGATTCATGGATATTTAGGGGGTAACCACAGGTGCACCGCAGGGCCCATAGCAGAGGGCCACGGGAGACATCGGCCCTGCTAGGGGCCCCAAAATACCTTTTCCACCAGCCTTTTCATGGTGGAAACACCGCCTCCATTCTGTAGATTATGATCCACCCACTGCCCTGATGGGCTCCTGGAGCCTGTTGGAGGCAGAGCAGATTCCCCCCGCAGGCATCGGTCAGACCGCCCGTATCATAATATGAAAGTCGGACAGATGTCTCAGATGTTGAACGGACCGGTACCGATGAGCTGTCGGATGGCCATTCGAACAACATCTTCATGAGGCCCTAAGTGATTTTGCTAGAATCTAGCCATAGCTTCATCATTTAGGAATAAAAACAAACTTTGACATGATCCAACGTCCTTATAACAATTTCAGTTTTTGTATATGTTTAGGTTTGTGAATTATATAAAATGTGTATTAAACCTTGTATTTGTTTGATGTATGCTTGTTTCTGTATTTTTATGCATTGTTTTAGGTTTAAATCACAGATAGTGTTTAGCTTGGGGCCCCTCACTTCTAGTAGTGATTCTGTAGGGGGCCACAGAATTTAAAAGATTAACAACTGCTGCTGTAAAGCATTGTCTAGTTTTCTTGATATGGTGCGTAGGAGGATTGTTTTTCTTATCTATTCGATTCTGCTCACGCACTGAGGTCTTGATGTGGAAGAATCTGTGCATTATATCTCTCTTTCTGTGCTGGCAATAATTGATGAGCTGCTCAGTGTTTGTACCTGAATTCCTTTGTCAGAGAAATCTTATGCCAAATCGAACTCAGCCAATCTCCTGGCTGATCTCCAAGCAGAGCGAGAGCAAGTCTGCTTGGAAGGTCTGCTTGCCCCTAGGAGGACTTTGGCTTTGGGAATTGGCAACTTGAAAATGGTCCTGAACATTCAGCAGAAACTGATGACCTGTGCTGTGCCGGATGTCCAGTCAGGCGAAAATTCTGGAATCCTGACGTGTGCTGTGACTTTTCTGCTAGGATACAACTCAACCGATATGGACCCGGTTCTTGTTGTGGAATTCACCGAAAAAGTATTTGTAATTGGCCACTGGTGATGTGGAAATGGAAAATCTTTAGGGGAGTTTGGTATAGAATGAGCACCATATTTTCCAAGGTTGAAATCAGATCACAAATCTTCTATCAGTGGACCATGACACAGCTAGAACCTCAGTCCTTCACAAGACCTGAGACTTGTGGCATGATGTTGACTTGGAGCCTCTGCCATGTTGCTTGTGCACTATGAATTAGAGGTTTCAAGAACAAGTGATAAACTGTATTGACTGGAATGTAGCAGTTGAGATTAGCCACCTATGGATCCAGTGTCTCTCCACCACTCATTGTGTCTGAGCGTTAATGGGTAGATATTCATCTTTGCGTTGGAGCCTTTCTTCCATCAGAGGCTTTGCAAGTTATTTAAACCCAGACTCGGCCCTCACAGGCAACAGCCGTGAGGCAGGGCGGGTGGGGAGGAAATGGACAGGTGACTAGATAGAGAAAGTAAAACAAATAAAAAACACTTACCTTGCGCTCGCCGCATCGCCGAGTCCTACAGCGAGAGCACACTCAACAAACGCGAGCAGGTACTTGCACTGCTGTTCATGTACGCCTGCATTTAGCATTATTTTCGTAGCGCAAAATCAAGGGAGTACGTTGGGGAAATCCTATCCAATGGCACATTTAGTGAGTGTGAGCAGCTGCTCACACTTCTATTTGTGTTCCGTTGTATTTAGGTCTATTTCTAGCTCAAAACTCACCCTCACGTCCATTTTGGATGTGAGCTGGACATTTTTGCACTAACAAAATAGTGCTACATACAGAATTACTCTTCTCACATAATTCTGCTAATCTCGTGGAATTTTTAGGTATATCCGCCTGATGTCTCTATACTGAATTATACAAGTTAAACCCACCCATAATTACTGGCTTCTAGCAGTTCTACGAAGTGCTTCCGGAACTCTGTGGGATATGAACAAAAGCAGACAGCATATTTCACCTTACTTTGCCATGCTGCACTACGCAATAATGAGCTCTCCGCAGTGTTAATTTAAGGATTTTGGGGGCCCGGGCATGACATTTTGGGGTTCCTTTATGGTATAAATATGAATTTTATTACCCATTTCCTTCTAATCCAAGCCTGAATGATACCAAGCAACACAAATTTACATATTGACCTTTAACAAGGTCACAAAAAATAGTTAAAATATGTCTTGCCCTGTCCACTAGTTAGAGAGACAGATTCCAAAATATAGGTTGGGAGGGAGGATGAGAGGTTTGGGTAAAGATATAGAATAGAGAGTGTTCAAATGGAGAGAAAGTTCACTTTCCCAGGGGGACCCTTTGGAAGATTTGGGCCCTGGGCAATTTCCCAATTTGCCCATGCCTTAAACGTCTCGGGCTCTGTGGGCCAAGGGGTGAACTAGATATGGCGACTAAGTTGGTACTTTGTAATAAAGTATTTGTTCCTAGCAATGTGTTTACTAATCAGACGCCAGAGTGTAGCCCAGCAGCAAGTAGCACAGAGGCAGGCAGCTTCTCTCTGAGCACCAAGAGCTGCAGAGCGCCGTTCAAGCCCATTTGCCAGCCGGCCTCTGCCACCACCTCAGCTTAAATTATCTGCACTGTAAGGGCCCCAGAATGACTCAAAGGCGCTATGTCTCAACCTGGCACTAGTGACCGTAGGGCTGTACATGCACAGCCAGGGACAAATGAGTGAAGTCCAGCAATGAAGGCAGTGAGTTTCTTGTAGTGCCTGTAAGTCAGTGATAGTGGTGTCCAGACTTCATGCTCATCTATTCCTTGGCCTCTCTGCAATGTACAGAGAGCGATAGTCACACATATGCTAATTGTAATTACCATTGTATGTGAAAGTGGAAGAAGCAGTAAAACACACCACACCCCACCTCACCTCACCTCAAGAAACTACAGTGGCTCCCAATCCAGAGGAGGTGCCAGTTCAAGATGATGACCCATGCTTACAAGGCCTTGCACAATGAAGGACCATCATACATCAACAAAACCACCTGGCCTTCCACCAAATGACCATACACTTCTGATCGCAGACACCCCATCGATCCGCTGAACCAACAGTGAAGGACCTTCCTTCTCCCACCGGGCGGCCAAGGCACAGAACAACCTTCCTCTGCACCTCAGGACCGAACCATCGCTCCAACAATTCAGGAGAGAACTCAAGACCTGGATGTTTGAATGAACACCCTACCAAACAGCAGAGCAGCCAAACTCTCCAGTGCCTCGAGACCCTCACGGGTGATTTGCAGTGCTTTACAAATGATTGATTGACACACAGATGTTTAAATATCGAACAGCTCCAAAGGAAAAGACAATACTGCATTTACAGGTGAGGACAGGTAGAGTGCTGGTGGGTGTGTGGGACAGGGAGCATGAGACAGAGAGCATGGTGAAGCGGGTAGACACAAGGAAGTATGTGCAAACAGACACAATGAAAATACAGGTGAATAGGCAGAGGACTTGTGAGATGTGACGAGAGAGTATTTCAGAAACATGTCAGGAGAAAAAGTGGCTGACAGATGGAGAGGGTGCAGAGCAAAGTGGTGGGAAGACCTTGGTAATGTTTAATTCACAGTCTAATTCTATTTAGAATTGAAAATGTTTCAATTCTAAAGAAACAAAGTCATTCTTAATGGCCTTTTATCTGACACTGCTAATAAGCACTGGAATCACCAGTAAGTCTGACTTGTTTAGGAGGAGCGTTCATTGCTATATTTCTGGATGCAGTAGAGACACCCATATACTGGTATTTGCTTTGATTTACTCTTGGGAAAGTGTCACTCAAAATGTCACACATTTGGCCATTGAATGTCGCCTGCACTGCGAAACATGAAGCAGCTTTGAAACAGCCGCTCCATATTTCACTTAATGTACTGCCCCCAGGGCAGTGTGAGTTCGCGGCTGCCTTGAGGGCAGCACATTCATGGTAATAGGATGCACTGCCCTGGTTTGCACCGGCGCACATGTTAAAAGTTGCAATGTGGCCCAACCAGGTAAAGTTCACCTTTTCCATTATACGGCACCTGATGTACTTTTCAACCATGGAAAGAACAAGGCTTTCTTGAAATGCACCTGCCCTAATCTCTTGGATATCTCAGAACAAATACATTCACAGAGCTCTCATGATGCCTCCTATATTGACCTTCATCCTTACATCATTTTTGAGACATCCACAAAGCTCTAAAGCTGTTTCTCTATTTTGTTTTGCCGTCATGCATGTGACACCAGGACCAAGCCAAGCAAAGAGCTCTCAAACTACACCTCAGTACTGACAGAGTAGTCACTAATACAGAAATACTGAAGTACCCACCAGGCTCTTTCAATACACCTTTACCTTGTCGTTACATCTAGCATCAGCGTGTCAGTACTGGAGCATTCACAGAGGTCTCACATTACAGCTCAGTGCTGACTTTCAATGTGTGCTAGAGCTTCATTGCTGAAAGTATGGGCTTCAAGTAATGAACTATCACATACGAGATCCTCAGCTAGATGGATTTTTAAAGAGCATTGGCTTGCATTCTGGGAGTTGTAGTACTTTTATAGTCCTAGGGATGCAGAGTGCTGTTGGCTAGAAAGCCTGGGCTGCCTCTATGTTTCACACATGACATGGGGGGCACTTGACAGCCCTGGAAATAGAGCACCTTTATCCATTGCCTTCTACTAAGAAGTTACAGCTAGTCACCTGTACTGATAAGACAGCTAGGGGTAGTAATGTATCCACCAGCAGAGGTCTGGTTAACCGATAGGTGGAAACTCAGCTTTTTCTCTTCTTTGATTAATAGCATGAGTGCCATTGAGCTAGATAGTAATTCCCACCGTTTGTTAAGGGCTAAGAAACAATTAAGTTGCCTGTTACACGTGATCTTCATTATCCATGAAAGTGTGCACCTAGACAAACAATCCACTACAAACATGGCGCATGCAGGAAACGTTAATTAATTGCTTATCATGAAGGTGGGATGCAGTAGAACATTTGCTGATGTCTTTATCATAGTCTTCTCAACATCATCCCTTACCAAATGGCTTTTGTGTCCTCTATTGGGTCCTAAATTAAGCAGCTGGAAATGCTGTGGGTCATTTACCTAAATAAGGATCCCTGCTCTGGTGCCCACAGTTTGAACGTTTTGTTTCTTTACCTATTACTAGTTTCATACTTGCTAAAATTCAGTGACAAAAACAATAGATGTTTCAAAACTGATAAGCTCTAATTAAGATAATGACGACACCACTGAAAATAATATTACACATTTGGCCCGATGAACATCACATTTAATCACACCACGTGAGCTATTCTGCACTGATTTAAATTTGTAATAAGTGTACAACATGTGCATCTCTGTGGAAAGTGCATTAACCACCAGCGCTATCTTTAACAGTAATAGACTCTGTATTTTGCTAAATACACAGATTTCTGCAGCATGTGACTTAGTAATCATGGTCTGTAGCAGAATGTCACCTCATAGCAACACTTTGAAGCTCCTTGCTCCACCTTTGCTGCCAACAGTGTAGGCGAGCAGTAAACGTATTGATGGGTCCTCAGGATAGACAACTTGTTCACGGTCCCTTATTTAATCAAACTTAGTGGTGGAAGGTCAAAACCCTACACCAATCTCTCGAAGGATCTTTTGAAACACCTTCTGGTTATCACCGAATATCTCCCTGGCCTTTACAAAGCGACTGTACGTTTAGTATTCCTGTCATCAGCAGGACTTCAGCAACTGGATACTAAAACCCCAGGTCTTCTAGGCCATTGCGTACTTTCTGGGTCTCCTCAATTCTGACCTCTTAGTCTTTGCCTTTCTCCTCAAACCTCAACTTCTGGTTAGGTCTTGCCTTGGCAGCAGATGCGCTGTCTCGTTGAGACATGCAGTATATGCTTTAGTGGGGGAGTCCCCTCCTCCGTTTTCCTATTTGTTTTTGAGTGTGTCTTTCAAAATGTCCTTCTTGCTATTGGGTAGGAGTGTTTTATGTCCCTGTTGGGCACGCCTTTGGCTATTGGCCCCTTTACTGGTATGAATGCATATTTTTGGGGTTTGTTGTTTATCGGGGATCTCTTTTTTAGGTCTTTCCTAGCGTTGCAGTGCATGCGCTGCTCGCTTTGCGAGGCGTGCCCGAAACACTATAGCAGGGAAGCTTCATGGAAGGTCCGCCCATCTTTTTGATGGGCTTAGGTCCTAAATGCTGCCTTCCCATTGGTTCTAGCCTTGTTAGTCCCGCCTTATGATGAGCATCTCGTCATTTGTGTCCTTCCATGGCTACTAGCCGCTTCACTGAACAGACTACTTTTCTCCCCCTCCTCTCCCCTCCCCCCTCTCCCGCACTCCAATGCCTACTCGCCGGCCCCTCCACCCCCTACCCCCACCCCCCCTCGTGCTCGTCACCTGCACACATTGCAGGAAATCACTTCATTTATTTCTGCTTGAAAAAGTGAGCAAGGAACGCTCCAGTAGTCTGATAGAACATCGCTGGGCATTGATAGAAAACCATAATTTAAACAAACAATTAACCAGTTGCTGCCAGACCTCTCTAAATCAGGAATACTTCAACTTTATTTCCGGTTGGAAAAGTGCGCAAGGAACGCTCCAGTAGTCTGATAGAACATCGCTGGCATTGATGGAAAAACATAGTTTAAACAAAAGATTAACCTTTTTTCCTCACCTTATTATTGTCTTATAAGGTGTTCAAAGATGGCTATCAGTTTAACTTCCTGTCACTTGTCGGCTTCCTAGCGGCGTCTCACCCGCACTCCTTCCTGTACTTCCTGACGTTAGGGCAAGGAGGGGAAGTGATGTGCCTGCTGAGTAGGACTAGTAGAGAGAGGTCGGAATCGGAGAGGAGATAGCTAAGGAGGGGTAGGCGTCTCGGAGACAGAAACACAACAGAGATCAGCTCACCTGAATTTGCTCTGCTCTAGTGAGTTCCGATCTAATCATGGCTTCCCAGAACATGGACCCCGCTGCTGCCACCAACTCTGCCACCGCCCGCAAGGGAACCGAGCCTGGGTCCAGCGCTGCAAGCAGGGGCTCTGTTGGCAAAATGTAAAAGGAGCTGGGGGGAAGGGGTTAGCAGTGGAAGTTTCCATCTATGGTTTTTGGTGTGCTGAGTGAGAGTCCTGTAAGTGGGGACTATGTTAAGGGCTGTAAGGAGGGGCTAGGTTGAGCTTGCCGCAGTACTTCAAATGGAAAAATAGAAATGCAGGTACTCTATGCCAGAGCACCTGCTCTTTTCTGAGAAGTGCCGGTTCTCACCAATTAAAATTATTGCGTTTCTCTTGAGAAGTGCAGGTACACTCTCTCTCAAAATAATAATAATACTGGCCCATTTTAAAGCACTGGCTGTAAGTAAAGGGTCGGCTATGACTCACCCATGTCAGAGGTTGTTTTATATCCTACAAATCTACAGTTTTTGGATGGCCGCTGAGTTTGTGTGGCGAAGTGTGAGTCCTGGTTGTGTAGTGGTGGGAAGTTGTTGGAGTTTGCGTGGACATGAGTGACTGAAGAATGAGGGGATGCTTCAAAACCGTAAAGTTGCGTGGTACTCCGGGGAGCGGCGAGGCAGATTTGATCAAGAGTTACCAAAGAGGTAGAGGCCACGAAACTGCAAAGATGTGACAGGGGAGTATGGTGTTGGGTCGTTGACCATTGTGAGGGCGGTGGGAATGTTGCACTAAACTCTCATCTGAGGTGTAGATACTCCGCAAGTTCTAGAGAAGAGGTAAATTGTATTCCAGTTTCTCAGTATTTTTGGGGGTCGGAGATGGGCTTACTAAAAGCTGCAGATTTGTTTTTGATTATATTTAAAGGCATTCATAAAACGTATTACACGTTTAATTCTAAATAGGTCCTGTGCAGTTACTGCAGAACTTTGGAGCCTTTATTTCTGCCTGTTTCCAGCAGACAGCAACAGCCTGTAGAAATGATCAAAGAGTAAGTACCAGTGACTAGGACAAAGTACAAGAAGTTGCGGGGGCTGCTAGCAGCACAGGCTCACTCTTTGAAGTATTCACTTATGACAACGGTTACTCCCCTGAGGTCGTTTGTGTGGGGCGGGTCTAGGCAGCTTGATTATAAGTGTGTTTGGGTATGCTGCCCAGCTGGAGTTCCTAAGTCATCTAGTTGTGGGAAACCTAGAAATCCCACCAGTGGGTTCAGTGTGATGCAGAATAGGGCTTTTACTAGGTTGCTAATTTCATTAGCGGAGAGATCCTCGTGCCTGGGGATAGCAACAGCGCGAGTCTTCTACGGATGGCAAAGCGGGGTATGGGAGAAGGCGTGCGTCCAAGAAGGCGCCGTGTGTGAAGAGCCGTCTTGCCCGGTGTATGCCTGAACCGCTGCCATGGAGACCAAACAAAACCTGCAGTTGGTCTACCAGGCCGTGCAGGCGCTGTACCACAGCCTCAAACCCAGTGGGGAAGCTTCAAAAAACGGTGAGCGCTGGGGGTTGGGACCCGGGTACAAGGGTTTTAAAGGAAAGGACACTGTTCTGTAGAGTTTTTATGAGCATGTCACATCCCATATGTTGGCAGCGCATGGAGTTAAGGGAGAACTATGTGAAAATGGGCAAGCGTTTTGGGTGTGAAGTTGCACGCGTCGGCATCTTGGATAGTTTTAGTGGGGGGGTTCGGGAAGTTCGGCAGGACAGGCCCTATAGAGGTAACTCTAGGGAAAATAAAGTCGAGGTCGCAGGCAAGGCACAAGGATCAGGAGGCTGAGGCTCTTAAGCCAATCATATTACTTTATTTTAAGATATGGACTTGAATCAGCCAATAAGTTAATGTCAGTTCTAAAGGGGTGGCAGTCACAGGGCAGTGTAGGAGGAGAGTTGCATCTCTAACGAATGGTTTATTTTTCCCCGTTGTTTCGGTTTTCATAGTTGGTCAGAAAGGCATCTTATAATGCCATTGATAATGGACAAAAATTGACATGATCTATAAATCGCGTACGATGATTCTTCCTAAAACACTGCGTGGTTAAAAAATCTAGAGATTCTCTGCATGACTGATTCAGAAATGCCATATTTATTTCAGCTTCATTTAGAGTAGAGGTGGACGCGGCAACAAATTAACAGAGACAGCCGAGGTTCGGATCTTAGAGGCCATGCACGAGCCGGGCCCTGACAAAATTTGCTTTGTTAAATCATACAACAAACACCAGCCAGAAGTCTGACTAAACAGTACTATGTAAATATTAGGTTGTATTTTCTCCTATAAGTAACTGCAAATTAAATAATTTATCTAACTACTCACTTAGTTGAGAAGCATAGTTGATTTCTTAGATAACCATTGATTACATTCAAACATGATTTAATCGCTGGTCAAAGAATGTTCCACTTTTCTCAGTGCATTGCAGGGTTAGAGCTATCATACTAGAAAAGATCATTGTGAGAAGCAATTAACACACAGATCTCTGTAGTAAGTGTGTTAACCTACAGGTCTATTCTTGTGCCTAGAATCTGCAGTCAGTATGTCTCATATGCATTCCCCATATGCATTCCCCATTGAGCTGTCTTATTGGGATTGGAATTTGTGTCCTGCTGGATATGCAGACATTTCTGAATAAGGTGCATTCACTCACCACAGTTTTCTGAGTGGGCTAACAACAGGGTCGTATTGGGATCACAATTGGGCACTCCTTAAAAAAGTGGCCCAATTTCCCAGACCGTGCCATGTTAAAGAACAGTAGATGTTTCAGCACCCAGGCTAATGTGCTGCATGGCTAAATGATATAAGGTCCCAAAGGTGAGACTGATGGCATTGCAAATGCTTGTTTTTATCAGCTGGCACTCATATTCAGAGGCATGGAACACAGATGGGCCACAGACGCCTAACTTCAGGACTCAAGCCGGTTCCACCCTCTGCCTTTACCTCATTCTCCCTCCTCTCTGGAGTCCTTCTCCTGACAAGGCACTTCGCTTGCAGTCTCATCCTAGTCTCTCCAGATTATGAATCCACCCATTGAACATTTTAAAGCTATTTGTTCACAATTCTCATCTTTTACTTATTTCGCGGCTCAATTAACCATTTGAGGCTCCTCTCTCGCAGTGAGAAGGTATTCCCCCAGCTGCTCAAGACCAAGCAGTGTTGCTGGAACAATTTTCAGAGTGGGGGGGGGCTGCCATCAATGTTACATCACAGAAGTCATGGGGCTTGTTGAAAATCCAAGTGTATCACAAGGAACAAGTTTATCAAGTGAGCGCAGCCCATTCAGCAGGAGAGTGGTAATGGTGTAGTATGCAGCTGGGGGTGCACTTTGAAGCTCACTGTCACAAATATATTACTACAGCATAGTGCAGCAGCACACTGTTTGCGGACAGCAAATCCTCTTTGAAATGCCCACTAAATCTGCAGAGACGTGCGTTTCTTGATAAAACTATACAGAGCACAAGTGATAACGTGCGGAATTTGGCTTTCAGCAAATATTTATAATTTCTGCATCACAAGGTAAAGTGCCCTGGCTTCTTCTGCTCTTATCAAAATCTTTGCTTCCATCACTTTTCAGAATTACAAAAAAATTGCTTCTTTTCTGCTTTCCTATCTGCTGATATATTTGAAAATATTTGTAGACTTCATTTACTGGCATTTAAATGTTGTCATGTTAAAACGACTACATTCTACAGCCTTTCCTGTCACGTTCCTGGTACTCCAGCAAGAATGTCACATAGTTATAAAACCCTCTCACTTTGCAGTCAGAAACACAATAGTAGACACCAATCTCCATGGCAGAAGAATAAATAACAATTTTTCAGAAGACATATCCTGACATTTGACCGCTGTCTTTGAATGGACAGCAAATGTGACAAGTTAAAAATGTAGTTTAAAGGCTTTATTGCTCACTCGCCTTCTGACCTCCAGCATGGGTTTAGTGGGATTGCTGTAGCACCCACCCCACCTGTACTTCCAGGGCCTATGGGGCAAAAAACTGGCTTCCTCTGGCCAGCAGCATGCTCTGTCCATTCCTAACTTGCTAGAAAACATGACTCTTAAGTCAGAATGTTGACTACATGGCTAGTTCGGAGATTCTCCATTGCAACTCAGATCTAGGGCCAGTGAGAGCAGGGCTGGACTAGGAACACGAAGCAGCCCTGGCAATTTTGTAGGACTAGCCAACGAGGGCGGGGGTAAGGGGGGGCTGAGGATTGCATGCCAGGGTGATGCACTGCTGCTTTTGTGACTAGGGGCCAATGTTGCAGCGCTGTTGCAAAACTTTCCCCACAGTAACAAAACCAGCCCCCACTCCTTCAAAACTGGCCCCCACCCTTCCAGCCTCTAGGGGAAATGCCCAATGCCCTCTACGGCCAGTCCGGCTCTGCGTGAGAAAACAAGGAAAAGTCATCAAACTGGCCAAAAACGTCCCTGAAGCCGACATCCCGCTGTGCCTGGGCAGACCATATACGATAGTAGCGAATCAGAGCCAGAAAAGCTAAACTGCACCTTAGACAAAGTCAGGTGACGTCAGGAAACTTTGCCTGCCTTCATAATATGCAAAGTTTCCTGTGTTTGACGTCACAGGTGCAGCTTAAACTTGGCACACCCCCCATGAGAATGTGTTACCCAATACAAAAATTCTGTTCTTCAAAATTCACTGCGATACTCCTTAAAGATTAACAAATGAAAGAAGCCTCCTCGCCGCCTCCTCGCCGCAATATGAAAATGTTCCTATTTAGGCCCAGTGGCGAAACTTTCCAGCATCCCAGTTTTCCCAGGCTTCATGCATGAACGTTTTGGTGGTGATCAAAGACAATCTGTCATACTGAATTAGCATTGCCTTTACATCTGCATTATCACTACTTTAGAAGACAGTATGGTCATGAAAGTGAAAAAATTAACATGGCTACTACATCTATGTCTTTTTCAAAGGCTGTCACACCTGTAACCATATTTTGGACTTATGTTTGCAAACTTCTATTGAAGCTCACAAGTGTATGAATAATAAAGACCTGTACAGCCTATAGATAAGTTTGTCTCAAAGGAAGAGGAGAAGCAATGGTATCAACTTGTGAACATTTAGTTCAATTGTTCTTCCTGTAATGAAGCATGACAAGATGTCAGTTGTTTCACAGTCCTCATGGATGGTGATATGGTTGGCCACATGATTTAATGATGAGGATGAACAAGGCCCACACAGGCCTGGGAGAGATGCGCTGGGATGTTTAAAGTATGGTTATTGATACTGACACTGGTGAGTGTTGTACACGGTAATGTACACATTTCAAATTGAAGGATTAAACACGTGGTACATGGTTCTGGCTCCAAAAGCTATCTTAAATCTCTAGGGCATCTCTTCTTAATCTGTGATAGGCAGACCCCTGAGGGACAGCGATGCCTACTTATTGAGTTTGTGACTCCTTAGAATATAAAGTAATATTAACAGATTATTAAAGTGTATATAAATGAAGAAACAAAATTGAAAACTGAACATTTTAAGTGTTGTGTAAATGTGAAGAAATTTGAAATAGTATGACAAAAATTAACTTTGCATCTTCAGATTGATTCTTAGGAACAAAGCAAGTGCAGCAGGCAGAATATAGTATGGATGATAGGTGGTCTCAATTGAATTTAGAAAAGCTCCTAAACTTCCACTAAAATTAAAAGTTTGATTTTATTTATATTTGTTTGTGGATTAATAAAACAGTTTATCATGTGTGTATTTGTCTGCTGAATGCTTCCTGCTGTTATTTTGTGTATTGTTTTGCGGTTCAAAGGCCGGGATCCCCAGATTCCAATAATGAATCAAAGGGGGTCCAGGGATTCCAGTAAAATTAAATGGAGGTCCACAGAAGTCAAACGGTAAGAGCCATAAGGCACTCATTGCAAGTTGGCTGCAATTTGGTGGGGGCATAATGGGGTCGTGGAATATCCAATTGCAGCCTGTATTTCTGCATCAAATTCCACTAAACATAAATGTTCTACCTGAATGGGGAATAACTGCACCGACCCAGAAATGTATAGTTCATCTTTCTCCATTCCTGAGGGAAAGCCGCTGATATGGTTCGCCTGCTCTGAGCTGGTGAAATGAGTTATCGTTCTGGGTGGAACTGGTTTGCAGGATGGTTTACACAGAGTGGTCAGCAGGACTGACCTGGTGCTTGGGCTCTACCTCTAAGACATGAAATACATGTAAGCATGTCGGGATCCTTCATATGCCACTTTCAGATATCACAACTGGTAATACTAAAAGGAATTCTCGTAGTTTAAAGCCTTCAAGATGTGGGGATACAGATCCAGCCTCCATAAAACCAGCAGCTCAAAAGCACAGGGCACATTTCGCCAAAATTGTAAAATGCTGCTTAGAATATACCTTCTAAGAACAACATTTAGGTGCACCTGAGGTGCGTTTTAGCTCCTAAGTAATTTACCCTACTTATCAGTGAACGTATCAAATTTTGGAGGGTCAAATTACATTTCAAAAATACTTATTCATCAATGACAAGGTGCTTACATCTTAAGGTTCAGAAAGGCTGCCATATCTATGAAATGCTTTTCCAACTTCTCGCTAAAAAGGCTTTGGAGAGGATTATACAAAAGGCTAATTTGATAAGTCTAACTGTATACGAGACAGAAGTGTATGTTGAGTGATGCTCCACTGGAGGAACCAAGTATATTTGCATATTTGAGCACCACTTTTGAAAAAGTAATGACTGTGGAGTTAGGAGACAAGGTTTAGCACCTTTAGCACCAAGAGGCCCACAGGGCTTTAAACATGGCTTTTACATAATAATGCATTGAGAGGGGCTGGGAGGTTACACTTTTGTGTTGAAAGTATGAATGTTATGGTATTAGGGGTACTTAAAAATGTGTATCAGGCCGAAGACGTAACCTCTGCCTTGTATATAGTTGAAAGCATGCTTAATTGGTGCTGGTGTTTCCCGGTGCTCGGCACCGGCACTTATTTCTAAACACAAGAACTTATTTATCCACCACATAGTGGTGCTGTGTGTCTTTTTTGTTTTAGTAGAAATCATCAGTGGAGCATTTAACGATATAAGATACTTTTAAAAAAACTGATGAACGCAGCATGTGGGTATCACTGTTACTGCACTGGCAGCGGTGGAAGGAGCTGCGGGATGTGCCAGCTGCCGTGGACTCCCAAGAAATACTTTGGGCCCTGGCAGTTTTTACAAATTAAGCACTGACTTGAAACTTGGGGGCATATTATCAAGCCAGGCGATAATGGGCTTGATAATATGCTATATGGCAATTTTTTCTGTCGCTAAAGCAGCGATACTTTTATCGCCTGGCTTGATAATATGCCCCTTGGTGCCTCAAAAGTTGTACCTCTCTGACCACCAATGAGAATTATCCTGTAAGAGGCCACTCAGTTTCACACACACTCATAAAGAGGTGGAGTTCAAAGTCAAGTTAAAACCTCTCCCTTGTATGGGAACAGAATGTAGACACAACAATGTGGGTGACCTGTGGTGCAGTCATGATTCATACAACAAAGTGCCCGGGGACCTTTTTGCTGCCTGGTTGTGCCCGTGCTACGGTTCTTCAATAAAGCATTTACAGCGCACACTCTACAAATTACAGAATCCGAAGTTCGATCAGCCGGATCCACCGTGTGAGAGGAGGTGGGCAGCGCGTGCTGACACTGACATGTGCCCCCAGCAAGGGCTGCTGGCGCCTTCATCGATTTTACTTCCTGGTCTTGCCTTTTCTCGTTTCCTCTCTGCCTCTTGCCTGCTGAGGAAAACGATTTCTGTCGATGCCTCGAAAGACAGATGTTCGCTCCTTTTCTTGGTAATTATTTTACAGAGAGATGATAATTGTATTATAAAGAGAATCCAATTTTGTCAATATAGCCTGTCACTAAAAATTCAAGCATGTTATATTATTGTAGATAAAGCTCAAGTGTTGTTTCTGTTTGAACCATGACATACAGATGCACGCGGACTGCTGGCGCTTTATATCTAGCAAATGTCAGTCGGAATCTGAGGTGGAGCGCAATCCAGCAGTCGTGGGCACTGGGTTTTCATGGATGTATAAACAGCGTAAAAGTCTTATACTACCACAGGACGGACAGGTTTGTGCACCATGCAGGTAAGGCAAAATCTTATAGCCAAAAGAAATTCATTCAATCTATCTATCTATCTATCTATCTATCTATCTATCTATCTATCTATCTATCTATCTATCTATCTATCAACTAGTGGCCGTCTCCACTCTATATTTATATATAGGTCTGCTTTTCCATAGAAATGTCATTTATAGGTTTGCTCCAAATCTTCACAAACCTTTCCAAAACAAAGGTTAATCCTCCCCAGCTCCTTCCTGGGAAGTTTTGGGTTGATCAGTCAAGCAGGGGGCAAGAAAAAAAGGGGGGGGGGGTCCCAAAATGCAAAATCCCCATTCATTTTCCATAGAGTTCTTTCAACAAGGCTAAAATAAAAACTGCTGAACGGAATTATAATGAAGTCGGCAGAAAGATAGGAGCTTGGTTCGCAGATTGTGCTTTTTGTGAAAATCCATTAATTAGTTTTTGAATAATGTAGGGTAAAATATTGTTATATATTTTGTCACTTGGGTCTGGAAGAGTCAGGAGAGACTGCAGCTGGAGCTCCAATTTAAAAATAGAGATTTTTCATTGGCCCAGGGAGCTTTATTTCCATTGGGCCATCTCGTTCCTGCTGGAGTCAGACTCTTGCGAGAGTGAGCTCTCTGATTGGCTCCCAGCAAGATGAGAAAAATGTTGCTGCCACCCATTACAGGGCTCAGGAACTTAGTTCCCTGTCCTGAAGTTATAAAAAAAACATAAGGCTATATGGGGGCAGGACAGGGATACATTGGGGGACCATAATACACCAGACCTGATTATAAAGGAGTGCTGTATCTTTTTAAAGACACCGGGGCAGTCTGTTTCCACCTCTGCCCAGGAGCTGGCTTCATCATTGGTAACCTTCATGACCGTGAAGAAAAAGCAAGAGAAACAACGCTTATTATCCACGCATTCCTTGCAGGGAATAGCAGTCGCTGATCATCAACCGTACCAAGGGATGGCATCGTCTTGCACTCGTCCTGGATGGTGTGGGTAGCAGCCACCTAGCTATGCTTAAAGTACCAGTGAGGTGAAGACTGGTCCCCGAGCCCTGATGAAATTGCCGCAAATAATTGGCAATGAAACATGTCGGCCGTTCTTAATTGAAATGGTCTGACAGAAGCCGTTCTTTGTGTGCTCTGAGTGTGCTCACGGTGCTTAATAAAGTATGTATGTATATGTATTTTTGCAGGTGCAAGTGAGTCACAACTCATTTTAGCTTGGAGAAGCAATTTCCCTCTTTCTTGCTACGGAGTCTGATTGGCGAAGAATGACACAAGCATTTACATTGCATTCTTTCACACTTTATTCTATTCTTCACCTCTTAAATTAGAACACTGTTTCTCTTGCTTTTTCTTCACGGTCATGAAGGTCACCAATGAGGATAGCGTGAGCAAACTGGTGAGTACCAACCAGCAGCTCCCTTGGTGATGCTTACGTGCGGTACCTTCGGACCTTTCACACATTTTTTCTTCTTGGTTATTTTCACAAGATGAAATGCTATTTGGTATATTGACAAACAGTTAAAATTGAACACTGGAAACCGGGTGTGACTGGCATTTTTATGAATTCAGCTCCTGGGCAGAGATAGAAACAGACTGCCCCTGGTGTCTTTGGAAAGATACATTGTTCCTTTATTATCCGATGTTGTGCATTATGGTTCGGTGAGTGGACAGCGACCTGATAATAATTTTCCCTCTTTTGCTCCCATTTGTGTATACATTGGGGGGACCCAGAGGCACCTTTGGGCCAAAAATGAAAATTAAATGGCTAAAATTGCAGCGATCCTGTGAGACTCTTGTGGGATTGGAAAAAAAAATGGCTGCCGGTCCACATTTAAATAACTTATGCCCCAGGGAGCCTACCTCCAGGGCTGATTTCATAAAGGGGACGGGGCTGTGTGGCCCTCCTTCCCAAATCTCCAGAGGCCCCGGGAAGCACACCACCGCAGTCGAAATTCAAGAAAATGAGGAGATGGGGCTTTGTGGCTCCCATCCCCGAACCTCCAGATGCTACGGGGAGCCCACCCCAGGGGTGGATTACATGGAGTGAGGCGGGCCGCTCGGCCTCTCTCCCCATTTTCACTCCAAATGGGAGTACCAAGGAGCAGTACAACTGAAACTCAGGTAAACTACAAGTATAATGTCTAGCCCACAAGTATACTGTCAAGCTAAAGGACATTTTAAAAATAATGACTGTTGACTTTATAAATTAAAAATCAAGCGGGTCGAATAGGTACAACTATCAGTCAAAATTTATGGCTGGAGCCTTAAACCAAAAATCTATATTATGTTCCAATTAAAACCCATATGTGGTGAAAACGTCTGAAAAAATAACAAAGGGTTACCAAGGTGGCAGAAAGACCACCTTCCTTCACCCCAGACAGGAGCTTAGCTACCAAAAGTGCAACCGGTACGGTGGCATGGGGGCCAAGCGCAGCAGGGCCCACTGTACCTACACTATGGTTTTATTTCACTGTACATCCCATGCTCTGGGTGCCCATTTCCTGACTTGCACACCTTTGCTACACCGTTGCCCCACAGCTGATCACATGCCATATTTAAGTTTCTCTGCCCCCTTGGCTGGGCTGTGCTGGCCAAAGGGCTTTCACTTGACAATAAAATAACATGAGACGGTCCCCATCACAGGCCAGGGAGCGCTCAGTAATGTTTGTCTTTTTGCAGTCTTTGAGGGGTTCATCACAGGAGGGCACTCTATCATGTTACACCGTGGCGATCCAATTGTCCAAACTCTTCCTGATATTTTGATCAGTATGTCAAACTAAGCCTCCAATAGGCTGTGTTGCTACTCGTTTGCTCCAGGATGCTGTTTAAATATCCCAGAGCTCAGTCAGAAAGTTGGTCTGGCACGTGGGGCATTCAGATATGCCTAGACTAATCAGTATAGAAGTGGTGCAGGCCTGCTGGGCAGGTTACTTATCCCCCTCAGGCAGCAGCTCTTACAGGCTTATGTCTCAGGCAGTGGAGAGAGAGAGAGAGATTGAGGGAGAGAGACAGAGAGAGAGAGACAGAGAGAGAGAGACAGAGAGAGAGAGACAGAGAGAGAGACAGAGACAGAGGGAGAGGGAGAGGGAGAGGGAGAGGGAGAGGGAGAGGGAGAGGGAGAGGGAGAGGGAGAGGGGGAGGGGGAGGGGGAGAGGGAGAGGGAGAGGGAGAGGGAGGGGGAGAGAGGGAGAGGGAGAGAGAGAGAGGGAGAGAGAGAGAGAGAGATACCCCCAGGTTACATATGTTGTTGTGAAGTTTACAGAACCACCCAGCAAAGCACACATAATCCTGCCAGGGTCCACATTGTTAACATCAGGGTACGAGTCGGGGTACCACGCGGGTGGATTACATCCCCCCACTTATTTTACAGGGAGGACGCCGTCCCCCCTGCTCAAAAGCTGGACTTTGTAAGATCGCGATGTTACTTGCCCGCACGGCCGCCCCAAACTTTCTAAGATTTTGTTGGCCATAGCAGTCGTCACGGGATTGGCCTGATGGGGAAGGTTGGCGCTTGGCAGGTGCCCTCCTTGTATACAAATTGTCCGAGGCTGGCAGCAGAAAACGCTCCTGTTTCCGAGGTGTCACAGAGTTTGAGCTGTAATGCACACACAGGATGCTGACTGCTGAGCGCCTGTGTCATCTGGATGAGGGCTCCCAGCGCCGCGTCCTATAGAGATACATAGACCGGCTGTGAGGCGGGGGGAGGGTTGCAAACCTTGAACCACATTAAATAGATGCCTGAAAAACACACAACATGCAGGGCCGGGAAATACAACACCCCCCATTCTACCGTATTGGTATTACCAACCAAGGCATATTTGATTTGCAACAATGACAGTAAATAACCCACGGTTCTATGTCAGGGATACAAACCCAGTTTACATTTCACGTTTAATTTCTCGTGCACACCCGGCGAGTATTTGCGTTTTTTTCAAGATGTTCTATTTCTGTAGTTTATTTCATGCAGCGTATGACTCTGTTGTAGTGTTTAGTATGAATAGTTAGGAGCTATTTCAGGTCATGGGTGTGTTTAAGATGTCTCACGATGGTGAATGTTGAAGTTATAGGGGATGGCAGTGCGAGTTTCTCGCAGTGCCTGTCAGTGCATTAGAGAAAGGCGGTTGCCGGTATCGGCCCCGCCGCAGATATGGCGGGGCACCGACCCCCTCCTCGCCTATTTGCCCGGCCCAGCGCGTCCACCGCGTCAGCGTGACGCGGTGGGCGCGTCGCAGCTGGGATTGGGTGGCGGCGGGGAACCCTTGGCCCGGAGGCAATTAAGGTGCTTCCGGGTCAAGAGGGCGGCAGGGGACAGGCCAGTTAGAACTGGCCTGCCCCCAGTACTAGGATAAAAGGCCGGGGAGCGTGGGACGCGGTCTCTTGGTCCCGCGCTCTCAGGCATCCGGACGCAGCCCCTGGGAGGCTGCTAACTATTTGTTTGCTTTGCTTTTCAGGTCTTTCATAAGGTCCTTAGGCTCATCGGCAGTTTGGAGAGCGGAGGACACGAGTGTCATCGTGGCGAGACGCGAGCATGGTTTTCGTGTTTACAGCTTCGTCGATGGAGGTTGCCTTCGCAGGACCCGCGGGACGACCAGTGCCGGTGTCGGGCTCGTCGGTGGAGAGGGCGTTTGAGCGCGAGGGGAACAGCTGTGTCGGTCAGCTGCGATGTGAGGGGCTGCCTTTCCGCCAGTGTTATTTATGGTGAGCATGCAACGTAATCTGGCATGATGGGGGCCCTGAAATAGGAGCATGCAGCGTAATCTGGCATGGGGGGGCCCTGAAATATTGGAAAGAATAACAAGCGGCACACGGGTGCAAGGGCTCTAGCAATGCGGAGTCACTGTGGCCTAATGGTTAAGGTCTGAAGACTCTTACTTTCAAGGTTAACACAAATGTTGTGGCGCAATCGGTTAGCACGTTCGCCTGCTAAACTGTAAGGTTAGTGGTTCGAGCCCACCCAGGGACGGTTGTTTTCAGGTTCAATTCGGGCGGGGAGGTGGTCCGTCGGCGTAAACTACCGACTTTGGTACTGGAAATTTGAGTTAGAGCCTCGAGGTCGCGTCCACATCCTGTGACTCAGGGCAAATCACTTAATCTCCCCGTGCCATAAAAAATGTGTAATGAAAATCCGGTGTTCGTGTAAAGCGCTCCAATACCTTCAGGTCGAGTTTGCGCTATATAAAAACCATTGATTTTGTTCAGATAGTTCTCTTCGCATATTCTGGGGCAGCAATATAAGGCTAATATTTAATTGAAGAAACATGAAGGGTGTAGCGTAGCGGCTATGGCGACCGACTCGGACGCTGGGGGAAACAGGTTCGAGTCTGGTGGGAGGCCAGGCATCCTGGCATCATGGACATGTGTGGGATCACGGGTTAAAACCGTGCTTCGTGTTTGCCTTCCATCTTGGTGTTGGGGTAACGAGGCAGGAGCGGGTCACTGGAGAATATCACATATAGACAAGGTGAAAAGGTTTTTGGCATTGCAGGTTTTTTAAGGGACAGAGCAGTGGTAATATTGTGTAGGTTGGTAGGTGTTTAACTTGACTTTAGTTTAGCTCAGCTAGTCGTGTGTGGGCATGGCAAGGTGGGAACAGAAATAGGCTACACTCAAATAAAAAGAATAAAGCATGCAGCGGGAGCGCGCAATTTTAACCTGACTTGCAGCTGAAAAATCAACGGATCATGCACTATGTGGGAAGCAGCCTGTATATTTCTATTGCATTTAGTAAAGGGGGAGAGGATTTTGTTTGTTGGCTAGAGCTGCCGAGTTTGGGGTTAGAAATCAGGGATTGAGCCTCGGGGTGGCGTACACATCCTGTGAGTATGAAAAAAATCTCCCCACGCACACAAAAAAGTACATGGGCGGGTTCTTGCGTAACTTACAGGGTGCTCATGTGAAGCGCCCCGATACCTTTGTGGCGATTTCGCGCTTTTATCATTGAAATCGAACCATATCCTTCCCTGCCTTACACAAGTTCTCACAGGCTAATTAACAGTCACGTCTTATGTTCCATTGCGGGACACAAATCTGTTAGTTGTATGGTGAAGTGCTGACATACTAACAAATTCGCCTCTTATCTAGAGGCATTGCCAAAACTGTTTCAAATAGAGGTACTTTAATGATCTGCGTGTAAATTTGAGGGTGCAGTTATACGCTCTCGACAAAGACGGTCCGGTTTGGTAGGTTTTTGTCCACTACGGCAACGTGCACTATGTTGTGCCATGTTATGCAGCGGGTGCGAAGCTAAGCGGTCTCAATTGAAAAATGAGTGCGTAACTCCTCAAGTATTGCTCATGGTAGGCACTCTCCTTTTGGGTGATTCCAATGTTACCTCATGTGAAGCGACCAATGCTATGCAGGGCACTCCCTATTGTAGGTCTGAATCCAGTGTCCCTGAGGTAGTGCATCTGGTGTTAAGCTAAGCGCCATTTTAAGTTTTAATGTCCGCTTTCAATGTTCCTTATGCGATGAGACTGGCAGGACAGTCTCAAAGGAGTCTGCTTCCAATGATCCGGAGGTGATGCATTTGGTCTTAGGTGAAGGGCCATCAATTTGTGAGTCTGATTAACAATTGCGGTTGATGCCCATGGCAAAGTTTCTCGGATTGTGTAGGTCTCACCTGCAGGTGAATACACTTGGATAAGGCAGCTGATGTTGACCGCCGTTTTTTAGTTTACAACCAAACTGTTTGGAGATTCATTAGATGGCCGAAAGCAATGCCTTGGCCTGTATTACAAATTCATTAGGTAACACTGTAGGAAGCCGCGTTAGGGGATTGGCAATGGAGAAGGGAAAAAATGAAGCAGGCAGGGATTGGAACAGTAGAATAGGAGTCAGTGTTTTGTTCATCCAAAGCGGGACAACATGGCCTGTGAAAGCGTCCTATGGTGAATGTACCTGGTCTACTGAAGAATATTTTAGGATTACGAGGGGTGTGTGCCATGGCCTGTAAGCCAAGTACTACTGGTGGGCCTGTACCACCAGCATTGCCACCCGCCTGGGTAGGCCCCTTTTTAACGATGTGTGTCAGACCTATCACTGTAGGGTCTGCTCAAACAGTGGATAAATTGCCAGGTTGGTCCCAACCTTCATTTCTTTACGTATAAGGTACCTTTATGGTAGGCTACAGGGTTGCACATTGTGCGACATTACTTAAGTCGTGAGTTAGGCTTAGCATGTTAGCCGATGCTTTTAAATGATTATGAGGTTCGGCTCTCTAGGCACTGGCCTGAGGTGAGGGTCACTTAAATAAACTCTCAACACGTATGACGTCAAAAAACAGGACATCCCAGGCCTTGTTGTCACACCTTCAAGGGTATCCGTGTGTGCGGTGTGGGGGTACATAGGAAGGATGGGTCTGGGTCAAGAAGCCCTAGGCGCCATGTGCAGGGGAAGCAAGCTGCAGGAGGGCGTTAAGTCACACGGCATCTCTGCGCCGGTCCGCTTATACACGTAGGCACTGGATTCCGATGTCTGCTCACAGTGTCTGTACACCCATTTATGCGCATACATGTAGGCACAATGATGTATTGTATCACACGGTATCTCTGCACTTATGTGCTTGTGCACTTGTTATTTGAACGTGGTATGGCATCACACGGTACCGTCGCTCCCCTAGTGCGTGTACACTGCGGCATTATATGCCTGGGGTTTGTCATGTTGTATTTATGCACCATTGCCCGTGCACTTAACACAGTGAAATGTATGTGTGGGGTCGCACATTACTGGCGTGCATTGGACTTGTAAAATAACTAGGTTATTCTTGGTTTGTGTCGCGCGGGACCTACTCTCTGGGGCTGGTTCACATTTGGGGTATTTGGGGGCCTATGTTGTCAGACCCACGCAGTATCAATGCACCTGGTGGCCGGCAGATTATGGGACCTGGTGGTGTCACACCTAGAGAGGGGTGTAGTGTCTGTAGTATCAACGCATCCTTGGTCCGGCGGGCCAAAGCATAGTACCGATACACTTTAAAAGCCTGGGGGTCTGGGTAGAAGGGGGAGAGTACAGTCTCACGAAGTAGCGCTGACTTAAAAATCGTTGTTGGGCATCTCACAGCATAAGGCACTAATCATTTATTTTTGATTTTCATTTATGTATGCCTGGATCCACGCCTGAGGCCTGGAAGTGCTACACACCGCTATGACTACGAGAGGTGGACAATCAAGGGGACTGGTGGATCCGGAACGTGAGTGGCAAGCGGCGGCATCAAGTGGGATGGGTGATCAGCCCAGTGGCTCAAGCGGTGCTAGCCAGAGACAGTGCTCCATATGCTTCATAGTTGGAATGTATAGTTGTCACCCATTTGTTGTTGCCATTTGTGGTAAGTCAGCAGTATGTCTGCCTGGCAGGTGTATACCTTCAGAGCTGCTCATGCATTATAGTTGAAGGGTATGGTTGTCACCCATTTATTGTTGCCATTCGTGTTATGGTAGCAGTTCGCTGCCTTGTAGGTGTATACCTTTACCGATTGTATAAAACACAAGTATTAGGGGCAGATGAGACACATTAATTCCTGTGTCATGGAACGGTTAACTGCCATTACGGCGCATGTGCATGCAGGCGCCTTTCAGTGCGGACATTGAGCAGTGTTGGGATGCTCCGTGTAGGGGGATAGGCTGGCACAGAGCCTATCCCAGAACATAGTGCTCAGGTGCAGATAGTTCACAGTTTACATAAGGTACCTCCAGGAGAGGTGTGGGGCCTGTGGGGCACTCCTTGGGTGGCCTTCCAATGGTATAAATTTCACCGGCAATGAGTGGTATTGTCTGGGGCGACGTGACTAGGCGGCGCACCGCGAGGCTCAGGAGTCAAGGCGGGTAGGGGCTCCAAAACGGCATGTTCATTCCCTATGAGGAAGCCAGCCCCGTAGCATTATTATCCTGCAAATGGGGAGTGACCGGGTACGAAACAATTCCTCAACACCCCTTGTCATTAAATTGGTCATTGTGCGTGTTGGGATGCTCCGTAGTAGGGGCAGCAGCCAACACAGAACCTATCTTAGAGCATGTTGGTTCGGTTGCAGTGGTACATGAGGCCCATGGTATGCTTATGGGAACTTGTTGGGAGCCTGTGGGACACTACTGGGTTAGTATCACAATTGTATAATCACATCGGCAATGAGTACCAGGGTATGTGAGTGGCGGGTTAACTCAGACGGTTTAGAGCGTGGTGCTAATAATGCTAGGGGTGTGGGTTGCAACGTGTTACATCGCGATGCGTTCAATCAAGAACATTTAGTGGCTCACTGACGGTATGTCAATTTTGTCTGATTCGGTCAGCCCTGGTATTTGTGTTATCATACACTAGGAAGGGGGTTGCGGACCCTACTCCTGGGTAGAACAGTAGGAATACTTTGCATGGGAGTGGGAAAGTGACACGTCTATGCCCGAGGTACACCTCGGCATGGATTGCAGAGATTCCAGTAGAGAGGAGGCTAGCTAGCGTTTTTACACCTGCAGACTATACAGACAGAGCTGAGAGCAGGGTGGTTTCCAAGTATCTTTCCTTGGCCTCAGTCAGTTTAGGGTTTTTTTTATGACTCATCTTCTGAAGAGACACAGTCCTTCGCCACAATGGTTATTATAGCTAGTGGGGGAACGACTTTACACCATTAGGCAGAAGGGTCTTGCTGAGGGGTGTCAGGGAGAATTGTGCTTCATAAAAGTCGGGGTCCACTCGACTAGGTTAGATGATGAAATAGTGTTGATACATTTTCATAAGCTTGGTCAGGGAATTTAAGGCAGGGGCATGACCTTTCTGAGCGTCAGGATGGGGGGGGCAAGATAGTCGGTCAACTATGCTGGCCTGTGGCGGTAAGGTCATGACTGGTGAGCAGTAAATTTAAGGTCCTTAGTGGGCGGTGCCATTCTCGGATGGGGTCGCCCAGGAGGAGGGACAAGGGGTCGCGTCGTGGCTGGGATTGGGTGGTGGCAGGGAACCCTTGGCCCGGAGGCAATTAAGGTGCTTCCGGGTCAAGGGGGCGGCAGGGGACAGGCCAGTTAGAACTGGCCTGCCCCCAGTACTAGGATAAAAGGCCGGGGAGCGCGGGACGCGGGCTCTTGGTCCCGCGCTCTCAGGCATCCGGACGCAGCCCCTGGGAGGCTGCTAACTATTTGTTTTCCCACCCACCATCCCCTGTTGCAATATGGTCATTGGGTAATGAATGTGACGGTGCGGTTTGCTTTTGTTCCTTAGGTTTTTTCCCGTTTACAGGTCATCTATCGTCGTATTTATTGCTATTCCTTGGTCATGACTGGTGAGCAGTAAATTTAAGGTCCTTAGGGGGCGGTGCCATTCTCGGATGGGGTCGCCCAGGAGGAGGGACAAGGGGTCTCTCCTAGAACTCCAGGGGCGGTACATCCGGTTGGCTGGATGGGTGCGGGGAAAGGGGGGAGTCACGCTTTCTTTAGGCTGGTTGGCCACCCCGCACGGGTATGGACGTCATTAAATGGCGCAGAGTGCAAGACCCCCCAAATTGGAATGGAGTTCAGGGAACGTATGGGGGTAACCGGGGGGGGGGGGGAAGTACCCTCTCGGTAAGCGGGCCCTCTGCGCATGCGCAACTCCTATGGGAGGACGTGGCTAATTGATAAGGATCTGACACCGGTTAGCGACCTTGCCGTAGGCCCAAATAGGATACGCAGAAAGTAATTAATGTATGATTATGTCCAGATGTTAGATTCGGATAGAAAAACTATGTCTTAGAGATAGTTTAAGGTTAGCCATCTGATATCTGTGCATATGAATTGTAATCAAATGTCGTGTTATGTTTCTGCATATAATTGTGTAAATATTGTTTATTTCAAAATTTTTAATTTTGGTTTTTATATTTTAATAAATACGGCCGGGGGTTGTACGACCCCCGCCTCCAAAAAGTATTTACCTTCTCTTGTCCCTCATTAGAAATGTGGTTTACGCGCAGGGGGAGGGGGAAATTCGGTAGTCCCAGACCATATCAATGTGTGCAGGATGCATGCACGCACATGCAAACCCAAGCCTTACAGGCAGAGGGCTCAGAGTGATACTTGCATATGCGCTCCCAGTAATAGTGGGAACATGTGAGATATGCAAATGAAGGCTTTCAGAAAGATGTGGAGAGAAAAAAGGGCATGAAATGTCTAACAGTGTGTGACACTTCAACTTCAGAAGAAAGTGGTTTGAAGGGAAGAGGTGTCAGAGACTCTCAAAAGATCACTACCTGTTCTGCAGACCTTAGTAACGTTGATTTCAGCCTCATAATAATTTGAACTGAAACTTTTTCAATTCTAATTATGCACTACGAAATCACTTTTTTCATATACTTCTGATACAGTTAATAATCATTGAAAAAGTCAAAGGGTCTGAATTGTTTATGGTATGTGTTTGTTGTTGTGTGCCATGCAGGGCCGGCTTTAGGGCAGTACAACTGGTGCGGCCGCACTGGGCACTGACCTGGGCAGGGAGTGCTGACCCGGGGGCGAGGGGGTGCTGTGTTTAGCAATAACATATGATTTAAAAACATCTTCAGCAGAGTTCCTTCTGCACCCCATTTCAGGCAACATCAAAAATGTCAAGATTACTCCTGTGATTAATGCTCCTGCTGGAGCGAGAGATTGGAGTTTGGTCTAGTGCCGATTCTGACTCTCCATAAAGTAGCACAGAGGCTTAGTATGCCAGCTACAAATGACACATACTGTGCAGATCACAGATCTGTATTTTATGTGGATAGCTGAATGGATTACTGCTTTTCAGGGCTCGAGTCGGGGTACCACGCGGGTGGACGGCGTCCCCCCACTTATTTTACAGCTTCAATTGTTAAATCTTGCAATACGTGCAAATGATAGATCTGCTGCACATGTAATGTCACTTCCTGTTGTGATGTCACATCCTGATGTGATGTCACTTCCTGCCGTGATGTCACTTCCTGTGACACCACCTAACATGGAGAATCCCCCCACTTCTGTTTTTTAGGACTTGTGCCCTGGTTAACATGATAGTATGGTGAATTGATGCCAGCTAGCAAAAGATTTCAAGCCAAGAGCACTCTTTCTCTGACACAGGCAGAAATATACATACAAACAGGCACACAAAAGTAAACTAGACACACACTCACACCCCCACACAGCCTACCCCCACACACACAAACAGTAAACACAGAGACACACACCTAAGACTCTTAACTGAGGTAAACAACTATGCATGCTCCCTCACAAATGCTCATAGAAGGAAGCACCAACACAGGAAAACACATGTAGACACCCACACATGCATACAAGCATTACATAAAGGCACACAGGCACACATTCAAGCAAACACAAAGAGACGTGGTGCTATGCCCCTACTCAACTCTTCCATATGTTTATATGTCATGTGCAAATGTGTCAACCCAAATTGACCCCCAGTGTCAACAGCAGGGCAGAGTGAAACCTAAACCTGTTTAACAAGTGCATTTTAGTGTATTTCAGAAATGTATCAACTTGGCAAGAAAGTACTTCCACAGGGCCAGGACAGGGTACAAATGCGCCCCACCCCCCATCAAGTTTTAAATCATTTTTTTAGAAGCACCAAAATCCTGAGTTATATGTAACAAAATGCACAAATGCGGCCACATGGCACATTTTTACAGATAGGTGCGTATTTGTATTTATTTTTTAGTCAAACGGCATTAAATGAGCTAAAAAAGTCAGAGGCAATAAGACCAAACTGCCTTTTTTCTTGCTCCCCGGCCCTTCTCCAAGCTAACCCACCCGAACATGGTCAGTCTGCTCCTGAGTCACGCTCCATAAACTTTGTAATGTGTTCAACCTGCCCCACTCATGCCTGTGTTCAGTTACTCATTCCTAGCAGGCGTCTGCCCGGAAGCCACAGCGCCTAAGAGGGTCTCTGGCGCAGGGGGTCCAGGCTTCGGTGCTTGTTACTGGGCTGTGCCAAAGAAAAGAGCCTCGGTGAGCGCGAAGGTGAAAAGGGGCAATTTACAAAACACGAGTGGCATCACATTAACAGTCACATTTCAGGATAACAGACCTCTGATGTATAACTAACAATGTTAATAAACTGTTAAAACTGCAATATCATGTTGGCAAGAAGACCCACCATATAAACCCAAAGGTCAAGGCTGCACGTGGCCTGCTTTACGTCAAACGTTGGTACATGTTCTGTTTCAAATCGAACATTGGTGCGTGGGTTTCGACAATCCAGACCTCCCATAATATACTTTTTTTAAAGGGGGAAATGATGTCACAGACGTCTCAGAGTCGAAGACAACGTGATCAAACAAAGCAACGTTCTAGAACGGCTATCGTTGGTGATTGTTAGCGAGCCAGGAGCACAGGAGAGAGAGAACTGTTCTTTACTCCTTACGAGCCGGCCCCTTTGATTGCCTTCTCTAATGAATGGGAAGTGTGGGTGAGAATCCGCGTGTAATTGGCTGCATTACACCTACGTGTGCTCTTTACAGTTCAGACGCGGGAGGGCACTTGCTCTCGCCCTCTGACAAGCCGGCCCAGTGCCGTCGTTAGCACTGAGCCTCTGATCATTTCCCAGGCAGGCTCCGTCGGCCCTGGGTAAGGATGCTTGCTGCGCAAATGACGGTTCTGCAGTTAAATAACCTGCCGCATTCTGTCGGATGCACGCCCCTGATATCTGCGCACCTGCAGGTAAAAGCGTCAGCAGCTTTAATTGGAGCAGCCTTTTCATATGGGTGCTCACCGGGGAGCCTGCGGTGAAAATGAAACCATGGTTAAAATTACATGTAAATGAGGTCGTCACGTGCGGAGAGTGCCGTGTACAGCCACAGGCTCAGCTCTTTGAGGGTTGTGCGTAACGCGCAGAATTCGTTTTCGCATAATTATTCGAAAATACAGCAAAATTACGCATACACGTGAAATGCAAAACCAGTCAATTTGCACTGTATCTTCAATTTTTGGTGCAAGAATACACTGAAACGAGAGCCCCGTACGCAGCACCCACGCGCTTTCTGTTATTCTGGGGCACATTTTTATCCAAATGGTCCTATTCACGGTACATTTTTACCACGAATGGCAGGTAATACGAGATGCGGCGTAACTGCATGATGTTGGGACTTTCGCTAAACAAGCGTAACCCGGAATTATGCAAATTGCAAAGGAGTAACTTGAATTCCTCCAGGCCTTCTTTTAGAGCAGCCCCAGGTGACAGTGTACATGCGGTGTACAGGGTCAATGCAGTGGATTACCGGAACCGCATCCTTCTGCAGAGTTTGTAGTCTGGCATTACACCATGAGAACACTCATGCATGCGTCTTTGTTGTTTATATAACCCTCATAACCAGGTGCTCGCATTACGTGGATTTTATTCATTTTCAGTTTATTGCAATGCGCACACGTGAATATAGTGCCAATGTGATGTCACTGCTCAGGGTGATATTCCTGATGCGGTATAACATTCAGTTATACTATACAGATCACTAAAATAAAAACAAATTAAGAGTATTGTGTCCACTTCAAAGTAGAAGGATACATTGGGCCTTATTTACAAGCCCCTTGCGTAGACGGAGCGTGACGCAGCAGCTGCGCAAGGGGCTTGTCAAGCCTCATGATGTCACGAGATCCGCTAGTTTTTTCGAGCGGTCAACTAAACATCTTTAATACAACTTAGTTGTTTTGTAGTCAGTTAGTGTTCATTACTTAGAAACTATGGACCTATGACTAAGTAAGACGTGTTCATTTTTTTGTTATGCTCAGGCATTCTGAATTTGGTTAAAAATGTTTGGGTATGAGCAAGTTTATTGAAAAGCACACACAGCGGGCAACCAGAGACCACTCTTTACCCAGGGACGTTTTTCTACCGGTATACTTCAATGGTTGCTGTTTCACTTTTGTAGCATGCTGCTTTTTTCACTATGTAAGTTTAAATGGGTTGGGCCGCTGGGGGAGTGCAATTACTGTCTTCACCCCAGGGGTGCGGCCAACAACCCTGGTCGGACTGAGACCAAGCTGCGCACAGGGTGTTCACGGATGCGGTTAGCCTCGTACCCTGAGAGGGTAGTTTTGCGACGCGTATGGACACAAGCCACGCCGCGCGCATGTGCGTATCGGGTTACCAGCGATGGGGTTATGGGATATTTAGTGCATCACTTCTCTATTGTACTAACTCCGCTCCTTTCCCCAATTTCAGATCCGGTGAGGGACAGCCCGCGAGCGTAGGGCTAGGATCCGAGGCGAAGGCGCAAAGGGGACGCGCATAGCTGTACTTTCGGAGTAGCCCACCTGCCATGGAGAATATCGGGACACCGGGTCCACTGTTCTCCCAAGAGACGTCGGTCGAGGAGACGCAGTCGAGCGCACCACAGGAAGGGGTTTGGGCAGACTTTATGGCGTTCGCCCGTGAGAAGGGCACGGCGTGGGCCCAAGGTTTTCTGGAGGGTCGCAGGGTGGAGGATTCGGGCGTGGTCGTAACCCCCCCCCCATCCGAGGGCGCCCCAGGCCTTTCGGGGTCAGAGCCCTGGAGGTCCACCAGGGTGCGTAAGCCCACGTCAAAAGACATGCCAGAGGCCCTGCCGGCCAGGAAACGCCAGGCGACCGCAACACGTACCGTCCTCCCAGCAGTCGCAACAACACCGGTGCAAGACTCTGCCACAGGACTCACTGACATGGCCCAGATGGGCAAAGCCATGGACCAGATGCTTGGCCTCATGTCTGTCTTCCAGAACCGCCTCGACGCATTGGCTGCACCGTCACAATTGCCCACAGCGTCGGGCCCCGCACCAGCCCAGGTGCCCGTGCTCCAAGTCTGGGCTGGGCAGAGCACAACCGTTGAACGGCGCAATGGTGAGCCGGGGGGAGCCTTGGGGTTGTCACCTCCAGGGGACATGGGACCCTCCACAAGTATTGCAGCGAGTACTCCCCCGGCCGGTGCACTGGCGTCCCCGCCACCCACACCGGTGATTGCTACACCCTCCACCCCTGCTGCTGCTGAGTCTACGCCCGCCGTAGCATCGGGTGTTGCGGCGTCAGGAGGGGAGGGTTTAGCTCAGGTTCCTAAGCCCCTTGTCACCCAAGCGCCATTGGCATCAGGCCGCTGTTCCCTGGCATGGTTGGTGCCGCAGGCCGCGAAAGAAGGGATTTGGAGGCGAGAGTATATAGACATCCTGACATTACTTATGCATGGGTCGGCAGGGGTGGACACGAGAAAGATGGGGCGCAAGGAAGAGGAAAGGGTCAGGTATCAGCGATGGCCGGACAAGACGATCGAAAATTGGACATCTGCATTTAATATATTGGCAGCTGTCATAGTGCAGAAATTTCCGGAACAGAGTGAGGCTCTAATGCAGTATGCCAGCACGATCCAAGAAGAGGCTAGGCTCTCTGGGGGGTTGGGTTGGTTCTATTACGACCAGGATTTCAGGAAAAGAATGGCCATATGCCCGGACCTGGGGTGGGATCAGAAGGAGATTCAGCTTTGGGTAGAACACATGTGCCGACCCACCAGGGAGAAGAAGGATCAGGCATATAAAGGGCAAGGGGAGGCATTCGATAAGAAGAAGGATCAGTTTCCCAGGCGCCCCTTTAAGCAGCCTTTTCGGGGTGGCAGGGGGCGGGGGCAGCGGCAGGGCAAGCGATTCAATTCAGGGACGTGCCGCCTTTACAACGGGGGAAACTGCACCTGGGGGAGGTCATGTAAATTCGCACACAGCTGCAGCAAGTGCGGCGCGCAGCACCCTGCCACTTCATGCCCCCCCAGCCAGAGCGCACCACAGCCCACTGCAACCAACAGGACTGACGCCCGACTGAGACCACACATGGGCCCCCCCCTCCGTCAGTCCTCCCCTCCAACTGTTCCGTCCCCCGCATTTCTGGGTTCACCACAGAGCGCCACGGCCCCGTTAAGGGTCCTTCACCCATCATCCTTGAAAATATCCTCCCACTAATTTGGCGGTATCCACTGCTTCGGGACAGGCCGCTCCTGGCGGGGGGGTTCATTGATGGCTTTAGGATTCCCTACAATGGGCCGCTGGAGTCCAGAGATGCAAAGAACCTGAAGTCCGCTAGGGACATGCCCGGGGTGGTGGACCAAAAGGTAAGAAAGGAGTTGTCAGCAGGAAGGGTCGCTGGGCCTTTTAGCAGCCCGCCCTTGGACCATTTTTTGGTGTCACCACTGGGAGTTGTGCCGAAAAAACAACAGGGCACATACCGCCTAATTCACCACCTTTCGTACCCTGAAGGAAATTCTGTGAACCACTGGCTGGACGAGGGGATTTGTTCCGTGGCATACTGCTCCCTGGACATGGCCATTGACATGGTCAGGAGAGTAGGGAAGGGGGCGTGGTTGGCGAAGGCGGACATTGAATCCGCGTTCCGCCTGCTGCCGGTACATCCAGCTAGTCAACATCTGCTAGGCTTCAAGTGGGCGGGGCAGTTCTTTTATGATCGCTGCATGCCGATGGGCTGTGCTGTCTCCTGCGCCTACTTCGAAGCCTTCAGCTCGTTCCTTCAGTGGGCCTTGGGGGACCTTCACGGGATCACACATGTGACCCACTATCTGGATGACTTCCTATTCTTCGGTCCGGGTGGGTCGGACGAGTGTGCGGTAGGCTTGAGTCGGTTTGAGGAGCTGGCAGAGTTTCTGGGGGTTCCCCTTGCCCCAGGTAAGACCGAGGGGCCGGCACAGGTACTGACCTTTCTTGGCGTGGAGCTAGATACGGTAAAGGGCGAGTCGAGGCTCCCCGCCGATAAGGTACTGGGCTTGTTGCAGGATATCCAGGCGCTGCTGGGCAAGGACAAAGCGACCCTTGGGGCTGTCCAGAGCTTGATTGGCAAATTGAATTTTGCAGCAAGAGTGATTCCAGCAGGCAGAGTGTTTTCAAGGAGGCTGGCGGGGGCCACGGCAAATGTAACTCAGAAGCACCATTTTGTACGACTGACCGCCGGCTTGAAGGCTGACCTTGCCATGTGGGCGGAATTCCTCATGGGTTTTAATGGGACGGTGATTTGGAGGGCCCCGTGGATAGCCAGTCAGGAGCTCTGCTTGTTTTCTGATGCGTCTGGAAGGGAAGGTTTTGGTGTGATCCTGGGGGGAAGAGTGGTGCGCTATGCGGTGGCCCAATGCATGGCGAAAAAAGAAGGTGACACAGAACATTGCAGTGTTGGAACTCTTCCCAATTCTAGTAGCACTGCATCTCTGGCGGGCCACACTGAGCAACATGAAGGTTGTCTTCTGGTCAGACAACATGGCGGTGGTGCACGCCATCAACGGCCTCACTGCCTCGTGCCCGCTAGTCCTGAGTCTGCTGAGGGAGTTAGTCAAGGAGGGTCTGCGCAGCAACGTCGAGTTTAGGGCGCGACACATCGCGGGTGTACGGAATGTGGCAGCTGACGCTCTTTCTCGCTTTCAGTGGCTCCGGTTCCGGGAGGCCTGGCCGCGGGCAAGGGCGGAGATGACACCATTCCCGGACCACCTCTGGCGCTTGCTTCAGTGGGGGAGAGACTGAGGAAGATGGGGGAGAGGTCCTTGGCGCCAGCAACGCGGAGGAAGTACGACTCGCAGTTAGCAACGTTCAGAGCGGTAGTGGAGGCGCTGGGTTGCTCAGCCTTGGGGGCAGAAGAACAGGTAGAGGCTTTTGTGGTGTGGGCCAAGGAGAATGGCAGATCGCACTCATGGATTTGTGGTCACCTGGCAGCAGTGCGCCATGACGCCAGGTTAGATGGGAGTGTCGACCCAACGGGGTCATCCAAGATTAGGGCGGCCCTGAAGGGCTGGGCCAGGGAGGAGGTTAGACAACCTGACACCAGGGCACCCATTGAATTCATAGACCTTCAGCTCCTCCTGGACGCGGTACCCCTGGTTACTTTCTCCCCGTTCGAAGCTAGGCTGTTTTCAACGGCCTTCTGCCTGGCATTCTTTGGCGCTTTTAGGGTCAGCGAGCTAGTGGCAAAATCGAAAGCTGACCTGTCTGATTCTGCGCTGGGAATTGCGGATGTGGCCCTCAATGCATCGCTGGAGCTACGGATTCGCAGATCAAAGACAGACCAGGCAGGGAGGGGGAAGACAGTTGTGTTACAGACCCTAGGGGACAACAGGTACTGCCCAGTCCACATGGTCAGGGAATACCTGGCCTTGCGTCCTGCGTCCCCGGGTCCCTTCCTGGTTCATGCAGACGGATCCCCCCTCACCAAATTTCAGTTCGACCGTATTCTGGGAGCCACTCTGGCTAAGGCTGCCTAGCGGGGGGTGGGCGCAGATTCTCCTCGCACTCCGTCAGAATTGGTGCTGCTACTTCAGCGGCCAAAGCCGGCCTGGGCCCGGAAGGGGTAAAAGGGGTGGGGCGATGGGAGTCGGACTGTTTTAAGAGGTATGTTCGCCCATAATGCTGTATGTGCAGACCCGACTTTTCCCGCTCTGGGTTTTTTGTCCTTTTTGATGAACGTATCGAATTTTGTGTGTAATAAAGATACGACTACCTAAAAGCCGCTTCATCGTTTCATTGACAGGTCACCAGGTTTGGTTGATGGGACATTCCTACATCACGAGGCTGGAACGCTGGGCAGCACACAGGAACTGGTCGCAGAATTTTGCTAATACACAGTTTGTGTGGTTGGGCGCCCCGGGAATGAAATGGAGTGAAGCCCGCGGCATAATTGAACAGCGACTGGCAGTTGTAGGGGTTCTGCCCTCTGTTATCATCTTGCACCTAGGGGGTAATGACCTGGTTTCCAGGGGGAGGAGGGCCCTGCTCATGTCGATGCAAACTGACTTGCCGGCCATTAGCCAGGCCGGGGGGTCATGCGAAGTCTGGTGGTCTGAAATTGTCCCCCGCAGGATTTGGAGAGGGGCCAGGTCCCCGGCAGCAGTAGAGCGGTCACGTAGAAGGGTCAATAGGTCCATGCAGAAATTTATGGAGCGTAGGGGCATGGGCTTCATTAGACATGCTTTGATCCAAGAGAAGGTTGAGGGGTACTACGAGACGGATGGGGTGCACCTGTCCAGGGTAGGGATGGACATGTTCCTGCTCGACGTACAAGAGGCGCTGGCTAGCAAGGGACATCAGTAACACCTATGGGGGTAGGGGGACTCTGGCAGCGACGGTAGCCTCCCCAGAGCTGTGGCGGAGTTACAGGGCGATCTGGAGGCAGACGGGTACAGTAAGGGTACCTCTGCGACAGGCGGTACAGTAAGGGTACCCCTGTCCGGCACAGTAAGGGTGCCCGAGCCAAGGTCCAGGAGCCGAAGGGGGTTCTGGGAAGACCGCGACGGCGCCCCGTTAGTCCTTCGGGCGGTTGGGGGGCCTGACCAACCGGGGGTGTGCCACAACACGCTCCGCCCCTGTCAGAAGGGGCGGGAGTAGGAGACAGATCACGTGACCCAGTGGATGATCTGAAAATAAATATGTGCCACACTGCCGGGCATCGACCCACCGTGTGTGCTGGCTCACCAGGCGGGCGGAGCAGCTAGGGGCTGCTTGCCCTGGATCGCCCGTAAGATAACCCAATTTTATTGTCATACTATGTTGTATGAAATAAACCTGCAGCAGTTCTTCACCCACAAAGAAAGTGTCAGTGTAATCATTGGGTGACGTCTGTGCATGCGTGTTGATTGAAGCGGATGACGGTGTGGTCACTAGTGGGTGTAACAAGGGTTTGCACACACTTTGGTGGTTAAGTGCACAGATAAAGAGAACTCTTCAAATGAATGTCTGAGAAAGGTAGCAGAACTGGCTGAGAAGTTGGTCATGTGTACTGATTTTGTTTTTAAAAGTATACTGGAGCGTGTGTACGCAGTATGTTGGAAACGAGGAAGCCATCTTGAGCAAGTGTAGTAAATAATAGCAGCCATCTTGAGCAGGTCTACGCATGACTGCACTGATAGGAGAGCTAATCCTCTCAAACTTGAGGTTGTTGTTTCCGAGGTAGATCCTGAGCAGGGCTCATCAACACTGTTATCCTTTGGAGGTGGATAAAATACAACTCAGATGGATAAAAATAAACTACAAAATACCATAAAAGTTGTGGAGTGTTCTTACTAAATCGAGATTACTATTGCTTATTAGCAACCAATAAAGTCTCAAAGATTCACCAAGTGATTTTTGAGAAATTAACCCTGCACTGGTAACGGCTGAGCCCTACCACTTATACCCTACAATGAAAACATATTCCAACCACATCAAGTGAACAAATCCTGGGAAAGATAGAAACAGAGATAGGACAACGCAGCGATTATTCCAAGCACTGCACATGCGCACCAGGGCTCAACAAACTCGTATCAATGATTAAACAACGGCGCAGTTTGCATTATTTTCACTGTAAAATCTAATTATGCAACACGTTTTTTAGTTACACTGCATCAAAGTGCAAGAGATGCACAAACATGAGCTTTGGGTCTAGAGATGGACATTGTGGAGTTTTTGGCAAACACATCAGCAACTTCCCAAGATCATATACCATCTAGGGCCATGATCACAAATGGCTCACTGTTTCCCGCACTGGTTTTTCTGGTATGGGAACACAGGACCGATTTAAGCAGCCAGAAATACCGGCCAATAAAACAGCACCAGGCTGCGGTTGTACCTGCAGCCAAGCCACATCCTCCACTCCCTGCAGAGCTCTTTCTTTCACTTGTGAAAGGAGAGCAAAGGTACATAATTCTGATCCCTTACCTTCATTTTCCTCCAGTTTTGAACTAGGGAAAAGTTTACATCATTACTATTAGCATCATTTATGTTTCTGCTACAAGGCCGGACGATTTGTCTTTAACTTTGGCTGGAAAGCGGTGTTCAAGTCCCATGCTGCAATTCTCTTAATAGAGTGGTCTTTGGCTCCACCCAGAGGCATCTTTCATTTCAACACATGCGATTGGCTGTTTACTACATCTATCATTGTGCCTTCTATTCCGTTGTAATGCACAAGGGACTATTTTACGTCTGAAAAGCATGGACCTCGTGGCATGGCGTGGCGTGGCTTGTTCCTTGCTACCCCTGGCACTGCTTTTGCGGCCCATGGCCTCGGTGGTGGCAAAATCAGTGCCTGGGACACATGGGCAGCTCTTCCTAATGGATGCTGGTTGGAGCTCCACTTGCCTGGTTTCTGTCAATTGTTTTATTATACAAATAGTGAATAATATTATTCACTAACAGTGTAATAAAAAATGGAGCACATTAGCTGGAATATGATCCTATACTGAAGCTAAAGTAAAAAATGCTGTTAAATGTATGTTGTATGAATGCTTGCGGTTGAGAATATGTGAATGTGTAAGCATGTGTGTGTGAGTCTAAATAAAGGTCAAATGGCATGCAATGTCGCTTCCGCTACTCCTGGCATTTTGATGAATTGACGTCCATTCTGAAAAGTACTATTTTACAGATTTGGGGCCTTATTCATAAGAAGTGTTGCATCGATGCGACAAAGCAGCGATGCAACACTTCTCAGTGCGCCCTCGCGACAGCATCGATGCGTCATATTTACTATGTGACGCATCATGTTGCAAGGAATGACAGATACATCAGTATTACTGACATATCTGTCGGCGCAAAGCTGATGCATTGCTGAAGTGTGTCACAAAAGTGACAACTCCTGCAATGTGTCCTTTCACATGGGGCAACGGGCCTGTGTCACCCTTAAGCCTGCCATGAGGCAGGAGTACATTTTTTAGGCAATGGCGTCCTAAAAGCGGTGCACTGAAGTCTTATAGATTGCAATGCGCCACTTCTACGAGCCTTTTTTATGTGGGAACGCCCACCCTGCACACATTATACCTGATGGAGGTATAATGTAGCGCAGGCCTTTACAAAGTGACACATTGTAAATAGGGCGCAACATGGCGCATTTTTTACACCACCGGTGAATCACAAAAAGTGATGAAATGGTGGCACAAAAGTGTTCCAAGACCTCATAAATAAGACCCTTAAGGCCTTACTTATGAAAACTGTTGCATCGCTGCGAGAAAACATGAGACATTATTGATGAGTCATATTTACTGTATGGCCAGAATAGAAAAAAACATTTGCGGCTAAATTTCAGTGATCCCCACTTTAGGGTCATACCAGTCGCAGGTGGTGTCGGGGCAAAGTGGCAGGCAGAGGTCGGGGGGCATTGCCGCACTTCTGGCTCTACTGCAGGCACAGGCTCCCAGACTGCCCTGCGGCCAATGCTGATGCGGCTCCCACAGAATGAGAGCAGCGTCAGGATTGGCCTGATCGCCCTGGATTTGCACCCCCAGGGAGACTGGGAGCCTGTACCTGCTGTCTCCAACCCGAAAAAGCAGCCCGGGCCGGAGACAGCGTCAGTGCGCATGCCGGTTTTGCTGTCCTGAGACTGCTGGGCAAATCGTCATGCACACTGACAGCAGTGCACCTACAACTCGCCCTCGTGCCTGTCATCCCCATGGCCCCGCCCCCTAGACTCGACATTAGGAGAAAAATAAAACGATATTTAACATGCTTTATTATCGTTTTATTATCAAGTTTTGCAGCTGCTGCTGGCAGGGGGGGGGGGGTTGCAACACTCTTCTGCCATAGCGGAGTAGCCGCCTCTGGGTCACGCCTTGATAATGGGCACACATACATTCTCAATTATATGTAGTTTATCATTTAATTTGTAGAGCAGGCATTCGAAGGCCGCCATCTCATACAAGTTTTCAAGCCAAGTAGAGGAAGTTGGGATTGTGATTGACTTCCAGTGATGTAAGATACCCAGTTTGGCAACACCCAGAGCTGTGCTAACCACCTATGAACATGTGTTGTCAGAGTAAGGCGGTATGAGACACAATGTAAGAGGGCCAATCGTGCGTGTAGTGGAGCAGATGTATGTAGCCTATTTTTCAAACATGTTATGTTATACTAATCTGTATGTAATATGGCTGCCCTCAGAAGGGCGTCCCAGTGCTAACCACCTATGAACATGTGTTGTCAGAGTAAGGCGGTATGAGACACAATGTAAGAGGGCAAGTGTGTGTGTAGTGGAGCAGATGTATGTAGGCTATTTTTCAAACAGGTTATGTTATACTAATGTGTATGTAGTATGGCTGCCCTCAGGAGGGCGTCCCAGTGCTAACCTGCTACTACTATGACATCCCATAACAGACCAAAAGTCTATGCTGCAAACAGCTAAGTCTTCAACTGCTTCCTAAAGCAGGGATTAGTGGATGTTTTCTGTTGGCAAATTGTCCCATAACCCCGGTGCTGTCACTTGAAAGGAGCGTCCACCCTTTCTAGCCAAAATGAAGCAAGCTACTCCTGCCAAAGTAGAGCCTGCAGATGTCAAGGTCCTAGTCGGGTTGTACGACTGAAGGAAGGATGACAAGCTAGATGTGCCCCGCTGATTCAGGGTCCAGGGAGCCACCCGCAGAGACTTGAGCTGGATGCGTTTCTCTACCGGAAGCCAGTGCTGCTTACAGAGCAGCTGAGAGACTGAGCAGAGTTGACGCAGCTGGGTAATAATCTCTCTGATGCATTCTGAACAATCTGCAATTTTTTTTTCACATGCCTGGTGCCACCCAACACTGGATGTCACATGAATCATTGAGAGAGGCGATTAAGAACTGGATGACGGTCCTCTGACCCTGCGGATGGAAGAACCCAGTCATAGTTTTAAGGCTTGTAGGGGTTCCGAAGCTTACAGAAGTCAATGACTTGACTTGGGGCTCGAAAGATAACGAGTCATCGAACTAAACACCCAGGTTTTTAAAAGCAGATTTGGCTTGGGGGGAGGCCCCAACACCAGGGGCGGTGGGTGAAATTTGACAGTGGTGGGGCGCAAACGAATTAGCATACAGCACCGTAGCGAGCGAGCGTAGCGAGCGAGCATGAACCCCAAAAGGGGGGTTTGGGGGGGTTACCCCCCCATGAAAATTTTGAAAAAAAAGAAGAAAAATCGTGCATTTCCAAGCAAATTTGAGAAAGCAGGAAAGTTAATAAAGCAATTGTGAAAGTGCAGTTATTACATTAATAGATGGCATAACATAGGTAGCTGCTTATTCAGTATTACCACAGAGCTTCATACATTCTGTCCTATTATGCTCAGGTGCTGAATTCCCTTTCCCTCCCTTTCCCTCGCTCGCTCCTCTTTTCGGTCTCCTTCAGTTCCCTTTCATCTCGCTGGGCCCCTGTAGGTCACTCTCAGTTCCTCTCGCTCACTCTTTTATCCTTCCCATCACTCAGATCTTGGCATTCTTATTTTTGTTTGCCTTCCCCGTAGGTGTTACCCGTCATTTCCAGTTCTTGTCTTTTACATGCAGCTCGCAACCTTTCCTTAATTAATGTTTTCCACTTAACCCTGGCTGTATCATATTTGCCACATAATACATCATCTGCTGTATAATCTAACGATTTCCCCCAAAACAATTTTGTAGCTCAAACGGATCAAACGGATCACAAATTACTAAAAGAAATGTGACTTATGTTGCTGTGAAGTGTAGGGCCCTTCGCAAAGGTTAGTAAAGAAAACAATTGGTCCCAGACACTCCTAATTACACTCAAATTAATACCTGTAGGAGAGTGTAGTATGCAATCAATTCATTCAACCGAAAATATATCATGTAAAGGCACATTCAACAGGGAAAATCTCATAGATAAGAGGCCAACCAAAGTCAAGATTGTACCTTCAGAGGCACCGACGGATGTGGTACGTCTCCTACTTGTTCTGAATTAAGAATTGAACGTCTCACCGGGACCAATGGCAGCATGTGATTAGAAGGTCTCACGCCGCTCCATTTCAGTGGTAACGCATGGTGATTTCTCCCCCACCCTGAAGTCATTTCAGGATATTTTGACAGAGTACAGTCTGGAATTTAATTTCATCACACCACGATCGTGTTCGGGTTCCCTTTCCTTTGTCCTGAGGAAGACCCGCAGCAGAGGAGACTACTTACCCTTTTGTGTCAGGGTTGAAACGTCGACATTTCCCCAGTGAGCCTACACCCAAAAGCTACTCCCCTCCTACTCCAACCACAGATGAAATACCAATGAGGTATCAATGGGTGAGGTGGACTGGCCTCAAGGGTCTTGTGACCTCACTGACAGATTCACAGTTGATATAGGGTGTGGTTCTTTGTATGAAGTGAACTACAGTATGGATTGTGGTGGACAGGCCTTCAAGGTTAAGTCAGACTTGCCACTGTTAGGGTCCACCTGCGGGTGCTAAGACACTGGGCTTCTAAGGTCTATTGGGCCTTCTAAGGTGTAGCTGTCAGGAGGGTGGACTGGTCATGAAGGCTGAACATGGTTCTCCAGTTCCACATTCAGCAGCTCCAGCCAGAGTGCCACATCCTCTCCCACACTGAACACCATACTGCCCCACTGAGAGAAACTCGCACTGCCTTCAGCTACAACTCAATTGTGCTGTGACTAAATTCAAATTATGCACTAGACAACAGTAAAATGCTGCCTGAAAAAAAATGAACACCACCCTGGAAAAAGCAGACACGCCTAGGGAATGCAAGAATAAGCAAAGCATGTGAACTGTAATCAGTAACAACATGGTTACCTTAACGTTTTTAAACTCATTATTCAGAAATCAGTAAGTGATTTTTCCTGAAAAGTTCAGGACATGACGACAGACCTAGGAAGGGACCCGTTTCAATGTCCATTGCTTATATCCTTTCAAAATGTAAGCAGTTTGGTTTAAAAAAAGACCACATGCCCGAACACAGAGCCGCATTTTATAAGCTAAAATAATTAAAACAGTTGAAAACGATCATATTAAACGTTTCTACTCTACCCATCAACCAGGTATTGCAGTGCCTTTAGAAATGGTGACCTTCCCCACCCTGGGAAAACAATGTTGTTCAAAGAAAGAAGATAAAAAGAAAGTAGCGCTTTCACTGGCAAACTCTGTAAAGTGGCGCTAATGTGTGTGGATGTAAATAACAATCAGGCCTGTCTGCTGACCACTCTGTATTGCTTTATTTAGGTATTTAATTATTTTTCCTCTCCGTCCCGAGGTTTTCGGTCAGAAAATGAGGATATTTCCAGCCAAAGAGTTACAGCTTTTTTGGATCCATTTCACAGGGAAACAAATAAAGAAAAGGAGAGGCAAGAGAGAGTAGGTAAGAGCTGTCTTTTGAAATCAGCATGTAAGCAGGAGCGAGACAGAGACAGTAAGAGATGGAGGAATAAAGAGAGGAGGGCAGCTGCCAGAGGCAGGTCAGGAGTAGTGGACACCGTCCTTGCCATGAAGGAAAAGACACAGCGTTTTTTTTCCCTTCTCAGCCCTTCCCAGAACGGCTGAGCCTTACTGCAGCATACAAAAGGCAGAGTGCGGGTGGCCTCTTTGACTCCAGGCAGGTCAAGTGCAGGGCCATTAAGTAGCGCTTTCGCGCGCTAATGGCCCTGCGAATAACAGAAGGAAGAGGGGAAATTCTTTTGTCCTCTCGTCCCCCCCACCCTTGTCCCCCGTGTCCCCCCACTCCAAAATCTGGGGGGGATATATCCCCCGCGTCCCCCACACTTCCTACGCCCATGTTCATCACACGTTTAATCAGGTTATCACCGACACTACAGAAGCTGACATTTGTTGTAAGACTGACTACTAATTCAATTAATAGAATAACTTACCAGGCGCATCTCCTGACCTCCGGTCCCGCGTCGCCTCACGTCCGCTCTGCAACGTGGTGGTGGAGGTAACTTCTCCCCGCTCTTCTTGTTTGCCAATTAGGAGACTGGGGGGCCGGGCAGCTCAACTCGGTCCTGACATTTGATAGGGCATGGGGCGACTTTGCGCAAAACGCATCACCGCCCGAGCAGGACCCTATCTTTAAACTCCTACACTACACAGGGCATGCGCAGCAAACCTAATGGTTTGTGAATGTGAGTGAGGGGCGAAGCTCCTCACTCGCATGCGCAGACCATCTTCGGAACTCCTGCTGTCTCTGCCTGCGTGCGCTGGCTGTGCGTGACATGCGCACTATCACCAATGAAGCGCACAGGCAGGCCCGGAAATGGGAAATGTAAACAAAACATTTATTTTAATTACGGCAGCCGCGGGTCCAGGGCTGGTGGGGCTACGCCCCTACGCCCCAATGGACGCACCGCGGCTGCCCAACACACTAGCCACCAGTGATCTCCCCACTCTTGGGAGTGTTTCCTACGCGAAAACATCTCAGTTTTTTTGGCATTCCACTTCAAACAGCATGCATCCAATCAGCAACGGCTATCATACAGTTCTTTAAGTGGTAGCACCCTCTACGGACCCTGCAGACAATGATAAAGTAAACTGCGTATCGTCAGCGTAGGATACGAGTGAAATTGCGAAAGATTTCCCCACTTCAGCCAATGGCTTCACATAAATATTAAAAAGGGTGGGACTTAGGGTTTAACCTTGTGAGACACCATACTTTAAAGTCCATTTGGTAGATGTAAAAGGTGGAGAAAGCACCTGAAAGGATCAATCTTTTAACAAAGATGCACACCAGGCCTATGCTTTACCCCAGATACCATCCTTACGTAAGCGCCGCAGGAGCACCTCACGGGACACCGTAAGAAAAGCAGCGCTTAATTCTAATAGACTAAGCGCTGGCCTGTTACGTTGAGAAAAGCGGCTTCAGTACTAGGGCTGGTCTAAACCGATTCTGCGAGGGGTCTAACATCTGATGCCAGTGGCGTAACAAAACTTGAGGGGTCCCTCTGCAAGGTACATGGAAGGCCGCCCCTCCAGTCTTAATCAGGAGCCCTCAGGTCAGGGTACTGTGCTGAGGGGGCCCCTGGAGCTTGAGGGCCTCCCTGCACCACAGGCCAATGTTATGCCACTGTCTGATGCATCTCTAAGAAGTCCACCACAAGATTATTCACATGTCTCCATCACTTTAGCCACAAAGATAGGAGAAACATGGATGCATATCTGACTCCAGTAATACCCGAGTGTGTTGCTTTCCCATACTTATTGCCATTTCTAATGCTTGTTTGCCATTTCGCTGGCCCCCAAGTCTGGCAAAGTCAATAGGTCTGGCTTTACTGTGCTAAGCAGCCTTTCGGTTTGCAAAGCCTGCAACCAACATTTATGCATGCCTGCGTTCACATTTGATGGCCAGACCTATATAAACCAGGCCTATTGAGTTTAACAATGTTTCCTGTCTATTTACAAAAAAACATCTAACTGAGCAGCAAAACGAATTATGACATGAACAAACCCAGCAAGATGGTTCAGTTTGTTAACCTTATCATTTGACATTGACTGTAATTTGCAGGTCACCTGTTTGAACTCTATCTAGTAGGAAAATATGACGTTACAACACAAACATTTACAACCCATGCTTTTAAAACACGTTTTTTACATTGCAACTACCATTACATCGCATGATTTTACAACACATGCCATTACAATGCATTTTTAAAAACTACCATTACAACGCATTCCATTACAACACATACCATTACAACGCATACCATTACAACGCATACCATTACAACGCATAATACTTTGTGGGCAACAGTAGGGTAAGTGTTGGATAGTGTAGGGGTAAAAATTAATATTCCCACTCCAGTGAGTGCAACAGTAGGGTAAGTGTTGGATAGTGTAGGGGTAAAAATTACTATTCCAACTCCAGTGAGTGCAACAGTAGGGAAAGTTTTGGATAGTGTAGGGGTAAAAATTACTATTCCCATCTACCCCATCTACCCCAAAACCCATACCCACCCTAAAAATAAAAAATGGCCATTACTTATCTTATAATGCGTTGTAGTGGCATGTGTTGTAATGGTATGCGTTGTAATGGCATGCGTTGTAGTGACATGCGTTGTAATGGCATGCGTTGTAGTGACATGCGTTGTAATGGCATGTGTTATAATGGCATGCAATGTAAAGGCAGTTGCGTTGTAACAGTTGCATTGTAAAGGTAGCGCGATGTAATGACTGCGTTGTAATGGATGTTTCCCATCTAGTAGGAGCAAGTCGGTTTTCCATCCCTCTGACATTTAACAATTAAAATCGATTAAATTAGGTAATGTAAAATCTGTTATTCCTAGTGTTTGAAAATGGCACTTGTTGTATGAGGTGTTCTGCAAAAACAAGTTATTTTTGGAGTCTGTGCAGCCCTACAGTCAGGCGCAGAGTTAATGCCCTTGACACTACCGTGGGCGTTAACTGCCCCCGGTGACCATCCTTTGCCTATACAGAGACCAATGTGGGGCTTTATAGTTTAAGTCTGGGGCATTTCTCGACCTAGAACCTACAATACGTTTCCGATTTGAAAACAAATTTGCTGTCATCGACAGTGCATAAGATCTGCAAGCGCCCTTCTCTGTCTGCTTATGAAATATATCCTTCTCATACAAATATTTATTGGCAGGCCATGCCAGTGAGAGTAGAAATAATTACACATTACGTCACCGGACGTCCCGCTGTGCGCAGCAGCAAGGTGGCATTAAAGACGCAAGAACAGGTTGCGTTCACAGCACACCACAGAGCTCATCCCCTCCTACGACGTTTCATAAGATGTAAGGGCCAGAGGTTTGTTTCTCTGGTCCCTCAAACGCAGGCGTGCCCGGGCCAAAGGCGGGCCCGTCAGCGGCAGGAAGAGGCGGGGCGGGGCCAGGTCTCTTGGCCCCTGGACTCTGGATATCTACCTGTCCATTCTACTGACATGCTCCTGCACCAGTAAGCACGTACCTTCTATATAATTAATTAAATTGACATGCCGGCAAACTTGAAATCACGGGGGGGAAGGTGGTTACGCCAAAATCCATGCCTAATTCCACACTTGACAGCTTTCTATTGCGAGCGGCAAAGGCTTTTGATAAGGAGATTGAGGTTGCCGAACGGCGGCTATCAGTGGGAGGAGGCCCGGCTAGTTCGGCCACCAACCCAGACATGATGGACGCTCAGGCCGCTCAAATGATTGATATTAGCCAAAACAATCCTGCACCCATGAGTAGTCTTGTGGCTCCATCTCCTGCTAAGCAGCCCTGCTCAACACCTCTAACTTTACCAGTACCAGACACGGCTGGAAAAAGGAAGAAAAAGTAAAACATATACGGCGCTCATAAGGTGTACACGGACCAGGTCAAAGAGAAAGTTCCAGGACACAAGCCCAGAAGATCCGGCATCATCCCTGCAAGGACCAGCTACCTCGAATGGCACTAACTTGTTATTACCAACTCAGCCAGTAGCTATCCCCCAGCCAATGACTGTAGCGGTAATATCCCTGATACAAGAGACGATTTCTTAAATGTTTTTACCAATCTTAGCTAGATTAGATAAATTGGAGTCTACTATGGCAATAATGCACTCTATGGGCAGGGGATTTAATTCCAGGGGCTGGGGCAAAACAGAATTCACTGGTTGGGGGCTCTGTTCAAAGGGGGATTCTAAACCAACATGAGGGATCATCCACCACATGCAACGCCCAACCACCCTATCCTGTGAATAATACCGTCCCTAGAAACTCAGCCAGCGTAGTAGCACAGAAGCATCAAGGGTCCGCTAGCACTAGACAAGTGGCAAATATATGCATGCCCCCGAGCAAAATTAAGCCTGGTCCACCATCCGCAGTTACTACTGGGAATGATGTATGCATAAACCAACTAAAGCCCCCATTACTGCCCCCAAAAACCGGCCCAATAAATCGAGAAAAGAAAGTGACCCTAAATCTCCTACCAACGTGCTGTCCTTGTGTAGCTATTCTCACCAATGTTCCCACCCTGCAGGAAAACCAAAATGAATCACAGTCCCAGCTAAAGAACAAACCCTGCCATTGGCTCCAACAGAATTAAAAAAATAATAATTCAGACTATCATGATATTTTATATGTGAGACGAGTCAGCTGGGTCAGCCCGTTACGCAAGTAATTTCCTGGAGATTTCATTGTTATAAATTGCAGATCCCAATTATTGCTAGCCAGCTGTTGGGATGGGGGTCTCACCCAGCAAACCGGAGGCTGGGCAAAGCGATCGCCATTTTACCACTTGGGTTCTTCTACAGGCACCTCGAAAACAGTGGGAGGAACACTCTGGCCAATGAAATGGTCAGTGTAACGACTCCTACACACCAGGAGGCCCCCCCTTTGGAAACTAGAAACAGGTATCATCTTCTGAGTACTCTAGATTCTCCAGACTGACTATCCAAAGCATCTTCATCTTTACTGACACTCTCAGAATACATATCTGCTATGCGCAGTCTGATGCTATATCCATGCCATACACCAGCAGTGATCCTGTTTTAAGTGATCCTGCAATAAATAGTATTCATCTCTATTCCCAACAAATGCCCAGGGGAGTCACCAACACCATAGGCCTTACACAGGAATCTTTAGTCGACTTCCAGGACTTAAAAATCTTATCCTGGAACGTAGCCGGTATAAAGTCCAAGATAACTGACCCTGATTGGTTTTAAGCTAGTGGATGGCTTTCATTTTTGCCTTCTGCAGTAAACTTGGGCAGTTGGACGTGTCCACAGGGTAGGTTTCAACACTTATAGCATTGAAGCCAAACAGCCAGCAGCTGGTCGTCCAGCAGGTGGCCTCTTAATCTGGGTTAAAAATTTGCTGGCTTGTAAAATCAAGGGTTTACATCTCGATTCAGATGAAATACTTGGGCTAGAACTATCACTGGGTAAGGGGAGTGTGCAAGTAAGACTATTTAACATCTATAACCGGATTATTAGCCCTCATGGACCATCAGGGACAATAACAACATTGACTAATTACCTTGATTCAGCCTTGGGGAGCCACCGACTGATAATCACCAGAGATTTTAATACAACTTTTGAACTGGTTGATTACATACAGGATCTTATTTCAGACGGGGACGAGGCCACGGGGATTGCTACACTTCAGATACCACCTATTAAGAAATGCACTAGGGTGGGGTAACACGTTTTATCACTCACTATTGCCTTTGGGGTCAGAGCCTGTAACAGGAGGACACACTCTGATAAAGGAGCGTGTCACACATTTAAGAAGGGGGCTTCTAAGACTCGGATCGACTATATTCTTGTCGATCTCGATCTTTGGTCTAATGTTAAAGATATGGCTATTTTAATCCGGGAAGAGAGTGATCACAACGCCCTGTCTCTTACGTTGACTGGTTTAGCCTCATTGAATGGGCATCCCAAGATCGAGGGCACTCCTGTTATTACCACAAACAACAACAGAAGAGTTAAATGGCCCTTTATTTTAGCTGATCCAACTGCACTCCCCAAAATATACACAGAGGTGGAGCAGAGGCTAATAGACTGGAGTGCCTCTACCTCAGGGCCAGAAGTCATTATGACCACTTTTTTAAATTTCATTACAAACATAAGACCTCTTTTTTTGCAAACAATGTACTAGATTAAAGCGGAAAACAGCCCCTTGGTTCAATGAAGCCTGTAAAAAAGCTAGGGATGACTTATTTGACGCGGTGAAATGGAAGTCTCCCGCAGATGTAAAAAGTTGCAGAAAAGCATATAAATTGGCACAAAATAAGGCAAAAAGGGACTGGGAGTCTGAAAAGTGGAGTATGCTTCTAGAAGCTGCGAAACATAAGAATAGCCAACTCTTTTGGCACCTTCTGTCGAAGGGATCACCAAACCAAGAAACGGAAACAGTTTTCCATATACAGCCCCGTACGTGGGAGGAATATTTTGGGGATTTATTTGCAGGTCGGGTGCTCCTATACAACTCAGGCACATATATGAATCTTCAAGTCTTTGAAACATCTGATGGAGATCACATAACAGTAGACAAAACCATTTTGGCCATAAATTCGCTGCAGAGCCTAGATAAGCTCCCGGGAGATCTGTATAAAGCCAAACCCACTATATGGGGCCCTCTGCTCCAAAGAGTCTTTAACACCATCTTGTTTGGGGGAGCTATTCCGGAAACCTGTCGGGGCGCCAAAATTATTCCCATCCACAAAAAGGGTGACAAAGGGTCGCCTGGAAATTACAGGCCCATCAACCTTTATAGATGTCTCCCCAAAAATGTTTTGCAAAATCATTTTGACCAGAATCCATAATTGGATTGAGGAAAATAATATTTTGTCTGACTCACAGGCAGAATTTAGGGCTTTAACAAGCACCCCTGATCAAGTCTTTAGATTCATCCTGTTAATATGGAAGGAAGTTACCATCAGAGGAGGACATTTATATGTGGTGTTTGTGGACGTAAAAGCAGCCTTTGACTCTATAGATCGGTCCCAACTTTGGCTAGCATTGAGCGAATTAGGACTACTATTTTATTTATTTATTTATTTTTGCTATTTTTAAAGCGCGCAAATACCTATGCAGGTGTCTCGGCGCTGGCGTTCAGAGAACTCCTTACTCTTTAAGGGGATTTAAACAGAGGAGAAAAGCCACGTCTTGAGGCTCTTTCGGAACTTAATGAGGGTGGGGGCAGTTTTTATATGCAAAGGGAGGGTGTTCCATAATTTAGCAGTGGCTGTAGTGAAACACCTATCTCCCCAAGTGGCTTTTTTTGTCCGAGGGACAGACAGCAGAAAGGTTGTAGAGGATCGAAGTGTTCTGCTATGCTCTAGTGGATGGAGAGCCATTTTTAGGAACTTAGGCCCTTACCACCTTATATACTCAGAATCCTGATTTGGCTACACCATGACACCTATGCCAAGGTCAGGTGGAATTCCGATGGCAGCCTGACCAATGACATATTGGTCCGGAAAGGCGTGCGCCAAGGTTGCGTCCTTGCCCCTTCATTACTTACCCTCTACATTAATGGCCTAATTGGTGAACTCTATAATTGTGGTGGTGACCCTCCGAAACTGGCAGACAGCGCAGTGCTTTGTCTGCTTTTTGCAGACGACACACTGCTTATTGCCAGAACACCTAGCGGAATCCAAAACCTCTTAAATAAATTTGCTAAAGTCTGCAAAGAAAAGGGCTTAGAAATAAACTGCTCCAAAACTAAATATATGTCTTTTAATCCCTATAAATCCAACAAGGGCAAACTCGTGCTGGGCACGCAAATTTTGGAGCAAGTCAAGTCCTTTGATTACTTGGGAGTTCACATCAGCGATAGGCTGGTATGGAATCCGCAGCTGGAAAAGAGTACTTTGACCCTCCAGCATGTGGATTGTGCCATAGTACGTAGAGCTAGGGCTTCCCCCTACCGGCCAATTTCACCTATCCTAGAACTGCATAGAGCAAAAGGCCTAGGATCGGCTCTATACGGGGCCGAGCTATGGGGGGTTTGAAAATCTGACGGACCTAACCCTTGCAGAAAATAAATGTATTAGAGCCTTCATGAACCTGCCAGTAAATACACCTCTCCTGCCGCCAAGATTAGATCTTTGCCATTCTTAGGGCACTTTTGTTCTGGATAAGGTTATGGACAAGCAACACTCAGGTCCCGTTGAAGGAAGCCATGATCGAGCTGATTGCCCTGCACAATCAAACAGGTCGAATCAAGTGGTTCAACAAGATCAAGGCTTGGTTTTTAAAAATAGGTTTGGGGCAGCTCTGGGAGGAACCTGGGACCATTACTAAATCTATGGTCCCCCTTGTTAAAAAGGGTTCTGGGGACTGATGGACTCGGAAATCATTGAACGCACTGCACATGGCACTTTAACTGCGAGTTTTTTAAATGTTAAAGGTAGTTTTGGTTTCGAAACTTTCCTGGACGATATTTAAACCACCCCAGGCACGAGCACTGTATACCCAATTTAGATAAGGAACCATTCCTTCAAATGCAAGGAGAAGTAGCTGGGGAAATGTGTCCGTTAATTCATTGTGCCCCTCCTGTCACACTGCTCCCGAGACACTTGAGCATTTTCTCTTTTGTTGTCCCTCCTATGCTGCTTTTAGAAAAACTTGAATAGCTCCTGTTTGTCGTATGCTTTCTTTTAGGTGTCCTTTGGTAGCCACACGCATTTTAACCCCTTCAGTGCCCATGACGAGATAGTCTCGTCATGGAGCACGGTTGCGCTGTGCCCATGACGAGACTATCTCGTCATGAACCCCGCCCGCTAATTCAACGCCCGGCACAGGGCGGGGAAAGGGCGGGGCACTGAAGAGGTTAAATCATATACTACAAGCTGGCTAGTGTTTGCTATTTCGAGATTTTTGCTCTTTGCCTGGTGGAAGAGGTCAAAATGTGTTAACCAGTCTTTGAACACTGTTGTGTCTTTTTAGCTCAACCTGTTTTTAGGATTGATTCTGCTCATTGTGTTTTTAATGGAGGATTTATAAGTCTGTTTCTTAATGGATATCTCAATGAACATTTTTTTAATGCAATTTTAACTGTTTTTATTCTGATGTACTGTTTTTTATGATGTGAATGATCATATTTTTGATCGAATAAAGTACTACATTCCCCAATCATAAAAAGGCGTGGGAGGATCTATGCTCCAAACTTTGTCACAGCAAAAGGAAATCTTGCATATTAAACAGCCTGACGTCCATGTGCTTCAAGCGCCTCTGAACATGCGCCACCACTGCACCTATTTAAAGCCAGGGAGGGAACTGGGTCGCCACTGAAGGGCTAGCGGGATGATAGCCCTTTGAAGTTGCTTGCCTTGTGGACAATACACTGAGCCCCTCATCTGGACTTGTTGGAAATTCAGGGAAAATGGGTAAAGAATGAGGAAAAAATGCCCTTAGCATTCAAATGTTTGCATGATTTTCACCCCTTGATTAAAGGGCGGCCGGGTGTGCCCTAAAAATGCAGCCACACTGCGGGAAATATAGTGAATTTTATGGAGAAGAAAATAGAACTTTTAACTGCAGTTTGTCTGCAAACTTTTCCCTTTCTGACTATTTATGGCTGCAGGAAGCTCTCTTCTGAAGTCTTGGGAGCCTTTGGGCTAAAGCCTCAGAGGTGGGGGTTGTATGCTTAAAGTGTGCAGTCAGAACACTAATAAACCGTTTGTATACCCCTTCCCTGAGATCTGGGAGCAGAGATAAATAAAAGCATTTTCACTCCTTTCACATCTACATTTTTGATCAACAGCTTTCAAACGTTTTGGCAAAGAGATTACAGTGGAAGTCTTTGCTGTCTTAAGAAAAAAAGGTATTTTACATCAATGAAAGGCATTCCCAGGCAACTGCACTGCAGATGGACTGGGAATTTAAAACCACAAGGTGCTGCTCTACATGTGAAGCAGCACCTACTCTCATCAGTGGCGGCCAGCACGGATCTGGGTTGGTGAGGCGTGGAAGCGAGGGGGGGGAAGGAGGTATAACGATAAAAATCGAAAAATTGACATACTGCCTCGCCGCTCTGTCCCACGCCATCTTTCCTCTGCCGCAAAGGAAGCAGCCAGGCTTCCCTCAGCCAATCACAACGCAGCATTGTGTTTGGCTCCTCTAAACCAATCACAATGCTGCAATGAAGCGCTGTGATTGACCTGAGCGCTGGGACTTGGGCCCTACTGGGGGCCTGGGCATGTTCTCCATGCAGCCTGCATGGAGAACATGCTAAAGAGCGCATAACTGTTTGGTCGGCTTGAGGGGGCAGGTCAAAGCATCATGCGCACTTTAGTGTGCCCACCACTCTGCTGCTCTGTCTGCAGAGCAGCCCCGCCCTCATGCTGCCTCAGCAGGGAAGAATAAAATGATAATAACACCACAGCAGCAGTGGGGCAACGCTCCTCCTCCTTAGCGGAGGAGCCGTCACTGGCTCTCATTGCTGCCCTGCCCACCATAGAACAACCACCATTTGGGTGGAGGTAGGCCCAGTGTTTAAAATCACCAGAAATAGTCACTTTATTGAACAGGCATTTGCAAAGCCAACAGGTCTTGCCTACGCAAGAGCTATTGACTTTTTCAATGCTTTGTTTAGCCACGTTGTACAGTAGCGCAACAGAGCAGCGTGGCTGAAAGTAAAGTAGAAAAAATGGCATAATTTGGCAGGCACTGATCGCATCATGTCGCTTGTTCTTTTCTTTACTTTTGCCAAGCTGCACAGCATCCACGCACATGTACAACATGGATCAAACACATTGGCAACGCCAACTCAAGCAACCGAGAGCAAACATGAGCGCAGAAGGAGTGAAGTACAAGTGAGAATCAGCGCAAAAACACGTGCACTCTAATGAAGTGCTTAATACAAAAGGAAAATATAGTGCTTCAAAAGTAAGCAGTGAAGCAAAGATATGGTAAAGCAGCAATGCTTGATGGGAATGACAAATACAAGACTGACAAGCTGAGATGCCAATATGAAGTAGAGAAATGAGTGCCAGGAAAGGCAACCAATGGTAAGGATCTGGCGGGCTCCAAGCCCCTCTGTGTTCTTGGTAATCTACAACATGCCGCGCAACAGACCGCGCATGCAAGTTTACCAGCTCATGCGTGATGCTCTGCATCAGTCCAGGCTTTTATTTGAATTCTGAGACTTCTCGTTCTGTTTTTATAATGGACTAAACAAGACTAAAACTTTCACAATTCAAATAAAAATCATGGTCTGGAGCAACACAACACGCATGGATCTGGGAAACTTGGCAGGACTGCTATGTAGAGGGTCAACCTAGAAGACAACTCGCAGAGCAGCACAAACAAGGGGAGAAAGAAACATTCGTGGGTGGATGTCTGCGAGAAAAAAACCTGCTACTGTCACACACAGGGGTGAGATAACCTTATTGCGTCACTTGCAGAGGTACATTAATTCCATATTGTTACATGAAGAGGTGAGTTTACTTGCCGTGCTGTCACTCCTGGGCGAGTTAAATTTGATTGTTGCACAAAGTTGCCAGATAACCCTGGCACTGTCACAAGCAGCAGTGAGATAACCCTCATGTTGCCACATGGAATGAAATAATCCCCTTGTTGGGAAACAGGCCTGGAGGTCAACGTTTATTGCCAGATTTAGCACGAGATAAACCTCACAGTGTGTCACACAGTAGGACTAATACCTGTTGTGTGGTTACATATTGGATGAGATGAACCTTGTGTTGTCAAAGAGATAGCAGCGGTCCGTGCAGGTAAGCCTGCTGCGGTGATGGGGGGGTGGGGGGGGGGGGGGGGGCAGCAGGTGGGATGCTGACAGATGGCGGGATAGGAATTATTTATTTATGTAATATTCCCTATTCTGTCATCTGGTGACTTTCCCCATAAACAGCGCCGCCATGTGGCAGGCTGTTCTAAGTACCCGGTGTTGACAATAAAGTGCCAGTGACAAGCACCGGTTCAAATTAAGCACTGTCTGCAGGTTTCCATTATTCTCTGTACACAGAATAGACTTTCGTTGCAGCATCCTTGGACTTGGAGTCTTGTCTGTACATGACTTTGAGAGTGGAAACAGGACAGAGACAACGCTACTGTTCTTTCATGGCCCTCGAAGTACTGCATGAATTAAGTACAGGGAACTCTCTATAGTGCAGTAAACAATCTTTTCTTGTGCTATAAAGATAGTGAATAAAACGCAATAGCAAAACAAGATGGGACCAGACGATTGGGGAAGAAATAAAAAAAGGACAAGAAGGGGTGGGTGCATGTGCAAGTAAGGAAATAAAAAGGTCGAAGGGAGGTGTCTGATGGCAAGTTGGAATGGTTGCCAGATATTTTTTTTAAAACAGAGGGGCAGATTTATGTTTCCTGGCGCATCCCTGCAAATCAGCAGGGATGCGCCAGGAAAAATGCGTCACGCAAGTTTACCCTTGCGCCACCAAAGATGCGCCACATTTACAATGCAGCGCATCGTGGCGCAAGGATAAACAGATGCGTGACGCATCTGATGGCGTAAGGGCGGTGCATTGCTGGAGTCGCGTCGCAAGCACGACGCAACTCCAGCAATGTTTAGGGGCTGCCCATACCTAACATGCTGTGTCATGCCTTACACCTGCTTCACAACAAACAAATGATGGACGGAATGCTGACAATGCATACATTCTCCCCCAGTCAAGAGATCTGGGTTAAATCCATCGTTCTTTTGCCCACTACACCACCCCAGTTCAGACATGGCCATATGCAAATCAGTCTTGACCCTGTGCCTCATGGGAACAGTCCAGCCCGAACTGCCAAGCCATGTCTTCCCTGGACCGGAATCAAGCATCCTAGGACCGGTTTCTGGCTATCAGCCGTCATCAGCCAGGATAGCTTGACTCCAGTGGCGTAGTGAGCACGGGTCCCACGTCTGGGAATAGCCATCCCACTTAGGGCGAAAAGCGTTACAACAAACAAATGATGGACGGAATGCTGACAAAGCATACATTCTCCCCCAGTCAAGAGATCTGGGTTAAATCCATCGTTCTTTTGCCCACTACACCACCCCAGTTCAGACATGGCCATATGCAAATCAGTCTTGACCCTGTGCCTCATGGGAACAGTCCAGCCCGAACTGCCAAGCCATGTCTTCCCTGGACCGGAATCAAGCATCCTAGGACCGGTTTCTGGCTATCAGCCGTCATCAGCCAGGATAGCTTGACTCCAGTGGCGTAGTGAGCACGGGTCCCACGTCTGGGAATACCCATCCCACTTAGGGCGAAAAGCGTTACAACAAACAAATGATGGACGGAATGCTGACAATGCATACATTCTCCCCCAGTCAAGAGATCTGGGTTAAATCCATCGTTCTTTTGCCCACTACACCACCCCAGTTCAGACATGGCCATATGCAAATCAGTCTTGACCCTGTGCCTCATGGGAACAGTCCAGCCCGAACTGCCAAGCCATGTCTTCCCTGGACCGGAATCAAGCATCCTAGGACCGGTTTCTGGCTATCAGCCGTCATCAGCCAGGATAGCTTGACTCCAGTGGCGTAGTGAGCACGGGTCCCATGTCTGGGAATACCCATCCCACTTAGGGCGAAAAGCGTTACAACAAACAAATGATGGACGGAATGCTGACAATGCATACATTCTCCCCCAGTCAAGAGATCTGGGTTAAATCCATCGTTCTTTTGCCCACTACACCACCCCAGTTCAGACATGGCCATATGCAAATCAGTCTTGACCCTGTGCCTCATGGGAACAGTCCAGCCCGAACTGCCAAGCCATGTCTTCCCTGGACCGGAATCAAGCATCCTAGGACCGGTTTCTGGCTATCAGCCGTCATCAGCCAGGATAGCTTGACTCCAGTGGCGTAGTGAGCACGGGTCCCACGTCTGGGAATACCCATCCCACTTAGGGCGAAAAGCGTTACAACAAACAAATGATGGATGGAATGCTGACAATGCATACATTCTCCCCCAGTCAAGAGATCTGGGTTAAATCCATCGTTCTTTTGCCCAAAGGTGCAAGGCGCAAGGATTTGACGCAGCAGCGTCGGAAAAGTGACTGAGTGAAATCTTGTAGATTTCACTGCGTCACTTTTCCGAGGCTTTTACCGATGGAACGCCCACCCTGCATACATTAAACCTGACGCAGGTTTAATGTAGCGCAGGGCTTTACAACGTGACGCATCTCCCTAGATGCGTCATGTTGTAAATAAGGCGCAACATGGCGCATGGTTTACGCCGCCGCTGCGTCACAAAAGTGACGCAACGGCGGCGTAAAAGTGGCGCAAGTCTAACATAAATCTGCCCCTGTGGGGCAGATTTATGTTCCCTGGCGCATCCCTGTAAATCAGCATGGATGCGCCAGGGAAGATGCGTCACGCAAGTTTGCTCTTGCGCCACCGCAGATGCGCCGCATTTACAATGCGGTGCATCGTGGCGCAAGGACAAGCAGATACGCGACGCATCTGCCGGTGTAAGGTTGGCGCAGTGCTGAAGTTGCGTCGCAAGCGCGACGCAACTCCAGCACTGTTCCAACCTACCCTATCCCTAACATGGTGCGTCAAGCCTTAAGCCTGCTTCAAGCAGGCGCAGGGTTTTGACGCATCAGCGTTGGGAAAGTGACTCAGTGAAATCTTATAGATTTCACGGAGTCACTTTTCAGGGGCGTTCCTGCGACAGAACGCCCCCCTCTGAGTAGAAACGCCCACATGAAACCTGACGCAGGTTTCATGTGGCACAGGGCTTTACACCGTGACGCATCTCCATAGATTGGTCACGATGTAAATGAGGCGCAACATGGCGCAGGGTTTACGCCGCCGCTGCGTCACAAAAGTGACGCAACGGCGGCGTAAAAGGGGCGCAAGTCCCTCATAAATCTGCCCCAAAGTTTGTAAACACGAGAGCGCAAAAAAACGATAACTGGGTGGACCAGGAGCACTTAGCAGCTACTGGACCCATCAAATGAAAGAAGCAAGCTTTGGCTGCACTGGCCAATTAAGATGGCTGCAAAGAAGAGCGACAGCGAAGCAGGCAGATGGTAAGCAATGGGATTGCTCCAAGCCCCTTTTTGTAAACAACAGTTTCTCGCTAGTGCATGCTCTCACAGGCTCGACCCTAAAAATGTGGTACGCTATAAACTTAGCGCACTCAGATTATCAGCCCTTGTGGAAAGAGAAAAACACTGCATATTGGATAAAAGGAGATACAGATGTGATAGTCCACACCAACTTTAAATGAGGGCTTTCATGTTTATCCACAGAGAGCCAGTCGAGCATAGTGATGTGGGAAGTTGACGAAGTGGGCAGAGATAGAAGCACATCACAGGAGACCATTTTCTCAAGAACAGTGGTCTTTTAAGGGATTTTTTCAACATTCACCATCATTTTTTAAGGCACTACTTGTTGCATTAGATAAAGTCAAAATAGGACTGTAAGGAAAGGTACTAGCTTCTCAATCGTCCAAAGGGTTGAATACATTTGAATAATTGCTTCAAAAAATCTTTACATCATACACATAAAGTGATAGACAAGTTCTTCATGTCCCCTGTGCTCACAAAAACCAGTTACAAAAAGTGACTAAAGACGCGTATATTGTTCTCACTGCGGTTTTTCATTCAGTGGGAGACCAAGCAGACCACTGAATTCTGAACTGATTGCAAACGCTTAGTCAGGCAGAAAGATGGACCAAGAGATAGTGAGTTACAATAGACAAGGCTAAAACCTATGACTGGACTATCTGGACCACTGCGCGCCAGCAGGAGATGGACAATAGAAGGAGATACCTGAACCTGCAGCCCCTGTGAATCCTCACCATTGGATGCTTCATTTCACGCATCCGTATTTGGTGCCTCCACCCTAATAAATGTGAACCATCAGGAGGTGGACAATAGAAGGAGATACCTGAACCTGCAGCCGCTGTGAATCCTCACCATTGGATGCTTCATTTCACACATCCATATTTGGTGCCTCCACCCTAATAAATGTGAACCATCAGGAGGTGGACAATAGAAGGAGATACCTGAACCCGCAGCCTCTGTGAATCCTTACCATTGGATGCTTCATTACATGCATCAGTACTTAGTGCCTCCACCCAGATAAATGTGGACCGTCAGGAGATGGACAATAGAAGGAGATACCTGAACCCGCAGCCTCTGTGAATCCTCACCATTGGATGCTTCATTACATGCATCAGTACTTAGTGCCTCCACCCAGATAAATGTGGACCGTCAGGAGATGGACAATAGAAGGAGATACCTGAACCCGCAGCCCCTCGGAAACCTCACCATTGGATCCTTCATTTCACGCCTCCGTCCGTACTTGGTGCCTCCACCCTGATGACTGTGGACCGTCAGCAGATGGACAATAGAAGGAAAGATCTGAACCCGCAGCCCCTGTGAATACTCACAATTGGATCCTTCATTTCACGCATCAGTACTTGGTGCCTTCCATCTGATAACTGTGGACCATCGGAGATGGACAATAGAAGGAGATACCTGAACCCGCAGCCCCTGTGAATCCTCACCATTGGATGCTTCATTTCACGCATCCGTACTTGGTGCCTCCACCCTAATAAATGTAAACCATCAGGAGGTGGACAATAGAAGGAGATACCTAAACCCGCAGCCCCTGGGAATCCTCACCATTGGATCCTTCTTTTCACTCATCCGTAATTAGTGCCTCAACCCAGACAACTGTGGACCATCAAGAGATGGACAATAGAAGGAGATACCTGAACCCTCAGCCTCTGTGAATCCTTACCATTGGATGCTTCATTACATGCATCAGTACTTAGTGCCTCCACCCAGATAAATGTGGACCGTCAGGAGATTGACAATAGAAGGAGATACCTGAACCCGCAGCCCCTCGAAAACCTCACCATTGGATCCTTAATTTCACACATCCGTAATTGGTGCCTCCACCCTAATAACTGTGGACCACTGATCCAACTATACCACTCCACCTAGTGTTGCGAAGTGGCGCAAGGAAGTGGACTGGTGTGCAACACAAGAGAAACCCTTATATGAAGCCCGGGGATGTCCGAATAAACATCGTAAGTTTTGGGGCAAATGGCTAGGTCAGATGGACAAGTTAAACATTCCTCCATTGTCTGTATGTATCACAGGGGACCCCCTCGGGTCATGAATTATCATGGTTTGGTGTCCAAGCAAATGTGGAGCTTCTTATCACTGCGGAAATGTACTGTATTGCTGATCTGTTTACCTTTGCCTAAAATCAATAAAATTGTTAATCATAAAAAAAACGTAACTGTGGACCATCCAGAGATGGACAATAGAAGGAGATACCTGAACCTGCAGCCGCTGTGAATCCTCACCATTGGATGCTTCATTTCACGCATCCGTACTTGGTGCCTCCACCCTGATGACTGTGGACCGTCAGGAGGTGGACAATAGAAGGCGATACCTGAACCTGCAGCCCCTGTGAATCCTCACCATTGGATGCTTCATTTCACGCATCCGTACTTGGTGCCTCCACCCTAATAAATGTGACCCATCAGGAGGTGGACAATAGAAGGCGATACCTGAACCTGCAGCCCCTGTGAATCCTCACCATTGGATCCTTAATTTCACGCATCCGTAATTGGTGCCTCCACCCTAATAACTGTGGACCACTGATCCAACTATACCACTCTACCTAGTGTTACGAAGTGGCGCAAGGAAGTGGACTGGTGTGCAACACAAGAGAAACCCTTATACGAAGCCCGGGGATGTCCGAATAAACATCGTAAGTTTTGGAGCAAATGGCTAGGTCAGATGGACTAGTTAAACATTCCTCCATTGTCTGTATGTATCACAGGGGACCCCCTCGGTGATGAATTATCATGGTTTAGTGTCCAAGCAAATGTGGAGCTTCTTATCACTGCGGAAATGTACTGTGTTGCTGGTCTGTTTACCTTTGCCTAAAATCAATAAAATTGTTAATCATAAAAAAAACGTAACTGTGGACCATCCAGAGATGGACAATAGAAGGAGATACCTGAACCTGCAGCCGCTGTGAATCCTCACCATTGGATGCTTCATTTCACGCATCCGTACTTGGTGCCTCCACCCTGATAATAACTGTGGACCATCCAGAGATGGACAATAGAAGGAGATACCTGAACCTGCAGCCGCTGTGAATCCTCACCATTGGATGCTTCATTTCACGCATCCGTACTTGGTGCCTCCACCCTGATAATAACTGTGGACCATCCAGAGATGGACAATAGAAGGAGATACCTGAACCCGCAGCCCCTGGGAATCCTCACCTTGTATCCTTCATTTCACACATCCGTATTTAGTGCCTCCACCCAGATAACTGTGGACCATCAGGAGATGGGTAATAGAAGGAGATACCTGAACCCGCAGCCCCTGTGAATCCTCACAATTGGATCCTTCATTTCACGCATCCGTACTTGGTGCCTTCCCTCTGATAACTGTGAACCATCAATAGATGGACAATAGAAGGAGACACCTGAACCTGCAGCCCCTCTGAATCCTCACCACTGGATGCTTCTTTTCACGCATCCGTTCTTGGTGCCTCCACCGTGATAGCTGTGGACCGTCAGGAGATTAGCAATAGAAGGAGACACCTGAACCTGCAGCCCCTGTGAATCCTCACCACTGGATGCTTCTTTTCACGCATCCGTTCTTGGTGCCTCCACCGTGATAGCTGTGGACCGTCAGGAGATTAGCAATAGAAGGAGATACCTGAACCTGCAGCCGCTGTGAATCCTCACCATTGGATGCTTCATTTCACGCATCCGTACTTGGTGCCTCCACCCTGATAATAACTGTGGACCATCCAGAGATGGACAATAGAAGGAGATACCTGAACCTGCAGCCGCTGTGAATCCTCACCATTGGATGCTTCATTTCACGCATCCGTACTTGGTGCCTCCACCCTGATAATAACTGTGGACCATCCAGAGATGGACAATAGAAGGAGATACCTGAACCCGCAGCCCCTGGGAATCCTCACCTTGTATCCTTCATTTCACACATCCGTATTTAGTGCCTCCACCCAGATAACTGTGGACCATCAGGAGATGGGTAATAGAAGGAGATACCTGAACCCGCAGCCCCTGTGAATCCTCACAATTGGATCCTTCATTTCACGCATCCGTACTTGGTGCCTTCCCTCTGATAACTGTGAACCATCAATAGATGGACAATAGAAGGAGACACCTGAACCTGCAGCCCCTCTGAATCCTCACCACTGGATGCTTCTTTTCACGCATCCGTTCTTGGTGCCTCCACCGTGATAGCTGTGGACCGTCAGGAGATTAGCAATAGAAGGAGACACCTGAACCTGCAGCCCCTGTGAATCCTCACCACTGGATGCTTCTTTTCACGCATCCGTTCTTGGTGCCTCCACCGTGATAGCTGTGGACCGTCAGGAGATTAGCAATAGAAGGAGACACCTGAACCCGCAGCCCCTGTGAATCCTCACCACTGGATGCTTCTTTTCACCCATCCATAACTAGTGTCTTCACCCTCCTATTTTTATTTGAAGGCTAAGAAGTCAATCCTCATTGAAAACAGGCAAACAACACACCCTGCAAGGACTGGTTTCTAAGGCCAATACTGTGGCTTTCCTGGCCCCTAGGAAGCTTAGCTGCATGTCATCAGCACTGCAAAAGCAGTGGAGTTTGTAAAAACATAAATAATAATCAATAACAGCAGGGAGGCTAGGTGCCCAAGCCAACTTCAAGGATTATAAGCATACAATAGATGTAGTTCGTGAGTAAATGGCCACTGGATTGTTGCTAAATGCGTTCTGTGTGTCAGAGTTCGACCAATGATACATTTTACAAAGGTGTAATGACAATTTTCAATTTCAAGTAAGGTTTAATGTTGTAAGCTGGATCCTTTAGCCACAAACCTAGTGATGTACATGGCACTCGATTGCTTACCTCTTTCCCTTCTGAGATTTGATGGGGTATTTCTATAGGGAAACCCAGCCAGAAGCCAATGGAGCGCTGTACCAGGCCAAGCATATAACTTCATGCTTGATTCAGCCTTATGCTTGACTTGAGTGATGGGAGAAGGAGGTGATTATTGTATGTGGAGTCCTATAAAGAGGTGAGCCTTTAACTCGTTCCTAAATTGGAACAGCCTTGGGGTGGTCCTGACAAATACCGGATGTTGTTCCAGATCCAGGATGCATCCATAGGAAGAGCTTTCTGCAGGTTTTGTTTTTCTTTCTTACACTTCTTCATGGGCGCTATAATAACCAATATCTGAGCTCTCAACCAAACCTTCTGAGCGCAGTAAACAGTGAAGGGAATTCCAAGGGGATAAAATACAGCATCGAAAAAGGCAGCCAAAATGCACACTAACATCATAAGATTTATACTTTCTACTTCTAATCTTTCAAAGTGTAGGAGCAGCCAAGTGGGATGCAGGCCCCACCCCCTCACTGCACGTCAGAGCGTGGCCCTGGTGCTGATGCAAGCTGAGCAGATGCAGCCACCGTGTGTGTATTTGATGCATTGTTCTTGCACCTGTCTGCTTTCTGCTCTCAGAGATGGGTCATGAAATACACCAAGGAGAACACAGCGGCCTGTAAACAGCGCGGTGCATGCTGGGAGCAAACCAGGCCAGCTCTTTTTACTGCGGTACAAGCAACCGAGCTCTTGAAACACACACGGCCAGAAACCAGTTCTCTGGCAGAGGCAGAGTTGCCTCTCTGACGTCTGAATGCACCAATAAAAGAGGGAGACTCCTGCCGTGCAGTGAATTCCAAGTGACGTGTGCAGCCATGCTTGTGCTCACTTACTGTGTGAACGAGGAATCCGCGCTGAACTCTTCCGAGTATATCCTGCAGACACAGGGTAAGACAAACAGAGAGAGCAATGATCATAAGCACACATGTTCAACTTTTGGGTGACTTGATGGAGGCGCTGTGCGGACAGGTACTGTACAGATGCAGCATTGTTTGTAATTCAGCCAAATGCCGAAGAGTCTGTTCAGAATGTGCCACTGGTCCAGCCCTCACTGCTGAAATCCATTCACTCATTAGCACATCTTCTCAGCTTTTCTATGCAAGGTGCATTCAACCGAAGACAGATAGCCACACATCTGGGTATTTTTCTACCTGCTAAAACGTGTAGTCTAATTAATCCATGAAATGTAATGACCTAGATTCTGTTTATCTGTGATCTGCACCTTCCTCATCCCTAATTAAAGTCTAAGGGGCATATGTATCAAATTCTCTTTTTGCGATTCTCAAATAGCGATTTTTTGAGAATCGCTATTTGGGAATCGCAAACGAGATGTAAGTAAAAATTCGCAAATTGTTAGCGATTTCTTGGCATTCCTTAATTGCGATTAGCAAATTGCGAATCACAATTAAGGAATACTTTCCCATCCATTCCTATGGGCAAGAAGGCCAATAGAAATGAATGGGAAGGCATTCTCAATTAGCGATTCGCAACTAGAGAATCGCAAAATGAGAATAATTTCAAGGGTGCAAGGGTGGCATAAGGACACCCTGATGCACCCCTGAAATGAGCATGTGCGCGAATGTGGCACACATACATGCCCGAAGGGCATGTATGTGCGCCACATGGCACTTTGAAAAATGCCAAAAAGTGCATCTTTCAAAGAAATCGCAAATTAACACCAATTTGAAGTTGGTGGTCATTTGCGATTTCTTAAGGAGAAATCGCACAACTTGGGTGCTTGTTACATCGCATTTAAGGAATCGTAATGTGCAATTCCTTAAATGCAGTCGCAAAATAGATTATCGCAAATTTGTGATTCTCTAATTTGCGATGCCCTTTTGGGATGAGACATCCCAAAAGGCCTTTTCCCGTTCGCAAACGGGCCGATTCTGAGAATCGTCCCGTTTGCGAACGGGAAAATGGCTTGATACATATGTCCCTTGATGCCTACCTACTTGCAGTCAAGTATTGTCTCTGTGATTTCGATCTGCCATCTTCATCCCCAGTCATAATCTAGAGCTCGTATCCATGTTCTCAGTCCACCATCCTCAGCCCTGATCAGAGTGCAGAAGTCTAATCAATAACCCCAACAAACCACACCACCCCTAGTCACAGTTTAGGAGCCTTATCAATTATCTCTGAGTACAGTGATCATCCGCTAAAAATATTTTGGAACCCTTATTACTGTTCTCCATCTAGCGTTCCCGACCCTAATCAGTATAGAACTCATGTATCTAAACTCTTTAATCATCATTGCAAATCACAATGTAGAACCCTTATCAATCATATCCGTCTACCATCACAATCCTCAATCACTGTTGTGAGCCCTTAACCACGGCCTTTGTCGACTATCCTCATAGCGAATCACATCTAGAACTCAATCTGTGGCATCAGTATGCCACACTCAGTCCTCATGACTATCTAGAACTCTTATCCATGAACCCAATTTACTATCATCGTCCCAGGAACCCTGAAGCTGCATCTGTGACCTCAGACTACAATCCTCATGTAGATCTCAATTTACAGCTATATCTAGGCTCTTATATCCTGATCTCAGTTTGTCGCCCTCAAACCTGTTCTCCGTCTACTGTCCATATTCCTGAACGCCGAATATGATCCAGATCCTGGATCGTAATATGCCATTGATCCAACATATCGCTGTTTTTTAAAATCTTAATCTCATCTCAATTTATCATTCCTATCTGTCATCTCAGTCCATCTCACTCATCCTTCTTCCAAGCCTATTTGTGTTTTTTACTCTCTTATCTACCATGCCCACCCCTGAGCTCAGTCTACCATTGCCATGTCTTCATCTCACTTTACCGTGCAAATCCCTTTTCTCAATCCACCGCCCTTTCCGTTCAAGTCAGGCACTTATTCTCATTCCTGATCTCAGTCTGTTATCCTGTTACCAGATCTCAGTCTCTGATAGGCACTGGACACTGAGAAGGTCTCCTGAGTTCCCTTGAAGACTCCCATTATTGATGGTGCCACCCTCCACAAAGGAATATACGTGAACCCTGTTAAAGGTCTCCTTAAGAGGGCACAGCTAGGAGGCAAACGCCCCCAGATTTTACACACCAGTCATAGATCTACAAACTATTAAAAAGTGTCCTGAAAAGCGGACACACAACAGTGACTCACTTAGACATATTGATATTGCATGATTAATAAATCATTGATAAATACTGTATGCCATCTTTACAGTACAGATCTGCATAAAAAGGGAGCAAAACATGCATTTCACTTTTGCGCATGCCCAGAAGCAGTACATCGTGCACGGACAGTTCATGCAGCGGAAGTTTGGGAAGGTGCTCTGCAAATAGAAAACTGTTGATAAATACAGATAAGGGTACCCCTCAGTGTACAATATGTATCTTAGCATGTGTAAAACATAAACCCTGGTCTTTATCAATGGCATGCCTGCATGTGAACGGGGCATGCATGCTCTCATGGCTCTCTTGTTTTCAGGAGCAATTACTTTTGCTTATGGTTCTCTTACTTTCAGTAATAATAAAAAAAAAATCTTTTTTGTCCTAATTATAGGAGATATCGTGCAGAATATAACAAACCTAGTCAATAATAAGTATATTTAGGCTATTTATATGTGTTCTTCCTGATGCTTAATCAAGAACTTCCTTTTTTGCCACCAAGCTAGTAGGTTTTTCAGACATTTATATCTCAGTGATGTGAACAGTTCGATCACAATAATTGGCAGTCTTGTGTCCTGTTGTGATTGAGATGGTCAGTAGGTGTTGGAAGTTGGACCAATACACCAAGATCAGTGCCTGAATCAGTCAGTGGAATAACACCATATTTGTTCTCCTAGTTGACTTACAATGCCTATCCGTGTTTTCAAGTAATATTATTCTTGAGTGCCACCTTACAGTTCATATTTTAAGATTTCCTGAAACATGTTCTTGATGATGGATGACAATGACATACGGTACTCACTGACACAACAAAGAGTTTAAGATGAATGTTAGGGACATGATAAGAAGAGTAATGTACTGCAATCACCATCTATTGAGCACTCTGATACCTACAAGACAACCTGGGGCCGTCTTACAGAAAGTGCCCCGGGGGCGCACAGGCATGTGCTTCCCTTCTTTGTGCACCCCAGTGAACTTTGGTATTACAGTTGGGCCCCATATGTTGGTGCGACACCTTTTGTAATACCAATAGTGCTGTCGCACAGCTCCATCTCAAGAGTTCATTCCCTCATTTGCACTGGGGCGTGCCCCCATGCCAATTAAGAAATTGCTTTGCCTCTGTGGCCACGCCTTATTATAGACGTGGACATAAAGGAAAAGGAGTTTTCAGGAGGTGAACCGAAAGTGAGTCACGAAAAGGTGGCACACTGTCAGTGCACCCCTTGATGACGGCCCCCTGGAGGGGGGGGGTAAAGGGTAGCATGGACCCTCCCAGACATCTCCTTGCAGGTGGGTGCAGTCACTCACTGCACCTGCCTGCAAAGGGATCTCTAATCCTTTCTTAAAGTGAAGGCGGGTGGCTGCCTACACTTTGAAACACAGAGCAGCTTTGAAGCAGCCACCCATATTTCCCTTGAATGCGCTGCCCCCAGAGCATCATGAGTTGGAGGCTGCCCTGAGAGCAGTACCTTCTCTGTAATAGGGCGCACTTTCCCTGTTTGGGCGCTGCATACTTACTTAAAGGTGGGCTATAGTACAAACAGGGATTGTGTGTATTACGTCTGATAAGGGCTTGGTACTCAAAAACAGTGCTGATTCAAGGAAAAAATGAAGGAAGACCTGGAATGTTGTCCTGGGAGATTAAAATAGACACAGATGTGCCGAACTTTTATGGTCCTTCTGATATTCTGCTTCATTTCCAAAATGTGAAATTATCATTGGGTGAACTACTCTTATCATCTGTCCAGTCTTGTGAAAGGTCAATGCTTATACTGCTTAATCCAACCACGCCTCCTCACATCACTCAGCGAGGCAGCACTGCCTCTTGATATGGCGGTGCACGTGTGGCTCAGGCTACTGCGCTTTGTACCCTCAAACTGCGGTGTTGACTGGCCCACATAGGGGTCTTTATGAATGATGGGGTTAGGTGTGCAAAACCCTCTGCCCGTGGCTATTCCATCTGCTGCCTCTCCTGATAATGCTGTAGCTGCCCACCTCCTCTGCCTTGCTGCACCTTGATGACTTGCAGCCCACATTCAGCCCCACTTCCAACCTCTGATCCTCCCAGTTGTATAGCTCCTCACTTTGCCCTGCTGGCAACTGAGTCCTTGCCTTTAGTTTTTCAGCTGCCCGAACTTTCCAAAACACCTCCCTTATTCTGCACCCCGCTCAACCCTTTCCCTTTGTAAGATCTAATATGGCTGCACCGCAATGACCGTGAGCCATAGCCACAAGCAGCAGTGCCACCTTGCTCCTAAACAATATGTGAGGAGGCGTGGCTGGATTAAGCAGTATAAGCAAGAATCAAGGTGAAGAACAATGAATGACCCTGTTGAAGAAGCTCCATGATAAGAGAGCATATTCTGTCAATGACATTTCAGCTACTTCTAGGTCTTACACTATTAGCACCAGACAGGATTTGTTATTAGAGATACTTCTGACCTGAAGTCCATCTTCCATGTTTATGACCTTAGAGTGACATTCTTAAAAGCGTCTCTCTCTCTCTCACTCCCTCTCTCTCTCTCTCTCTCTCTCTCTCTCTCTCTCTCTCTCTCTTCTCCCCTCCCCCCAGGCACACAAATAACACAACACACTGTATCCACTCCACTTGCTTATTTTGCCAGCTTGCATTAGCTTCCATTCTTTCTCTATCATCTGCATCCACAAGGCTGTAGACCGAAGCACCCCACTCTACCTGGCACACAAGATCACGAGAGCAACATGTCCTGTGGATCTGACAATCTGCACTGAAGCAAATAGAAAGCCTCAGGCCACATGTGCAGGAAGAAAAAGACAAGACAAAAAGCTTTATATTATGGACCAGGACCGGGTAATCTATTCCTACACTGATGTGACAAACTGCCTCCCTCTTCCACTTCCCTAGGATCTAAAGTCTCATAATTTCCAATAATGTCCTATGAAGGTCTTTGAAAAAGTTGCACCCCTGTAGCTTCCCCGTGACTGAACCACCCCCATTCCTCAACTGTCATCTCTTTCCCTGCCCTGCACCACTCATATGTCCTCTTCCCTCCTGCTACACTCTCCTTTCGTTACACTGTCTGCTCATTTCGTCACTCTGTTTCAAATCCTTTTGTTCAATACCTCACTACTTTGTAGCTACGTGTGTGTGTAAATGTGTTCTGCACATCCAGTGCATTTAAGAATTGCATTGTTGCATATAGGTAGGATATCAAATATTTGTAAGTATAATGTGCCGTATCAAATTGTTACCCTGCATTGATATCAAAAAGGCGTGAATAGGTGAAAGTCATTACCATATTGTGATGTATCTATCTGTAGTCACTCTTATGGTAGGACAGATTAAATAATGCCTATCCCCTATGACGTTATGACCCTGTGCATACCGTTTTACTCTCCTTTTGAGAGAATAGGTCATGATATTAAGTGGTTAAATAAGTGAATCCACTCTTTTTGTTTGTAGGTGTGTTGACTTCCTCGTCTAAAATTCTAGGAGGGAGTAAATTCTACATGTGTTTGGTGGAAACTTCCTGCCTTATGCTTTTTACACTGAAAACAAAATGGAAAAATACACCATGAGAGGGAAGTCCCTCATTTGCATGGGGCTTGGCCCCATGCAACTGAGGAAATCACTTTGCCCCTGAGCCCATGCCATATTACCGAAATGGGCGCAGAGGAAAACATGCCTTTAGGAGGCGCACTGGAACCCAGTTGGATTCCTCTATCCATACTCTCAAGGCCCACTAAGCTAACACATGGGGAACCCTTCTCCTTACCTGAGGACCCCATCTGTGCAGCACCTAACCTTACTTTGCTCACAGATGTCTCCCAGTGGGCAGCCAGTACCACCATGGCCAACATAGTGGTGTAGCTCAGTCCACCCTGGGGTGTGACTCCTGCTGCCCCTCCCCCATATCCCCAGGGGCAACTATGTCCACCAGGACAGCCAGCCACAGTGGCCACTGACAGATGTCAATGATGAGAGCCAGGCCTCTCTAAGCCCTGTGGCATCAAAGAGTGGGGGCGGGAGCCCCAATTGCCTGGCATCCTTTGTCCACTCTCTCTCCTGCTAGGTCAGGGATGGCAACCTGACACTGGCCCACCAGCCCGGAGGCTGGACAGGAGACTGGGGTGAGCTCTCCCACACCCTTTCCTCCCCTCTGGTGTCCTATACCCTCCACTGTGGAGAGGTACCCCCAGACTCTAGAATTGTGAGGGCACCTAGCCCTCCAACCCAGGGTCTGTACCCTTAGGCTAGACCTGTGCCTGGCAAGCCAGGACTTCTGGGGGAGTAACCCACCCCCCCCAAGGGAAACACCTTTCTCAGGTGTTGTGTGAAAGTCTGCTTGGCACAGGTCTCGAGCCTTTTATCTCTGTGACAATGCATGAAACCACCCAGGCCAGAAGTGGCCTCACCAGGGTCAGTCCTGGGGTGCTCTGACCTCAGAGCCGACAACTACTGACCCGCTGGTCCTCCCACTGGGGATTGTCCCTTCCCTCACTCCTTTCTCTGGACTTCTGTATCCTCCCACCTGGAGTGGAACTGCCAGACACCAGAACCGGTGGGACGCTGGCAACATCTACCCACCCTCAGGGACTCTCTTGAAACTATGGGATCCCCCTCAGTTAATGGCCTCCCAGTACAGACTAGACCACTCCCCTGGTGTTCACTCATGGAACCAACCAGCCTCTGGGGCTGGGTTTCGGGCACCCTGGAACTCAGCCCACCCCCACTTTTCGGTAACAGGACATGGGACCCTTCACCCATCGCCCTACACTTAGACCTATCTGGGCTACCACAAACCTCCAGCACATCCCAGGGTTGGGGAAAACCTGAGCCACCCCCTTCAGGATTACTCCCAAAAGCCTCATCAGACCGTCTGGAATCCACAATAAGGTCTGCCTCCAGCACTAGCTCGCTGGGGTCAGAGAGCTCACACTCCTCCAGGTGTTGGCATAGTTCTGAAAACAGGGACTGAACATATGCTCTCCAAAAATCAAATCACACAGCCCCTCACGGGTGTCAACCATACTACCATTCACCTCACTATTCAGTGGCCACCCCATCACCCACCTGAAACTAGTGAGACAGAGTCTGACTGTTTCTATCGTTCAACCCACACTCTTCTGGGAGATCTCCATACTCACAAACCACAGCTTTTACAATGGGGGAACCCCTCTCCCTGCACCTCTTATCTAGAGTCACTAGGAATAGGATCCCGTGTGCTAGCTCCCCAATCTACCTCAGGGACCCTGTGCATCACTGGAGATACCTCATAAACCTGAACCCCCTTGTGTACGTCAACCCCATCCTTCAAATCATTCACCAAGTCTCTGGATGCGTGCACTTCTTCCTCAGAACTGGACAAAACAATTTTGCTGCCACCTTCTGAGCTAGACTACGCCCTCATGGTGTCCTCCTCCAGCCCAGCCAAGCTCAGTTCATGAGTGAAGAGCATTTCCTGTTCCTGGGCTCTCTCAGTCCTCATGAGTTGCTAGTCGAGCTCTCTTAGCCTCCACTCACAATCGAGACTCCATTCCTCTCTCCCAGGGCCACTCCCCTCTCTTTCAGAGAAGTCCTCCTCCTCAGTATCATCTGGTAGCATTGCTTCCCAGTGTGTTTCCACATAACAATACAGGGCTGCCTCAAGATCCTGCCTTGTGGATCTTCTCTTCACAGCCAGACCCTTTTCCTTGCAGAAAACTTTTAGCTTTGTCATTGTATAGATGTATAGGTAACAGAAGTTGATTTAAATTTTTCAAAGCCTCACAGGTCCAACAACTAAGCAGAATTCCACATATCAACAACAAATCCAGGAGGACAGCAGAAAGGAAAAAAACAGTATGTGGTTGTGTAATTGTCTGCACTCAATAGTAGTGTACACTAATCACTGTATGTCAAGTACAAACACAAATCTAAATCCCACCGCTGCCACCAAAGTTAGAAATGGGAGTCTCTAGTTGGAAGTGGTTTGCACCCAGTCCAAATATGCACCTGTCCTTCTAGTCTGGATAAGGTAGTTACACACAGATAACCCCTGCTCACCCCCTGGTAGGTTGGCATGAGCAGACAGGCTTATCTCAGAGACAATGTGTAAAGCATTTGTACATAATACACATGGTAGCACAGTGAAAACACTACAAATGGACACCACACCTGTTTAGAAAAATAAAGTATCTTTATCTAAACCAACTAAGACAAAAATAACAAAAATCCAACATATACAACTCAAAATATGACTTTTAAAAGGTTTCAAGCAATTCGGTCAATAGAAAACTATGAATGCGTGACTTTTACACAAAGTACCTCAAATGCATCAAAATCCACAAGGCAAGATAGCCGTAAAGAAGCGAAGCGTCGGAAAACACAGATGTGTGTCAGTTCCTAAGGCCTTGGGGAGGCAATGAGACAGTTCTGTTTCAAGCAGAAGTGATGCATCAAATCCAGACTGTAGGGTGTAGGGGGAAGTGATGCATCGATTCCAAGACAGTTCTAGTCTGCGGGTGCTGCATCGGAGATGCGAGGCGCACAGGTATAATGTATGGAAATCCTGGATGTGCTGGGATTCGATGCGGTGGCGGCAAACAAGCACTGCATCGTTTTCTTCAGCTGCAATCCCATGACACATCGTTTCTTGTGGCCGCACAGCAGGGCCTGCATCGGAGTCAGTGCTGTGGTCTCGGACTTTGTGCAGAACTCGGCATCCCAATGTCTGAATTTTCTCAACAACCACACGAGAAGGACAAGCGCAACCTCGGAATCCACAATCCGCATACACATGCAGGACTACCCCAAATGCACATGTCCCACTAAAAGTCCCCGAGCCCTGAAGAAGACCTTCACCAACAAAAGATATAAGGCCCAACGCGAAGGTTGAAACACATCCCCGTACACAGTGGTGTGGTAAATTATGACTTCACCGAGCAATAGTTAAAGATCTCTAAACATCGCGAGCGTGGAAAATAAACCCCCCGGCGAGATTGTCAATGCAGGGAGGTCAGGTTTCTCATTGTGAGTGGTCGCGTATGCTCACAACCGCTCGTGATGAGAAACTACCAGTTCGCGTTGAGAAAGCTGCCGCTCGAGTACAAATCTACTTGAGCGGCAGAACACGACTGCTTGCACTGTATATGATGCCATTTGCAATGATTGCACAGTGCGGACAAGCATCCGGCACTGTGCAATCATTGCGAACAGCATTTCCCTACCGCACAACACGTGGCTACGCGTAGCGTGCGTAGTGCAAAGTGCGACTAAGCGAACTACGCCCAGGGGTAATTTTTATCCCATAATCTCAAATTCCTTTCACACACATTGCTATAAAATGTTCAATGTTGCTTTTTTATATATATTCATTTCCCTAATCTGCAAATAATATTTCATTTTCTAAACAGTCATTGACCTCTTGAGTAGGAGTGGGGGGCCAATAGAAACGCCCCTTCTACATATCGGAATGCTATTTATTCCCAAACCAAATTAGTGATTCAGTAAGATTCTGTAACATCTGAACAAATCGCTATTTGGCTTTGGGGAATGTAAAAATTCCATTTTGCAGTCAGATTTGCTCCGATTTGATAAACCTGACATTTACCGGCCTCAAAATTGCTTAATAGATGAGGGCCATAAATCTTATACCTACAGCAAGAAACTGCACCCAAACTGTAGAGCTATTTCAGCTTTCGTCGAAACTTGTGAGCTGGGCCCTGCTAAGTATGAAGTGCGAAACTGTTTCAAGTGTAAAATATAATATCAAATTAGATTTTTTAAACTGAATACTGTGCTTTCCTGGTGCACTTTCAAGCTCTTTTTTTGCATGGCTTAACAACCCAACATTCTGCTCAGCGTGAGGCTTTGTTGTTCATTAACGTTGCAGTTGTGTTTCTCCGAGCAAATGTAAGCTAATTGATGTGAAATGAACCATTGAAGCATCGAAACCGCAGACATAATAAGTACAGCATCACGTGCAGGGATTTTAGTCACTAAATTCCTTAATGGAAGAAACATAATTTTCATTATGTCCTCAAAGTCAGATTTTTTTCTTGAGGAAAATTACATTATCATCTAATCAGTTGGGGTCACAATACAGGATTGTCACAAAAGGGTTTTCTGATCGCTTGTTCAAGTGTGATACCCATGGGTGCCATTATCAACAGTGAATGTTTGGAAACAAAGCGTATTCCAGCATTCAAAAGGCATACATTTTTTTCATTTTGAAACTCTATTGGTTATGCTGAGCCAAGAAAAGTACGCACTTCTTTGAATGCTGGAGAAAACATGAACAAAACCAGAACTTTTGTGTTGAGAGACAAGGAGGGATGTGAAACGATGACCACTGCTTCATGGTGCCCTTTGTCTCATCAGGTTGGTCTTTCTCTTTTTAGGTCTCGCCTACAAAGAGCTTTGGTTGTCTGCAAGATATTTCAAATTAGCAGCACACTTACACATGCATATATGCAGTACAGAAGCATTGGGTTTTGGTCACCCCCTTCTGCCATTGACTGTTTGTTATTTTTTAGAAGTCTACAACACAATAGCCCAGTTTGGTGATCCCCAGACCAACCCTCGAGGAGGGAGAGAGAAGTTTATGGATAACTTGGATAAGTATCACTTTAACACAATAAGGTATCCCACATCCAGAAGTATACTCAAAAAAATGGTTTTACTAAGAGGTACACCTTGCTTCAGACAATCAAAAGGTTTTGTTAGCCCCTCACCCACTCTATTAGTGGCATGCTTCATCATCGGGCCATCATCCAGGTCCCTAAAAACCAGGATGGGCTCGACCATATTCCAAGAAGCACTTTGAATATTATCACAGCCGAAGTCTTGGTAAAGAATAAAAATACCTTGAATATAAAAAAATAAAGGGGCATGTTGGGGAGGATATGGTAGGGATACAATGGCCCCTTGCCTTATTAATTGGTCGACATATTTCAGCTCTATTCTCATAAGATTCTTTGGTGCAGGGCTAGCAAGATGTCCTGGAATTCATTTCATGTCAACCTGCCAAATCAGATAGGACATACAACATGTAACATATAAACAAGCAATTATAGGGTCTACGCGCCCAATTGTAGAGACTGTTTGTCTTGATTCCCTATTTTGGAACCGTATTATGCAACATGGGAGGTGGGGGGACATGTCCCTGTAGTCACACAATCATCAAGGGAGCCATGTCACCTCTGACCTTATTATATCCCCGTTCTCCTTCCAGACCCTCTAAAGGAGTACCCTAACAATATGTCAGCATGTTTTATGCCCTATTCTCATAGGGCTCTTAGGTCCATGGGTTTCGAAAGGACTAGCAAGATGCCCCAGGATTCATTTAATGTAAACCCATCTAATCAGAGGAACATACAACATGTTATAAATAAACATGCAATTATAGGGTTTAGTCGCCCAATTGTAGAGACTGTTTGGCTTCAGAGGAGTCGGTAGGAGAACATGAATTTCTGCTATAGGTGCACTGGAGCAGATTTATAAGCATGTTAGAATTACATTCATGGGCACTACACATATTACACATAAGATAAAAAGAATCTGGTTTGTGACTTGCAATACATGACACCTCATGTTCATACGTCCAGACCACAACCATTCGTTTCTGTGAAAGCATTCAATTTCTGAGGATCTTGGTGTATGTCACAATACCAAACACAAAAATATCTAACTACAAAAACAATAAAGATCAAAATATTGATAGCCAATCTATTGATGTTCTCTACCAATAATGTAAACTTAAATATATACTCAAAACTCAATATATCCAACTCAAAAAATCTCTTTCTTGGGGATCTTAACCTCCATTGGAATGATACCAATGACCCCACCATCTCCCTCCTCACTACACTTCTTGAAATCAACGAACTCAAACAACTCTGCCAATCTCCAACTCACACTAAAGGATCCATACTTGACGTCATTCTGTCCAACGATGATCTGACTTCCGTTACCAACATCATCCCCACTGACTGGTCCGACCATCACCTTATATTCTTCACCATTGCTACCTCAGCAAACCTCCCTGCCCCAAAAAACTACCAGACCTAAGAAATTAACCAGAAACCTAAAAGGCATCCCCCCAGGAGTTCTACAATCGAAACTCCAAGCTCAACTTCTTCTCATTCCCCCCTCCCAAAATGCGAATGAGCTCACTGAACTATTTAACAATACTGTTACAAATATTCTTGACCAACTAGCCCCGCCTAAACTCAAAAACCAAAGAAACACCCCCTCAAACTCTTGGTTTAATACAGAGATAAATAATGAGAGACGGGCACTCAGACTGTCGGAAAGAACCTGGAGACACCATCCCTCACCCTCCCATGTTGCACTTCTCAGACATGCCAGATCCACTTACAAAAAACACATCCTCAAGGAAAAAGCATCCTTCTTCCGCACTCAACTTGACCGTGCCAAAAACAGACCCAGGGAACTCTTCAAAATCATCCGAAACCAAACTTCCCCCGCAACTCCAAATATGACAGCCTCATCAGACAGATGTGAAGAAATTGCCCATTTCTTCTCGGAAAAAATTGCCAAAATTGACCAATCATTCCTTCCCACACAACTATCCTCCAACTCCCAATCCAATCCTGTCTTCACATCTAATATCTACTCAACATCCCCCCTTCCAGACGACACACACTCTCCTCTGCTCTCTTTCCTACCGCTCCACAGCGAGCCTCCTCACCCGCCCATTTCCATACCCCCCCACTACTCCACAGGCCTCTCACCTTCCACATCTCCAGTAACAAACTCCCCTAAATCTCAACTTAAGAACAATGCTTCCTTGCTCAACTTTCTCCCCGTCACTGAGCTTGAAGTCCTCAATATAATTGGCAATCTAAAACCGTCCTCCCACACAAAAGACCCAATACCCTCCAACCATGTCCCTGCCCTTAAGCACATCATCACCCCATTCTGGACCAAAATCATCAACACCTCTCTCTCCACGGGCTGTGTCCCCTCCTCCCTTCAGCTTGGTCAAATCTCGCCCATAATCAAAAACCCCAATGCTGACCCCAATGACCTAAATAATCTCCGCCCCATCACTAACCTCCCACTTCTCTCAAAGGTACTTGAAAAACGTGTCCTACTTCAACTAGACAAACACATAGAAAATTTCAACCTTCTCGACCCCTTTCAATCTGGCTTCAGAAAAGGCTGCAGCACCGAAACGGCAATGCTCAATGTCATTGATGACATCCATCAATCACTTGACAATGGCAGACCTGCCTTCTTATCCTTCTTGACCTCTCTGCAGCATTCGATACAGTCAACCATTCAGCCCTACTTAATGTGCTTAGGAACTGTTTCGGCCTTAATGGCACCGCCTACAAATAATTCATCTCTTATCTACAACACCGTACTCAGCAAAGCAAAATTCAAAACGGTCTCTCTACCCCCACTCCTGTCTCCCTTGGAGTCCCCCAAGGATCTATTCTCTCTCCCTCCCTCTTTAACCTCTTTATGGAACCCCTCACCCTCATTCTTAACCAAGCAGGCATAAATTACCACCTCTACGCCGATGACACTCAAATCTATTACAAAATTAAAACTCATGCTGACATCTTACACCTGAACAACACCCTTACCAAGATCCAAACCTGGTTCCATTCCAATCATCTCAAACTCAACCCTAACAAAACCGACATCATTCTCTTCTCCCCCAAAAATAACCCTCTACCCGTTCAAACATGGATCCCTGACCTCAATGCACTCAATTGCTCACTCACCCTGTCCAACTCCGTCAAATCTCTTGGCATCACTATCGACAACACCCTAACCCTTAATGTTCACATCAAAAACTCTGCCAAAGGAGCCCTCTTCACTCTGTCACCTCAAGAAAATTAAACCATTCATACCCACCGATGATTTCAAACTTGTAGTTCAGTCGCTTGTTCTGTCACGTATTGATTATGGTAATGCCATCCTTAATGGAATCCCCAAAGTACACCTAGCTCCAATCAAAGCTGTGCTCAACCTTGCTGCAAGGCTCATCACGGACTGCAAACGCTTCGATCATATATCCCCGGCTCTCAAATCTCTTAAATGGCTCCCTATCGATGGCTGATCTGCCTACAAAACCGCCTGCATTACTCATAAAGTCCTCCACCAACACACTCCGCATTACCTCTCAAAGAAACTCCACACTGCGGGCTCCACTCGACCTCTGAGAAGCACTAACACCCTACTCCTAATCCCACCTCTGCATAAAAAGAAAGCTACACAATCTCGTTCCTTCTCTGGCAATGTCCCTATTATCTGGAATGTCCTCCCAAAAAACCTGCGCTGTAATCCCTCCTATTCTAGTTTCAAAAAAGACCCACCTCCTCAATTATTATTGGGGTTCCTAACCTCTGTCCTACTCTTGATTCCTTATCTATCAAACGATATTTTGTTCAGTAATTTTATACCCTGTTGTCCTGTTTCACCATTTCCCTAATTACTTAAATGTATAGCTCCTGCCACTGTTTATTTATTCTGGTCTTGTATAATGCTCATGTTGCCTGTACTTTGTAAATTATTGTTGCATACCTTTCATATGCTTTTATACCCTATGTGCCTTATACTATCCTTATCTTGTAAAGCGCTCTGATACCTCTGGGTCTAGCCAGCGCTATATAAAACCTTCAAAATAAATAAAATAAATACAAAAAAATAGACAGTAAAAAATATAGTAAGTATTCATCATCATAATATCTATTTTCGATTTAAATCAAAACCGTAAAAGAGAAGTCCATAATTACAACAGTTAAAACCCCAGTAATGATCTTTTTGTTACAGCACCATTTAAAAAACATGCCATATAAAAACGTAAACATTTTGACAAAGGGATGAAAAAAGGTTGCCCAGTTCCCCATAAAAAACACAGAATATTGTAAAGAGCATAGTATCTTGTTGAGAAGTTGAGTAACAACCACAAGGTCCTAGGTTTTGAATTTGAGACCAACCTATCAGAATTGCCAATAGGGAAAGAAGCAAATTTAACATGAACTTTGATAATAAGAATCGATGATTGACATTTGCGACTGTGATGAGATAAAGCTCAATAGACAGTGACTTTTTAGGTAGAACATAAGATTTTATGGAGTGTTTTTGTATTTCCAGTATTTCTATTATGTCCCTTAGATATGATAAAAATTTGCTTTTAGCCCAGCTCAAATCTGATTTGCTGATGACCTCTGTGTTCAAAAACAACTTTAGGCGTAATATAACACGCATGAAGCCAAGCAACATGAAAAAAATATTAAATCAAAGTAAAAAAGTCTAAACTATTCTAATTATTCCAATCTTACAAACATTTTATAAAATATATATATTTGTGGGGTTTTGACTTTTACTGTTCTAACTCCGGTTCGACTAAAATACGAGAACTGTACATAATTAAAGAATATGATTTAATATTCTAACTCCAATCCCCAAAAAATTAAGGAATATGGATAACTAAAATTGTTATGATTTATTACTCAAACTATAATCTCACAAATTATGGAGAAAGTCCATTAATTGTAAGTCACATGTACTGCTGTAACTCCAACCCAACTAAATTTAGGGATATTGCACAGATGAAAGGGGTGAAATGTACTATTTTAGTTCAAGTCCTTCACACATTGGTGAAAGTTCATAAATCAAAGGGAGGGGTGAGGTTTAATAATCCAGCTCAAGTACACCATTAATTTCTGAAAGCACATAGATTACAGTGGGGGATTTATGCAAAGTGGATTATTGGTAGGGGTAAATGTACATCTACCTCTAGCAATAAAGCCACTAACACAAACTATGGCTCAGAATCGGTCTCAGAAAATTATTCCCATGCTCAACCATTGGTAGCTTGGCTGAGAGCAGGCAGGCTTAAATTCATAGTCAGGTATATAACCTATTTAAAAACATCAATTCAGTAAATAATTAGGACACATCACACAATAAAAATCAACAACAATTTATAAAAATAGGAAATATTTCTCTATCTTTAAAATAACACCAAAATGAAATAAAATCCACTTTAGGGAACCAGAGATATGAATTTTTAAAGATTAAACATTGGGTCACCTCTGAACGTGAAAAAGTAAAAGTTTGAGGCTGACCGCGATGGAGCCCTTGTCGGATACACTAAGGGGCCGATTCCGACCCGGAAGGGCACCGAACGCGATCCGGCTGGAAAAACTACGAGCCGTATACGTGTTTTCCGCCCGACTCATACAGCTGTACGAGCGAGCCAGTACGATGCGAGCTACATGAAATTCACCGACCGAGTCGTTTCCGGGTCCGAAAAGCTCCGTACGTCTCGGTCGTAAGCTAACCGTGGCATGCAATGGATGCGATTCACGACTGAGCCAGTGCGATGCACGTGTCGGACAGCCTGTGCGAGCCGGATTGTCCGGAGTCGGACCCCCCGACACCTGCAGTTGTATGACTCGCACATGGGGGGAGATACATGGGTCTCCCCCACACAGGCATGTACGGCGCAGATGGCACCGACGCGTACCCACTCTAGGGGGCGCACTTGTTCGAGACGTACCCATTCAGTCAATGGGAGCGCATGTACGCGTCGTACAACTGGCTCCCTTTAACTTCTATGGGAGTCTGACCGAACCGAATCCGACAGCATACGTGCGCATCGTACTCGCTCGGTCGGACTGTAGGGGTCCGGCTCGGTCAGAAAACACTCCAGATCCGACTCGGTGCTGACCTCGGTCAAGATTTTACTGGAGGATTTCTCACCAGACGTCATGAAGCCTCCTCAAGCAGGCCGGATTCAGGGGTTCAAAGTGTCCAAAACACAATCCAAGGGTCTGGAATCTCCAAGATGGTCCTTGAAAGGTTGGGACCACAATTCCCAAAATGCACCTGGTCGACACCCTTAAAAGTCCACTGGATACACTCCAGGCAGGGGACTCTTGGTGGAGTTGATGCAGGTGAGCTCTGTTAACCTGTAGCTTGCAGGGAGCCCACTCTTTATTCCTCTTAAAACAAGGTACATCCAAAGGGCTGTAGTTCCATATAATGCACTGGGCACAGTCTTTTCAGAATGCAAGGCCTGATAGTGCAAATCAAGTTTCCAGCTTAGCATCCCTGCTTTATTCCTCTTGAAGCAAGGTACATCTAATGTGCTGCAGTACCAGATAATGCAGCAGGCACAGTGTTTTCAGAGTGCAGGGTCTGATGGTGCAAATCAAGTTTCCAGCTTGGCAATCCTTCTTCTTCTCTCAGTCTCAAGCAGCCGAGCTGAGAGGCTCTGTCCCTCTCAGATACTTATTCCAAGTACTCTGGGTCAAGCAGGAGCACACTCCTGTCCAATGAGGTGCAGGGCAACACCCCAGGGTATGCCCACATGCTCCAAAGTGTGGCACCATATTCTCCTGACACAGCCACCCCTGGGGGAGACCCTGGGGCACCTAATAAGCCCAAGCAATGTAGTTTATTAATTTGTAAGTGCCCCCAAACACCAACACAGAGTTTGGGTACACATTGCATTTTAAAAGCAGTCCTGCAACACAGGCCTGCTTTTAAACTGACCTCAGGCTTCAGCAGTGCACACATGCAAGTGCAGAAAGGCTGCTGGCCTCTAACCTGCCATGCCCTATTATATACTAGGGACTGATAGGTAATTTCAAACCCCCTGCCCTATTATGCACTAGGGCTCATCAAGGAGGCAATTGTAGGGGTACCCTAACCCATTGTATACCCTAGTGTATGTAGGTGTTTTCACTGTGTTCTAAGTGTCTTTTTAGCATTGCACTGATTCTGGGCCTGGTTAGGCAGTGACCAGGAACAGTCAGAGTCAGTTACCACCAGTACCAGTCAGCAAAAAAATGAGGGTACCCAGGATGACTTTGCAACAGTGACGTTTAATAATCTAACTTCAATCTCACAAACATTAGGGAAGTCCATTATCAGAAAGGTGAGATTTTCTGTGCCATTCCAATCCAACTAAAATTCAGGAAAGTGCATAAATGAAAGGGCTAAGATTTACTTGGGTGGTTGAGATTTACTATTCCCATTTCAATCCAAGTAAAACTGAAGAAATAATACAAATAATATTAATATGATTTACTATTTTAACTACTGTCCAATGTTATTGAGAGAAAGTACATAAATAAATGTGGGTGAGAATTGCTATTCTAACTCCAATTGCATAAACATTATGGAAACAGTTTAAGAAGAGTAGTAAGATGTTCAATTCTAAATTCAATCCAACAGAAAATGGGAAAGGCGTTAAGTGAAATAGGGGAGATTTACTACTCTAACTCCAATCCAAATTAAATTGAAGAAAGTGCATAAATTAAAGGAGTGGCAATCACCATTCAATTTCCAGTCCAAATAAAATTGGAGAGTGTTTCTTACTTTGGGTGAGGTAAGGAATTGTGTTATTTGTTCTCTAGATTAACAAATAGTATTTACATTTTATAAAAGGGTTGGGTTGTTAAAATAAATTACATAGAACTAAAAATATTAATATTTAGTATTTTTGTTTTGTAAATATCATGCTTTTATTTAATACAAACACACTAATGTACGCACTACAAAAACAAACTGCAAACTACAAGCCAAAGTTCATATGAACAATGAATCTTATAACAAACATATAGATTTCTAAATTTGAATCTTTTAATGTTTAACATTTTTACACAAGCAAAAATTTAAATAAACCATTTTGTTTTAAACCACAAAGACAAGAATATTAAATCTATAAAAATGTAAAAATATTAAAAGAAAAACAACTTTACAAACAAAGCCAAAGCTCCAGTAAACCACAATATAAATAGACAAATGTGTAATGCCCACAATACATTTTTTAAAGTATTTGAATATATTTTTGATAATAGTTATTTCAAAATTGTTAAATTGAAAAAATGTTAATTAAATAATTCATAAACAAACAAAGCACACATGTTTGACTCACCAAAAGTACCCAATGTTTAAGAATAAAAAACATCAAGTATGGTATTTAGAATGGAATTCCCCACAAATAAAACTGCATCTGCCCTAACCCTCAACAAACCCCACCACCCATTTATAAAATAATCTTACATTTAGAACCTAAAATAAATTAACCTTAGTATAGGCAACATATTTACACACATTTGTATTGTAATATAACACTTTATAAATATGATGTAGACATTGATATTAAATCCACAATTTTCATTTGTAAATGAAGTGCTACCCAATATCTCTGAAGGTAACCCAAAACCTGAAATAAATAGAACAAAAAAAAAAACATAACAGAAACCACATATGAAATCAATAATTGAATTTAAAATGTATGTATATAATCATTAAAATTACAAGAATAAAAATCGCTCTGGTGTATATCATGATATTCAATTAAGTGATATTGTTAACATCAATATTATTGCAAAAACTATATATATATACATCTATATATATATATATATATATATATATATATATATATATATATATATATATATATATATATATATATATATATATATATATAAAAAAATACCCTTTCAGGCATAGAGTGACGAATAAATTATGCAAAAAAGATTGGCTTGGTTGGTATTTTACCAATTCAAAGCTGTAATACTTGGCTTGGTTGGTATTTTACCAATTCAAAGCTGTAATACTGTGCCTGGAGTGGTAAATGGCTTTTGTCATTTTACAGTTCGGCAAGGACAGCACTGTGCTAGTCCTATGCTTAAAGACTTTGCTGTAGAAATGGCAAAAGACTTTGTCCATTTCTATCTCGGCGTGGATAGCACTGTGCTAATCCTATGCTTAAAGACTTTGATAGAAACGCAGACATTTGAGGTGAGCAGATCTAGAGTGTCGCTGGTGTTGAGAGTGCGCTATACAGGAGCTGCTTTCCACCTAAACTTGAGAACTACTCAGAGTTCTCTGCTTCTTATATATATAGATATATATAGAGAGATATATATAAATATATATATATATATCACTTGGAATCTCCTCCTTTGTAAGACGACATGAGGGACACAGCGGGGCTCAGTGAGATTGTTTTAATTCCTTTCTGGCATGACGCGTTTCGGTTAGAAAACCCTTTTCAAATTCCTTGGGGGTCTGGGTTTGCTATTAAGGTGTCTTTAAACAGTCCTGCTCCTTCCTTCATAGCGACGGGAGCACACCTGACACAAATTCACTCCGGAGGCCACTCGTGCAGTTTGGGATGGAAAACTGCAACTCCCATCATGCAGCTTGTTGTTCAGTCGGGACGAATGTCACCTCAAGCCTGGATTTTCAATAACTCACAGTGAGTTCAAGGCTGAATTCGAGCGTGGTCAGGTATAAACACCGGTGCTGTTGCTGGTAAAACCTTCACACTTGCCCCAACTTCCAGCCGCACTTTCCCAATTACAGCATGACTGCAGATACTGGTACAGTGACCGCATCTCTCCATGCAGTGATGGACTGTCAATGGACAGCAGTACCTCTGCTTCCTTGGGTCGGGTGGCGGTTCTTGGTATTCCGATACCTCGGATCCTTTTCCTTTGATTTGTCACTGCAGACCAAGAACGCTACATGGAAGGGTCCCCCTGCGTGTCACTGGCAACACGCCACACATAACCTGGAATCTCCTTCTTTGTGAGAAGACATAAGGGACACAGCGGGGCTCAGTGAGATTGTTTTGATTCCTTTCTGGCATGACGTGTTTCGGTAGAAAACCTTTTTCAAATGCCTCGGTTGTCTGGGTTTGCTATTCATATATTCACAAATATACTGTCTCCTGTCATAGTCAATCTTTACATGGAACCGCTTGGTGAGCTACTAACAGATAACTCCTAATCTGGCGGGCAGCCGGTAGTCGACTTTGGATGTGCGGGCGGTGGCCTACGGCTCTGCTCCTGCACTGCCAAAGTCGTAATCAGCCCCTTAAGTATGTCCATAAGAGACATTGTAGAAACCTGCATAATAGCAGAACATTTTTTTAAGGACTCTCTTAGTGACATTTAAAAATGATGGGTGTTTTTTCTACAGACTCAATGGGACTCTTTTATCGACCTCAGAAGAATGAAAGACTGGGTTGCCTCACCAGAATTTTCACCTTTTACCATATGGTCAAACAGCAATACTGGCAGTGGATGTATTAGTCTGGTGACATACCAGGGTATTGTAATATATTCTCTGATTTCTTGATATTTAAACATCTTATAATTAACTGAAAAAGCTACTACTTAAAAAAGAGCAATAAACGTGAGAGTGGTTCCCATCTGTGAGTATCACACAAAGTTCACTTAGGGATTCCAGTCCATTTTGACCATAATAAAAGCTTCAGTTATCACGATATAAACTTTGTTATTTGTCCTTCCACTAAGGGTCGCTCTTTTCCAAACACCTGTAAACGTCAGAAAAGAAGAAGCAGCTATTTTTGTAAGGAAACTTTTTTCGTTTGCTGTTTCCTGTGCCCAAGTCAATACCCTCGATTCAAGTTCAAAATGCTTTAATTTTGTTATCAGACAATCATAACCATGAATCTGCATAAAGTAAAAAAAATGCAGTAGTTTGTTAGAAAATATTTTTCCTCGTTTAAGATTCATTACACCTGACAAATGACTGCTCCAGGATGTTTTCAAATTGAGATATTGGAAAACATATGTTTCAAAATGCTATGTAATTCCCCTCTCCTTACCACATAATTCAGCCAACCCTGCCACAAAGTGCAGAATCCATTCACCCATAAATCTAGTGGACCTGGTTTAACCACAGAACAGCTCAGTGCTGCACATATTTAAATCTTAAATGTCAACACTGAATTTTTGGTGTTCAAATGTATTGCTCTTGAAGGCTTTCAATACTTGGAGGTTTGAGGTCGAGCTGTTATGTGCTGTTGCAGTTATTTGTACAAATAATGACGTTTGAGTAGCAGTGTGGTGTGTGAGTAGCAACGTTTTGGCCACAATGCCTACCAGCTGCATGCTTAGATTATATATGGGAATTTTTCTTTCCTATTCTCATATCCTTTTCTTCCTCTTCTCTTTTCTTCCTTTTATTTTCTTCTTTTCTTTTTTTCTCTCCCCCTCCCCATCATTTCCTCCACTTATTTCCTTTTTCTTTTTATATAAAAAGGATATATATAATTAATATACCTCGATTTGTATTATCTTCTTCACATTAGAAGTAATCCAACTATTATATAATCTTAATTGTTATTAATATGTATTTTTTTTGCATCACTATTGTACTTTTATCTTCTTTTGAATCTTCAATAAAAAATATTTAACAAAAAAAAGATTATACATGGGATCTTCTGGAAGCCTTAAAACTTTATGTGGTCTATGAGATCTCCTTCTTTCTCCTTTGAGGCTCGGGTTCGAGTGAGTGCAGAGAGAGAAATCAACGGTGGCACCAGCAGTGTCCAACCTAACTTCAGTTTTTCAGAATAACCTTCTGAATGTAAATAAATTTGCCTTCGATTCCTCGTATGCAAAAGTATTCTATATGGATATCCCTAAAATCGGACATTGATCCAACAGTCTTATTGCTACATTGGACACCTATGACCGTTATAAAATGCCAGTTTCAGACCTAGCAGTATATTACTGCACATACATTATTTAGAAGTTGAACATATTCAATCACATTAGTAGTTGTTTTATATGAGGACCAAGTAACTATGATCCCAGAGACACTTAGGGGTTGATTACGAGTCCAGCAGTCCATGGGACCGCCAAACCCGTGGTAGTGGTCCGACCACAACTGCACTGCGGGACCGACCACAGTATTTTAACTGCGGTGGAAGTACCGCCACAGGATCACCGGCACTGCCAGGATCAAGGATTCTGTTGGGCCGGCTGTCTGCAAATTAGCAGAAATATGCTGGTGGTGTCGCAGCAGCACCACTTAGCATATTTCGATTTGCCTCACCACTATGAGCCTGCCACAAAAAGGGTGGTGGTGAGGTAACTAAGGGGGCCCTAATAGGCCTCAGGGCCCAGGGGGTGCATGTAGGGGTGACATGTAGTGCCCCCCTGTATTTGCAGCACCAGTTCCTGCACAGTATGGCATATGTGCAGGAAGGTGCAGTCGGCGCTCTCAGAGTGGCGGTCTGCAAGTCAGGTTCTTTAATGCGCCTGACAGACCACTGCGGTCAGAGCGCCACAGGACCAGGCCAGACCAGGATTTAACTCCTAAAGTAGCAGGCGATTACACCATGGGTTTGGTGGGCCCACAGAGGACAGCGCAGAGCACCATCCGGTGTGAGACCGCCAAACTCATAATCAAGCCCTAAGCAGAATGGTTCACCCAATGAGGGCCCAAGTGCTGTAAATAGCAGGCGCTGTATCATAAAGACAGCACAAAGGCACAGGATGGAGCCCTACATCTATTTTCAAAGCAATTATGCTCTCAACAATGGATGCACTGACTTGAAAATGTCATAAATTAGTGTATGACTTGGATTAAACACAGCAGGGAAACAAAGAGCGTGGATGCCGCGTTGTGTTTCCGAGATGTTTTTGAACTAACTGCTCAAATTGCTTAATTTACTTTATGGATTTTGCCTGGATTTTGGAGAAAACAGGCTCCCAGCTCCAGTCTGTGCGCGTGAACAGTGCACACGATGCTGCCACTGATGTTACTGTTACCCAATTATATAGTAAGTACACAATTTACCAACCTGTTCTTGCAAAGGATTCAAACTCAGCCTCAGAAGCAAGGAACCTTGCCAAAAATGTAACTTGTAGAGCCCGATTCATAATATGCATTTTGGAGCACATAAAATAGTATTCCAGTAGTACTCCGTCTTATATACATATATTAAAACATGCAATTTATAAACCTATGTCCTCGGTGTTCCTCCCTCATCTCTTCTAACTTTTCTATATGGAGATCTCCACTTATGTAAACATGGGATTTAGTGGTTAGAATGGGAGGGCAAGGGGGAAGGGTCTGAAACTGGGGGGCCATTTCTTCAAATATGGTGAGGATAAAGGAAATATAAGAGGGGTCTAGGGAAGGATATGACACCCACTCACAACAGTGCAAGACAATTACTATTATCAAAACACTTCTGAACCTACCACAGCCTTAATAATGACACAACAGGCTTAAATGCGCTCCAGCCCATTCCTTGGAATAAGTCAAGCATGACACATGATCAGCCACTGGTACTGCAGCACAGTCCTATGATTATGTATATGTGGTTGTGTGTTTTACAATGAAATAAACTTTTTTTACTCAGGTTACACAGTCTAAACATTGTTAGAGTGAAACCGCTGTGTGAACATTAAAAAAAGGCGGAATCTCAATACAAAGGGCACATGGTCTAGCCTCGGATTTGCTTGTCTACTGCAAGCCAATGAAGGTCGCGAAGGAGACCAGACACAGATTTATGTTTCAGAAGCTGGCGGCAGAGTTCTGGCCCCCTTGAAGACTTCTTCTTGCAGCCTTATCTGCACCAGATGCAGAATGCTGCCATAGTCCAGGCTTGATAGGATCGAGGCCTGAACAACTGTCCTTTGTGCCAAAAAAGGGAACATCCAGATAAGAGTAAATTATAGAGTTATGGGAAACAGACAGAAAAAAAGGCCGGTTCGCTCCAGTGCTGCACTCGTTGGTGGTGTGCAAGCCCCTCCAGTGAGTCCCAAGCAGCTTGAGCCCAGCAGTGGCAAGCCTGGACTGCTGCATGCACAGAGTTGAAAAGGAACTTGACAGCTAGAGCCAAGACCCGCCGAAACAGACAAAGGACAATAGAAATTACATCCAATTATTAAACTAGTTGAAGGACAAAATACAAAAAGGACTAAAGCACACCACTCCAGTCATTGGACTGGGGAACTATCTAGCATTTGCCAGCACTGTTTAGAACAGTTGTTCTTTAATATCATAGCAAGCTGCCATTATGAAGCTGTCCTATTTGCCTCCTTTCTTATCCAACTCATAAATCAGGTTTTATTCATATAAAGCAGGAAATATCACTTTCTATGGGGTGAAAATATTGCAGTGTCCCTCATTGCGTGCACATGAAGGGGTGGAATACCGTGAAGCAAGATATTGCTTCTTTCAATCCCCCGGGGCTACTAAGGACCAATGGCTGCCCTACCTATTATGGACCAATGTGTGCTCTTTGCTACTTCCTACAAACAGTGATAGGTGAAACACTTGAATTCATCCAAACCACTGGTAAATGCCACAGGCAAATTTAATTCCATTGTCTTTTGCTGTCTGTGCTGTTATAGGAATGGACCAAACGTATGCAAATCAGTCTTGGTGCTGTGTGGGATTTGAAAGCCCAGTCTGAAATGTTCCACCATTTCCCTTCTGAACAGGAACAGAAGCAACATCCGACAGGTTTCGGCTCTTCTGGGCATCGCCGGTGAGGTGCAGTTTGAGTCTACATCACACAGAGCTAAGAGTGCCATGTCTGGTCATACCCATGCCAGCTAGCATGTCTCACCAAGCAAAGCAAAAAAATAACCAAGGGAATGAACGCTGGCCAAAATATCAAGCCAGGGAAACTGGGGTACAAGTCCTTTATGTTGTACAGCCCCAAAAGATTGTGGCCCCCACCCTCCGTTGGCATCATATTGACAGGTGAATCTGCCCTTTCGCCTGCTCTCCTGATTTTTATATTTAAGGGCCTAGATTGCTGGAACTTTGCTTAATGGTAAACAACTCTGTATTCATGTGCTTTTTCCTTTAAACATGGTAACCTCTTGGGAGAAGTAATTTGCACATTTGCCATTTGAGTAAGTCTTTTACAAAATGTGCACAAACGGTATAAGTGGATTAAAAATGTAAATACTTAGGGGTCCATTAGGTGCCCGCCAGTGGTGCGGCGGTCCCGCACCGGCAATTAGGATGCCGCCACCATGGTGGCAGTGGCATCCCGCATATATTGCATTGTGGCAGGCGGTGCTGTAGGCAGCACCCGCCACAATGCTATATATGCATGTTGTGCATTGGCATGCACAACGTGACAGGCACCGTGTGGTACCTGCCACCTTATGCATGCCAATGTTAGGGGGTACCATGGGCAGTCCCCCATCCCCCACCCCCCTGGTGGCCCGTTGTGAGCCCCCAAAGAGAACTCCGCCATGTAAAGGCTTTGAAAACGCCAGATACTAATATGGATGGCAGTGCCTGCAAGGCACCGCCACCATATTGCAGGCCTTTTCCGCCCGGTTGGCAATCGTGACGATTGCCTACTGGCGGAAAAGCGGCAGACGGTCTTTCCATCCACTGCAGTACCCCCTGCCATGCTAATGTGGCAGGGGGTAAAAGGCTGACCGGCGGAGTGTTTTGGCGTGCGAATCGCCACCGCCGGTAGGACGGTGGCGATCCGCACACCATCCTAATAGACCCCTTAGTGAGGTCCACAAAGAGACTTTCACCATCCTTGTGGAACACCCAAAATCAAGTACATGGCTTGACAAACATTCATGACAATCTGAGGTTAGGCTTCAGAACTGTAATTGTGGGAACCTTCCTACAATATGTTAATGGGAATTCACCGATCATTCCTGGGTTAGCACTATGAATGACTACTCCCACCGCACTCAAGCAATGCTGCGGAATGAGGAAGTGAAGAAGACAACCTGCGTGGAGGAATCGTCAGTGCCGGATGACTAAATATGAGTTTCCTTGAATCTCTGGCTCCAAAGGCAATTCCCAGTCCAGAAAAGCTGGCCTTTTTTATCCTACAAGGTAAAAAGGGTACCAGGACCTATTCTCGAGTGCTTACAGTTGTAGGCTAACACTGCTCACTGCTGGAAAAAAAGGGAGAGCCCAAAGCAGGAGAATCAGTTGAAATTTCTAGTACAAAACCAGCAGATCTCATTTAAACGGGACCATTTCACTATGTTCCTGAAGCAAGAAGATGAATGCCTTTTTCTCAGTTAATCCTGTGGCTTGTCCAAAAGAACAGTCCCAGAATGTTCGGGGACAGATTCCAAATGTGTCCTGCTCAGAGGTTGAGCATGAAATTCAAGGCTAGTGTGGCACAGCTAGCAAACTTTATCTGATCTTCTGAGTCCTCCAAGCTCTATAAAAGACTGAAGGTAAAATTGTTACATGAAGTCTAGCATTTCCACTGAACTAGACCAGGACTAGTCTGCAGTATATAACCGGTCCTATTCCACTGCTGCTTTATCACAGGCAGTTTCATGTGACCTGGTTGTTGGATGTTTGGCAGGGTCATCCCAGAACTTTTGGCCTTCCTCCTGTATTTGTTCTGACCTGTTGTTGGTGGTTTTATGACTCTGGGCACTTTAACACTGCTGATCAGTGCTAAAGTGCATATGCTCTTCCTAATAATTGTGTTTATAGATTGGTGATTCCATGATTGGCACATTTGATTTTCTAGTCAGTCCCTAGTACAATGCACTGTGTGTGTCCATGGCCTGTAAATCAAATGCTGCTAGTAAGATTGCAGCACTGATTGTGCCACCCACATAAGCAGCCTGTAAATGTAACTTAGACATGCCATTGCGGAGCCTGGGGGCAGTCTAGGGCTGCCATGTTGACTTGGCAAGTGCATCCACTTGCCAGACCCTAACCTTCCATTTTCTTACATTTTAGTCATTCCTAAGGTAGGAATAAGGTACCCCTGTGGCAGGGTACAGTGTATGTGAAATGTAGGGTATGCCCTGATGTGTGTGGCATGTCCTGATAGTGAAATATTGCCAATTTCATTTTTCACTATTGTATGGCTATCTGTTCCCACAGGATAGAATAGGGAGTTTGCTTATTACATCTTATAAGCATAACTGCACCTGGGAACAAGATAGGAAAAGAAAGACTAGTATGCCTGAACTCAAAATGTTAAAATGCATCTTTTAGTGAGGAAGATATTTGCATACTGTGTATGACAATACCACTTTTAGAAAGTAGATGTTTTCTTGCTTCGCTATCCAGTGTGTCTTTGCTAGGATGTGTATTGACTGTCTGGCTTTGGAGTGACAGGGGCTGGGGAGGTGCATTCAAGTGTGCCCATCCGGACCTCTTCTCAAACACGAACAAAAACTTGCAAAGAATCTTTGAGAGCTCCTCCCTTTTGAAAGGGAGGAGCTAGTGAATAGTTAGAAATGGGGAATAACACATTGTTGATCGCGGCACAATTGTGGGGTGGAAATGAGAATGGAGTGTTAAGAGGGTAGTTAGTGATCTTTAGTAAGATCTTGTGTTGGGGAGCAATATGTACAAGGATTTATTAATTTGTAGACGAGATAATGTTTTAGTGATTTTTCATGTTTTAGGATGAAATATAGTTACGGTGTTTCTCTTGATGTGTTATCTTACAGTTACCCCTGATGAAGGGCACGGATAAGCCCGAAATGCATTGGGTTGAATAAAAGAAATGCTGCTCTGAAAGATTCTTTGCAAGTTTTTGTTCGTGTTCGAGGAGAGGTCCGGATGGGCACATATAAATATGGGAAGCATAAAAAAATGCAAGACGCCATACATGTTGATTATAAAAGGAAAACATCATAATTTTTGAACAAATAATGTGGATTATTTTGGAATTATATGGAGAAAGTATCCAGTGGAATGACTAGCAGGATCTTTTATCCATTTAAGCAGTGCGACTGGGAGCGGAGCGTCATTGCGTTCCCCACATCATTGGTTTATCATGAGGTGCCATGGGCAAGGCATACGCCCAGTTACGCACGCAACTTGGCAAATTTGGTAAAACAGAGTAATCAGAGAAATAACGGTGTGCATACCACCCCTCTCATTGAATATTAACTACCGCCACACAAGAAAAAAGATACATAGCACCAAGAGAACCTTTTATAATAAGTCTGTTGCTAAAACATGCGCAAAAGTCGTGCACAAACGGTGCTTATGTGCTGCGCTCTCCCACGAGGCCCCGTGTCACTTGTTGGCGAGCTGCACATGGAAAAACATTCTGTCTGGCACCCAAGAGCCTCTAATCAACTAGATTTTTGTATTAAATTACTAACAACATAATTAAAACAAAATGGGCCGCCACAGGAGCCTGAATGCCACATTGTGGTAGTCCTGCACAGCACACATGATTAATTCATCAATGAACACTCATAGACTTCCAGCTGGCCAACCCCTGAACCGCAGGCTCTCTGATCTTAATCACCCAGAGCAGTAATGCCAGCTGTGTGCATTAATGGTGAATACAAGAGGATCACAGCAGGGCGAAGCACTGGCATACTTGGGAATATTTCACAACATCATGTACTTCAAATCAAATGACACTCCTGCATCCAAAGCCGGGTGATCAAAAGCGGCCCTGGTATGTTGTGTAATGCCAGCCTCATAAGGCTGCAGGGAAGGACAGGGAACAAGCCTTACTCTCTTCAGGGGTATTCTGTGGTCGAGATGAGGGCCATGTCACAAGCAAAGGTTGGTCCCTCATAGTTACCCGTCCCACACCGCGCAGCACAAGGTATGGAATTGTATTTTGACCAATGTTAGATCTATGGTCAAGCATACCGCGGAGGTATGGGATGTTCTTACTGATCAGAAGCCAGACATGGGTTTTATTACTGAGACCTGGCTTAAACCTTCCTCTACTCCGGCCATTGCTCTAGCTATACCCGAGGGCTATCGAATTGTTAGGCGGGATAGAATAGGTAAAATGGGTGGGGGTATAGCCCTAATTTATAAAGAGGAACTGACTGTTACTATTCTTGATCAGATGGGGACGGAATCATTTGAATGCATTGTCTTTAGATTGGATCTCTCTACATGCTGTATCTGGAAAGGCGCCCTAGTTTATAGACCGCCTGGATCCATATCAAATTTCACTAGCCCACTGCTTGAGTTTATTTCTCCCTATTTAATCTCCACGCGGAAATTTCTCCTGATTGGTGATTTTAACATCCACAGTGAAGATGCCTCCAATCAAGATGCTAGATTGTGCTTACAAGATCTTGCTGCCAGTGGCCTAGAGATCATTAACACTGCGCCCACCCACATCGCCGGCCATACTTTGGATCTCATCCTTGTCAATTCTTCGGATATTAAATGTGGTGAAACTCTTCCGCTTACTTGGTCAGATCATTATATGATAAATTTCCAATTGCTGGGTCCTATTGACCATCTTTACACGATACATAACAAATCTGTTACTCGTCATTACAGACCTTGGCACAAATTAACGGCCAACCATCTCTCCCATATGTTTGCTGAGTGGGATTGGAATAATATGCAAGGGGATGTAGATCAGCTGCTTGAACATTTTGAGTCAAGAGTAGGTAATTTACTCGATAGAGTAATTCCTCTTAAGCCTCTCAGATATGCACCTAAAAGATCTGCCACTGGCTGGTATACGCCTGGATTATGTGTGGAGAAAAGTGCCTGTAAAAAACTGGAGCGGATTTGGCGTCGCTCACATAATGAGCAAGCTAAAACTACTTAAAAAGCAGCTATGGCAACCTATCATTATAATGTTAAACTGGCTCGTAAATCCCATATTGCCGAAACTTTGGAACAGGCTGGCAACAATGCTAGGAAGCTTTTTCAAATTGTACAAGATTTTACCAACCCTATATCCTGCCAGACCAGGGTTAGTTTTTCTCAGACATTATGTGATGATATTTCCTCCTTTTTTGAACAAAAAATTGAGAGAATTTATCAAAATATCCTCCTCTCTAATACTCTTACTCCTACTTCCACGGAGCTCATACTGCAACCCAATAAGGAAGGACCCTGTCTGACTACATTTCCTGCTATCACTACCACAGAAGTGCAAACACTCCGGGAATGCACCACATCTGGATCTCCTCTGGACACTATTCCTGCTAAAATCTCCTCTAGATTTGCGGCGCTGTTGGCGCCCCCATTTTGTTCTATAATTAACACTTCTTTAAAATCTGCTTGCCTTCCTCAGAAGTGGAAACATGCGCAAATACTTCCCATCCGCAAAAACTCCAACATCTCTCCTGAGGTACTGTCAAACTACCGCCCGATTTCGCTGCTTCCCCTACAGAGCAAGATCACGGAGAAGCACATCAACAAGCACTTATCTGCTTTTCTTGAGTCTTCTGGTGCGTTGGATGTCTCGCAGTCAGGCTTCCGTGCTAATTATAGTACCGAGACTGCCTTGGTGGAGGTGATGGATAATATCAGAATGGCTCTGGATCAAGGTCAAGCGGCACTTTTGGTGCTGCTTGACCTTTCAGCAGCATTTGATACCATTTCCCACCGAGTCCTCTTGCACAGACTATCAGACCTTGGCGTCAACGGTTCTGCATTGAGCTGGCTGTCAGATTTTTTGTCCAATCGTACACAGGCAGTGTCAATGGGTCCTTATACATCTGCTCGCTCAAAAGTTACCAGAGGCGTCCCACAGGGCTCATGTTTGAGCCCTACTTTATTCAACATCTATGTGACGCCTCTGGCTAAACTGAGGAGGGATTTGGGATTTAATCCCATCTCTTATGCTGACGATACCCAACTCCTCCTCACCTTCGACAAAAGGAGATCGGATATACAAACCATCTTTTCTCAGGGTATGACAGCTATTGCCTCCTGGATGAAAACCAACTATCTCCAGCTAAACTCTGAGAAATCTGAGATTCTGCTGTTCGGAGGTGCTGACATCTGTTGGTCACCTAGTTGGTGGCCGGAGGAGTTGGGTAAAGCCCCGGCACCTAAAGAGGTAGCAAAAAATCTGGGCGTTAAGCTTGATAATAAACTCACTCTGCAGACCCATGTTAATATCATTGCTGGGTCTTGCTATCACATTCTAAGTTTACTTAGAAGAGTTTTTCCGCTGCTTCCATCCTCTACTAAGAAGACTCTAATTCAGGCCTTGCTCATGAGTAAGATTGATTATTGTAATGCTCTTCTCCTCTCTGCTCATGCTGCCTCTTTGGACAAATAACAGGTTATCCAAAATACAGCTGCTCGCCTGGTAACGGATTCCCCGGCCAGAACCCCCTCTTTACCTTTATTGCATGAATTACACTGGCTGCCTATTAGAAAAAGAGTACAATTCAAAACAGGCGCTTGATTTTTAAAGCTCTACATGAGCTTAGCCCTTGCTATCTAACTAGGACATTGAAGGTTTACAATCCTATATCCTCTCTGAGGTCAGGATCAAAAAAACTTCTCTCTGTTCCTAGAATATACAAAGCTCGTTCTGGTGGCAGGGCTTTTTCGTACTTGTCTCCCTTGTTTTGGAACAGCCTTCCCCAATATCTTCGTACGGAAATGTCCTTTTTCCGTTTTAGAAAGCTGATGAAAACATTCCTCTTCCAGTTCTAGATAGTCCGCTGTTGCAAGCGCAGAGATACCCTTTTGGGTGATACAGCGGCAGTGAACTACATAACCCAGAAAACCCTGGGACAGGCCGGAAGGACTCGCGTCATCCAAGTACGCGTTCACCGATCCATAAAGGACCTCCTCCACTAGGAGGAGGCGCTTGACAATCTTGCCCCAGTTTCCGGTTTTGAGCTCGCAAAGAACGAAGACCCAGAGTGCCGTGTGTGGTACTCCCCCTCCCCGTAGTTCCCGGACCACGGACCACAGAAACCGTTCCTCGACGACTCCACCGAGAGAAGACGCTACGTGGGACGTCAGCGTCCAAACAGCAGAAGCCGCGAAGGAAATCGACGGATCCCCGAAGCACAACGGACATCAGGTAAACCCGCACTGGAGTACGCTGAACTCCTCCTTGATCCTGAGTCATTCCCGCTGTGAAGAAACAGCGTGGGGACATCAGGCTACACGCTTATTATACTTTCAACGCTCACACTGTGCAGGAACAGCGGTTGGGCGCTCGGTGGGGAGAGACATTGCTCCTCGCATTATTGTTTGCTCCGCGGTGAAGGAACCAGGGAACAGCGCCTTATGGTTGTTGGCACTCGCTGGTATACTGGGTGTTAGGAGGAGGACAAGACGCCGGATTGTAGGGGGCTGGAGAGTCCTCCCTTGTCCTCCGTTCCTGAGCCCACACCAGCGCTCCTTGCAGCACCCGGGCACTTACCGATACTTATTCTTTTGGGACATTGGCAACCTTTGGGGAGACTGTTGAGGCTGGACACCTGCGAGGGATTAGGGTTCTAGTCACCAGGCGAATCCCTTTACGTAAAGACTGGAAGACATCCTTCATGAGAACAGTGAGTTAGCGAGAGTGGGGGAAAGGGTGTGGGAGACTCCATCTCTTATAGTGCTTCCTGACTCATTGTCTGCTTTCTCATCCATAGTATCTGTGCCAGACCCCGCCTAGAATTCGTCCCTGCATTACCTGCCTCAAGTCCGAAGACCTGCCTTGGACCCAGGCCATTGTCCCTTCTCCTCCCTTTTCTCCCAGCCGCTTTCCCGCACCACTCTGGTTTTTATCCCTTGGTGGGTGTCAGTGGAGGGGAGAAGAAGGGGCATATACATCTCCCGCATCGTTCCTGCTGGCTGGCTCAGGTTAGTGGGTTATGTAATACTGCTGACACTCTGACGCTTTCACGACACCATGCCACTGGAATCAAACCATCCTGGCTGAAGAGGGGTGAAACCCCGAAACCGGTCCTAGGATGCTTGTTTCCAGTCCAGGGAGGACCTGGCTTGGCAGTTCGGGCTGGACTGTACCCATGAGGCACAGGGTCAAGACTGAGTTGCATATGGCTGGGTTCAAACTGGAACGGCATGGTGAGCAAAAAAATGATGGATTTAGGCCCAGATCTCTGTACTGGGGTGAATGTATGACATTGTTCTGCATTCTGTCCATCAACTGTTGTTTTTGCATTTGTCACCCTGAGTGGTAAGAGTATGCCCAGACGTGGGTCCCCTGATCTCCATGCCACTGGAATCAAGCTATCCTGGCTGAAGAGGGGTGAAACCCCAAAACCGGTCCTAGGATGCTTGTTTCCAGTCCAGGGAGGACCTGGCTTGGCAGTTCGGGCGGGACTGTACCCATGAGGCACAGGGTCAAGACTGATTTGCATATGGCTGGGTCCAAACTGGAACGGCATGGTGAGCAAAAGTACGGTGGATTTAGGCCCAGATCTCTGTACTGGAGTGAATGTATGACATTGTTCTGCATTCTGTTCATCAACTGTTGTTTTTGCATTTACATATTTAGCCAGCACATGCTTCCAGGACTGGAATCAATAAATATACATCAATCAATATTTTATCAGAGTTTTGGGGACATGTAAAACTAAGCAAAACGTTTTTACAACATGATGTAACCTATGTAAAAGATTACCATCTAGAAATCACGATACAGTTAAATTGATCAAAGTACCCTAGGGGGACACAAATCCCTTTTTATTCCATTGCATCACCAGATTTTGTCCAACTCCTCTCTTGTCCATGTCACTTTCTCAATAACCCGAACTGATTAAAAATGCAATGAAGGTACCTTCATGAGCGTTACCGTCATATAAAATAAGCATTGGCAAATCCATAAGGCCTTGCTTTATTGTACCACCATAGACCTACTGGCTTTGCCAATGCTTGTTTGTGTTGGTACAGTCTTTTTACCAAAGCAAACATGCATGCACCCTCATGGGTGCCACCTTTGAATGATTTCTGCCCAAAGCATTTAAAATGTCTGCCTGTGTGTATGGGTGTATGCAAGGAGGGGTGAAGAGAGAGATACAGAGAAAGAGAGAGAGTGAGAGAGTGAGAGAGAGAGAGAGAGAGAGAGAGGGGGAGAGAGATACAGAGAAAAGGAGAGAGAGAGAAAGATACAGAGAAAGAGAGCGAGAGAGAGAGATACAGAGAAAGAGAGAGAGAGATGCAGAGAAAGAGAGAGAGAGAGAGCGAGAGAGAGATACAGAGAAAGAGAGAGAGATACAGAGAAAGAGAGAGAGATACAGAGATAGAGAGAGAGAGAAATACAGAGAAAGAGAGAGAGAGATACAGAGAGAGAGAGAGAGTGAGAGGGAGAGAGAGAGCGAGATACAGAGAAAGAGAGAGAGCTACAGATACAGAGCAACAGAGAGAGCGAGACAGAGAAAGAGAGAGAGAGATACAGAGAAAGAGAGAGAGATACACAGAAAGAGCGAGAGAGAGAGCCAGCGAGACAGAGAGAGCTACAGAGAGAGAGAGCGAGAGCGAGCAGCATGAGAGAAAACAGTCCCTCATCACTGGCATGCAAGGGCTCCAGAGGAGGCAGAAGGACACAGAAAGAGAAGTTGAATGAGGTTAGAGAACCAATCGCCTTTGGCTGACATAAGATGTGATTATGTTTATTAACAGAATATGCAGTTATTTGCATAGGGGCACGTGATGCACACTGTGCTATACTTTACTGACCATATAATGCCTTAGTTTACACTCTATGCACGTGGGTTCAAGCAAACCCAATGATAGACCATAAATAATATATCCACAGAAGGGAATGCGCCACTTTGCACACATGGAATCTCAACCATGTCATGCTAGACAGTGAACCAAAACGAAACTGATTTGTGGGAATAGTGTGACACCCCATGCAATAACTACATCTGGATAACAACTGAAGGATTGGATGATTGAAGTTGCTGGAAACAGATATGAAATGACTCCGTTGATATGGAAAGACAGGAGCTGGGGATTCAGCTCTGGAAGGGAGATATCAGACATTCACAGTGCACTTTGCTGGAGTACACTGATAAGGAAGCAATTACAGGACAATTAAAGGCAGAAATGGCCTGTTCAAAAGAACATTTCCACCAGCAAACACTAGAACACCTGTTATGCATTATCACCCAGCCATCAACCAAAGGAACATCCTGGTAAGTGAGTGACTACCCAGAGCTCAGTTACCTGAGGTTCACTGAGCCTAAGGAGCTGACTCACAAACATTTTTCAAAATGTAAAAATCTGCTCATCACGGGTTTTTTCGTGCGGTGTTAATACATTACTAACTTTTATGAGTACCTAAAACTTCAGTGGTACACATGGAAAATACCACTGCGGCTCTAAATTTACTCCTATGGACTGAGGGCAGTCTGCAAAGGTAAACAGAGTAGGCTGAGCAGACGCGCACATGCAACCTTTTTCTTTTTTTCCTCACCTACAAAGTGGTCCTAAAGTTGTTATCCCCTTGCCCTGCACCCCCAATGAAGACAGGACAGTGTTTCATACACTTACCCATTTCAAAGACACTTACCTTTATAGGACCAACATATGCGCCTGCGTTTTAAGGGTGGGCGTGGTCATGCAAATTCTTGTGAATACCCACAAAGTCCTGTGAGTGCTGGAAGTTTGTTTGACCACCTTCCCCAGCCCCTCCTCCGGATACACCCTGTGTTCCCACCCATCTCCCTGCACTGAAGTCTGCAAAAAAGCCTCAATATCAACAGATTACGTCCAGTAGTAAGCGCCACTTGTGAATAGAAAACTCAGCATATGCTGATTCAGGATAACTTGGACGGAAAATTCAAAGGTTAGCTGTACAAAATGTTTTGTGGCTCAGACTTAAAGAATTTGCTTGAGATCACTGGCTGCATAAAGAATTCAAATCAAGAATTGCTACAAAGACACTTGAAACTCCAGTACTGAAGCCACTGGAGTGTCAGGGTCTCAGTCACATGACATTTTGCATCCGTAATTTAAAGTTCTGATGGTAAACAAATGGATGTAGGTTCAGAATTTCCAAATCCAGATTCACAGAACATCAACACAATGAGCCAAGTGAAGATAGCAGTTTTCTGGTCACAAACGGTCTGATTCGGATGTCAGCTTTGTACTACACCAATGTAGTAGTTCGTAACTTATTACCGACGCCTAAAATGGGTTTAGAAATGGATAAGGAATCGCTATTTCGAAGAAGCACGTTGTAGACGACCCTCCCAAACAATGATACTTATCTATCTGTATCAATGGTTTCGGACCGAAATAGAGGTTGTGATTCATTGAAAAGGTACTAACCCCGAGTTGCAAACAGGAAGGGTTCCCTTTGGGGCCCCTCCGCCTTTACGAATGACATGAAAAAAAGTTAACTTTTTTTTTTAAACATAGTCCAATTTCCTTTAAGGAAACTGAGCTGAACTTACTACATTTGGTAACAGGACAGCTCTTCTAAACGCCTTATATTTGGTGTCAGAGCAGTGTAAAGAGCTACTCAAATGTAGTGCCAAAGCAGTATTTACAGCTCAGATCACGTGGTGGAGCTGTTCTATTAGTGAATATACTTGGTATCAGCAGCAGGTGCCTGTAGCCTCTAAGGGCAGCAGTAGTACCTGGGAATGGTGGCAGAACAGCTTTAGTTCCCACTAGGTTTAGTACCTTCTGCTTCTCATTTCAAAATCTAAAACAGCTCTATCAGAATAGAGACTTGGTGAGAGCTTCAATATGATCTGCGTTTGGTGGTGGCATGTAACCTGTAGCAAGCCATGTGTTTGCTGCGGAGTAAGCCGAATTGTTATTTTTCTGTGATGCAGAAGAGCTTTGATATCATTCATGTTGTGTGCTAGTGTTTGCAGCCCAGGAGCCTTAGCATACATTGATTTTGGAGAAGGGACATGCCAAACACCATCCAGATGTCAGGGCACCGTTCAGAGCATCTGTACTAAGCCTGGGCAAAGCACTACGCTACGCTTGCGTAGTTTGCGAAGTTCGCGCTACTTCGCACTACGCGAACTGCACGTAGCACAGTGCGAACACGTGTAGCGTAGTGTTGCGTAGTGCTGCGGTCATTTTTTGCTTGCTCGCAGTCCTCAACGTCAAGTTGGCGACCGCGAGCAAGCTAAATGACATCCCGGCGAGACTTTTTCCTTGTTCGCGATCAGCAACATCAAGTTGGCGATCGCGAGCATGGAAAATAAACCTCCCGGCGAGATTCCCAACGCGAGGAGGTCAGGTTTCTCATTGCGAGTGGTCGCGTATGCTCACGACCGCTTGCGATGAGAAACTACCAGTTCGCGTTGAGAAAGCTGCCGCTCGAGTAAAAATCTACTCGAGCAGCAGAAAACTACAGCTCGCACTGTGCAAGATGCCATTTTCAATGATTGCACATTGCAGGTTGCTTGTCCGCACTGTGCAATCATTGAAAACGACATCTGGCACAGTGCGAACAAGGTACTACGCAGTTCGCGAAGTGCTACGCGTAGCTTGCGTAGTGCGAACTGCACTTTGCGTAGCTTCGCGAAGTGCTACTTCGCGAACTACGCCCAGGGTTAATCTGTACTGGTGATAGGACAACAAAGCACTGAAAATATTTAATACCAGGTGAGCTTCAGCAGCAGCCCATGGGTTTGCAATGTGGAAGGTTTATAGCACAGAGATTAGGAATGCAGTAGCATCATGCCACTGTAGCAACCCCAGAGTTTGGCACTACAAAAGCTTTAATAAACTCAGTTGGATTTGCCAGAAATTTTCTAACATGGTATGTTGATAAGGAAGCTCAAACATCTTTTGTTATTGGTGCCAGGATAGCTGGATAGAATGTTTTGATGCCAGACCATCTGTAGCAGTGAACTGGCTGTTGACAAGTAGCTCTAGTAGACCGAAGTAAGTTCCCATTAAAGTTTTTCGAATCTGCGATGTTTTACCATCCTATGAATTTGAAGGGAGAGGAGATACATCCATAACATGGCCTGATCTGATGAGTCAACAGTGAGGCCTCGTATCACCTAACACACCTTCTGCTGGTTCTGGGTGTTTTATCAACAACATTTACGAAGTAGAGATTTTAGGCCCATGATTGTGTTGGAAAATGTACCACAAGTCCCACAAATACTAGTCTTTAAAAAGTCAGAACTGACAGAAGGTGTCCTGCATCACACAAGGCCACTTTGCAGCGTCAGGAAGCGGAAGGACACCAACCCTCCTGATTTGAGGCCAGTTCATCTCATTATCGCTTGCATCTATCACTGGGTTAAGTGTCATGAAAAATGCAAAAGGTCCCCTGAGAGCGAGGACTAAGAAGGGCAAGAAGCCCCTATGCCAAGAGACAGCCTAATTCAGAATCAGGGCTCCTCAGGCAAACCTTATGGCTATTTCCATGACTTCTCTGGTAGCTCACGGTGCAGGAGCCTTGCACCTGGTGCATGTGGAGCGCCAACAAAAAAAAACAATGCCAGGAGCCAGTGCCACCCCATATATAAAACGTCTGGGTGAAATAGCATCCTGAAATGTAGCTTGACCTGCCACTAGGATAACTAACATCCTCTATAACTCATGTCAGGGCAGCTTCTGACACTCGGGGGGGGGGGTTCAAGTACCACCAGGGCATATCTAACGACCGCGTGTTTGGTAACGGTGCAAAGGGACGGGTCTCGTAGCATCTCTGTAAGCACCCCAGTAAGGTGGTCATGAAGGTTTAGCGTTTGGTGGATGGATATCCCTGTATTCACCCTGACATGCAGGGAAGCTATTCTGTTAAATATTTGAACTCCCTCAACCAAAGTCAAAGCTTCTCCTTAGCATGAATGGCGTCTTTGAAGCTGCCAATGGAATACCAGTTGTCTCCGGGCTAACAGTACCAGTGAGGAGAGGTGCAGGTGCATGACAAGAAAATGGCCAGGGGAACCATGAATATATAAAACCGGGCATGTATCCGCAGATTCTCCATGTTGTGTGATTTTTGGCAAATGCCATCATCTGTCTGTGTCTCTGAAACAATAGGGCGTAAACATATGAAGTCTTTAACTTGTGCTGAATGCTGCTATCCTTCCCTGTATCTCTCAGTAGAAACACTGTCAGGGGTGGCTCTGCTTGGCAATGCGGGGCTCAGAAGGGCTTCCAGGTTTGCGTTTGGACACAGTACTGCAACATGGTGAAGCAATGTGTCTAAAATACAACAGTACCTTTATTACAAACCAGACCTGCGTAGCAGGGACGGCATTAAACTGCGCCGCTCCTTGAAGCGGGCTTGACGAAGGCTGGCGACGCAGGGCTTTAGTGGCCCGGAGGCAGTAAGGAAGGTGCTGGAGAGAGGGGTGGTAAGATGGGCCAGCAGCAGAGTTGTGCACTAGTGCTGGTGATGGTGACCGAGAGGCTGCGTTCCCACCACAGCCGCCCTGGCAGCTCAAACTTTCTGCTACTTAACTCAGGAAAGCGAGTGACATGAGAATGGCATTAACACCGAAGCAGCAGCAGCCGAGCCTCAGATACTCTCTCACTGTAATGCGCCTCCCACTCTGTCGGCTCACTTAATGGCGCTGCTCACCAATAACGAGGTCGCGCTGCTCTGTGGAGGCAGTAAACCGTTTATTGCATGATGTGCTGCCCCGACTAATCTTCCTGAGTGAAATATTGCAAATTAAATTTTAGGGAATATTCCAGATGAATCTCACGTGAAAGTATTGAAGTGGCATGAATAACAAGTATCACAGGATTGGAGAGGATGTGGCCCAGCAGCCAGAGCTGGTGACTCGAGAGCTGAGGTCCCCGTTTAAGATCGGGGGGCAGCAGCCTGGGATTATGGGCACATCACTTAATCTCTCTGGGCGATAAATTGCTGCTATATAAATCTGCTGCAAGACCAAAAAGCAGAAAGAGGCAAAACTTTATGAAACAAATAGTTCCACCAAAGCTGCTGTTAACAGTATTCCTGCTACAGGAAACTGATAAGAGATGCAGATGAGGAACAAGCATTGGTGAATGCAGGAAAATATGCTACTGCTAATAGAAATGGAGGAAAAGTAAATGGCAAGCCCAGGACCCAATGAAAAGCCAGGAAAGAGAGGGGCTAGATGTAAGCTCCTTTTAAATTTATATTAAAAACAATAGATTTCACAAGCACAGCGCACGCGCTGTGCAGGCGAAACCTAAAAAGGGGTAGAAGTATTAGACCCAAGACCCCAGACCTTTAGAACACTTCTGGACCGAGAGGAACCTCTGCCAAGGAGACGAGCTGTGAGGAGATGAACTGCCCATTGGCTGCGTGTTGCTTTACTGATTTGGCCTGCAGTTGCTGCTTCTGATTTGGAAAGGACAAAGACTTAACTTTGTAGGGCATCCTGCTTGAGTAGATTCTCCAAGGGCTTGATGTAGAGCTTGCCTCCTGTTAAGAAGCCTCAGAGACACAAAGACGTCACCTGCAGCATCCCTCAACTCCACTGCTAGGAGCTCTGACCTTGTGCCTTGTGGTGCCAAATTCCACTCCTGGGCCCTTGGAGGTTGTTTTGCTGCTCCTGTTGCTGAAACTTCACCCATCGCCCTTACAGTGCAGTTTTTCCCACCGCAAACAGGTGTGTGGTTGAAAAACAGACGCATCACCGCAGTGCAGCTGAAAATTCCGACGCAGAACCTGTTCGCGGCCCAAGAAATCGCCACTGCTCGAGCGTCGAGTCTCCAAGTCTTAAACTCCCGCTCTGACATAGGCCCTGCTTTGCGCCTGGGAAAATCAACGCATCACCTGTCTGCAGCTACAGAAATCGGTGCAGTCCCTGTATCGCTGCCACATCGACCTGTAGCAACTGGATTTTCTCATGCATCACACCTGTGCCTTGCAGTAAGAAACCGACGCATCACCTCCACTTCAGTAAGGAACCTATGCATCACTTCCCCTGCATGGCAGTAAGGAACCGAGGCATCACCTCCCTTAAAGCAAGAAATGGATGCATCACCTGCCCTCTGAGTATGGAAATGATGCATCACCTTCCCTGCGCCTGTTTTCGTCCTGTAATTTTGATGCATCTGAGGTACTTTGCTCAAAAAGTGGTGCATCCATAGTTTCCTATGGACAGAACTGTTTTTACCTTTTAAATGTCATATTATATCTGTATGTTGGATTTTTGCTGTTTTGGTCTTGTTTGATTTAGATAAAGATACTTTATTTTTCTAAATGGGCGTGGTGTTCATTTGTGGAGCTTTCACTGTGTTACTGTGGGTTATATACAAATGCTTTACACATGGCCTCCGTAATTTAGCCTGACTGCTCTGTGCTGAGCTACCAGAGGGTGGGAGCACAGGCAAACCTAGGTGTGTACTTTACTCATCCTAACTACAAGGAGGGGTCCATACTTGGACAGGGTGTATACCCCCATCTCTAACAGATTGGCTCTAGTCTCAGAATTCAAAAATCCTGATTATTTAAACTATTTCTAAAAACCAAAACCCCATTTACAATAGTGGTTTGCTTATAAACCGCAAGATCAGAATTCTCTAATCCTGAATATGTGTAATTTACTAGAATAGTTTACTTGCCAATCATTTTATGTAAATTACATATATTGCAACAAAGAAATCCTACCCAGTTTAAATTTAGGAAATAGAACAAAATGAGGTTGCGCTACTCATATCAATGTCATAAACAGAAATACACCGAGTTTGCAACACACATAGTACCATATTTCACTTTTAAAGAGTGGGACACATATTTTCCTACTATGTATGTGATATGTATGTGATATGTTTGTGCAATGTTTGCTCCAGTGCAAATACTGTTTACTCCACTTTCTATTAAACGAGCAGCACAGCTGGTGCAGCTCCACGCGCCCTCTTTTTGCAACACTACAACGTTTCTGTTCTACTTTCCAATTGTCTCAACACCTCTCCAATGCTTAACTTAGAGGATTTGCATATAAAGCTTTCTGTTATCGACAGGTTCATTTCCAACACATAGATAAGAACTCTGGCACACGTGTGTGATTGCTCTTCTCCCACAGGGGGCCGCAGTACACAAGAAACATTGTGCATGAACCTCTACTGTGCTGGTGTCAAAAAGATCTATCCCACAGTTTGGGTGCGACCATTGATGTATCCACTTTCATCATTACACTGCTGTAAGACAATGCTGGTTGAGCATCTGCAGTAATGAATTCAAGTGTCTTCGGACACACATTTACACGTGATGTTGTGGTAGATTGTGAAGTAACTGCAATGCACACAGAACATACCTGGTGCTGTGTGCCAGTCTCGAATGAGAGCACAAATGCTGTGCTGCATCGAGCATGTCAAAAGCAGTATGGCAGGCACTCAAAAAATGTGTCAGTACAAGGTGTAGAATCTGGTCCAGCAAGGAGCAAGCATTGAGTTTCCGACCCTTAGGGCAACAATGGCGTTCGAACCGTGGTCTACCACGGCCAAGCCCAGCTCTAGCTCTGAGGGACATAGATACCCTTGGACCATTAGCTCCACATTCTCCCACAGACTCCCTTCTCTGTGGCTTTTGCCATCAAAGTCCTGCATTCACAACGTGATCACTTAAGGAGAAGGTGAGCAAGGATGATGATGCAGGCAGGTAGACTAAGATGTGGCCACAGGTCCATATGAACATGGTAAGATGGCTTTCTTTCCCACTGCAAGAGGAAAGCACTCATGACCCTACTGTACAGTCTTATATTAGGCGTAGAGTCCACAACCAACATTTTCACCACTTTTCCAGGGAGCAGACATATTCCAGGTTGGCACACCTGGTATTATGGCTGATAAATGTATGGATGAAGGCAGTGTCCTGAGCTGATAGTATTTTCTCTAGGAACATGTAAAAACCCTCGCACACTTATACTTTCTGAAGGTCTGACACAGGGAATACCCAGGATGATGCTCGGTGTTCACTGACTTGTGGGACATTGCTGTATTTAGTGTCACTTCATGTGGACCTGATTGATGCTAGGCTTCAGATGGACAACAGTTTGATGCCACAGACTGTGGGTGACAACACAAACCTGTTTTGTCTGCACAATGAACTATACAATACAATTAACTAGTGTCTGCCACTCAGACTCATGCTAGTGTTGTGGCTGGAGTCAGAGAGTTTGATGGTCCCTCCATGAACATTTTCCATACCCTGTGTCGCTCAGTTTTCCCTCTGTGTCAGTGGAGCAGTGAAAGACGTCAGTCAGTGGTTCCTTATGAGGAAGGATACCATGATCTATGTTGTCATGACGATCGCCATCATCAGAGTCCAAGTCCATAGGACCACTGGAAGGAGTGATGATGCAATGCAAGGTGGTGGTGAGACACGGTGCTCCTCTGAAACCTTACTCCGGCCCTGATCTGTTCCTGAGTACTGCCATTCCGAGGAGTCCTAATGGTGCTTTTGTGGACTGATCTCCCTGTGGAACTTCATCAGACCCTGCCACAGTGGAAGGACTGTGATCTTTTGTAGCATGGAATGGTGCGGCGCATGTCCACTTGTGCCAGACACCGATCAGAGGGCAAGCGACTTTCACGGGGACTTTAATGACATCCCAGAGATGACAGTAATAGCTGGCCAGGGCAGTGGCTGAGTGGTCAGCATGGCACATATATTTACTGGTCACTTGCTCCCATACACTGCACATGCAATGGCCGCCAATTCGGGACATTTCCTTGGCACAACACGTTTGCTGATCAGCACTGAGGACATGTTCATTAGTGTGTATGTGCTTGACTCACACACCATGGATGTTGGGAGCCTGGCAGTCTGCAATCTGTAGTAATACTGCATTACTCAAATTTGTGACCATCCCATATCTGCACGTTTCACAAGTTTCACAGGTGCGAGTGAGGCCCAAGAAATAACAGATAATGTGTGGGTCAGTGCAAACATTTTTGCTGTCTTGGAGGTACTGCCATATTGGCATTTGGCAGCTCCTTTCCACCAGCCCTCACATGTAGGGCCAGAGCTCCATTGACCCTCTTGAAGGCCGCTGCTGACTGTGTCATTGAACTCATGCTGCACTCACTGACGAGGCTCGAAAGATTGAAACCAGTTTGGCGTAGATTGTGTTCCTGTCTGGAGGAGGCGTGGCTTGGCAGCTCAGGCTGGATTGTTTCTATTGGAGCAGGACCAAGGTTGATTTACATACGGCTGTTCTCTGTCTTGAGTATCATAGCGGGCACAAAAATGATGGAAGGTGGCTGAGATTAAATTAAGCATTTCATCCGATTGCTTTTTTGCTTTTCTAAATGACTTTTTGGTGCCAGCAAAAGGGCCACAAAAGTGTGCTTGTTTCCAACAAATGGTGTAAAAGTGACTTTGTTGCTACGTTAAAGGGAGTTCCCAAATTGCAAAACATCACTTTGCCTGGGCCCAGAAGCCTCATAAGATGATTGTAATGGAGAGGATTACAAGTCAAAGTTTGTAGCTGCTTGTAGGGGAATACATAGCAGGGGCATCCTAGTGCCATGGCATTGAGATGTCGAGGTTTAAATCTCATACTATAACAAATATCATAGCAAACATACCAATAAGCAAAATATCTACTAAGTACGTATGCATAGGTAAAAATATGTTTACTGCAAAAAGAGGGTGGGATCACACTGCCTCTCATCCCAGCACTCAGTTCTCCCCAGTGGTACAGAGGCCTGAGAAGACTTTGGCCATCATTTCCAGCACCCCCAAAACGATGTGTTCCTCTCTACTGAAAAAGGACAGATATCCTGAAACACGTGCCTAGAGATACACAGTACTGGCTGCACCAACACGAGTGAAAAATAAAGACTGTCACTGAAGTGGTATCATGCACTGCATTTACCATGGTGCAATGGGGCAAACTAAGTGCTGGATGTGAGGCAGTGTGCTACCACCCTCTTTTTATATGTTTACCACACTTAAAATCCACATATAAGTTCCTTGTTGATATATTGTATGTACAAGGCACTCTATGTCGTCTTCACTTAGTGCTAACCAAGTGCTTAAGGAAAGTTCATTAAAAAAAATCCCTAGTATAATAGATGTAAGTTGTGCAATCATCTGCCTTGGGCCATTACTGAAGATTAACAGTGTTATTTGCTATATTGCAGCATTCCTAGGGAGACCTGAGGGAAGAGAGAAAAGCCCGCGTGTGTGCACAGAACAGCACACGCCAGTGACTGCGCAGACTCACAGCTGGTGCTGAAACAGGAAGTTACAGCACTAGAACCGGAAGCCAGGCATTTTCAGGTCCACTTGCTGATGGCGCCTCCCCTCCACTGCTGCATGGCTACCCCTTCCAGCACTCTCTTACCTTGTCATCCTACCCCTCCACGCGCCGCTGGTTTAAATCAGGGGACAATTCTCAAGGTTAAACCGCCTCAGACAAAAGATCCCCTCTGGTCCTGGAGGGGGCGACGTCCATTTTCAGCAAGAAGAACTAGACCTGCAGTCTCTAGTCTGGAATCCCAGGCTGATGCAAAACTGTATTTCTCTTCTCTTCCCATTTGACTCGTTGCCATAACCACAGCACACCTGTTCCTCGCCCACACCCTCTTGATTCTTTTTGTGCGCAGCAGTGGGAAGAGAGGCGCTGCACCTGGCATCTTACACAAGCTGTGCTGCCTTTTACCTGCCCCTGGTGGAACATATGCCTTAAACATCCAACGTATGTAGCACGAACTAGACCCGAAGATATCGGGTATCAGACCGCTTTATATGAGCACCGGTTTCATTACACAAGGACACATTCATTTTTGTTAAGCACTGGGAGATTAAGTGATTTGCCCAGATTTACAGGATATTGAGCGTCGTTGCCAAGACTCGAACCCGGTTCCCCAGCTTCGAGGTCGACCACTCTAGCCATAAGGCTACATCCTCTCCCTTGTAGGTAATCAGTCCAGTAACCAGTAGTGTAGATTATGTTGGTTTAATCAGTTACAGGTAAGATGGTACAGCCCCACCGGGAACAGCATCCTGCTGCTTAGCCCCACTCATTCCAACTGACCACTCCTCCCAACCAAGCACTCATGAACATTTTATTACATCACACTCAGACAGGCTGAGCAGCAAGGAACTAGGAGACACAGGATACAACATATCTCCGTGTTCAGATAACAAAATAAACACCAGGACATAGGGTGAAGGAAAGTGCACGCCCAGTAAAATTTGAACCGATCCTAAATTACAGGAAAGATCCCATTCAATAAATTATTTCACTCCTTAAACTGTAAAGAAAGCTCACTTCATAAAAATAAAATCACGCTAATCACATTACATGAATCATTACATTCCTAGAATAGAAAAGGAAGTTCATTATAAAGGTAGATCACACATAAAGATTACATACTATATATTTTTATCTCCTGCGAGAGAACTCCAGATAGATATATACGGCAGGATGCAACCTCACACATCCCACAACTGCACACACTGCAGGACCCACTACAGAACACACTGCAGGACGACTACAGCACACCTCGCTGGACACAGGAACGCAAATGTTACCACTACAGCACATATCTGGCTGGACAAAGGAATGCACATATTCCCACTACAGCACACATCTCGCTGGACAGAGGAACGCACATGTTAATACTACTGCACACATCTTGCTGGACAGAGGAACACACGTTAATACTACTGCACACATCTCACTGGACAGAGGAATGCACATGTTCCCACTACAGCACACATCTCGCTGGACAGAGGAACGCACATGTTAATACCACTGCACACATCTCACTAGACAGAGGAACGCACATGTTTCCACTACAGCACACATCTTGCTGGACAGAGGAACAAACAATTTAATACTACAGCACACATCTCACTGGACAGAGGAATGCACATGTTCGCACTACAGCTCACATCTCGCTGGACAGAGGAACGCACATGTTAATACTACTGCACACATCTCACTGGACAAAGGAACACAAATGTCCCCATTACAGCACACATCTCTCTGGACAAAGGAACGCAAATGTCCCCATTACAGCACACACCTCACTGAACAAAGGAATGCATATGTTCCCACTATAACACACATCTCTCTGGACAAAGGAATGTGCATGTTCCCACTATAGCACACTCACTTGCAGGACAAAGGAACCCTCATGTTCCCACTACTGCACACTATGGTATCTTCCAACCATAGACATTCCTACTAAAGGAAAACATTGATCGGGGTATTATCCCGACGATCAGGGTATTATCTCACCCCAAACCATCCCCACACACAGGGAATCATGCAATGGGTATTTTCCAACCCAGTAGTCACACACAGTCATAAAAGGAGGTTTAGCACAACATACTACCACACACGGTTACAAAACTAGTCCTAACACAAACACACCCCTTCACCGAAAGGAAATTCACTGTACAACTCAAAACGCAATATGCACTCAAACTGCCTAAAAACACATGCACTCACCCAAAAGTGCATCTACATCCACACACTGCTCACCTTAATCACTCATCACAGCAGACAACAGCCCTTGGGCATGGTAAACCATCAATACGAATACATCTTAATGACAATATGCACCGGCATAGTAGTAGAAAAATACATTGTGTCACTAACAGTAGCTACCAAAGCATTCAAATGACCGGTGAGAGACTTCCCACCCGAGGCCATCCTCAAAATAGCATCAGTAGAAATCCGCTCGCGACCGCAGATCAGCTCTTGTTCAACAACTCCTCCGGACGGCAGATTCTGAGCACCTGCATGCAGCTGTATGATAGACACCAGCATACAAACATATAATGCTGCCTGAAACTAATGTGCTATAAATTGCAGAAAGAGCTGACGCGTTCAACTGGCAAGTCAGATCAGGGATTACATCACATAATGCCGTCTCCTAAAGTTCAGTGCGCACCATTACTTGTAACGATAATTCTCTCGTCCACAATCCCTCAAAACATCAGCACCAAAACCTGTGACTGATGAACTCTTCTTCATGCTGACGTCCCCAGTGTTGATAAGATATGCTGCTGGAATCACTGCACTGGGCGCGGCCTTCATACCAATGAACTGCTGTTAGAGGAAGCCCTGACGTTACGGCCAGATTGCGTTAAAGCTACATCGAGCATGGTCGCACTCGTCACAGGAGTCGCCTCAAGTAACAGCCGTATGACGCATCTGGATTACGCCGACAGCGCTTCTTCCAGGACGGGGCGACACGACACAGCAGGGTCTTGCAGCTGCGACGTTGCAGCTATAAGACCCAACAGAAGCGTCCTTAAAATTTTCAAATGTCCACAATATGGTTTCCACCAGCACAGTGGATGTAACACCCAGCCAAACACTCCCGAAGCCTGACTAAGCCCCCGAATACATTGTTATAGTTAAATCACAAAGCAGGCAATGTCCCACACTACGGCGACTTGATTATCCATGATATTTCCATTGCTTGCCCCAGACGGCTTCACAACACAGATTACCGGTTCACTGTCGATGCACAGTCCAAGCACACACAACGGTGTGCTCCCCAAGTTACGCACTGACCAAGTTACTGGTTCCTCTCCTGAGTTGCACTGCCGCATTCCCTGCCAATTACTCACGGCCAAAACTTGAAACTAGTTGAAGATGAGTCTTGCCTGTCGGCTGCGCCAAAGGTCACAACTCTCAAAACTAATTCACAGCATGAGTTCCTTCACAACTTGCTGTGCTGTTTGTATGTTAGCACTACCGGTTGGCTGTAAATACACTTTCACTTCAATGTTGCCAGTTGGTTTTAAAGTCAAAGATGCCAGTTCACTTCAATGCTGTAGGCTCGCTGACTTCAAGCCACACAGGTCAAACATCAAATCTTCAATTCAGTGGGCTGTGTGCAGGCTGGCAGGTTTCAAGCTACACAGTGTTCAACGCCCAAAACGTACAATGTGTAGGCTGTTAGTTGTAGAAGACACTGGTGGGGCATCAGGGTGTTGCACAGGCTTATTTTAAGGCTTCTTTCCAGTTCTTTTAGTTTCTTGTTATATTTCTTGGCTCTTCATGCGTGGTTCTTTTAACAATCGTCGCCACTTTTGTAAATGAAGTAAGGCGCTTGCAGGTAATCAGTCTAGTAGCCAGTAGTGCAGGTTATGTAGGTATATTCAGTTACAGGTAAGATGGTACAGCCACACCGGGAACAGCATCCTCCTGCTCAGCCCCACTCATTCCAACTGACCACTCATCCAAACCATGCCCTCATTAACATTCTATTACATCACACTCACACAGGCTGAGCAGCAAGGAACTAGATCACAGAATACAACAATAGGTCCAGACACCACATCAACAGAATGGAAGAAGCCGGGCTCTGTCAGAGTATCTACAACTTTAATTGGCCGGTTCCAAGCTCAGCATCTGTTCAGTGGTTCAGGTTGAGGCTGTTGTAATTTAATTGGCTCATTGTGATTAAAAGAACATGCATCCAATGTAGACTGGCCTTGAGTCTCCCTGATTCAACCCTGCTTTGGCTGGGGTGGAGGATGAGCCTGGCTGAGAACCCTCGCACTAACCTATGCCCAGTGTATCTTGGTCCGCAAGACTGAGGCGACGCGTGATCCTGAGATATCTTAATAGTCACCACGGAGTAGCCAACGAAATACCAATCTGTGGAGGAGGGGGTATCGAGGGGCGCTAGAAGGGTCTTGTTGGAGGTTTTTGGCAGCATCAGTGAGAGGAATACCCTGAACACCACAGTTGAAAACCTTCAAATCTGCCCTACATTATTGTACAAAAAGTGCTTCAGAAATTAGAATATCTGACAATGAAGCCTTGGTTCCTGATTTTAGTGCAGCCTCATTTCATAAACGTGCCACCACCCATCCTCCAATCAGAAGGCAGATCACGGATAGCGCCAATCAGATGGTGCTATACCTGCCTTTATCACCTCTCGAGACCCACCAAACTCTGCTTTATAAGCCTCGGGTTGTGGTGTTAGCCATTGTGTGTGTCCTTGGGCTGATGATGCAGAATGATGTCTTTGGATCCCTGTAACCGCCCAGGGCTGTGGTCCCCCACATCCACCTCAGCAGGGCTCAGACATGCAGGTTCAGTCAGCCAGGGGAATCCTTCGTAGATGTTTCCCACCGTCCTTCCACCCCAAGGAGCCATGGCGATCCAAAGGATTGCCTAACCTGGCGGGCACAAGGCACTCTATCACCGAAAAAGGTGGAATTCATATGGCTCCCTTGGTGATGGTACAGGGATTTACCTTTTGTCAGTGGTGGGGTGCCTACCGAACAGAGAAGGTAATGCTTAGGAATAATAGGATGCCCTGATACCACTGGTCTCTGGGGATCTCCCAAGATTCCTTCTGCACTGCCATGAATCCAGAATTCTCCAGCTCCCCTGCTGGGCTTTAATGTAGGGGTGTTGCTCCTAAAACAGCCACATGAGCCTGGATGTGTCTCAAGGGCCACAGGAGTCTTGAAGGGTCCCACCTGTGTCTGAGTGCTGCTCTTTCTTGACTGCCACAGGTCAGCACATGCAGCGGGAGGCAGCAGCCAGGAAAAGTGACTGATGCTGCTTAGGGCTTTGCCCCTGTGAACTACTGAAACAGAAGAAGGACCACAGGGCAAGGAGAATGTACACGAACATCAGGAGTGGACCGCTCCCTGCGAGCATTCGTCTGTGGGAACATTAGTTAATTATATAAACTATTACTAACGATACTCTGTATTTTAAATAGTGCCTCTTACTTTAGATCTGTCTTTTCTAAGCACTGCACATAGGAGATGTTGCAATTGCCAAATTTAGGCACAAAGAAGATTTTTTTCTTATATGTGTTAATGGGCAGAATTAACAGCACAGTTTAGAGGGGGACGTTTTTTTACAATTATTTATTGTGCATGGCAATGAGAGTAAGGGGTGCTAATTGTCTCACTCATAGTTCTGGAGTGACTAAGGGTTCACTGGTGTTATGTTAAGTTATATATACAAGTACACTGTTGTCTATGCTTCCTGGCTCTGCCCTACAGCACCTGTTTGCCAAAAAAGTGACATATAATATACACCCTAAAAAACATAACATAAAAAGATGAGAGACAGGGTTAACAACGCTGCGCCTGGTTTTAGTCACACAAGTGATGCAAACCGGTGAAAAGTGCTGAACTGAAATTTAGCAACACTATAATAAACCATAGTAGTGTCACTCCTTTGCATTACGCTGGCGTTCCATGGGTAGTATATGGGCATTCCCATGCCATCACCCATGGGTTTTGCAAACTCCTATCTACTAGTATTGGTCGACAGGGATACTACCTCCTCAGGCAGTTATTACGTTAGAGAAAACTTTTCCAGCTCTGTACGGTACAGCATACATACAAACTTGGAACAGTATTACGCCATGTCTAAGCATCGCCGTATGTTCTGGAAAGGTACCCTTCCGGTACAGAACCTATGCTAGATATTACACAGATGCACTTGCACTGTGGTGCAGGTGTGTGTGCATGGTGCAAGACTGCCAAAGTGCGCCAGAGTAGGGTGAGAGGGAGAAACAGCACCCTATATTCATTATGACACTGTTCTGTTCTCTCCCTTCGATGCAACACAGCTTCCAACTATGGTTGTCGCACTGCGTCAATTTGTAAATCTGCCCTGAGGTTTATCTGAGTCATTTGCGCGTAACATAGTGCTAGTTAGTGGTAAAACTTTCACATATGGTAATGGGACAGGTTGTTCAATACTGTACTGTTGCTACATGCCATTTCTTGTAATGTTTTTATGCAGGTGTTTTAAAAAGGCAAACAGAGGGGCAACGAATAGTCAAACTTTCATGACCAAAATACATAATCCAGCCACAATGTCCATACTCCTACATTCTCTGCGAGTTTATGGCTCTGGTTCACCGCTCATGCATGCTAGATGCTGTCTGCTCTAAACGTATAATTTCATATTAAACTGATTAAATAAACGTAGCAACTTCGTGCTTTGAGCTATTTTAATAAAAACAAAAAAAGTTTTTCTTAAAAGACCCCTAAGAAGCACAAGAACGTGGAGTCTAAAAGTGACCTCACCAGACTGAGTAATTCAGAGACAGAGAACTCCACCGCTTAGCTCCCCTCGAGAGAGTAGGTCCTCCTGTCCTTACTTCGTGGAAGTGTCCGGCTTCAAGGGGGCTCTCTGAGCAGGAGTGTGGTGAAACTTTACAGGAGGATGCAGTGTGGCAGTGACAGCTGCGTACTGTTGACTTATAGGGTCTGATTTAGGGTTTGGCAGATGGAGTTATCTTCATGAGGACGGCAGAGGAAAATACCTCGCCACCCTAAGGGACCTCTGAGCACCAGATTTAGAGTTGGCCACCTCCAGACAACTCTTTACATTGACAGGAACTGCCATCATAGCAGTACCCGTCAATTTAGGAAGTTTCAAGGACGGTACTGTCAACCATGATGATGGTCATCAATTTTTTCTAAAAATTTTTGTTTTTCAAAACCAAACTCCTGAAGTTGGAGTTTTAAAAAACAAAAAAAAAAAATTGCTCCTATGCCGTGAGAGTTATCTTCCAAGGTGTGGGGGTCATTTTGTTTCTTTGCGGTGTAAAGTCCTGTCTCTGATAGCCCTAAACTGTCCAGCGATGCTAGGAAGTTTTCCATTGATGGAGCCAATGAGAGCTCCGTCAACGGAATACTTGGGGCCTGATTACAAGTTTGGCAGTGTATCGCTGGGACCGCCCCGCCGCCAAACCGCCAACCTCATGGTCGGGCCTGGCCGCCTGCCAGATTACGAGTATTTCTTGTGTCAGGGGGCCCTTTTTTTAACTTTCCCACAGCGCTGCCTGTAATAATGGGCACCACAATAAGAACGCCAAAAACAGTTCCTGCATAGCATGGACTGCAAAGTTCATGCTGTGCAGGAACTGGTGTGCATGCACACAGTGGGTCACATGTTGTGCCCCCCTGTGTGCATCCACATGGCGTGAGGCACCATGGAGCCCTGTAGGGCCCCCTTTGTTTTCTCTCTGCCACAGTTTTCATGGCAAAACCGTGGTGGAGAGGAAACTCGTAATATGCTTGGTGGGACTGCAGTGGTCCTGCCAAGCATATTGCAGCCCCCTGACTACTGTAACACCGCCAGTGAATGGTGGTTTCCTGGCAGCTGCAGCGGGGCTATGGTGACCTCACTACCCTAATTGTAATAGGGTGGTCGGAAGACTGCCACTGCCACGCGCCCATGAGTCTGGCAGTCCGTGGACTGCCAGGCTCGTAATTATGCACTTACTGTCTACCCAAATCTAAATGAGCTTGGAGGACTGTCAATTTGTCAAACAGTGCACTTCATTGCATTTGTACCATGTCTGCTAAACTCTAATTCAGGCCCATAGTATGGCAAGGCTCTTGTGTACTTGAAAACCTTTCCAAAAACACCTACATGGCATAATTTTACTTTAGGGTATTCATAAGCATCTAACATGTAGTTTCTGAACCTGAAAAAGCCTGAGATATTTATACTTTAAAAGACAAAAACATGTTTTCCATTGGAGGAACAAACATGAAAAACAGCAGATGCAAATCCACTCTTGCATTAAACCCTTTCATTAAAAAATGTTCAAATGTTAAGTTTCTAAATGCACACACGGGTGAATTCTTCTTATGCTTCCAAGAAAGCCAGAAATATGTTCCAGATGTAATAGTAACCCTAGAAAGCATATTTCTAACAAAAGAATTAGGGACTGGATTTTGCCTTCATAATATATATTTATTGGGCCTATGTCAACTTAGGTATAGAAAACATCTGTGAACTGATCCACTGTAAGGAAGAGAGGCAACGACTGCCCAGTTCTGTAATTTGTGAAAGCCAAAACGTGCATCTGAAACATGCAGAGTTGACTGCAGGAACAATGTTTTTCTTCCAATGCTGCTCAGAATCCACCCACAGAACATATTGACTGTACTAACGCTTGCAGCATCAGAAGAGGTTTAACAGTTTAAAGGGATACGCTCCAAACTATGCCTAGATAGGCTCTGGGGGTCTAATTAGACTCGTCACAAGTAGGAGGAGGGCTGCTGGGTCTGTCTGCACCAGGCCCTGCAATTGTCAGGGCCCCTAGCTGCCTCTGCAGAATGCATTTCAATATGCAGGCCTGGTCTTCTTTCATGATATATTCACGACAGATAACGACGGCCGCCTCTAGGTGGTGCTATATGCTGGAGCTACCCACAACTGTTTTCCTGAACATTGTTTCTGTTATGAAGGAGCTGTTCCGCCTGCAGGAAAACCCACGAGGGATTGGTAAAAAGTCCTAGGTTATTCACTAAACCTTTTTCCTGATCAGCACTAAGACAAATCAGGCAAAACTGCATTTTGCATGCACAGAAATTCACAAGAGATTTTGGACACGCCCAGAGTGTGAGTGGTGTGAGATACAGGTGGGATAAGAGAGATTCCTCAGAAAAACCCGAGATAATCTAAATTACATTTAACATTATAAAGGGCTAAATTACAGAAGAAGAAGATTATTTTCTGCTCTCTAATGACACTAAAATAAGGCCGATATGTGTCGCAGATCTCCCTTTGAAGATGGGCAAACTGTTTTTAAGTAAACTTAAAAGTTGTCCTGGGTGACAGTTTGATTATGCAGGAGTAATTGTCATAATTTGGTTAAATTACCGAGATTACGCCATTGCTCCAAATCAGATAATTTTGGGGAGAAATTTTAACACAAGATGTACCGTTCGGGTAATTTTTTAATTAAGCAGCATTTCAGGTATATTTTTTACCTGAGCAGACTATTTTATTGCAAGATATACTATTCAGGCATTTTTTTTAAAGCCAGTCGCATTTCCGAGTAGACATTTTACCCAAAAGGACCGTTCAGGTAATTTTTGCGTGAAAACCTACAAATCTGAACGGCGGCGGCGGTGTTTTGAATGTGAGCAATCAGAAATCATTCGGGTAATTTTATTCACTGCGAGATGCATCTCACGTAAGTGCGTGTGATTTCATTTAATTATTCAGTAATTTCACATGGCTACCCAAAATTACACAAGTTACACCCCCCACTTCTAAAAATAAACTGATCCATATGACATCATCACTTTCAAAAGCAAGAACATAACACTCTAAGTTCCTGCTAACCTGAGGCGTCACGGCCTATTCAGGGACTTTGGAAGAGGTGTGGCGCCGCGGCCAGGGCGACTGACTCCGGAATCTGGGGATCACGGTTCGATCCCCAGCACCGGTGGCAGATTAGCCCAGCACCATGTGACCCTGGGGCTGGGCAATAGCTTGCTTAATCTTCCCGACGGCCCCCAGCGCCTAGAGACCCTTACGGGTGATTGTTCGCGCTTTTCAAAATGTGGATTATTATTATTATACTTTGGCTGGGGTAGGACTTGGTCCCCCAGTCCACCATGCACCTGAGGGACGCACTAAAAGCGCATCATCAGACCCACGGCGGAGGACACACGTGGGACATGCCCAGGCATGCGCCCGGTGAAGACCGGGTCAAGACGGGCATGTTTTTGCCCATCATTGCCCAGAAGAGGCCAGGCTAGGCCCATTCTCTTTAGCCAACTTGCTGGCCATTAATATGGCAGGGTATGCCGAGATGTGGGTCTCTTGCTCCCTTTGCCACTGGATTCAAGCTGATGAGGAGTGATACCCTGAAACTGGTCCCAGGATGCTGGTTTCCGGTAAGGGAAGACCTGGCTTGGCAGTTCGGGCTGGACTCTTCCTATGAATGTGAGCTAAAGAACGATGATGGATTCAACCCAGATCTGTGACTGGGGGTGAGTGTCTGAAAAGTTTCAGCGCTCCGTCCATCATCTTCTTGTGATTGCACTGTTATCAAGTGTGACATTGCTGATCTTCCTGGGATTAGTTTTGTCTGCAGTCAGAAAAGTCTTGACATCAAGGAGTCCATCAACAGTTGTCTAAGGGTGGCTACTTGACTTGGCTCCTTCTGTAAGTCGGAGTCTGCCTTAGCAACCACTGTAATCTGCATCAAATCCACAGCACTAACGCTGTATTCCAGCTATTCATTTAAACGTAAATCTCCAACCATGCTTAATTGTAATTAACTCCTTCCGTGCTCATGACGGAACCACGCCGTCATGAGCCACGGTTGCCGTGTGCTCATAACGGAGTGGTTCCGTCATGCCGCGGCCGTTGGCGGCTGCGCCGCCCACGCGGCGCTAATTCCCCGACTGTGCGGGCGATTAGCGCTGTGGGCGGAGTCATGACGGAACCACTCCATCATGAGCACAGCCCAACCGTGGCTCATGACGGCGTGGCTCCGTCATGAGCACCGGGCCACCGCGCTGCCCCCCCGCACCCTCCAGCGCTGCGGCGGAATTACCGCCGCAGCGAAGGGGTTAAGTGTAATTATGGGGAAAAGGAGAAATCTGGATAAGGATAGCGGCAAAAAGGGGAAGATAGCCAAAACATCCGCAAGCGGCAACAGCACATTAGAAGCCATACATGTCTTAATAGAAGAGGTGGAGGCCTATTAGGCGATGAATCAGAGCGTAATAAGAGATTCGAAGCTAAACCTAAAATAACACACTATTTTAACCCCTTCTGTGCCACGCCCTTTCCCCCTCCTGTGCCGGGCGTTTCATTAGTGGGCGGGTTTCATGACGAGATAGTCTCGTCATGAGCACAGCGCGACCGTGCTCCATGACGAGACTATCTCGTCATGGGCACAGAAGAGGTTAAGGAAAAGAATAAGAAAGCAATCCCTGTAAGCGATCATGTCACAAGCCAAGATACTACCAATATTTATCTCCACTCAACCAAAGTCGCCGTTCTCCTCACCCATTGCTGTAACAACCCAATCCCCCTTGGCCCCACCAAGTCAAGAACCAATTGAAGCGCCAATCGTAATCAACATCCCTTGTACAAATCTGTATGATCCACTTATGCTGGAAAAGGGTGAAAACCAAGACTTTAAAACTTCTGATCCAGCTAAGCATAAGGGTATGGAAATGGAGTGAGTCCTAGCAGAGGTTACTTTCATAAAGGAAGACCTGAAAGTCCTGACTTGGGCCGTGAAATCTCTCAGCTCCTTGATGGAAGGCTTCCAAAAATCCAATATAGAGCTATTAAGAAAGCAAAAACAGTCTCTAGTTGGAAAAAGGGTAGCTAACCAAGACCATGCAAATAGCAGCCATATGGATGTTCCTCAAAGTGTAATGGAGCAGATGGGAAAAAATCACTTGGTATTTCTTTCTCTGCACAAATCTCACAGTCATCGTATCCCCATCAAGGTGAAGGTGAACAAACACTGACTAACAGAGGCGTAGAAACTGACAGTACACAGGAACAAAGACCAAGGGAGGGCAACAACATACCCGCTACTATGTTTATGTCTACTGACTACCCCTCAAATTCTTGGCACGAGCACAGTTTTCCAAATCTGGACCTACCCCCGAACATACTGTCACTTTCCCCAAAAGGCAGGTAATATATTCCGCCATTAAATCCGCTGGGAGGAATAGTTTACATGACAGGGGTTCCTAGATTAGCTCTCGACCAGAGAGAATAACCAGACTCCTTCATTAATAAGATCTCCCATTGGATTAATCACAAACGCAATTGCCTTTCATTCAAACACTCAGATGGGCATTCAGCCCAATCTCTAACAAATAATCGGTGCTGTTATGACAATATAAAATTGATCATAAGCAATAAGGCTGTTATTCATGGTCTTTTGGTAATGGACACTGGCTCTTTCCTATTGGCTCAGCAATTCAATTTAAAACAGTGCCAGACTTTTTTTTTTAACCATATTTTATTGGCATTTGATCTTAAAGTTCACATACATCATATTATGACGAAAGCTCTTCTAGCATGTATGAGAGTTAGGTCTATGCCCATTCCCAGGATCTCACATAAAACAGTGCCAGACTTTACAACTCATGCTAATGATTGCTCTTTCATCCACAACAAAAGGGCCTCACATATACTGCCAGACACAGCTGAAAATATGGATGCCAGTGCGAGTACCATTAGGGCCAGTCCAAGATCCTAATAATCGGGCTTGACCAGCAGGGTGCCACAGGAAGTGGTGTTGTGTAGTTCCTACAACTCTATATAGGATCTGTGCATTTAGACAACATAAACTGAGATATTGGTGTCCAGACTGATTCCAGAATCCCCCAAAGGCTATTTTAGTCTGTAGACCAGCTAGCTCACAGTGCCACTATAAGACCAGCAACCTTACCAAGGAGCGAATAGTTTCTGGCAACTATTGGACATGACAACCCTGACCCCTCAGGGATCGTGGAAACAGTGTACTACTTTTCACTCAGTCACTCATGGTCACTCATTCTCAGAGAGATATACAGAATAAACATAGGGGATTTTTGGAATAAACCTTTATTGAACCAGCACCATTCTAGTACAAAATACGTGTGCTGCAATAACCATTAGACCTAAACAGTTATATATGATTATAAGCACCAACAGAGTAAATAAAAGGTAGAATTCTACCATGGTGCTAAAGTGAATATATGCAGGTATATAGATACATGGTAGTAATCATGAGTACTCCTAACATGTATAACCCTAACTAAATGTACCTAAGTGTATCGAGCATGTATGTAGGTGTATAGCCAAGAATCCCCCTAGGAAAGAATCAACCTCATTACCTGATGGGAGAGAATGAAGGACCCGTCTTGGTCTATAGTTGGGAAACCAAGCGAGGGATGTCGGACCACTGCATGCTAGAGTGTCTTGGTGTAGGGTCCTCAGCTTCTCGTGTCAGCATGAAAGCTTCTCCTCTGGTTTGCCCAGTAAAGATGTGGTGGTTTAAATACCCAAAAGGTGCTCTCAGGTGGGTCTACCTAGAATGGTACTGTGGGCCTGTCATTCAAGGATGATGATAGCGGTGACTTTTGTACAGAGGTATTATACAGAAGATGGTAATCCTGCTGTGATACTAAGAATCCTCATGTATAATAAAGGAGTCTAGTTTTCGTAGAAAACCACTCAAAGTTTAACTGGAATATAACTAGGTAAAAGGTCAGCACCAGAACTGTTATGTAAACCAAGGTAGGACAGATGTAGGTAAAAGTTTGTGTATCTACCGAGCCCTATATTGGGGTACATTAAGGCTCATAACAGTGGTGACACACAAGGCTTTGGGAAGCAAACTTTCACCGATCATTGCAAATGCACCGTCAGTATCTCTTCATCGTTGAAAGAAATGAATAGACTGTGCACTAATCCAAATATCAATACCACTTCTGATAACTCAAGCAGCTCAATAATTGCTATTCAATCTGGAGCTCCAGCGTCTTATTGTTCTAATGAACATCAAGAGGCTTCTCCTCCCGATCTCCTGGATTCTGATAAAGTAGTGTGGAAGATTATCTCATGGAATTTAGCTGGACTAAAGCAAAAACTAATGGAACCCGACTGCATCTGTATATCCCGCTTTGATTCAGGAGAGAGGCCGTCCAGTTGGGGGTTTCTTAGATTGGCTGAAATACTCATTGAATTGTAAAATCACCATACTCAATGGAACCACTCCTGACCTTCTCAGTCTTCAATTATATAAAGAAAACGCCTGTCTTTATCTTTGTAATGTTTATAATAGGCCTATGGGTAAGAATAAGGAATCTTATATCGTAACACTCTTAATCAGATAAGTTTCCTGTCCCATGAAGCCCGTACAATAGTAGCAGGTGGCTTCAATGTAACAATAGAACCACTGGATAGCTGTGTCTCGACCATATCTGATGAGGAGGAGGATTAATGGAATATTCCAAGAATAGGTAGCTGCCAAGCAAAGAAATGCTCAGCCTTGGCAGTACAGCTTTTGGGTATTACATTAAGAACAGGGCTAAGAGACTACAATGGGAGATACCTATCAGAACAAGAGGATGCCATGATCTATAAACGTGAGAATAGCTTTAGTAGAATCAATTACATATTTCTCTCCCTACATTTATGAGCTGTTATGGGCGACATGACCGTAGTTGGAAGAGGAGACAGCAACCACAACACCCTGAAATTGGAGCTCACTGGGCTATTCAAATTTTGTCTGGAAGTAACAAAGCCTAGTGTTTGGGGGAATGCAGTCCTCTCTAACAATACCAAAGGCTTTAAAATGGGTGTATGCCCAGGCTCATCGTGAAATCCTGTAACAGGTCTACAGTGGTGTAGGCATTGCAAAGGAAAAACTTTACAATTTGTTTGAAGAGGGTGCAGTCCCTAGTTAAATTATAAAAGTTCATGAGAATTTGCGTTGATGAGGGAACTGTTCTCTGGATAAAATAGGAAACCACCAAAAGATTGCCCAAAAAAGCATTCATGGTACAACACCAAGTGCAGGGCAGCAAAAGCTCATCTCCTAGGTTACATAAAACAGAAGGAAAAAGTGGTGTTCCAGAGACTCGAAAAATTTACAAGGCCGAGCTAAACCAAGCACGTAGTGCCTGGGAAACAAGGGTCTGGGCAGATTTAACTCGTGCAGCAAAGGTAGGGGACTCAAAAGCATTTTGAACCATTCTAGCTCATGGCAATATCTCGGCTGCTACCCCAGTGGCTTTCCACATTGAACCATGAAAAGGGGTTAACCATTTCTCAGAGCTACCACACAGGTTACCAGTGATCAAATGCCACGACCAGTGAAATTGTTTCCACTATTACTCAGGGGCAAGCAGAAACTCTAGAACTCTCCCTTGCGGACTCCTTTGGGCATTGAAGTCAATTATTCCTAACAAAGCCCCAGGCCCAGATTGCATTCCCTCTGACTTGTGCGCTTCAGAGCCAGATATTTTGCCACATATTTAAATCTCATTAGGAGTGCAATCCTAAGAGGGGGTCCAATACCTGAGTCCTGGCATAGTGCAGAGATCATCCCGATTTATAAGAAAGGTCAAGGGGACGACCCCAGGAATTGCAGGCCTATAAGCCTAATAGATGGGCTCCAATGGATTTTCTATCGACAGGTCTTGGGAAAATAGTCAGATTGGGCATTGACAAACAACATATTCACTAATCTGCAAGTGGGCTTTTGCCCCAAAGTAAGTACTGTAGGTAACATTTTTAGGTTTAACTTGATCTACTGAAAAACATTTGACTTTGAAAATGCCACTTATATGTCACATTTGTAGACCTTAAGTCAGCCTTCAATTTGGTTTATTGACCTAAACTGTGAGAAGTTTTTGGCAACATGGGAGTTCAAACTAATATTTTAGAAATCTTAATAAAGATCCATGAGAATAATCTAGCGCAGGTGCGATATGGGAGGGACGGGGTACAAACAGAAGCTTTTGTAGAGAAGGGAGATCAGCAAGGCTGTGCTTTAGCCCCGACTCTCTTCTCTCTGTTTGTAAATGACCTGGCAGAAACCTTGCATTTTCAAAATAATGATGCTCCCAGGATTAGTGCTGCAAAATATCCCATGCTATTATTCGCGGATGACATCCTCCTTATTTCAAAGACTCCAAGAGGCCTCCAAGCAATTTTGAACCACTTTCTGATGTTCTGAACTGACCGGGGTTTAGAGTTGAATATAAATAAGACTAAATATATGGTGTTCAATCCCTACAAATCAACTGGACCAAGAAAATTGCCAATAATACACCCTTAGAGCAGGGGCAATCCAAAGATGGCAATGAAGCTGAAAACAACAAGCGTAGCAGCTGCATTAGAGGTATACAAGGTTAGGGTAAAAAGTGCAGCTCTATACGGTGCAGAACTCTGGGGCTACACAGCTATCAACGAGTTATCAGTAGTAGAGAATATGTTTCTCAAGCATTTAACGAATCTCCCATACAGTTCTCCAACTCTTTCATTAATGCAGTACATAGGTTTATATCCCATCTCATTTACTATTCAGTCGAGATTGTTTCTATTTTGGGACAGGATATGGTCAACACCAGAGCTCAAATATTAAAGAGCACCTCTCAGAGAGATTTTAAAAACAGCTGACCATCTGAGAATTCCTCGGCAGTCTTATGTGAGGAAAACTTTTCAGTCTCTCAACCTTTAGAATCTCTGAGACTGTCCAGATGGCTCACATTGCACATCAAGGCAATTGCCAAAAGATTGGAGCAGAGACCATTTCTGGAGAGAAACAGTCGTAGACTGCAAATCCGGGAGCTTGACAGATCAATTCTTTGACCATAAGATAGTCCCACTCTACGTACCTACACTAGATGTCATCCAAGGTTCCCTCCCCAGACACATATACTTAAAGTTTAGGAATGGGACTCCTCAACTATCTGCCCCGTTTGTGGCAACGCTCCCAAATCATTAGAACATCTTGTATTTTTCTGTGAGGCCTATAAATTGTCAAGAAGACAATGGATCATTCCATTATGTCATTTATTAGGCATAAGGGGCCAGATGTATTAAGTCTTTATCCAGTTCGCAAACGGGCTGATTCTCAGAATCGGCCCGTATGTGAACGGGAAAAAGCCTTTTGGGATGTATCATCCGAAAAAGGCCCTCGCAAAATAGGGAATCGCAAAATTTGTGATTCCCTATTTTGAGAATGCATTTAAAAATTGCGATTACTTAAATGCAATTCTGGAAGCACCCAAGTTGTGCGATTTTGCCTTAAGAAATTGCAAACTACCACCAACTTCAAGTAGGCCCACAGGAATGAATAGGAAGGTATTCCTTAATTGCGAATCGCTATTTGCAATTCGCAATTAAGGAATACGTAGGAATCTCAATTATTATTGTGAATCATACATACATTGCATTTTGTGAGTCCTTATTAGCGAATCACTAAAATTCAATATTAAGGACTCGCAAACTGCTAAGATGATTACATCTGCCCCAAGGTCTCTCTATCCAGCTTTGAGAATATTGAAAACCGATACATGGGAGGTGATTGTTGTCAGTCTAGCTCCATTTTTACATGCTGCATGGATAATCCGCAGTTGATGAAAGGAACGTCACTTGGAAAATCAGTCGTAGTTAATCCAAAACTATTTGGTATTTTAGAAGAACTATCCAGAAACAGTGTACTTAAAACAGTGATCCAGTTACTACAAAAGTTTACTTCTTCTGGGTTTCATAAAGGTTGCTGCTAATATTATACTTTTATTAGTTTTTATCCCATATAGTATGGAATGCTTTTCTGCAGAAATTTAAAATATGAATTATTGTGTACAGCTAGGTTGTGGTAAAACTGATTTTATTAGAATGTTGTAGCTGATTGTATGATAATGTATATGGATTTTACATTCTTTTAACTACTGCAATCACAATGAATATGCTAATTTTATTCATGTTTATGGATTTTAATCCGAAATAAACAGCTACTGCTGCATATATTATGTTAAAACGTATAACCTATATAGAAAAGAAATAAACAGATTCACCAGCAACATGTCTAAAATGTTTGACAAAGGATACACAGTGCACGTAATTCAGTAAACATATAAATACACACAGGATTGTGCACCCACCATCTTTGCACAAATATCGAAAGATTGAAAGCATGACTAAATTCAGGAAAAACCATGTGCAGGCATTTTATTTGGGTCAGTGGCGGCTTTAGGGAGATGTAAAGCGACAAGCTCGGGGCGCTGCATTTTGAAACGTTTTAAGTGGTCAAAGGCACCTGCTGCAAAGTTCCTTGTGTGACCAGCAATTTTCAAGCAATAATAAAAATGTCAAGATGAGTCTGGTGATTAATGTACTTGTTCCGAACATCTCGGTGTTGTCGTGAAGTAGCACAATGGGGAGATGTGCCTCCTGCAAAGCACTACGTGGAACACGCAGATCACAGAATTGTATTTTATCCAGATAGCAAATGGGTTACTGCTTTTGCCACAGATGGGCTTTTGTTACTTGTAGCCCATAAGTTATAAGCGTCAGTGGCGGTTTCTTCATTAGGGTGGGGGAGCATCGCCCTCCCACCCCCGGCCCGCTGTGAGCTGTGCTAAACATGAAAAATAAAATGTCAATGAAATAATTTTATTGCTATTTTATTTTTCACTATGGAGCCCCGCAGCCAACAGCCTGCCCCCAAGTCAGGAGAATTAGGGGCGTATCCTCTGCTGCAGATTGGCAGCAGAGACTGGAGCAGTGGCTTGATGGTACGCTCCAAAGTGCGCATGTCACTTTGGCCATCTGTCTTGCATCAGCCAGAGTGACATGCCCACTGTGGAGCTCTCCACCCAGTTGTCTTAGACAACTGGTTGGAGAACAAGAACAGGCCTGTAGGAGAATTCATCCAACCCACTCCATCCAATCCTGGTGCTTTTTCCATGCTAGTTAGCAGCATGACAGCAGTGTCTGGATTGGTTAGGGGATCATCCTTTATGCATCAGACTACAGAGGAATACCAAGGAGGGCGTGGAGCATGTGCATAAGTACAATGTTATTTTATTTTATTTATTAGAAATGTGTAATGCACGTAAGTGTAGAGATTAAGTTAGTGGTTATTTTTTAGGTGTTTTGGTTGCAGGGGTTGTTTTTATTTGGGCTTTTGAAGGGAGGGGATGGTTGGTTTTGCATTTTGAAGGGAGGGGTTGTTTAATTTTGGTTTCTGAGAAATGGTGGGCACCTCTCTCGTCCGATCTCTTTCTAATGCTTCCAGCCGCCCCTGATCATCCTACTACAGCAGCCTGCAAAGAGCAGCGTGCAAACTGCAAAGCTTGGCTTTGGAACCTTATTGTTTATCCCCCATCTTTCATTACTCCACGGCTGCCGCAAAGGATTTCTTTGGATAGTAATAAATTGGTAAGGCCATACCCAACCACCGTTTCATTTTAAATACTGAGTTTATGTTTCTTCAGACCAATCGCTCGTGACATATCATTAATACCAGTATGGACGGCATGGGACTCCTTCACCTCGTAATCATCATTGTCTTGGGTAATATTTCCTATACAGTGACTTACGCACCTATATGACTCCTTGTCTCTGCTTAATATGCACATGTTTGTGCAATGTAAAGTGCTCTGACACCCTACAATGGGATGGGTAACACTATAAAACAAATGACATGCAAGAAAGAGAGAGGATATCGCTAGATGAGGGGCACCGTTGGAGGGTGGCAGTGAGGGAATCTACGGAGGAGGAGGAGGTCATTGGGGGGGGTTGCCAACAGAGATGGTCGCATCGGGCACCCCCAGTGCTAAAGCCGGCCCTGACTTACTTCACTGCGCTAGTATCTGGGTCTAGAAGACACCCCAAGACCCAATGGACGTATTGTTGTTGTATGGAGAAAGATTTAAACTATTTTGCTGAAAATACCCTGAAATGGGTTTCTTCAGTGCATGGAGAGCGCTCCAGCTAGCAAAATTTGCTTTCAATTTGGAAATCTGCAAAGTTGGTGTGCTGTAAAAAATGTCCCTTAATACGCAAGTGCAGCACTCATTTGCGAAATTTGGCAGAAACAGGTTTAGCAAAAAAAATATATATATTATGGAAACAATCTGCATTAACTACTGGCAGCATGGATTTTCAGTAATTTTGGGAAGGGCAAAACATATTCTGCCAGTTTATTGTGCACTGATTTGGCAGTCTGTGGCTACCACTGGATGCTGATTTGTTTGCGAATTTCGGCCTATTAATTATTATATTGTATTATATGTCATATGAATTCTATTCCTGACACATTTTACTGTTGCATTAATAAAAATTATACTAGTCAACCGAACGAAGATGACACATTTTGTAATTCCCGAATTTGCAAAAGTTTGTGGCTGTACACAATCTACGCTGCTGAGGAAGGTTTCAGCAAAAGATGTTTGCAAGAGAATTTTCAAGAAAAATTTGGCTGCAGTAAAATTTTTGCTGTGCTATTCTCTGTGAAATAAACGCTTAGTGGGAATTTCCACCTTATTTTTATTTTATTTTTCGAAGCTCATAAAGATTACAAATATTGAATCATATGTTGAAGAAATAAGTTGAAGGGAAGCCTTGTAATTTTGTGCAATGCTTTTTGTGCATGTTTTTCCATTAACGCCATCGTTTCTGATGATAATTGCCAATTGCGTTGGTTAAAACAATCTCCACTTCCGGAGGGTGCAGCTTTCTCCGACTAATGAGCGCGTGCGGCAAGACCTTTGAACCCGCCTCCGTGGCGTAGCTAGACATTTTGCCGCCCACGCCAGTCCCTATGTTTGCCACCCCGCGACAGCCGCAGGCAAAAGCGCGGTGGGGAGGAGGCAGTTGGGAGGGTGCCGCTGCCCCCCATACCCGAACTGCCCCCCTGCAAGTCCCTGTCCTCAAGTCCCTGTCCTCATCACCCATGCCTTCTGTACACTGAGCCCACCCTCACGGCGACTGATGTATGTGTATTCACAGAAGATTGCTAGAGATTTTATAACCCAGTATTATTTATTACTTGCATTTTTAGATAGCGCCATCAATCACAGGTTTGCCATTTCTAAGCAATATTAGTTAATGTGTTCCATTTATCAGGTCTTCGGAGAATAACCAAAACTCGTTTTATGTAATAGGCTGTGGTATCAGGAAATGGTTTGACCTTCTGCTTGAGAAGGCTGCCTGTAGGGTCAGTGTCTACAGACACCGTCCTCACACATTTCATGCACAGGGAGGCTGCACTGCACAAGTCCGAGACGTTTGGGAGGCTCTCTCCATCAAAACTCTGAAATGTTTAAAGGGCCATCGGGTGTGCAGAGAAATGGAGAAGAAAAAGTTAAATGAACTATAAGGCATATCAGCAACAACCAGCGATAATTATCGCTAAGCGCACCTAGCGCTAGGATAATTATCGCCGGCTAGCGTGGATTTTTGTCGCTGAGATAGCGTACTATAAGCAACGCTTATCTCAAAAGCGATAAAAATCCTCACGCTAACTGCCTAACGTGAGATTATCGCTGGAAACCCAGCGACAATCTCGCGCAATGTGGCGTTAGCTTGATAATAGGGACTCACAAACTTAGCCATGATATCCACCTTCCATAGGGTATCATGGCTAAGTCAGTCCTGAAGCCGCTATGCTTCATAGCGTGGGGCTTGATGATAGGAGAAATGTCGCTTAGTGACATTTCTCCTGTCATGTCAGGTCAGGAACGCCCACTTTGCATCTCATTAGAGATGCAAAGCTGGGCGTTAAGAATAGGTGCGCTAATGCAAGGTTTCACGCGTTAGCGTGACCTTGCTAATTAGGCGATAAAATTATCGCCGCATTTCATCCGAAAACGGCCGCAAAAGCGGCGATAATTTTCTATCGCCGCCTTGTAAATATGCCCCAAAAAGAGGTGCACCGAACAAAGCACATTTAGGCCGTTGTGTTTTCTTTATTTTCTTTCTTTATTTTCATAACAACATAAGCTCATAAAAACTGCCAACGTGTTTCGTTTCTCAAACACACACGCCTTTGGAACTTCATCAGGGCTGTAACAAATAACAAAACACATATAAGACAAAACTAAATAACTAACCAACATGATTCTTAACCCCTTCCATGCTGCGCAGATTCCGCCGCTGTGCTGACGGAATCTTGCGCGGGCGTGGTCATGACGGAACGGTTCCGTCATGAGCACAGCTCAACCGTGGCTCATGACGGAACCGTTCCGTCATGAGCACCGAAGGGGTTAATATCAAGACATCAATTTTAACAAACTGAGAATGTGTACAAAAAAAATGAACGAATGACGGACAAGACTCATAATCACTACAACAATAACTATCCCATGAAAGAATAAAAAAGTGATAAACAACAGTACCCTATAACACATAATATATCACTAAAAATCCCACATAAATAGTATTCAATAAAACAGAAGCCTTGCAGCTGTTTAAAATTTTTTTATTTTATCAGGCTTAAAAGTACATAAATAGTAGATGATAGAAGCAATATGAGAAATTTAAATGTAACTAGTTACGCCTGTAACTCGCTTTATTCATGACAATTGTTACTAACTGTTCATAGGTAGAGGAGACCATATTGTATTCAAGGTTAACAAGAAGGGGAGTACAGGAGAGGAAGGAAGTTGAAAAAGGAGAAAAAAAGAAAAACAAGTGAAAACTGGATGTTGAAAGCATTTAGTATGTATATGTGCATATAAAGGTGTTGATCTACTTCTAAAAAACCAATATGAGATTGGGCATAAATGGCAAATCTAGGTTTGGCTGCAAAAATATGCACAGTTACGATCCATATACATTGGAATCGCAAAAACTAAATTTCTTTAAAAATGAATATATTTGGTTAAGAATATAAATAATAACACTTGTATTAGGTTAGTTATTGTTGTAGTGATTATGAGTCATGTCCTTCATTCGTTCATTTTTTTGTACACATTCTCAGTTTGTTAAAATTGATGTCTTGATATTAAGAATCATGTTGGTTAGTCATTTATTTTTGTCTTATATGTGTTATGTTATTTGTTACAGCCCTGATGAAGTTCCAAAGACTTGTGTGTTTGAGGAACGAAACGTGTTGACTGTTTTTATGAGCTTATGTTGATATCAAAATAAAGAAAGAAAATAAAGAAAACACAACGGCCTAAATGTGCTTTGTTCGATGCACCGTCTTTCGTTAATTTTGTTGTACGAATCTGTAACCAGTGGCACCAAAGGGTGATAGGTGCTGGAGCATTGTGCGTGATCATTTTTCAATAAGACAGCAGTAAGAGAGTGAAGTGCTATCCATCAGGTCCGTCACCCTGAATCGCTTTTTTGTCTAAGAGAAGAAACAGTTCTCTTTGTCCAGTCCTGCATCACTAACAATCATCAGTAGGCATTTCAGAATGTTGCTTTCTTCGTGATGTTAGTTGTGGATTCAAAACCTGCTGTGACATCAGTCACTGAATCGGTCTTTGGGTCCAGATTTGGGCCCAGATTTACTTTAAACCATATGGCTCAGGAGCTCTGCTGCTGTAAATAATTACTAAGAAAATAACAAACTGAAGAAAAAAAAAGGTGCTGTCAGGGCTGCCCATGTCATGGCGTTTTTTTTTGCAGGGGAGCTAGTGGCAACACAGAGGAGCGCCTAAGAGGGGGCAACATGGACAGAGGGTGTGGGGTAAAAAGCGGTATGGCGCAGCCAGTGCTGGCCACCTCATAGCCCTTTTTTTTATTGGTAGTGGGTGTGGGAGGCAACAAGGAGGAAAGAGGTAGAGAAGGGGGGGGGTGGGAGAACAACAACACAAATAGCAGGTGAGGTGGAGGGATGAGGGTTTATTTTAGTGCTTTTTAAGCAACATGTGATACCCCGAAATACGGGTTAAGGAGGGAACAGTATCAGCTGTATGTGTTATCTGAAAGGACAGCACATATAATCCAGGCGGACAAGTGTCTTGAAATATAAAATTGGCAAATATTTTGAGAATATATAATCACCGAACCAATTATCCCAAGGCTGGATTCCTACATTGTCGTCACTCCAGATCACTATCTGCCCAACAAAAAACCTGGTCCCTCTGTCATAATTCAATCAGGAATCAGGATTCTTGATCATATGGCCTGCCAAAGTCGCTGATCAACCACGATATATATTCAGCACATAATAACATCACCCAAGACGATGCCACCTTAACCACAAACTGTCTTCCGGAATACACCTCTCAAGTTAATAACAACATGTAGAGTCTAGGTAACATTGTCACACATCTGGCCTCACACCCAAATCTCTGTTACTTATACTCTAATGACATAGTTGCTATACAGTTCATCCCTTCAAATAAGCTAGCCCATAAAGAAGCAACTGCAGTGTCATAGTCTACCCAATCAGCAGTCAACACAATCTGTGAAAAGTATTAAATCTTAGAAGAGTGTGGCATACTGACAGCTCTTCCAGCAAAGCCTCAATATCCAACAACTTTCATAAAGAAGGAATCCGTGCAGGTCAGCAGTCAACCCTCTGTTGACCAAGGCAAAACTCAAAGGCACATGGGCTTCGAGCAAACCCCAAACCCACCATCTCTTCTTAGAGATGCACTTGTCCCCCTGCAATCAATAGCCACTACTAAACCACAAACATGAACCATCTCCACTCACAATCAAGCAGGGAGATGCTGCAAGGTCCCGACTCCACCAGCTGAAAACCCTGAAAACAGCTGAAAACCCTCAGGAGGATTGGGGATGGCTTGCTGCCATCTTAGCCAGACCCCTATCCATCTGACTGGCATGTAAAGGGCACACCAGTGTATTGTCAAACCTGAAGTATGAGGCTGCATTTATATCCCTAATTTTCTGGAATGTGACAGGTCTTGTTAATCTCCCAAAGGAACATTGTACTTCTTAACATCATATGATAATATATGCATCTAGGAGGCCTGGTGAGATATGAAAACCCCACTTGAAGGATATGATACGTTTTTTTCACCTGAAACCAAACAGCATATTAAGAGACATGCAAGGAGAGGCCTAGACACCCTTTTTATCGTCTTGTTGGTACTTTGTGGCTTCTAAGTACGCCCCTGGACATAAAGACTTTCTATGGGTGGAAGTTAAAAACTGGAGCTACAACCCTGCAAAAAGTAAACTATTCTTGCTAAACATGTATATCCATCCAATAACCTCACAGAAAAAGCAAAAGGTGAAGGAGCTAGAGCAGCTAATACTGGATATTAGACATAACCATCCCAAAGTCCATCTCCTTTTGACCAGGGATTTTAATCTAAATCTGCTCCATCACCCTTTTTGCAGTTCCTCTGAAGAAACATCAGATGCTCAGTAGTTGATTCCATCGCAGGCAAACATTCCACTAAGTACCGATTCAACAGGACGTACTCTGATAGCAACTCTAGAGGGAATTTCCCTGTAAGCCATGAAGGGCCTCTTTCTGGAAGATCAGCCACCTTGTTTTACAAATTTCTCCTCAAAAAGATCTGCTGTTTTAGATTGCACATTTGTTCAATCCCACTGATCATCTCTATTAAGTCTTTTTCCATCATCTTGCGCTGTGAACGTGATCATATGCCCCAGAGCCTACAGTACAAAATTACAGCAATGAACACATCACTTTGAGGTCTATTAGCTCAAGCGACACTCATCACAACCAGAGGTGCATTAAATGGAGCGCGGAAGTTGCTACGAAATATACCATCTGGAAAACATCATTATGAAAATGGAGCCCTCCCCCGTGGCATACAGTGTATGTTTGGGAGCTCTTTGTACAGCACCTACTCTTTGCTTTGACTGGCAGCCAACAGTCTAGACCAAATATGAGGCCCTCCAGATCCCTCTCTTTGCATCCTTGATTTACAATTGATCTTAAGAATCAGACGCGATCTCTGAACAAAATGATAAGATCGCACAAATACGGGCTTAGCACTGTCCAACCTGAGGAGATACACATCCTACACAGTGTATATAAACAACTAATTTGGCAAGCAAACTAAAGATATGTGAAACCCCTCCAGATTGAGCTTTTCCTGGCTTGCCATAACGAGACTCCAAAGGAGTTTTGGATCATCATCAATCACTTCAGCAGAGAGACGGAACACACTAAATTAAAAGGGAATAACTTCACCTCTGAAAACTGGATTCAACACATCAATACTCTCCTCAAAGCCAAACCAGAAGGTCCCAACCTGCATCTTAGCTTTAGTAAGCCTATTCCCTCCCACGGAAGCCCTGAGGCTAAAGATGCACAAACACCTAACATTTACGGCCAAAAGAATATCAAAACTGATCCAGAAAAGGTATAGCTGATGGCGCCCTGGGCCCCAATTGCATCACTGTCTCAGTTTATAATCAAGATGTTGAGTTTTGGTCCATGTTGAAGGGAAGCCTGTTTAAAACCTGCCTTGCCACCGAATTTATCCCTTCATCCTGGTATGGATTGATCCTACATCCCATTTATAAAAAGTGCCAAGTGGCGAGCCCTGAGAGCTACAGCCTTATAACCTTCTCGGATGTTGAGTCCAAATATGTTGCCTCTCTTCTTCTGGAAGACTTGGATTCTTAGTAAGGCTCAAAAAAGTGTTATCTCTAAACCATACTTGGTTCATACCCTTCTTGAACACTATAGGCAATCTCGTGGTCATCAGGATGTTGGTGACAAAGCAGATAAGGAAAAACGAGTTACTTTATTTTTGCTTTGTGGATTTTTGCAAAGCTTTTGATCATGTCAATTGTCGGCTCCACTGGTCCAAATTCAAAACCTGGTATATCCCAGAAGCACTACTTTGTGTTATTCAATTACTTTACTAGAGTAAAAGTGGGAAACAGCACAGCAGTCTCGGAAAAGATAAAAAATTGAACAAGGTGCTAAACAAAGGTGTGTCTTAGTTCCAGCAGTTTAAAAGAAACAATGGTAAATAAAGAAAAAACAACATTGTGATATTCTGCAGAAAAAGAAAAAAAACGGATGCTTGGTTCCTGAACAACAGCCGCCTCATTACATCAAATTAGTATAAATGCCTGGGCTGTTGGCTGGATGACAAAGGAGGCCATTCAATTAATCTAAACTCATTAAAACCAAAATCTGCTTCAATTCAATTTGCATTTCAACTCATCCTCAAGCACACAAAACAGCCTACCCTCGAACCTCTGCAGAAGTTGTAGTAAAGGCCAAACTCATCTCCACAATGGGGTATGGCGCAGAAGACTTCCCAGGGAAACTGGGCGCCTTTTTAAATATTGTGACAGCGCCATCTCCTTATCATTGTTGAAGCTCCCTCACTATACCTCATGAGCCCAGATCAGGCTAGAGTTCCTGCTGAGCGATCAACTCCTGGTACAGAAAGCCAATCTTTTTAAATATATGCGCTCACCACACGCTTCAAAAGAAGGTACTCTGAAGAGCTTAATTTAGCTGGAAGTGCTTTCCGCAAACTGTATGGCACTCATGACCCTTGGAAGTACGTCTTCCTTGAACCCTTGACACAAAAAGTTGCAACAGCTCTCTGGAATTTGAACCTACCTCACCAGTAATTCAAAACAGCTTTAAACAAAGAGGTTCATAAGAGATCCTGTTCATCTGACCTCCTGACCCTTATGTGAAGAAAACACTCAGACTTCGTCATCAGGAGCTATGCCCAAAGAGGGGTTCAAAAACTCAAGTATTGCCACCTCTCAATGGGCTGCTTCCCTTCATTAGACTTTCTGCCTTCATGGGCGTGCAGCCCCAGCAGTAATGTGTACCGACTTTGTTGCCTGCTTCTGGAGACACTACATCACATGCTCTGTATATGCCCCGTGTTATCCCATGAACGGTGAAGGTTTCTTCGCCACTTCTTGATTAAACAGGACAACACAGCCTGCCGTCGACTTCCTACTGAATGATGCCTACACACAAGTAATAGCCAACATGATAACACGCCCAACCCTTTTAGGGCCCTAGGTACATTACCATGTTGTGCCTCCAAGATCACGACAATGTTTAGCACGCACTTTGGGGTATATTCAGAAGAACGTGTGATAACTACCACAAGAGTAGCTTAACGCAACTCTCAACATCGCATCCTATCGCGGGAGAATTACGCCGTGCCAACCAAATATTCACAACGTGGTGGTAGCATGCAATAGTCACCAGATAACGCGTCAAATGGCCGCACAAAATCAATGCCATTCTGCAAAAATGCGAAACACGAATGCCAAAAATGCTGCGATGAGGCCAATCGCAATACAAAAAGCCGCGAAAACCAGCGGAAGGCCAGCAAATCCCACGTGTCTGGTGGGAAAATGCACTATAAAAGCAACAAAAACAACACACCAGAAAGAATCCAAAGTGCGTAGCAACATGGATGCACCCTGACCCAGCGCAGAGGCCAATGCAAACCCCACAAGCCCCACAGACCACCAGCATGGAACAACAGGGTCAGGGAAGGCCAAGGAGAAGAGGAAGAGGAAGACGGGGTGCAGACTGCAGGAAAACAAGACCAGCGTCACGGAGGTGACAGAACACAACCAGCAACTGATCCACAATGAGACTATCTTGAATGCAGACAGAGTGTCGAGGAGGCCAATGGAGGAGGCCAAGAGGTGCTGGCATGACGCAGAAACCTAAACCAAGCACAAACCCGCTGCCAACAGGAAGGCAGCAATGGCGACAGGAGGTGGGAGTCCTTTGCCACAGGAGGAGCTGGAGGAAATGGAGGCCAGTCATCAGTGTGGAGACGGTGAAGGAGTTGGGAGTCCGGACACAGCTCGATAGGACCTGACACAACAACAACAGGGTGAGGATCTAAAAGGTTCTGGGGGGACGGGGGGAGATGGGCACAATGGCACACATGCACAATAATACCCAGGGACATGTCCCCCATCCCCGTGGCACACTGTAGCACACACACATAGCAATCACAGCACATCCCATGACAATGTGGCACAAAGTGCAACCCCGACACTGCAGAACAGGGGACACAACTGAGTCGGCCCATGCGCAGAAACAGGCCAATCACATTGGACAGAGCAGGGAACTGTGAGATGCATATGTACAGGTACAACCTCACATCAGTCATGTAGTCCATATGTCCACTGTCCCAACTCAAATTGTCAGCACCGCCCCAAACAGCCATGATGTACATTGTCACATAGTCTGCATGTCCACAAGAACAATGCGCCAACATAAATGTCAATACAATGTCAACATGCATCTCCCCTTCACATTGCAGAGGGACAAACAACACCTCCGGCAGGTCACACCAGACAACCCATCCGTGATGCCGGAGACGACCACCACGCCTTCGACACCGATGCCCCACAACAGCCCATGGACATCCCATGCAACCCACCACCAGGACCAGGGCAGACAAGCCACTTAGAGGAGAACCCAGCCCCTACGATAGACCACATAGCATGAAGCACCCGCAAGCACCGCTGGCACACAACACTTCACCGACCCACACATGGCACACCAATGCCAGGTGTAAGAACGCCAAAAGGAGATGGCCCAACAGGTGCGGGTGTGGTCCGAACCCATGGAAGGCGTAACAGAACACATACGTGGGTGTCCATTACCGTTCAGGGACCACCTACACCCCACAAAGAAGACCTACACTGACATAGAGACACATGCAGATGCACATCCCCAGTACAGAACCACGCCCAGGGGCACGCACACACCCACATTGGCTCTGCATACAACGGCACTTCTCTTACGAATTGAGTGGGTGACGACAAAGCTACATGTCCAAGCTCTAACCCGCTGCCTGAGGTGACACGTCTGCGTCCACTGTACACAACACAATGTAATGTCGTAGGGCCCAGAGACCCTTGCATACAACAAGACCACAGGGATGTGCGCCCGGCCCCTTTATTGGCAGGGCCACATGTACAGTGACACCTGTGTTGGATGTGTGTGGGGTGGGTGCAAGCCAGCCCTCAGGGAGTTGTTGGTGCTGGCAAATACAACAGTTAACACAATGAATACAGAAACAGACAACACCAGCATTACAGGGACAACTGCAGAGCATCATGGAGGTAGCCTGAGCAAGTCCAGAGGGCACACAATGAGCAAACAGAAGTCTCCGTGAGTTGCAATGCGCTGAGACTGGGACACCAGAGCTGAGTGCTCTCATGTGAAGGGAATGTCTAGGATTCTGGCCCTTCGGGACCTACATGATGCAGCTGCAGTGGGGGGGGGGGGGGCGCGGAGGGTCGCACTTGCTTCATCTTCCTCATCGTCGTCCCAGGTCTCCCAGACCGCCTGAGGTGACATTGCTGCACGAACCCACCACAGTACATAACCAACACAGTAATGGACGATGATTCGTGGTGCACTGAGTCAGTGGCACCTAGAGTGCTGAGCAGGGGATCAGGCAGAAGATGGCATCCACGACATGTGGAGGCAAATCCATCAGTGTGCCAGTACGACCATTTCGACACAGGCATTTTGCGGTTGGAGTCGGTTCTGGTGGTGGTGGCATGGGCCTCCTGCGGTGATGCGACATCCAGGCCAGTCAGGACTCGATTTGATGTGTGAAACCTGGTGGGCCGCAGTTGAGGCCGGAGGCTGCGGACAGCGCTGAGCCACAGACACATGGTGTTGATGACCCCAAGACCATCGCTTCAGAGGCCATCCAATATCTCAGAAGAAGGGCTCCCGGACATGACCAGCACAGAGTCAGTGGCCCCAGATGCACTGCGGCCGGCACAGGCACCCAGCCACGGAACGGTGACTTGCGGTGCAGTCAGATGGGCCATGCGACCTGAGCGGGTCCTCGTCAATGTCCGAGGTGTATGTTGCGGAGGATTGCGGGGGACAGTGAAAGGTGTCCTCCAGGGCATGATGCAGAGAGTGGAAGCTGTCTGGAAGCAGCAAATGGAGGGGTGGAATGCCACAGCCTCATTTTTGCCACAAAGTCAGTATCACGGCCATGAGGGCGACAATAACCCCAATGTGTTTTCTCACACAAAGAGGGTCAAGGAAAGGACTAGGCTACTAAATAGATGCTTCTAACCTATATATCTTCCAAAATATGGTACTCACACTTAATATAGGGTAGCACTCTTAAAAAGACTTGTAAAAGGCAATGGGGAACGGGCATAACAAAGTTATGGACGAAAACCCCCACTCACCCGAGGGTGACATGCTTCATCTTTGGGTTCCTCCAACACACGGGGACCGCAAGGTACCCCGTGTGGGCTACAACTTCACCAAGAGGGAAGGAGCAGGAGTGCAAAGCACGGGTTGGATCTACCAACTCAATATGGTAAGGAGGGGCAGAGTGCAAAAGGAAAAAAGAAAAACATATAAGTGTGGTTAAAAAACTATCTATATAGGGGCAACAACTTTATTCTTCCTGCCTATACAGTAGTTAATTAAAATGCAAGTGATTATAGGGTCGAAGGGGTACTCTATCTTAGGATCAACATGTTTCTGCCCTAGTGACAAGATAGTTCGGGGCATTCATCAGGATCGTAAGGTAGTCACTCTGCTAAAAAGTGCATAAATAATAATGTGATACTTAAGCCACAATCTCTTGACCATCAGACGCAGTGTCGTTCTGAATGATGGCTCAGAAGGCTCTGCAAAATAATGAAATAGTATCTTAACAATATTAAAACATACACCCGTGTACAATACATGATTTTTTGTTTTCAACACAATGAGTTGTTATCAGTCTTATTTTTGTAATATCCGATTCATTTGTTTTTGGCGGTTTCTGCAGAATTTCTTTTCGTTTTTGATTCATCGGATATAACAAAAATAAGACTGATAACAACTCATTGTGTTGAAAACAAAAAATTGACTGCAATAATCAGAAAACATTGGGGAATTTTGAAATTAGATCCTACTTTGTCAAAATTAATTGGTGACCATCCTAATATAACGTACCGCAGAGCGAAAAATATAGGTGATAAGATGGTTCACAGTCAGGAAGCACCAATAACAACCTGGCTTCAACGGGAAGGCTTTTGGCCTTGCAAACAATGTAAGGTATGCAAAATTGCATCACCAACAAAAGAGATTGAGATTGACAAGGGAAAAAAATGGAAAATCAGACAACATCTGACATGCAAAAGCACCCATGTAGTATATTTGGTAGAATGTCCATGCAAAAAATGCTACATAGGGAGTAGCATTTTTGAAGTGAAAAAGAGAATCCTGGAACATATCCGAGCCACCATACATAAAGATCGGTCAAACGCCATTGCAAAACATATGGAGAGATATCATGAAGGAAAATGAGTTACTGAAATATTGCGCCCTGGAACAAATAATACAATCTGAGAGAAGAGGAGATTGTATAAGAACTCTGAGACAAAAAGAATCCCGACATATTGTAACATTCAGATCTCTGGACCCCAGGGGCCTAAATCAAAATGAGGAACTTTATGCACACCTATAACTGAACAAAAGAAGGGGAAATAAAGCACTTTGAACAGTTACTTTGAAATAAAACAAGGAAACAGTCAAAGAGAAAGAATGATGAAGTGAAAGAGCAAAAGAATGTCAAAATGGTGGAAGTTAAACCAAAAGGACTCATACGACCACGAAAAACAAATAGACTGGGATATTTGTGAACTGTGAATAAAAATTATGAACGCTCACTAGAGAGCATGAACATAACTCACATATTATTAGAAATTAATACAAAGCATGTATGGCCAACTATATTATTTATTTAATTAATGCACTCAAATAACACTTGCACCTTAAAAAGGTTTTTTTTCTTTATATATAAACCACAATTACCATGATGCACCATACCTATAAACAGGAAGTAAAATCGATTTGTCGTGAGGCAAGAGATTTGTTCCTACTTCAATACAAACCGCCGTGGCCCTGCTGGAGAAAAGCGCACCGTCTTAAAATTGAGTGCCAGCGTTAACCTTGGGCTACAATGTTGCAATATATATATATATATATATATATATATATATATATATATATATATATATATATATATGATCTACTGGCGGTCGCCAGTAGATAGTTATAGTTAGGACCGTGTTTCCATAGGAAATCTCAAAATTCTATTTTGAATAACTTTGGCGCCGGTTGACGAAACCTTGCGAAATTTTCAAAACTAATGGGGAGCTCCGCTCGGCTCCTACCCTGAAAGTCTCGGGGGGGATTCGTCAAGCGGGGGCCGAGAAAAAAGGGGGGTCCCAAAACGCGTTTTCCCCATGCATTTTCCCATAGGACCTTTAGTCGAAGGTACAGCCCGAACGGCTGAACAGAATTACTTGAAATTTGGCAAAGAGATAGTCCTCAGGTCAGGGATGTGCCTTTTGTATATATGGAGTCAATCTGTTCAGTAGTTCCTGAGAAAATTGCAGTTAAAGTACATAAATATCTATTGCCGCGAGCGTAATTCTGATTGGTGGTTACATTTCAGTCAACGTTCGAATCGGTCGAAATCAGGAAGTGTCGGCCGCCATTTTGTTTGTTTTGAGTGCGAGAGTGAAAAAGGAAGGTGGCGAACGTGAAAAGGGGGCAGGGTAGAGAGTTCCTGACCCCCTAGCCTATGTCAGGGGGTCCCTGAAGGACCCCGAAGGCAGAAAAATACATTTGAATTTTTTTTTTTTTTTAAATCGCAGGGTGCGCGCATGGTGCGCGCACGGTGAAAACCCCCCCCCCAAAATTTTTTTTTTAATACGTCGTTTATTGTAAAATAAATATATAAAAAATATAAGAATAAATACATAACTTAGCATTTAAAAAAACCGTACAAATTCACGTTATAGTTAGGAATTAGCATTTAAAAAACCTTGCAAATTCACTTAAAAAACCATAGGTTTCACACATGTTATAGTTAGGTGGACATTTCACTTGTAAAAAACCAATGAAATTCCCCCGTTATAGTTAGTTCAGATAACTATAACTCGCGCGACCGCCACTCTATCAAAAGGATGATGTCATCAGTGAGGTCATGAGTGATGCCACTGACCATGTCATGAGTGATGTAATATGTGACGTCATCAGCAGTGGATTGCGGTCGCGCGAGTTATAGTTATCTGAACTAATTATAACGGGGGAATTTCAATGGTTTTTTACGAGTGAAATGTCCACCTAACTATAACATGTGTGAAACCTATGGTTTTTTAAGTGAATATATATATATATATATATATATATATATATATATATATATATATATATATATATTTATATATATGATTCAGTTATGCCCATTTCTAATTTGGTCTATGTACTGTCTATTCTATAGCTGCAGCTTGAATGGGCAGTCTTTGAACACATCTATCGTCTTATGGTCAGAACAGAGACATCTAGTGGCCTGTGGCCACAACCATTAAGTCACTTGCCAGTTTGCTAGGTCAAACGTAGTTAGACTATCTATTTGGAATGGGTACACTCTAAAGAAAGCATCCCACGGGACAGATATGCATTCTCTATTTGACTTTCACATTGAAAAAAGTAGTTGCTTGAATTTCTTTATATGCCACAACACTGCCCATATAGCTAATATGGGAAAGTTGTCCAATTAAAGGAGTTTGAGTGAGAATTGGTCTGGCTCAGTAATGGGAGAGAGGATACGCACTACTCGTTCCTGGAGAACATATGGAGTCAAGACCAGTTCCATTGAAAAGCTGTCTCTGGTGGAGGCAGCCAGACTAATCCTGTAATGTTTCGCACCCCACACATTTGTAGGTACACACCCAACAGTTCCCGACTCCAAGAAGCCACATCACATTGAGACATGAAAATCCATTAAATCCTGGCTGTTTACAACATGTGGCCTCTAGGTCATCTTCAACAACAACACTGAGCAGGAAGGCATTGGGAACAAAGAGAAGACATGCAGGCCTATAGGGGAAACACACTGACTACCTACAGAAAATGGCCACTGACCACATGGTCACAAGAGAACACATGCAGGCCTAAGGGGAAAGCACATCGGCTGGCTAGTCAAACTAATGCCCAATTCCAACTGCATTGGCCACTTTGGACACTCAAGTAAAACTCTATAAAACCAAAAATGTTTGTTGACCTGGTTACCTGTATTTTCCTCTCCTGCACATTACACACAATTACAGAAATTAACTAGAGGTGCCAGTCACCCTATACACATCCCCATAATTTACAGGTATGTCTCTAGCAACTCTGCCAGCTTTATGCTGCATTTGGTGAACTGATTAGCTACAAAACTTCCTGTGACGTTTATTACGACACAGAAACAGTTCTTAATAATATTAATGCCAGACCTGACATTTCTACAATACTTAACAGACAGTGTAATATCGGACTTAAAGTAGGAGGAACAATATTCCTAAATGGAGTTGAACCAATCTACTTCCTGTGGGTTGATGCATCCAGAGAGAGCACACATTGTGTTGGGTACTAAAGCCCTGTACTAGAAGAGCATCCAGATGGAAGCTCTCGTGGAATGATGGGCCTTTCTGCCAGACCTTATTTAGACCTTATTTTCATTTTTAGGTGTGGCGTTAGCAAAACATTTTTGATTTTAATAAAATCATGTATATAGTACTTACTTTTAAAGCATTAAGCCAAGCCCTCTTCATTCATTGGCCTTTTGTTGTGTCATTCACATTTTGCTTCTGCCCACCACAGCATACAGTGTGTGGAAATTGAGCAACCACTGAGTCATTGGCCCTTTTGGCTGTGGGTGACAGTATTCTGCTTGTGCAAAAAATGCCCTTCTACCCGCCCCCTCTAAAAAAAAGTCCTTGGGAATCCAAGACAGAGCTTATTTATTTTTTATTTTTTTACATTTTATTTGTTATTGTGGGTGGGCTTGGTATCTCTTCAGACACTACCACTGGACCCTCGCTGCCACTTGCTATGCAACTGCATCCCGTGTGGGTACTGCAAGTGTCGTACATTTTGAAATGGTTTTAATCCCATTCAAAAATGATCGCCATGCATGACCAGGAAGTTACCTTCACATCAAAGTTTTCACTTCGTGCGACTTTACCACGTAGGTAGGTTTTTATTTCACAGGCCTTTACTTTGCACATATGTATTTCTTTTATTGTTGAAAGTAATTATATGTATATATATATATGTATTATCTACTGGCGGTCGCCAGTAGATAGTTATAGTTAGGACCGAGTTTCCATAGGAAATCTAAAAATTCTATTTTGAATAACTTTGGCGCCGGTTGACGAATCCTCGCGAAATTTTCAAAACTAATGGGGCGCTCCGTTCAGCTCCTACCCTGAAAGTCTTGGGGTGATTCGTCAAGCGGAGGCTGAGAAAAAGGGGGGTCCCAAAACGCGTTTTCCCCATGCATTTTTCCATAGGACCTTTAGTCGAAGGTACAGCCCGAACGGCTGAACAGAATTACTTGAAATTTGGCAGAGAGGTAGTCCTCAGGTCAGGGAAGTGCCTTTTGCAGGTCTGTTGTCAATCTGTTCAGTAGTTCCTGAGAAAATAGCATTTAAAAGCATATAAATATCTATAAGCGCGCTCCGTGCGCGCACCGTGCGAGCACCCTAACGTGCGCAAGCGTAATTCTGATTGGTGGTTACATGTTAGTCAACGTTCGAATCGGTCGAAATCAGGAAGTGTCGGCTGCCATTTTGTTTGTTTTCAGTACGAGAGTGAAAAAGGAAGGTGGTGAACGTGAAAAGGGGGCAGGGTAGAGAGTTCCTGACCCCCTAGCCTTTGTCAGGGGTCCCTGAAGGACCCCGAAGGCAGAAAAATACATTAGATTTTATTTTATTTTTTTAAATCGCAGGGTGCGCGCACGCACGGTGAAAAAATAAATAAAAAATAATACGTCGTTTATTGTCAAATAAATATATAAAAAAAATAATAATACATAAATAAATTAGCATTTAAAAAACCGTACAAATTCACTGAAATAAACCACAGGTTTCACACACGTTATAGTTAGGAATTAGCATTTAAAAAACCTTGCAAATTCACTGAAAAAACCATAGGTTTCACACATGTTCTAGTTAGGTGGATATTTCACTCGTAAAAAAAAAATGAAATTCCCCCGTTATAGTTAGTTCAGATAACTATAACTCGCGCGACCGCCACTCTATCACAAGGATGATGTCATCAGTGATGTCATGAGTGATGCCACTGACCATGTCATGAGTGATGTAATATGTGACGTCATGATCAGTGGATTGCGGGCGCGCGAGTTATAGTTATCTGAACTAACTATAACGGGGGAATTTCATTGGTTTTTTACGAGTGAAATATCCACCTAACTATAACATGTGTGAAACCTATGGTTTTTTAAGTGAATTTGCAAGATTTTTTAAATGCTAATTCCTAACTATAACGTGTGTGAAACCTATGGTTTTTTCAGTGAATATATATATCTGTACATTTTCATTATATATGTGTGAATGTTTACATATGCATATTTATAAATATGTACATGATTTTATTAAGGGTGGGCGTAGTGCTCTGCTCCGCCCGCGGAGTGTAGGTAGTGCTGCCTGCTTCGTGGTCCACAAAGTCGGCGTAGCAGGCAGCGATACGCACACGTCACGGCAGAGCAGAGCTGCCCACCACCCACTTCCCGCCCGCAAGAAGTTGCCGCTGAACCAGGAAGAGGGAGCCCCGGGACGCCGCACCTCAGGTAAGGCATTTTCTTACTTTTAAATACTTTCAGTTATTTTAAAATGAGGGCGGGCGTGAGGCGGGCGGCGCGTAGTGGGGCTACGTGGAGTGCGCGAGTGTGCGTAGATTTGGCCACACTGCGCGATGCTCCACGTAGCCCCACTACGCCCAGGGTTAGATTTTATATAATATATATATAATATATTTTTTTATACATATGCAATGATAAAAGGTAAAATAAAATAATTTTTAAAGCAACAATACTTTAATTCATTTATGTACAATTAACTAATTTAAGTATTTTAATTAATGCATAATTATATTAAATTCAAATAATATATTCATAAAACTCATTGGAGATATTTAATATATTAAATATTAGATCACTAGAAATATTAGTTGATATTAAGTATAAATAAATGCACATTTGTTTAAATATTTATTTTCAAATAGGTATATGGTATTAAAAAATAATTATATTTTTTAATTTCATTTCAAAGTTTGGATTTTAATGGTGGTAAAGGACTTTCTAGGGCTCAGGAATGGGTATGGGGTAGTAAAGAGTGTTTAAGGGCTCTTGAGACGGTAGTGCATGGATGCAGTAAGGAGTTTTAAGACTCAGGGATCAATAGAGCTAGTAAGGAGCTTTTAGGACTCAGGGAAAGGTAGAGCTTTCAGGGCTCTCGGATGAGTAGTGCATAGGGATAGTAAGGTGTTTAATGACTCAGGGATTAAAAGTGCAGGAGGGTAGTAGACAGCTCTCATGGCTCAAGGAACGACTTTAAATAGGAGTAGTAAGAGTATTTAGGAATCAGATATGGGTAGTAAGAGTTTTTAGGGCCTACAGATAGGTAGTGTATAGAACTAGTAAGGGGATTTTAGGGCTCTGGAATTGTTGGAAAGTGTATTATTAGTAGTGGTAAATATGCATCTACCACTGGCAATAAGGCCACTAACACAGTCTAGGGCTCAGTAGAGGTATCTGTAAATTATTTCCATGCTCGATCCTTGGTTACATGGCTGCGAGCAGGCAAGCTTAAGTTAGGAGACAGCTATACACAATAAAAATCCCGCACAAATTTATTTAAAAAAATAGGAATTATTTTTATATTTAAAATTACTCCAAAAACAACAAAAATCCAATGCAGGGGACCGGAGATATGATTTTTTAAAGATTTAGCACTATATAACCACTTAAAACCTATAGCTCCACTCTGGGACATCTGGTAGCTCTTGATTGGGACAAATTCAAAGTTTCAGCCAACAGTGATGGAGCCTTGCTCGGATATCCCTCGTTGTAGGCCTCAGTAGAGATTTTACCTTCTGACTTAGAAACTTTTCTGGAGCTTTTTCTGCCGGTCTCTCGATTCTCTTCACCAGTCCAGATTCGGTGAGGGTTTGCCAACTTGCTTTTCAGGAAGCTCCTGGTAAAACTCTAGAAGTTGGACCTTTGGAGCTTTTCAGCAGGATGAACCAGCAGGCTAGGCTCGTGGTTGAAGGTGGGAGGCTTGGCTCTCACAGTTGAGTTGGCCCCCCTTATGGAGTTTTTTCCCAAAGTTGCTCCAAACTGCTCCAAACTTCTGGAACGTCTTCCTGGAGTTCCTCTTGAGGGACCAGAGTGTCCAAAACACACTCCAAGGGCCTGCAATCTCCAAGATGGTACTTGAAAGATTGGGACCACAATTCCCAGGATGCACCTGGACAAAACCCTTACTAATCCATTGGACACCCTCCAGACAGGGGATTCTTGGTGGTGATGGCCCAGTTGAGCTCTGTTAACCTGTAGCTTGCAGGGAGTCCACTCTTTATTTCCCTTGATGCAAGGTACATCCAAAGGCCTTTAGATTCAGATAATTCAGCAGGCCCAGTTAGTCAGAATGCAGGTCCTGGTGGTGCAAATCATGTTTCGAGCATGGTGAGCCCTCTTCTTCTCTTAGTATCAAGCAACAGATCTGGGAGGTTCTGCACCTCTACATATTTATTTAATGTCCTTTGAGATTCAGCAAGAGAGCACTCCTGTCTAGTGAAGTGCAGTGCAACACCCCAGAGCATGACCACTTCCTCCAAAGTGTGTTGTGATCTTCTCTTAGAAAGCACTCTTCCTCCAACATTCAGTATGGCTGAAATCACAGCAGAGGAACAAAAACTAGTAAAACCAACCTCTAGTATGGCTCATTTCCATAGCTCTCCTCCCCCTACCATCTACAAATTCCTGTCTTAAGCCTGCCATCTGGCTGGGTCAGAGGGTCTGAGGGGGTAGATGGACCTGGGGTTCACTGCCTGTCCTATTGCCCTTTGAAGCTCCATGTTTTATGACCCCTCACCCCTGCTCTGGTATTCCTGTGTAGCAGAGCTCTCTCTACAAGATAGTCTCTCAATGGGTGAGCCACTTATCACTTCATCAAAGCAGCCTGGCTAATCCTGTTAACTCTGACCAATCAGTGAAGAGCACATGAAGGCTGAATTTTGGCTTACAGACAAGGGAGTCTTACAAGTTCTTTTCTGTATACTTTAGGATAAATTCATCAATATCATATTGTTGGATTTATCAAAAACATTCTCCTAAGTCCTTGAATAATATGTTTTGTTAATTACTAGAGATGTTTATGCATTTATAAACTATTGCAATGTTATCCTATGTGGCTGGGGAACTGCAATGCGGAAAATGAATTGTGCGATTTCTCCAATGCCAGGGCATATTAAGCATATTTTATAAGGGCCCTGCTTATAGCTACATGACCTCCCACCCCTGGGACACCTAGGGGAGACTGTAGGGGTCCTTAATATGCAAGACTAGTGTAGAACCTTCCACCGCATATCTCCTAGCATCCAAGTCGATTTTAGGAAGCACTTTACTACAAAGGGTGAAGTAACATGTGCAATTTCTCTATCCCCAGGGCATATAAAACATATTACATAAGGGCCCTCCTCATAATGACCTCACCCCCCCCCCCCACCCCACCACCCCTGAGGGCACCTAATATGCCAAAGTATTGCAGTTTAACACTTTAAGTGCCCCTACCACCAAAGTCGAGTTTGGGATCAATTTACATTTGAAAGCAGTACTGAAAAACAGGGCTGCTTTTAAAATGACCTCAGGCTCTCAGCACTGCACACATGCAAGTGCCGAAAGGGCTGCTGGCCTCAATCCTGCCATGCCCTATTATATACTAGGGACTTAAAGGTAGTTTAAATTAAGCCTGGGCAAATCACTACGCTACGCTCGCGTAGTTTGTGAAGTTTGCGCTACTTCGCACTACGCAAATTGCACGTAGCACAGTGCAAACACACGTAGCATAGTGTTGCGTAGTGCAGCGGTCATTTTTTGCTTGTTCGCGGTCCTCAACGTCAAGTTGGCGACCGCGAGCAAGTAAAATGACATCCCGGCGAGATTTTTTCCTCGTTCGCGATCAGCAACATCAAGTTTGCGATCGCGGACGTGGAAAATAAACCTCCCGGCAAGATTCTCAACGCGGGGAGGTCAGGTTTCTCATTGCGAGTGGTTGCGTATGCTCCTGACCACTCGCGATGAGAAACTACAAGTCCGCGTTGAGAAAGCTGCCGCTCGAGTAAAAATCTACTTGAGCGGCAGAAAACTACAGCTCGCACTGTGCAAGATGCCGTTTTCAATGATTGCACAGTGCCGGTTGCTTGTCCGCACTGTGCAATCATTGAAAACGACATCTTGCAGAGTGCGAACAGGGTACTACGCAGTTCGCGAAGTGCCATGCGTAGCTCGCGTAGTGCGAAGTGCACTTTGCGTAGCTACGTGTGGCGCTACTTTGCGAACTAAGCCCAGGGTTAGTTTAAATCCCCCAACTCTATTATGTACTAGGGACTTATAGGGTAGGTCATGCCAATTATAAGTGTACCCTAATATATAGTGTGTCCTCATGTACGTGTGTGTTTTCACTGTGTTTTCAACCTAGCACTGGTCCTGGGCCTGGTTAGACAGAGCCCGGGGACAGTCAGAGTCAGTTAGCACCAGTACCATTCAGTAAAAAAATGGGGGTGCACAGGTCACACAGGAAATTTTGCAAGAGGAATGGATAGTGTATTGGGGAAGTAAAGAATGGTTAGGGTTCTAGGATCTGTAGTGTATTGGGGTAGTAAAGGCATTTAAGGGACCAGTAGTGCAAAGGAGTAGTAAGATATTGTTAGGGCTGATGATAGAGGCATAGGAGTGTATATGATTAAAAGGAAGTGTTTAGGGTTCAGGTGGCAGTGTTTATAAAGGGGTAGTAAAGAGTATTTTTGGTTCAGGAATGGGTAGTTAAAATATCAACATTTTAAGTCATCAAAATAAAAATAAAATTATTATTATTTGCAATTATGATACTTTTAAATAATTAGAATATTTAGAAAAATGTAATTGTGTGAATATATATATATATAAGTCACAAATTACTAAACTAAACTTCTCTAAGAAAAACTTGTGTGCGACTATTTTTTCCACGCGCCTGGAAACTGCGCGAGAAAATTCCTGTTTAGAATATATCTATATATATATATACATATATATGTGTGTGTGTGTATATATATATATATATTCACTGAAAAAACCATAGGTTTCACACATGTTATAGTTAGCTGGACATTTTACTGATAAAAAACCAATGAAATTCCCCCGTTATAGTTACTGTAGGCAACTATAACTCACGCGACCGCAATCCTCTGCTGATGCTAATACTGTATTTAGACACTTATTTGCCCATGTCTTCTTCCATTAAATTTTAGCTATACATATATTACAAATATTTTTTTTTCATAAAGACACATATGTCATCAGCAGAGGATTACGGTCGCGTGAGTTATAGTTGCCTACAGTAACTATAACGGGGGAATTTCATTGGTTTTTTATCAGTAAAATGTCCAGCTAACTATAACATGTGTGAAACCTATGGTTTTTTCAGTGAATTAGCAAGGTTTTTTAAATGCTAATTCCTAACTATAACGTGTGTGAAACCTATGGTTTTTTCAGTGAATTTGTACGGTTTTTTAAATGCTAATTTATTTATGTATTATTTTTTATATATTTATTTTACAATAAACTACGTATTAAAAATTATTATTATTTTTTTTTTGTTTTTCACCCTGCGAATTATTTTTTTTTTTTTGTAAAAAAAAATTTTTTTTTTGTGTTTTTCAGGGTGCGCGCACTGTGCGCGCACCCCCGCGATTTTTAAAAAAAAAACATTTTTTTTTTGCCTTCGGGGTCCTTCAGGGACCCCCTGACAAAGGCTAGGGGGTCAGGAACTCTCTACCCTGCCCCCTTTTCACGTTCACCACCTTCCTTTTTCACTCTCGCACTGAAAACAAACAAAATGGCGGCCGACACTTCCTGATTTCGACCGATTCGAACGTTGACTAACATGTAACCACCAATCAGAATTACGTTCGCGCACGTTAGGGTGCTCGCACGGTGCTCGCACGGTGCGCGCACCCTGCGCGCATATATATATATATATGCTTTTAAATGCTATTTTCTCCGGAAATACTGAACAGATTTACACCAGACCTGCAAAAGGCACTTCCTTGACCTTATGGCTACCTCTCTGCCAAATTTCAAGTAATTCTGTTCAGCCGTTCGGGCTGTAGCCCTGTCTAAAGGTCCTATGGAAAAATGCATGGGGAAAACGCGTTTTGGGAGCCCCCTTTTATCTCAGCCCCCGCTTGACGAATCCCCCCGAGACTTTCAGGGTAGGAGCGGAGCGTAGCGCCCCACCTATTTTGAGAAATTCGCGAGGATTCGTCGACCGGCGCCAAAGTTATTCCAAATAGAATGTTGCGGATTTCCTATGGAAAAGGGGTCCTAACTATAACTACCTACTGGCGACCGCCAGTAGGTAATATATATATATATATATATATATATATATACATGCCGTACTGGTCTATGTGTTGGTTTGCTCTTGTGGGCTGCAGTATGTGGGCATTACGAAACAACAAGCCCATAAGCGTATATTGCATCACATGAGACCAATCACCAACAACGACCACACATACCCGATTGCACGCCACTTTAAGGAGATGCATGCCAGTAATTTAGACCATCTATCATATTACTTGATCGACTCTATCCCAATGATGAGAAGAGAGGGCAATAGAGAAGCAAAACTAAGACGCTTGGAAACCCAATACATTATAGAACTGGATACCAAGACCCCCGATGGACACAATTCCAATGAGGACTTCCACAGGTGGTTGTATTAAATATATAACTGTATTAATATAACAACTACTCCTCATCTGATGACCAGTCCTTATATCTCCAACACACATATATTTCCTTGAACTATCTTGATGAAATTCCCATCGAAGTTTCTAGCCTGCTGCCTAAAAAAGCACTTATGCTATAATGTAATCTGTAATTGGGTTTGGTTAAAAAAACCCATACAGTTTTTGAATTTAGTTAATAAGAGACCAAGGGACAGGGGTGGTCCCAGGTAACACACGTTAGTTTTATTAAAGCACTAAGCACTTTAGATAAACACTGAAGATAACTTATACAAGAGATAGGTTGGTCAAATGCTAAATTAATTGGGCCAGGTTAAATCTTTGTGATCAGCATTTGGAAAATGTTTCATCAATGTGGATAATGCTTAAACAAAAAATATAGAAACACTAAGTTTTTTTTTTAAACATGTTTTAGCATCATCAATTATCATTTTTACTAGGGGTGGGCAGAATTTGCGTAGTAGCGCGACGCAAAGCTCCGCGAAACGGTAAAAAATCTCAGCGAGCACGCAGAAATTCTGCGAACACGCGGAATTGCTTGTTCGTGATGCTTTTTTCCTGTTCGCGAACGCGGTTTGCGTGCTCGGGGGGAAATATCTAGTGAACACGCATTTTGAGAACGCGAACAAGCAAAAAATTCCGTGAAGCCGCGGAACGCAGAATTTTGGGCAATCCGCGTTCTTCGCGGAACGCGAAACTATCCAAATTCCGCGAGCGGAATGGAATTTACCGTCCAGGCCTAATTTTTACTAATATAACCTTTGATGTATTTTATATATGCAAATTGGTTTTAGTGTGTGCATTGATATACTATAACATTATTCCTTTAGAACGTTTTTAACTTAATGACGTTTTTTGCTGAATTTGTACAGTCCTATTCAAGGACATTTGTAAAAGAATTTCTTCTATGTCTATCTCTTCATATTGGCACCTTGCAATTTAAAAGAGATTGCGTAACTCCTAGAGCGCGTCACGTGATCATCGCTGAGTGAGGCTGAAACGCGTCATGGCGGTTGTGGTGAATGGGCAAATAAACTAAAAATCAATGCACGAAGTTTGGGTTCGTCTCAGTTTGTTCCCAGGAGAAGGGAAGTGTTAGTGAACGGCTGAAAGAAATATATATATACTTATACAAATGACCTGCGAATTTGCACATTTTGGCCATGTATTAGTAGGGGAATACCATTAAGCTGCCACATACTACAATTATAAATGTATGAAGGTTACCTTTTTAATAATTGTATTAATGCAGTTATAAATATGTGTGTTTTGCACAGTATGACCTGCTACCTTAAAAACTGGTTCATAGTAGATAATTACGGGCTGCTAAACAACATGAAATCAATGCTTAAATTGTTAGTCTGTTGTTGCTATTGTTTACATGCACGAGCACTTTAAAAATGGGGATGTGTTGTCAACGCGTCATGTGATCAAGGCCCCCAGGGGTTGAAACGCATCATGGCAGCACAGCACAAGGAGAAAATGAAATAAAAAACTTTGCACAACAGAAAGAGGAGTCCGTTCCATTTTTCCGATTCCTGGGACACTGAATCGTAAAGGAATAAAGGTTACCTGCAATATATATATATATATATTTATTCACTGTGCTGATTACACCAGTTGCTGCTTACATTCTAGGGTGGCCGCCTCCGTTCGCAAGGGTGGAATTGCATAAATCTATATTGCTTTGCAAAGAAAATAGCGGGCAAACGCAGCGTCAGAAATTAATTTGTTTATTTATTTAAGCAAACAAACCTGTTTCGGCTATGCGCCGTTCTCAATGTTGCAATAACACTGATGTGGTCGTAGTTTAAATAGCTTCAACACATTTTCATTGGAAGAATTCATTGAGACATAGACAGAGGACTGTCATAATAAGGAGCCTTCACCAAGTTGTGGGTCGCCATCTTAGAATATCTTATTCTCAATCATTGTACAACCCAACTCGTATATCAGCCTAAAGATTTTCCAGAGACAATCAATCCACCATTTGGTGTGGATGAGGCTTGGAACAAATTTTAATTACGCTGGAGTAATTGGAGTAATTACGTATTACTCCTGTGATACGAAATTGCACCAGTTTGAGTAATTAAGGATAATTTGGGCCAAAAAGCCGAATATGCCACCTCATTTCGCATGCGTTTACAACACATGGCGTTACAACGCGGTCATTACAACGACTGCGCTGTTAGTTCGCATACCGTTTCAACGCAAGTCGGAACAACGACTTGCGTTGTAAGGGGCGCTGGATGTTAGAATAGTATAATTTACTATTCCAACTCCAGTCTGTGCGGACAGTAGGGAAGGTGTCAGATTTTAAATCTAACACCTTCTGCACCTTATAATGCAAGTCGTTGTTCCAACTTGCGTTGTAACGGTATGAGACCTAACAACGCGGTTGTTGTAACGACCATGTTGTAACACCATGCGTTGTTTCGCATGCTTTGTTAACGCTGTTTACCCAAAAAGCCTATCACAGGAGCACAGAAACCACGAATTAAGAGAGCGCAAGCTGCTGCTGGCTACTGTTGTTCGGGTCCTGCTGCATTTAGTGCTATTTTCTTACCGCAAATTGCATCCTCAGGCCCACTGTGGAAGAAAATAGCGCTTAATGCTGGATTACGCTTCTCACACAATTATGCATAAATATGAGTCATTTTGCGGTGATTACAATAATGTACTAGAGAGAAATAAACCAGTTATGCCCATCCCTATAAAATAGTTAAATGGGAAAATGTGCATTTCGGCATACATAAGGCTGTAATGAGCCATAGCACAGGTAAGACTTTGGCTCCAAAAGAAAAGTGGAGCATTTATATTCAACCTCTCCGCCACTGTAGTGTGTAACTTTCACGAAAAGTACGCAAACCAACGTGATGGGAGCCCTATCAATGTGTGCCACTCATCATATCATGGTGGGCTGGTCATAATTTGTTTGTTTCCCATTACCTAGCTAGCAAGTTAAACATTTTTTTCTGAAACATTAAAAAACGTTGCCCCTAATGTGAAGGAAGTATGTGAGGGACATTCTCTTGTTATTCCTGTTTACCATCACCTTGCCCTGCATGCCAGCCTTCAGACGCAGTGGCAATGCTGGTCCTGCGGTGGTAAGCCCTTCGCCAAAGCGCTTCCAACTGCAGTGATGGCTAAGGCTCCACTAATGAAGACTGGGCATTTCTTATGACTCTTAATAAGGTGCATGAACCAAGAGGTGGACAGACAAACATCTGATGATTTCTGGCACCCGTCTCTAATTGAGGTCCGTGGCATGGTGGATTGTCCGCCTAGTGGCAAGCTGCCTAAGTGTAGGTTAGGAGGAGTTCTCCTGTAAATCTGTAGCTTTCATAGATTTCTAAGCTACTCTATGAGACATTTGTGAATCCTGTTAAATAAAACTACTTCAAATGCTGGACAACACCTACGGGAGCTGATTTCTGCCCTTTATTAAATAATCTTTGTGAATTGACCCAGTTGCGTCTGGCCTTTTTACCTTTACAATAACAAAGAAGGCATGCCAGCTCAATAGGCACAACCTGATGCCCAGAATCAGGCTAGGATTACAAATCTAGAATCCCAACAATTTAATGTATTTAACCAGGAAGGCCCTGCACTAATGTTAATGTTAATGAGATTTATAAAAGCGCACAAATACCCAAAGGTGTCTTGGCGCTGGGGACTTTAAACAGCAAGCTCTGCGCCTCCACTAGACTCTTGGGGCCCCATTCACTCAATGCGTCAGATATCTGTACCTACAGGTGTATGGCTTTGCATGGGTGCAGATTCCAACATTTTAGGAATTTACAAAGATTTGGCAGGGTACACCTAGAAATCTATAACAACCACATGCTGACAGGCATGTCTCACCTTTTGTCTGCACAGAAGCATTTCTGCATGCCCATCCCATCCATAACTATGGATGGGGAAATCCCATTATACTTGTGCAATGACACTTTCTCATCTTTTTTCTTTTCCATGGGAAAAAAATATTTCCTCGTGGTGAATCACTTCCTCTGGATAGCCACAATTTTTGGGAGTGCACCAGGCTCATTTCTGCCCTGGAAAGAGTGCCCCTGTCCCTATCTCCTATCATCCACTCCCCAGATCCTGACCCGCTACAAAAAAACCATGAATGCATTAAAAAAGCCCTGCTACTCACGTTAATTTTTGGACCTCACTGACTTCCATCTTATGTACTACTTTAGTTCAGGAAATTACAATGGTTTACTGGATTGCCGCAGTCATGTGCAGCACACTCGCTCCACGCATATTTTGCTGTACAGGTGCATTATTTTCATGTTTGTCAACTGAGTTGCTCATGGATGGAGTGAAGCACCCGGTTGCAGGGAACTAACAGATCAATTTATAAGATGAGAGAGGCCAGTAGGTAACTCTCTGTAAGCGGGTCGCACAGAGGACACGAACACGGGAGGATGGGGTGAGGCGTTTTATTGAAGGTTCACAATAAAGTTCGCGATGGGTTCTCCCTCGGTGGTAGGATGTCAGGGTCGGGGCGCTGTTCTTGGTCCTCGTGGGCTAGCGTCCCTCTTCTCTCTTCTCCCGGTTTCCCGTAAGGAGGGCTCTCGCCGTGCCAATGGAAAGAAAGAAGGAGAGGTGGCTGTTAGAACGAGTGTTCTGTTTATCACGCTGTAAAAGGGAGGGGAGTGAGGGTAATAGACTCGTGATAAGGTGCTCTCCAACGAACGGTCGTGAAGGGGGTTCCCGCCTCCCGACCCAACCCGTGAAGCGATCCCGTACCTGGGATAGCCACGCACCTCCTCCTGGGGCGTGGCTCGGCGGAGCGTGAATGCCGCGGTCTCCTGCCTCCGGCCTCGGTTCCTCCTCGCGTCCTCTGCTCCTCTTCGGTCCTTCGCTTCGCTCTGTCCCGTCTTCTTCCTCCGGTTCACCGTCGTGCTCTGTCTCCTTCCGTCCTCCGGTGTCGTCACACGCCACTGTCTTCTTCTCGCGGGTTCTTATTGGCGACTGGCCGTCTACGGTGGAGTAGAGGGCGGGGCTATCCTGGAAGACGTCCCAATTAAAGGCACAGTGTTCCGTGCTAGTGCCGTCTGACGTCTCTGCTGGCCACGGGTCGTCCTGAGGGACCCAAAACAAGTCACTGGTCAGTTCTGGAGGGGACCACCATTCTCCTCCTTCCAGTACGGAGTCCGGGTGGTCCCCGTGACACTCTCCCTGTCATGAAGGTGAAAAAGCCTGTCTTCTGACGCAAGTCATGCTCAGAACAAGAGTGCATTTTGTGTGGCCCTCCAGGCCACAGTGCCCTACTCTGGGACTCATTCCATGGCAGAAGGAACCCTTAGCACACGGATGCATGATTGTCATGTGCACTGGGGTGAACATGTTTTAACAAAGCAGAAACTCACATTGGTGAACTCTGGGCAGATGCACAAACTCTCTAAAGCCATGAAGGGAATTTACTGTCTCAAAAGAATGTAATAAATAAACAGTACTTGGCACACTATGTGAAAAAGAGCACTCTCCACAAACTTCTTCTTTTCCTTATTTATTTCTTACTGGAGTAAGTAAGTGTGCGACCAACCCTGGCAGCACTGGCGTAATGAAACTTGAGTCCCACCCCCACGCGCGAGGTACGTGTTGGGCCCCCCTTCGGAGTCAATCAGGAGCGCTCGGCCAGAGTATCATGCTGAGGGGGCCCCCTGGAGCTTGGGACCCTTGAACCGCGGGGGCTGCAGTGGCCTGTGTTACGCCACAGCCTGGCAGAACTGGAACAGCAACTGCCAGTGGTGGCTGAACATAGCAACATCGTTCTACATTCCATATTGCATTGACACCATTTTGCTAAGCTACAGTACATAATCTACCCTAAGCATTTAACATGTTCATTTAATTACTAACATACAACACTAAGCATAGGGAAGTGAACAAAGACAAAACATGCTTAAAAATTGGTTTATCTTGGTGGGCAGATGCACCTTTGCAGCCCATTCATTCTCTCTCTGCAGGGTGCCAATACTCAGATTTTGTGCTGCACCTTCTCCAGTGTTTGCAGCTCTCCTTGTCTGCAACCTCCTTACCCAAAACAATCTCCACTGGGTTCTCTCCGGGGATGCACTGCAACCTTCTTTCCCAAAACAATCTCCCCTGGGTTCTCTCGGGGGAATGCACTGCAACCCTCTTGCCCAAAGCAATATCCTACGGGTTCTTTCCAAGGATGCACTGCAACCTTCTTGCCAAAACAACCTCCCCTGGGTTCTCTCCAGGGATGCACTGCAACCTTCTTGCACAAAACAACCTCCCCTGGGTTCTCTCCAGGGAGATCCACTGCAACCTTCTTCCTCATTACAATCTCCCCTGGGTTCTCTCCAGGGATATACTGACATTTCTTGCCCAAAACAATCTCCCCTGGGTTATCTCTAGGGTAGGCACTGCAACTTTCTTGCATAAAACAATCTCCCCCGGGAATGCACTGCAACCTTCTTCCATAAACAATCTCCCCTGGGTTCTCTCCAGGGATGCACGGCAATCACTTGCCCAAAACAATCTCTCCTGGCTTCTCTCTAGGGATGCACTAGTACCTTCATGCACAAAGCATTCATCCCTGGGTTCTCTTGAGGGAATTCATAAGGTTTTATTCAATCCAGGGGTGGGTTCTATAAGGGTATGTGTAAGGAATGTATGAAGTTACAATGCATACATTTACAATGCATGCCTTTACAACGCAGTTTTTACATCGCAACATCCTGTACAATGCATTCTGTTACATCGCATGCCATTACATCGCATTTTCAGAAACTACCTTTACCACGCATTACATTACATCGCATGATACCTTTACAACGCATACCATTACAATGCATACCATTACATCGCATTTAAGGTAACTGTTGGATAGTCTAGGGGTAAAAATTACTATTCTAACTCCAGTGAATGCAACAGTAGGGTAAGTGTTGGATAGTGTAAGGGTACTATGTGTTGTAATGGTATGCATTGTAATGACTTGCGATGTATGCCTGCGTTGTAGTGACATGCATTGTAATGACATGCGTTGTAGTGACATGTGATGTAACGGCTGCATTGTAATGACATGCGATGTAAAGGTTGTTGCGATGTAATTACTGTTATGTAATGGTAGTGCGATGTAATGACTGCGTTGTAAAGGTTGTTTCCCATGTGTAAGGTGAGCGTTCAGGCACCCAACTTTCACATAGCCTTAAAAAGCCCACCACTGTTAGATTGCCTAGAATGTAGTTTAAAAATTCTGTCTCAGGGACTTAACAGTGCGCAAAAGTACAAATCCAAATGTGAGGGGCAGTGTTTTGAATGTGAGCAACAGGAAATTAACTAGAAATTAGGCCTTGGCACCATTTTAATTATGCCTGAGTAATCAGAGTAATTTCAGTAATTATGCACTTTTCTCATGATGCAACAGTATCGAAACTATACAGTTCCACCAGCTTTAGTAATTAAGAGTAAATTAGGGCAAAAACCCTACCACAGACTGCTGTTCGTGTCCTGAAGCATATAGTATAATTTTGTTTAGCACAAAATGCACCCTGGAGCCCATTTTGGACACGAGGGTGCTTTTTGAAAAGAAAATAGTGCTAAATGCTAGATTACGTTTAATTATGCTTAATTACAAGTAATTTTGTGATACTTACGAGTAGTTATGCGAGAGGAAATCATGCCAGTCACCCCCACCCCTAGTATGGGTTAAACGACAATGCAGATGAACAATTAATCATAAAAAAGTGCAAAATGACTCCATAGTTCTTGCTTTTTGTGTAATACTCAGATAGAAACGCCATTAGTGCCTCCATGCAACTTTAGTGTACCAGGTCATCATTTCAGATTTTGTATTCGTAAAAACCTTTTGATTTTAGTAAAATTATATATATAACCCACTTTCGTATTGGGGCTCTCAGCCAGTGATCTGCATCTTCGGTTGTTTATCATTATTCTTATTCTTAAGTCATTCCCATTTGTCTTCCAACCTCTGGAGCATGCAGCAGTGTGTGGACTCACTTTAGCCATTGGCTAAGCTTGTTTGAAGGATTGCACTCTGCTCTCTCACACAGAGCACATCCGCCCACAAGCAGTTCCCGTCAATGCTGAGGGCGACTACTGCAATGTGCGCTTTTGAGACTTAAAAATGATTTTTGCCCTCAGCTAATGTTTTTATTTTATTGAAGGTCCGGCAGCTTCCCAGCTATAAAGTTTTACCAAAGCCACAGCAAGTTAAAGATTTACATAGCCAAGAGGCTTGCAGCTAACGCTAGACCTTATTGGCTTTTTTTTTTGCAGTTTTATTGAGCGCTACCTCCGCCCAATGCCATGGAGCAATGTACATGACTTGAACCAGTGGCGGAACGAAAGTTGAGGAGGCCCCCTGCATGGTTTTAATCTGGAGCGCTCAAGGCCTGAGTACTGTGCTGAGGGGGACCCTGCAGCTCGCCCGCCAACCCCCACCCCCTCCGGCACCGCGGAGGCAGCGGGGGCCTGTGTTATGCCACTGGCTTGAACACCAGTTATACTACACAAGTTCAGATTCCTTTTTTATGCACGGAATGATTAAGTGATTTAATCAGAATCGCAGGATGTTTAGCCCATACCAGGACCTAAACCAAGGGGCATATGTACAAGCCCCTAACGCCAACACAACGTCACTTTTACCGACATTGTGGTGGCAATAGGGGCTGCGCCTAATGTACAAGGCAGCGTTAAGCCTCTTAACATGGCTTATCGCTGCCTTGTACATAAGGCCCCTTTTCACACTATGGTTAGCGATAAAGGGGCGTGCAGTGGGTGTTGTGTGGGTGTTCCACTCTGGTGCAAGGGTGCCTGCGTTGGTCCTGAATTGCTAAACCGAGCCTCATTGCAGGGAGAAACTCAAGACTGCACCACATTCTTGTAAATATGGTGCAGCCTTGTGTTTCAAAAGTGGCGGAGCATGTCGTTAACCCAAGGACGCTATTGACATGCTCCGCCACTTTCTTGTACATATCCCCCCAAGTTCCACACCTCCAAAGATGGCACTTCCGGGCGTAAAGCTACATTGGATTTGCCAATGCTTGTTTCCGAATTGCAGGTGCTTCTGTCCACGTGCACAGACTCATTTCCCTTTTTTTGCCCTTTTAATAGTCTCTGCTTTTTAAAAGAGTTTGCATTCATATGGTGCGCCGAATGCTTTTAAGCCACGATTCTCTTTGCCTTCCACTGAGGTTCCTGGACAGAACAAGCTAAAAAGTCACCCGGCACTAATGTACACTGAAAAGCACAACACAGCCTCGGGCTCTGCACCACCAGGGGATGCTTTGGCTCCTGCTTTAATCCCTTTCCTGTGGTCTTTCCGAAAGTCAAGAACAAATGTTAGGAAACAAGCAGAGGATTAACACAGGCGGCGCCTTCATGCCAATAAAGCAGCAAGCCCAGATCAAATCCGCAGGAAAACCCAAGTGACACCCAGGCAGGGAGACGGAGGATGTGCAGAACATTGGTACCGATGGCTTGTACATGAAAACAAAATGAAGCCTCCTCCTAGGTATGGTACGCAGCAACACAAAGGAGGGGGCGAGATTTTTAAGAGAAAAATACCAGCTGCAAATAGTTTTAAAACAATAACTACATGTGACAAACTCAAGCATCTTGAAGTCCTCCATCCAAAAGTGTTACCGGTACCTAACGCTACTGAATTTGTTTTGCCAACCACAGAAAGATGAAAGGCTGAGTCACCCATCAGGGATCTTCCTTGAAGCTCTGTCCTGCATGCCTTTGGGAAGGTGCTCAGCCTGTAGAGCTGGCTCGCTAGTTTCATGTGGAAGGATCAAGATTTGGTATTTTTATCAAAAGTTTTTGGCATTTTGAAAGAAACTAGCCTCAATTTTCTTGGCTTGAGTTTATGTAACAAACGTTACTTAGTTAAGATATAGAACAGCATAAACTGCTTACATGGCCTCTTAATTGATTGGGTAATCCCAAAGTTTTTGTGTTGGGGGTGTAGTTGTGTGGGTGTATGTGCGTGTAGTATGTGAGTGTGTGTATGAGTCCTCCACTATAGAGTCTGAGTTTTCTCTGCCCTAGCATAGTCAGAATGGCACAGAAAATAGGCCCGGGCATCAAAATAAAACTGGCACGTTAGCGAACCAGATAGCAGATTGGCTCACGTTTGCAAATAGAGCAGTTTTGAATTTGTAATGACACGTTGCATAGGTGTTTTGCAAGATATGGGAGAATACATGCATTTGTGCTTGCTACAGGAAATTTTTGTGTTAATATTTGGGAAACAAAGAGTACAAACTAGCCCACCGGACTATAAAACAGGCCCACAAACCTCCAAAAAAAACACTCCCAACACTGACCTAACAGACCAGCCCCTCATGTACGGCCTGACTGCCTTATAGGCCAGTCTGACCCTGTGAATCACTTTCCACATCTTCTTAGAAGTATATTCCAGTTCCTATTAGATGTGTTACTCTAGGACCATGCCTTCTTGCCCTCACTCCTTGTGCTGTGAGTGTTACTGCTGTCTGTAAGTTCTCCCTCTGGATATCTCCACAGGGGTATTGGTCCACCATCCTTCCACCAACTCCTCCATGTGCGATTGGTGGCGTTTGTGTGTGTAGCATGGTGTGCATTTCACACCATTTTGAAGTTCCATGAAGGCATAGAGGACCTTGGTCTTAGACCGCCTTCCTCTATAAGGTCAAGGAGCACCTCAGTGACTTGCAATATCCTTATAATGTACGGCAGAGGATACTTTATCCTTTATGTTATGGTACACTGGCACACACTGACCAGATAAGGACTCAAACCTGTGACCTTCTAATTACACACGTTTCGGTAAGAAATGCATTAAAGCTGTGGACTGTTTTTCTGATTTGAAGCAGAAGCGTAACCAGCTAAACAAGGACACTCGTTTCCTGTTCCACCGCAGGAGTAATTTTGCTGCTCGCTAATGGGCAGAAGTGCACGCTGCTTCCCACGCCATTAGGGTTTTAGAACACGTCCTCCTTAACAACTGCTGATGGTGTTTTGTTTAACTTCCAAGCAGAATTGCTCCTTTTGTGACTTCCGAGAGCAGGAGATTATCTCTTCTGTCATATACAGGCAGCAACAATGATGCATGCGAACTGAGTCTCTAATTACCAGCATTATCACTGTAGCTGTGCGCTGTACATAAAAGAGATAGGAGGGGAGGAGGGCAGCAGCATGCAAATAACACATATAAATGCAATCTTTATTTTAGGTCTTACAACTGGAGTGCTAGTTACATCCTGGATCTAAGAAATGTTAAATTTTTTGTTATTTTAAAGCAATGATCTTTTAACGCGAGGTCCACAAACCAATAGGGGTTCCGCATCGCCTACTCACTGGGTCCTCATATGTTCTGAAATTCAAATATTTACATATTAATAAAGTATATATAGGTACAATTTTAATTTGAAAATTGAAAATTTTTAATATGCTCAGTAAATGTGAAGGGATTTGAAACTGGAGGCTAAAAATGATATTGGTAGGCTCGGCTTGCTTCATAGGAGCACGGCAAGTACAGCAAACACAATCTAGTATGAACGATTGGTGGCTTTGTCTTTCTGAAATAAAACCAAATTCTAAAAGGCTCCACCAGTCCCATTAAAATTACAATTTCAATGTTTGTATATTTGTTCTTTGTGAATTTAAGAAAATATTGCATCATTTATGTATTTGTTTGACATATAATTGTTTCTGTATTTTTGTGTTGTGGGTCAAATCATAGAAATTGCTTAGGCTGGGATCCCCGGTCAGTGGTGATTCAGAGGGGATCCACAGAAGTCAGAAGGTTAAGAACTGCAAAAGAAATATTTGACATGAAATAGAAGGCTCACATACATCTGACTGTGACCTAAAATTATTGTGTTCCAGAACAACACATTAACACATCATCGTCAAAGATGGCATTTTAGGTTTCATCTGAAAATAAGGATAGAGTCCTGCTTCTATCACACACATGTAAGGAGACCCAAAAAGCAACACCAATAAACTTCCTACAGCTTTCTGTCCTCAACATATTCTTAAGGATGCAGCCATGGCACTACAGATGTAAAACACCAATTAAAACGTATTTTACTTGTACTATTTGGCATGACACAGCATATGAGCCATCACCACAAAGTGTACATCTTGTATAACATGTTTATTTAATGCCCATAGTAACTGAACCCACATCAGTAAGTTTCTCCTTCTGTCATATTCTGTTTGTCCTTCCAAATGAAATCCTACCCCTCTCTTCCCCACAGACTCGTTGACACAGTCATTTCCTGCATTCGCTTTAATCATTACGTCAAAGTGTGATCTGCATTTCACTAGACTAGGAACAGCTTGGCATTAAAACACACTTCTCTAAGGGCTAACCTCCTGCTTGGGCCATACCAGCCAGGGGCTGCGCAGGGATTCTATATGACTGTGTTTTAGTTCAACCAAATTGTGTTTATTAAGTTGGTAGGGGGCACTGCCTTCCGTATTAGGGACACAATTTCTGACACCCATACACTGAGAAGAATCCTTTTTTTCAGGTCTTGTTCCGTAATACGGTGCCATCAAAAGATGGTGTCATTAAGCCTCCTGCCTTGTGTTTGGAAGAACCAGATCTGTATATACATCAGGCATGAAATTATTTTCAATTAAGCCGGAGTAATCGGAGTCATTTCACATGACTCTTTGCCGGGTTTGAGCTGGACTGCTCTAGTACCAGGAAACTGTGGAATGTTGTGATAGAACGTTGGTGGATGTTGAAGTGACATATTCTGTGGCCAGCAGTTGCTGCCTGACCACCGGTACTATTTGATTTAATAAACTTCTAGTTAAATTACCGATTCTGGCCTCTTTTCACCAAAAACGAAGCAATGACATCCGTTTGGGTAATTTGGGGGAAAAATGCCTACCCAAGAGCACAGGAACAGAGCACGAGGGGCGGCTGCGATTCCAATTTTGTGGCATTTAAAACTATTTTCCTAGTTTAAAATGCAGTTTAAGGTTTGTTTTTAATTTGTGCATTTTGTGCTAAATGCATGGTTACTCTCCTTGTGTAATTTTGCATAATCTTGCGTAACTCTCCTGGAATTTTGTATAATTATTTTACAGCAAATTACACAAGTTAGGCCCACCCCTAGAATAAATCATGTACATCTCTATATTCTCCAAAACAGGTAATCTGAAAGGGAATATGTTTTTTGGGATACCTAAAAATTAGAAAAAAAACAAAGTGAGGTATGATCGATGTGGTAGTTATTGGTGGCTGAATAAACAAAACTTTGGCCAGTTCATCTTTGTGATTATTTTTCTAAAGCTGGTCATCTCTGTGAATGGCTCAAGGCTGGCAAAAGTTTTTCAATAAAGGTAAATGAAACCATCAGGAGCGAGCAGAGAGCTCCTGCAGTGCTAACACCTCCAGCAGCTGGCTTTGTGCCTCCATTGGGCTTGGGGATCTGTGGTGGTGTCAGGCAGACCTGCCGAGCCGGCTCCATCCTTCTGGATGCCGGGACCGAGGCTGCGCATCTGGGTCGCAACCCTGCCAGGTACGGCTACAGCCCATGATCAGGGGGTCCTGGTGCTGCTCAACTCATGATCCCGGGATCAGGGCACGTGCAGTGGCTGCCTCGTTCTCTGTGTTTACCCTCACACTGTACACAGCCGCCGTCGGACATCTCCTTGAGGCTGGGGTCTATGCGCAATCTAATGTCCATCTATTGCTCAAGGTGGAGGAGTACCGCATACTTTCGGTCTTTAGTGGCCACTCACTTTAACATGGTGGGCCACCAAACTCTGGTACGAAGGAGGAATTGCAGATTTGCTTTCGACCTGTTTACAATATTTGCCCTTCCAGCAGTTGTCCATCATATCCCTCTGCCCCTTAAATTTTATTGTACTATACCTAAAGTTATATTCCTCTGTGCCCCCTTTATTGCTTTGCTGTGGACAGTAACGGGAAGTCAGTTTAAACCAAAGGAGAATCCACAGGTGGAATTTCCTTTACCATTCCATCCGTCTAATGAAGGAAACTCCACTGGTGAATTGTAATCTATGTTTAGCACTACCCCCTGGAATGCCAACAACCTCTAAACCAAGCCCTAGACTGAGGGAGAGAAGTAGGATAGTGCATGTGAGGTAGTAAACATCCTGCCTTTTGTTCTCAAAGACCAGGAAATGTTTGACTCCCTCTTCTGCTCCTCTCCATCATTTCCTTTGTCTTTTGCTTTGTTTTTTGTAGGTGTATATAGCTCAAACTCTTCCAAAAGGTATTGGAGTGCTTTACATGGGCACAGTCATTTTTTTAAGTTGTGTTTTAGACCCGGTGAGATTAGGTAATTTGCCTAGATTTACGGTATGTTGAACCAACACTGAGACTCAAACCTGGTTCCCAAATTCTAAAGTCAGCAGCTCTGGTCGTTACATCACATCCTTGACCACTTTCCTGTCTCCCTCTTCTCCACTTTCGCTTTCCAGCTTTCTCTCTATCTATAATAATTTCTGTCCTTCTCTCCAATGTCTTCCATTACTTCTCCCTAATCTCTTCCCCCTCACTCCCTCTATCTATCTGCATCTCTAACACTCTTATCCTCTCTCCTCCACTGTTCCGTTCTTCCTCACTTAATTTCATTTTCCTGCTCCTATATTTTTGTCACTCTTCTCCACTTTGCTGACTCATTTCTCCTTTTGTCTCTATCCACATTGATCTTCTCACTCAATCCATTTTGTTACTGTCCTGCCATGTATATTTTCCCTTCCTTTTGTCATTTTGGCCTAGAAGAACGTTTTTCATAGTAATGTTTAAAAAAAAAATTGTTTTGTGTTGTCAAAAGAGTTTTCTTTTTGCTCATTTGGTTGTTTGCCTTACTTTTTTATTTTCATTCAGTGGTGAACCGGAGTCCTCTTCCAGTTTCTACGATGACAAGGTGGCAGTGGGCACCTTTGCTTCATCTGTCTGCTGCTGGAGACAAAGGTAGAGCCACCACATGCAATCTGTCTCCCGGCACAGCCCCCTTTCACCCCACCCCAAATAACATTAGTGGTAGGTGTGACGCACAAAAAGAGCAATGCCACTCCCAAAGGCCTCACTGTCATGCTCAGAGACCCGGGATAGGAGGAGACCCACCACAAGCTGTACCTGCTCAGCTTGGCCCATTGTCCTACTGCACAAGGCAATGAGCCAGCCATTTGCTGTAATTGGTTATGAAGAGCTCAGATCTTCACTCCAAGGATCCAGCAGCCTCTAAGGCCAAGTGCCAGCGGCCAAGCCAGCCAAGGAAAATGTGATTTTATCTACAGCTGAAAAAAACGGCCCACCAGCTGGCCTTTGCCTCAAAACCTTCGGGCAATGGCACGTGCCCGCCCTGCCAATCCAATCCTGCGCTTCACTCATGCAAGAACACGGGGGAGACAGTCTGAGAGTGGATGGAGGTTGAGGCGTGGCCCTGAGACCAGAGCCTGCAGAGTGGTTGCTTTTGGTAACTTAGGGACTGATTTAGGGTTTTGATGGGTGCAGTAAAGGCAGATAGGTGGAGACGACCTTAAGTCACGGCCCTGTCTTTACCCCACCTGCCACACCGAGAAATGTCCGACGGCCAGACCGACATCTCTTTACGCGGTTCCTGTTGATGTTGAAAAGGTTTAATGGACAGCTCTGTCAAACATGATGACCTGCAGTCAAATGTTTCCAAAGTTTTATGTTTATCAAAAACAAACTCCAAAAGCAGGAGATTGATTTTGAAAAATAAAAACAAATGGACCCACGCTTTGGGAGTTTTCTCCCTTGGGTGGGGTCATTATTTTCTTTTCCTGTCCCTCACGACCAGCTACCTGGACAGGAAAAAAACACATTAACGGTTAACGGTGTCCACCATAAATACGATGGATGGAGTTGTGTGCTTCGTCCTACGTCCCCACTCCCCCAAACTCAAAATCAGGAAGGTGGACCGGGAGTTTGGCAGGGAGGGTGCTGTATCACGACATAGTACCTACCATCTCCGCCAAACTCAAAATTGGACCCTTAGACTCAAGAAACACCTCTAATGGTAGGTAGGTTTAAGGAGGGGTCATTCGCAGCGAGCTGGCCCATGTCCCAGTGGCTGGGAGGAAGTGGGGATGTAAAATCAATGGTTGTGGAATGCCAATTAGGCCATCTAAGGCTGTCTCTTCCAGTGAGGGAAGTATAACTCCAGTGCTCTCAGTGAGTGACGTACAACAGCATTTCATCAAGCGGCCTTCTACTGAGAGTCAGTGATATTCTTTTTCCTCAGATTGATTCACGCCATTGGAGTGAGGCTCATGCCCAATGAGTCCGATACATTCCCAGGCAGTGAACGAGACTCACTCCTCAGACCTTGCACTTTCTCCGACTCATGATGACTTGCACAGAGTGAACTAAACTTTCTGCTGGCTCACTGAGACTTACTGCCTCACTGACAGAGGGGGAGTGTCTTCTGGTGAGGCAGTTTGAGAAAGTGAGGTAAATTCATGTTTTTGAGTGGCAGACAGATAGTGAGGCAGGAGTAGAAAGATAAGAGGACTGAGAAGAGGAAAGCTCAGAGCTGCGGATGACAATGCAGGTGGCGCTGACACGGGGGGGGCAGTGGAGGTGCACACACATAGAGTGATGGGAGGCTGGAAGTTGCGGACGAAGGTGCAGGTCAGACTGACATGGAGGCTGTGGAGGTGCACCCAGACAGAGTGATGGGAGGCTGGAAGCTGCAGACAAGGATGATCGTCAGGCTGGCACAGGGGCGGTGGAGGTGCACACACTAGAGTGATGGGAGGCTGGAAGCTGTGGACGAAGGTGCAGGTCAGGCTGACATGGAGGCGGTGGAGATGCACACACATAGAGTGATGGGAGGCTGGAAGGAGCGGACGAAGGTGCAGGTCAGGCTGACATTGAGGCGGTGGAGATGCACACACATGGAGAGATGGGAGGCCTGAAGCTGCGGACGAAGGTGCAGGTCAGGCTGACATGGAGGCGGTGGAGATGCACACACATGGAGAGATGGGAGGCTGGAAGCTGCAGACAAGGATGCAGGTCAGGTAGACACAGAGAATTGGAGGTGCACACAGAGTGATGGGAGGATAAATGCTGCAGACAAGGATAATCGTCAGGAGGCTGGCACAGGGGCGGTGGAGGTGCACCCAGATAGAGTGATGGGAGGCTGGAAGCTGTGGACGAGGATGCAGGTCTGGTTGACATGGGGGCACTGAAGGTTCACACACAGAGTGATGGGAGGCTGGAAGCTGCCGACGAGGATGCATGTCAGGCTGACACACGGGCGGTGGAGGTGCACACACAGAGTGATGGGAGGCTGGAAGCTGCGGAAGAGGATGCAGGTCAAGATGACATGGGCGGTGGAGGTGCAAACACACACATGGAGTGATGGGAGGATGGAAGCTGCGAACAAGGATGCAGGTCAGGTTGACACGGGGGCATTGAAGGTTCACACTCAATGAGTGATTGGCTGGCTGAAAGCTGCCGACGAAAATGCAGGTCAGGTTGACACGGGTGGCGGTGGAGGTGCACCCAGATAGAGTGATGGGAGGCTGGAAGCTGCAGACAAGGATGCAGGTCAGGTAGACACAGAGAATTGGAGGTGCACACAGAGTGATGGGAGGATAAAAGCTGCAGACAAGGATAATCGTCAGGAGGCTGGCACAGGGGCGGTGGAGGTGCACCCAGATAGAGTGATGGGAGGCTGGAAGCTGTGGACGAGGATGCAGGTCTGGTTGACATGGGGGCACTGAAGGTTCACACACATAGAGTGATGGGAGGCTGGAAGCTGCCGACGAGGATGCATGTCAGGCTGACACACGGGCGGTGGAGGTGCACACACACAGACTGTTGGAAGGCTGGAACCTCCTGACAAGGATGCAGGTCAAGCTGACATAGGTGGCGGTGGAGGTGCAAACACACACATGGAGTGATGGGAGGATGGAAGCTGCGGACAAGGATGCAGGTCAGGTTGACACGGGGGCATTGAAGGTTCACACTCAATGAGTGATTGGCTGGCTGAAAGCTGTCGACGAAAATGCAGGTCAGGTTGACACGGGTGGCGGTGGAGGTGCACCCAGATAGAGTGATGGGAGGCTGGAAGCTGCCGACGAGGATGCATGTCAGGCTGACACACGGGGCGGTGGAGGTGCACCCAGATAGAGTGATGGGCGGCTGGAAGCTGCCGACGAGGATTCATGTCAGGCTGACACACGGGGCGGTGGAGGTGCACACACACAGACTGTTGGGAGGCTGGAACCTGCGGACAAGGATGCAGGTCAAGATGACATGGAGGCGGTGGAGATGCACACATATAGAGTGATGGGAGGCTGGAAGCTGCAGACGAAGGTGCATTTCAGGTTGACACGGGTGGCGGTGGAGATGCACAAACATAGAGAGATGGGAGGCTGGAAGCTGCAGACAAGGATGCAGGTCAGGTAGACACAGGGAAGTGAATGTGTACACACAGAGTGATGGGAGGATGGAAGCTGCAGACAAGGATAATCGTCAGGAGGCTGGCACAGGGGTGGTGGTGGTGCACCCAGATAGAGTGATGGGATGCTGGAAGCTGCGGACGAGGATGCAGGTCAGGTTGACACGGGGGCACTGAAGGTTCACACACAGAGTGATGTGCAGCTGGAAGCTGCCGATGAAGATGCAGGTCAGGTTGACACGGGTGGTGGTGGAGGTGCACCCAGATAGAGTGATGGGAGGCTGGAAGCTGCCGACGAAGATGCATGTCAGGCTGACACACGGGCGGTGGAGGTGCACACACACAGACTTTTGGAAGGCTGGAACCTCCAGACAAGGATGCAGGTCAAGCTGACACAGGGGGAAGTGGAGGTGCACACACATAGAGTGGTGGAATGCTGGAAGCTGCGGGCGAGGATGCAGGTCAAGATGACATGGGCGGTGGAGGTGCAAACACACACATAGAGTGATGGGAGGATGAAAGATGCAGACAAGGATGCAGGTCAGGTTGACACGGGGGCACTGAAGGTTCACACTCATTGAGTGATGGGCGGCTGGACGCTGCCGACGAAGATGCAGGTCAGGTTGACACGGGTGGAGGTGCACCCAGATAGTGTGATGGACGGCTGGAATCTGTCGACGAGGATGCATGTCAGGCTGACACACGGGGCGGTGGAGGTGTACACACACAGACTGTTGGGAGGCTGGAACCTGCGGACAAGGATGCAGGTCAAGCTGACACATGGGGCGGTGGAGGTACACACACATAGAGTGATGGGAGGCTGGAAGCTGCGGAAAAGGATGCAGGTCAAGATGACATGGGCGGTGGAGGTGCACACACATAGAGTGATGGGAGGATGGAAGCTGCGGAAAAGGATGCAGGTCAGGTTGACTGGGCTGGCGGCGGAGGTGCACACACATAGAGTGATGGGAGTCTTGAAGCTGCGAACGAGGAGGATGGTCAGGCTGGCATGGGGGTGCTTGAGCTGCACATACATGGAGTGGTGGGAGGCTGGAAGCTGCTGACAGAGTTGCAGGACAGGCTAACATCTGGGGTGGTGTAGGTGCGCACACGTCACACACAAAGTGATGGGAGGCTGGAAGCTGAATGGAAAGATGCACAGGCTGAAAGACAAGTGTAGTGGGAATGTGCTGAAAGCTGTGAAGCTTCCAATGGACAGGTAGGACTCACTGACAGTGTAAGAGACAGAAGTGCTCCCTGAGAGTGAGTAACACTTGCTCCCAGTGAGTGAACAAGAATCTCAGTGAGTGAGCAAGACTTGTCCTAGTGATTGTATGTATTGTATGACAGTATGTGAATAACGCCTAGCTTCACCGTGTGTTTATGGTATGTAACCTGCATTTTAAATTTGCTGATGTATTACAACAGTTCTGTTGATCAAAAAACTCCACCCACGAGGGTAAAGACTGGCCTGGCGAGGAACAAAGACCTTAATATTTTTACTTCTGCACAAGTGTGTTCTTAAACACTTACTTTTATTGAGTATTTTTGGAAGATACAACTTGTATTTCAAAACAACTGTTTTATTGCACTGGTTCTAAGTAAGCACATGATTTACTAATAAACCTAAACTTACACTTAATCACAGTATAGGCATGAGGTTCCCTCTCAGTCAATGTGTGAGGTTTACCCCCGATCAGGAATACTTATTCCCAATGTGAATCACTTCCAGTGAAAAAGCTATCCTCGCGCCCAGTGAGTGTAACTCACTCGCAGCCATTGGGCTTCTTCTGCTCTCAGCGTCTGGCCGACCCGTTGAGAAAATTGATTCTCATTAGACTTGCAGGCGGTCAATCCATCAAGGGTTTATAAAGCGCTGCAAATCACCCGTGAGGGTCTCAAGGCGCTGGAGCTGCTAACTGCTTTGTGGTGATCTGTTCATTCAAACAGCCAGTAAGCAACTGTGACTAACTGAGTGAGTGAGAAAGATCAGTGTTAGTAAAAGAGTAAGACCCAATCACAGCAAGTGATTAAGACTTCTTCCAAGTGACTGAGCAGCCCTTTTTCCCAGTTAGTAACACTCTCCCAGCAGTGAGTATGCTACATGATCTGGTAGTGAGCGAAGCTTGCCTATTAGTGAGTGAGTTTATCTCAGTTCAAGAAAGTGAGTGAGTCTTGAATAAGCCGGGTTTAGTGGCTTAGTGTACGAATGCATCTACCATAGGGACATGTGTTCAACCTCATGGTTGTCTACAAAGAGAGGGAACCTAGAGCTTTTTAAGCAGGTCCAGCATACATGCCTGACAGAGATCAATGCAAAAAGGGTATGCAGTTCCTAAGTGAATAAATGTGTAAGAGAGCAGCCGCTCTCTTGGTGTCTAGATAGAGGTGGGGAACTTCTCTATTCAGAATTAGGACCCTCACACACCCACCAAGCTAGGTGTCATGCTTCATCATTGGGTCTGCTCCTCATCGGGTCGGCGCTGCAATACCCGACGGGCACCCATGAAGGGGCTCTTTAGTGGAGACTTTTAATTCCTGCCGTTAGGTGCGGTGCATGTGAGGGGCCTAGTGAGTGTAGATGTAAAATGGAGTGATGTTAAAAGAGGAAAGAAGGGTCCAATCAGAACTATTTTAATGAGTTTGGCTCCTCTCCTGATTAAAAAACTGGGTGTGAGGGTCCTAATTCCGAATGGAGGAATTAGGACCCTCACACACCCAGTTTTTTAATCAGGAGAGCAACACTGATCCGCGGCCGGCGTATTGAGCAGAAGTCTAGTCTTGTGAGTTGTGAAAGAGACGAGTGAGAATGAGAATCGGAGTCACGTCACCATTCAGTTAAGTTCTTCACCATGATCATCAGTCCTGTCATGAACAACACAACCAGTACACGGTAAGTGACAACAGCACTTACGGACGTCTAGCAGCACACGCTCTCTGTGCCAGTGCCACTAATTGTCAATTACTGACGTGCACTAAATGCGTGACTGTAGACCCGGCCCTGATAATTAATTAAGTGCCGGTGCTAAGCACCGGCACAAATTAAGCTCTGGCACCAAGAAGCTCTGATGTTCTCGTGGCCGTCTGCCTGTCGAGGATACACTTCACACAAGAATCACTTCCTGACAGTTTGGTTCTGCAAAGCTGAGTTCTGATTAAAAATGTAATGAGTGCGTCCGCCTCTGTCATTTCTAATTCTTTCATCTGTTAGCTGGAGGGGTGGGGGGGGGGGGGGGCAGGAAGCATGAAAATCTTCGCCACCAGCCCATAGCGTCTAAGACATCAGAATTAATGGTTTGCAAACTCCCAAACCCTCCTGGCCAGTCAGAATGAAAATGAAAACCCATCTATTCAAAATATTCATGGACCCACAGTTTATATCATCAAATCTCATTGTTTCACGTGCATAGAAGCCATTAAGTCATGCAGTTACCTACAACGATGAATTGAAAAGTTCCTTTTTGGAAGCATTGGTTGTGAAGTTTCGTGGCACTATGGGGCATATTAGCAAGGGCTGGTGATATAATTATCGCCGCTTTAGCGTCCTTTTTTGGGCGAAAAGCGGCGATAATTATATCGCAATATCATCAAGGACACGCTAGCGCGAGTTTCCTTGATGTAGAGCCCGTTTTTTCACAGCCGAGCCTCGCATCGCTAATGAGATGCAAAGAAGGTGTGTCTGTGAAAACAACACATGTTAATATCGTGAAGGCAGCTTCGCGATATTAACAAGGAGGTGCAGCGATAAAAAAAATCGTGCTACCTCAGCCTTAACTCAGGAATTTAACGTCTGTTAAATTCCTGACTAAGGCATACTTTTAATGGGAGATGGATTATGCTAATAGGACCACAGGAACGTATCAGCAATGTTATCGTTGTTTTCATGGAACATTGCTGGAAAACCAGAGATGTTCCATTGAAAACACCACTATCGCTGAAATATTATTGCCATAGCGCTATGCGTTGTAAATATAGCGTTATCATGACGATAATATTCAGCGATAGCCGGCGATAATATTTCTATCGCTATGTACAGCCAGCGTTGATAATATGCCCCTATGTGTTACGGATAAGGTGATTGTAAGAGTTAGACCTAGCGTTAGAGTTAAGCTTAATGTTCAGGTCGATTTAGGAAACAAGGATGGGGTAAAGAATTGGGGGGCATATTATCAAGAAACGGCATAAAAATTATCGCCGCTTTAGCGACAGAAAACTGCTGCTAAAGCGGCGATAATGGGCTTGATAATATGCCGCAGAGAATTCCCATAGAAGCCCATGTTCTGGTGTCAACATGGGCTTCTATTGGAATTCTCTAGGGCATATTATCAAGCCCATTATCGTGGCTTTAGCGGCAGTTTTCTGCCGCTAAAGTGGCGATAATTTTAACGCCGTGCTTGATAATATGCCCCCATGTTCGCAGGGTTTGGCCATGTGGGTTAGGACAGTCTACAGCGTTAATCAAGTGCTGAGGTTAGAGTAAGCGTTAGGGGATAGGTATTCGTGTTTGGGTTCCTTAATTAACATTGAGTACCAGCAACGAAAAATGCATTATTTGGAAATGTAAACATTTTCAAAGTGTTGGCTTAGAGGGGCCACTCGGCTCAACGCCAGATAGGCCTCATCCAAGGAAGCATCAGTCTGGCATGGTCACTGAAGGTGACTGCCAGTGATGTAGGACTCTCTGGTCCCTTTCACGACCATCACAGAGCCTGCATCACATGTCAAGCTGTATGTTGGCCTGTGAAACAGTTAAGGACGATATGGGTGGCACAACCTTGCTCAGATGCCATCTCTGCCCATGAGCTATTTTCAGGCAGTTCTCTGCAAGAGAGAGTGGCATGATAATACTGCCAGTGCAGGCGGAGTAACAGAGAAAATATGACTCTAGAAAAATAACATGGCTAGAAAATCCACTTCCAAAATACTGTGAAGGTAAGTGTTCATTAATATGTATATATTGACTGTTCTTCACTTCACCTCTATGTACACTGAAGGTGTAAATTGTCAAGATACAACTATGTGGAGTTGAGTATAGTAAATCTGCACTTACATTTATATACATACTTTTACAATACTTTAACAGTCCTTGTTCTGGTAACGATATATTGTAGCACAAAATATAAAACTCAGTATTCTGGTAGCATACTGCTCAGGGTCAGACTGGACTGTAAGGCAACCAGGCAGCACCCGATAGGCTGGTCTGACAGGGTATTGCGTCAGCTGTTTTTTGGGCTGTTTGTAGCCCTGTTTTATAGTCTGCTGGGTCAGTTTTTACTGTTTTTACTGCCTGAAGCAAGCTCAAGTGCATGGAGTCTTTCATAGATTGCAAACCACTTATACAGCATGTGTAGTTATAAGTTAGAAACTTTTCTCATTTACAAACATGGACCAGTTTTTTAGCTATCTGATTCCTTCATCGGTGTCACTTTTATTTTGGTGCCCGGGGCCTATTTTCTGTCCCAGTTGGGCCCTGATATTACTGCAGCTGCAGCTCTGTTGTCATGATGAACAGCGGCTTTAGCACAAATTGGCATAAACAGTCTGTTCAGTATCTCTCTAGAGTTCACATGGTATAATGGGACAAACTGCCTGGATGTCGCCAAAATGAGCACCTATTTTACTTCTAACAGCAGCCTGAGCTCGACAATCACCAATATCCAATTTTATTTCCAAATAGACCATCAAATTACTCAAATGTGGAGCAGATGTGTTGGTAGTCCAGTGGCCCAGGCTGTGGCGTGCACCAGGTCTGTGCTGGAGAGCTGAGCCACGTGGCAGCAGAAGCCAGGAAACCGACCCGTTCTGGATCAGCCCAGGCCAGTGAGAGGAGCACCCTCTGGACTCCAGCCAGTCATATTTCACAACATCAATGCTCTTACCCTCCTGCAGCACCATGAAGCAACCAGAAGATAATGCCAGTGCTATAAAAAAAAATCTAAATAAATACATGTCTGCCTGTTGCTAAACAAAGAGGTTTTGCAACGCAAATCCCTGTACACACAAAAGTGCAATATATTTTATGCACAACAGCAAAAGGTGAATATGTAACACTCTTTTAGAAAGAGTCCCATGGTGCAGCTGCCCCATCAAAATCACTACTATAAATAGCTAAATTACTGTCCTAAACGTCTAAATAAAGCAATGTATTGGAACTAGATGCACCGTGGAAAGTGTATTCTGACCATGTGATGGCATCTGGGTAGTCTGATTCACTAAATGGAGCATGCATGTGCTAAAGGAAGCTATTTATGCTTTCTGGGTCACCAATGTGAGTATATTAATCTTTAACCTTTAATATTCACATAATTACTCATACTGAGGTATGAGGGAACACCTAAAGGTGAAATTTCCGCTGAGATTTCTTTATATAGGGCCTATACGCAGGTGATGTACCACCACAATCCCCCCACTACTTTTAACTCTAGAATTTACTTTATTTTACTCTATTATGGAGACTTGATTATGGGAGCCCCACTGTAAGAAATTGGGGTTGTTGGTTGAGGGGTGTGGAAGCCCAACTCAGGCAACAACCACAATCCCTGTCAAGCTGAGCCACAAAAGTAGCTAAATTAACCTGTGCTTAACCCTCTGGTAGCTTGGCACAAAAGTTAGGCTTAAGTTAGAAGCAATGTACACAGTATTTATGCAGCACAAAAACATTCATAAAGTTAAAAGACATTACATTAAAAAGATCTCTAACCAATTTGGGGAAAAGAGTGCATTTTAATAAATAAAATTATACCAGAAGAACACAAATAAAATTAGTAGATATTCAGTTTAAACATTTTTGGTGAAAATAGCACAAAGTGCCACATGTGGTCATCTTGTCATATAAGACCAGTGGAAAGTCACAAGTGCAGGCTGACTGCGAAGGAGAACGTGTCAGATTAAGCGACCAGGTTAGTCCGACTGAAAAGTTATCTTCAAAGTCTGGAGTAAAGAGTTTTAATCATGAAGGAGGAGGATGTGAGGAGCAGGCTGACCTTTGCAGATGGTCGTCATTGTAGCGTAGAGAGCAGGTCGGGCATCATGGATTGTTGTCACAGTAGCGCAAAGAGGCAGTCAAGCGTCTCAGACAGTCGTTGCTGTAGTTCATGTTGGCATGTTCTTGCGGGCTGTCATTGCTGTAGCGTGAAGTGTGAGTCTCACATGGCCGGTCGTCGCTGGCTGTATCCGTTGATTCGAGGAGCAATTCCCACTGGAGCTTCCCATTGGCATTTGTCATGAGCTGCAGGGCCTTGGCACAAATGGGCCCATTCATGAGGAGCCCAAAACTTTAGGATTTTCACCTTTTCTTGAAGATGAGTATGCTCTGATGCCAGCCAGGGTCCAGGACCTGAGGAGGCACCGCTTGAGAATGAAGGACTTGCTCCAGCAAAAGCTGGCAGAACTGAGGCAGGTCCAGTTGCAGGTCCAGTTGCATTCAGTCAGCTAGGCATTTCAAGAGAGGCCGCTGAAGCTTGTTGGGTCCCTGTTGCTCACACATGAGGTCCGCCAACTGACCCCTGGACTCACTCTAGTTCACCTGGGATGAAAGAAAGCAGGTCCAGTCTTCCTTCTCAGTAGGCCTGGGTGGAGTTCATGGAGTTATGTTCCGCAGAACTCCGCGAAGTGCTGGAAAAACTCTGCTGTGCTCTGCAGAGTTCCGTGAGCAGCGGAGTATGGTAAGTTGCAGTGATTGCACTGATTTTAAGTGCCAGGGGTTTGTCCCGTGCTGTAAAATCAGCGTGAATGGCACTGAGCGTCGCACCAGAGGGTGCTGCTGCTTTCTGCCACTCAAGTAGATACTCTACTCGAGCGGCAACTTCCTCAACACAAAAGGCAGAATTCTCAATGTGAGTAGTCACAACCTGCCCCGAGCAGCTGTCCGCGTGGAGAAATCTCACTGGGAGGAGGTCTAGCGCGCAATTGTTCTCACTTGCCAACTTAACGTTGGTGAGCCAAGCGAGAGAAAAAACTCTGCTCTGCATCACCTCAGAGAGTTTAAGAAACTCCACGTTCCATGCAGAGTGGGCAAAACTCTGCGAACTCCACCGACAGAGCGAAATTCCTCACCCACCCCTACTTCTTAGACAGCAAGATAGTCCTTTGACCAGCAGGGCAGTTCTCTGGCAGCAGAGTAGTCGTTCTTCTATAACTTCAACAGGTCTAGGAGTGTTCTGATGAGTGGATCTGGAGATCGGATATTTAAATCTGGTGCCTGCTTATGTGTGGGGTGATTACCTCTTCTAAGCCCCACATCTGGTTCAGGAACATCCTTCCCCTGTCAATATGCCAAACTGACTGGAGGTGACAAGAGGCAGGGCAGGGCTGGTGTCAGGTTCCTTAGTGTGTGCAATAGGCAAAACACTTTGAAGTGTAAATGGGGCTGGGTACAGCTCCTCCTCAGTCATCCTGCCAGGATGGTCCATCCTGTGAACACCTAAACCCACTTTGTGTTACTGTTGGGAAGCAATACACAAACCGCAACAGCAGAGCCATTCACAGTCATGTGACCCAGGACACTGGCCAAAGGCACAAATGGTTGGGAGGAAAAAATTTGAACTTTCTGAATGTGGCATTTTCAGAATTCTAACTTAAAATCCAACTTTCTTGTTAAAGAGGATTGCAAATTACAATTCATCGGAGTGTGAACAGCATATCTCTATCTGTTCCCAATCCAAAGTTAGCACTTATTCTATTCTATTCTATTCTATTCTATTCTACTCTATTCTATTCTTCTCAATTCTATTCTATTCATGGTGTCTTATATAGTGCCCAGCTGCACTGGAAGGCCTTCCAGTGCTGAGACAGGCACACCTGAAGGGCCTAGGTGAGTCCTGCTGATGCTAAAATAGATGGGTCTTTAGGAGTTTCCAGAATTAGCTTTCTGGCTGCGTTTGTTTGAGTTTGACAGGGAGGGCATTTCACAACTTGGCATTCAGAAAAACAAAGGAACAGCTGCCACACCTGGCTTTCTTGACTTTGCGGATGGTCAGCAGACAAGAGTTCTCAGAGCGTAGTGATCTCCTTGGTATATAAGGACAAAACAGTTCTCAAATCAAAAGGGGACCTTTTGCCTGCATAGCTTGGTGGGCCATGCATAGCCCTTAAAATTGATCCTTTTTTTGAATTGGTAGCCAGTGCGGCCAAAGCTGGGGATGCTGAGTTTTGTTTGGGGATCTTAAAGAGAGAGTGTGCTGAGGTGTTTTGAATGATCTGTAGGTGTCTTAGGACATATAGAGGGCTTCCAAAAACAGGGAACTGCTGTAATCAAGACAGGAATTGATCAGTCCCTGAATGACTACCCTCTTGTATGAGAGAGGTAGCCACTGCATGATTTTTCTTAGTGTGCGTAGAAGTCCAAAGCTTGCTGTGGACAGTGTTTTGGCTTGAATTTCCATAGTGATTTTACTCTCCAGACAAAAGTGAGGGTGGGTGGGAAACTCCGCTCTGCCGGCGGAGTTCACAGAGTTTTTGTAACTCAGCACTCTGCTTGGAGGGTGGAGTTTGACAAAAACTCTGACTCTGCCACGTAGCGGAGTTTTACCGGCATCCACCAGCCTCCACATTACAAATAATAGTGCCAACACCCCCCTACATGTCCCTCCCTTCCTGATCAAGACTTTCACAAACCGCTGTCACTCAAACTCCTTAAAAACAGTGGAACGCTTACCGATTGTGTTGTGATTGGATTCAGTGTTATATTTAGGCAAACAGTTCAAGGATGAAAGGGCGTGGCTTAAGGAAAGAGATGCTCTTGCTCAAAATATTAAACCAATAGGTTTCCCACACCCAAAATGGCTGCTGCTCCATCCACAAAAACACACCAGTCATTGCCACGCTAGTGTGCCTATATCCGAGCTGCTGTAGCCCGAGTCTGCGCTAGATCAGCCATGGCTATTTCGTTCTTGCAGCAGGTGCTGGTGTGTTCCCTGTTAGTGCTCTGCGTGGGCCTGCTCATTCCAAGGATACTGGGAGGAAGCAAGCATATCTTCTGTTCTCGCATACCTCATCCCTTGCAAGCAGTGGCTGAGAAGCTCAGGACCAACTTACCCAGGGTTGCAGGTGAGGGATGCGCCTAGAGGCTGCTACTCGTCTGTGTTAGTGTTACACTCTCTGGATTACAGCTGGGAGGGGGGCACTCCAGGGCATCTTTCAAAAACCTATCTTGCAACACTGAAGGTGGGAAGTGATGTGATCTTTTGACCCACCGACTGCCCATGAGTGAATTGGTGATGTGCCGGGGTGCAGGGGGAGTGAGTCCACAGGTTTGTCCTGGCCGTGTTGTTGATTGGGTTTTGGTGGATTCCCATCCCACAGAAATGAAAAGAATTCTTGGGGCACTGTCCTGGAAAGGAGTGCAATGCAGAACAGAAGCACTCTGCATTACACAACTGTACACCATGGAGTGGAGCAGGCCTGGTTAGTTCCTTTCTCTGGTACTCCCACTCCGCAGCTGATGTTTATTGTACTGATGAGCGTGGACTGGACCCCGCAACTGGGGTATAATCAATCATGTTTATTGGCCTGGTTTACTTCACAGGAAGCATGGCTAAATTCTCAGACCCTGCAAAATCAGTAGCGGTGGGCGAATAGAGCAACTGCGCCCACTTGCGGAACTCCATGGAATTCCATGGAGTTCTTATGCAACTCCGCGGAATATCGTGTAGTGCATCTCCGCAGTCTCCGCCCACCCTTAGCCAAAAGCCAAGGCTTGTTATGGCCATGGAGGGTACTGGTGACTCTTTAAGGAATTAGGGCCAGAGCAGTTCTTCCCAGCCGGAAATATTGTTGCCAACAACTAACTCATCCGTCTTCCTAGTGTTAAGTTTGAGTTTGCTGTCTGACATACATTCAGTTACTCCTTTAATGCAAGCATTTAGATTGTTGCATGTCTGCCGGGATTCAGGGGTAAGTGCAAGGATCAGCTGAGTGTCATCAGTGTATGAAACGAGATCTAAGCCGTGTGCCTGCACAATTCTTGCCAGTGGGAGAACATTGACATTAAAGGGTTGGGCTTAAAGAGAAGCCAGACTTAATAAATGTGACAGAGTAACAAAGTGTTAGTCAATGGGAGAGATAGGCCTTACAACAGTGACAAACAACTTTAGGGGTTTTTAACTACCAGGACATGTAAAACATAAACACACAGGTCCTACTTATTACATACTATGCACCCTGCCCAATGAGCCTTTAGGGTCTACATTAGCTGTGACTTATAAGGACTAAAGATGCAGGTTTAGGACTGGCAAATGGGTTTATTTTGCCAGGTTAAAATGGCATTTTAAAACTGCACTACAAGATGCAATGGCAGGCTTGAGACATGTTTTGAAAAGGCTACTTTAGTGGGTGGCACAATAAGTGCTTCAGGCCCACTATTAGCATTTAATTTACTGGCCCTTGGTATATGTAGTGTGTACCATGTTCTGGGGAGACAGCAAAAGCACTTTACCTCTGGTTAGCAAGGAAAAATGTGCACAGAGTCCTAAAGCCAACAAACAGGGGTTCAGCAACTGATGGCAAAAATCTGGGGGAGACCCTGCAAAATGGGCCAGGTCCAACACAATACTTCTCTTTCTCAGTTTTATGGTCATCTATCGCACTCACCTTGAAAGGTAAGGCACATCTTTAGCTGTATGATAAATGAGCTTATGTGATGGAAGCCACTTGAATCATCAACCACTTTTGTAGATACTGTAATCTCATTCCATGACTGACTACATCAAGCACTGATACCACTTCAAGAGTACAATAGAAAAAAAAATACCAGTGTTATTTTAACCTTTTCTCTTCTACCAGTAATCCTTTTTGTCTCCTGTTCCTTAAGGTTGGACAAAAGAGTGAATCTGGTTTTCAGTTTAGGGTCACCTACACCATCCACTTCTCTTCTCTTCGGGGCAGATCTACAAGAAAGTACCACAGCATGGCACAGCAAGCCCTTTGGCTGCGCCACGCTGCGGCATTTCCAAAGCACAGGAATGCAACATATTTACAATAATATGTTGCATTCCTGTGCTCTCCCCTGTGCTGGCGCACAAACAGCTGCCATGTGCTGGCGCAGGCACCCTTGCACCATGGTGCGAGGATGCCTGCGTCATGGAGAGATGGTTTTTGTGCAGGAAGGGGCACCTTCCTGCACAAAAACAATCACTACAGGCATTTTCCTCTTTCAATGCATGCTGTAGAATGCAGCAGGCAGTGAAAGAGAAAAAACGAGGAGAAATGAAAACATTTCTCCCCGTTGCACCTCGCTACGCCACCGGTGGCGTAGCATTGTAACCCATTTCCAGGTTTACGATTCCTCGTGAATCTGGAAATGTGTCTAATTCCATGGGTGTTGCGTGGGAACACCCGCAACAACACCCATGGATCGCCCCGTTCACGCAAAATGTTGCGTGTAAAGGGGCCATATTTACAAGGACATGAAAAGTCATGCAGGGTGGCTTTTCCTGTCCTTTGGGGCAGTGAAATGCGCTGCCGGTGCGTCACAAAAATTTACGCACTGGTGGCGCAAAGGGCTTGTAAATCTGCCCCTTCATTTGTGATATCGCTTGTGCCCACTGAGTGTCCACGTCACCCCTTCACATCAGAAATTGTAAGTAACCAAAACGTTTAAGAGATGTAATACTATATATTTTGTCCCTCGATATTATATTCTGGGGGGTCAGTATACAGTAGTACAATCTGTTTAGTAACTCTAATACGCGGGGTTAGGTGGCTTGTCCATAAGGTAATGAGCGCAGCACATCGCCAGACCTTCACGTTTCACTCTGATTAGGCAACAAAGTGGCCTCTCAGAGTCAGCAGGCCCTTCATGCATGAATAAATAAAAAATATGTCTACCTGTCTCTAAGGAAAGAGCAGGGGCTGCACAAATAACTTTACACACTAAAGTGCAATTAATGTTTTATATTCAAAAGCAACAGATGAATATGTAACACACTTTTAGAAAGTGTGCAATTGGGCAGCAGTGCAGACATGAAGCTGCCCCATCCAAACCTCTACCCTAAACGTCTAAATGTGATAATTGCCCTGGGCCTATCATGGTCTGATCTGAGGTGGCGAGTGAGCTAAAGAACGATGATGGATTCAACCCAGATCTGTGACTGGGGGTGAGTGTCTGAAAAGTTTCGGCGCTCCGTCCATTATCTCCTTGTGTTTCCTTTGTTCACCCTAATTTGGCAGGATATGCCCAGACATGGGTCCTTTGCTCATTTTGCCACTGGATACAAGCTTGCCTGGCTGATGAGGGTTGTTACCCCCAAACCGGCCCTAGGATGCTTGTTTCTGGTTCAGGGAAGACCTGGGTTGGCAGTTTGGGCTGGACTGTTTCCATGATGCATAGGGTCAAGACTGATTTGCATATAGCTGGGTCAGAACTGAGGTCGCAAAGTGAGCTAAAGAACGATGATAGATTCAACGCATATCTGTGACTGGTGGTGAGTGTCCGAAATGTTTCAGCGCTCGGTCCATCATCTCCTTGTGTTTGTTTTGTTCACTCTAAGTTAGCAGGGTATGCCCAGACGTGGGTCCTTACTCACTTTACCACTGGATTCAAGCTAGCCTGGCTGATGAGGGGTGTTACCCTGAAACCAGTCCCAAGATGCTTGTTTCTGGTCCAGGGAAGACCTGGCTTGGCAGTTCGGGCTGGACTGTTCCCATGAGGCACAGGGTCAAGACTGATTTGCATATAGCTGGGTCTGAACTGAGGTGGCAAAGTGAGCTAAAGAATAATGATGGATTCAACCCAGATCTGTGACTGGGGGTGAGTGTCTGAAACATTTCAGCGCTCTGTCTATTGGCCGAACTGTTCCCATGAGGCACAGGGTCAAGACTGATTTGCATATAGCTGGGTCTGAACTGAGGTGGCGAAGTGAGCTAAAGAACGATAATGGATTCAACCCAGATCTGTGACTGGGAGTGAGTGTCTCAAAAGTTTCAGCACTCCGTCCATCATCTCCTTGTGTTTGCCGGGATCACACACTTCACAGGTCAGCTTATGAGAATATTCTTGAGGCATCATGAAATGAAGAAAACAAGATCTCAACCTGAGCTGCTTCAGGCTCAGGAATTAGGGGATTTACAGAAGACATGCCCATCTTGTGTGAGAGGATGAGGGTAAGTGGACAACAACTGGAGGGATGGCTCTTATTCAAAAGGGGGAAAGCACTGTATGTTCATACCGTTCTATGGGTAATATTAAAGTAGATGACTTCTTCCTCTATTGCATTAAATATTAAGCAAGTTTTGTGCAGCAAAAACGATTTCAGTGATCGCACAAACAAACAGAGGCACAGCGGAAGAAGGTAGGTGATTCAGAGAGACAATGCAAAGATAGGAAGGTACAGAGCTTTTTTCAGGGGATAGGTCCAAAGCAACTGCACCACACATTGTTTAATGCCCTAACAATAGCCGGTGGGCGGCTTTCAAGGTGCCAAATATTAACATTAAAAAAGTAATATAGTTATACATATTTTTAATCACACTGTTTGTACATGCACTTGATTTGGGTGAATGTATTTGTTGTATATATCTGTATGCAACGTGTAAATCTCAGATTTAAATCCTGGTATATCAATTCAGCCTTTCATCCTTCCAAGGTTGATAACATTGCCGGATTAAGTGAGCCCCACCAAAATGACAACACTGGGTATAACGTGCACACACACACAAACACACACACACAGGTCGTGCAAAAGATATTGTTTATCAGTGATAGCCCAAAAACCTGAAATGTCTCACGTCTCCTATGACACAAGCTTAGTATTTTTTGGTCAAGATTGTGGGAGAGGAAATTAAGACTTTTAAGACAATCATTGAATGAGTTGTCAATCATTTTGTGGATGCTCTAATTTTTATATACTTTGATTCTCAGGGCCTCTGGAATAACATAAGCACTAGGTCTGGCCAGAACTTACAAAAAATACTCTGCAAGATTCCAAGGAATTCTGCGAATAGGCAGAAATAGCACGTTGTGCTGCTTGCTCTGTGATCTAGTGTCGGGAGCTCGTTCTGCACTGAAAATTCAGCACGAATGTCACCATGTGATGCACCACCGGGGCAGCTTCATGAGTTGGTTTTGCTGGCGCTCAAGTAGATTTTTTCCTCGAGCTACAGCTTCTGACCCTGACCACAAACAGTCTCAACCATTCATGACCGCCCGCGCTGGAGAAATCTCACCAGGGCCCTCCTTGCACCAGAAAGCCGTGCAAGGGAACGCCCATTTTGGCTCACGCTTAACAACTTACTGTTTTCGAGCTGTGCATGAGAAAAAACTCGGCCACGCGGCAGTTGGTGAAATTTGGCCAGAACTCCGTGTTACAAGCATAATGCAGAGTGGCCAAAATTCCGCCTATTCCACCGGTAGAGAAGAATATATTGCCCACCCCTAATTAGTATCTCATTTGATGTTTCAACACTGTTTTCTGTGTGTTTGCATTATTAGCAGGCATTAGTACTCACTGACAGTGTTTAACAGCACACTTCACATGTTTTTCTTATGGTGCTGGTATAGAACGCTTCACGGCCAAAGTTGCAGTAATGATAATATTTTTATCCGAGGGAGTAAATCACACCGGGTCACCGATGAGATGGTGTCAATGACTATAAAAAATGTATCAGTGGAGGTACATGGCAACACATGCCAAAGGATAAGGAAATACTTGGGGAAAAACATCATTTTTGGAGCCTACAATTATTCCTACAATGATTTACCTCAGATGCACAGATCATCTTTGAGGATGCACAGACCCTCAGCCACCGAGGTGACATGTTTCATCATCGGGTCGTGCTCCACAGTGGGTGGGGTGTGCAGTAAACAACGGCTTACGCAGGATATCTTTTTTATTTGTATGTGCAATTGTCCAACGACCAACGCTTTCAACCCCTTGATAAGTGTTAGGAGTGAAAGTTTTTAGATTGGGTGATATATGATTAAAATTACCCATGAATCATCTATAGACAGTTTTTTGTTAGTTGGTTGTATCCATGGTAAGATTAACAAGAAGGAAGAGTGTGGACTAGCAGGAGATTATCAGCGGGTGGTTAAAAGCATTGAGCATTGGTGATGGTGAAGCATGCCACCTCGGTGGGTGAGGGTCTGGGCATCCTGACAGTGATAATCTCTGGACCTAATGAAGTGAATTAGTATAGGGATAATTGTGGCTCTACAAAGTGATGTTTTCCATAACACCACACCTTCGCGTGTACACTTTTGACTTGGGAAGAAGTGCGATGGACAAATATAATCCGCCCTTTTCCTTGACATTAAGCGTCTACGATAATGTGCAAGGAGCCCTGGAAAGTGACTGCAGACACCGCCTTCCCACCTCTGCTCCAGCAAGGACCTGTGCGCCGTCCCTGTGACCACTAAAGGATGGTGACGGTCTCGTGCTGCCTTCATGTTGTTCTTTGTGGTCGATGACATCGCAATGTTGGTGGAAGGTCTAAGGTCTTTAAAACCAATTTTATATCTGTCAGAACATCTTATCCATTGTCATTTATTGCCAAATACCGTTCATTTATTTTCAATGTCCAGTTGCTGGGTGGATCTAAACTGGATTGTGTTAACCAATCAAAATATCTCTATCCCTTGTTAAAGTCATACGAAATATTTTTTTTATCCCCAAATGCTAAAAGTTTTTCCACAATTTGCACTTGAAGGAACCACTGCTCTCCTTTGAATAAAGAGGGCAGCAAAAAACAGCGAGGTCGCTACTTTGTGCAGGCACTCAAAGAACAGTTGACTATAGGAGACACAATGTACATGGAAGGGGTGAGGGTGATTGATGGGTGCCGCTATAGATCCTACATTGTTTGCGGACAAAACACTATGATCCATTGGAAAAGAACCAAATACTGCACCACATAGACATCTGACTCAAAGGTGCACTAAAAGACTGCACGTGTAGTGATGTAAAACGTGAATGGACCATGTCTGGGAACACCGATGGAGGTGGACCACAATAAAATGCTTCAAGTGTGGGACAATAAAGTTGTGCACTACAGCAGATAATATGTTTCAAAACAGACCACTGGAGTTGCTGGACACCTTCCTACATATCTAAGTTTCTTGAGGGCACCCATCAGACTGCAGTAAGTAGCAAATATTGTTTCTCCGTATCAGTAGAGGAGTTCAGGTAAGCCAAATAGAAAATCTACTAGCCAATTTTACTCAAGTATCAATACGAAAATTAATTTTATTTTATCTACATCAGAACTTTTTATTGAGAGTAATTGCTATTTCACTAATAGGATCTGGGCAATTTATTATACGTATCTCCTTCTGGTTAGAGCGGCATTTACCTGTAGACCTTACGTTGCCTTCAACGAAATATCTATATATATATTTCACACTATTGGCCATCAAAAACTCCTGGAGTGCCTGGTCCTGAAAGTTATGGGCCACTAATTCAGCCAGAGCATGCAATTTGCAAACATGTGGGGTTTGTGAAGGCTCAGGAGCGGGCAATCCGTGCTGCAACCACAACACATTCAGCCGATTGTGAATAAGATGAATACAAGACTACACACTGGAAAAGATGAATACAAGATCACACACTGAGTAAGACACATGCAAGACGACACACAAAGGCATCCGAGTGAAGACTGAGCAATGAAAACCTTAGAGAGAGCCGAGAGGATGTCCCGCTCAGTGGTTGGGTGCAGGAGTGAGGTGTAACCTACAGTGCATGCTTCGAGGAGCACCTTGCCCCACCTTGTGACACTGAACTTCAAGGAAAGAATCCAAGTCAGATCAGAATTTACTGGAAATGCCCATTCAGCCTGATTTTGGATCTCCCCACCGGAAACAGCTCAAACATGACAAGCCGTCCTCCCACTCGACCCCTCTGTGTTGGCCAATAGTGCAATAAGTGATCGAGGAAAATTGCCCACCTCTCATTTTTTCCTAAATGTTTACTTCCCTTCACTGAGTACCAGATCTCAATTGTATTGTGGTATTTCTGTAGCATCTCATACTCATTATGGGGCTACGAAGCACTTTTAGTGACTTTAGTTAATAATGCCAATATCACGTGTGGCGACACCTAATAATGCCAATATCACGTGCGGCGACACCTCCTCGTCTAAGCGATCCATGAAGCAAAGAGTCTGGCATTGAATCATTCAGTTAGAATGATTCCAAAAGCTGCCGGTGCTCTACAGACAAAGATGCATCGGGATGCTAGCCCAGGGCTGCCTCTACGCTGCAGTCCCACAGCGGTGGTACCCAAGGTGCTCCCCAACAAGGCTCAGGTACGGAAGCAGGCGTGTAAAGAGTGCATTTACCCTGCAGCGCGCACGGCGCAGGTACACAGGCGGCCAAGGTGCACTGGGGTGAGCTCCAAGCCAGCCACATGCCTCATGCAGCACTGCGGTCCTCGGGTACCTGAGTCCGACATCGCTGCCCATGGAGCCCATCCTCCGGGCGGGCAGCAGGGGGCTGGCCCCGTTCAGGTCCTCCCTGGAGATCGGCGGCACGGTCTTGGCATTGGAGCTGATGTCCGACGGAGAATTCCTCAGCTTGCCTCTCGCCATCCCATCGATCCGCGAGCCGCCTCCTTTCTACTTCCTCGTCTCGCCTCCAGAACTCTCACACATCGCAGGCTCCGCGCAGCGTGCAGTTCAGTGTGGAAGGCGCGTACCATCTTCAGGGGGACCTGCCCTCCCCACTCCCAGCTGGCAGATGGAACGCTCCACTTCTTTAGATGTAATTTTGCAGGGACTCGGGGGAAAACAACCCTCAAGAATGTATACCTTGTCATGGGTCAGGTGGAGTGCAGTGAAATGTGTCTTTGGGGAAGAAGGGTGCATAATTAAGTCAAAAAGCATATTTAGCATCCTAGATGCTACTTCCAAGGAAACGTGTGTTGTAGGCATGTCGATAATGATCAGATCTAAACACTGTACTAATGCATATGAGATATGCTTGCAAATTATGAACATTATCACGCCGTGGAACGTGCCACAATGAGCTGAACGTCTGCGTGAAACAAAACACCTTAGATTCCCAGTATTATTATCAGAGCCAGGTTAGATATGCCTTTATTCCCCCGGCTTGCATTGCTTTCGCTGCCGCTAACTCTGACTCAGCACCGTTGTCTCAAATGACCGTGCAGATCTGCCTCTCCCTGTCACGGAGACGCTCTTGACATGCCGTCAGCGCTCATTTCTGCGGCGGGAGGAGGTTTTCGCCTTTGCAGCAAAAGCCTGTGATATCGAATGTTTCCTTCGAGGACCACCATGAAGCTTCGTGACGCACACGACGACGACCTCTGAGACTCGTGCTGGGGTTTTAGGCAAATAGTTCCTTGTCCAGCACCAGGATGTGTCCTGTTCGGTTTGTATATATAGTGCCAGTGGACAAAACGGATTGAAAGTGGAGTCGCCCAATGACCAGGAAGCATCCCTCACCAAACCTTGTGCCAGTCAATGACTCAAGAGTGCCCTTTCTCTATTTTTTGGGGTTATTAAGGTGGTTTATAAAGTGCCGCAAGGACCCTTACAGTGATTTCTGTTGTACATCGTTTGCACATCAAGATGTCCGTTGAGCAGTGTAGAAGCGCAGGTACTCACTATTTACAGTACCTGTTTCCCGCTTGGGAAGTGCAGGTACTCTCACATTAACGGATATCGCAGCCGTGCTGAGAAGTGCCGGCACTCTCCCTATCAAATTAAACAAGTGCATGCACTCAGTACCGGATTGCACCTGCCCATTTAAAGCACTGCCGTTGAGTGACGATGGATGGCAGTCGGAATCCTTCTGGACGCAGGGGTTGTCTCACAAGTCGGTTTTCCGAGGGAGCTCTCCTTGGGTTGTAGGCCTCTATTCGAAGGTCATCCTTAAGAGGGCAGTTTGCAGGACACCGGTGGGGCACTGGTTCCAGCCACAGGAAGGAGCCTGAGACCCTAGACCTTCATTGCTCTGCATCCTTGTCTTAGATGCTTGAAGTTCATTGGTGGGTAAGGCGAGAGGTGGCTGACGGAAGGGGGCTGCTGCAGCAATGGTAGGAGGCGGTGTTTGCAAACCCTTGGGATGGTTGCCCCACTAGCACATTTGTCTAGTAGTTACTCCTACTATTAACTATGCAATTCATATATTCTGTCCATACTCTGAATTGTATGTTCTGAGTTCACATGCAAAGAAACTGGTCTCTTTTATGCCATGATTTTATAACACTTTTATGTTAGAAGTCTATTATCCCTGTTCTGCTACTTGTACTCATCGTGATGTTTTATACCTTTTATTGCAATCTTTTGATTAATGCAATAAAGTTATATCACTAGCACTAGTAGTAGTACTACTAGTAGTAGTTATGTCGGAAGAACAATCTCTCGAATTGAGTTCGTGCTTAAACCGAGAGCCAGGGATGTCATCTCAGCGCTGGATCCATATCACCCTATTCAAGCAAATTTATGCAAACCCAGGAGGCCCCGCTCTGTAGTCTTTGCAACCTGCAGCAAACATTGATGGTAGCCCTGACAGATTATGTTACAGTTGTCCAGGTGTAACCACAGAGGATCTCAATAGCCCAGAAAGGCTCAAGGCAGAGAGGGGGCTGGAGCAGTGTCCTACTATTTTACCGACTACCCTAGTATCCGCCACTGGTCATTGTCACTCAGGCTTTGTCTGTGCTTGACCAATGTCTTATGTGGACGAATTCTTATAGCTTTGCACTGCACTGACCAGGATGGGGACATGCTTAGCAGACGTTACAACATGATAAATGATGCAAGTATTAGATTGATCAACTGCATAGGATCTGGGTGAGACAACTGCTTCGAAATTGATTTGACAAGGAGAATGTATGAAAAGGCAATGTGCCCCCTTTATATAATATGCAATATTGTGGCGGTGCAGAGGTACAATTTGGAAAGCTGGGGAAATTAGTAAATGGAGTCTTGAAACTGTCCTCATCGACATGCATGAAGCACACCACTGAGTGTGCACTTATGCGCTACAGACACTATCAATGGTAGGAAGAAAAAGGTGTTACTCTTGCAATGAGTGAAGGTGGAGCATCGGTGCACAATGCACAAGGGAGCGCGAGTGCAAACAATCCACATGGAGGAAAAGGATCCCAAAGGCATTCGGGGGGCTGCGTCATTTGTGTAATTTGCTCTTGTGTAGTTATGCAAACTTTTGGCAAAATTACATGAAATGATGTGCAATTTAGCAAAATGTAAATCCCTAATTTTGTAATATATTTTAGCTCAAAACATATCCTCCTTTCAATTTTTGGCGAAAGGATGCATTTGAACAAAGCACTATGAGGAACAGCTGCTCCTGCTCTGTTTGTGTGCATTCTTTGGAATTAAAAAATACGCAAATGGCACATTTCACTCAAAATATTCAGAGCAAATGGCGCATAATTAGGCACAGTGGCTTAATGGTGTCATTTCGAGAATTTCATGGAAAAAGCTTAATGTGAAATTTCTCAAAATACGGAAATTAAGAAGGTGTCATTTAAATTTTGAACACAACACTTGAGCCAAAAGGGGATATGGCTTCTTTATCATAAAATTCAACTACGTGAGGCAGCTCTTTTTCGCATGCAAAACGAACACACTTGCACATGCAGAGGTGTGCAGGCCATTGACTACAAACCTGTATGTTCTAAGTATGGCCCCGGCGCGTGACGGGCATAACTCCGCTGCACTACGCAGAGTGGCGTTTTCTGCACTCCGCGAGCTCTGTGGAGGGCGTAGTGAAGAAAACTCTGCACACTCCGCAAACGGAGCGGAGTTCACTGCCCAGGCCTAGCATTAATAAGTGCGGGATGATCAGAAGACGCGACAGAAGAAGACAAAGCCCTAGTTGTACTCCACACCAACCACCCGGAGAGAGCATTGTGCCGTATGACACTTAGGGGCCGATTCAGATCCTGGAAAAACGCTGTACAAATCGTGGTATGGAGCGTTTTCCCCATACAATTCGTACTTGTAAGGATTCCCCTAAAACCTAGGAAGTACGATCCGTACAAATAGACCCTCTCCATACAAATTGTAAAAAAGACCATACAACTCGTATATACAAGCGATTCCGATTCGGATTGCCCTATACGCGACGTTCACATGTATTACCGGCAGCAGTTTACAACCCGTCAAGTACGATTCGTACAAACGGCACTCCGTACGGCTCTTTGTTTACAGGAGCCAAAAAGTGCCGGGAAAACATTGTACGCCCCGAAAACAGTACGAGACAGACCCCCCATGTACGCGTCATACACCCCATGAATACAGGGGTACGGTGCGTACCGATGACACGGAAAGTGGGGTACGGTGCGTATATACGCGCTGAAGGGGTACTGGTCGTGTATGCACCGTACAAGCACCGTACCCCAAAATCGCATGTGTACACACCGTACCCCAAAAGTGCGTATGTACGGTGCAGACCACAAAATCGCGTATGTACGGTGCGTACATGCGCGATGTTGGGGTACGCTCCATACACACACCTCGCATGTGGGGGGGACCCCTGTACGCCTCATACCCCTATACGACCCATACCCCGGTACGAGTCGTACCCCCAGAACGAGTCATACCAGGGTACGAGGCGTATAGGGGTTCGCTTCGTAGCCTGGTACGAGTCGTTCCCCGTATACAGGCCATTTTCCATACAAATCACATGCTGACAACCCGGTACGAATCGTACTTGCCGGGTTGTACAGCCTTTTTACAAATTGTATGGTCTTTTTTACAAGTACGTGTCGTACAGCTTTTCCCGATCCGATTAGTAAGGATCGGGCCGATCTGTATCTATTTTTCCCGTACGAATCGTACTACACGGGTTGGAAGGGACTTGTACGATTTGTATGGAAAAAAATACGGATCCGATTTGTATGTAAAATAAAAGTCCAGGATCAGAATCGGCCCCTAGTGTAACAGAGTACGGTGTGCTAGCGAGGGGCATCCATTCCCTGCCTCGTGACTTTGTAAGGAGTGCAGCTATCACAAGACATGCCTAGTGGATTCAATGGTAAAACACCTGTCCCGCGTTGATTGGAATAGGGTAGCTGTTATAACAACTGAATTCTGTAGGATTTTGTTAAAAAAAAAATGGATTTTTTGCTGGATCAATACTAAAATGGTCTGGGAAGAATGCAGGAATATGATGGACAGAATGCAGCAAATATATTTAGTCATCGAAATATCAGCGCAACTCGATCCAAAAGTAAGCACATTTGGCAAAATCAGTGGGAAAACACTGGGCTTATTCACAAACGTAAACTTACATGTTTGTGTAAAATTACACTTTTTCAGTATTCACAAAACTGCATTTTAATGGTAAGTTTATGGGCTGAGAACTCCACACATAACAAAGACAGTACAGTGTTTTGCGAATACCGAAAAAGTGTAAAATTACACTAAGGTGTAAGTTCACCTTTGTGAATCAGGTCCAGTGTGTCCCAAAACTGACATTCCCTCTTATTCACTCCATCCCGGCAGTACACACAACCACACACGCACACAAACAATGCATACACACATTACGCATCTAAAAAACGACAGATTTCTCTCACATAAGACGAAAAGCATCCCTATCTGCACCCTAACATAAAATGCCCCCTCACAATAGCACAGGATCACCATGGAGCAAAAGCAGCACAACAAACAAATACATGATGGAGACTTACACATCCGCAGCGCACATTTTGCTCATAAGAAACAAAAACACACCATGTTCGACACAACACGCTTTGCCTACTGCGCACATCGTCATTCACTGGCACTTATAATGCCATATACACTCCCAGAAACGTCCACACGCAGTGCACCTCACACATAGCTACAGATTGACACTCATACACACATAGCAACAGGGGAACAGACACAGACACACGTAAGTGTATAGACACAATATAACAACACATTGTTTGCCATGCACAGATGGACATCCATAGAAGCAGCTATGTACATCTTGGCTTCAGAGGCACCAGCCGTGTTGACTCCAGAGATCTATCCCATATGGATGCAGGGAGGGACAGTCGACTCGCTGGTCCGCCAGGCCATCCTTGCTTGTTGCACACTCTCCAAAATGTATCATCCAGGGCATTGCTGTGGCTGTTCTCGTATTCTATTGACTTTGCCCTTGAGATTCACAGCTGGGTGAACTTCCACCCGCAGATCGCAAGAATCCTAGGGTGCACTGGTGAAATACAGTGCTACGGCTCACCAGCGACCTTCCCGTCACCACTGGATTGTCACAAAAAGTCAGTCCCTCAAGATTCCCCTTCTGTAGAAATCACAGTCTCCACCTGTTACCGGGCAGCAGGCGTCAAGGCAGGGCATGCTGGCTGAACCAGAGTGCCCATATCAACCAATGCACCGCAAGAGGCACCCAGGCCACAGTTAAACCTTGACTGACATCCATAAGGTGTACGCGGAGTGTGTTCCTCTGCAGTTCCAGTACCATTGGGGGTGACCTCATGTAGGTACCAGCTCCTCACAGCTTGAATAACAGCTGCTACCTGAGTGGTTTGCACAGGAAGGGAAGTGGCTTAGACATGAAGTGTTGCGATCACCTTCACATGTGATGGCCATGCCCTCAACGTGCCAGTTTGTGCCAGTAACTGTGCACACTAGTCCCTCACAATTTTCTTGCGAATGAGTACGGGGTGAGCACGTCGCAAACAGGTACAGATATGGATGACCTGGTTACCTTCCACCAAGCATCCTTCATCTCCTGGATTGAATGCATCACCCAATCTACCTTAATGAAAAGGAGTTTGGTTCTTGCACAGCACTTCTCAGAGTAGCACTTACCTGGCACTGGTGCGTGTTCGCATGTGGCACTTGTTGTGGCTGACAGTAGTTTATTCTTCGTGAATTTACTGCAGACAAGTGCCTCTTCCAACGCTGTCTGAAGAAGATCCCCCAACCTCATCACACCTTTGCATTCTGATTGGGTTCATTTTTCCCACTTCTGTGATTACTTACATTTTTGGCAATTCTGCATGAATGAGCAATTTCGAATTTGCGCATCTTCAATTTCAATTTCAGTATGTGCGCATCTACAGCTTAAGATGCGCCGCCATGCCTCCTTGAGGAGCACAACTCACTGTATCTGAGAAGAATCATCAACACCAACAATATTGTGGCATACTAATGCTGAGACAGAATATCGCGGGACAACATACTGAAAGGTAGGGCGTATGGAGAAGTATAGATTTACTATTCCTAACACCATATCTATGTACCTTGTAGATATAGGTACTGCACATTTACATATCTGTGGAGTTAGGCATAGAAAATCTAGATTTACTTACCAGTCAATATTTTATTTTCGATATTCTCTCTTCGATATTCTGTCCTATCTATACTGTTGGTTTGATATTGTGGGGGCACACCTCTGAGAAGAGATGGGGCATGGAACAGTGTTTACCCCCCAATAATGATGGCAATATCTTATTGCGGACTGGTGACCCAAACAGTCTGGCTGGAGATTGCAGTGGAAGTCAATGTACTTTTCAGTAGAAAATATGAGTCTCTGGGGAGTTGCACTTCTTACTGAGTGATTGAGCTTTTTTGCAGTCAAATTGAGAACAAAAGCTTTGATTCCCAAGACATAATAAACCTTAAGCTCTGAGGAGCCCAAAAGTGTATGGGGCCCAGTTATTACCTCCCCCTTCAGGGATCTAATGCGCTCATGAATCTCTCGGGGAGACTTTGCTAATTAGCTATGTGTACTGGCTCCCATCCAATCTCTTAAATGTTGGAAGAAATATCTTCTTGGCAACAGACCGGCTCATGAATTGTTTGCTTCTGAAGAATCATTTGCTAAATGATTTCCCACAAGGTGAATACGTTCAGAACACATGGTGGCTCTCAGAAGTCAATGAGATAATCACTAGAAGGCACTGTTCCGGGGTGGGTATGGTTGTGGATCAACCAAGTCCAACCACAAAAATAAAGAAAAAATGAACAAAGAAGAAATATATATAGATATTGGGTCTAGGGTAAGGTACTAGAGATGGGGGGAGACAGCAAGGTGTCTCTTGTTGCCCTCACACACCCCGAAGGATGTCATGCTTCATCATCGGGCGTGTGCTCCTCGTCGGGCCGGCGGTGCAATGCCCTACGGGTCCCCCGAAGGGTCTCTTTAGCGGAGATCTTTTAGAGAGCTGCCGAAGGGTGCATGCGGGTATGTGGAGGGAGAGTACCGGGGTCAGTGGTGGGGGTAGTGTGTGCAAAAAAAAAAATACCTAAGGGTTGCCTAAGGGAGTATTTTAATAAAGAGGTACCCTTGGTACAATAAAAAACGTGAGTTAATTGTTACCTTTCAAGACGTAATGTGTCTATGGTAGCTGGCAAAAAATGGTCGACATGTTTCGCGCCTTAAGTGGTCAAAGCGATCCCTGGCGTTTCATCAGGACCAGTAGAGGTGAGTAATGTGAAAGGGGTGCACAGACTCAGTGTAGTGGGAGGGGTAATAATCACCCTCTCACTTGGGCAACAGGGGGGTATAGTGTCTCCTAACCAGGTAGTGTGTGATTAAGGACTCTGTTATGCCCCCTTTGCAATGGACCTAAAAAGGGAGTTGGGGTTACTCCTTGAGTTTAAGCGGCGTAGGAGGCCCACACCATCTAGGGGGGTTACTCAGGTGACGGCACTGGAAACCTGCCCGATCTAGATGCCAGCTCGATTATTTCCCCTCCCACTACACTGAGTCTGTGCACCCCTTTCACATTACTCACCTCTACTGGTCCTGATGAAACGCCAGGGATCGCTTTGACCACTTAAGGCGCGAAACATGTCGACCATTTTTTGCCAGCTACCATAGACACATTACGTCTTGAAAGGTAACAATTAACTCACGTTTTTTATTGTACCAAGGGTACCTCTTTATTAAAATACTCCCTTAGGCAACCCTTAGGTATTTTTTTTTTTGCACACACTACCCCCACCACTGACCCCGGTACTCTCCCTCCACATACCCGCATGCACCCTTCGGCAGCTTTCTTAAAGATCTCCGCTAAAGAGACCCTTCGGGGGACCCGTAGGGCATTGCACCGCCGGCCCGACGAGGAGCACACGCCCGATGATGAAGCATGACATCCTTCGGGGTGTGTGAGGGCAACAAGAGACACCTTGCTGTCTCCCCCCATCTCTAGTACCTTACCCTAGACCCAATATCTATATATATTTCTTCTTTGTTCATTTTTTCTTTATTTTTGTGGTTGGACTTGGTTGATCCACAACCATACCCACCCTGGAACAGTGCCTTCTAGTGATTATCTCATTGACATTTCGGAGCATAGGCACTGGACCATTAACCAGCTCCTGGTCCCCCCTCTTCCCTTTCTGTTGATACAGGCTCTCAGAAGTCAACAGTAAATCACTAAGTTAAAAGATGAACTGATGACTCACTGGTCCAAGTCTTGCTCTGGAAGCCATTGGTTCTGGTATCTGTGGATGTCACATACAGCTGGAGAGTGTCAAGTCTCAGTTGCGCAGAACTGGGCCTGTAGGACCAACGAATACTGGAACTGTTAGAAATGGGATTTCTGGTTGGCCAGGGCATGCACCTAAGCCAGGCAGAAACCACCACTCTAGTCAGGGCAAGGGAGTTACACGCTGAAGATAACCCCTGCTCACCCCCTTGGTTGCTTGGCAGAGCAGTCAGGCTGATCACAGAGGCAATGTGTAAAGTGTTTGCGCAACACCCACACACAACAGTGACACACTAGACACACTACAAAATAAACTCCACACAAGGTTATATAAAAAATAGCCTTTGTATTACTCAAAGAACACATTAGAACGTAATCATATATATATACACTGTGCCACCTGGCACTAAGTATGATTTTACAGGGATTTGATACACTACAGAGCCAATCAGTCCACTGTCATTATATCACAACTCACAGGTAGTGGAAACAACCCATAACTACTGGAAATAGTGCACTTAGCATAAACACATTAGGCAGAAAATATCAATCAGTAATCCACCATCCGAATCACTTGCAGCTGCGCACATACTACAAGTCCATAGGCATAACATAATTTTTTAACCATCATTGTACATATCCTGCAGGTCGATATCTCATAGGCCCATCATGCCCAGCAAGATACCTTAGTAAACATTCTTAGTGGGCACATTGCATAAATATATCAGGCCCATAACTACAGGAGCCATTATTCCCCTAGGAGGTATATTCACTGCCCCGGCCTCCTCATCACCGTTAGGGTACCTCACAGGCCACGTGCCCTTACATCCGGGCACAACATATGCTCATTCCTAAGCGGGAGCCCCATCCAGGGCTCGCCCCGCAAAGCAATACCCCTTAGGGTGGGAATGCCTCACTTGGTCCCCCCGTGAGAAAAAAAGAGATGGCCCAAAAGCGGCTGCCCGCTACTCCGCGGTCCGGCTGCCTCCATGTAGACAAGGGAAGGTGTTGATTCGCCCTCCGGTCAGCCCCTCCGGACTCACCCTCACTCCCGGAGCCTGGAAAGCTTCTTCCCGCTGTGTCGGTCGGCCTCTCCTGCTGTCCTGCAATCTCCATGTCCTCGGGTGGAGCCCTCACACTCCGACAACACATGGGCTCTCCACTTCCTGGATTAAAGCCTGCCCATAATCAGGCAGTTCCGGTTCACCTGCTGGGGACCCGCCTCTCCCTCTACCAGGCGGGCGGAGGAGGGAAGTTGAGAAAATGAAGCCCGCGGGGTGCTCCGGCTCACGCGCACAACTGGTCTGGCCCACAACAGCTGCAGAAACCATGCGCGGCTCTCCCTCTCCTTATGGGACCCCCTGCCCACAGTCAGGCTGGCTTTGCCTGACTTCTTTATGGCAGCACGGCTTTGAGCAGCCTGCACTCCTTCTCGATTGGCACAGGGAGTCCACAACAGCAGGTAGCAGCTTAGCCCCAGACAGCGGTTCCTCCTGGCAGTCCAGCAGCCTGTGGGCCACCAGTCCCAAGTAAGCACAACAACGCAGACATAGGGTCACAGCCCCAATATTTATATCACCAATGTCTTTTTTCTCCCCCTAGCACAGGGCTCGGTGCCCGGTCCGAACCAGTTCTGGGTGGTACTTCCACACATCTTTTCATGTGCACCACCACCCCCATTGTTAGTGTAGGCTCTGGCCCCAGACACTCCCCAGGGGAGTGGAGCCAGCATTGTGGAATGCAGGCACAGTCCTATTCAGGGTCAGGTGCTACTCCTCCCACAACTCCAAATGCAGATCGGCCTATTCAGCCTAGCGCTGACTCACCCAGCCCCTCTGGAGCCACTGCACCTCCCCAGCCCCGGTCATCCAGAGCTAGACATGCAATACACAACAGGCAGGCACAATGACACATAGCACACAGAAATGCCCACACTAAAATAGTGATAATTAATCTACAAACATGATTACGCAGCATTTATTACCACTGTTCCAAACACACCAAACCTGATCACGCTACACCTTTTATGTCAGGAATTACCACTGAAACACATAACAGGGAATCCCCAATGCATTCCTATGAGAGGGCAGCCTCACAGTAGTGAGAAACCAAAATGGCTGCTTATCACTACCAGGACATGCCACACAGTTAAGGCACATGTCCTACCTTTTACCTACAGCGCACCCTGCCTATAGGGCTAGCTAGGGCCTACCTTAGGGGTGACTGATATGTAGTAAAAGGGGAGTCACAGACGTGGCAACCAATTTATGTGCCACGTCACAGCAACAGTAAACTGCGCGTGCAGGCCCTGCATGGCAGAGGCCTGAGACAGGTTTGAAAGGCTACTTTGGTGGGTGGCGCAAGCAGCGCTGCAAGCCCACCAGTAGCACTTAATTTACTGGCCCTGAGAATATGAGATACCATTTTACAAGGGAGTGATAGGTAAATTAAATACGCCAAACAGGTGTAAATTAATCTTACCACATTTACCATAGAGAGCACATGCACTTTACACTGGACAGCAGTGATAAAGTGCCCAGAGTCCTAAAACCACCATCACCAGGTCAGGAAAATACCAGGAGGAAGGCAAAAAGTTACGGGATGACCCTGCAAGAAGAACCAAGTCTAACAGGAACCAAGTCAGATTTTCAGGCTATCCACAATGCAAATGTGTGCATTACTTAAAGGAGAGATCAGTTGCCTTTGTGTTGGTCATTCTGAGGAACAGAACGTGTTTTACTATTCAGTGTGTCAGTGAGCCTAGCCCTAAAGGTTAGTATCTTTGCTTAATAGGCCCATTGAAAAATATCAAAAGGTTCTAGACCATGTGGCACACCATTAAATATCCAGAAGTTACCACCACAAATCTGGTCCCCTGGTTGAGGTGAGGTGGGTGGAGGAGCACTGATCCTTTAATAATTGAGGAGGCCAATGCTACAAGCCTTGTCTGGTGTAAAGTAAGCCCTGGTGAAGGCCTGGCAATAGAAGCCAGGGGCCAAAATATATATATATCTGGCTGGAACTACACTGGACTCGGGAACAGAACAGGTAATATCATTATCCTCACTTGTCAGATTCTGTGCAAGGAAGGCTGAGGTTCGTTGAGGATCGTTCACTCCAAAAAGGCAGTACAAGTGCATGAGGATGTAAAATCAGTTATTAGTAGCTAGAAGCTAAGAAGGCGGGGCTTATTAAAATTATTCTTTGCATATTTGTTGGAAATAGCCCTTTTGTGCAGAGTTATCCCCAAACTTTTTGCTTCTTCCTCCTTTATTTTTCCTGACCCATGGTTGTTGGCAATAGGACTCTGGGCACTTTACCACTGCTGATCAGTGCCAAAGTGCATATGCTCTCTGTATAATTGTGGTTATGATTGGTTATCCATGATCGGGTTATTTGATTTACCTGTCAGACCCTAGTACAGTGCACCATGTGTGCCCAGGGCTTGTAAGTCAAATGCTGCTGGCGGGCTTGCAGCACTGGTTGTGCCACCCACAGAACGAGCCTGTAAAAGTGTGTCTCAGGTCTGCCATTGCAGAGCCTGTGTGCAGTCTCTGACTGCAATGCTGACTGACCAAGTGCACCCACTTGCCAGTCCCTAAACCTTCCCTTTTCTTCATATCAGACACCCCATGGTAGGCCCAAGGGCAGGGTGCATTGTAAGTATAAGGTAGGACATGCCCTGGTGTGTGTGGCATGTTCTAATAGTGAATTACAGCCATTTTCGTTTTTCGCTATTGCAAGGCTAGCTGTTCTCCATAGGCCAGAATAGGCAGTTTGATTATTACATCTTATAATCCTAACTGACTCAGGGAAAATGGTAGAAGATTGAGTTTAGTATGCCTGAACTCAGAATGATAAAATACATCTTTTAGTGAAGTTGGTTTTAACATTCTGTGTTTGAAAATACCACTTTTAGAAAGTAGGTATTTTCTTGCTTAACTGTACAAGCCTGCCTCTGCTAGGCTGTGTATTCCTTGTCTGGAGTTTGAGTGACAGGGGCTGGGGAATTCCAGGGGGCTGGGAAATTCCCGGAGACAGGGTGAGTCAGCACAGGGCAGAATAGAGAGATCTCCATGTAGATGGGTGGGAGGAGTTGCACCTGGGACCTGAATAGGGCTGTGCTTTCCCTCCACAATGCTGGCTCCACCTCCTGTGGTGCGTCTGATGTCTCTGCCCTGCACTCTGAAAGGAAAGAAGGAGTCCTGCAAACAAAGTGCTCCAGGACATACCAGAACCGGTTTGGACAAGGCAAAGGCCTCTCTGCCTCCAGAGGACACAGGATTTTGGGGTATAAGTAGTGGGACCCTGATCCCAAGAAATTAGATCGTCCTGGAATCAAGAAGGAACCTCTGCCAAGGAGAAAGCTGGAAGACTGAAGAGGAAGGACTGTACTGCTGTGCGTTTGTGGACTGACCTGCAGTTGCTTTGCTGCCAAGGAGAGGGGAAGGACTTTGCTGTTGCTGTGTCTCCTTGCTTGAAGATATCTCCAAGAGCCTGAGGAGAGCTGGCCTCCTGTTAAGAAGTCCCAGGAACAAAAGGACTTCACCCTTCAGCTTCCCCCCTGAACCTTGCTGAGTGAGTTCTGCCCTTCCTAGAGTGCTTGATCCAATTGTGGGGGCTCTGGAAGTTGTGCCTGCTGTTTGGGGAGCTGGACAAGAAGAAAAGAAGAAGATCTGCAACTTTCACGCATCGCTCGCTTGCGGAGCGCATCGCCCTGGTGCGGGAAGATTCCTGTCACTGCGAATATCGTCGCAGAGCCTGTCGCCGCTGGGTGAGATCGTCGCCCCGCCTGCTTGCGGACCGCATCATGTCGCTGGGAACATCGTCGCAGAGCCATCGCATCGAGGGGCCGCGAAAGGAGAAGATCGACGCTGCGCCGCGCATCGCCCCCGTACCTAAGATCGTCGCCGCCCCGAAGATCATCGCATTGTGCCTGTGCGAGACGCTTCCTACCGAACCTGTGCACTGGAATCCATACAAGGTATCGCATCCCTCCCCATACAGACCCGATTCATCACAACACGCCCGCTGCATGCAGCGGGGCTGTCGCATTGCCTCCCCGGGGTTTCAGGAGTGACGCATCGCTTGTTTTTCAACGCTGCACCTTCCATTTGGAACTTTTGTCGCATCTACAGGTACTTTGGGCTAAACGTTACGCAACTGTGGATTATTTTGACTCAAACCCTAGCACTCTTTAAAAATCATATTCTTGAACTGTGTATGTTGGATTTTTGTCGTTTTGGTCTTGTTTAGTTTAGATTAAATACTTGTATTTTTCTAAACTGGTGTGGAGTCCATTTGTGGTGTTTTCACTGTGTTACTGTGAGTGTTGGTACAAATAATTTACACATTGCCTTTGATAAGCCTGTCTGCTTGTGCCAAGCTACCAAGGGGGTGAGCAGGGGTTATCTAAAGAGTGTATCCCCCTTACCCTGACTAGAAGCAAGGGCCCCTATTTGGACAGTGGTACCTACCTCTGCCAACTAGAGACCCCCAGACCTAACAATATTGAATTCGAATTTTGAATGCAGATCAATATAACAAGAAGGCATAGGATGATAGGCCCAGTTCATTGCCGTCATCTCAAATATGCAGATGCGTAACCTATCCAAGTCAGAGGTTTGTGGGCATTCTTTAAAAATGTTGTTGGCAACTCCCACCCTGAAAATACATAGTAACACATTCCTATAGAAGGTAAATATTTGTGCATTTTCAGGGTAAGAAAGGAGACGTATCATTCTGAAGTTCACGGGGCAAAGGGAAAGGAGTTACATACATCAAATCTCCCTGGAGTCTTTCTCCTCACACTTTTCCTATAATGACCCGGTTCCACCTTACTCCAACTCTGTTCATACAATAGTTGAACATCTACAACAGGAGATTGAGAGAACATTAAATAAATGTGCCCCCAAACTCAATAGTAAACCTGCTAAGAGAACCCGATCTGAAAAATGGAATTCACCGGAACTTAAACTAATGAAACGAAAGTGTTGAATCCTGGAACATAAATGGAGACTGTCAAACGACAGTAAAGATAGATTAAACTATCTAGCTGAACAAAAGAGCTATCACTGTGCTCTAAAACAAATTATTACACAAAAAGGATTGAAGACAATGGTTACTCAACTAAAGGACTTTACAAAGTAATCCGAGAACTTTGCAAGCCCGCTAGTCTGTCCCAAACCATGGCACCCACAACTGAGAACTGTGAATTACTCAATAAGTTTTTTTGCAGACAAAGTGACCAAAATCTATGCATCCTTCAACAATCTTCCCAAGGATGATTTAATAGCCTGGGAAAATATGATTCCCCATCACTTAGCTCAGGTCCACCTGGCCTCTCTGAGCCATTTTTCAGAAGAACAAGTAGTCAAAGCTATGATTGAGGTCAGGGCAGGCTCACCACTCGATCCCTGTCCACATTTTATCTTTTCCCGACTAGTGTCAGTTTTATGTCCCCACGTTACCAAAGCTTTCAATCAAGCCCTAGAGCTAGCCACCTCCCCGGACGCATGGAAGGAAACAGTGGTCTTTCCTCGATTATAGAAATCAGTTCTCGAAATTCATGACCCAGCAAACTACAGACCTATTTGCCAACTTTCATACTTATCCAAGGATCTGGAGCGCCTGGTCAATAGACAGCTCACCACTTTTCTGGAAACTAACAAATTAATGGACCCCTCACAGACAGGTTTTAGGGCTAACAACAGCACTGAGGCCACCTTACTTGCTGTATCTGATAATATCAGATCCCTAGTCGATCAAGGCAGAGCCATAGTTCTGATCCTTCTGGATCTCACTGCGACTTTTGCCACTGTATCTCACACTAAATTATTACAAATCCCCCATGAAAAAGGCATATGTTCAAAAGCCTTGTCGTGGTTCGCATCTTTTCTTAAAAATCAAACCCAAAAAATTCAAATGGGATCTTGTTCTTCCTCTCGTAAAAGCATTAAATACAGAGTTACTGAGCCCCACCCTGTTTAATGCGCATGTCTCTTCCCTGGCACACATCAGTAGGAAATGGGGTTTTGATATATGCTCGTACGCGGATGACACGCAATTGATGATCCCCCTGACTGATAATTTGGCCAATATCGATACCAAGAGCAATTTAATTAACTGCCTCGCCGAAATCTCTGGCTGGATGATGCTTAAAATTAAATGCCGGTAAGTCGGAGATTCTGCTCTTTGGGGGTACCCATGCAATTTCGGACAACAGCTGGTGGCCCCAAGCGCTAGGCACCGCCCCAAAACCTAAGCCATACGTAAAAAATCTGGGCATCATTTTTTTCGATACCCTATCCATGCTGGAACAGGTTCACATGCTGAGTGGAAAAGGTTTTGCCACCCTGAAACTTTTCAGGAGACTTTTCCCCTGGATTCCACTGAACTGCCAGAAAACGGTGACACCGGCCCTCTTTCTGAGCCGGTTAGACTACGGAAATGCACTTTATGTTGGTATGGCCGATTATCTTTTCTCTCGACTACAGGCAGTCCAGAATGCGGCCATGTTAGACTTGGGGGTCTCTAGTTGGCACAGGTATGCACTTGTGACAAATAGGGACCCTCGCCTCTAGTCAGGGTAAAGGGGTAAACTCCTAAAATAACCCCTGCTCACCCCCTTGGTAGCTTGGCACAAGCAGACAGGCTTATCTCAGAGGCAGTGTGTAAAGCATTTGTGAATACATACAGTAATCAAGTGACAACACTACAGATGGACACCACACAGGTTTTATATCAAAAATAAGTATTCTTTATATAGATTTACCACAAGACTATTAAACGACAAAAATACACAATACTGTTACTTTAGATGGTAGAATTTTGATTAGTTCTCTTTAGTTCTTAAATGCGACACTTTAAGTCAATGTACCTTTTAGATGCGACACGCAAGGGCAACGAAAGTGTTGCAATGATGTTGATGCGTTGAAGATTTTGGTGCAAAGAAATAAAGACGTGAAGATCTTCCAGATGCGGCACGCTTCTCCGATGTTGCGAGAAGACTCGACTCGATGCGTTGGGTACAGCGGCGACATCCCTTTATGCGATGCGACAAAAGCGGTCTTGGCAGCGACACTCTTCTCCGACGTTGCGAGACGCTTCCACTTGATGCGATGCTGCAGCGGCGACACCCCTTTACGCAATGCGACGACAACAGCTCTGACGGCGGCATGCTTCTCCGTGGATGTGAGGCTCTTTTCTTGATGCGGTGCAATGCGACAACTACGATGGCTGCGATGGCAACACACTTCTTCCTCGATGCGAGACTCTTCTCTTGATGTGGTGCAATGTGTCAGCTACGATGGCTGCGATGGCGACACGCTTCTTCGGCGTTGCGAGACACTTCCTGGATGATACGCGAGACGATTCCGCTCGATGCGACAGCTGCAGTGGCGACACACTTTACGCGATGCGATGACAACAGCTTCGACGGCGGCACGCTTCTTCTTGAGTCGCGCTTCCAGCTCCTTGCGACACGCAGTCCCTCAGGAGGCCCAACACAGCAGCAGGCACTTCCAAAGAACTCTGGGGAGCTGGGGGGTGGAGTCTGTTGTTCCTGAGACTTCAGCAGGAGGCAAGCACTTTTCCAAGCCCTTGGAGATCCTTCACAAGTTGAGCAAAAGTACACACAAAGTTCCTTTCTCCTCTGTTTGGCAGTAGGCAACCCCTACAGGCCAATCCCCCCGTTTCAGGGATAGTCTCGCCTCAGTTTCTTCTTGGTTCCTCTCCTCAGCAGAGTTTCTTCTTGTTTCCCAAAGTGATCTAAATTCTTGGGATCAGGGTCCCAATACTTATACCCCAAAATCATTTGTCCTTTGAGGGCAGAGGGGCCTTTGCCTTGTTCAAACCGGTTCTGGTCAGTCCTGGAGCACTTTGGTTACCTGACTCCTTCTTTCCTTTCAGAGTGCAGGGCAGAGACATCAGACACACCACAGGAGGTGGAGCCAGCATTGTGGCGGGAAGGCACAGCCCTATACAGGTCCCAGGTGCAACTCGTCCCACCCATCTAGATGCAGATCTCTCTTTTCACCACTGGGACACCTCACCCTGTCTCCTGGAATTCCCCAGCCCTGTCACTCAAACTCCTGACAGGGAATACACAGCCTAGCAGAGGCAGGTTTGAATGGTTAGACAAGAAAATGCCTACTTTCTAAAAGTGGCATTTTCAAACACAGAATGTTAAAACCAGCTTCACTAAAAGATGTATTTTATCATTCTGAGTTCAGGCATACTAAATTCGAATTTCTACCATGTTCCCGGAGTCAGTTAGGATTATAAGGTGTAATAATCAAACTGCCCATTCTGGCCTATGGAGAACTGGTAGCCTTGCAATAGTGAAACACGAAAATGGCTGTAATTCACTATTAGAACATGCCACACACACCAGAGCATGTCCTACCTTATCCTACAATGCACCCTGCCCTTGGGCCTACCATAGGGGTGTCTGATATGAATAAAGGGAAGGTTTAGGGACTGGCAAGTGGGTGAACTTGCCCAGTCAACATGACAGTACCAGACTACACGCAGGCTCTGCAATGGCAGACCTTAGACACATTTTTACAGGTTGCTTCTGTGGGTGGCACAACCAGTGCTGCAAGCCCACCAGCAGTATTTGGATTTACAAGCCCTGGGCACTTCTGGTGCACTGTACTAGGGTCTGACAGGTAAACCAAACCAGCCAATCATGGAATCACAAATTCATACATCAATTTACAATAGGGAGCACATGCACTGTGGCACTGGACAGCAGTGGCACAGTGCCCTGAGCAACTAACACCAGCAAAAACACATGAGGCAACAGCGAAAAATGGAAGGGAGACCCACGCCAATGTGCCAGGTCCAATAGGCCACTAAATAGATTTGTAGCAAAAACAAATATAGCTCAGCATCCCACTGTATGCAGGAGCTACACTGGCTGCTGGTACATCAAAGAGCCAAATGTAAGCTCTTCTGCTACTCACACAGAACTTTACATAAGACAGATCCATACATACTATGAGATAAAATAGAATTCCACGTCCCACTACGCAACCTGAGATCGCGCCATCAGGCCCTTGCCAGGGTCAAACAAACGACCAAAGTCAGGATGGGTGACCGATCCTTCTCTAAATCAGCTGCGGTCCTTCAGAAAATCCTCCCACCTGACTGGCGCCTGACAGATTACTATATGCTTTTCAGAAAGAAGCTAAAAACGTTCCTGTTCCCCAGATATTGACCTCATAACTGTTTTAACTCGGAATAACCTGCTCCTCCCCTCACTACATTGCCTTCCGTCCTAGCGCCGTGATGTCCCTTGGGATGAATGTTGCGCTCTACAAATACTCTAAAATACAAATTAGAAAATACAAAACACATAGAAAACATTTTCTTTAAAAAAATAGTGATTAAGAAGGTACAAAATATCTTTTAAGCCCTACTACAGATGGGTGGATAGGAAATGTGGCTTATACCTAATTTTCTAACCTGACCATCAGGAATTACCCATTAGTTTGTGAATGAGGCCAATTGTTTTCTTCAATCAAGTAGACAGTTTTCAGGTTTGAAATGTATCTAGCCCTGGAATAGAGGATGTGTTTAGTTTGTAAAGTGAAGGGGCGGGGTTATAAGTAGGTAGTTGAAACTCCAAAGACCATCATTTAGTTCTAGTTGGAAAGTCTGCAGCAAAATGGACTGGTATCTTTGGATATGACAAATATTGGCAAATATATGACGTTTGTCTGTCTGTCTGTCTGTCTGTCTATCTATCTATCTAATCTAATCTATCTATCTAATCTAATCTAATCTATCTATCTAATCTAATCTATCTAATCTATCTAATCTATCTAATCTATCTAATCTATCTAATCTATCTAATCTATCTAATCTATCTAATCTATCTAATCTATCTAATCTATCTAATCTATCTAATCTATCCTATCTATCTATCTATCTGTCTGTCTATCTATCCCATATTAAATGTTGCCATTGGAAACTGTTTGTGTTGAGGATTTGGGGCCCTTGTGCCTTCAATACCTGCTCTGAAGTGATTCCAGGTGGGATGGTAGGTGGCGTGTGGGTCGACTTCTTTGCCAACCAAGACAAAGTAATATAGATGGGACCATATCTCTAACATCGGTAATCATGCCTTCTATTTGAATTTACACTGGTTACTTCCTCCAACCTGCTTGCCCCTGTTAAGTTTACCATTTATCCTGAGTCCCCTAAAGTCACAACTTGCTAATTTAGTTGATCTCAACCTGACGCTCCCACTAGCAGTCCAGATTTCTGGATCCGCTTCAGAAATTCTGTATTTGAATCCTTACAACTAAAAAATGTTCCTAATATTGCCCTGTCCCAAAACCCCTATGACTTCACAATGTATGTAATTCTGTCCTTAAACACCAAGTATCCCATTTTTATCAAACGACTCCTGCATCTTCGACCCATCGACCATGCATAGCATCATCAGTGTGCCCCTTCTGTAATCCACGTAGACAAACCCCAAAAGATGCCTGGATGGAACCTGCCTGTTCGAGTGAAGGTCCTAATGTTTCTAAGCAGCAAAGGCGGGTGAAGCAAGATGCATGTGGGGTTTCATGGCCAGAGGAAGTGAGGCAGAACTGGAGTGAATATTTCCTTTACCCGTGGATGAGAAACATTGAGGGCTCCTGGAGACATCTTTGTCCAAAAATGATGGACTGAGCAATAAAGAGATTTCATTCGAGTAGTGTTAGGAAGGCCTGCAGCGCATACCTGCTTCCGCATTCTCTACTTCATGGAAAGGAGATTCCTTTGAAACCACCAAACACCTCTGGAGCTGTGTCTCCAAGACGAGAAGTGACCACAGACAGCTGCACATGAAGACACTTGGTGATGGTGTACCACCTAGGGAACATCTACTGCGAGAGTAGTTCAAAAAGCTCACAGCCCCTCTGAGGCCTGAGATGCGTAAGGCAAGTGCCTGAACCATCACTCAGTGAAAGAAAACACAGCAACCATCAGAAAGACTGTGCGTGAAAATAAAGCAATGTGGAAGATATTGAATGCTGCTATGGCACAGAATCCTCTCCTAGGAAGGTGGCAGGCATGGTTATATGTCAAAATAACCTCGCTAGAAATATCCTCTGGACAGTGCTTAATTTTAACCGGTGGTTACAGATGGGGCCCGCCGGCGTTTATTTTTGTGGGACTAGTAATTATTTTTCCTCAAAATACTTTTTTATGCAGAGCAAGAACACAAGGGGGAGAAGGAAGATAAAGACAGAGAAATGGTGAAAAGGTAAAACGAAGGTATGAAAACAAACCACAACAATGAGACAGAGAGGCCAGGAAGTACCTGATGGGGGATTAAAGCGGCATTACTGGCTCTAATCATGTCGATATTATGACGCATGTTTATATCGGACGGTATTCTGGCTGTGATATTCTTGTCCGATAGCGACAGACACACAATAGTCGTACAGGATGAGGCGGTATGCAGTGTACAGACACTGTGTATGCTCAAAATTCCAGGATGTTCGCTAAACTGTCTGCAGATTGTTTTCACGGCCCTCTTACATGAACCAAGGGTCCCATATTTGGAGATGTGAAGGAGTCCGATAAAGGAGTGACGTCAGAAGCACCAAGACAGGTGGTTAAGGGTATGTGGTAGTCACACATACGAGGCCCGGTTACTGAGTGGCGCCCCGTGTGATCTCAAGCACACTCCTTTTCTCTTTGTACAATGACTGATCAACTGCGTAGTACAGGAGGTCGTAGAGTTCCAAATACCGTAAATGTATACTCAAGCGTTAATGGAATTATTTTCGTGAGCCGGCGCTGTTATGTGAGGTGACACTGGTGCGGGAGTGGCACTGAAATGTCCTGATACTCGTGAAAGTGTTCAAAGGCCCTGTAAATTCCTTCTCCTGGCTGAAGTCAGAGGCGCGGCGGTTGTCTCAATGTTGGAACATTCCAACCAAATGAAGAGAGAAAGTTGTATTGAAAGCGGCCAAAAGTGTGAAGATGCAGCACTAAAATTCGGGGACAGCTCCTAGCTGGTGCCCGCTCCTTGTGCGGTGGATAGCTGCAGTTACATCAATTTACGCCAGCGTCACCTCTGAGGCCCCGCGTCATTGAGACTTTACTTAGGTTACCTCAGCGGGGGGAGAGGAGGGGGCAAGCCGGGAAAGTGGATTCCAACTCTGGAAACATTGTCATTTAACTAGGTAGACTAAAGAGAGTTTCTATTAATCGATTAATCAACTCATCAATAAGAAATTGCATGCGTTTCACACTGTTGCACCCGTGATGCCACACTGCAGCTTCAGAAGAAACTCAAACGAAGCTGAAATATTCCTGAGCTCTGATCACGCAATAGCTCCTCAACATCACGTTCACTACGGTTGCACTACTAGTTTTCACGCTGATTGTGCGTAATTTTAGCAGCATAGCTGCCGTGCCAAAAGTTTACACATTTACCGAGTGGTTACGTTTCATCTTTTCTTTTGAGAAAAAAATAGGTTCTAATAATCCACGAACTCTTCCCAGGCGTTGAGCCACGTTTCATACGATGTGATGCGTGAGGGAGCTGTCCTGGTGCTGAACAGCGTGCGCGCTCCTGAGAGCGAGAGTCTAGTCATACGCGTTTCAATGGGCCTCGTCTGCATGCTCTGTTTTGCGGTGTTATATAGCGCGTACTCGGCCCGAAGGCATTGGAGCGCTTTATACGAGCACCAGATTACGGTACATAAAGTCAGACTCTTTTTTTGTCACGAAGAGATTAACTGATTTACCCAAGATCACAGTCAAACTCGTCGATATCCCTCGGGATCTCACCATTAAACCGAGAGTCTGGCTACCCACCATGCAAGCTGCCACCAGACCCCCCGTCCCTGCTTCTTACATCCTTTGAAACAACACAGAGATCTCACCTGAGGCCACCGCTGACTTCCTGGCATTAGTCATGACCACGTCCCGGCAGGGGCTTCTTCAGCTGGTACCAAAGAGTTCTAGCTCCTGGGTGTCAAAACTCAGTAGATTGGATGGATGCACCTCGACGTACTCATCACATTCGAAGACTCGTCGCTGTTGGTTCACTAAGGAAACTTGAGCGGCTGGAAATGCACGTGGGGTTCCAGCGGTCCACGGCACGAGGAAGGGGACGTGCATGTGACGTGCCATATGGCCTAGGAGTGCTCAGTTCAACTACCCATTAGATTTACTAACTCTGGTGTTCAGCTGTGGCACGTGTGCCACGGGGAGAGGGCACTAGGAGAACCAAAGAGTAGTGTTTACACTTTGGGATCCAGACAGATCCATACATACTATGAGATAAAATAGAATTCCACGTCCCACTACGCAACCTGAGATCGCGCCATCAGGCCCTTGCCAGGGTCAAACAAACGACCAAAGTCAGGATGGGTGACCGATCCTTCTCTAAATCAGCTGCGGTCCTTCAGAAAATCCTCCCACCTGACTGGCGCCTGACAGATTACTATATGCTTTTCAGAAAGAAGCTAAAAACGTTCCTGTTCCCCAGATATTGACCTCATAACTGTTTTAACTCGGAATAACCTGCTCCTCCCCTCACTACATTGCCTTCCGTCCTAGCGCCGTGATGTCCCTTGGGATGAATGTTGCGCTCTACAAATACTCTAAAATACAAATTAGAAAATACAAAACACATAGAAAACATTTTCTTTAAAAAAAAAGTGATTAAGAAGGTACAAAATATCTTTTAAGCCCTACTACAGATGGGTGGATAGGAAATGTGGCTTATACCTAATTTTCTAACCTGACCATCAGGAATTACCCATTAGTTTGTGAATGAGGCCAATTGTTTTCTTCAATCAAGTAGACAGTTTTCAGGTTTGAAATGTATCTAGCCCTGGAATAGAGGATGTGTTTAGTTTGTAAAGTGAAGGGGCGGGGTTATAAGTAGGTAGTTGAAACTCCAAAGACCATCATTTAGTTCTAGTTGGAAAGTCTGCAGCAAAATGGACTGGTATCTTTGGATATGACAAATATTGGCAAATATATGACGTTTGTCTGTCTGTCTGTCTGTCTGTCTATCTATCTATCTAATCTAATCTATCTATCTAATCTAATCTAATCTATCTATCTAATCTAATCTATCTAATCTATCTAATCTATCTAATCTATCTAATCTATCTAATCTATCTAATCTATCTAATCTATCTAATCTATCTAATCTATCCTATCTATCTATCTATCTGTCTGTCTATCTATCCCATATTAAATGTTGCCATTGGAAACTGTTTGTGTTGAGGATTTGGGGCCCTTGTGCCTTCAATACCTGCTCTGAAGTGATTCCAGGTGGGATGGTAGGTGGCGTGTGGGTCGACTTCTTTGCCAACCAAGACAAAGTAATATAGATGGGACCATATCTCTAACATCGGTAATCATGCCTTCTATTTGAATTTACACTGGTTACTTCCTCCAACCTGCTTGCCCCTGTTAAGTTTACCATTTATCCTGAGTCCCCTAAAGTCACAACTTGCTAATTTAGTTGATCTCAACCTGACGCTCCCACTAGCAGTCCAGATTTCTGGATCCGCTTCAGAAATTCTGTATTTGAATCCTTACAACTAAAAAATGTTCCTAATATTGCCCTGTCCCAAAACCCCTATGACTTCACAATGTATGTAATTCTGTCCTTAAACACCAAGTATCCCATTTTTATCAAACGACTCCTGCATCTTCGACCCATCGACCATGCATAGCATCATCAGTGTGCCCCTTCTGTAATCCACGTAGACAAACCCCAAAAGATGCCTGGATGGAACCTGCCTGTTCGAGTGAAGGTCCTAATGTTTCTAAGCAGCAAAGGCGGGTGAAGCAAGATGCATGTGGGGTTTCATGGCCAGAGGAAGTGAGGCAGAACTGGAGTGAATATTTCCTTTACCCGTGGATGAGAAACATTGAGGGCTCCTGGAGACATCTTTGTCCAAAAATGATGGACTGAGCAATAAAGAGATTTCATTCGAGTAGTGTTAGGAAGGCCTGCAGCGCATACCTGCTTCCGCATTCTCTACTTCATGGAAAGGAGATTCCTTTGAAACCACCAAACACCTCTGGAGCTGTGTCTCCAAGACGAGAAGTGACCACAGACAGCTGCACATGAAGACACTTGGTGATGGTGTACCACCTAGGGAACATCTACTGCGAGAGTAGTTCAAAAAGCTCACAGCCCCTCTGAGGCCTGAGATGCGTAAGGCAAGTGCCTGAACCATCACTCAGTGAAAGAAAACACAGCAACCATCAGAAAGACTGTGCGTGAAAATAAAGCAATGTGGAAGATATTGAATTGTGCTATGGCACAGAATCCTCTCCTAGGAAGGTGGCAGGCATGGTTATATGTCAAAATAACCTCGCTAGAAATATCCTCTGGACAGTGCTTAATTTTAACCGGTGGTTACAGATGGGGCCCGCCGGCGTTTATTTTTGTGGGACTAGTAATTATTTTTCCTCAAAATACTTTTTTATGCAGAGCAAGAACACAAGGGGGAGAAGGAAGATAAAGACAGAGAAATGGTGAAAAGGTAAAACGAAGGTATGAAAACAAACCACAACAATGAGACAGAGAGGCCAGGAAGTACCTGATGGGGGATTAAAGCGGCATTACTGGCTCTAATCATGTCGATATTATGACGCATGTTTATATCGGACGGTATTCTGGCTGTGATATTCTTGTCCGATAGCGACAGACACACAATAGTCGTACAGGATGAGGCGGTATGCAGTGTACAGACACTGTGTATGCTCAAAATTCCAGGATGTTCGCTAAACTGTCTGCAGATTGTTTTCACGGCCCTCTTACATGAACCAAGGGTCCCATATTTGGAGATGTGAAGGAGTCCGATAAAGGAGTGACGTCAGAAGCACCAAGACAGGTGGTTAAGGGTATGTGGTAGTCACACATACGAGGCCCGGTTACTGAGTGGCGCCCCGTGTGATCTCAAGCACACTCCTTTTCTCTTTGTACAATGACTGATCAACTGCGTAGTACAGGAGGTCGTAGAGTTCCAAATACCGTAAATGTATACTCAAGCGTTAATGGAATTATTTTCGTGAGCCGGCGCTGTTATGTGAGGTGACACTGGTGCGGGAGTGGCACTGAAATGTCCTGATACTCGTGAAAGTGTTCAAAGGCCCTGTAAATTCCTTCTCCTGGCTGAAGTCAGAGGCGCGGCGGTTGTCTCAATGTTGGAACATTCCAACCAAATGAAGAGAGAAAGTTGTATTGAAAGCGGCCAAAAGTGTGAAGATGCAGCACTAAAATTCGGGGACAGCTCCTAGCTGGTGCCCGCTCCTTGTGCGGTGGATAGCTGCAGTTACATCAATTTACGCCAGCGTCACCTCTGAGGCCCCGCGTCATTGAGACTTTACTTAGGTTACCTCAGCGGGGGGAGAGGAGGGGGCAAGCCGGGAAAGTGGATTCCAACTCTGGAAACATTGTCATTTAACTAGGTAGACTAAAGAGAGTTTCTATTAATCGATTAATCAACTCATCAATAAGAAATTGCATGCGTTTCACACTGTTGCACCCGTGATGCCACACTGCAGCTTCAGAAGAAACTCAAACGAAGCTGAAATATTCCTGAGCTCTGATCACGCAATAGCTCCTCAACATCACGTTCACTACGGTTGCACTACTAGTTTTCACGCTGATTGTGCGTAATTTTAGCAGCATAGCTGCCGTGCCAAAAGTTTACACATTTACCGAGTGGTTACGTTTCATCTTTTCTTTTGAGAAAAAAATAGGTTCTAATAATCCACGAACTCTTCCCAGGCGTTGAGCCACGTTTCATACGATGTGATGCGTGAGGGAGCTGTCCTGGTGCTGAACAGCGTGCGCGCTCCTGAGAGCGAGAGTCTAGTCATACGCGTTTCAATGGGCCTCGTCTGCATGCTCTGTTTTGCGGTGTTATATAGCGCGTACTCGGCCCGAAGGCATTGGAGCGCTTTATACGAGCACCAGATTACGGTACATAAAGTCAGACTCTTTTTTTGTCACGAAGAGATTAACTGATTTACCCAAGATCACAGTCAGGTTCACAGGATGCTGAGCCGACGAACCTGGCTCCCCAGCTCATAGCCGGCAGCTCGGGCCGCTAGGCCACACGCTCCCTTGTAATAGGTTACTCGGTCTATCCAAATTCTCTGGGGGCCCTTTGGGGTCGTGCTCGCTCCCAAACGTTGTCCAACACCCGGAGCAGCCAGCTATACATCTCCACTGCGACAGACTCACTCTGGCCGCCATCTGGGTGAAAAACACCTGAATGTTCTTATCTTTCTCACACAGCGGACTGGAAGGCTCATAGAAGCTCATAGCTAGACCCAGGGAGAAGATGACGGCTGGCTGAAAGTCCCAGAGCCCCCGCTAGATACCAGGATACTGGTGATGACACAGGTCTCAGTTCTTCATTCAAATACCTATCTGTAAGTGCGCTGTTGAAACTTTCACCAAACTCGTCGATATCCCTCGGGATCTCACCATTAAACCGAGAGTCTGGCTACCCACCATGCAAGCTGCCACCAGACCCCCCGTCCCTGCTTCTTACATCCTTTGAAACAACACAGAGATCTCACCTGAGGCCACCGCTGACTTCCTGGCATTAGTCATGACCACGTCCCGGCAGGGGCTTCTTCAGCTGGTACCAAAGAGTTCTAGCTCCTGGGTGTCAAAACTCAGTAGATTGGATGGATGCACCTCGACGTACTCATCACATTCGAAGACTCGTCGCTGTTGGTTCACTAAGGAAACTTGAGCGGCTGGAAATGCACGTGGGGTTCCAGCGGTCCACGGCACGAGGAAGGGGACGTGCATGTGACGTGCCATATGGCCTAGGAGTGCTCAGTTCAACTACCCATTAGATTTACTAACTCTGGTGTTCAGCTGTGGCACGTGTGCCACGGGGAGAGGGCACTAGGAGAACCAAAGAGTAGTGTTTACACTTTGGGATCCAGCACAGCCCCCTCCCCCCCCCCCCCCACCCCCCCCCCCCCGACTAGCTCGAGTCCCTTTCGTTTTCCATCAGTGGAGCCTAATGCTCGAACACTTCTTGCACATTTGCAAGCCTGGCAAGGAAGCAGCTAGAAGCAAGGTGAAGAAGATTCTTGGGCCTTCCTTGTCTCCATTTCCAAGATTAGGACGACTCCTTATTGGCTCTGCCCAGGATGGACGTTTAAAGACCTGTATTTGTGCTGGAAATCTGTTCATTTGAACATTTATACAAATATTTTTTTTCAATAAAACATGGATGTTGATAATCTTGCTTTGTTCCGCTATCTTTCTATATTCACTAAAAGAGATAAGGGAAACACGGCAATGCGATGTGCAGTCATTGGACCAGGATCACACAGTTTGGTGAAGTAGGAAAGCTGGGACTGACAGCCAGAACGTCTTCTTCCGGAGTCTGTACTAAGTCATTCGATCGAACCTTCTCGAATCATAAAGTCAAGTTCACGTTGCTCGCGATGTTTAGCACAGTATGCCAGAAGGGTGGATTCTGATTTGCTGCTGAGTGGATCGACCACTACTTAGGAGCAAGCTTTAGGTTGTTTGAAGAAAACAGAGATGGACTGATCCAGTGACATAGTCGCGAGGATAGGGTTTCGAAGCTAATTGGCTGAGGCACAAGAAAAAAGACATTCATTTTCAGAACCACACAGCAGTCGTGAGGACATATGCCCGGTTTGTCGTTTAATCTACCTCCGGGCATTGTTGCGTAAAAAGCATTCACCACCGGGAAAACCTCGAGCTGGGCTCTCTGCACTCTCCTGTTCGCCATGTCGATGGTTTGGTTGTGTTTGTGTTCGCGGAATCACCCTTCCCCTCCCACTTCCCCCACTCCTCCCCCGCCTACATAGATGCCATGGAAGAGGGCAGGCTCGTGCACGGACACCTGCACACCCGAGTCAGGAGATGGACTCAAGCCAAAACAAATTAGACTGGCGAGAACAACAAAGCCCTTTCATGATTTCAATAGTAATGGGCGGGGAAACTCTTCATCCGTGAATCCAAACTGACAGAAAAAAACAAATACATGAATTCTATCCTGTTGTTATGCCACACTCTCGCATGTGAGCTGTTGCTGTAATGGAGGTTCCCACTGTTCTATTCAGCCAGGTCTATGTCTCTGCTAAAAAGTACAAATCCCATCTCTATGGCAACAGAAGTTTCACACGGAATGCAAACTAGCTTCCACACTAAATAGTTAACCAATAGTCACCAGATGCTGTTTGTGAATTTAGGCCCATAAATACAGATCTGGTATGCGAACGGCGCACGCGCAATGGAATTTGTGGCAACCACGAAGCTATTTACAAGTATCTGCTGAAAAACGTAAAATTAATAATTTGGTTTTGATAAATCTTTTTCTTGGACGCGAGTTTGGAGAGAGTAGCCATGTAAATTGTTTTGAGGGGAGAGGAGGGAGCATGGGAGGGGGGTTTACGTGTATGTTTGCGTGTGCGTGTGTGTGCGGGTATGTGTAACCCTCGCTATGAGGGCCAGGCGTGTATGTGTTTGCACCTGTGCTTATCATGAGATGTAGAAGAAGTTGGAAGTTGAGAAGGATACATTTTGATTCATGGATGTTAAGTGCAAGGTGGGACTCCTGTCATTTCTGTGTTGACAGACTACATATTGGGCAGACTAACCATGGGGGGCGGGGGTGGAGGGTCATAACTGGAAAGGTGGCGCGTCATGTCTTCAAAGGATCCTACCACCTCTACTGTTGCTTCATCTTGGGTTGGAGGAGAAGATTACTGGTGGGCCAGGGTCCTTGGAGCAGAGGAACATTGGTGTGGTCAACATATTTGGTGCTGAAGAATACCAGTGGGGTCAATATACTTGGAGCACAATAGCACTGGTGGGGTTAAAATACCCGCAGCAGGGTAACTTTGGTGGGATCAAAATACCTCTGTGTCCCCAACACAGAGGCCTTGTGCGCCGCTGCTCCTGGGATGCTCTGGGATGGTGGAGAGGCTTCCAGCTGAAGAGGTGTGCAGAAGAACCACCCAATGAGGATGGGGAAGAGGTGTAATGGACAGAGGTCTGCATCTGGTAGGAGGGGGTTGCCAAGAGATTAGCCAGCAAGGCAACATCATCTCAAACAACCCGTGCCATTTGCTGAATGATGCCCGTGACTGGAGGTACGACACCACCTGCCCTCCCTGTTCAGGAGAGAAGCTATTCTGCAACCGAAAGCACGGATGGAATTTCTTGCGAGCACTACATCCACTAGCAGTTGAGTCAACAACCCAGCAGCAGGTGCTGAAAAGAGTGGCACTTGGCCCTCGAGGCCTGGAAGGGCCCTTAGTTTTTTGGGCAAAGGCGATTTGAGAGTCAGAAGCGGAGTTCAATGTTGAGCTCTGAGGTGCTGGCCTGATCTATGGTCAAACAGAGTCCAACCATTGGCCAATCCTTTTACCAAAGTCCTAAAAGTTTAAGGCAGAACTAGAGGTACATGTGGGGGTTGATACTTCACCTCAACACTATCGTGCACCCCATTTTATGGCTGACTCCCAACATTGAGCACTACTGCGTGGTACTCTGCTAATTTCTATGCCTCGGTGGCATTCCACCAGAGGGAGAGGCCCTCACTATCTCAGCACTCCTGCAAGAACCAGAGAGACCATCAATGATTGAGAGAGACAAAGGCCTACACTCCATTGCAGCAACATCTGCAGGCTCAACTTGCCATCAAGCGTGAAATTATAGCAAACACCTGTGGCAGGTCTTAGTAAAGTTAGACACAATGCAGCAAGGAAAGTTGCTGCGCTGCATTGCATTAAAGACAGAAGAAATGCAGCAGATCCTCAGATATATGGTGCGTTTCTGCCATTTCTGCTCTCTGGCAGTGCTGGCATACTTCTGACTACCTGGTGCCAGTACAGGCACCCTTGAGCCACAACACAAGGGTGTCTGCATTATGCTCGGGATAGTTTTTGTGCAGTAAGGCTTACCTTCCTGTCCCAAAAGCTATTCTTAGAAGCTTATTCCTCTCTCTATGTGTGCTGCAAAATGCAACACACATTCAAACAGGAAGTAACAAGGAGAAATATTAATGCGTCTCCTGGTTAGGTCAACCTTGGGTAGGCATGCCATTTTGGCACAGGCCCATGTTTACTGACTTTAGTGCATCTGGGTTTGCATTAAAATACATGGGTGGATGTATGGGAAACACCCATGCCCGACCCATTTAACGCCTCCGCAACGCAAGGTAATGCAAGGCAGCACCATGCGTTAATTTGGGTTAAAATCACATGCAAAACCACACAAATGTAGATTTGCATGTCTTTGTAAATCCCAATATTGATTTTGTGTCTGGGCTTCCCCACAAAAGTGGTAGAATCCTGACTCAAACTCTTACAGGCTATTTTGAGTTTGGCGGTCCGCGGGCCGCCAAACTCACAGTGGTGCGACGGTGGCGGTATTTCCACTGGCACACCTGTGGTTCGACCTCCATATTACAACTATGGCAGTCGAACCGCCATTGTACCTCCGCAACAGACAGGGAACCGCTTTCCCTGCTCTCTGGCGTGGTGGTCAGATTGCTCACAATATGCTGGCACTGCCGCTGCAGCACTGCCATGCATATTATGAGTTTTCTGACTGCCAGCAGTCTCATGAAGGTTCTTACTCCATGAAACTGCTGGCGGTCAGAAACCAACCAAGGGGGCCCTAAGGGGCCCCTTTGCCCCATGCATGTTGGTGCATGCAGGGGAACACATGTTGTGCCCCCCTGTGTGCATGCAACCCCAGTTCCTGCATGGCATACTGCACCAGTCCATGCCCTGCAGGAAATGCCTTTGGTGCTCGCATTGAGGTGCCTTTTTCTTAGGCACCACTGTGGGCCCCGCCAAAAAAATGCCTGCCAGAGACTAAAAAAGTTGTAATCTGGTGGGCTCCAAGACTGCCAAAGTTCTGATTAGGCCCCTAGTAAATTTGTCCACTGGTTGGAGAATGCACGCATGTAATGTTGCAACTCAACACTATATAATCGACCTGTGTGTCTGATCCCTTTCCTCACGCCACCTTCTTGAATGTCGGTTGCTTAAAAGGAGGAGTTTTGCTCTTGTTTGTCATGGCTAGGAATACATATCACTTGGAAACAGACTGCCACCTCCTGCTTCACACGCAAAACTGCATGTTTCCTGAGTGGCCAGAACATAGAAAATGTGAACAATGCTCCATTTCTATTGGCAACAGACCTGTTTCCAGTTCCACAACACAACATAACTCCCCATGTCGAATGACTGGAAGCTAGAGGAAGCTTCAAAAGCACTCCTAAAATGGGAGGGATCTGCACGGCTCTCCTGTGCAATCTCTCATTGGACTGGGTTATACGGGTAGAATGGATATGAGGTGTCCCCCAGAGGAACAACAAACGAGAGGCTACTCGGAGCAACCTTCCAACTACCCTTGCACAGTTACACGATACTCTGGTCTACCAGGTGGTGCCTCAAAGAAACAAGGACGTGTGGTCTGGCTCACCAGTGAGTGGGTGCATCTGACCCTTGAGGAACTAGAAGAAGTTGGAGGCCCTGAACTACTAGCCCAGTGGATCACCGGAGACTAACTCTTCATCCTGGTGGCTGTGGAATATGCTACTTCATACCCTTAAGCTGTGACCCTGAGGTGTGTCAGTAGCTGAGGCTCCGATCCAAGTGTTTGCTGAGTTCCCACAGGAGGTAATTTGACAAAAGAGGACTTACTTCATGATCTGAGTTATGCACAGGCTTTGGTAACACAGTGGTGTTAGCTACATCACAAGTTGCCACCCTGAGCAAAATGGATTTTGGGAGAGGTCCAATGGGACCATCAAAGGCATTGCAAGCCTTATCAGAGAAGTGTGAGGGATATGGGGAAATAGGTTCTCGACTCCTTCATTGCTCACAACGAGTTTGTACTATTTGTGACATCACATAACTACAGATAACCAGTTTATCCTCCATTTTTCAGTTCACAGTGCCAAGTACATTTACAGGCCTATATTTATCAAAGTTTTTTTTTTAGTCGCCCTTGCCTAAAGGGGCACAAGGGTGATGCAAAACTTAAGTGAGATTCATGAAGCCATGCAAGGCCACCACACGGGTCTACATGGCTCGGTAATCTAGAGAAACAGCGTTGGTGTTCCCATGTATCCACCCATGGAGTTTGGCGCATTTCCAGAGATACCATTAGTGGTAGACCTGGGAATGCGTCAAAAAGCTACGCCTCCCCAGGTGAGGCATAAAGAGGAGAAATATTTTTATTTTACTTCGTTTTTTCCTATTTCTACATGTGCTGCATTCTGCAACACACATAGAAAGTGGAAAATGCCTCTCAGGATTTCTTATGTGCAGGAAGGTATCCCATCCTGCACAAAAACAATCCTGCCTACCCTGCAGGCACCCTTGCAACATGACGCAAAGGTGCCTGTTTGCGCTAGGCAGCCAAAAGTGCTCCAGTGCTAGGAATGGACAGGAATACTCTGTATAATGGTAAATAACTGAATCTGCCCCACACTATTTAAAGACTACCTACATTTGGGCAACCTCTTGAAAAGAAAAACGGATTGCACTATTTAGGCCCCCCTCTCCCAATCATGAGTTGCATTGAAACTGGGTGGGAACACAGCATCACCATCATTAACAGACCTGGACAGTTTCTCCCTACTGGTTTCTGATGCTTACAAGAGCTACACTCTGGAAAGGGGAATAACAACGTGGATCCAAAATTATCGGGTCACAAATTGCAGGTTTTCCTCTTTTCCAAGGTCTATTCCATTCACATTTTCCACCTGCTCTGATTAGGTAAGGAGCAGTTGGCCATGACAGATCCCTGTGTGGGGCTGAAGAGTTGAAATGTGAGGTTGGGCCGTGTAGACTTAGGAGTCGCTCCGGAGAACACCTGCGGATCTCCTTTGCTGTGAGAAGAAGGCATGTGAGGACTGGGCTACCCTTCTCTCTAGCTTTGCTCTTGGTGGCGGATGGCTTTACTGGGTGCATTTCCACACCCGGTAAAATACCCTGGTATTCCCACAGGCAGTAATCCTGGGTGCATGCACACCTGCCTCTTATGGGAAGTGAACCTACATGAAAATTAATTACCATCAGTGTTTATCATGTTAACTTTGTTAATTCCATGTTGTGTTGTGACATTGAGATCAGGCAGCACCAAGTCTGTGGGTGAGGCTCTGATGCAAGAGTTTACTAGGGCAGACTTCCCTCACAATGCAAATATAGGAGTGCACCCAAAAGGAATTAAAAGTCCAATGGAAATAGATCAAATATTCTTGTATCTTTATTTTTCTTCTGAAAATCCCTAATTCCATATAAATTAGAAACATTACAGCCTCAGCCACGCATTCCATTCTAACATTAAACTTCTTTCTTCAGGGCAGCAATGCAATAAATAAAATACATATATAAATATTTATAACTACAACTATATACACACATTATAAAAACAACACAGTTTTACAGGCCAGACCACATCACCACTTAACCAAACAAATATATGTGTCCTCTCAAGTAAAAATAAAAAATACAAAATAGGGTCTTGAAAACAAAACCCAAAAGCTTACATCACATGAATTCCTGTCACATCAAACAAAATAGATATTTCCAAAGCCAATATAGTTACATATCAGACAGAGAGGAGAGGGGTACCCATATACCCTTACAACATTCAACCTTAAAGGTTTATAAGGGGCCAGCTTTACAATATCCATCACTTACCGTTTTATCACCAAGCAGTATATTTTCTTCAACTATCCATTACAGGAAAATACAAGTCTGGTATGGTCACATTTCATATTCAAATCCTAATCAATTCCATCCTCTTATCATAACCCGGTCCAAACGTATTTTGGCAATTCACCAATCCAATCCACATGCACCACATTGGCTGTACCAACGATGACAACTATAAATAAAATATAATACAATATGTGTATATGTATATCATAATTCTATTAGTCATCCTTTCATCCAAACTTGTTATACACCAAATCCTATACCCCTCAAAAATTCAATTGCATGCAACACATATCCCAAAATCAATGTGCCACCAGAATGTTTAGCATTATAATCCTCACACAGTAACACATTACTCATATTCAAGAAGTGTATCCATTCCCAAGTTGGAATGAAATATATATTTACAGATATACAATACATCATGGGACAAGACTTTATTAACAATATAGGGGCAGATTAGGATGTCATTCGTGGTCGGAGGCTTTATGACTGACATCCTTGGTTTAAACTCCGAACGCCTTATTAAAAAGAAGGCCGTCGGAGTTTAAATTTGCCGGTCATTCCATATGGCTTCTGACAGGCTCCTTGAGCCTGTCGGCAAGTCAGGTGCCACTCATAATTAATTCCTTTAGGACTGCATTTACGCCTTCGGGATTATGATGTCGGTTTCAGACAGGCTTTACATGTATGGCTTTCCGACATAGAAAGTCTGTTGGAAAGCAACTTAGGGGGCCCCTAGCAAGGCCTTCCTCCTTCAGCGGCCTCTGGTTGGGGCCCTGGGGGGTACCTATGGTGCCCCCTGTAAATCCCTGCCTGCTGCACGGTTCAGGGATTCACAGAAACGTCCATTTCTCTATGGGAGCTTGTGCTGCGGCTGGTTTCCGACCCCATCAAAAGTTCCCATAGAGAAATAGGAATTTCCAACTGCACCATGTGCGGTCGCATCGCAATAGGGGGTGCGGAACCGCCAACCTATGTTCGGTCAGTTCTCACACCACTTCGGCGTCCGACATCGTAATAGGCCCCTAAATGTTAAATCTAAGCAACAACTAGCGTTACCAAATTTCAAAAATAGGAAACCAATGTCCCATGTTCCCAACCCGAGATATAGGGCCTTATTATGCTGGATGAGTGCAGCAGTCCACAGTCGTGGTCACGCAGCGGAAGGGAGCAGCAATATGCTGACGGTGCCGCTGCTGCACTGCGGAGCTCCTTACGAGATGCCTGTCTACTGCCTCTTTCATGAAAAAGAGTAGCAGAGAGGCAACTAAGGGGGCCTTAACACGGTCCCCTGCCGCTTTTGGGCATGGGGGTGCATGGGGGGGGGGTGCATGTTGTGCCTCCATGGAATTGCACCTCAATTCCTGCACGGTGTGGGATGCATGCCACACAGTGCAGGAATGTGCTGCAAGGGTTATCACAGCAGTGGTCTGCTGTGGAGGCTCTTCTATGAGCCTACCAGAGTAGCCGCCATGAGACAACAGCAGCACCACCTGCCCGACCTGGATTCAACTCTGAATCCGGTGGGCGGGCGCACCACAGCCTTCTCCTGCAGATGGAGTGCTGGTGGTGCCACAGGAGGACTGCCAAACTCATAATAAGTAGGGGTGAGCGGAATTTGTGAAATTCACTTTCGCCAATTATCGCGAAAATTTTAAAAATCTCCACAAACACGCGTAAATATCGCGAAGATGCAGAAGTTTTTTTCCCACCCGTTCGCGGTATTTTCTGCGTGGTCGCGGCTCGCCAACTTATCCATGCGGTTGTTCATGGGCGATGCCATCTTGTTTTCACTTGTCTCGCGGTGCATGATCGCGAGAAGAAAGACGTGATCGCGCGACGAATGACGTTACTGCGGGCGCGAACTGTCGCGAGACAGCGCAAGACAGCGCAAATGGCTACCAACAATCCAACATCTCGTGGAGAACGCGGCCGGATCGGGAAAACTTGTCGGCGAACGCAGGGATTCAGTTAAGGCGATCGCGCGCACGCGAGAATGTATTATTTTACAGCGCGAGCAAGCAAAACATTTCCGGTAAAATGCGGATTGCGGACATTTTGACATTTTCGCGCTCTCCGCGGAACGCGAAAATGTCAAATTATCGCAATTTCCGCGAGCGGAACGGAATTTTAGCCCAGGCCTAATAATAAGGCCTACAGTATATAAAAATCCCTCCTCCTTGAAAAAAGGGAGAGCAAATCAACCCCCCAATAATGAGTAATATTAAAAAATCAAAAGAAACCATCTCATGACAAATATGTCCTTTAGATTTGGACTGACAATAACTAAGTTTGTTAATAAGGTTCTATCTTCCCTGAATTTAAAATCAAATCACAAAAAAATCAAATGGGCATACCAGGATTAGTGCCCCACGTGGTGACAGGCACTCCACGTTCCAGCTAGCAAAAAGAGTGCCAGTAACAAAGTATTCCCTCGGGAATGTACTTGTGCCCTGGGCATTAAGTTAATTAGTTGTGGTATGCCTCTCACACCACAGTGGGGTAAATCATTGCCCACCCTGACAAGTGTTAATAAATTATTTGTTTCCTCTTTTGAATATTTCGTAATAACGTGAACCCTCTATGCAGGAGAGGGCACATTTTCCTTGAAGAAGGACGAAAGGCATTGTATATTGAACTTAATCAATAGATACAGAGCACTTTATTACATTTAATTATGCGCATAGCATTTTTGACAATGTTAAAAAGAAGATAATTTTTCGGAGAATGATAAGCAACCATACAAACCCCGTTTAACCCTCGGCGTGAGACAAGTGGTCTATGAGAGCAGTTTATTGGTATGCTCAAAAACATGATATGAGCATTGAGTGAGTAGCTTGGGCAGAAGGCCTTAGGGGGCATATGAGGGGATAAGGTCTGCTCTAAGGCACAGTCAGTACATCTTGGCTCTAAACCTTCCCTTTCACCTGTATTCATCTCTCTAAAGGGCCGGTTATTGGGAAGGCAGGAAGCGATACTTCCAGGAAGCCATGCTTTGAGCCTCTGGATCCCTTCGGTGAAGCAGCCACTGGTGGCCCAATTGCAAGCCAACTTTGGAATGGTATGAGAAAATCGTTATCTAGAAATTGTTTGACACAAATATGGTGTCCTAAATGTTATTCAATCAATCAATCAATCAGATGTTTGTTAAGCGCGACTATTCACCCGTAAGGGTCTCAAGGTGCAGGGGGGGTGGGGGGGTCGCAGGTTCCAGTCCATCAAGGAGGGGGCTGTTGAAGAGCCAGGTTTTGAGGTTTCTTGCGAAGATGGGGAGCGATGTTATCTGTCTGAGGTGGAGCGGAAGGTCGTTCCAGGCTCTGGCCGCGCGGAAGGAGAAGGAGCGGCCTCCTGATCTGGTCTTCCTGGTGCGGGGGACCATGGCGTAGGAGAGCTGGGATGATCATAGGGTCCTTTGCAGTGCGTGGAATTTGAGTTGGCTGTTTAGGTATGCTGGTCGGGTGTCGTGGAGGGCCTTGTGAGCGTGGGTTAGCATCTTGAAGGTGACTCTTGCTTCGATGGGGAGCCAGTGGAGTGTGCGCAGGGGCTGGGAGATGTGGCAGTTTCTTGGCACGTCGAGGACCAGTCTTGCGGTGGCGTTTAGGATGTTCTGTAGCTTGTGGGTGAGGTTTTTGTTTATTCCGGCATAGAGTGCGTTGCCGTAGTCGAGCCTGCTGGTGACCAGGGCGTGAGTAACGGTCTTTCTGTGTTTGAGGGGGATCTATTTGAAGGTCTTACGTAGGAGGCGGAGGGTGTGGAAGCAGGAGGATGAGACGGAGTTGATCTGCCGGTCCATTTTGAGCTCTGAGTCCAGGATGATTCCCGTGCGTGGTCCGTGGGGGTGGGCTGGCTTCCAAGGGCAGGGGCCACCAGGTGTCGTTCCAGGCGGCTGGGTTTGGGCCAATGATGAGTACTTCCGTTTTGTTGGTGTTTAGTTGTAGGTAGCTGTTTTTCATCCATTTGGCGACGGCTTCCATGCCTTCTCGAAAGTTATGTCTGGCGGCGTTGGGTTCGTTGGATAGGGAGAGGATGAGTTGGGTGTCATCTGCGTATGACACAATGTTGAGTCCGTAGGTTCTGACGATGGGGGCGAGCGGAGCCATGTAGATGTTGAAGAGCGTAGGGCTGAGGGAGGACCCCTGGGGGACTCGGTAGGTGGTAGGTGTAGGGTCCGAGAGGAAAGGGGGGAGTCTGACACGCTGTATTCTGCCGGAGAGGAAGGAACGGATTCAGTTGAGGGTCTTGTCTTGGATCCCTGTGGAACTAATGCCCCATTGAAGTGAATAATAGGAAATCTGCACTTAGGGGCTGATTAGGATGGCAGGCGGACTCTTGTCCTCCCACCACCCTAACTGAGATGGGACCGCCCGCCATATGTGCGGCGGTCCCTTGGAGAAGATTAGGATGCGCCCACCACACTAGCGGGTGCATCCTGCATTTCTGACATTGTGGCGGTCGGAGCTTTCATCACCACCCGCCGCAATGTCAAAAAGACATGTTGTGCATTTGCATGCACAACGTTGCAGGCACCGTGTGGTGCCTGCCATGTTGTGCATGCAAATGCAGGGGGGTACCATAGGTACCCCCCACCCCCCCAATACCCTGGGGCCCGCAACGGGCCCCCACATGCCTTTCCATGGCGGCAACACTGCCATGGAAAGGCATTTCACTGCATGTATTGTAATATGGATGGCGGTGTCTTGCAGACACCGCCACCATATACAGCCCATTTTCCGCCCGGTCACCTGTGTGACTGGCGGAAAACCGGCGGATGGTCTTTCCGTCCACCGGGGTCCCCCCGCCATACTAATATGGCGGGTGGGAAATGGGTGGCAGGCTGAGGGAAATGTAGGGCGGATCGCCACAGACAAATGCGGGCAGTGGCGATCCGCCCTACATCCTAATCGGACCCTTTTTTTATATATTATATTGAGGCAACAATATTTTTGTATGTCAAAATTTGGAGAAGAGATATTCCTGCATTCAAAAATATGTAAAATTTTAGGTGACAATTCACTGTCATTTTTGGAAAGGTAATGCAAAACAATTCACGCTATAATGTACAGAGAACTTTTAAGTAATAGTAGTTAAAATGTTGGATTTTGGAGGGTTCAGATTAACTATTTAATCTAATCTATGCAACAGTAGCGAAAACCTTGGAAGGGGCAGATTTACTATTCTCACTCTGATCTAAGGAAAGTATTGGATTTTGGAATGGTTACATTTACTATTCCCACTCCAATCTAAGAAAAACTAAGGAAAGTGTTGAACTTCAGAGGAATTACATTTACTATTCCCATGTCAATCTAAGCAACAACAATAGGAAAAGCTTTTTAAAAAAAAACATATTTAAATACATAGCAAAATGCATATATTTAAATAAAAAATACATGCATTAAAGATAATTAAATTACATGTAAATAAAAAAACAAATTTCACAGAACCAAAATTATTTAAAAATGTTCTAGGATATTAAAATAATACAAAATATAGTAGCCTACCCACTACTAAAAAAAAACATTAAAAAAATGAATTAGAAGTATAAACAAAAAATATTAATATTAAACTAGTTAATAAAACAAATACAATGAAAACAATTATTAAATATAAAACGTGGTTTAAAAATTAGAATGAAATACACAAACTAATTGACTAACAATTAAAAAACAACTATTGAACACAGTAATTATTCAGATAAATAATTTACAAGAATATTTATCAACAATTTTTTAAATTAGCATACAGAATCATTGTAAATAAAATCTATTTTTCATATTTTCAATAACTACCCTAATCCCCTACAGACCTAAAACGCACTGGTAAATTACAAATTATTTATTTGAAAAAGAAAATCACACTTTAAAAATTATAAACTATACTAAAATAATTAAAATAACAATTAAGCAATTACATAATAAGGAATTAATTAACAATTAATTATATAACCCACATAAACCTACTTAAAAATGAAGCACAATAATTTATATTTAAAATACCTTTCCATCTTAATCCCCTACATGCCCAAAAGCATACAAGTAAATGAAAAAAATTACTAGTTAAATGTAAAAAAATGTTTTATTCACACATTAAAAATTACAAAATATGGACCCGATTCACAAAAGTGATCTGAGACAAAATCCTAAACTTACTACTTTTGGTATTCACAGAAGGCATTTAGTAGTAGTAAAGTTACGATTCCTAACTTTACTACTACTAAACTGAGACAAAATCCTAACTTTACGACTTCGGTATTCACAAAAGGCATTTAGTAGTAGAAAAGTTTGGAATCCTAACTTTACTACTACTAAATGCCTTCTGTGAATACCAAAAGTAGTACGTTTAGGATTTTGTCTCAGATTAGTTCTGTGAATCGGCCCCAAAATTTATACAAATTAAATACCACTTATCATAATAATCTCACCTAAAGCAAAATAATAAATAAAATATATGTTACCTACTGGCGGTCGCCAGTAGGTAGTTATAGTTAGGACCCTGTTTCCATAGGAAATCCGCAACATTCTATTTTGAATAACTTTTGCGCCGGTCGACGAATCCTCGCGAATTTTTCAAAATAGGTGGGGCGCTACGCTCCGCTCCTACCCTGAAAGTCTCGGGGGGGTTTCTTCAAGCGGGGGCTGAGATAAAAGGGGGGTCCCAAAACGCGTTTTTCCCATGCATTTTTCCATAGGACCTTTAGACACAGCTACAGCCCGAACGGCTGAACAGAATTACTTAAAATTTGGCAGAGAGGTAGTCCTCAGGTCAAGGAAGTGCCTTTTGTAGGTTTGGTGTAAATCTGTTCAGTAGATTCTGAGAAAATAGCCTTTAAATCAATATATATATCTGAGCCAGCTTACGGTGCGCTTACGGTGCGCTTACCGTACGCGTACGGTGACGTGCGCGAGCGCGATTCTGATTGGCTCTTAGATCTTAGTAAACATTCGAATCGGCCGAAACCAGGAAGCGGCGGCCGCCATTTTCTCTCTCGCACTCTGAGTAGGGCAGCATAAATGAAGCCCAAAAATGGGTAAAGGGGCAGTATATTGAAATAATAATCACCCAGCAATGATATACGGGCCCCCAAACAACCCACAAGGCCATAACATTTTTTTTTTTTTTTCGAAAAATCGCCGATTACGCTTACCGTACGCGTACGGTAAAAAATTTTTTTTTTTTAAAAAAGTATCCACACTCTCCCACCCCATGTGCAAATGGCGCCCGATGGGCACCATTTGTGCATGGCTTATGAAATAATTGAAATTAATAAACAAAACATTTCACAACGATGCGCATAATATGTCCCCCATGTGCGCACGGTGCGCGAAGCGCATCGTGCGTACATGGCCCATCTCGCATAATGTGGGCACGCGGTGCGCGCAGCGCACCGCGTGACCACCGTGCGTGCATGGCACTAACTGCGTAAAGTGGGCGCGCGGTGCGCGAAGCGCACCGCGTGCTCACTGTGGCGCACGGTGCGCGAAGCGCACCGTGCGCGCACGGAACGAACTGCGTTAAGTGGGCGCGCACGCCACGAATGGCGCAAAGTAAGTTAGCATTTAAAAAACCGTACAAATTCACTGAAAAAACCATAGGTTTCACACACGTTATAGTTAGGAATTAGCATTTAAAAAACCTTGCAAATTCACTGAAAAAACCATAGGTTTCACACATGTTATAGTTAGCTGTACATTTTACTGATAAAAAACCAATGAAATTCCCCCGTTATAGTTACTGTAGGCAACTATAACTCACGCGACCGTAATCCTCTGCTGATGACATATGTGTCTTTATGAAAAAAAAATATTTGTAATATATGTATAGCTAAAATTTAATGGAAGAAGACATGGGCAAATAAGTGTCTAAATACAGTATTAGCATCAGCAGAGGATTACGGTCGCGTGAGTTATAGTTGCCTACAGTAACTATAACGGGGGAATTTCATTGGTTTTTTATCAGTAAAATGTACAGCTAACTATAACATGTGTGAAACCTATGGTTTTTTCAGTGAATTTGCAAGGTTTTTTAAATGCTAATTCCTAACTATAACGTGTGTGAAACCTATGGTTTTTTCAGTGAATATATATATATATATATATACATATAAATAAAAATGTTCATAGCTATATGAAAGTAAATCTAGTATAGAACTATATTATAAAAAACAATATTATGTATATTAAAATAAAAATTATTCTTATCTTTGATAGTCTGTCCTGCAATATTCTGAACGTGATGATATTTTTCATACAATAGTGTTGCACCATGATATATTTTGATCATTCACCATGTGTGTGTACATCTTCTTGCAGGTGCAGGTTGTGGGTGTACCATAGTGGGAACACTGGCGGTGAACACCACAAGCTTGCACATTTGTGGATTTCCAAAACTTTTTGTAGTTTTTTTCTCTACTTGAAAACAGAAGTGGACTTTATTAATCTTGTGAAACCTGTCCAAGAATTAATTAATCCTGCAAAGGACCTGAGTTCTTGTCGCCAAAAGCGTGATTTGTCAATGGGGAAAATATTAATTCTGAATTGTACATTTGTTACATTTTCACCAATGCTTATCCATTTATGTTTGCCTGGGAGGCGCCAACAGTCAGAGCTTTCCATTATTACAACAGGGAATTTTTTGAATTCTTCATTTGAAAATTTTCTTAGGATGGCCAAGTTGTAGACTGTCTTGTTTCCTCTGCCCTGGCGACATGTACTTTTTCCACCAGGTAGCGGTCTCAGTGCAGGTGGGCTGCCATGAGGTACAGCTTGAATGTTGTGCCGGCATCCAACTATAAACGATGAGAAGCTTAGGGCTTATGAGATCAGATTTGTTGGCACTTGAGTGACAGCAAAGCCAGAGCCTAGAACTGAGTTTGGAAGGGGATGGGAGAGTATGGTGCCTCTCTCAAGGTGTAGGAAAGGTCCAGTCTGCAAATAACAGCAAGATTGAGAGTCTGATGTGGTTAATGTATTATGTGCATTTGGGAGTAGGAAGATGGAATGGTTGGATGAAGGAAAGCCAGTTCCTGTGTGATGGTGGAGGTGGGACAGTGCCTTGATGAGCCTTTTGGGGAGAGCACCTTTCTTCATGTTGAAGGGGATACGGTGATAGGTTGGTAATAAGAGGCAGAAATCCTTCTACAGAAGCAATGGAGTGTCTGTGTATGCTGTCAGCGAGAAGTCTTAGTCTAGAGTTTTTTTCCAAAAGTGCCTTCTTCCACCCCTTCCATAGCCAGGGGCGTAGCTTGGTCAATAAGACTTGGGGGAGGGGGTGAACTTCAGATTTTCCTACAATCGCAACTGGGATATCTTGTCAAAACACAGTCTATGAGAAGCAGGACATGAGCGGAGCTTAAGGGGCAGTAGAAAGAGACAGGAGGGTGTATTGTTAGGAGCAAATAAAACACTGCATGTTTCAAACGAATCCACATTTTTTAGGCCTTCAAAGATAATGTGTGCATGTGTGTTTTTGTCAGTGTGGGCATGTGAAAATCCCAGGTGAAATCCGACAGACACTTAACCATACCCGACTGAAAGCACTTGTACTTGTACCCAAATATTTACAACAGAACACATTTTTAGGGGGTTGTAACACTCAAAACACTCTCCATGAAGCTACGCCCCTGCCTATAGCACTTGATTTGCTTCCTGTTTGCCCTCTGCTTGATGTCAGCTTTTGTGTTTTTACACTGAGCTTTCAACATTTGCATTCAGCTATTTGCATAGTGTTGTCAGGGAAACTTTATCAGCAGATGAGCAAACAACTGAGCCACAGATTATTACAAGAGACACAAACAGTGATGAGGGCAGTGCTGGTAAATAAAACATGACAGGTGGGGGTCACCGTAGCAGAGACACAAGACTTTCAAAAGTAGTTCTTCAGATGTAAGCGTGAAAGGTGTGTGGGTGGGCGTGAGTAAGTAGGGTAGATGACTGAGTTGAGAGATAAGCATGAGACTATCGAACAGACGTCACAGAGAGTGAAAGGAAGTCATCTGTTGCTTTTGTTGAATCTCCTGTGATTGTTTATATGCCTATTCATAGCATCAAGTAGTTAACATCAAGAATTTTCCAGCCAGTGAGCTGTATGAGCAGATCATTGGCTCACTAAAGAAGAGGGTGTGGCTAAATGATGACACCTTGGAAACTCACATCTGAAAGGCTGGAAGATACCCTGGTCAATCACTGGTTTATGGTTCATTACACCAAGTCGCACTCAGCCTTAACACAGTCCTTTGATAGGGCCTGATTAAGAGTCTGGCAGTCCGAAGACCGATAGACTCGCAGAGGCGCGGCGGTGGTAGTCCAGCAACCGCCGCACCAGTGCTCTGACCGCCCTATTACAACTAGGGCAGTCGGATTGCAATTTCAGCTGTCCAGAGAACCATCGTTCGCCGGCAGAGGATCGTCGATGTAGAGGCAGCAATATGCTTTGAGGGACCTCCACAGTCCCACCAAGCATATTACGAGTTTCCTCCCTGCCGCGGTTTTCATGGCAGGAAAATTATGGCAGAGAGGAAACAAAGGGCACCCTACGGGTCCCCTGTTGCCTCAGGGCCATGGGGTGCATGCAGGGGGCACATCATGTGCCCCCCTGTGTGCATGCACTCCAGTTCCTGCACGGCATAGACTTTATAGTCCATGCTGTGCAGGAAACTTTTCTGGCGTTCCCATTGAGGTGCCCATTTTCAGGGGCACTGCCGTGGGACCACCCAAGAAAGCCCATCAGACACGAGAAACACCAGTATTCTGGGCGGGGGGGGGGGGGAGGAGGGTCAGCCTGACCAAGGGTTTGGCTGTGCAGGAGCAGGCCGTCGGCATGGCGGTCTGCTCCTGCACTGCCAAACTCGTAATCAGGCCCATGGTGAGTTACGTCCACAGTTAATTCTGCTCAAAGTAAAGCTACTCATGCAGGTCAGATTTGTGAAAAGTTATTGTCTGATCCACATAGACACTAATCACTTGTTCTACATCTAGAAGATGAGCAGGGTGTTCCTCGGATGATGAAGTAGAAACCAAAAACTAAATAAGGATAATCTCCTGAAACCATGAAAAGTTGGAGCAACAAAACAGAGCCCATATCTTGCAAAGCTATAGTTTGAAATGACAGCAACCAGAATGCCACTTTCACAGAACAAGTGTCAAAATATCTGCAAATGTGCAAAAGGAAGAGGTTGTAATGCAGGGAACCCCCCCCCAAGGAGTTCCTAAGCCAGTGATCCATTCGAGGCTCCAGAAAGGCAAACAAATAGAAAGAAAAAGATCTAGTTCAAATAGCTAGCTAGTTAGATAGCTGGCTAGACCGACAGACAAACAGACAGTAAGGTAGGTGGATAGATAGATCGATAGACAGACAGACGGAGGGATGGATGGATGGAGAGATAGATAGAAATTTGTCATATAAAGGCATATTTTAGAGCATCTTTAATAAATATTTAAACCACTAAAAACTGACAATGGACTACAGTATGTATGTAATTCTAGCACAAGTCAAATTGTATACTGAATTCAAAGAAAAATAATTTCATTGAATCGCAGTTCTGAAAAACGATTTCTTCCACACTATTTAGGGGCCGATTCCGACCCTGGAAAAATTTTCTCCGTACGAATCGTATCCGGATATTTTTCCGTCCGAATCGTACAAGTACCGTACAAACTGGCAAGTACAATTCGCATGTGAAAAAATACATACGAATCGCATTGGGAAAATTCCCCCACACGTCCTCGGGTCGGAAAAAGTGTCCGACACGTCCCCGGCCGATTTTACGTACGAATCGGAAAAATGAAGTCCGAGTGCGCAAGTACGATCCATCCCGTCCGTCCGATTGTTCAACCGTATGGAAAAAACACCGCACGGAGCGAACCTCAATAGCAACCATGGAGACATGTGCCCGCATACACGCCGTCCCCCCCCCAGCCCCCCGTATGTACGCGCCGCCCCCCCCAGCCCCCCGCATGTACGCGCCTTCCCCCCAGCCCCCCGCGGATGGACGCGTCATCCCCCAGCCCCCCCGCGGATGGACGCGCCGTCCCCCCAGCCCCCCCGCGGATGGACGCGCCGTCCCCCCAGCCCCCCCCGCGGATGGACGTGCCGTCTCCCCAGCCCCCCCCGCGGATGGATGTGCCGTACCCCCACCCCACCCCCGAAAGTACAGAGCGTACCCCCACCCCCGAATGTACGGTGTGGACCCCACCCCCGAATGTACGGCACGGACCCCCACCCCACCCCCGAAAGTACGGAGCGTACCCCCACCCCTGAATGTACGGAGCGTACCCCCACCCCTGAATGTACAGAGCGTACCCCCACCCCTGAATGTACAGAGCGTACCCCCACCCCCAAATGTACGGAGCGTACCCCCACCCCCGAATGTACGGCGCGGACCCCCACCCCCGTATGTATGGCGCGGACCCCCACCCCACCCCCGAAAGTACGGAGCGTACCCCCATTTGTATGGCGCGGACCCCCACCCCACCCCCACCCCTGTATGTACGGCGCGGACCCCCAGCGCTACGCGCTGGGGGTCTGCGCCATACATATGGGGTGGGGGTACGCTCCGTACATTCGGGGGTGGGGGTCCGCGCCATACATACGGGGGTGGGGGTACGCTCCGTACATTCGGGGGTGGGGTGGGGTGGGGATCCGCGCCGTACATACGGGGGTGGGGGTACGCTCCGTACATTCGGGGGTGGGGGTACGCTCCGTACATTCGGGGGTGGGGGTACGCTTTGTACATTCGGGGGTGGGGTGGGGGTACGGCGCGTCCATCCGCGGGGGGGCTGGGGGGACGGCGTGTCCATCCGCGGGGGGCTGGGGGGACGGCGCGTCCATCCGCGGGGGGGCTGGGGGGATGCCACGTACATACGGAGGGCTGGGGGGGGTACGGCGCGTACCGGGCCCCCAATTCCGCTCGCATCGCGGCATACTTCGCTTTTCCGGCACTTTTTGGGTGCCGTAAAAATATTGCCGTCCGGACTGCTGTCGGTTCGAATCGTACTTCCTGGTTCGTGAAACGCAGCCTGAATGCGTCCCGACGTCACGTTGGCGCTTTCCCGGATCACATTTGTATGTATATTTTCGTCGGTCGGTGTTTTTTACGATTCGTACGGAAATGGTGTTTCCGTGCGAATCGTACTTGCATGTTTGTAATGTTTTTTTCCCGGGTACGAGTCAGACGGAGAAAACGCTCCGATAGTGGCTGTTGCCATTCCAATGTAAGCACAGTAGGGGAATCATTCCCCTGACTTAAAATGCGATAAGGAACTGTGACTTTGGTAGACAGGGCAGCCTCTAACCTTTCAAAGTGGCCCTATGCTCCTTAACTGGGATTCGCTGTGAAGACACATTTGTTTTCTTTTCCAATTTTGTGCAATTTTTTTTATTACCACATAATATTATTTTTAAATTTTTTTTTGTTTTTGTAGAATTTTCAACCACACTATATTTATGTTAATGTGTTATTTCACTAAATGCATTTCATTGACTCAGAAATAATTTATTTTATCTGTTCTATGATTTTACAAACAGCTTCAAAGAGACTCCTGCACTGATAACATTACAGAAATGTCGAGCAGACATGATTATATTGACAAGTTGAAATAACCAGCTATCCTTGTTACAAGACTCCCTTTCAGCACTGGCTCACAAGGATGTAAAAGCCCATCACCATTAGCAGTGTGATTCACGTCTACGTGCGCTTGATTGACAGGGAAACACAAAGAGAAGCTCTAACGCATGGACAGATGGCCCCCCAGGGAGCAGGAGCTCCTCAGAAGCCACTTGCTACAGTCAAGCCTGGTGCTTACTGTGATGAGTCACAAACGCAGCCTTAGACCATTACTGTAGTAATCCTTTTTACTGCATTCAACACTAACTCAATTGCCTCTGTGATCTTAAGTGTGAAAAGCCTGGCTTAGTTTTACTAGTATTCAAACGTCATCGGCAAGGTACAAACCGATCTCTTTGATTTTGCAATCATAAAAGAAATGTATGATTTTTGCTAAATTTGTAATATTGATATTTTAATGGTGTGGAGTATGTAACTCCTACCTGATGGTACGTTAAAGATATTTATTTGTATACGGCTAATGAAAACCAATCCATCAATCAAAACATTTGTAGAACGCGCTACTCACCCGTGCGGGTCTCATGGCGCTAGAGGGGAGGGGGAAGAGGAAGCAGCTACTGATCGAACAGCCAGGTCTTGAGAAGTCTCCTAAAGGTCAGCAGGTCCTGGGTCTGTCGCATGTGGGTGGGGAGGGTGTTTCATGTCTTGGCAGAGAGGTGGGAGATTGATCTGCCGACCGGTGTTCATTTGTCGGATGTGCGGGATGGTGGCGAGGGCGAGGTCAGCGGAGTGAAGCTGGCGGTTCGTGTTGTAGAGGGTGAGTCATTCTTTGAGGTATGCTGGTCCGGTGTTGTGGAGTGCTTTGTGTACGTGGGTGAGGAGCTTGAAGGTAATCCTCTAGTTGACTGGAAGCCAGTGCAGGTCTCTCAGGGGGGCGATGATGTGGTTGTGGCAGGGGATTCCGTGGATGAGGCGTGCGGAGGCGTTTTGGATGCGTTGAAGTCTTTTCTGGAGTTTGCCCGTGGTTCCTGCATAGAGGGCGTTTCCGTAGTCCAGCCTGCTGCTGATGAGGGCTTGGGTGACTGTCTTTCTAGTTTCTGTGGGGATCCATCTGTAGATCTGGCGGAGCTTACCCGAGGGTGTTGAAGGAGGAGGAGGATACGGCGTTGACTTGCTGGGTCATTGAGAGCGATGAGTCCAGGATGAACCCCATGTTGCATGCGTGGTTGGTGGGTGTGGGTGCAGTTCCCAGGGCGGTTGGCCACCAAGAGTCGTCCCATGCAGATGGGGTGAAGCCGAGGATGAGGACCTCCGTCTTGTCAGAGTTCAGTTTCAGGTGGCTGGTCTTAATCCATTCTGCGACGGCCTTCATTCCCTCGTGGAGGTTGGATTTGGTGGTGGCCGGGTTCTTGGTGAGAGAGAGGATCAGCTGGGTGTCGTTGGCGTACGAGATGATGTTGAGGTGGTGCGCTCGGACGATGTTTGCGAGAGGTGCCATGTAGATGATGAAATGGGTCAGACTGAGGGAGGATCCTTGGGGTACGCCGCAGGTGATCATGGTGGCTTCCGATTGGAATGGGGGAGGCGGACTCTCTGGGTTCTGCCGGAGAGGAAGGAGGTGAGCCAGATCAGGGTTTTGCCGTGTATCCCTGCGTCGTGGAGATGTGTGCACAGGGTGTGGTGGCAGACGGTGTCGAAGGCGGCCGAGAGGTCCAGGAGGATGAGGGCCACGGTTTTGCCGTTGTCCAGCATGGCCCTTATGTCGTTGGTGGCGGCAATGAGGGCAGTTTCGGTGCTGTGATTGCTTCGGATGCCGGATTGGGAGGAGTCCAGGATGTTGTTCTCTTCAAGGAAGTGGGTCAGTTGTCTGTTGGCGGTCTTCTCAATGACTTTCGCCGGGAACGAGAGCAGGGAGATGGGTCAAAAGTTCTTGAGGTCCTTTGGGTCCGCCTTGGGTTTCTTGAGGAAGGTAGCGGTCTTGAAGGAGCTGTTGATGATCTTCCGGAGGTGGGGTGCAATGATGGAGTTTGCTTTGTTGAAGATGTAGTGGGGGCAGGGGTCGGAAGGTGAGCCAGAGTGGATGGCGTTCGTGATTTTGATGGCGTCTTCGTCGTTGACGTTGTTCCAGGAGAGCAGGAGGTCGGTGTGTTTGGTGGGCGTTGACTCAGGGGGTGCCGGCGTCTGTCGTCGGTGTCTGGGTGTCGAAGCTGTTGTGGATGTCTGCGATCTTGCGGTGGAAGAAGGTGGCTAGGGAGTCGCAGAGCTCTTGGGACGGTGGAATGTCATTGGAGCTGGAGCTGGGGGTGGCGAGTTCTTTCACGATGTTGAAGAGCTCTTTGCTGTTGTGTGTGTTACAACTATTAAAAGCACATACAAAGAAGGTGAAATCTCAAGTCAGTAAAAATGCACTTGTAGATACAAACATCACAATTGGCTTTAAACAGACGTTTTGTTAGAGTGAAAATGCTGATACAAGAACCCAAGTTGGCAGCTATAAAGTGTAGGTGCAAGGAATTATAGCAGAGAAATAAGCATCTTTAAAAAGCCGTCCAACAATGTCACTTAACACACAGAGCACTGTCACATTGAAAGGGCATATACAAAAAAATTGCTAAAGCAATAAAAGATAACAACAAGATGTTAAATTGTGAGTGTCATCCGACAATGTTGCGTAGCACTTGGATCTCTGTCACATGGTGAGACACACACACAAGGAATCAAAAAGATTCACAATATTGGAGACCTCAACTAACGGTAAAAAAACACTCACAGAGAAAGCGTTGCTAAAAGCTGGACCAACATTTCATCACAAAAAGTGTTTATGTTCAACTACATGTTATTGCCCCAAAAACAGATGGGTCTTTATAACTTTTTCAAACTCTTTCAGTGGGCTCTTTGTCATCCCTATTCTCTAGTCAACAAAAGTGTCAAGCCTGGATTTAACTTGCATACCCCATTAAATTACGGTTGTCAAAGGACACAAAATGGATGTAAGATCAGCAACATTTTGGAAGTGACCCAATTCTCGGCTTAGTTTTGGAACCATACTAGTGCCCAGCGGCGGTTCATTTATAGGGGCATGGGGGCATTGACCCTTTACAGCAAGCCCCCACACATGAGACATACTCATTATTTTATCCTAATTTACTTCTACCGTACTGTTGTTAATTGTTTTCCAAATAGGGGCAGGGCTACAGCAGTCTTTGTCCTGGATTGATTGTGACAACCAGGAGCAGGTAATGGAGCTCTGTATGCAGTTTAGCCATTGTTTTTGCTCTGGCCAGCATGACATGTGCAGTTTAGGCTTCAGAAATAATGCTATCAGGGGGTTTAAGCAGAAGAAACACAGCCCTATCAGTCTCTGATGGAGTTCTGTGTTTGCCTGACCTAGCCAATCCTGGCCCTGCTTTCATGCTGTTTACTAATGTAAGCAGCATGAAAGCAGTGCTTGCATTGGCTGGGATGTATTGGGCTTTCTGTGGGACCAGCATACACATGTTTAGAGGCAGGATGCACGTTGCAGGAGAAAGTGACCTCGGATGTACTGATTTGCAGTTGCAAGCTGAGGGTGTAGTGAATCCATATGTTCAGGTAAGATTATGATTATTTTTGCCAGTATAACAGTTGGTTAAATATTTTATAAATAGAATGTGCCCCAATCACCTCTGCAGTGAAGAATTCAAATTGTAATGCAGAGGTGATCGGAGCACATTCTAGTTATAAAACATTTACTATCCGTTATAAGCATTTTTAACATTTACATACGTACCCCACCACTTACAAAAGTCACCAGTCGCCACTGACAGTGTCTGACTTTCCTCTCAATGTTTAATATCTTGTCATAATGCTTTCGCCCCAATAAGTATTTGTATTTCCATATTTCAAACTTCGATATCAGCAGTGTCTTAGCAGTAACAAGTTAACTACATTACAATATCGTTATCTTGAAAAAACCCTAGCAGACATCAGCTTTACACAGTGGTAGCTTTATGGATCGCTGGCAGAATATTGGAAACAGAAATGTTGTGTGGACAGAATATTGTGTCAAAAATAACAAGGTCCAAAATATCGAAAAGGTAAGTGGAAATAGGTAAGTATAGATCAAGTCCGCCCGCCATAGCCCCGGGAAATGGGACCGCCCGCAATGCATGCAGCGGTCCCGCAGATACAATTAGGATGCGCCCGCCACAGTGGCGGGCGCATCCCGCATTGTTAACATTGTGGCGGGTGGTGCAGAAAGCACCCACAATGCCAAGAAGGCATGTCGTGCACTTCCATGCACAACATGGCAGGCACCGCGCGAGGCATGTCTTGCCTCCACACAAAGGGCTTCAAGCCCCCTTGAGTTAGTCTGGAGCCAGGATAGGGAAAGATGACTGGGGACCTTAAAAGGGAACCTCTAGAAGTTTATCCCACCTTCAAAGGCACAACTGGGTATACATACTGCACTGCAGACACCACCACTTCACTACACTTCTGGACCTGTGGATACTCTGCCAGGAAGAAGGACTGCTGTGCTGCTGAAGAACTGTCGCTCTGCTGGACTGCACTCTGCTAGACTACTGCCTTGCTGTGCTGCTGCTTTGCTGTTCTGACCTGCTACCTGCCACCCTCCTGTTTGGGTGAGAAGGACTGGACCAACTTCTCTTGAACCCAGAACCTCAGATTGATTCCAAGGGCTAGTTTGTTGGCCTCCTGACTTGAGCCTCAGGGACAGAGGCTCCAACAACCTTACACCTGCACCTGGACTCTGCCATCTGTGAGTCTACCCAGCCAAGTGGTGCCACCCCAGTCCTAGATCCTTGGAAGTGGGTGTAATGTACTTTGCCAGCCTTTGTGGATCCAGATGGAACCAACGCATTTCCTCTGCTGCGCAGTGCAATCCAGAGCAGACCAATGCATCTCTGCTGCTACGTAGATTGGACTCATCGCAAAGACCAGCATCGCAGCCACAGCCAGTATCGCATTTGAAACCGCTACTGCGTGATGCATCCTCAGTGCAGGCCCTGGCATCTCTCATTAATGGCAACCTCGATGACGGACTGCCTAATGCAGCCTCGGAGCGCCTCGGAACTGAGACAACGCCCCAACTGTGTTACTCTTTGCTTCACATCACAAGCCCTAATCGGTGGGATCTTAAATAACGACGCAACAGGACCTCGCACTGTAGCCTCACCACATCTCAGAACCGAAGCATCACTTTGGCTGCGCAATGTGTTTTCAACATGGATCCTCGCAACGCTCTCCAAACCAAGATTGAAGGTACTTTGTTCAGAGGGCCTAACTGGGTCCCTGTAGCAGGATCTCACTCCACCGTGGTCGGCCTGAACTTGGGACTGTGTTCCGGTCTGGCATGGCCAGATATCCAAAGTTGCTGCTTTATGTTTTTTTGCGCTATTTTTACTAAAATCTTTTAATTTGAATATCTCCAGTTCTACTGATTGGAATTTTGTGTTTTTTGGTCTTGTTTTATTTATTACAAATGACTCTATTGTTTTAACACTGTTTAACTCTGTCCTTTTGTGGTGTGTTTTTACTGTGTTACTGTTTGAAGTGTTGAACTCTGTTTAACTCTGTCCTTTTGTGGTGTGTTTTTACTATGTTACTTTTTAAAGATTTGCACAAATACTTTACACTTTGCCTCTGAGTTAAGCCTGACTGCTCCGTGCCAGGATACCAATGGTTGAGCACAGGTTAATTTGGGGTTAGCTTGGGACTTCACCCTGGGAAGAATTGTGGTTGCTGCTTTAGAAGGGTTTAACCCCCTCAACCAGTAACCCAGTTTCTTACAGTATACATCACAAAAGTGATGAAAACCTGAGCAAAATGTTTTTTGTTTTATTTATTTTCCAGTGCAAAATTTGTTTTGTGCTGGACTGTTGTCTAAAAGTAACAAAAACCAATGCTGTTTTGTATCTCTGCAGCAGAGGGGATGTTACATGGGTGGTACATGAGCGTTCCCGTGCTACCACCCACATTTTGTGATGCAAAACCCTATCAACTAACAATAGTAGAGAGGGTTTTGTACCAAAAAATAATCCCACATTAAAGCAGGAATTAAAAGGACAAATACTTGTATTTCTCCTTTCTTTTCTCTCTTTTGTCTGTCTGTCTGTCATACTCTTGATCAAGAAAAATAAGTTCTGGTTCCCAGAAATGCGTGTTGGTGCCCACCACTTGCAAAACGTAAGCACGGATTGTGGGTACTGGTTTGTGAGGAATGCAAAGACCAGATTAAAATCCGAAACTTGAGCAATTAACAGTACATGAGTGCAAATTAGTTCCAGCATTGAAAGACACTGGACATGTGCCTGTCTGCTCTTGTGTCTTCCAGAGGCATGATCAAACAAGTTGGCAGTGCGAGGATATCTCCGGAGAGTGGTACTGATGACGACCACTTGCCAATTTCCAAAGCAGATACTCAGTGAGCATCCTCACTAGGGATAATGATCTCATGTAATTAACAATTAGTGATTTTGCGGAGGACACTTTTCGAAGATAATAGGACGATGTATCCATCATTTATTGCTTCAGGCACTTCCAGCACTTAAGTAGCAGCGTCACAGCCCGTGGAGTGGGCTGCTCCCGATGGAAAAACAAATTATGCATGAGATGCCTCACTTTCTTCTGGGAGAGGGATGGGTGGGAGGCTGGGCTCGGGTTATTGTCCATCGGGGACATGGCTGCATTAGAAGTGTCAGACAGTCTGGAGAGCGGTGAAGAACAGGCTTGTGGTCAGTTAATACATGGACACGGTGCGATGCGTCCACTCAACGGAGGTACTCCGTCCCTGCCGGCTGCCATGCTACATTTGAGCTGTGGCACCTTAGCTGAAAGAGAGACATTAACACATTACTCACCCTAACGTATCATAATCCTGCACAATATAATTTTATCCCAAAAAATAATACACCACCAGTTGGTTCTCCAACACAGGCAGCGATATCACATTGAACTTGTTTTTTTCACAATCTAAAACAAACCATTGTATCTCTTTATATAACCATGCACCCTACCATTTAATATTCAATTTATTTTTTGTAAAACCTGTTTATCGGATTTTAGAATTGTGCATGTCATGCAATAATCATACTTAATTGCTGCGGCATTACAATTGACGTCAACATTTCTGTGTTACATAGTAGCGTGTTGATTAATGGGGGGTAGCACCTCTACCGTCTCCGACGGAGATGCCGGGAAACCCCGTGGAAGATGCCGTTGGTGAGGTTGCCGTGGCACCCATACCCGTATGACAGTCACTAGTCCATTGTTCCCTGTAGAGGGTAATGCTTAATAGTAATCCAGGTTCTGAACTGAACTGGGGACTCAATTTAAATCGACATTTTACTATAATGGTTTAAAATACTGCAATAACATATCAGAAGAAGGCAAATTCATCAGAAAAAACTGTTTAATATTTGACCTCAAGGATGATGTGATTTCTTATTTGCCCAAATGTGTATCTATACATTAAAATCTGCATGAATGCGGCCTTTGACGCAACTAGTCCTCTTCTTGTAGCCGACCACAGGGGCCACAAATTGCGACCTACCTACATAACATTCATTAAAAAGGTCATTTTTCTGTGTTCTTTGGATAGTCAGTTTGTGATGAGGAATCCTTAATGACAGGTCTCATCGCAAATTGCATCCGTGTTTGCACACAAGTTTGTGTGCAGTTTGCACATCCTGGTTTCCAAAACATGGACTAGTACATCGAGCCCATATAGGCATATATATGACCTTTCTCTTTTATCTGACGCATTTTTACAGCTGTCCACTGACTTGTCTAGTATCATTGGAGCAAACATATATATTATATAGAAATTCTTACAGCCAGCAATGAATATTACCTAGTTTAGATGACTGGGTACGGAAGTACGAACATGTTTTATATGATGATTTATTTTTATTTTTATTTATTGTGCTTCCTTACACCTTTTCTCTTCTTCATGTATCTGGACATATTTTGTACATTCAGCATGTAACTTTGGAGTAGTTTCTGCAGTATTTTAATTTCTTTTTTGTGGAGTTTTATATAGCGCAAACTAGACCCAAAGGTATCGGGTATCAGAGCGCTTTACATGAGCACCAGTTATGTTACAGATGGATACATTCATTTTTGTTAGGCACGGGGAGATTAAGTGATTTGCCCAGAATCACAAAATGTTTAGTCCCTGCCGAGACTTGAACCCGGTTCCCCAGCTCCGAGGTCAACCGCCCTAGCTAGTATTAAATAACTTTCACTCGTGAGTAGCAATCTAAATGTCCCTGTCCCTTCATGCTGCCCGCTATTATTTCTATGGGTGACTTAGGTTTTTGTTATAGAAGTTGCATTACTACTGAAGAACGATACTCCACCGCTGTTCGGACCAGAGGCTCCTCCTGGCGTTTTCACGATGTCCCCGAACCTTTATCTCAATTTTTAAGACTGACTTTGAGTGGCACCAAATTTAAAGTTATGCAGTTCCTAACTGGGCAAGGGGAGTAAGGTCAGCTACGTGGTGGACTGTCCTCACTTAATAGCGGTAGGAAGGAGATTCATCCTTTTGGAATTAGGGCCCTCACACACCCAGCCAGCTGGGTGTTAGCCTTCATCATAGGGCTTGCTCCTCGTCAGATCGGCGCTGCAATACCTGACGGGCTCCCTATGAGGGGCTCTTTGGTGGAGATCTTTTTTTCCATTGCTGCCCAAGCAAAGCCTGTCTGCTAAGATTGGCGCTCGAGGCTATCTCCCTCTGTACCCTTTGGTATCCGGCCCTGGCTGATGACTGTATTTATAAATATAATTCAAAGCGTGCAGCAGTGCTGCCTACAAGGGTCGAGCACTTCCAGCCCACCTAGTAAAGACCATATATCCCAGTTACTGCTGAAGCCATAAATGGAAGTGAGAGCAACCACCAATGTGTGTTTGTGAGTCTGCAGTGTCAGTGTAATCCCTCTTCCCCATTTCTCTGTTCTCCGTACAACTTGAATGACTGAGATGCACACTGTCCCAACAGAGCAACTCTCATGGATTTGTCCATGGATGTTGCATGTAGTCATGGCAACCACAGCACCGGTCAGTAGCCAGGTGAGCCTACTGTGTCCAGAAACAATAAACCTGTTATCTTGGCTGTCTGGAATGCAGTACTGGAATACACATCTGAACCCCAGAGAGGGAATGAGCCCCTAAAGTCAACCATATCTTGAAGGTCTGGTGGCAAGACTTTGAGCAGTGTATTAAATCTGATTTCCAAGGGCTGGGAAAGTAAGCATGTGCGACTTCACATTTTAAAGAACCTCATCCTGAGACGTTCTGTGTTGACATGCCCTGGTTCCAAGATGTGTGTAGCAAACTCTTGAAAACCTAATGTTTCTTCACCAGAGACAGAGGAGAGCTGATATACGCCTCTCTATAGGTTCAGCTGAAACAACCCACAGGGATGGTGACTGTGTGGAACCAAGCAAACACAAGATGATGGACGGAGTGCTGAAACTTTTCAGACACTCACCCCCAGTCACAGATCTGGGTTGAATCCATCATCGTTCTTTAGCTCACTTCGCCACCCCAGTTCAGACCCAGCCACATGCAATCAGTCTTGATCCTATTCCTCTTGGGAGCGGTCCGGCCTGAACTGCCAAGCCAGGTCTTCCCTAGACCGGAAACAAGCACCCTGGGAACAGTGTCGGGGTAACACCCCTCATCAGCCAGGCTAGCTTGAATCCAGTGGCAAAGTGAGCAAGGGACCCACGTCTGGGCATACCCTGCCAACTTAGGGCGAACAAAGTAAACACAAGGAGATGATGGATGGAGTGCTGAAACTTTTCTGATAATCACACCAGTCACAGATTTTGGGTTGAATCCATCATCGTTCTTTAGCTCACTTCGCCAAACCTGTTCAGACCCAGCCATATGCAAATCAGTCTTGACCCTGTTCCTCATGGGAACAGTCGAGCCCAAACTGCCAAGCCAGCTAGCAAAAGTGGAAAGTCGACTACAACATTTGATGGACTTCCTTAAAAACAAAGCTTGGGGCATATACCACACTGACTAGCATTAGACTGTAACCGGGTTTCGAACATAATGATAGCTTTTGTGCACGCCAGGATCCAACCAGTGCCAGATTAAACCCTATGGAGGCCCTAGCAGTCGAAATTCCGCCCCCCCTCACAAATTATCTCTTAATACCCAATGGACTGGGATGGTTTTACAAACTGACAGCTGCCAGAAGATGAGCTTTTAAGAGACTGTTATGTGAATCTGGTTTCTCTGGTTGATGTACTTTAAGTTGTTAATGGGTACATTACATTAATACAGTATTTTCTCTATAGTCTTTAATGTAAAGTTTTTTTCTATCTTTTGTAAACAATATTTGAGAAAGCTGGACGGAAATTTTCTTTCAAGATGAAATCAATATCAATTTGATCTGTTGTTGTGGGGCCCCTAAAAGGAGTGGGGCCCATAGGTCAGTGCCCGCTTTGCCTGTTTGGTAAAATGGAACTGGATACAACTTTAGTCTGCACGTTATTCTTCCATGTTCCTTACTTTTAGTCCATCAACTGAGATATTTAGGAAAGTATGTAAAACACTTTGGCTTACCAGCAGAATATTGAGGTATAAATATGGCGCTGCCAAAATATCGTAACTAGGATTAAAAGACAATCAAAACCCTGTGAAGGTAAGTGCCCAAAAGGAAGTTAACTACAGATGTACTCTACGTACCTCCACATATATGCATCTTGGCATTATGTAAATCTAATATAATGGGGAGAGGAGTTCGCCTAACGGCTAGGGCGGTCAACCTTAGAGCTGGGGAACTAGGTTCGAGTCTCGGCAAGGACGCGCAACATCCTGTGATTCTGGGCAAATCACTTAATCTCCCCGTGCCTAACAAAAATGAATGTGTCCTCCTGTAAGGCAATTGGTGCTCGTGTAAAGCGCTCTGATACCTTCGGGTCAAGTTCGCTCTATATAAAACTACGTAAAAAATATTCTGGCTGTGAATCTTTGGTAGGAGGGTAGGTTTATGCTCGATATTCTGACGTGGTAACCTGGAGGAAGTGCTACTGGACTATCTGCAGCTAAAATGTGTCATTATAAGTCAGGTGCATGAGCAGAATAACTGTGGTAAATAAAAGATACATTGAGAACTCGACAAGAAAGATCAAATTCTAGGTTTGGAAGGACACGGAGGGGAAAACAGACTTTCACAGGATTCTTCTTCTCTTCATAGAGAAGTCTTGTCTTCCCAGCGTTATCTTCTCCCCAAGGACAATAATGTAAGCACTTGGATGGCATGTGGGATGTGCACCTAGGCGCGCAACACCCATTGGACTCAAAGGGCTTCACCACCCCCCGTCGTGTGTGGCAGCCCGGGAGGAGACAGCTTCCCGTGCACCCACACAGCCGCACCCGAGCACTTCACAGGTCTTTAAAAGACCATTTGCATGTTAATGAGGCCTCGCTGTTGTTTCACCCCTTCTAAGAGCCCCTGCAGCTCAACTCTGCCTATTGCTTAAAGATTCAGCACCGCCCCCCGAAATCAGCTCCACTCTGCCTATTTCTTAACGATTCAGCCCCCCCCCCCACATTTTTTCTTAGCCCCCCCCCCCCCGAAATTTGGCTCTAGTTGCGCCTCTGTGTGCACCCATCACATGTAAACGATTCCAGGATCCGCAGGATGATAGACTGTTTTCTTAATGGATCATTACAACGCCATATGCATTAAACATGAATGTACACAAAGGAGATTTTAGCACTTGGGAGGTGGATGAGACAGAGTGGTGCAAATTGTATTTCGAGAAAGCTGTTCCCGAATCTTAGCATTTCCCGTGCATCACTTTCGCATCCCAGTTTATAATCCTTTGATCTCACAAGAGGCGCTATCTCGGCCATAAGTGGATAAAGAGAAATAACTGGGGTACAATGTTTGCACAATGCTCTTTTCTCCCCCAGGAGTGTCCAGAGGACGTCTGAAGAAGGCGCCACACACACACTCCTCCAAGGTCTCGTAGCAAATGCATCCACTGTAAGAATCGTGAGGCATATGTACAAGTCCCTTGCGTCGCCGGTGCGTCACTTTTAGGGGAGAAGTGACGTAACAGCGGCTCAAGGGGCTTGTAAATAAGCCCCAGTGTTTGATACAATGGTGTTCGGTTTGAATACCTTCAGGGCCACTCAGCTTTTCATCCTTCTGAAGACGATAAAAACAGCTCCATTGAACTGAGTAACAATAAACATTTGTTTTTCAGGGCCAAGACACGCGTTAGAATGAGTGCTTTACAAATACACATTTTTCTTAAAGGCATGTTTCAGCGTCTTTGTGATATCAAAGTGGCTGAGTTGTAAACCACTGTTTATTAAGTGGGTGCAGCAGGAGTATTAATAATTCGAAACAAATAAATCTCTAGAGACAACAGAACAATGACTTCTCGGGGCAGAAGCGCAACTAGAAAGTATTTTGGGGGGGGGGGGGGGCTAATTCTTCCAGAAATAGGCAGAGTGGAGCTGCAGGGTCTCTAAGAAGGGGTGAAAAACAACAAAGTCTCATTAACAAGTAAATGGTTGGTCTTTGAAGTACTCGATGCAGCTGTGTGTGTGCCCGGGAAGCTGTCTCAGCCCGGGCTGCCACACACATGGGGGTGAGGGGGACAACATTGGGTCTGAAGCCATTTGAGCCCAATGGGCGTTGCACGCCTGTCTCAGGGCCATCTACAAGTACTAAGCACAACACAAACATGTACATTGGACTCTGATGCGGAAGTCATGTCTGCAGCGTGTAAGAGAGGACATAGTTTACAACTGTCACAGCAGACCACCATCTGCAGGTAGACACTTACAAGATAAACTACTAAGAAACATTGTTCTGCACTCCTGGAACCTGTGCAGTGACACCTTCCCAACAGCACACCTGCAAATCTTTTATGAGGTCCTACTCAGGTGCATAAGGGGGTCTTCTACATGTGGAGCTGTACATGGTGTACACTCGAACAAGTGAACATGCCTTTACGTGTGTACATTTTTTTTCCCTTTTTAGGTCTCGCCTGACCCAGCGCATGCGCTAGTCTGGCGAGACTTATTGAGAGGGCTCCAAAAAGTGCTACAAGGCCAGCCTAGAGCTACAGTGCATGTGCGCGGGCGCGCGCGCCGCGCTTGGCCGTGATTACTTTCACTTTCGCAGCCGCACGTCCGCTTTGATGTTTGATCCCGGTCCCTTTCGCGGCCGCACGGCCGCTTGGCTTAGCCAATAGGTCTCGCTTTTGGGACCTTATAAGTATTTAGTTATGCAACTGTTGCATGGCTAAACACGTATAAGGTCCCAAAGGCGAGACCTATTGGCTATGCCAATGCTTGTTGTCTCTTGGAGGCAATTTCTTTCCATGTGGAGAAACCTGAATTGCCTGCTCAGACCCCCACAAATGTTTAGAGCGCCCGCCACTTGAAAGACATTTATTCCTGCCTCGGCAGGAGTGTAGCTCCAGCAGCGCCCAGTGTGGGAATGGGTTGGGTGTGCACAAACCTTGGGGGTAAAGCTGCCCTGGACCGAACCCACACATTCTTACATCTTCCTCACTCCAAACGAGGCCCTGCGCCCCTGCATGTGGTCTGCCATTGACACTATGGGTGGTTGTAGGCGCGGGATAAAGCGCGCGCCCTCCGTGCACGAGAGGTGCGTGTAAGAATACAATGGTATCTTCAGCAGGACCAGTGCAGTTACAGGAATACATATCACTGACTGATGTCAGCCTTCTCTGCGGGGCAAAACAATCAAACCTAAGCTTGCCATCTAAACAGGTGAGCACAACCACCTAGCGCAGGCGATGAACATTCTGAAAAACATCAGGGGGGATATTATCAAGAAGTGGCGATAATTATCGCTAACCGCCGTGACTTTTCTTATCGCCATCTACCGCGGGAAATTATCGCTGTGTTGGCGCCGTATTAACAACATGCCACTAACAGGCGATAGTTTCTCTTACCGGCTGAAATGTCCGGCGATAAAATTAGCGGGACGGTGATAAAAATCCTTGCGCTAACGTTAAAAAAGTGGTGATAAGCCCAATTAGCGATAAAAAAACGCACGTGAGGCAGCCCAACATGAGTGATTTTTCCCTCTAACTTAAAAAATAGCCTAACAGTCCACCTCCCATAAAAAAGATGCACCCCAAAAAAGTTTAATGCAGATTGGAGATTGGAGCAGCCAGGGCCAAGTGCAGCACACATCAACAACCCCCTCAAGCCACCCAACATCTAGGATGACGTGGATGCCCTGCTGGACCTGTGTCTTGAGCCTGGATGCCTCCCTGGACCTGCGTCTGGAACCTGGATGCCCCGCTGGACCTGCGTCTGGAGCCTGGATGCCTCGCAGGACCTGCGTCTTGAGCCTGGATGCCACCCTGGGCCTGCGTCTGGAGCCTGAATGCCCCGCTGGACCTGCGTCTGGAGCCTGGATGCCTCGCAGGACCTGCGTCTTGAGCCTGGATGCCACCCTGGGCGTGCGTCTGGAGCCTGAATGCCCCGCTGGACCTGCGTCTGGAGCCTGGATGCCTCGCTGGACCTGCATCTTGAGCCTGGATGCCTCGCTGGACATGCGTCTGGAGCCTGGAGTGGGATGTGGGATGTGGAGGAGCTGTTGAGTCGATGAGCCGTGGCGGGAGACATTGATGCATGACGATCACCAGTACCCGGTGGTGAAGTCTGGCAGGTCGCATGGTGCCACATTGCTGACTAGTGTGAGAAGACCGCCTTGAGACCTTTGCAGCAGTTAATGGTAGAGGCGCTCCTGCGCACCAACATAGTGAGGTCCGCATCACATACTACAATACACCACTACACTGCATCACAGGCCGGATGATGTTGGGCTGGCCGTACGCTGTATAGGCTGAGGCCCCTGTGCTACAATGAACTTGTGTGGTGTGAGCGCTGCACCTTCACGGCTAAGGGGACCCTGATGCATCAACTGCATCGGGAGGTCCACCAGCGTACTAGGCGGCAACTGCTGTACCCAGCCGAGGGAAATCACACCTGGCTGAGGCTCCTGCACAGATTTGAATAGAGTGCATTGGATTGCGCCATGGTGTCAATGTCCAGGTAAGGAGAAGGTGGGATGCGTAGAGAAAGAGGGCCAGGGGGTGAGTCGCTCATGCCTAACACATGTAGATGACACCCCCAGTGGCGGCTCTTCGGCTATGGCGGAAGAGCGTTGCCCCACCGCCTCAAGCAGTGCAGAAGAGGAACAATCATCACATGATGGTAACTCAATCAATAAATCAATCAGGGGAATAGTAAGCGTGCTACTCACCTGTGAGGGTATCAAGGCGCTGAGGGGGGGGCAGAACTGTTAGCCAAAGAGCCAGGTCTTGAGGGTCTTTCTGAAGGTGTTCAGGGAGGGGGCGCATCTGATGTCTGCCGGCAGCTGGTTCCAGGTCTTGGATGCAATGTGGGAGAAGGACCTGCCACCTGCTCTGGCTCTGTGGATGCACGGGGTTTCGGCCAGTGCGAGTCTGGATGATCGGATGCCTCTTTTGGGTACGTGGAAGTTGATTCTGTTGTTGAGGCATTTGGATCCATTTTTGTGTAGGCCTTTGTCGGCGTGAGTGAGGATTTTGAAGGTGACTCTTTTCTCCACGGGGAGCTAGTGGAGTCTACGTAGGTGTTGGCTGATGTGTTCGTGCCGGGGGATGCCGAGGATGAGTCTGGCGGTGGTGTTCTGTAATGTCTGGAGTTTGCGGAGTAGGCACTTGTAAATGCCGGCGTAGTATGCGTTTCATTAGTCCAGTGTGCTGGTGATGAGTGCATGGGTGACTGTCTTCCTTGACTCCAGGGGGATTCATTTGAAGGTCTTGTGGAGGATGCGGAGGGTGTTGAAGCAGCTGGAGGTGACGGTGTAGATCTGTCGATTCATGGTGAGGGATGAGTCGAGTACGATGCAGAGGTTTTTGGCGTGGTCCGAGGGGGTAGGTGGGCTTCCGAGGGCGGCGGACACCAGTTGTTGTCCCATGCTGAAGGGGTGGTCCCAGGGACGAGGACAACTGTCTTCTCGGCAGTGAGCTACAGGCAGCTGTTGGTCATCCAGACTTCGACGTCATGCATTCCTTTCTGGAAATTGAATCTGGCGGTGGTGGGGTCTCTGGTGAGGGAGAGGATGAGCTGGGTGTCAGTGTAGGATACAATGTTGAGGCCGTGTTGTCGGATGATGGCGGAGAGGGGGGCCATGTAGATGCTGGATAGGGTTGGGCTCAGAGATGACGTCTGTGGGACTCTGTAGGTGATTTACGTGGGATCGCAGAAGAAGGGGGCAGTCTGATCCTTTGGCTTCTTCCGGTGAGGAATGATCGGATCCAGTCTAGGGTTGTTCCTTGTATGCCAGTGTCGTGTCATCTGGCCACTAGTGTGCGGTGGGAGACGGTGTCGAAGGCCGCTGAAGGGTTGAGCAGGATGAGGGCTGCGGAGTGGCCTTGGTCCAGGAGGGTGCGGATGTCATCTGTGGTGGCGAGTAGAGCAATCTCGATGCTGTGGTAGATGTGAGGAGGGCAGGGGTCGATGGGGGACCCCGAATTGATGCCTTTCATGGTCGAGGCGGTGTATTCGGTTGTGACCGGTGTCCAGATGGAGATGGTGGGCTGGCTGGTGTGTCGGGGCATGGGGGGCGGGGGACGGCTGTGGCGTCTGGTGGATGGTCAGCGAAGTTGTTGTAGAGTTTTTTGATCTTGAGGTGGAAGTAGGTTCCACGCTTATCGCAGAAGTCTTGGGACGGGGTGATGTCTGTGACTTTGCTGCGTGGGTTGGTGAATTCATGAATGACCTTGAAGAGTTGCTTGTAGTTAGTGGAGTTGTTGAGGATTTGGTTGTGGTAGTCCATCATGACGTCCTTGTAGGTGGTGTAGATTTCGGATGTCTTGGTGTTTCTCCAGTTCTTCTCCAGGCATCTGCAGGTGCATCTTGCTTCTTGGAGATCGGTGGTGAACGAGGCGGCTTTCGTGGGGCTCTGTTTGTCGGACTTGCATAGCGGGGCGAGCTTGTATGCGCAGTTGGAGATCCATGTGTGGAGTTCTCTGGCTGCGACTCTGGCGTCGGATGTGTTAGAGGCCGGGGTGGTGGTTAAGGTCTGGCGGCAGTCTAGGCAGGAGAACTGGCCGTGGGTCGTGTTTGGCGAGGCCTGTTGTCAGTCTCTGAGTTTTCCATGGTTGAGTGCGTGGAGGGTGGCTGAGCTGTAGCAGTGGCTGGCTCGAGATCCAGGGTTCCTTGCGCTGGTCGCAGTCAGGTCGCGGACGGACACAGAGGGGCTTAGCTTAGGTGTGCCTTCTGCGCGCCAGCGGCGCATGTCTGCTGCGCAACCACACAGCGTCCGCCATTTAGGACGGGGGAGGAACGATCAGCTGGGAGTCGCCAATGGGCAAGGACAAGGGTGCGGGGCCACAGGGGCAGCAGGAAGCTGGAAGTGCGGGCTCCAAGAAGCCAAAAAAACAGACCACAAGTTTAAAACAAGGGATAACTAACTGATGTAATCATGCTATGTATCCTAAGGGGGTGGGAGGGTGGGCAGGACGGCTCCAAACACAGAGCAGGGCATGGGCGGATTGGCATGCCCACTCAAGTGTGCAATGGCTGTTTGGTCGGCCCACTCAGGCCGTCCAAAGCAGTCATGAGCACTTCCCTGTTCGCAATGCAGACTGCATTACAGCCTGCATGGAGAACATGGCCACCCCTCTGGCCCCTGGCTGCATGACTTGTCCCGTTGCCGATTACCAATCCCACTGCTGCATAACAGCGTTGTGATTGACTCAGGGGAGGGAGCCTGGCTGCCTACTTCCTTTTCCTGGAAGCAGACGCAGGAGAGCAGGAGCTACAAAGACACAGGACACAGCTTCGAGGTAAGACTTCCCTCAATAAATTTTTAACAACACATGCTCACACACACATCCCCGCGTCTACGCACCATCCAGTGTTATTTCCGGCGTTCACCACCTCCCAGCTGTCCAGCACACCCCGCACTTCTCAATGGTGGCCGCTGTGCGCCCATGCACAGTGGGCGTACCACTCGTGTGCCAAAGGCACATACATCGTTGCGAAGCATGCCATCACCTTGCATTCCATTCCAATGCATACTAATACTAGGCACATTGCAACAGTAGAATGGGTGTTGCATAGCGGAGACATAAAGATCACTGTTCCCACTTCAGAGAGTGCAACCCAAAACTAACCTTTGCACCACAAACCCAACCGTGAATCTGGAATTCCTTTTTTGAGCCCCAAATACACACGCAAAAATCACATTTGAGACAAATGCACACCCCATTTTTCATATTTTACCCCAACAAACACCCCATTTTTCATATTTTACCGTCTAAAACACCCCATTTTTCATATTTTACCCCAACAAACACCCCATTTTTCATATTTTACCCCAAAAAACACCAGATTTTTCCTATTTTACCAAAAAACACCTGAATTTTCATATTTTACCCCAAGAAAAACATACATTTTCAAATTTTACCCCCAAACCCTTACACACCTGAGAAACTTAAAAATTACCCCATTGCTGACCTCACAATGCGTTGTGATCAAATGCGATGTTAAGGCACCCGCGTTGTCGAAGTTGCGTTGTTAACAATGTACTGCCTGCGTTGTAATGGTCTTCTCCCGTGCCAAAGGCAACCCATAGGCTACAACGTTTGCGTCCGTCTGCCCCTGAACCTCGCTCAGCACCAAGGAGCATTCCTCTTGGACACTCCACCCCTACGATGCCAGAGCCCTCCTCGCCATCAACCCTGGACGCCACCTCGCCTGCCAGGACCAACCTCTGTTCCATGCCGGACAGCTCCTTCGCCATCACTGACAGCTGCAGTATCACCCGCAAGGAGCACCCCGACAGTCAAGGAGGAGGCATTGCCATCACCTACAGAGGCACACTCCGACTGACAATGCACTCTAATGTGCCAAGGGTGAGTATGGACCACGTCAACTCCCAGATCCGGACCAAGCCCAAGAAGATCCTCTGCGGCACCCTCATGTGGAGGCCCCCCAGGCCATGGCATCCCATTCTCAAATACCATTGTAGACCTCATTGCACCCCAGGGTCTCCCATCCACCGGCGACATCCAACTCAGTGAACTCAAGTTCCACCTGGACAACCCCAGTGACCAGAACACCACCCCTTCCTGGGGAGGGTCACCGACATCAGCCGCAAGCAGCAAGTCACCTCAACAGGCCACATAGCAGGACACACGGTCGAGCACGTCACCTCCGCCAGCGGGTACTTCAACTATAGCCACAACACCGGACTCTCCTGGACTGACCATCATTGGTAACGTCACATCTTCACCTTGTCCACCGGATGCCACCGCCATCAGTGCACCCCCTCGCAGCTGGATCAAGGCCAACGAAGAACATCTCTCCCACTCCCTCCACACCAACACTCCACCAATGCTTCCAAATGATGACACTGCAGCGCGCAACCACCACCGATGGATCTCCAAGAGCGCCGACATTTGGGCACCACTCATGAACAGCACTACGGGAGTACCTTCCGCCTGCCTCATGGCAGGCATGAGGGTGAGGCAGTGCCACAGGGATAGGCTGGCCCCATGCATTGCTGGAGTTGCGTCACGGTTGTGACACGACTGCAGCAATGCGTGACTTTAGCGCAGGCAGATACGTCATGATTCCTGACGTATCTTTCATTACTTGCGTCATGGAGCACTGTCCAGTGATTACAGCACATCCATGCTGTCACAAGAAGGCCATAGTGAGAAGTGTTGCAACGCTGTCTTGTTGCAGCGCAGCAACACTTTATATGAATGTGGCACAGGAATGCGCACTATCTTATTGATTGTTTGCATTCCTGCACAGTAGTTTTGTCGCAGGGCAGCGCTGCAACATTGCTTGCAGTGCTTGCCAGCGCCAAAACCTGCAGCGATATGGGCCCAAGTTTTATCAACATTTTTAAGACCAGCTATTTTCTGATCTTCAGTAACTGGCTCAAACTGCAGTCAGAGCCAGTTTTCGGCTCTTCGGAATTTCAAGGAGCCCCTTGATAATATGGAGTAGTGGTGTTTGCGTGCCATTTTGCACGGGAACACCTACTTTGTATGTCATTAGCGAGAAATTTCGCAAACATGCCTTGAGATAAAAAAAACGGGCCGCTATCGCCAAAAAACTTGCGCTAATGCCCGTTAGCTTCATCTTGCTAATAGGGTGATAAAAGTATCGCCGATTTAGCGGCAAAAAATTGCTGCTAAAGCGTCGATAGGCCATCGATAATATGCCCCCACGAGAGGTCAAAGAAGAGGCAGTGATCTTGCAGGGAAAAAACAGAAAAAGGCAGACAGTTTCTTGTGTTGAATACCCTCAGAAGGAATGCTGCTTTAGAGGCCAGGTGCATTGAGATAATATGTATTGCAAAGACAATAGGTCTGGCAATAGCAACCCTGCAATATTTGCATTCTTCTTTTTTTTTTATTAAATCATCTGCAACAGGCATTTCAAGTATAAAAGTAATAAAAGGTTAAAAATGCGGTAATCATCTGACCTACAAGTCCTGGCACTTTTCTGTTAAGGCTGATGTGCTCGTGGGAATCAGCAAAATGCTGCGACTGACAGTGAAGAGAGCCAATGGCTATAGAGGGTGGAAGTAACATGGGGATCATTCTTTTTGTTATTGGAGTCTTGGAAGGCACGAGCCCATGGAAGCTGAGCCTAAGCCACAAATAGCAAGCATTGGCATAGCCAATAGGTCTCGCCTTTGGGACCTTATAAGTGTTTAGCCATGCAACAGTTGCATAACTAAATACTTATAAGGTCCCAAAAGTATTGGCTATGCCAAGCGGCCGCGAAAGTGAAAGTGATCGCGATCAAACATCAAAGGGCCGTGCGGCCGCGAAAGTGAAAGTAATCGTGGTAAAGCGCGGCGCGCGCCCGCGCACATGCACTGTAGCTCTAGGCTGGCCTGGTAGCACTTTTTGGAGCCCTCTCAATAAGTCTCGCCAGACCAGCGCATGCGCTGGGTCAATCGAGACCTAAAAAGGCAGCATCAAGCAGCAGACAGTAATTCATCTGAAAAGCAAACATCTCAACCCCTCTCCTCCTTACAGAAAAGTTGGCTCAGCCGTGTTTGGCCTCCATGGGCGATAAAATAACCCTTGGATGTGGCGGACGTGGTAGCAGCCACTCAGCATTGCACAATTGTCTCCTTTCCCGGACCTTTAAAATGTTTCCTTAATGGGCGAGACTTGCAGTTTTACGCACATTTTTCATTAAAGATTAATGAACAGGAATGGCCCTACTGTGATATTTCAAGCACTGGAGTGGTGGAAGACACAGGCTGACATAATTAGTCCGTCGAGGAAGAAGACATTCTCGTGTATGAACATTTCCTCGAAACAATCACTGGGGCATCTCGGTTTTCGAGTGCCTTGATGTCACATGGGATTCTCTCTGCAGTCAGCGCCAACATAAGAGCTGGCGTAATATTCGCATAATGTTCTTTTTGCTTTCAAATGTGCTCAAAGGGTCTCGGAAGAAGGGATGTTCCACACCCCCCTGGCAGGTAGGAGTCTCCTCCCTGGTGGCACTAAATTGTATGGGCAATAAAAGGCCTCTTGGTAATATTCGAGTAAAGCTCTCTGCAGGGATGAGTCAATGTAGAAGGACAGCCTAGTGATAATGTGACGGATAGCATCATTTTTATATAATGTAATATGGCTGACGCGATATCCCTCACGTTTCTGACAGAGTAACATATCCTCCAAACTCAAAATCAGAACCAAACACACAATTTCCTGCAATAGTGCACTTACCTACAATGCAAACTTGTACATTGGCCTCACAACAATAAGCTGTGTTGATTGTGCTTAGCGGGTGGACTTTTTGATTGATTGTTTGCACGTATGACGCAATAGCCCACTTGGTGGACCCAGTGCTTTAAATGGAAAAAAATAAGTGCAGGTACTCATTAAATTGAGGTAGGGGCGTGGTAGTGGGCGGGGTTAGAGGTGGGGTGTAACATGTTGAACAAAAACACTTTTCTGTTGAGTATTCATTTTGTCCTTGATAGTTGTCTCAAACTTTTCATATGTGCAGAGAAGGGCATTTACACCACTTGCAGGACATACCAAAACATGTGAGAAATGTAGCAATATAAACCAAATGTGCTAACCTGTTACACACAATGAATGTCAGACACAACATGTTAATGTTTCCTTGTTTTGCACCGTTTGCATCTTCTTAATGTCATACTGTTTCTACTTAGTTGCATTTGGCGCAATTCTTTTATATTCAAGAGTGCACACGCACACACCCGAAACAAGTATTCCACGCATTTCTTTCCAAATACCTCCTGAGTGTCCCGATTCTCTTTCGCTCTGATTTCATTTCTCTCTCACACACAAACAAGCAGACAAACACTCTCTATCAGTCTTCACATCTCTAACCTCTCGATCCCTCCCCTCACTTCTCTCCCATTTGTATCTAACTCCGTCCCACTCTCTTTACCCCAATTGTATCCTATCATTCTCTACCATCACTCAGTCTATTTCTCCGTACCTCTCTTACTCTTTCCATAGCTGTCTCATTCGTTTACCCCTCTGTCTATCTTTTTCCCCTTTAAACTCTTGTCTGCTTTATCTATCTCTGCCCCTTCACTCTTCACCCTCTCTCCCCCCATTATCCGTCCTCTCTCCTCAGCAGAAGGCCCCACGGTCGGTAAGCTTTCAGTGGCAGACAGTGAGCACTGCTGGGTCGTGAACATGTGCAGAGTCCAGCAGGGTAGAGGTCAGGGGCAGAACAATACTGGCCTCTGATAGGAAGGTCAGTAGACTGCCTCTCACCTCACCTGGGCACGAGGGAGTCCACCTAGGTATCCCCACCACCTCATCCCCGCCCATCATGAACTCAATGTCACAGCAGGCGGGCGGGGTGGGGGTTGATTTGCAGGGGCAAGTGAGTCAGGGGAAAGACAGTCAGACCCCAGTGAGCGGCCAAGGGGTGAAAATGGCCCTTGTTACCTGGGTTCCTAAGTGGCCACCCCTGAGCAGGCTCAAACCACCCCACTCATTCAGTCTGCACACATCACTGTGCCTCAGGCAGAAAATGTCCCATACACTATCGAACAAGACGTCCCAGCATGGAGGCTCAGCAGGGGGCTGTTGAGGACAAGGATAGCTTTCATCTGGGTGCTGCAGCAGCAGGCCTCCAGCAGGTCGTTCAGGCCTCATCGTGCCGTTTGCCACAGCTGAATTACACAGACAGACGGCAAAACGGCAAACATGCTGCAAAAAAAACGGCACACTGCCGGCCCTCGGCACCGGCCCAGTGCCCACCTTATCAATTCGACCCTGAGTACCGGTGCTCTTCTTGGCAGAGAAGATGTGCCGGCACTCAGCTTGATAAAAATAAGAAGTGCCGGTACTCAGTACCGGTGAGTACTGGCCCATTTAAAGCACTGGGTGAACCACAATCCAAACGATACTCCTCGTCCCCTCCCCAAGCTACAGCCACGAAGATGGGGGCACATATCATAGGTCACCTAATGAGAGGTCTGCTTTCTCAGCCTCTCTCAGGGATGGTTGCCTCCAGCACAGAATCATCAGTAAGAAGATGGACCGCAAGAAAATGCGTCCCATCCTTGAGGCGGAAGGGACCACATCTAAGAGACCGAACACTTTTATCACATAAATGGATACATCATCATCACCTGCTCAAAGAGTACATGTACCTGTTGACCCATCAGAAATGTATTTAATAACCGGCTTAACACTGCAGGGATTACTTTACAGATAAAGCATTTGGCTTGGCCAGACAGAAAGAAAACAGAAATAAATAGTCTAAAAATCACAATTAAACTCTGCATATGAAACAGCAATTTATTGATTATATCAATGGGCATAGAGCAGAGCACTTCAACACCAATTTAACTTCCAACAGGGAACACAGTTGCAATTTCACAGTGTTTTAATTCGGGTAAAGGACTGTGGAATTAGGAATTAAGGCCTGTATCTACTAATGCATTTTCCCGTAGACACATCATTGGTACATCAAGTCCTAAATGTCCAATCTTACTGATACATAGATTTTATTTACTGCTTTAAGGGCCTCAGAAAAACAGCCATCAGAAGCAAGTAACTAGAACTCTGTCCCTTCAAAGGTTCCACTGAAGTTCCTTTTTAGGTCGAGCCTAGAGCAACGCATGCGTTGCTTGCTCGACTTTTTGTAAAGGGTAAAAAAAAAGTGCTACCTACCAGAGTTTTGCTGGCCTGAAGCTTGAGTGCACGTGCGTGTGCACGCGCGCAGCCACCATCTGTCTCCTCCGTCACGGGTCGTTAAGTTGCATTCTCCTCTGCCTCCGCCCGATCGCTTTAACTTTCACTTTCGTGGCTTGGCTTGTACTTTCCTTTTATGCAGTCTCGACTAGATTTTACACGTGTGATTTCATCACGACCTGTGCGTTTAATGCTAGTTTTGCTTTCCTGTCTTTTTACTGCTCTCAGATGTCCAGGCTTCACACATACCTCGCTTCTTTTTTCCATTTATTTATTTTAAATACTTATTTATAGGTCATGTGATTAGAACCTAGTCGGAGCACGAACCTTGTTAGTTTCTACTCAGTAACTCTGATTGCTATATCACAACTCACATCGGAAAACAGATGGCGTGAACAAGTTGACTTCTGTTTTTCGTTCAATGGCTGCTCTGTCTATTTTTTTCTCTCATTCGCTACCGAAAATAAAAAAAAACACGACATTCCGTGTTTACCTTGAGCCTTTCTACGGACTTTGACACGACATTAAGTTCAGGGACTGTTAATATTATAACATTGCAAACAGAACCAAGTTTATTAAACAAAAATATCACAGCAACTGGATCCTAGAGAGACCCCTCTAGGGTGGCAATTAAATAGTAAAATCCCAGAAGGGATTATTATTGCGCGTTGCGAAAAACCCTTACATCTTGACCGTCTGGTAGTGAGATTACCTGGCTCCAGTCGGCTGTAGCGGCTCCTATGGGAGTCATCTGACTCCTTGCAGACAAAACTCGGTTATTAATTTGTTTTAAAAAAAGACCAAGATATACAGATGGCTTCATTATGCTAAGACAGGTAAACAGAGGGGTTCACAAATGCTGGTTGCATGAGTTGCATGCAGAGGTGCTTATAACATTGTTCAGGTCAGCTCCCTGGCTTTTGCCATTGCTGGGAAAAACACAAACGAACTGCATTCTGTATGGGATGGCTGTGAAGGGGTTAAACTGCGAATATGTTTGGAGTTTACAACAGTAGGCATTGCGGACAGCTGTACTGTGAAGCTAAACCAAACAAGCATTTGCAATGCAATAGGTCTCGCATTTACGCGAGTTTGAGCTATTGGCATTGTAAATGACAATGCCTTTTATTTATGTTTTGGTTTTTAAAACATAAATAAAAGGCATTGTCTATTACAATGCCAATAGCTCAAACTCGCGTAAATGCGAGACCTATTGCATTGCAAATGCTTGTTGTAATAGCTCCTGGTACACAACAACTTGAATGACATTTGACTCCATGGCTTCTCATTACTGTACCTCCAGGCACCATCTTTTGTATTGTTTTAATCACTAAAAATCTAGCCAAAATATATTTGAAAAGCTGTAAACCTGCCCAGATCACTGTGTGTAGGTCTATCCATGTAGTATCCCTTCTCCTCTTGTGCAATCTTCATCTCCCACACACCTTTGTACTCTGTCCTACCCTCACTGTAAATCTCACCGTTTCCTTTGCATAGTTATACTTCTTCAATTTCTTACATTGGTTCTGCCTCCTCTCTGAACTCTGTTGGTGGTCTCACCTGCTCTTCTCTTTCTGCTCTTTCCATCTATCCCCTCAGCCCTCAACCCTCTTGGTGGTCTGACCTGCCCTTCCCTTTCTGCTCTCTCCATCTATCTCCACAACCATCAACTCTCTTGGTGGTCTCACCTGCTCTTCTCTTCCCTTTCTGCTCTCTCCTCTTATCTCCATCTCCTCAGCTCTCAACCCTCTTGGTGGTCTCACCTGCTCTTCCCTTTCTGTTTTCTCCTTATATCTCCTCATCCCTCAACTCTCTTTGTGGATTTGCCTGACCTCCCCTTTTCTGATCCCTCCTTCCATCTCTTCATCCCTGAGCTTTTGTTGTGGACTCACCTGTCCTCTCCCTTCAGCTCTCTCCTTCCTTCTCACTCTTCCTAAACTCTCTTTGGTCTTGGTACCTCCTCTTTCTGCTCTCCTTCCCAATACCTACCAGTGGTGTCCCTCTTCCTACACAACCTGGGCCCCCTCCCTTGCAGCCTGTTCATTCCTTTCTGCTTCCTAAATATCCCTTTCCTCCACAGCATGGGCTTCTTTGTTGACCACAATACCAAGGATTCACCCACTTGCCTCACTTCACCCACCCCAGCAAGTCCTGTCATACTTGGATAGTTGTACAGGGGCTCTCACAAAACCTGAGAAGGCGCCTTGTTTCTCTTGGTCTAATTACCTCACTATACAAATATAGCAGGCCAACTCTGCCAAAAAACCCAAAACAAAGGCAATACAAACAGAGGGGAAAAGTAAGCTAGTATTTAGGTTTTTTTGTTATGGAGAGCAGAAAATACAAATTACATGTGAGTAAAACAAAGGAAGTAGTGTGTGGTAGGGACTCCTATATATTACGTTGCTTAGGGTACATGAAAAAAAAAATGGAATGTGCAGTTGAATAAAAAAGCCTAAATTGTGTAAAGAGACAAAGGGGTAAATTTAGGGGTGCGCAGAACTTACAGTTTCACTCTGCGGAATTCCACAGAGTTACATAAAAACTCAGTGAGATTCTGCTCCCATACCAATGGGAGGAAATATGCATGTTGCACTGCTCGCCCAATAATTTAGCGCCAGTAGCTCGATCAGTGCTGGAAAATCAGCATGAACGGCACCATGTGGTACGCAAGAGCAGGCGGCTACTCAAGTTGATTTTGCTGCTGCCCGAGTATAACATTTACTCGAGCGACATCAAATCTTCTTGAGAAGCAGCCCCCTCACTGTTACCGCTTTCAACCACCCATGACTGCCCATATTGGAAAATGATGCTAGGGGATGCCCAATATCACTGGCATTTCTGGAGCCTCGCGGGAAAAGATTGAGCGTTGTGGGGACTGGCAGTATTTGGTCGGAACTCTGCGTCACCAAATCCTGACAATTTTGCGGAAATATTCCACCCAGCCCCAGGTAAAATACTGGGAGGGCAGAGATACCTGTAGCAGATTAAGGAAAAAGCTAAATCCCTAAACATAATCCCCTCAGGTTAATAAAAAATAATTGCAAAAGATGTCTTAGAAGCAAGTCACTCTGAGATTCATCACCTGATATTAATCTAGAGGTAAGCCATTGTTCTGAGATTAAAAAAAAAAGAAATCTGAATGAACTGTTCATTGGCCACATGTGTAAAGGGATATCCCGCCATTTCTCTAACACCATTACAGTGACTTACTATTCCTTGCCTTCCATCACTCTAATCTGTTGCATTCCTTAGATGACTATTGCTGAAATACACCCCTTACACTGACCTGCTCCCTGCTGACGAGAGGCAACTACCTCGAAACACGTGTCCAGGGATGGCTAACGCAACACATACTGTTCTTTATACATCGTGGCATAGGCGTACTCGCCGTCGCCACTACATTTACCACAGTTCCTTGGGGCAACTTGCTGGTGTGACGAGCAGTGTGCGACCAACTTTTGCACAATTTATTACGGCTCCCTTGAGCCAACGGGCTGACGAGCCTTGGATCTGCACCTGCGTGCCATGAGAGGTACTTGACCTGTTTTAATTACATTTTGGCAGTCCACGCGGCACCGCTTACACTGACCTGCTCCCTGCTGACGAGAGGCAACTACCTCGAAACACGTGTCCAGGGATGGCTAACGCAACACATACTGTTCTTTATACATCGTGGCATAGGCGTACTCGCCGTCGCCACTACATTTACCACAGTTCCTGGGGGCAACTTGCTGGTGTGACGAGCAGTGTGCGACCAACTTTTGCACAATTTATTACGGCTCCCTTGAGCCAACGGGCTGACGAGCCTTGGATCTGCACCTGCGCGCCATGAGAGGTACTTGACCTGTTTTAATTACATTTTGGCAGTCCACGCGGCACCCCTTACACTGACCTGCTCCCTGCTGACGAGAGGCAACTACCTCGAAACACGTGTCCAGGGATGGCTAACGCAACACATACTGTTCTTTATACATCGTGGCATAGGCGTACTCGCCGTCGCCACTACATTTACCACAGTTCCTTGGGGCAACTTGCTGGTGTGACGAGCAGTGTGCGACCAACTTTTGCACAATTGCTGAAATACATCATTACTTTGACTTTTAAGCTACGTAAATAAGTAATTTATAAATAATTATATATTTATATTCCTTCTAGGATAAGGTTGCTTACATATTGAAATTAAATGAATTTATTGAAATTAATTAATATTAACATATTGAAATATTTAACATTTGATGGGGTCGTTTTGAGTTTTGTTTCAATTTCATTTAATGACTTATTATTAAGAGTAAATAGTGTGCATTTCTTGGAGTTAAGGTAAGAGATAGGCTAAGTGCTGTCATTTTTGTTATAATTTCATATAATTGAATGTACTGAATAGCAATAGAATGTATTATTTAAACCATATCAAGGTTTGATTTGGGGTGACTTAAGTTTGATTTAATTTATTTTAATTAAATATTAATAAAACAATTCAGGTGGAGATCAGTCGTGGCTCCTACAGGTAAGCGTGGTGGTGCGGGGCAGGGGGATAGTCGACAGACGACGTAATAGGAAACATAAAATAAATAAATAAATCCTATTACGTTGCCTGTCGACTCCTCCTCCCCCCCCCCACCCTGCCCCACCCGCTTATCTGTAGGAGCCGCAACTGGTGAAGATATTCCCTCAGCCTGAATGTACTTTTCCTACTTTTTCTTCATAAACATTCCCACAAGTACACAAGACCGAAGTGATTCCGCCAGTCACTAAAAATCACATGGGAAGTGAAAACTCAGGACAAACAGTCCAAGATTGGAAGCAGAGATGAGGGCCAGTTCTTTAACTGATCATAAAAATATTCAGCCCCACCACCCAGGTATCTAAACCCAGGACTGAGTGACGAGAACTATGGCCAAACCCAAGATAAGTTCCACAACAGGACCCAATACGAGACAGGAGACTCACACTGTACCAAAGCCAACCAATAATACCTGTTAATGGAAACAGCAAACTCAGCCTGAAGGCAAATGGAGGCTAATAATAGACACTGGCCAGATCATTCTTGATTAAAGAATTAAGACCCTGCTCAGAAGAGAGCAATCCTGAATCAATCATCGAAGCCATCCACCTGCCCCATAATGAGACAGCCAACTAGAAGCCAAAATCAATCATGATAATACTCAAGCCAACAGTCTCCTGGAGAGGAGAGAGAGACGCCAAGCTATTCCAACAATGAGCTTCTATAAAACAATGCCAACCTTGGCCGCCAAAGAGGGTGGAATGACCTTGGCTTGATATACAAAGATTTGAGTATAACCAAGACTTTTTAACACAAAGCCCCTAATCCAACGCTAGCCTAAGGGGAGAGGAGTTGGCCTAACAGCTAGGGCGGTCGACCTCGAATCTGGGGAACTGGGTTCGAGTCTCGGCAATGACGCTGAACATCCTGTGATTCTGGGCACATCACTTAATCTCCCCGTGCCTAACAAAAAAAAAAACTAAAAAAAAGAATGTGTCTTAATGTAATACAACTGGTGCTATGTAAAGCGCTCTGATACCCGATTCGGGTCAAGTTTGCGCTATATAAAACTCTGTTAAAAAAATAAAAAAAATAGAATAGATTAGGATGTAACCACAAGCTTAGAAGAGAGAGCTGTAGAAAGTCAAGGCGATAAAGACCTACTCCACAGAAATAAAAGCTAATAGGGAGCACAAATGTATGCCAGCATGCACAAGGGCCAATTCACTTTTCCCAACTCGTTAAGGATCATCTTTGGATTCTAGATTGAATATGGTATAATGTATGACCTCCAAACTCACTGAAGAGAATAATAGAAACTGTGTGGCCCAATCTTACACCTCTAATGCCAAATCTAGGTTTGAGCAAAAGAGACCAAGAGTCCAAAAGGAAACTAGAACGATCCAAATCCTGGAACCCCAGCTCCAAGCCAAGCAGGGAGCACTTGCAGAAGCCAGAATAGTTGCAGCCTAATGCCACACACTCCGTATCCAGTAGGGAGTACCAGAGGAAGCTAAAGCATTGAAGATCTACCACTTAAAGACCCAAAAACAGCCAGACATCAAACTGGAACGGTCAAGGCTTAGTCCTCAAGCACTAACGCCCAGTTGGGAGAAGGGGCACATTGGGAGCCAAAGTCTCTGATAAATGGCTTCACTAACTCATGTGTACCTGGTATAACAAGAGGATGGCAAAGTGACCAAGGTCTAACTCAACTAGCTGAAAGACCAGCAGGGAGTAAATGAGGAACCGATCAACCAAGGTTTAATCTACCAACTCCCAACTCCCAAATCAAAGTGGCTAAGGACTACAACCTCAGGCTCTTTGCGTTGGAGTACAACAGAAATCCAAATGTGACCAGAATATTATACCTCTCAAGCCCCAAAATAGCATGTAGCAGAACAGGAAACCAAGTTTACTAAAGATTTGTCTCATATTTAAACTCAGAAGCCAGTATGTGTACTAATCTTGTAGAGTATGACTAAAAACTCCACACTCCATGCCCAGTATGGAGTAATAAGGGAAGAAAAAGGCAACCATGGCCAGGTAAATCAAGCACAATGATCACCAGGGAGAGTAAGCAGAAAACAGATTGCTCCAGACTCAGAGTATTCACAGAAACCAGAGTTGCCATAACCTAACACTCTACTCTCCATGCCCAGCGGGGAGAACAAGGGGATTCAATGTGACCAGAGTTAAGTACCTCAAGCCCGAAGACCAGCAGGGGGTATGAAACAAAACCAGACTGACCAATATTAACCCCAAGTTCCAGACTCAGCAGGGAGCAATAACAGAAACCACAATAGTCATGGCCTAAGACTCTTCACTCCATGCCCAACAGGGAGAGACACATTAAAACAACTCAAGCACCAAGACCAGCAGGTAACATAAGAGGACACCAGAGGGACCAAAGTTAAATGTATAAACTTATATGACAGCAGGAGCAATCCCAAATGCTTGAGTGACTATAGCTAGATAACATACAGTCAGTGCATTGCAGAGAGTAAAGGAGGACAAACGCAACCAGAGTCCAATACCTCAAGCCTATGACCAAAAGGAAGCATAAGATGAAACCAAATTGACCTTGAACTGTATGGCTGAAAACTATGAACCACTTCCTAGTCCAAGTGAAACCTATTACTAGGAGAGAGGTTCTGAGAATCTTCAAAAAGAAGAACACTTATACATCCAGCAATAATTAAACAACTCACCCCCTTACGAAAGAAAGCAAATTGATCAGGTATCATTGCCAAACATAGCTCCACACATGGTGCAAACGGCCCTTGCAGTCGAAATATATGGACTATCGGATACCAAGGAACTCCAAATCATTCTAAATCTAAACAAGCAAGAAAGATTGGAACTGACTTGGTATCTAGCATCAGAGCCAGTAGAGTGTTCAGAAGGGCCTCCATACCAGGGAGAGCCCTGCAAAGGACTGCGGAGGCCTCTCGCCCCAAGTGACAAAAGAAAAGCACAGACTAGGTTACCTCCTGTTTGGAAGGCAGTAGAGTATACACACCTCATGTAGTAAGTACTGGGACGAGGAAAGGTTAAAGAGGTAATGGAATATTGAAGGCAAGAAGTCAAACACAAGAGCTGAGTGTTGAGAGGTAAGACACTTCAAGAAGTGGGTGATGGAAGGTGACAGTGGTTGGTAATGAAGACATCCAAGATTGGTAGATAACAAATATCTGCTACACCTCTCTACCCCAGGGGTTGCTTCTGGGTCCGCATTGGGAGGGCGAGGGCCCTTTCACTGTACCTCATCAGGGCCAGACTGGCCGTACCGGGCTTTGAGTGTTTCCTCAAGAGGCTGGAAGGGTGGGGGCCGGTTTTGCAGCAATGGAGGCCAGTTTTGTTACTGGTGTCCGGTTTTGCAGCAGTGCTGCACTATCAGCACTCAGTAAAAACAACAGCAAGCAAGCGCTTCTAGCCTTCCAGGGCCAGGCAGTACTTCACCAGCAGCTGGTCCAAGAAAATTGCCAAGGCTGCTTGGGGTTCCCAGTCCGGCTCTGTATCCCACCATCCTGCCAGCAGCGTGTGATGAAATTAAAGAAAGGATTTAATACAACTATAACACAGTTAAATTCTGGTTAATTGAATTATGTTTACGCATATTGAATATTTTAAAAGCATTCTTAAGATCACCTCCTGATTTTATCAGTGAACACTTGTGAGTGATTGATTAATTGGACACATGTGAAGCGATTATACTAATAAGGCAGCAATGCTGCTGGCAGTCATTAACCACTAATGAAATAGCAGTGGGAGAGCAGCACGTTTCCCCTTTGAACATTTCTGTTTTGGTTGTCATTACATGTTCTCTTGGTTCTTTTTAGGTCTGGGTTTTGATAGCACATCTGTCAGGCAGACCTAGCGCCTACAATATACATAGAATGGGCTTTTTGAGCAGTAGGTCAACCCCTGGCAATTAATAACTTGCTTTGTCCTGCGTGTTTCTGCTATTGGTTTAAGATTAAATAAATCCCATTTTTGATCAGCCCACAGGAGTATTCATCTCTCACCTAATGCTTTTGGCTACTGGGGTGTATCCTTCCACCTCCACTCAAGTGCTTGCATTGATCTTCATGAGGGACTACTTCACAAGTAGGGAGACTTCAACACCGTCCAGTTTTTGTTTCTTGCCTGTGTTTAATGTGTCTACTTTACATTAGCATGTTACACCCAGAACTATTATCTTTGCCAATGCTTGTTGGCTGGACAGTTGTTCATCTTTACCCTAAGTAGATCTGCTCTCTACTTTGTCTGGCCGATGCTCTTTTTTTGTCACAAACAGCTCATGCATTCCATGTGTAGATGTCATTTCAGGGCTTGCTGTTATAAATTGAGAAGCCGGCAACAATATTTCATACCCATGTTCAAAGTGTACGTTTGACCATACAGCACTTCAATATTGACTAAACTATCAAGCAAAGTATGAACTTACCAGTATATTAGCATTAAGGTGAATTTTAAATTTGTACGGCTTCATATTGACTGCATCTGCTCTCTAAGCACTAAAGACCTAGTTTACCCAAAAGAATCGTACATTTACTGTTGTTGATTTACACTTCTGTTTGAATTAAGTTATATTCGTTTTTGCAAATTCTCAAAACTTTCTAAGATAATTACATAATTAAATAAAACAGCTTTCCAGAAGTACTCACAATTGAAAACAGTCATAGGTGAGTGAACTTACATTGTGTACAGTTGCACATGTAAAAATGCTTAGCCTGGATGCTTTTGCACTTACGTATTTTTTATTCTCTGTCTAGGCTCCCATTTCCCTACACCTCCACCAATTTTGAGTATGTTCCCTCCTTATTTCCAGACAGGATATGGTTTTACTCCTACTATTAACAGCAGTAAATCTCTGGCCAAACCCAGGGTGGGAATGAGCCGTGGATACCTTTGTGAATAATCAGTCGCTTCCATGATTGTTGGGAGTTCACCAGAATGCCATGATATCCCTGGTTTGCAACCCTCATGCTCCTCCCAAAGGGGCAGATGAACTCCCACCAAAATGACACCTTATTTGAATATTTTTGATTTGAGTAAATCAATTTACAAGTGTAAATTCAATTTTTGTTTTATTCCAAGTGTGAATTTATCATGCAATTTGTGAACCTTCCCAAGTAAACTGCTTTGTGAAAAGGTCAGGGACAGTATGTACAGCAGACACCATCAACTGCCTCAGAGCTGCTAATTGTCTGGACATTTTAGGAAAATATGTCAATATTTACTCATTTATGCAGCCACACAGACTGGTTTCAATAGATTTGTTCTTTGCTTGGAGAGGGGGACTGCGTGGACCTCCTCCGCGAGCCATTACCAGTCCCGGGGACCCTACAAACTGGGGCCATTTATTTAAATAAAGATGTTGGAGGCTGTGTGGCCTTCCTCACCAAGCCGTGTTAGGCCATGTGGATCCCTTCACCCAGGGCCACTCTTTCATTCCCATGTTTGGGCGAGGGTGCAGGTGCAATTTCCATGGGGAGGGGGTCATGCGGGTCTCCTCCCCAGGAGATTTTGGCACCGGAAACCACATCCCTTGGGGCCTGGTGCCATTTATATGTGTAGGGGGCACACAAATCCCCTCTCCCTGGTGCTGATCCCACCACTGGGAAACCCATCCCCCAAGTCCTGGTTTAATTTTGAAGGGTGTAGGGGGACATGCAGCCCCCTACCCTGGATGATTTCGACCATGGGGACCTCTTCTCCAGGGGCCCGGCAGTATATTCAAGAGTTGGGCACATGGCCCCCTCCCTGGGCCGATTTCAGCCTGAGAATCCCGTCTACAGGGGCCTGGCACTACATTGAAGGGGAAGGGGGCACACGGCCTCCCCTCGCCAGGCCAATTTCAGCCGAGGGGACTCCATCCCCCCAGGGCCCAGCAGTATACTGAAGTGGGAGGAGAGCACGAGGCTTCCCTTCCCGGGCCTATTTGAACCAAAGTTGGGTCCCCTGGTGCCCATTGGGGGCACCCCCACTCCATCATTGAGGGCCCCAGGGGCAGACCCATGGCCCCAGCTCACTCCCCTCATCTAGAAGGAGCCGACACTGCTCCTGCCCGCAGGGAGCAGCTAATAATTTAATTTTATATTGTTGCCAACTGTAACTTTTTCCATATTTGTATTTTTATGTCTGTCTAATTATTAACTTGTAGGAAAGCTTCCACTCATTGATGGGTTTAATGACAAGCCAATAAAAAAGGCTGCCGGCTGCTGTGTTAAAAATGTTACCTATTTTTCATTGCAATCATATGTCAACCTCATTTAGATTGCACCTTTTTTCGTTTTATTCTTTTAATTGGTCCTTTTGTCCTTTCCCTTGTTGATACTACTCCACTTGGTTTGCAACTATTGCATCATACATTCAGCCAAGTTGTGGATGATACCATTTGAAAAATTGGCGAGTGGCCTTGATTTTGAATACGTAGGAACTATAATACTGCGGGCACTCTAAAAGAATCTGCATTAGGATCTCTCCGACTGGCTGTTGTCAATTTGCGTTTGTATTTGCCCTGAAGAAGTCCATTTGAATGAACAAAATGCATTGGCTTGTCATTTCTATTCATACAGGAATCTTTACTAAATAAAAAGAACTAAGAAAAAAAGAAAAATTAAGAAAAAAATAAACACAAGAATCATAATTGTGACTGTTGACTATTGGTGTGGTGCATCTCTATTGGTAGGCAGTTTTGGTGGCTGCACCCAGGCAGCCGGTGCTTGTAGTGTGTGGACACATTTGTATTTATGCATTTTCAGAGATATTAGTTGGAACATCGGGTCTGGTGCGGTGTGTCTCCTGCTCCGCTGCCTTTGCTATATTTGGTATTAATATTTAAAGTTTTGCAGTATGTTTATGTTTGAACATTCTAATTGCAAACAATGGTGGCTGGAATCGCTGGATGCAAATACAGAGCCACTCAACATCGGATTAATGTAGTGGCATAATGGAAAACAATGGGGCCCCCAGGGGCGTAATGTGGTCAGTAACTAAGAGGGGAGTGTAGGCTTCAGATTTCCCAGCAATCACGCTGGCATATCTTTTTAAAATACATTATGAGAAGCAGGACATGAGTGGGGCTTAAGAGGCACTGGAAAGAGAGAGGAATGTGAATTGTTAGGGGTACTTAAAATACAATTGTTTTAAAACTAACCAAAGACGAGTGAGAGAGAGAAAGTGTGTGTGTGTGTGTGTGTGTGTGTGTATGTGAGAGAGAGAGTGTGTGTGTGTGTGTGTGTGTGTGTGTGTGTGTGTGTGTGTGAGTGCGTGTGTACGTGTGTGTGCATACATGTGTGCATGCATGCACGTGTGTGTGCTTTTGTCAGTGTGTGTATGTAAACCTCCAGGGTGAAATCCAACAGATACCTCACCATACTCCACTGAAAGCACTCGTACCCAACTATTCACTACAAAATTCATTTTTAGGTCTCGCCTGACCCAGCGCATGCATTGGTCTGGCAAGACTTATTGAGAGGGCTCCAAAAAGTGCTACCAGGCCAGCCTAGAGCTACAGTGCATGTGCGCGGGCGCGCGCGCCACGCTTTGCCGCAATTACTTTCACTTTCGCAGCCGCAGGGCCGCTTTGCATAGCCAATAGGTCTAGTTTTTGGGACCTTATAAGTATTTAGCTAAACACTTTGGGATTCCCCCTGCAAAATGTAACGAGGGGGCCCTTGAGTCTCCCATATCGCAAAGATATTCATTGACCTTGGGGGTGAATGGAGGCCCATAGAAGGGTTGGGGACCCACTGAATGGTTGGGGGCCTTCTCCACCGCAGGGGCTGCATGGGCCTGCATTCCGCCCCTGGCTTCATGCACAAAGTACTGTTGTAGGTTTCTTAGACACATGGCCGTCCTGAAGCGTCGCAATCTCTGTGTAAAAAGGAGGGCAGAATCGCCACGTTTCAGAACTATGCAAAAATAAGTGCAGCAGCCCAGCAAGGAAGTACTGTACCTTTAATGATAATGATGAGAATAATATTATGAATAATATTGATGATGCTGATGATGTTCCTGATCAGCATAATTAAAAGAAGAAGACGAGGGAGAAGATAATGATACGGATGGCGACGATGATAGCTGTGTCAGTTAGGGGTGGGCGATAAATTCCGCTCCGAGGGCGGAGTTCACGGAGTTTCGCCTAACTGCGCTACACTTGTAACGTGGAGGTCTGGCAAAACGTTGTCAACCGCCGCATGGCAGAGATGTTTCTTGCGCGCGACTCATCCTCGTCAAGTTGGCGAGCGAGAATTCTAACGTGATTTTGAGGCGCTAGGATGGCACCCGGCGAGATTTTCTCAACCGCATAACTGCTGCCCTTGTCCAACATTCCTGCCAACGTTGGCTTCAAGGCCCTTCTTTCAGAGATCTATTATCATTGTAAAAAAAATTAAAATCCATATTCCATAATATGGGCTGATATGAATGCATTTCTCAAGTAATTATTTTTCCTTTTTCATAGCTTAAAGATTCTCTTTGTTGCTAGTGCTTCGCTCCACTGAGGGCACAATTAGCCTGACCTGAAAAGCCAATTCTTCCCGCGCGAAGCATCTTCAATATTTATGGCCTGGCCTGGCTGCTGCAATGGGGGGATGGAGCAGTTTGCAGCTTCATTTGAAGGCTTTGGCACACAGCTCAAGTACTTTCTACTTTAAAGGATACATTTGAAAACCAATTTTGGTTCTGCTAACAAAAAGACCTTGAGAAATACCCGCCTCCGTGAGAAAAATACAGGTGCAATAAATATATGTTTACTTGCAGTTTTATCACTGTGATCTCATCCTTTCGTTCAAAAAAGCTTCAGTACAAAAACACTATGTATGAAATGCGTCTTTTCAAACTCTGCAGGCCTTCTATGGCGCATCCACAGTGATGGACAGCTCGGCTGCAGCAAACAATTTAGCTATAATCCGATCGATTCACCCGCCATATATGTTCTTGGCAGACATTGTTTCACTGAAATCTGTTTGGAAGGCTATAAGACTCTCTGCGTGGGAGGAGGGCAGCTGCCCTCTTCCTCTTGCTGGGGAGAGACGAGGGACGGGTGACAAATACATTATGGAGCATGCGCCATCGAGTTGGACGGCACGTGCGTGTAAGGGAAAATAAAAGAAGGAACCGCAGGAAAGTAATTCTTTGCTGGATCAGTGCGTAATATCCCAGTCAAACTCCCTTGAGATAAAACATTTTTGGTTGGAGGGGAGAGGTGGGTTGTTTTTTGTTTGAGTCAGGAAGAGGTAGGGAGAACAACATGTAAGAGATAAATTGTGTTATGGCGCAGATGGACGAGTGCAGACAGGAGCCCAAATAAAGTTTGGGGTTAAGTTGCATTGCAGTTATGCAAATAGTTTTGTTTTGTTCACGAGTGACCATGAGGTGATGCCGCAGCACTATGGTCAAGGAGGCTGGTCAGAGCACCAGGTGGTTCAAGGACCTTAGATCAGTAGGACAAGAGAGCACACAACCGATGAATGTGGCCTATAGGCCTGTAGTGTCTTGCTGGACATGTTCTAGTATCCCATTATGTACAGGTTTACCAGCCGCTCCCTGTGAGTGCTGGCCAATACGCCCACCCACAGCCTCCAACACAGGTGTCGCCGGTCAGGTGACCCTGCCAAAAAGTGAGCCAGAGCGCACGTGCTTGTGGCCAGTTCAGTAACTATAGCCACTGACCTAGAGCCCACGACTTCACAATGGTCATGAGGGGTCTGACCCCGCATGCTATGCTGTCTCGGGCCTCACTAGCCATAAAAGGGGTGGAGAGACATCCATACATTGCTGCGACTGCCTACATGTCTCCTCGAGAAGAGGTTGGGCCCTTCCATTCTTGGTGAGGAGTTAAAGCACACCCTCCACTGAAACGGCTGCCATCTGCCTGCCTGCTACTGTGCTGAAGGTAGGAAAAGCCTGCATCACTGTCACACGCTGTCCATGGCAACAGGATCAGCGAGGCAGGCAGACTTGCAAGAAGGCCCTTAGAGAAGCTGGGCACCAGCCGCTGAGGAGTGAAATAATCCCCGTTGTGCCCACCCGCTGTGTTCCAGCAAACAAAAAGGGAAGGTGTAATCAGTTTGGGTAGGGGGCCCAGGACAGTACTGCCAGTTTGTGAGGTTTGAGGGCGAAGAGAAAGTGGAGCTGCAGCGCTGCAGCAGAGGCAACCCCCGCCCACAAGCAAGCTGCCCTGCTGGCCGGCATTAGCAAAGGAGCCACGGCATCCTTTCACAGTCAGATGTGTCCCTACCTGTCAATGCTTGGGCCATCCTCTGCTCATGCTGCTGGCCGCGAGACGAGCAATACTCCCAACAAAGGAAGTGTGTCTCCAGGGCCCATCCTGGGCTTTTGGTTCCTGCTGTTGAGACTGTTGACCCGGTGTGGTGCGCAACTGCAGTGCCACCTAGTGGTGACTGTAGCGGGGCTCTGGATGGCAAGCGGCCTAGCTGCTGTGAATGCCAAGTACACACACAGCCACACAGAGTAGTGGTCTGGGCCGAAAGTCCTGAGACGACCTCCGCCTGTTTATTTAAGCTCTCTGGCCATGCCTGGCCAGAGAGTGATACAATGTATGGAAGCCCTTTCGGGCTGCAAGAACGGGTTCAACACCCTCGCGGTATCTGGACCGCCACATCCCATCCCAAGTCAGTGTTCAAACCTAACGAAACAAATCAACACATAAAGTCTGTGAGCCTTTGGCTTGGTCTTGTGTTGGGTCTCAGGTTGTACCTTCGTTGGCGGCTTCATTGACTTTCCGAAGGACTGCCCGGCGACAAGGTGTTGTTGGCAGTGGTTGTTCCGGTCTCTGTAACCATGGAAGAAGACGGGTTCACCACGGCTTGGTCTCCGTCCAGGCACGGGGGACTGCCTTCCGCGTTTATTTCCCCACTCTCCGCAGGTCAAGAAGACACCCTCTCAGTGTCTGAGCCTTGTATCCTCTTCAACCAGGACATGTTCCGGGTGATTGTCTCATCACCTCTCTGGGCTGTGATAGTGGTACCATTGGTTCTCAGCACAGTCCATAGTCCAGGTTTGTATGTTGTGAGGAACTTCCCTCCACTACGACGGTTCCAGTGCACCCTGGTGCGATGACCCGGGTTTTTGCCCCTCTCTTCCCACTGGCCCGCTCGTTGTTTGCTGCTCGTTGTGGTTGGGTGTTGGTAGGATCGTAGGGTTCTGGGACCCAGCCATCAACTGCAGGGATGGTGCCCCGGCGGGGTCCGGCCAACATCAGGGATCTCTGGGTCGTGCAGTAAGGGGTGCTGCGATAATCCCACAAGAACCTGTGCAGCGCTGCCTCTGAGTTGGACTGCTCGGACACTGCAATCCGGAGGATCTTATTAAGTGTCCGCATGAAGCGTTCAACTTCACCATTGGCTTGCGGCCATTAAGGAGTGATGCGGTGGTGATGAACTCATAATAGCGCCAACAGGTTTTTGAACTCGGCCCCTTGGAACGGGGGCCTGTTATCGGTCTTAATTTCGCTGGGCAACCCAAAGAGCACAAAGGTCTTCTCTAGGACTGGTTGTAGGTGAGCGAAGGACGTGGATGCAATCACTTTGACTATGGGTTATTTTGTGTAGCTGTTGATCAGCACTTTCCAGAACTTTCCTAGCCGGACTCTGTCTGTTTCGTTCCAACCGCTAGGGGCATGAAGGAAGTCTTCCCAGGATCCTCTTTGGATGGAGTTCAGCACTTTCACGTGCACAGCGCCAGGGCTGGTTTCGGTCTTGATTTTGTCTATGGTGAGGGCTCGCGGACAGGCCCATTGAGACACCATATCGATGTATTCTTAGGTTCTCTGTTCCTGGTCCCCCCCTTCTCCGGCTGTCTCCGGTGGGTGCCGTGACAGAAAGTCTGCCGGGTTCTTTGCTCCTGGTCAATAGACTAGTTCCATTTGATAATGCTGAGCTGTATCGCCCAGCACTCAATTCTTGGTGGGTGGTGCGGTGCGGTGCGGTGCTTCTAAACAGCGGGACCAGTGGCTGTTGGTCAGTCAACACTCTGAAAGGGTGCCCACTGACATACAAGTGGAAGTGATTGCAGGCCCACTTAATCGCCAACGCCTCCCTTTCGATCTGGGAATAGCGTGCTCCCGTTGGGATGAGGGCCTTTCTCGCGAACGCAAGCGGAGCCCACTTCCCTGGCTCTGTTTCTTGGGTCAGGAGCGCTCCTAGACCAACGGGACTCGCGCTCACTCGGTCATGCATGTGGTGTCGAAATACGCCATGGTGGTTTTTCCCAGAAGCGCCGCTTTGATCTTTTGGAATGCTTCTTCTTCTTCCTTGCCCCACTTCCAGGTGGCATCCTTTTTCGTTAGGGCGCACAGCGGTTCCGCTAGCGTGGCCAGGTTCGGTATGAACTGCCCGCAGTAGGTGGCCATCCCTATGAAGCTTTGGGTCTCTGACGCTGTCATCGGGGCAAGGTCTTGCTGAATGGCCTGTGACTTTCGTGGGTCTACCCCGACCCCATCTTGGCTGAATACATAGCCAAAGAATTCAATAGATTTTTTGAAAAACGAGCACTTGTCTCGATGAAGGGTGACTTCATGTTCTGTGAGACGTTGGACTGTGACCGGAGGTGAAAGGGTATGCGTCGGAGCCGCAACGCCACTGGTTTCACCGCCTTCTCTATATGGAGCTTTATCGGGGCCCTTTTCATGCTTCCCAGTCCTTTAAATATCTGTGCTAAAAGTTCTAGAACATCCTCGGTCTGTAGGGTCTTGACTGCATTGGCAAACGTGACTAGGCCAAGATCTTCGGCTGTGTGGCTTCCTACTAGGATGTCGGCCTCTGTCAACTACATGGAAGGTTGTGGTAATTTTGTGATTTTCCGATATTACTTGTACTGTCATCTTACCCTTGAGGGGTAGGGGTGTTTGACTGCCATATGGGAGAATCCTAACGCGTGACGGGATCAGTGCAGGTCTTGGATTTTGCCTCTTGTACTGTTGGCACCCCATCACATTAACGGACACTCCTGTGTCAATCAGAGCGGTGACCTGGTATCCGGCGATCGAGGGCGCACGTGGGCTGTGGGCGCCTCTTCCATTTGAGGTCACTGGCAAATGAGATGAGGCAGCACTCGCCTTCCTCATCTGTAGAGGAGTCTTCTAGTTACTGCCTTGGCCGCACTGATGCTCCTGGCGTCTTCGGGTTTTTGGGATCTTCAAGCAACAGGTGCTTTACTGTCTTGGACGGCGGTCTTCTTCCGTGGGGTCCTCGATTCCGTGGTCCCCCTCTGCATGCAACTGCAAAGCGTTAGGGGGTGCCACACTTTGAACAAGTTCGGCCTTGCCCAGGACATTCTTCTTGCGGGTGCTCTTCCCTCCCACAGTATCTACAGCGTGACCCTCGTGTGTTCCAGTTTGGCCACCACCGTGGGTGCCTTTATCCTGTGTGTGTATGGCATCTGCTCTTTCGGTCTTGACCGTTACCGGTTTCTACGCGTGACTGGATCAGTGCAGGTCTTGGATTTTGCCTCTTGTACTGTTGGCACCCCATCACATTAACGGACGCTCCTGTGTCAATCAGAGCGGTGACCTGGTATCCGGCGATCTCGAGGGCGCACGTGGGTTGTGGGCGCCTCTTCCATTTGAGGTCACTGGCAAATGAGATGAGGCAGCACTCGCCTTCCTCATCTGTAGATGAGTCTTCTAGTTACTGCCTTGGCCGCACTGATGCTCCTGGCGTCTTTGGGTTTTTGGGATCTTCAAGCAAAAGGTGCTTTACTGTTCTGGACGGAGGTCTTCTTCCGTGGGGTCCTCGATTCCGTGGTCCCCCTCTGCATGCAACTGCAAAGCGGTAGGGGTTGCCACACTTTGAACATGTTCGACCTTGCCCAGGACATTCTTCTTGCGGGTGCTCTTCCCTCCCACAGTATCCACAGCGTGACCCTCATGTGTTCCAGTTTGGCCACCACCCGCGGGTGCCTTTATCCTGTGTGTGTATGGCATCTGCTCTTTCGGTCTTGACCGTTACCGGTTTCTACGCCTGTTGGGATATGGCGATGTCCATTGCTGTCGCTCTGGCATCACATAGGTCATGTGACCGTGCCATGATGAGGATGTCTTCGAGGGTGATCCTTGGATTAGCGAGCGCTCGAGCAGCGTATCATCCTTCTGCTTTACCTACTATGCTAGAGAGTATTAACTGCATTTTTTAAACGAACTGAAACCTTTTAAAATTGTACTGTGTTGAATTTGAATTAGCATGTTTTTAAAAGTAGAATTTGACAGTTAGCACACTGGGGGGCTTACCCACTCCGGCGCCAGCATACTCGCGCTCGATACCTGCCGAATCAGGGCAAGGCACCGAGCACCAGGGTTTTAGTGGCGGCCATCTTAGGGCGAGACAGAGCGGTGAGAGCGCTCTAGGCTCAGGGATAAAAGGAGCCCACTGACAGTGTTCTGCGGATTAGCGAGCGCTCGAGCAGCGTATCATCCTTCTGCTTTACCTACTATGCTAGAGAGTATTAACTGCATTTTTTAAACGAACTGAAACCTTTTAAAATTGTACTGTGTTGAATTTGAATTAGCATGTTTTTAAAAGTAGAATTTGACAGTTAGCACACTGGGGGGCTTACCCACTCCGGCGCCAGCATACTCGCGCTCGATACCTGCCGAATCAGGGCAAGGCACCGAGCACCAGGGTTTTAGTGGCGGCCATCTTAGGGCGGGACAGAGCGGTGAGAGCGCTCTAGGCTCAGGGATAAAAGGAAACAGTCTCTCTCCGCGAGGGCGGACGCGTTTTGAGCGGACGCGCCTCGTCTTCGCCGGAGTCTAGCCAGAGTCAGCCCGTCTGTGCCCGTCCGGGCCAGGCCGGGACTTCGGGCGTATTACTCTGTTTCCACACTATACGGTATGATAACAAGTGCTACACTTAGGGCGTTACGCCCCATTAACCATGACAACTGTATAACCCTGAACCCGATATTAGCTGGCTCACAAACATGCCCCGAATGTACTCTGTCCTTAACTAATTTCCAGCCCTATCGTGAAATCACACAGGGTACTACTATCAAATCTCGCCAGCAGGGAGCGAGTTCTAACAATTGTATATTTTACTCGGTTAACTGCCGTTCACTAGTACAACATAAACTTGATATTTTTCATCTGTTAATGGAAAAAAAGCCTACCGCCTTATTTTTAACCGAGACCTGGCTTCATGAAGGATCAGGTCCGGACGTTGCCATGGCCCTCCCCCCGAATTATGCTATTGTAAGGAGGGATCGGGTAGGACAAATAGGAGGGGGCATTGCTATTATTTACAGTAGAGACTTTGTATGTAACTTCGAACCTGTAGACATTCCTAACTGCGAAGCGGCATCATTTAAAATTATTCTCAGTCCCAATTTTACCTTTTCTGGCGTACTGGTCTATCGACCGCCAGTAAATAATCTTGCCTGGTCAGATTATTTGGTAAATTCTATCCTACCCGAATATCTGAATGCTCAAAACTACACGGTCCTTGGAGATTTAAATCTTCATCTTGAAGACGATAATGATAAGACCTGTAAGAATTTTATAGATGACTTCATGGTTTTAGATATGACGGTACGCAACAAGGGTCCTACACATAGAGCTGGACATTTGTTAGACCCTATCATAACAAACATGAAGGAACTCTCTTGGCTTGACACTACGCCCGTTCTCTGGTCTGATCATTTTCTTTTACGTTTTGCCATCTCACTTAAACCTATACATCGCCCAGTTACGACCGAGCTAGAATCCCGTAGGAGAAATTGGAAATCCTTAAACTTGGAGGATCTTAATAATGCGCTGAGGAAAGATCATCCATGCCTAGATGGAGACATGGAAAGCATAGCAGAAGCCACACGAAGATGGCTAAATGATGCAGCGGATTCTTGTGTACCCTTATCCCGCTGTAAAGGGAAAATACATCGCCCTCCTGCCCCCTGGTATACTGAAGCTCTCAAGAAAGAAAAATCCATATGTAAGAATCTTGAGAGGCAGTGGCGAAAAAACTATGAACTCCATCAAAAAGAAGTCTACCGTAAAGCCAGAAATAGCTATCATTCAGCATGCATGAAAGCTAAAGCATGCTATGTGACCACCAGCATTAACATGGCCGTAAATAAATCTCAGACTCTCTTTAATACCGTAAGGGAGCTGGCTGGTGAAAATTCAAGAGCGGAACCTACCCCCCTTAACACCCAGCAATGTCAAGACTTGGCTTCATTTTTTTACTGACAAAATTGATAACATTGTCTCTAACATCAATAGGGACAGTATAACCACGCATAAACATTTTAACATCCCTCAAGTTGTCAGAGGAAATTGTCATCTCGGGGCCTGGCCTCCTATTAATCTGAATATACTGAAGGAACTCCTAAAATCGATTAAATCAGGCTCCCCACGTGACATTATTCCTATAAGTATTTTAAGTAAATTAGAGGACTCGGCTATGGTCCCCATAGCGGAATTGCTGAACGCCTCCATTGAGCAGGCTTCAGTGCCTGCACTATGGAAACATGCTATGGTCACTCCTCTACTTAAAAAGCCGGGCGCAGACCCTTTGATACTGGCCAACTACCGCCCAATTTCATTGCTGCCTGCCTTCTCAAAAATCCTTGAGAGGCACATCCACAAAGCACTCTTATTCTATGTGGAAAAAAACGAGCTTCTTCACTCGTCCCAATCTGGCTTTAGGAGTGGTTTTTCCACTGAGACGGCCCTACTTGGGGTCACAGAAAAAATTAGGGAGCTCATGGACGATGGCCAAACGGTAGCACTGGTCCTGTTGGATTTAAGTGCGGCCTTCGACACCATTTCTCACTCCATACTGCTTGACAGGCTGGGGGAGAGTGGTGTCGAGGGCAAGGCACTTGAATGGATTAGATCATACTTATCCCTCCGCACTTTTCAGATCTCTTCCTCGGAGGCATGCTCTGAGATATTCCACTCTCCTCACGGCGTGCCACAGGGATCGATACTGAGCCCGCTGCTTTTTAATTTGTACCTTCGTCCATTAGCAGGTCTTGTTGAAAAATTTGGCCTTGTCTTAATGACTTATGCAGATGACTCTCAAATTTTGTTCTCTCTCTCAAAATCCGTTTCATCTGCTCCATCTGCACTGAGAATAGGCCTCCAGGAAATATTTAATTGGATGTCAGTTAACCAACTTAAACTAAACGGGGAAAAAACGGAGGTCCTCCTTTTGGGAAATAGCAAAGAGCTTTGGAGCGATCCCCACTGGCCATCATCGTTTGGTAAACTTCCTCCTCCTGCCTCTCAGGTCAGAAACCTTGGAGTCATCATAGATGATAGTTTATCCATGACACAGCAAGCTAACAAAGTGGCTGGCACATGTTTTGCCATTCTTAAATGGCTTTGTAAAATTGCCTGGATGTTACCCCCTTCCACCCAGAAGATCGTAGTCAATGCCTTAGTGACATCTCGGCTTGACTACGGAAACATCTTGTACCTGGGTTCAAATAAAGCGGTAATAAGACGGCTGCAACTGGTGCAAAACGCCGCTGCCAGACTGCTTTGCAGAATCCCCAGATCCGCTGGGATCACCAAATATCTTAGGGACCTGCACTGGCTCAGGGTCGAAAACCGGATTCGGTTCAAAACCCTGATTTATTTATTTAAAATCAAAGCTGGTATCGCCCCTAAATATTTACAGGACCTTGCTAAACTCTATTTTCCCAATCGCAGCCTCCGTTCAGGCACTGCTGCGAATTTTGTGGTACCTAGGTTCAAGCGGGCCAGAATAGGCGGAAGATCGTTTTCCTATTTGGGCCCAGTTCTGTGGAACACCTTACCCATCCATATACGTAAGGAGGAAAATCTCATGAGCTTTAGAAAAAGCATAAAGACCTGGTTGTTCGATAAATAATGTGTTTCAAGTTTGCTCCTTGTCCAGTGGATGTTTGTACGTGACGCTGATCCGGCGCCGGGAAACCCTTTGTGGGTAGCTGTGCGCCTTACAAGTGTTATAAAATAAAATAAATAAATTGGTTGCCGCAGGATGAGGGTCCGGAGGTTCGTGTTTCAGCACCCTTGGATTACCTGGGCCCTTACTTCCTTGTTATGTTCGTCGTCCATGCATGTGCTCACTAGCTCCCGTAGCTGTGCATTGAATGAATCCATTGACTCCCCTTCTCTCTGGCGTGCTTGTCGTAGCTTAATCCGTTCGTAATCCAGTTTAGTTGGGGATCAAAGGGCGCGTTCAGGGCCTGGACCGCTGCATTGTAATCACTGGGCGCTCCGGTGTCTGGTAGGTGAGCAAACAACTTGTATATTTCCTCCCCTGAAAAGTGCAACAGTAGGGACCTCTTGACTGCGACGTCCGTTTCCCACGTGGCTGTAAAGTAGCTGTCTAACCTGCTGATCAAGAGGGTCCATCTGGGGGACGTAGTGGCCAGATCTATTAGCTCGCTGAATGGGGGCAGCGCATTTATGGGGGAGTGCTGAGATGTGGGCTGCATGACCTGGTGCCCTGCTTGTTGTGCAGGCTGTACATTCTGTGGTGCTGCCTGTGCTGTGTTATGCATCATGGTTAGGCGTGCACAGTCTGCTTAGCGTTGTGTCTTCCTTGATCAGTGGTTTGAAAAGTGGTGGCACTTTAGAAAGTATGGTATTCCTTTTTATGGATTCTCTTTTCTTTGCCCCCCATTTTTTCCTTTCTGTTGTGCTTGCTTTCTTTTTTGTTCTCGGGGCCTCACTCTCTGTCCGGCACTGCCACTGGTCATCCTTCTGCCAAAGATGCTGTACGCACCGTGTGGTATACGGCTGGCCGAATCATGGGGGCAGGAGAAGTGAGGGCTGCCCCACATGTGCTTTCCTCTCTAGCGTAGTCGCAATCGTGGCTCAAGAGGCTGACAGGGGCGTACTGCTCATGCGCGCGTCTCCAACTCATGAGAGGGTGTGCAGGCTCGGACCGGGCTTTTGCCGGGAGCTTTCAGGTGTGCCGAACGTGGTAGCTGAGGAGCGGGGCTCAGGTAAGGAAGCAGGCGACATGAGGTACCTAGCTTTTTGTCGTGGTTGGTGACAGAACGCTCGGCTGACACAGGCTGCGTAGACGCTGCAGTGGTGAATCGTTGGTCGCTGCGCGTGTCCCACGTGCCTGCCTGCGACATCACCAAGTGGAGCCACTGGTATGGAATGCTGGTAAGGGACGGACAAAGAGAGCAGCAACATGTGGGTCGGGCCGTGAAAGACGCTGAACCTCGTCGGCAGTGTAGCTGGGCTCTAGCGGGCAAGTGGTGTAGCTGCTGGGAACGCCAAGTACACACAGCCACACAGAGTGGTAGTCTGGGCTGGAAGTCCCAAGACGACGTCCGCCCGTTTATTTAAACTCTCTGACCACGCTAAGTACAGGCCACCCTGCAGCACCTGCGTTACAAAGCCCCCACTGCACCTACATCTCCAGTGTCCTGCACTCTCAACTTCATCAGCGGTAAGTCAGAAAGGAAAAGCCCCAGCTGCCCTTACGTATACTGCCTCACAGAATCAGCGGGAAAGTGAGAGGTCCAGGCAGGAGGCTCCCACCTCATGGCTCCGCCCAGAAGAAGGTAGCCACATCCCCCACGCAAGCATTCACCTGATGGAGGTAGTAGTCTGCACAGCACTGCTAGGAGATAACAGAACCTGCATGAAAGAGCACAGCTCGCCCATCCATGGCGGTGCACTGTTGCCACCACATGCTGCAACAGAAGAGAAACTGACTGAGCTTTCTCTGTGAAGGGGGAGGAGAAGAGCATCACACACCCCCTGGTGGCAGGACACCATAACTGCGAAAGAGAAGACGCAGAACTACAGAGAACCAGCTGAGTGCTCCCCAAAAACAAGAGGGGATGAAAGGCCTAGACTGGCCTGAATGCAGGAAGGAGATAGCATCTACACCCCAACAGCACTAGCACTGCCCCCCAGTGGGCTAGACACTGTTCAGTGAGCGTCCTCCTCATACTCCCTTAAGACTGAGTCACTCACCAACCCATTGCAGGCATGGGGAGAGTTGCACCTCACCCAGTGGTATGCTGCCACCACCGCAAATGAAAAGGAGACCCTCATCTCCCACAGCGATCCTAAGCTGCACCCGGAATACTTTGCCCAAGAGAAGGAAGGTATGGAAAAGACTGCAGACCATATCCATCAATGCAAACCTACCTCGATTTCTGTCCACAAAATGGCTGCCGCACCGGTCGGCAGACACCCAATCCTACCGACAGGGCAGGACCTGTGAGTGGTCCAAGAAGGGAGAAGATGCACTGTCCCAAAGACAGAACAGGACCAGCGAGAGTCTGTGCAAATAGAACAGGCCCCACGTAGCCTGACGCCACCTAGCAGCATGTGCAGAGAAAACTTGCGACATGTGGCTGGACGCCACATCACACAGCAGGCAATAAGAAGACGAGAGCGTGGCATGATGAGCGAAATATCACAGGGTGAAGAGACTGAGGACTCATGCACCAGAGAGTGCATCAACAGACACAGGCCAGCAGCCACGGTGGAGCGATATCCCTGGTGACAGCTCAGCTGGAGAACCAAATGTAAGTAGCCAGCATGCATGAGCCATGTCTCTAGCTCACGCTTGCCAGCCAGTTCCCAAGCATTGGCTGCTTGAGACAGATGCTCGCAACCACACATGCCACAGGAGAGGAACAGCGCCAGCAAATATGCCGGGATATGAGGCTGCAAAGTCCCTCCAGTCGCCCTCACTCCATGCAAATTAACACCACAAGTCATCCAGGTTGTCTAATGGCAAACACACCATCATTGCCAAGTATATCACCCAAACCAACAAGGGAGCATCTCATCACCAGGTTGGAGCCTTCTGACCACAAATACCCAGAGAGCCCACCGCACCTGGGTCCTGTTGGCAAGCACACTGACCATGTATCATCCACCCTTGCAGTTGCACGAAAGACGTGGCCTTGGTTTATGATGACGATCCTGCAGCAGCACCCAGGCGGCCCACACACAACCCTGCACAGTCTACATGGTAACGTGGCAACCCATCAGAATGGGCCTCAAGGGAATCCCTGCACAAGCATCGTCAATGCCATCCCAGTCTTGACAAGGCTTACCTTCATTGAATCAAGATGCCCCCAAGAGGAAGCTCCACAGTGGACTCCAGCGACGCTCCTGATGCACCAATTTTGAACTGTTTGACACCAACTGCATCACCGCAAGAGCATACAGGACCTACCAACAGTGCGTGAGTGGGCATGGATTCAACTGGTATGCTGTCAAAGAATCCGGACTTCATCTACACAGTGTCCGCGCCCAATGGTAGCTGGTTAAACCATGGACGCGTGCAGAGATGACCGGGTGCTCCCAGATGCACTTTTTCACTGCTGTCCTGTGGACTTCTTCTCGAGGCTGAGAGACTAAGTGGTGTCTTGTGTGTTTTTGTTTTATCCCCACAGCTTGGACTAGTTTTAGTTTTCATTAAAAAGCTTTGGAGGAATGTAGTGTCCTGCTGGGCATGTTTCATGTGCAAGTTTACCAGCTACTCCTTTTGAGAGCTGGCCTTCACACCCACTCCACACCCATCCAACACAGGTGTCACCGGGCAGGTGACCCTGCCAATGAAAGAGCCCGAGCACATGTGCTTTAGGCCAGTTCAGTAAGTATACCCACTGTGTCACTCATTTACTTAGTATGTGGGTCTAGAGCCTACGATTTTGCAAGGTGTTACAAGAGCCATGAGGGCCTGAAAACCACATAGTGTCTAACTGCATGAGTAAAGCTTCTTTATAGCCAGAGGGGTGGTGCAATTTTTTTTATGTGTGGGAGAACTATATGTAGTATTTGAAGTTCAATTCATTTCAGATGCATCCAAAATCAAAATCAACTACTTGTTTCAGATTTTCTAACTTTCAAAACATTCCGTTTTTCAATAAATATTCATTTGCATACTTATAGTTTTTTATTTTTAAAGCCAACTCACTTATTATCTATGTCACAATATTCTCTTGTTTAAACCTACAGGTTTCATATGTAAAGGGTTTGTGGTCACAAAGCGTGTGACTCATTAAAACACCTGGTTTGTTGCAGAAAAGTATCTTATAGAGTGTATCAGGGCCCTTGTGTGAGTTGGAATCTTCTTTCTAACTGATAAAAGGACTTTTGTGATCCATTAAAATCACAAACAGCACGTGGTGTGAAAGGGGCACCCGCCTCCTACTTGGGAGTTGCGAAGCAATGTATCATTGGTTTGTGAATTGCAGTCACAAATTACTGATTATTCACTAACTATCCAGTTGGTGTGATAACTGAGCTGTCCCTGAGGGTCAGGCACCACTTGCCCCCTTGATGTTTTCTGAATTAACACAAGCTGCCTTAAAATTATTTTTATTTTGGGGGTGTAAATACAGAGCTGGAGGTCGGCTATCTCTGTAGGCCTCTGTCGTGGCAAACACAGCCATTCATTGGGGGCCAACAGTGGTTAATTTGTAAAACAAATAATTGCCAGGGCTCTCCTCAGATGGCAGCTTGCACCAGTCCATTTCTCCTGTTAGCATCGCCGAAAACAGAACCAACTACTTACCTTAAAAGTGGTGAGGGGGTGTGGCATAATGGCCAGATCCCCCAACTTCGGAGCGGGGGAATCAAGTTCGAATCTCGTTGTCGGCTCAACATCCTGTAATTCTGAGCAACTCACTTAATCTCCCTGTAAATTATTTTGTCCTTAACTGGTGCTCATCAAAAGTGCCGGTGCTGGGCACCAAGAAACCACCAGCTCAAATTAGCACTGGAGGTCAAACTTGGCACTTGCCAAATTAATATTCATTTAGTGAAGCAAGGACCTAGCTTCTTACACCAGAAGCTTAAACGCTAGCTTCCAGTCAGGAATCTGCGATCAATGGATAAAGAGCTACTTACCATTCCCTGCATTTATCGATCAAGGTGGGGAGGCAGATCTTTTTCTTATCTGGCTCCCACTTACTGGAAAAATTTGCCATTTTAGATCTGTGCATGTACTGATTACTCCATATTCAAGAAGTACTTATCCTAATTTTACTCTCTGTTCCTGCTGATCTGCCTGTCCTCAGCACAGAGATACCCCATTGGGGTGATTCGTGTGTGATATCAAATTAAAATAACATAACATAACAAAACCCTTTAGAGTCGGATCACGCCTGGCACTCGTTGCTCTCCCGCTAGGGTTGCACTATATATCTTCCCATATATAAATCAAGGCATACACTTTCAGACTAACCAAAAAGTTATTGGTTATTGCTTTTGAATTAATGTTATACTGTCATGGTCTAGAGGAAGAGAAGGTGTTTGGTTCTTGCTTTTGCGGGCCCATGCGGCTCGTCTGGAGCCCGCCTAGGGCGGCCATGTTTTGTCTCGCTTGTTTTCCACAAGGCGAGAAGATTAAATGTAATATACACGATGGGAGCAGTGATAATTGCCAAGAATTCGATGGCGCGTGGGCAGGAGAGAATAAACTCACAGATGAAAGGTATTAGCTTCTCTGCTGTTAGGTTGGCATTCTACCAATAAATGTGGGTTTCTGGAAAAAAAAGCTCTTGGCTAGATGCCTACTCTGGGCTGGATGTGTTTGTAATGAAATGAAAAGAGGTCAGTCTAGAGCAGGGGATCAGTCAATGAATTAAAGTTTCAAGAACTATGGTGGAAATTAATATCAAGTGGGTGTCCTCGTTTGTGTTTCACTACCTCTTTAATTCCATTACCGCCTAGTTGTGGGGGTTACACAAGTCCACCAGTTGTTCTAAGACGTTGTTAAGATCACCTGCTTAACTTTATAGTATCTCATTTTGCTGAGAGTATTTATTTAGTCTTTGTTTCATTTTGAAGCTATTTCGAAGTGTTTTCGAGAAAGGTAGGAGGGAGAAGAGGGGGAGAAAAAGTAAGGTGTGAGAAGAACTGCAAAAAGTCACTGAAGTCCTGCTGTGGCCTCCTGCTTTGATGTCGCAATTGGAGCATAAGTAGACCTGGAAGGGAGAGTTTCAAGCTTTCATTGGCATCTATGACCTTCTTTGAGTGTAGACAGAGGTGGGGCAGCGTTCACCATGAGGAGCATTGGGTGCGGTGAGATCTACCCGCAAACTGATTGCGTTGTGGGAGGGCCTGTCTTAAGCATTGAAAGCAGGCTGCGCTAGCCAGAGGGGCAGCCATGCAGCGCTTTACTGGCAAGGAAGTGTGCTTTGTAGCGCTTCCTTTCCCCTAGTAATGGCTGATGTAGGAGCTTCATGACCAGGATGACCTCGTCTGTCCCTTTCAGCACAAAGGCAGCGAACTAGGGTGATACTGAGACCTCTGATGTTTGCCCAGCGGAGGGTAGGGATGTGTGACCAGTGACGTGCAGAAATGAGGGACCAGTGGAGTGAAGGGGTATGTGACCGGTGAAGTGCAGGGATGTGTGAACAGTGGAGGGCAGAGATGTGTGACCAGGGAGGGTAGGTATGTGTGACCAGTGGAGGGCAGTGATGTGTGACCAGTGGAGGGCAGAGATGTGTGACCAGAGGAGGGAAGGGATGTGTGACCAGTAAACTGCAGGCAGGGATGTGTGACCAGTGGAGTGCAGGGATGTGTGACCAGTGGAGGACAGGGATATGTGATCAGTGGAGAGCAGGGATGTGTGACCAGTGGAGTGAAGGGGTGTGTGACCAGCGGAGTGAAGGGGTGTGTGACCAGTGGAGTGCAGGTTTGTGTGACCAGTGAACTGCAGGGATGTGTGACCAGCCGAGTGCAGGGATGTGTGACCAGTGGAGCGAAGGGGTGTCCTACCAGTGGAGTGCAAGTTTGTGTGACCAGTGAACTGCAGGGATGTGTGACCAGTGGAGTGCAGGGGTGTGTGACCAGTGGAATGCAGGGATGTGTGACCAGTGGAGGGAAGGGATGCGTGACCAGTGGAGTGCAGCCATGTGTGACCAGTGGAGGGCAGGGATATGTGAACAGTGAAGTGCAGGGATGTGTGACCAGTGGAGTGAAGGGGTGAATGACCAGTGAACTGCAGGGATGTGTGACCAGTGGAGTGCAGGGGTGTGTGACCAGTGGAGTGCAGCCATGTGTGACCAGTGGAGTGCAGGGATATGTGAACAGTGAAGGACAGGCATGTGTGACCAGTGGAGGGCAGGGATATGTGAACAGTGAAGTGCAGGGATGTGTGACCAGTGGAGTGAAGGGGTGAGTGACCAGTGGAGTGCAGATTTGTGTGACCAGTGAAGTGCAGGGATGTGTGACCAGTGGAGTGCAAGGGTGTGTAACCAGTGGAGCGAAGGGGTGTCCTACCAGTGGAGTGCAAGTTTGTGTGACAAGTGAACTGCAGGGATGTGTGACCAGTGGAGTGCAGGGGTGTGTGACCAGTGGAATGAAGGGATGTGTGACCAGTGGAGAGCAGGGATGTGTGACCAGTGGAAGGCAGGGATTTGTGACCAGTGGAAGGCAGGGATTTGTGACCAGTGGAGGGAAGGGATGTGTGACCAGTGGAGTGCAGCCATGTGTGACCAGTGGAGGACAGGGATATGTGAACAGTGAAGTGCAGGGATGTGTGACCAGTGGAGGGCAGGGATGTGTGACAAGTGAAGTGCAGGGATGTGTGCATACATGTTATTGCAAAAGTCTTGATATTGATAGAGGAAGTGGTGTTGTTGCCATTTGTCTGTTGCAGTTACAAGTGATGCCATCACAACCACAACTTTGGTTTTCTATGTTACAGACCCCAGCAGCCTAGTACTGAGATCATTCATAAAGTTTTTTTTTGTTTAAACATTTTTTTTATTATTTTCGTACCAACATCCCAATACAATTCCCACAAGAGCCCCAGCACCCCACCGAAGAGCGTTACATACGACATTTCAACTGTGTATACATGGGAAAGGTTACTCTTCCCGCTTGGGCTCCCCCCTCCCACTTCCTCCCGCAACCCATGTCAGTGCGCCCCCGTCTGCCTATCCTCCCCCAGATGCGGCCCCCCCTATTACTATGACTCGTGCAGGGGTATTCAAACCTATCTCTGGCAGCTTGGGCTTTCCCCCAGCTTCAGCCGCTTCGGATGCGTCCTCCCACCATCGTGACCCCCCTCCTACTCCCTGCTTATTGCTTCCTCCTGTCGGTCAGGTATGCTCCCTTCCCCTCCACCGTCAGACACCAGCCCCTGAAGTTCAACCACCAATGACTCCCATGCACGGGCCGTCGCTAATGCCTTGTCGTCGTTCCTCCTATGCGCTAATTGCAAACGAAGTGTGCCATCCGCACCTGCCCATTTCGCAAACACCGTCCTCCACCTCAGAAAGCTAGGTCCCACCCTTGACTTCCAATGCATGGTTAGCTCCCTCTTGGCCATAATCAACCCTAAGTCATAGAACTTACTAGTAACCTTCGTACAGCGGATGTGGGGGAACCAAAGCAACAAGCAGGCCCCCATCTCCGAAGCTATGGTGCGCTCTGTCACTTGATTCAAGCAGTCTATGACGTCCTCCTAGTAACTACCGAACTCCGCGCATGACCAAAACATGTGACGAAAATCAGCCCCATCTCCCCCACAGCGCGGGCACTGAGAATGTGTGCCCCCAAAATATTGCAATATCTTAACTGGCGTCAGGTAAACCCTGTGCAGTGTAAAAAACTGAACTAGCTGAAACCGGGCATTACGCGTTCCCTTCCAGGCCCGCCGCACCAGCGTTGACCATGTCGACTCGGGGATGGGCTTCCCAAGGTCCGCTTCCCATTTAACCTTCAACGTGTCCAGGGGCAGCAAGCGCTCCAGCGACAGCCTTCGATAGAGGCAGGTAATAGCCTTGGACGTCCCCGCGGCCATGACCACATATTGGCAGCCCGCGGCAACCGGCGGTTCCGAGAGCCCCACATTCCAATGCTTCTGGAGGCCCGCTACGAGGGCAGCATGAAGTAAATAGTCTCCCCGTGGGAGCCCATAAGAGTCCTGCAGGTCCTGGAAGGGCAAAAGCACCCCCTCCCTAAATAAGTCGCCCACCACTTGTATGCCAAGATCCTCCCACGCGGCCAGTCCCGACCAATCGCCCCCATGCGGGAGCGCCGTGCACATACCCAGGGGGATCTCCGGGGCATAAGGGTAGACTATGGCGGCCCTCCTCTGACACCGGTTCCAGCACAGCCTGAGGGTGCGTTCCTCCAGAGTGAGCTGGGCGAGGTCCATCCGCTGTTGGAGGACTATGAAAGCGAGCACATGGCGAGGAATTAACCTGCCCTGCGGGCCCTCTGGGCCTCTATACTCCCTTGCCACCGCCTGTGTGAGCCATTGTAGCTGTGCTGCCAGGTAATACCACTCGAAGTCCGGGACCGCCAGGCCACCCTCCGCTCTTGGCCACCGCAATGTGGTCAAAGCCACCCGCCGCCTACCCGAGCCCCATATGAAGCCCGTGGATAGCGCACGAAGCCGCTCAAAAAATGATGCCGGTATCCATATGGGCAATGTACGAAAAAAGTACAGGAGGCGCGGCAGCGCCACCATCTTCAACAGCGCTACTCGCCCAGCACTGGATAGTGGGAGCGTGCTCCAGAAATCTATGCTGCCACGCAAGCCCCGGATTGCTCTGCCAACGTTCCCTTCCAGCAAATCAAGCTGGGTGTGGTAGATATTAACCCCCAGATATCGCAGACAATGGTCCTCCCAACGTATCACTCCCAACGATTGGGGAGCCTGTCCATTAGGCAACAACGGTAACAAGCATGTCTTGCCCCAGTTTACTTTGAGCCCCGACAGGCAACCAAAGACATCCAGCAAGGCGGTCGCTCCGTGCAGTGCGTCATCTGCGTCCGCCAAAAACTTCAGCAGATCGTCCACATAAAGGGATATATAGTGGGCCTACCCTCTTAGCCATAACCCAGCATAGGAGCGCCCCAATCGGGCATTAGCCGCCAGTGGCTCAATGGCCAAGGCGAACAGCAATGGGGACAGCGAGCAGCCCTGCCTCGTCCCCCGTCGCACCCGGTAGGGAGCTGAGATGGTGGCCCCCGTCTTCACGCGGGCTGTGGCGTCATTATATAGCAATGTGGTCCAGCGTACAAAGCCATTCCCGAGGCCAAATGCCTGCAGCACTCGAAATAGGTATGGCCACTCTACGCTGTCAAAGGCCTTTTCTATGTCGACCGAAAGCGTTAGGGCCTCTGGGTATTCTTCTCGGTCCACCTCCATTACCCGCAGTAGACGCCGAACGGAGGTTGCCGTGCTACGTCGGGGAATAAAGCCCGCCTGATCTGGGTGTATCAGGGCAGTCATGTGGGTCAACAGACGCGATGCTAATATTTTACTGAGGATTTTGTAGTCCACCGTCAACATGGAGAGCAGGCGATATGCCGCCCGAGTACCAGCATCTCCTCCGGCTTTCAGCAAGGGCACTACAATCGCCTCTCGGGCGGAGGTGGGCAGGCGCCCAACTCTCCAGGCTTCACTGTAAAGGGCTTGCAGCTGCGGAGCCAGCAACTCCATATATGCTGCATAAAACTCGACGGGCAGCCCGTCCGTGCCTGGGGTCTTTCCTCGAGCCATATGCTTAATCGCGGCGCGGATCTCGCCCAATGATATGGCGTCCCCTAACTCTTTACCTTGCTCCGGATCTAATCGGGGCAGCCGAGCCGCCAATAAAAAGTCATCCAATTATCCAGACGCATCCTGCATTGTGCTATCATACAACCCCTCATAATAACTGAGGAACTGCCTATTAATCTCTCTCTGGGAGTAGACCGGAGTCCCTCCTGTCACAGCCAGGGAAAGTATTGGGGTACCTCGGGCCGCTAGGGTCGCCAGCCAGGCCAGGAGGGATCCCACCTTATCTCTCTCCGCATGCGCCCGGGTAAGGTATTCCTTATGATCGAAGCAGCGAAGCCTCTCCACTCGCACTGCCACTCCCTCACGCAGATCATTCATAAAGTTAATCAGTCCAGGACAAAGTAGGGGTAATGTCAGTCTTTAAAGAGATCGTGGGTGTTGGAACCAGCACTCTCTGGTTGGCTGAAGGGATGCCCCATGTCAGGCAGAACCTACCGCTCCTGTCAAGTGCGGGTGAATACCCTCGCTTTATAACTAAGCCTGGGCAAAGCACTATGCTACGCTCACGTAGTTTGCGAAGTTTGCGCTACTTCGCACTATGCGAATTGCACGTAGCACAGTGCAAACACGCGTAGCGTAGTGTTGCGGTCATTTTTTGCTTGCTCGCGGTCCTCAACGTCAAGTTGGCGACCGCGAGCAAGCAAAATGACATCCCGGCGAGACTTTTTCCTCGTTCCCGATCAGCAACATCAAGTTGGCGATCGTGAGCGTGGAAAATAAACCTCCCGGCGAGATTCTCAACGCGAGAAGGTCAGGTTTCTCATTGCGAGTGGTCGCGTATGCTCGCGACCGCTCGCTATGAGAAACTACCAGTTCGCGTTGAGAAAGCTACCGCTCGAGTAAAAATCTACTCGAGCGGCAGAAAACTACAGGTCGCACTGTGCAAGATGCCGTTTTCAATGATTGCACAGTGCCGGTTGCTTGTCCGCACTGTGCAATCATTGAAAACGACATCTTGCACAGTGCGAACAGGGTACTACGCAGTTCGCGAAGTGCTACGCGTAGCTCGCGTAGTGCGAACTGCACTTTGCGTAGCTTCGCGTAGTGCTACTTTGCGAACTACGCCCAGGGTTAACCTGTGCTCACCCTTGGGTAGCTTGGCACAGAGCAGTCAGGCTTTCCTCAGAGGCAACATGTAAAGCAAAGGCACAGTAGTGACTAGTGATACATTGAGCGTTACAAAAGAGACTTCACACAGTATGTATGTAAATAACGTTTATATTCAACACACATATGTTGGACATGGCACTTGTTGCAGGTTTATCCCCAAACTTTTTGCTTTTTGCATCCTATTTTTCTTACCCTGTTTTTTGTTGGCTTACTTTACAACTGCTGATCATTGCTAAAGTGCAAGTGCTCTCTGTAAAAAGTGCAATTCTGATTGGTTCTCCATGATTGGTATAATTGATTTACTGATACGTCCCAATTAAAGTGCACTGTGTGTGCCCATGGCCTGTAAATCAAAAGCTACTAATAGGCCTGGAGCACTAGTTTTGCCACCTACATGAGTTTCCCTGTAAACTTGTCTCAGGCCTGACATTGCAGTTTCCTTTGAGTGCAGTTTTAAACTGCTATGTCGTCCTAGCAAGTACACCCACTTGCCAGGCCCTAACCTTCCCTTTTACTAATGTAAGGCACCTCTAAGGTAGGCCCAAGGTACTCCCATAAGTAGGGTGGGAGACATTGTTTACTACGAATGCGCTACAACGCATTCCAACACAACACGGTTGTTACAACGACCATGTTGTTTCAACACGAACCATTTGATCGCAAGTCATTTCAACGACTTGCTGTAGGGGGCACGCTGGTGTTGGATTTACAATCCAACACCTTCCCTGCTGTTGCACAAACTGGAGTAGGAAATGTAAATAATACTTGTCCTAAGTCCAGCACGCCCCCTACAGCAAGTCGCTGTAATGACTTGCGATGTAATGGTTTGCGTTAAAACAATGCAATCGTTGTAACAACCACGTTGTAATGGAATGCGTGAAAAGCGCTGTTAGACCTGGCATCTTTGGTGTGGTTACCCCTGACTTTTTGCCTCTACCTCCTGTATTTTTGAGGCTATGCTGGATTTCGTTTTTGCTGGTTTAGATGCTTTGGGCACTTTGCCACTGCTGACCAGTGTCAAAGTGCAAGTGCTCCCTTGGTAAATTGTTATATTGATTGGTTATCCATGATTGGCATATTTGTTTCACCTGTTAGCCCCTAGTAAAGTGCACTGAGTGTGCCAGGGCTGGTGATTCAAATGCTACTAGTGGGCTGCAGCACTGATTGTGCCACCCACAGGAGTAGCGCTAAAATGATGTCTTAGGCCTGCTTGCAGTGCCTATGTGCAGTCCAGGACTGCCATGTCGACCTGGCCAGTGCACCCACTGACCAGGCCTTATCCTTCCCTTTCTGTACATGTCAGGCATCCCTATGGTGGCCCTAGGTACCCCCCTGGGCTGGGTGCAGTGTATCTGAAAGGTAGGGCATGTACTGAGGTGTGTAACATGCCCTGGTAGTGAATTACAGCCATTTTCGTTTTTCACTGCTGAGAGGCTAACTTGCCCATAGGATAGAATGGGGGAGGCTGTTTACATGCCTATCTTCCCATAAGGGCAAGATAGAAAATCCAAGTTTGGTATCTTTGTGTTCAGAATTTAATTATACATCTTTTTAGCAAGATGGTTTTTAAATTCACTGTGTGAGAATAGCACTTTTTAGAAAGTAGCTATTCTCCTGTTTAACCTTCCTGTGTGCCTGTGTGCTGGTTGGCTGACTGGTGTCATGTGATGGGCTAGGTGGCTCCAGGAGCCTGGATGAGTCAGCAGCAGGGTGAATAGGGAGATCTGCTTTAGATGGGTGGGAGGAGTAGTCCCTGGGTTTGAATAGGGCTGCCCCTGCCAGCAAAATGCTGGCTCCACCCCCTGCTGGCCAGGCTGAGGACTCTGCCTCTGCTGGCACAAAGAAGGCTCCACCTCCTGCTGAGCGTCTAACGACCCTGCCCCTCACTCTGAAAGGAACCAGGTGCTCCAGGGCAGAGCACACCCAGGAACCAGTTTGAGCAGGGGAATCCCCCCACTGAAACAAAGAGAGACAAAGAGGGGTATAAGAAGAGGACCCCAGACACCTAAACGTTAGATCACTTTGGAACTAAGAAGAAACCTCTGCCAAGGAGAAAGCTGAAAAGAACTGAAGAGGAGAAGACTGCCTGCTTGCTGTTTTGCTTTGCTGCCAAGGAGAGGGGAAGGACTTTGCTGTGTCCCCTTCTTTTGATTCTGATCTTCAAGGGCCTGAGAAGAGCTGGCTCCCTGTTAAGAAGTCCCAGGAACAAAAGGACTTCACCACCAGCTCCCCTGGAACTCTGCTGAGGGAGTTCTGGCCTGCCTTGGAGTGCTTGCCCAGTCTTGGGGCCTCATGAGGTCGTTTTGCTGTGTTTGGGAGCTGGGAAGCAGAAGCGTGAAAAAGAGTAACTGGTACCCAACGCATCATCCGATTGCGTGTCGCAAGAACGAGAGTGCGAGGAGAATTTCATCGCGGCGTCATCGCAGCACCCGGAGTCCCCGCATCGCCGAGTGCGTCGAGCATCGTCCCGGTGCGAGAAGATTCCTGACGCTGCGAGGGTCGTCGCAGAACCAGTTTGCGGGCCGCACCACTGCCGGTGTGTGAAAGTATCCAGTCGCTGCGTGTGTCGACGCAGAGTCCCGTCCCGTGACGCATCGAGGGTTGCGGCGCCCGAAGTCAACGCTGCGCCGCGCACCGCGACGCATCGAGGGTTGAGGCGCCAGAAGTCAACGCTGCGCCGTGCATCGCGCCACACCGAAGATCGTCGCATCGTACCTGTGCGTGAAGCTTCCCCCTAAGAAACCTACGCAACGAAAGCCAAAGTCATCGCATCCTCCCCCTACAGATCGGAGCCGGCGCATCCACCTCTGCTGCGTGAAGCAGGGCTGCTGCAAAGCCTCCCCAAGATCTCAGGAGTATCGCATCGCCTTTGCCATCTTCCTTGTGATAGCTTTTGGGAACCTTATCGCAACTACAGGTACTGTTGGGCACGAGAGTGTCGCATTTTGTGCATTGAGAGTCGCATTGTGCAGGACACTGACTTTTACATCCTGGAGTACTTTCTGCAAACTCTTGAACTATCTTTAAAGTAATCTTTTTAATTGTATGTTGGTTTGTCTGTAGTATTTGGTCTTGTGAAGTTTTTAGTAAAGATACCTTATTTTTCTAAAACTGGTGTGGAGTAAATCTGTGGTGTTTTCACTGTGTTACTGTGAGTGTTGGTACAAATACTTTACACATTGCCTTTGATAGCCTAGACTGCTCAGGCCAAGTTACCTAGAGGGTGAGCAGGGGTTATCTTAACAGTGTATCCCCCTTTCCCTGACTAGAAGCTAGGGTCCCTACTTGGACAGTGGTACCTACCCTGCCAACTAGAGACCCCCAGATCTAACAAGCGCATTTGTAGTAAATAGACATATTCAGGTAGGGTGCAGCGTATGTGAAAGGTAAGACGTACTGGTGTGTTTGACATGTCCTGATTGTGAAATACTGCCAATTTCGTTTTTCACTATTGCAAGGGCTAGATCTCCCATAGGCTATCATTGGAGTTGCCTTGTAACATTTTACAAGTGTAACTTTCAGTTGGGACCAGCTAGAGATTTTGAGTTTGGGCTCTCTGAGCTTCAAATTTAATAACACATATTTTAGTAAAGGTGGTTTTTAAATTGTGTATTTGAAAATCCCACTTTTAGAAAGTAGGCATTTTCTTGTTTAACCATCCTTGCGCCTCTGCCTGCCTGTGGAATCAACATCTGGTTTAGACTGACAGAGGCCTGTTTGTGCATTCACTCTAGACGGTCAAACAAAGGGAGATGAGGTGTGCCTTGCATATCCTGATGGGCCATTATCAGGATGAGGGGCCTTCCTGGGTTAGAGTGGTGGAAGGAGTTGCCAGCTGAATTTGAATAGGACTGTGCCTTGCCTCTCACAATGCTGTCTCCACCCCACTAGAGTGTGTCTGGAGCCAAGACCAGGCAGGACAAGAACTTGTGCACTACAAAGACAATCCTTTGAAGAATGCTTACTTCAAAGGTCAAAAGGGGTATAAGTATTAGACCTACACCTCCAGACCTTTAGAAAAATTCTGGATAAAGAGGATTCTCTGCCAAGGAGAAGAGCTGAAGAGCTGTGAGGAGTCCAGCTCCTTTGCTGTGTGTTGCTGTGCTGGGTTGGCCTGCAGTTGCTGTTTCTGCTTTGAAGAGGTAAAGGACTGGACCTTGCTTTGTATCCTACTTGCAAAGTTTCTCCAAGGGCTTGTTTGTGCTTGCCTCCTATTGGAAGTCTCATAGCCATCAAAGACTTAATCTGCAGTATCCCTGAATTTCACTGCTGGGAGTTCTGACCTGCCTTGCGGTGCCAAATACATTTCTGGGCCCTTGGAGGATGTTCCTGCTGTAAAGACAGGCTTGAAACCTTCAACATCAACACATCGCCCTTCCAGCACCAGTTTTTTCAATGCAGCACCACAGAGCAGGAGAAATTTCCACGCACCATCACCATGACCAAAGGAATCGATGCAGCGCCTGTCGCAACCAAAGAAACCGCCACAGCCTAAGTTCAGCGAACCATGTCTCCAAAGTCTGAGAACCCCGCACTGACTTTGACGCAGACTCTCCTGTGCGACTGAAAGAATCAACGCATCATGGGACAGTAGCTGAAGAAATTGACACAGCAACTGTTTGCCGCCACTGCATCAACCTCCAGTGCATCCAGATTTCAGCGCATCGCACCTGTGCACCTACATTTACCAACTCATCACCTGCAGACCAGAACCATCTTGGAATCGTCGCATCACTTCCCTTTAGAGTCTGGATTCGACACACCACTTCTCCTGCAGCAGAACCGTCACCTCGCCTCCACAAGGACTCAGGAACTGATGCATCACTGTGTTTTCTAACACTTCCCTCCTTTGCTGCTGTTTGGCCTTGTGGATTTTGACGTAGATAGAATTGCTTAAACCCTTTTAAAAGTCATATTTTGAGATCTGTTTGTTCTATTTTTGTCACTTTAGTCTCGTTCAGGTTAGATAAAGGTACTTTATTTCTCTAATTCTGGTTTGGTGTCCATTTGTAGTGTTTTCTCTGTATTACTATGTGTATTATGGACAAACACTTTACATATTGTCTTTGAGATAGGCCTGACTGCTCATGCTAAGTTATTAAGGGGGTGAGCAGAGGATATCTTGGGTGTGTAACTCCTTTACCCTGACAAGAAGAAAAGGTCCCTTCTAGGACAGGGTGTATACCACTGCCAACTAGAGACCGCCATTTCCAACAACATATTCAATCATTACAACCAGAACATCATAAACGTTCTGGCATAAAACACATTGGGGAATATTACTGGCAGTACTAGGCCCACTCGTATTGTTATGATGTCAATAGTATGCACACTGTGGACATTTCCTAATCTACCCCCCCCCCCCCCAACAATGAGAGATAAAAAGAGCACCCTTATGCTGTGGGACACACTGTCCACTCCAGTCTCTCCAGAGCAATACTGATAATACAGTGTCGTCGAGTTATGGGGTACATCCTGGGTCACAACAATATCAAAGATATGTACATACATTAAACCAGAACACTTTTTGACAGCACCGCAGGCCAGAGCCACGTGGGTTAACCCTTTGTCAACTATATTGTGCTTTTGGCATGAAATCAACGTATAAAGTCGCCCTGCCGTGTCAGTATCATGAATCACAGGCGGCCCCCCAACTATCACTCCCACTCACACACTAACTTTGCACCGCCACACGGTGCAACAAGTATCAGCCTAGTCCGTACGGAACACTCTCACATGCATACACACTCAGCACCCTAATGCGGTGTTACTAGTACCCAGCAGTTCAATGGATAACACCCTGCAGTCTCCGTAGTCCCAGCCTCCCTCCACCCTCTGATTCACACTTATTGTCCCATAGCCATGGATAGAAGACAACCAGCCCTGTCTGCTGGATACTAGGTCACTCATGGCCAAAGTCACACTAAGTCTGTGTCCTTGGGAAGCAGGTGGGGATATGCAGCAAGTTTTAATTAGGAGGTAGACGTAAACAAGTGGAGTTTAGAAGCCACTCGGGAAGTTCACCCACAGGTCTCAATACACAATGGAGTCACGCAGTTTCTAGACCCGCTTCCGAACTGTCTCAGAAGTGTTCCTTCAACCCAGTAAATCTCGATTGCTACTACCTAGCACCAAGATGTGTTCGGAAAGGGTTAGGTGTGGAGAGGGCAGTTGGTCCACTGCGATGAGGGTCAAAAGGGAACAATGGATGAAGGGTGAGTAACACAGAGGAGACTCTTGGTTGGAGGAGGCACCCTGAGTGGTACAAGATGATCAAAGTTATGCCCAGGCAATCCGGGCACAGCATCTGATGTGTGTTGGCATGGGTCACACCAGACACTTCAGGTCTCCAGCACCAAAAGTTGCAAATTCCATACCTCCCTGGAAATGAGGCATAATCATTGGTACACGTTGAGATGGGTTGCACCAGGCAATTCTGGTCAAACACAAAGAAGAGTTGCAAATTCTGTACCTCCTTCGAAATGAAGCACAACATCTGGTGCACAATGATACACGTTGCACCAGATCAGTCCAGTCACACACACAGGCGCAAGTCCAGCAGAGCCACATTCCGTAGAGTGAGGTGCTACTCCGGGTACCCCCCACCTCAGAGGGTCGCACCCTGAGAATCGGACACCACTCACAATGAGCTTGCAATCTGCGTGCCACAAGAGTGAGGTGCGGCATAATCGACAAAAATGGCCACCGAGGTTCCACTAACTGGTGAATCTATTCTTCACCAACTAGACACTTATGAGTGTCAGGGTCCCTGTGGTACAGGCATCACACGCCTTAGATGCAGGACAGATTTCTGGGGCTCTGTTGCAGACAATCTGGTCGCCAGACACTAGTCTTCATTCCACGCTCATACTGCTCTACTCAGTGGAATTCTGTAGCCGATATGGTCACTTGAGAGGGCACCGCTCTTCAGATGTCACAGGTAGATGGTGTAGGTCCCTTGCAGGAGATCTTTGAAGTCCCTGAGATCTCCAGGAGAACAGGAGGCCCGCTAATGGGCCCTTGAAGAGCACACTTCAGGGTGCCCCACTGTAGCAGGTCTTCGGCCCAAGCCAGCCACTATTCAGAAAGGGTACGTGGTCCCCTTCATGAGCAGTAATCCTCCATGTGCACAAGAGAATCCTCTGACAATGTGCAACATGCAGTCCGGATTCTCCAGTCCTGCGTCCCCACAAGCATATCTCACCCTTTGCTGAAGGATTGCACCAGTAGTTATATTGTTGTGTGTCTTTGAAGTTAGGGGTGAGTTAAGGGGTTGCTCTTTGAACCACAGATGCCTCCCCTAAATTGTAGGCCTGTCCGCCATGGGGCAGTGGAATGCAGTTATTAATCTTTAGTGGGGCCATGATCTGAGAGTCAAAACCTCTCTCTGCAATCTGTACACTTTCGGTTCTCAAATGGCAGAGGTCTTGTCGTTTTCGTGGTATGCCCATGGTTTATGTCGGTCCCTGGGAAATGCACAGATGTGCTCCCCAACCCCTGGTGTCCACCAGAGCCAGGCACCACGGCACACAAGACTTTTAGAGCATAGAAATATCCATATTCTATTCCATATTTCTAAGTGAGTATTGCTAAAACCCCCTTTACCATTGGAAAGGGTTCAGCCTGGCAAATCCATTGATAGGAAACATAATGGGGCTGCTCCACTGCAATCCAATATTGCAGCCTGATGTAACGTCAAGCACTTCCTCCTGTGCAAGCCTCATAGGTAGTGAAACACACTCAAGTATTCCGCACTACCTGAGCGCATGTGCGCTGGTTCTCACACAGACCTGCCATTACAGGCTGGACACATATTTCCCAGCACCAGGGGTGCAAGTGCACCCACCCGAATCTGCACGGCAGACTGGACACAGGTTTAACTAAATGGTTGATATACTCACGCTATCATGTGTTGCAAGTGTATAGATGCACTTCCCCCACCCGCACAGCTATGCACATAACACACTTTGCTCAATTAATGAAACCTTAAACACTACTTTTCTGTGTTTCTTAATACTTTACTCTGTAAATTATAACTCTCATATTTATACATTTATTGCAAATAACTCAGTGCCATCATATCATTTTGATTAATGAAAGCATAATTCATGAATTTATAAAAAAAAAAAAAACACAACATAATATTGATCAACAAACAATGATTTCTATGGTTATTTCCCAATGCATTTCGGGATCAACTGATCCCTTCGTCAGGGGCAGACTGAAAACTTGTGGTTACCTTTGCAGTGCCCTGACGGACACCCACTCCGTTCTGGAAGCTTATATCCGCTCAATGGCTCCCCTTCAAAATGACGAGTTCGACTCTGCTCTTGGCCGACCTACAGCGTAACTCGAACAAATTCCTTCTGACTCACTACTTCGGTACTCAGTTCACCGTCTCTTCACCGTCTCCTGTATTCCCGACATGACGAAGGGATCAGTTGATCCCGAAATGCATTGGGAAATAACCACAGAATGCATGGTTTGTTGATTAATATTATGTTGTGTTTTTTTTTTAAATAAATTCATGAATTATGCTTTCATTAATCAAAATGATATGATGGCACTGAGTTATTTGCAATAAATGTATAAACATGAGAGTTATAATGTGCAGAATAAAGTATTAAGAAACACAGAAAAGTAGTGTTTAAGGTTTCATTAATTGAGCAAAGTTATTATGTACATAGCTGTGCGGGTAGGGGCAAGTGCATTTATACACTTGCAACACACCATAGTTTGATTCAGAGGCAGGCTTCCTCTTTCCCACCCAGCACACTCAACTTCATCTATTTAGCTTACATTGAATAACATTGTCAACACTGATTAAAAGGAGGAGTGCGTGACATACCACCAAATTCAATTGTTATACTCATGCACCAGCCTGCGATGGCAGATGGCCCGCGCAATCACGGGCACCATTGGTGCGCACCTACAGAGGCCTGCCAGGGCATAGCCTTGAGCCCGCAACGGCAGGTGGGACAAGTATTCTAAGCAGCATGATGGCCAATGAGCACACTCACAGGTGTAAGTGCCCACTGTGTTGGCAGACCGGCCCATGTTTCAGAACACCGGGTCAGCACCCTCTTCCTAGCTTTTATTTATTTTTTGGTATAGTTTTATATAATGCGAACTAGACCCGAGACATCAGGTATCAGAGCGCTTTACATGAGCACCAGTTTTATTACATGAGGACACATTCATTTTTTATTTTTTTTGGTTTGGCACGGGGAGATTAAGTGATTTGCCCAGAATCACAGGATGTTGGGCGTCATTGCCAAGACTCAAACCCGGTTCCCCAGCTTCGAGGTCGACCGCTCTAACCATAAGGCTACATCTTCTTGTGTAGGAAGGTGCACGCACAACCACACTGCCTTGACAGTGAGAACGTGCTCAGAGCCCTTAGGCCAAGCAAGAGAATCGGCAACACCCCAGGAGTATCCCATGGGAAGAGACGAACTCCAAGGCAGGGGAATCCCTGCGTGGGTGGTTCCTTACTATCTGGGCAGGAAACATCCATACATATCCGCCAAGCCTTCAGCCTGCCACCACCCTGTGCCTTTCGGGACTTCTTTGGGGGATGCCCTCCTGGTATGGAATAACCCACTCAGGGTCGGTTGAGGGGCAAGTGATGCCTTAGACTGGGATGCAGTGGTGCCTACAGACCTGCAATGACAAACCCGCTACATGGTTGACAGGCTATCCGGGGGTGGCACACTCATTGCGCAATGGGTTTAGGTACCATACCTCCTTTGCCCTGAAACCATGTACACCACATACCCGGGCCGGTAACGGAACTGGCGAGTAGTGGGACATAGCACCGATTGTGCCACCCCTTGGACAGCCTATATGCAAGAATGAAGAGTCATACCCTATGTACAACTCTCCACTGAGGAATAGCAGACATCACATGACAATCCAGTCATATCACTGGAAATGCTTGTGGATTTCCAAATGTCATAGATTTACTCCTGTGGTTGGGAAGGTGTCTATGGGAGCAAATATAGGACTTTTCCTTGCGAATCAGGCCCTTTGTTGGGTTCAGCCCTGGTCTAGGCATACAGATGGACACTGGAAAGCATTTCATTTGCAACTTTTGGAAAAGGATTTAGTTTAAAGGAAGGCTTTAAATTCGAACCAAAATTGCGATACAACTACTTTTAAACATTTTAACAGTTAATTTAAAAAAGAGATGAACCTGCCTTCTTTAAAAGCAGTTTCTTTTGGATATTATATTAATTATTTTGGAACTAAAGATTTCCCACAAGGTACTTGAGATGCAATGTAGTTCGAAGTACAATTTCACATTTTCAACCAAAATTCAACAACTTCATTGTAAATGCCTACCTATCTGCAACTAGTAGGTAGGGGTGTTTGAAATTCAGATCTTTCAGTTTGGTGTAATTATGCAAAATTTCTGGAAAAGATTGCACCAAATTCCAACCTGGTATGTAGTGCTATATTTTAGTGTGAAATACATCCTCTCATTTAATGTTAACAACAGTGTAAAGAAAACACGTGCTGCGAACCACAGCTGCTCGTGCTCTGTTCATTTGCATGCCTCCAGAGGTGTTTACACGTATGGACTTGAAATTACGCACCGCTGCATAATGGTGCGATTGCGGGAATTTTCAATTTTGCATAACAAGTGCAGTGAAATGAAATGAAATGAAATGAAAAAAGTATTTAATAAAGCGCACTGCGGCCAAGCGGCTTCCTGGCGCTGGGGACCTGGTCAAAGCTCACAGAGGGAATCCGAGGAGCCTATGAAGAGAAAGCCTGAATGAAAAGAAAAGTTTTGAGGGCTTTTCGAAAGTGGGTGTAGATGGGGATGGAACGGATGTGAAGTGGAAGGCTATTCCAGAACTGGGGGGCCAAAACGGAGAGGCGAGTACCACCAGTTCTAAGTTTGCGGAAACGGGGGATGTGCAGAAGAGAAAGAGAAGAAGAACGAAGGGTATGACTGGTGACATGGGATGAAATAAGGGAGTTGATGTAGGGAGGGGCAGAGCGGGAGTGAGCTCGAAAAGCGAAGCAGGCTAGTTTGAAAAGAGATCTGAAACGGATAGGGAGCCAGTGAAGAGATTTAAGAACGGGAGTAATGTGAGAGAATTTGGGAAGGGAGAAAATAAGGCGGGCAGCTTGATTTTGGATGGCCTGTAAGCGTCGAGACTCGTAGGCAGGAATGCCCACGTACAAGCCATTCCCATAGTCGAGGCGAGAGATGACTAAAGCCAGGACTATGGTTTTGAGTGCATCAGTGGTGAAAAAACGTGAGATTTTCCGGATAAGACGAAGGGAAAGAAAGCAGGAAGACACAACAGAGCTAATCTGACTATGCATTGTTAAGTCGGAACTAACTTTGATGCCAAGGGTGCGAACAGAAGGGGAAGGCGTAGGAGGGGAGCCAAAAGAGAGGGGCCAGTGTGCAGGGAACCAGGGGTTAGATGGACCACCCGTGAGAACAAGTTCCGTCTTATCAGGGTTGAGCTTAAGATGGTTGGCGCTCATCCATTCCGAAATGAAGATTAAGGTGGAACTGAACTTAGAAAGAGAGTCAGAAGAAGAAGAAAGATCAAAGACGAGCTGGAGGTCATCTGCGTAGTTATACACAGAGACCCCCCGCTCAAGAAGAGAGGTGACGAGGGGACAGATATAAAGATTAAAGAGAAGGGGGGAAAGAGAGGAACCCTGGGGAACACCACAAGTGACCGGGTGGGGAAGGGCAGAGAAACCGGAGAGATGAACCGCCTGGTACCTATCTCGAAGGAAGGATGCCAGCCAGGAGAAGGCCGCCCCCCGGATGCCCGCTGCGCTGACACGGGCGAGAAGAATGGAATGGTCAACCGTGTCGAACGCAGCGGACAGATCGAGAAGGACCAGGGCTTGGGGGAGGTTGGAATCAGCCTTCCCCTTGAGTTCATCCAAGACCGCGAGAACCACTGCCTCCGTTGAATGACCTGAGCGAAAGCCCGCCTGATGGGAAGCGAGGAGGCCATTATCCTCGATGTACGAGGAGAGGCAAGAGGTGACATGGGTCTCGAGGATCTTAGCTAAATAGGGGAGAAGGGAAATAGGTCGGAAATGAGCAGGGAGGGAGGGATCCAGACCAGGTTTTTTTAGGATGGGGAGAACAACGGCAGATTTAAATGATAAAGGGACAGAGCCAGCAGCCAAAGAAGAATTGAGTAGAGTGAGCGGGGGAACAGGAGAGGCGGTAAAAAGAGTTTTAAGGATGCGCGCCGGAGCACAGTCTGCAGGGGAACCAGATTTAACCTTGATCAGGTAGTTGTGGAATAGATCAAGAGAGATAGGGGGGAAAGTGGCGAGGGAAGAAGGCGAGGGGGTAGCATAGCACATAGAAATAGGTTGAGGGACAGTCGGAATGTTAGCTTTAATCTTCACAATCTTGTCTATAAAAAAGTCATTGAGTGACGAGCAGAGGGACTGAGAGGGGACCAAACCGGGGGAAGAACGATCAGAGGTGGCAAGATTGTGAACCAGGGAAAAAATTTCGCGAGATTTGTTTGCAGAGAGAGCTACTCTCTCAGTAAAATAGGAGGTTTTGGCCACAAGAATAGCTTGTTTATACTCAGTGAGGAGAGTTTTATATTTAACGCGCAGAGAGGGAGAGTACTGCCGTCTCCAGAGACGTTCCGACCGCCTGAGGTTGAGTTTTAAAGCTTTAAGCTCCGGAGAAAACCATTTGTGCGCATCGTAAGGGCGGACCGCCTTGATCTTTTTAAGCGGTGCCACTCGATCGCACGAAGAGGAAAGCCATGTGCTGATGGCATTGGCCTGGGACTCAAGGGGGAGGTTAGTAAGATCAGGAGCAGAGGAAGCCAGAGAAAGTGAAAGAGAGTCAAGGTCGGTATGATTCCAATTACGGGCAAGGCGATTCTTGGGAAGAGAGGGCTTATCAACCACACCCAAGTGAATAGAAAAGGAAATAATATGGTGATCCGACCAAACACAAGGGGAGATAAAGGGGGGTGAAGCAAGGGGACGAGAAGACCAGATTTGGTCAAGAGTATGACCTTGTGCGTGGGTAGAGGCTGTGACATGGGAAATAAGATTCAAACAGTGGAGAGTGGCAGAAAAGTCTTTGGAAGGGAGATCTTCCTTTGGATCTCCTGGCCAGAAATTGAAATCTCCGAGAAATAGTACGGAGGAGTTGTTGACCACCAAGGCGGCTAAAAGATCCTGTATAGAGGCTACGAAAGAAGGCATCGATTGGGGGGACGGTAAACAAGGACAACAGTGAGAGGAGAGGGAAAATTAAGAGAACGGGCCACAAGGCAGTCCACGTTGGATATGAGGGAGTGAGAGAGGAGTTGAAATTTAAATGATGACCGGACGATCATCGCTACCCCTCCACCGGCCCTGCCATCCGAGCGATCAGCTCGGAGGGCATAATAGGTATCGGGGAGGATGGCTAAAAGATCAGGAAGAGAGTCGGCAGTGAACCAGGTTTCAGTCAGAAATAAAAAATCAGGAGAATCAGTAGTCAGAAGATTAAAGAGTGCTGTCTGGTGTTTGACTGCAGACCGGGTATTCAATAAGTAGGCAGAGGCAACAGTGGGAGCAGGGGGGGGACGAGAAACCGGGGGTAATGTAGTGGGACAAAAGGAAGAGTTGAGAGAGGTGGGTATCGAATGAGACAAAGGGGAGGAAAGGATACCAAGTGAGTGTAAATGATGTAAGGAAAAAAGGGGGGGAGAAGGAAAGGCAGATAGTGCTATAAGTTGAGCGGAGGAATAGACCAAGTGAGGAGCAAGATGTGTGGCCCCTGGTCCCGGCCCGTCGCGGATGGGCGCAGACGGGCTTAACTTAGGCGCAACTTTGGGGCGCCTTCGTCGCGCCCGCTGCGCCCGTCCGCTGCGCCGCCGGAAGACAGGAGCCATTATATAGGGACGACACATGAGGGAGGAGGGTCAAAGGGGCGTGGCAGGGGGGGAGGAGCCAAAGAACTGCAACGCCGAGGCCAGACCCGCCCAAGATGGAGGAGCCGCCCGTCCCTCTCCGAGAGTCAGGCGAGGAGGGGGCGGTCAGCGGAGGCGGTCTGGTCGCGTGCAGGAGAGAGGGCAGCCAGCGAGGATCAGGGCGCCGGGTCCGAGGTGCTCTGAGGCAGTGCAGGTAGGCAGCAGGTAAAAGTCAGGAGATTTTAATAAAACTAGCGTTGCTCCCGGAGAAGCCTCGGGAGGTCTGACGACAGGTCAGGAAGTGCAGCCAGGTAAGCGCCTTAAGAGTCAGCCAGGGGGGGAGGAGCCAAAGAACTGCAACGCCGAGGCCAGACCCGCCCAAGATGGAGGAGCCGCCCGTCCCTCTCCGAGAGTCAGGCGAGGAGGGGGCGGTCAGCGGAGGCGGTCTGGTCGCGTGCAGGAGAGAGGGCAGCCAGCGAGGATCAGGGCGCCGGGTCCGAGGCGCTCTGAGGCAGTGCAGGTAGGCAGCAGGTAAAAGTCAGGAGATTTTAATAAAACTAGCGTTGCTCCCGGAGAAGCCTCGGGAGGTCTGACGACAGGTGCGAAATGCCAGAAATTACACCAGATTATGCGGGTGTAATGAATATTTCTGCCGGGGCTAGTGGCAGGGTCTACTCTAACTGGAAGTAAAACATTGCTACACAGTAGTATTCACCTTCCAAAGCTACAGAGTGTTAAACTGTCTCCTAATTGTACGGTGTAAATTCCTGTCTGGCGCCCACCCAGCTGATTTATCCATGTGTCCTGCCACCTTACGCCTTGAAGCTCATTCTCTTTTGAGGAAGATCAATAGAGCCTGGAAACTCGGGATCAATACTGTCGACAAAATAAAACAAGCGCCCCAGCAATTTATTTCAAAGACAGGCTTCCTTTTATTACAAAACAATTCCACAACAGCGCTCTTGTGGCGCTATAACAATGCAGCGTCCATGAGAAGAAAGTGGGTGTGCATTGCAAGAGAGAGGCCGACTAGCTGTAGCACCAGCACAACCCACTTCTAAACCTGGCTCCTCCCCTTTACCAAACTGGCAGATCCTGGGCAGAATTCATCGTCACCAATTTGGCACCATTTGCAATTAAGCTCAGTGCATCATTGGGCTGAAAACATCATCACACATGCCGGAATAGCTTAGTTTGCCCAATAGGTGGAATGTGCCCATTCAGTGACTCAGTCTGTACACATACTACCAGCTTACACCCTAGTGCTGCCACCATATGACCATGTCACAGAATATGTTCAGAAATGGCCACTAAACGTCCATGTACTAGCATGTGTCCAAGACCGGCCTTTATATGAGCCTCGTATTGGCAATAGAGATGGGAAGAAGGCGGAAGTAGCTATGCCGAGCTGCCACCTGGTAGCACATAGTATGTGCCCAGTTGGCAGTGGCTCTCTCCTGACCCCTTTCCTTGCCGTCCCTGACCAGCAGCCAGACATCCACGTACTCAAGAACTCCAGCTATGCTGTGAAATCCCTGAGAGCGTCTGATGCATGGGATGTAAGTTGGCGTGGAAGCACTGGACCCAGGAATGGTCGAGGACAGGGTTTCCAACCTTTTCTGTAATAAGAGCTACTTATGTTCAGTGAAAATTATCCTGAGCTACTAATTTATGAGAGTTGTAATAACAGCAGATCAGACAATTTTACATTAGTGGCCAGCGGTGATCACCTCAGCGCATCAGGCAGGTTTGTCAGCAGCCATGTAAAAGAGGCTTTGTCAATGAGGAATTCCTCTACATGGATAACAGAAACCGGAAACAGCTACAGTGCCCCTGGCACCAGCTTAAAGTAAAAGCCTCTCAAACATCACATGGTTTAGGACTCAAATGTCAGTTTTAGCTATATTTTGGAAATTCAACCATTTTTCTCCAAACATCAGCGTATGATTTCTGAAAATACACACAGTTTTGTTTTGTATACACTAATCAACCAAGCAAAATCGTATAATGTGTGTGGGCTGCACACAGGTAGCTGGACACAGGTAGCTGGGGAGCTGCCAGGAGCTCATGAGCTACTTGCGACAAAAGCAGGGTCCAGGAGGTAAGCGCGTTGACTGCTTGAAGGGACGTGTGAGAGAGATATCTGCTTTTTTGCTCAACAAACTGTTTTTGATGCATGTGTTCACTGTATGGAGGCATGAATGTTTGACACAAAGTTATGCAACGTTTATGCATAGTGCTTCATATCCAAAATTTTAACCTGTTAATGTGTTGGCTCTAAGTGTCCTGTGTGCAGGCGTATCAAGTCAGCTTCCTTAAAGTTGAATGTATTCATTCACCTACTTATTCTCCCACCCTTCTTCATTTACTCTCTGAATGGAGACAGCCTAGGCAGACACGCTGAATTATTGTGGCGCCGGAGTCAGGGCGGCTGACTCCAGAGCGCAGCGCTTGCGGTTCATATGCCGGCAGTAGCTCAACTCAACATCATGTGACTCTGGGCAATAGCTCACTTAGGGGCATATTATCAAGAAACGGCGTTAAAATATCGCCGCTTTAGCGGAAGAAAACTGCCGCTAAAGCGGCGATAATGGTCTTGATAATATGCCCTTGAGAATTCCCATAGAAGCCCATGTTCTGGTGTCAACATGGGCTTCTATGGGAATTCTCTGCGGCATATTATCAAGCCCATTATCGCCGCTTTAGCGGCAGTTTTCTGCCGCTAAAGCAGCGATCATTTTAACGCCGTGCTTGATAATATGCCCCCTGATCTCCCCAACGGGCCCCAGTGCTTGGATACCCTTAGGGGTGATAAGTTGCACTTTACAAATCTGGAATTATTTAATATTACACTTGGCAAAGATCAGATCAAGTTCCTAATATATAAAGGCATTTCCCCAGAGACACAGAATGGGTAAAACCCTTTGGTGCATCCGTTCCTAAGAGTAGGGCCTTATGAGATTATTGATTTACCACAAACACATATTAAAGATCTAATTCTAGCTGCGTTCATACATTCCTATCATTTTGCTTTCCCAGCAAGGAGTAGGGCTAGAAGAGGGGAAAAGTAGAGAAAAACAGCAGAAGAAAAAGAGAGAAGGAAAAAATTGCACAGTGAGAGGGAGACTAGGACTGGGACTTAGAGAGACAGTGAGAGAGAGAGATAGAGAAGTACTAATAGTTTGTTATGAATAATTAAACAAAATAGTTGCACATGAAAAGAGGTTTCATTAAAAAAAAAAAAACTGCCAGGTCTATAAAACATTCGTATCTACATCAAGACCCCAGACAGGGAAATTAGTTCAAAAAACATCAGAAAAAAATGTAGAATATAGGGCCATATTATCAAGGACGGCTTTAAAATTATCGCCGCTTTAGCGGCAGGAAACTGCCGCTAAAGCGGTGATAATAGGCTTGATAATATGCCCTTGAGAATTCCCATAGAAGCCCAGGTTCTGGTGAGAACATGGGCTTCTATGGGAATTCACAAGGGCACATTATCAAGCCCATTATCGTCGCTTTAGTGGCAGTTTCCTGCCGCTAAAGTGGCGATAATTTTAACGCCGTCCTTGATAATATGGCCCATAGTTTCGATAAAGTTCTGAAAATTGAACAGAAACTAAAGGCCCTTCAGACGCCTTGAGAATGTGGGCCACTCTTATTAAAATGTAGTGAGTCGTCAGCTTAAGGGCGTGTCCAAGGAGTTACAACAGGCAACGGCAGCCTGTCTACAGGATGGAATGACCCTCTGAGTAAAGGGCACTCTTAAGAGAGCTCTCCTTTCAAGTTGGAGTTTGGGGCCAATGCTCAATAAGTGACCATGTCTCCCACACCCCTCCTACCGAGGCGACAGGAGTCTGAGACTTCGGTCCGTAGCCCGTGCAAAGAATGTGACAGAGCAGGGAGGAGGGGGTGGCCAAACCCAAGCATCATTGCATATCCTGCCCCAGATAATCCTGTGGTTTGAGGATCTTACGGTCATTTAGTATCATCCACTGGTGGCCCCTTTTCGTCGACACAGCCTTATCTTCGATTGAATAGTGTTTCTTGATTGTACGAGTGATTTCTTTCAAGACAACAGAAGACGCAGTGAGCTCCCATAATGATCGCGCGCCCTCAGCGCTAATAGCAAGTTCTAAATATCTGGGGAGTCTGGACTTCTCAATATTCCAGACCATAAAGCTTTATGTAAATGTTTGCCATCCGATGTCTTGACTTTCTGCCAGGGTTTAGAGTAAGCCTCCTTCCTGGCAATCGACTGTTTTATGAGCTCAAACTTTAGACGGGGTTGAGCAGGAGAGGCGCTGGCAGACAGACTGAAGAGTGGCCTACAGAATTTAGAAACAAGCATTGGCATAGCCAATAGGTCTCGCTTCTGGGACCTTATAAGTATGTAGTTATGCAACACAATATCCTTGATGCAACAACAGCAACTGTTGCATCATCGCTAAACACTTAAAAGGTCCCAAAAGCGAGACCTATTGGCTATGCCAATGCTTGTTTATTGGTAGCCGTCACTCGTGAGAAAGTGATGCTTCATTTGCTACTGTAAGAGAGCGAAGCTTGCTTTGCTGCTGCCTGATTTGTATGTGACCTGAGACGAAGAAACCTTGCACTACTGCTACCCTAGCTGAACATGTCCTCTGAAGGGGGGAGTTTCCATTGCTTTTGCCCCATCTTATCCAAAAACGAAGAATATATGGAAGCCCTTGCATATACTGCTCTATGATCCAAGGGCTGTTTTACAATGTTTGATGTGAGATGACATCACAGTGTGAAGAGTTGTCAGAGAATGGAGCTTGTGATAAAAACGCCAAGAGGTGTCAGGAGGTGGGGAATGTGATGTCACTGCAGTGTGCTGTTAGTAGGTAGGATCTGTAATGTCATAATAGAATGATGTGCGGTCAGTCGGTGGGGCTTGTGATGTCACTGCAGTGTGCTGTGTGCTCAGGGGTTCAGGCAGGACTGTAACGTCACAAGCTGGGCCATAGCTTTGTCTGCAGCTCTCGGACCCCAACACCAGCTTGATTATGAACAGAGCCACTGGAATTATGAGATTCTGCAGCTGTTGCATTTTTCGCCTAGCTATGGATCTGCTGCATTTGTCACATAATCCTCATATCCGCATCATTTGCAGATTTTAACCAAATAAAATTGTTTCTTGCTCAAATGGATCAAAAGTTAGTAAAAATGCACGACATTTATCGCGCAGTGAAAGGTCCTGAACTAAGGTTCACTAGTTACTTTCAGAACTTATTTTTGTATTTGAATTTGAATATGAAAGTGGTACTAATAAGGTGAAAACTTTGCATAAACAGTGCTTACAAGGGTAAAAAATAAAGAATGATGAAGTAATCCTCTCACAAAATGTTCCGAATTACGCTGCATAATTTGCCGTTTCTTGCCTCGTAATTTAGTCAGCATAATGAATTCCTCTCCTGTCGCATTATTCCAGTGACCCTGATTATGACTCTGCTTAAATTGTTGTGGTGCGGTTTGTACATGACGTCACACCTGTTAAGCTTTTCGCCACAGCTCAGCAGAACGCCACACTTTACACAAAAAACAACCACTCACACTGCTGTCTGAGGTGTAATTGAGCTGATTCCAGCCCCACCGGCCTCTGAAGCTGACCGATGGGTGAATAGCGAATTCTCTGAACCACTCCATGCATTTGAGGATTGCCGTTTCTCTTAAATTCCACTTTCCACCACCCCTGCATGCACCCTTCTACCGGCCTTGCAAAGCTGTCTGTCTGCTGGTTGCAGGCTCGGGGCATTAGAAAGATACCTACATATATGCAGAAATGGCAGCATTAACAGGGCACACTGTGTAACAGCCCCATTGGCAGCGGCTCGCAGATGCCCACCTATGGATTGATAATAACAACGCTGAGGAATGCACAAGAGACCGCTAGGTGGCACTGTACATCATTTTAGATAGTGTGGAAATATTTTTTGTGCCGAATGTTCAGCAAAGAATGCCTTAATACCTTCCTCCAAGAAACCGGTCCGTGTTTGCAACTCGTGTTTCCAGGACTTGCAAGGAATAACGTGGTTGTGAGTTGCACGAAGTGCAACAGTATATATACTTTAGATATAGTGTTTTAAAAAAAATGTATTTTCACACAAACTGCTGTTCTATGTGGACAATGATTGGACTATTTTTCAAAAACAAATATCTTTTCAAATGCTTTATTGATACGAAGTAAAACTATTGTACTTTTGTGAGACATAGGCTGCAGTAACACTCAAGTGTGCGCCTGAAATATCCTTTACTTTCCGTTAGCTTTGGACTGCCCATTTGTCTTTACGGAGTAGGGTTAACAAAGTCATACTAATGTATGTTTACTACTCATTAACTACATCCATATTTTTGCAACATGGGATGCTTCTTTTTGAAAGCGGGGCATACATATTTAAATATATTTTATTTTAGGCAAGCATTTAAATATATGTATTATGATTTCAAAGGATTTTATTTATTTTTAGACAAGAACGCATAAGCAAATAGCAATTCTGTTACAGGGTTAGCCGAGAGTGAAAAACCTTTACGTTCTCAACAAACAAAGAAAAAAAATGTATGCATATCTTGCAACTTTAACAGGAACAAATGACCTGGGCGCGCGCGAGCAGCTGGAGACGCAATATGTGGTGGGGGAGGGGGAGAAGCGGGAGTTGTGTGTGCGTGTGCGTCGTCGTGATCGCGATCGCTCTGAAAGCGAAAGTGATCGCGATGACGCACAAGTTTTCAAAGTGCTGTTGGCGGCCGGCTGCGCGCGTGCACGATCCCGTGAACGCAAGCGTTAGGCCAGCCAGCAGCACTTTGAAATTCCCACATACAAAATGTCTCTTCTAGCCAGCGCATGCGCTGGGCCCAGCGAGACCTAAAAACCAGGAAGCGTGAACTCTAGACCACCTCCCCTCACCTCCCCCCCCACACACCTCCTTCCCTAACATCGCACCAGCTCACTCATCTCATCTGAGGAATTCATTCCCTCCTGGACGCAAGTTAGACACGTTTTTGTCATTAAAGAAAAATTTGAGATGCGTGGTAAAAGAAATTTGGGGGCATATTATCAAGAAACGGCGTTAAAATTATAACCGCTTTAGCGGCAGAAAACTGCTGTTAAAGCGGCGATAATGGGCTTGATAATATGCCCTGGAGAATTCCCTTAGAAGCCCATGTTCTGGTGTCAACATGGGCTTCTATAATTCTGATAATTTTAACGCCGTGCTTGATAATATGCCCCTTGGTGAATATGACCTATGAGTAATCAGGGCTTTAAGTGGGATGAAAAAACTAGGGTTTTCTCAAACGGGAGTGGTCGATATAATTAAGGGCGCAGCCTAAAAAACATGCAAGCTAAAAACATGCGCTTAACATAGTGTGCCGCACGAATGGTATTTTGCCGCTTTTATCATTGCATCCATAATTAAAATACAAGTAACATTACACCTGCAAAAAGCCAGGACTATTGGTTTTGTCATTGGTTCTTAGTTGCATAAAATAAATAACCAACCACAGCTTCGTTGTTCACAATATTGAAAATGCTTCCGTTTTGAAATAATGAGACTAAATGATCTAAAACGAGTCTCTTTGTTGTTCCATCAAAGGGTGGGACTGCTTCAGAGTTAAAAAAACACACCCCGAGGGTGAGGGCCAACATATAGAGCCCAATGGGGACCCGTTTCAGCACCTGGGGCCATATTAGCAACAAACTGCGATAATTTTTTTATCGCTGGAATATATCGCCACGCTAACGCTGTATTAGCAACAATTAGTGCTATGGCGATAAATATTCCAGCGATAGCGGGAGGGAAGGGCCAACATCGCGACAAAACCAGCGATGTTGCATGGGGAAGGTGGAAAACCTTGCTGATACGACCCTGTGGTCGTATCAGCATAATCCATCCCCCCATGTTAGGTATGGTTAAGTCAGGAAAATAGCAGGTGTTAAAAAAACGGCGATGACCCCAGTTAGCGCGGCTTTTCACGCCGCTAACCGGGGCCAGGCCATCCTTGCTAATAGGCGATAGGCCTGTTTGCGGCTGTTTACCAGGTCTGTTGGTCGAGAACGCCTACTTTGCATGTCATTAGCGATAAATATCGCTGACATGCAAAGCGGCACCCAAACCGGTCGCTTTCGTCAGAAAGCTGTCACTAACTGCTGTTAGCGACAGCTTGCTGATAGGGCGATAGAATTATCGCCGCTTTGGCAGGAAAAGGTCCCGCTAAAGCGGCGATATTGCCCTTGCTAATATGCCCTTTGCTTTTTAGCAGGTACTCGCTGAGCACCGGCAGGACCCGGCCTAATTAAAGCACTACCTAACCTATTGTGAGGGCCTCGGTTACATTAGGCCTGGAGCAGACAATGAGAAGTGCTTTCCTCTCAGGATAATAATAGCTCACGGCCCTCCACGTCCCCAGAAGACTGGAGTCACGCATTTCATCCGGCGTGCACCCATTAGCGGCACGCCTCTTGTCTAACACCCTCCGGCTGACTCACTGAACTATCAATATTGTACAAGAGAAATTCACCAGTTCATTATTACTCACCCCGGAAGCCGACAACGGGCGGCGCCTGCACTTCTCGTTGTGATGATCTGTTAACACGACTTTAAACGCTTCAACGTGAGGAAACTTCAGAATGTGAACTCATTTCTTGAACTGAGATGACGGAGTTCCATGATTGCTCGAAGGATAACTCGTGTCTTCTGAAAGTGCACTCGTATCGATGGTGTGTGCGCAATGTACGTTTTCACAGTCTCACATATGGTTACATTTACTTAGCTCTCTGGCTCAGCACAAAACGTGCACCAGCCCCGAAGCACCATGTTTCTGAGTGAAATTTAACTTCTGGTGCCCCCTGTCCACCCCCTTCCTCCCTCTTCTTCCAGTCCCCTCCCTGTCCTTGCTCCCCCTCCCCCCCCCCCCACACCCCCCACACCTTCATGACAGAAGTGTTGTAAACCCGAACAAACATCAAGCATCGTCTAATAGGGCTAGCCTTCGTAAACTGGTGAGGTGTTTACATTTATTTTATTGTTGTATTGCAGGCATATCCCACAAAAATAAAAAGAGGGGGGGGAGGGGGGAGAAAACATCCCCGAGCGAACTTGGAACCTGCAATATGCTTGCAAAAAAAAAAAAGAATTGGGAGAAAACTGCAAGCATGTCAGGGACAGTGCTTTCTGTTTTCCCTAAACAAATGTCACGGTGGGCCAGTCTGCTGTGGCATTTACACCGACAGAGCCCCCTCCTCGTTGGCAGGACCAGTTTTGGAAAAATGTAAACATTAGGACAGCAGGGAAGTCTACATGTGGTGGGCCCAGCAGTTTGTGGACCGGCGTGCATAGGTACACATTGACTTATGGGTCCTGGCCAAGAGTTGTACTGTGGGTTTTATGCATCGAGTGAAAACCCTATGGGTGCCTGGCAACTACTGGTACTTAAGGGTCTTTGTAGGTAGTAACCTGAAGCTGGCCCAGCTGAGCTTTTAGGTTTTTCCTGAAACTGAGCAGATTTGTGCTAGACCTGAGCTGTCCCGGAAGAGAATTCCTAAATTTGGCAGTGAGGTAGGTAAATGGGCGACCTCCTTCTCCCGCTCGCTTCATTTTGGGCTCTGCGAGGAGGGAGAGCCCATTGGGTCTCAGTGCTCTTGGGGCTCTGTGATTGCATCCAGGAAGGCCTGGACCACTCAGGTGCAGCCTGCACTGATGCCTGGCAGGTGAACTGAGGTCCTGGCAGGTGAACCGAGGTCCTGGCAGGTGAACCGAGGTCCTGGCAGCGGTGAGGGCTTGACAAGATGAAGATTTGTATTAAAGCTCTTTGGCAGTGGTCCCACAAAAGCCATAAGAGAGACTGAGAAAGGAGCCTGCACCGCGTCCCTTGAAGGACCTGTATATGATATAGTGAATGCTAAGTGGGATGCTGTGCTGGACGTACAACAAATGACATGTTGACCCCTAAGGGATACAGAGAGCCGGATGCTACTCGGCCAAAAACGGGAACTCCATTGTAATACAGGAGAGACGTAGATGGTTAACGTGAAAAGATGTGTGAGGGATAAAGTTAGAGAATATGTATTTAATGAGGATATTGTTAAATAGTTTCTCAGTCTACGAGGGAATTCTCTCAATATGGTGATAAATTCAGCTTCATGCCAGTGAATCAGTGGACCTATACAAAAGGTGTGAGGGTGGAGCAACGAGAGTTTTTGCCTGCTCCTTGCAACCCAGGACACTTTGGAATTATATCAGGGGCCACAGATGCTTGTGCACCCCATGCTATAACCCAAGAGTGCACATTTGCACTTGACTGACCAAGCACAGGCTGGGTTGCTTCCTGCAATGAAAGGCATACCAGGGGCTTCAAACAGATGGACCTCCTTCTACTGAGGGATGGATTCACAAAGGGCCTCCGCACTTGTGACAGAGGCCCCGCAGTCGTGGTGGGGGCCCGGACTCGTGGTGGGACCTCAACTTGTGATGGAGGCTCAGCAGTCCTAGCGGGGACCCTGCACTCATGACGGGACCTCCGTTCTGCAGTTACCCATTGTGGAGGTCTCACCGCGAGTGTGGGGCCGCCACCACGCAAGCGGAGTCTTTGCCACGAGCACGGAGGCCCTTTGTGAATCGGCCTTTGAGTTTGCACTTGCAGTCTGAAGATGCGAATCCATCATTAAAGGGAGCACCGTGCCGGTCTGTGCGCTGTGCACCAGTTAATGCGGTGCTGTGGTGCAGCAGACTGGGCCATTACGCCCTACACATAATGCATCCCCCAGAGTCCCAAAAAATATTCCTCCAAATCCTATGATGGCAGTGACGTAAGTCTGGAGAAAACTCCCCAAGGGGTGCGCTGGTACAGTTTCTAGCTCCTGGCCTAAAGTTGCACCCAGCAACCAGTCTTTATAGCCCAAGACTTCTAGTCTCATTTTTGAAGTCTGAAGTATCCAGAATTACACTAAAGTATCCAGAGTTTGCACTAAAGTTCATGGTTTTTTTTCTGTGTTGCAAAAGCCATTATTTTCTGATGACAATTGCTAATGGTTCCTTTTTTTTCCTGTTTCAGCCTTAACATGTTTTTGAAGTAAACAATATATATGAAATGAATCTAACTGGAGAGAGCTTTATGGTTTCAGTCAGTGGGATGGACCTGTATGGATTCTCAGAACTATGTTTCATGACTAATCCTGGGTGATTTCTTTTTATTTATCTGAAGAGGATCACAGTGAGAACCAGCCTTTGCCAGTATCCACTCACCACGTATTGCAGCAGGAGGTAGTTTGTGCCACAGCCATTCAGATTAGCTGGTTGTAGTCACTCACTATGGTCCTAACACTACTTCCTCTTTTGATTGGTTGACTTTGCCTATCAGAGTGCTGAAACAACATGCTGTTTCAGCAATTGTGACTGGACATCATTTCATCCAATAGGAATAGGGCACTGTATACAAACCAATCAGATTTGCTACTTGAAGCAAATCAGAATAACTGTGGGTAGTCTGTGCCTCACCGGACCCTGTTGTGTAACCCGGAGAAACTCAGACAGGCTGAACGCAGAACCTTGTCTGTGGTCAAATAAGATTTTCATCCTGTACTCTGTTGAGTGGATTTTGTAATATTTTCAAAGTAGAAGGTGCTCTGCTGGTTAACTTAAACAAGCCTTTGCAATGCAACCAGTCTCACCTGTGGGACCTTACATGTATTTAGTAATGTAGCACATTAGCCTGGGTGTTGAAACATCTACTGTTCTTTAACATGGAGGGAAAGTAAGCTCCAAACTGCGTGACACACCAGGTATGGGAACACATGGAGAGAAATATTGCATTTCAGCAGGAAATGGTATAGTCCAAAGCTCTGTTTTTAATATAACATCAGGGCCTTCGGTGGTCATATCACTGAAAATACAAGATTTAAAAAAAAATATTGTCTATGGTTGCTCGTGGAAGACAGTTTCTATGGACTGGAATCTAGAGAATGCTAAAGTGATTCTGGTATTTTACTGACCTCTGCTGGTCATGTTCTATCAAGAAAGTTAAATAGAGGCAGTTGCCAGAAAGATAAAAAAATATAGTACCTCAGCAGAAAGCAATTCCGGTATTTTACTGACCTCTACTGGTCGTTTTCTATCAAGACAGTAACATAGAGGCAGTTGAACACAAAAAATGTCCCTAAGCGGAAGCAGACAAGTCCTAGGGCTGATCTCCAGAGCCCACAAAGTACATACACATATAAATATATACAAGAGGTCTCGAATACTCGACCTGAAAAGGACGTTTATTGGTATGTTTACATTTCAGCATACAATGTCTTCCCTGCTTATTTGTGACCCCTGTTGGGTAGCAAAGGACTATAATGGGGTCTTCCCTACTTTAATGGCAGATCAACCAGTTCTAAGGTATTGTGATCTTAGCCATGATAGAGTAGAAAGCAGCAGTTGTCTCAACCTGGGTAGCAATAGATAATGGGGATACATCAATAAAATGTCCAGCATAATATAGTAAGGCTATGGAAGGCCCAGGAGCCGCCCAGACTAGTGGATAGGAGCAATGACATGGACTGGTGCATGGTCACAGAGAAACCAATTTATTTTGCAAGAGGGTGCCCCAATACATGGATACAGGTCTGGGATAGCTGGAACGTATATAGGGGTGGGATCTGCAAAGCCCTGTTGACTAAGGAAGATGCCATTGCACATCGACTGAGCACGCTGAAAATATAATTAATGTGGCTGGTGTTTCCTATGGGAGGTGCACCTCCTCTAGAATGAATTTGTTGCATCACTACGAACATATGTGTTTTTGATGATTATTGTCTATTTGTCATACTTGATTTTAAAAAAATGATTTATTTTTTTTTAAAAATAATACGTCCAGTAGTCCAAGAGACACAGCCCAAGCAGAATTATTTAATTGATGGTGAATAATTCACACAAGTAGGGAAGAAGTATGAAAGAAGTAGGGCTGAAGTGGGAAGGGTCTCACTTGGGAATAGCCCCAGGTATTGTGCCGGGAGAGAGCAGTGTGCATGGAACTTTCTTTTCTTGAGGGTCAAAAAGGCAGCATCACTCACCAGTGGTCCACAGAAGAGGCCACTTACCTCTCCCAAGTGACATGGATATCATGAGGAAGCCACATGATAAGGACAAACCAGAAACAGATGACCACCCGCCCTGGAATATGGGCCTATTTGCTATCAACAGCCCAGCCAAGTATCACACATCACCGGTTAGTTCTACACATTTTAGTGTTGGCGTCTTCATCGCTGCACTAGGATGCAATTATCACGCATCACAAGCACACAGATAGTTTCTATAGGGTAGAATGTGCAGTAGCAGTGTCTGTTGTGTTGATCAGGAGCCAGATTGTAGTCTAGGAGAGGTGGGTTGCTATGGAGATGTCATCCCAGCCTGCAAAGTTGTTTTCTTAAATGATATTGTTACATAGCACATGAAAAGAGTGGCAGCCTCTGGGTGCAGTGCCTCTTTTTTTCATGTCATGGTTCATTAGTGTAATTGATCGTGGTCCCTGTCCCCTGTGTTCTGATTGAGAACGGAGAGTCGTTTCTGTTGCCAGGCGTGACCGTGAGCAGAATTCGCCCTGCCCTGGGAGCTGGTCGGTGATGGTCCCTGCCCAGACAGCTTCCCCCTCAGTCAGCCACGGCTCTTCTGCACCATTAAGTAACCTGCGGCTGTGGAGCCTGATATGCCTTGGTTGGACAGGTCACCCAGGGTCAGCCTCTGATTGCAGGACACACTTGGAGCCCCGACTGCCCGTGGCACTGGTAAGGAGCTAGGTTCTGGAGCCTGTCACTGTCTTTGGTCAGCATGGGGAGCAACAAGGAGCCAGCGTCTGATACACAAGCTCTCTCCAAACCGAAACATACTTTTTAGCCGCACAGTTGCAGTGGTTCACGCAGTGGGTGGTGGGCAGACAAACTCCAGATCGAGAGATGGATTCCTCTGTCCCAAGACTTCCTAAGATATATGGGGTGCTGCTGAAAACAGGACGCCCCTCTCATAGTGACACCCATGAATTCTGAGTAATGTGTAAATGCTGGTTAAGGTGTTTGCAAAAGATGCGTACAAAGGTGCCATATTCCCCTGACAGACCCATAACCAGGCTGAAGACATTACCACGTGGGGGTAACTGGGAAAGCAAAGAGATTGGTCGGTAGCTGGGGCGACACAAATGGGGGATTTATATCGAGAGGGGGAGCTACTCCCATTTTAGGATTTCCATACAGGGTTTGACTTAACACAGGGTCACTTTCTAGTTCTTAGGGCAGTAACTTCAGCAGTTCGTAAACATTAGAAGTCGGGCCATTTGGAACCACTTTCCGATAAAGCATGTCAGTATATTTCACCGTCATCGGGCACTTTCAAAGCAGTCACCTGCCTGTATAGAGCATTGTGGGAAGACAAGCGCCAACACCTACAGGCCTTGAAAATCCATTTGGGGGAGGACCAGTGCTTATTTTGTAAAATATTAAGTGCCAGGGCTCTGACCAGGAGGCCACTGCAGCTTGCACCACCCATTGCCCCTTTCTTCGCTGCTTAAACAACTACTAACCATCTCTCTCGCATGTAAATGTGACAGTTCAGATTATTCCAGGTCCCCAAAGCTAAAGGAATGGCTGGGGAGGCAGGTATTAGTAATTTTTTTAATGTATATTGTTTTCCTAAACAACTGTTATACTCCACATCTCTAAATTACCTGAGCAGCGCCACCTTGTGGCAGAGTGCCCTAAGTGTGGCATTGGCAATTAGGTGCCGGTGCTAAGCACCGGAAACCTATTAAGTGCCGGTGCTCAGCATCGGAAAGCTCCGGCTCAAATTAAGCACTGGGGAGGACCTGGGGATTCCCATACCAGCAGGGAGACTGGGAAACAATTCAATAGAGAACATCAAAGGTATCTAGAAATACCCGGTTTAAGCTAACCATTTTTTGTGTGTGCATAAGGCATATTTAACTCCAGGGCGTATAAATAAATATTTCAATATGCCTGTGGTGTCCTGTCTGAAATGTGGGAAGGTGGGTGCTGAACTCATACAGATGTTGTGGACCTGTCTCTCTCTGACTACTTACTGGGAAGAGGTAATAAGAATGATGGGGGATGTCATATTGAAGGAGAGTCCATGCTCGCCTGGCCATTGTCTCCTGCACTGGTTCCTGCACACTTCTCGGACTAACGTCGCAAGTAGGTTCCAAGGCTTGGCTTACATAATGGCGAACAAAGAAATCACTAGACATTGGAAGAGCTGTGGGGGTCCCTGAGCATAACTTGGCGGAGGGAGCTTGAAAGATGGGCTGGCTATGAGGGTGAGGTGCTGCTGCCAGAGGCTAGGTGGGGACTAGGTTCAATAGATGTGGCAAGGGCATGGGAAACTCTGGTAGAGTGAGAGACCCAGAACATCAGTCACCAACTAACACAACAGGGGCTCACCTACTGCTGCGCGCCCTTGAACATGGTTGCTGTCTGCACGAGCTGCATTTAGGATAACATACATATCACCGACAACAACTATGGCATGAGTATCCAGATTGATTAGACGGCATTGCCTATACTTTTTCAACTACTGTCTGTATCATCAGGGGGTCCGGCTCATGGAAAGGGGGGGACGTTGGGGGGTTGGGATGTTTGAAGACTGTAGAATTGAGGGCAGCTATACAGCTTTGATGTAATGCAAGGTATCATTGATGCGGTAAAGGCTGGAGTCGGCAATTGTTGAAGTAAAAATCTTCAATAAAGTGTGTTTTGGGGAAAAATGAGGCAAACTTTGTAGAGCTTGAATAATAGAATCTGTGTCCTGGGCCTGGAAACTGCGGCTGTGAGACTCTTAGGGGAACATCTCATGCAGTATCATAGGGGGTGATGCTCTCCGATATGTCACGTAATTGCGACTGTAATATTCCAATTAATATTATCATGCTTTACTACTCAATATAGACATTCAACGATAAAATTCAAGTGGGCATCTTTAATATACCCGAAATGGAAGAAGCATTAATGCCTGGGAGTGACAGCCCACACAGGGAGGTGTGGGACATCCTTCAATTCTAGACTAAGAACACAAATACGACTCTGTCCAAGTCCCTAATCCCTGCTCTTCAACGTGCTCTGCTACGACTGTCCTGGAACCCGCACACCCCGGAGCTCTACCAATGCTTCTCTTTCCTGACCTGCACCCCATGCACCCCTACAAAGCTCAGTCAAAGCACTGAAGTCCTGCTCTGCAGTGCAAGGATCAGCATACAGCTCTGTCAAATGCACCCCATAGTCTCTGCTGCACCAGTGGTCGGACTGGCACCGTATCACAGCTCCACCAAGGCAAGCCTTCATTCACTCATGCAGCAAACCCTTTAGTGCCACACTGCAACTGACACAAAGCAGAACTCTTCCAAGGTGCCTTAGTACTAATGCACAGCATTCCCATTTATTGCAATGCTGGGACCCACACACAGCTTCGTCAATGCTCAGGTCCTGCCTTGCAAGCATTTCAAACGCGAACCCCTTCTGAAGGGAAAGGGGTTCAGGGGGGACAGGGAGCTGGTTCAAAAGGTTCAGAAGCCAGTGCTCTTAGTAGCAATTACAAAATTCAATCATCGGGCTAGTGTTCCTTTGTAAAACGAGAGAGTAAGGGAGGCACAAATTCTCAAAGTGTAGAGGGTGCCTCTGCTGGGCTATTGGGAGTGGTCACATCCCCTAGAGGTTGTCATGCTTCATCATTGGGCTATGCTCCTCATTGGGCCAGCGCTGCAATACCCAATGGGTGCCCGAAGGGTCGCTTTGGCAGAGATCTTTTTCGAGGATGCTGTATAGATGAATGCAAGTGAGGTAGATGAATGACCGCCTTCAGGGGGATATAAATTACCCTCATTGCACCACGGTCAAAACGTTGACACTCTCCCCCAGTGGACCTGTACCTGATATCATCCCAGCCATCCTTTTCACCCCTCAATTAATATGTCGACATGTTTCGTGCCTGTGTTGGTCATAGGGATCCGGGATGCTTCATCAGGACAAAAAAACATATGAACATTTAGTGGATAAACTACCCCACACTGAGCAGTGTTGGTTTGTGGTACCTACTGTGTGTGTGTTATGTTGTTCCAGGTCCGACCTAGAGTGCGGCAGACTCCAGCATCATCGGGTGACGCAGAGGTGCAGTGTTGAACGCGTGCAACAGTTTCGGCGTGCGGCCCAATCAACAGCCACTACGCTCCTCCGAGTCCTGCCTTGCAAGACCATTGCCAATCTGACTCAGATATATGAGCAGCTCTCTTAGTTCACCCAAATCTTGACTATATAAACCTATTATGCACATAATGAAAACTACGCATATCTCTCTAAGCATCCCAGGCCTACCCTGTTTCAATAATAGGGTCCACATACAGCTGTTATGGTGCCCCTCAAGGCTGAATGGTAGCATTCACTACTGGTCCATTGCTCTGCCAATGCACCTCATTCATCCCTCGCTAAGATTCCGTTACCGGGATACACAGGCAAAGCAATGGCAATGCACCTCAACCATGCACTGCACCACCCCCGCTGTTCCATTACTGGGGTACGCTTACACAGCTCTGCCAATGGAACTCAAGCATGCCTCCTAGGCTAGCACCTGTGGAGTTCCATTCCAAGGATCATGCACACAGCTATGTCAGTACACATGAATGGTGCTCTGCTGGGCTCCTTTCATTTCCTGCACTAGTCTCACACACAGCTTTGTCAGTGCATTTCAGCCCAGCCCAGGGTATTGGCTGGTAGTTAGCTCCATTCTTCTGCACCGATGGCTTTAAACTCTGACAAAGCCCAGTTAAACAATTTGCAACATTTTGTATTTTTACCTCCAAGAATGGGAACCATTATTCAATCTATGTTCATACTTCATTGCAAATTCCAACTCCAACCAATCATTATGGGGGAGAGATAAATCCATCAGACAGCTCTCAAGTTGTCATGTCCTATGTAACTGACACCAATGCTTAATTTGAGCCGGTGGTTGCAAGTATGACCGCATGGAACCCATTTTTGGGCGCTGGAACTAATTTTTCATTACCCGACTTGACCCAGATCAACAGAGAGAAAGACAGAAAAAGATGAAAGTAAGAGAAAATGGGAAAACAGTGACAAAGGAGGAAAGCAGAAGTAAAACAGAATCTGCAAAAAAAGACAGACAGGGAGTGTATGTTGGTGAATGAAAAAGCCATGATTCGACATCTTTGATATTTTGCAACCCTGACCTTCAGCAGCTCTGGAGGGCATCTGAGAGAAGCTTTGGGCCCAGCTTTCAATCTTATACACATTAGGACTGATGGACGCCTACAGGCAGACCTGGCTTTTCAGCCATGAGCACTTTGCATTCAGAGAAGTAGGGTCGCGTACTTGTATAGACACTTCGCGAGCAGAGTTGCGGTGTTAAGGTATTTATAGGTATTACAATGCACAAAAGAAAGGGGTCTTTTCGTACATTAATGTCATTAAATGAGCATAACCGCTCATTTTTTCTTCTGACAAATTGACACTCAAAGTGTCACACATAATGCCTTAAATGCCATACATAGGAACACTGAAAACCTGGAAAAGGCAAAATGAAAACTTTGCAGCTATGTATCAAAGAAATGTGGTAACTCCATAAAGCACTCAGTTGAGGCAGAGTGAATCTAAATGTCACCAGAAACTCAGATGGCAAAATTCCAAATATATACTACTAGTTATCCATTGTGTATTTATTTATATCGGGGCTGTTAGCATGAAAACAATGTTTTTTTCAAACTAGGAAAGACCTATTGAAAACAGTAGATGAAATACTTGACTATGTTGTATGATAGTCTGGAGTGCAAGGAGGAGAAATGTATTTCATTATGTCGTTAAGAATAAAGGGTTTCAGATAAAAACAACTTTACTATAATTTTTAAAAAAAAACACATTCTGGCTGTACAGGTTAGTGATTGTTGACGCTACTGCCATCAAGGTAGAGCTAACAAAGAACCCCAAATGCAATTAGAATGTTAAGTTTATACGAAAAGGCTGTAGATGCTCCAATAGGAGGCAGTATGCTGAGAGATTATTGATGCTACTGCCAGCATGGCACAGCTAATAACAGGTCTTGATTACATTTAGAATGTTCATGTTTAGCTTGGCTATCAGGGGCTGCTAATTTTATACTGAACAATGATTAGCTCAGAGATGGTTGAAGCTTCTCCTGCAATGTTGAGCCATCAATCGCCCCTGATTGCAACTTGAATATTGTGGTTTGCTTTAGATTTCAGGAACAGGTTACCAATCAAACAATGGGCAGGGGTGAAAAGGAGCTAAGACTAGCGTTATGATGTGATTTCCACAAAAAGTTAAAAATATTTCAGCCTTCCATGTACAATATGTATTTTTATATCACTGCATTTTGTGCATTAGCAGAAAGCAAACATGTGATATGAAATGTAAAATGCTACTTTTTAGCACCATTCTTTGGTGTGGTGGGGGGCATAACTCACAAGAGGCGAACAGGTCATGATGTTCGCTTCCCCCTTAACAGGCAAACAGCCAAGCTAGAGCTGAGCCTGAGGTACGACTTGACTCTAGGAGGGCTGTGTGATGGAACAACGCAGGGAAATACTTCACATGCCTTTACAACGCATTTTGTACCCCACATATGCTTTTACAGTGCATGCCATTACCACACATTGTTTATATATATATTTAGATATATTTATAAAATGGATTTGTGGGGGGACCCCCCGCAACCGTCAGCGTATCTTAAATGCATGGCGAAGGCGTGCGTTGTACAAGCATATATGTGGTAAATACCTGTGTGGTAAAAAGTACGTGGTAAATGCACAATGTGGTAAAAACCGCGATGTAGAGGCTGTTTCCCCTATAAGACCTGGAACATGAACACAGCCTGTAAAAAAAACTGTCATGCTGCAACAGCCTGGAAGAGAATGGTAGGAGGGAGTGAGACGTGCACTGAAGAGAGGCAGAGGCAGGCTGCCCCATAGCTCATTAGGGATGTGATGGGACAGAATGGTGGCCATGCTTGCAAGCAGCGCAGGGAGTCACAGTCAGTCACATCACGCTGCCCCAACGCCAGCTGCCTTCCACAACAGCCTGTAACGGTCTCATCCCACTTCCATTACATTTCTTACCTCCACCTGCTCTTTCCCCTCCTTCCCATTTCACACGCACCCCGTGCCAAATTCTCCTGCTTTCTCACTCAGATGTCCCACATCAGACAGCCATAGGGAGAGGTGTGGCGCAGCGACCAGAGCGGCTGACTCCAGAGCGCGGGGCTCACGGTTCGATCTCTGGCGGCAGCTCAGCTCTGCATCATGAGAATCTGTAGAATAGATCCCTTAATCTCCCTGACGGCCCCCAGCGCCAGGATACCCTAAGGGGGGATAAGTCACGCTTTACAAATCTGGAATTGTATTATCATTATTATCGGTATCCCCCACTGCCTTGTCGCTTCTGAACCACTGTCCATCTTTTTATCCTATCTCTCTTCCTCACCCCTGTCCCTTCCTCTTCAATCATTACCCCCCTCACACACTCAGTGTCCTGGAGAAGACGAGTGAGATCGCGCAAGGGTCGCACCTGGAAGCATTAAGGGGCATATCAACAAGGGCTTTATCTCTGCTTTTTTGGCTTTAAAAGCCAAAAAAGCAGAGATAAAACTAGCACCCTATCAACAACAGGGTACTAACATGCAAATTTGCATGTTAGCACCCTTTTACTCTACGCTTCCCCTTGCATCTCTAATGAGATGCAAAGGGGGCGTTCCAGAGTAAAATAATAGGAGAAATGTCGCTAAGCGACATTTCTCCTATTATCAAGAATATCGCTAACCCTGTTAGAGACAAAAAAAGCAGAGCTAACCGCGGTTAACGCTGCTTTTTTACGTCTGGTATTTTTCTGACTTAGCCATGATATCCTATGGAAGGAGGATATCATGGCTAAGTTTGTCTGTCCCTATCAACAAGCAAACGTGAGATTATCGCTGGGTTTCCAGCGATAATCTCACGTTAACCACTTAGCGTGAGGATTTTTATCACTATTGAGATAAGCGTTGCTAATAGCACGCTATCTCAGCGATATAAATCAACGTTAGCCGGCGATAATTATCCTAGCGCTAAGTGCGCTTAGCGATAATTATCGCCGGTTGTTGTTGATATGCCCCCAACAGCGTTGGCAGGGCCTAGTCGGTGAAAGAATTAGATGGAGTCTGCTTGCCTCTGCTCACCTTTGGCTCGAGAGTCACAGACAAATGGGACCGTGTCCGCCATGTGGCTCAAACATGCACTGGCTCACCCTCCTCTACTCAGCAGTAGAAACAGCATAGCACTCTCTGAGCAGCTGTAGGCGTGGTTTATGCTGTGACATTTGTTTCATATGTTTTCGTATTTAAAAAAGGTATTTAACCAAAACCAGGAAGCAGATGTTTATATTTGTGTAAAATTGCATTGAAGAGGTCTCATGACTATTAGGAGAGTTGTTTCCCAGAGTTAAGTTATTGTAACTAGGGGTGTGCAAAGTTTGCGTACCGTGCTTTTCTGGTGACTTCCTGGTGACTTTCTCAGCTCCTCGAAGTGCAGTCTGTGTGCCTTTTGGCTATGGACAGGATACCTATTCTGGATTGTGGCTTGCAAGTAGAAACTGATTTATCACTTTTACACCAGCAGTTGGCAGCACGGGCGGAACACGCAGCTGTGTCCATGCACGTGGAACGCTTGGCTTGGACGGAAAGTGGAACAAATTCCTCAGAGTATGCTAGCAGTCAGTGCGTATGCAGCGGAGTTTGTCTCGATTGAAAACTATTTCCTAAGAGCCAAGGGAGGCCTCCATTTTAGCGGAGCAGCGTCGCCCCACAAGCCCCAGAGCTGAAAAATAAAACTGTAATAAAGTTTATTTCTAACAGTTTTTTTCCAGCAACCCGTCCGGAACGAAGTGTCAGGACGAGGCGGGGCCAGTGCTGCCAAGTTGGCAGCAGCAGGGAGCTGTGTACTTTAAAATGTGCATGTCTGTTTGGCCGGCTGTCTTGGGATGGCCACCCAGGGCAGCTAGGTTAGTGAAAGCGCAGGACTCCAGTGCTCTTAGGATCTCTGGGAGATCCTGCTCTATCCAAACTTGGCGCTGCTTTCATGCTGTGAAAGCAGTACCTGGATTGGGTAGTGCAGTTTCCTGCATCAGGAGCTTACTGGAAGATTCCTGAGGGAGGAGGATGTCGCACTGTGGAGGTAAGCAAATTTATTTATTTTGTGCACTCCATGCCCCCCTCACCTCACCACCCTCGGTACAAGTCAGCCACCTCAGCAGTGCATGCATTCAGATTGTATATTTGTGATGGTGATGCTGGTTTGCATATAACAGCATAATTGGATACTGGATTTCCAGAGAACTATTTTCTACCGTGATTGGTGGCTACATTATTCACTACTGTTGGTCAATTATACGAATGGGTTTACTGGATCTTTCCTGAGCCAAAACACCTTTCTCTGGGATATTGGCCTAACAAAACACCTTTACAGAGCATAGGAGATCCTCCCATTCCTTGGAGGAGATGGAAAAAAGAGGTCATTACATACATGAAGGCTATTGATGAGGAAAGGATGGGAGAGGAAAGGAAAGGAAGCAAAAAATCCTACTGGATGCTGAGGGTAAAGTGTTTTTTAGGACCTTACCCCATGTAGTATCTTTGGATGGTCAAGGAGACATTGATGTCTACGAAGGAGTACTATTAAGAATGGAGCATCATTTTAAAACCACTACTAGTATTGCTTTGAACAGATTAAAAAAGCACAGAAGGATGCAGTATAATTTGATGAGTTTCACTCCCTTAAAGGCTCTGTCTATGACACGCAGTTTTGAACCCATGACTAATGAACTGATTATAGATCAGATAATTGTTGTTCAGGTGATGAGCAAGAAGATACAAGAACAGTTGTTGGCCATGGGTGATCCTAAGTTGCAGGATGGTATATCCACGGCAAAAGCTTTATTTAACCTGTTGAAAAAATGAATGTCATCTGTGAAAAATAGTGGTGTGCAATTGAATTGTGCAAAGGAAGTGTGTTGTATGAACCAATCTGATGCATGTAGATCTGACGTGTGTATGTGAGTAGTGCTCGCTCTAATAGTTCTTGCCCAAACAAGAAGGGTGAGAAACTGGGTGCGTGTTATAGATGTGGTAGCAATACGCACATTGCTTCTTTTGCTTGGTGTCCTGTGACAGGAAAAGAGTGTGAAATGCAGCTGCGTAGGACATTTTGTGTATGTTTGCAATGACATTAAGAAAAGGGTCACACCTACACGAGGAAAGTGCCATTTACTACTAAAGCTAAGGAAGCCAAGTTTGTGTGTGAGTGTAGAAAAATTGCAGAAAGTGGAATAAGGCACTGTATTATCAATTCAAGAGAATGGTGGTAGTGTGTCAAAAGAAGTTGTAAGGAAATCTGGCAAGTATGTGGTTCGAATATTAGGTATTGAGCTACATCCTATGGCACAATCTGTTTCACCATGGACCATAATTTAGTACACAATGCATTTTGGAGAAATCTGGTAATGTGTTGGATGTTGATTAACTACCACCTTTGGACATTATTGATGAAAGCTTTGATGGGTCTGCTATTCATATTGAAGGTTATGTGAGTATCATGTTGGAGTTCACGTGTCAGAGTGCCCAGATCAAGTTGTATGTTGCTGTAAGAGATGTGTATGTGCTGAGGTGGAATGACCAATGAGAGTTGGGAATAATTTTGAATTCCAAAAGTAAGGAGCCAGTGTTACCTCTTGCTAAAGGAAGTAAGGAAAGCAGTGTGACAGAGGGATTTTCGAATGTAGGTAATGACAAGTTGGGCAAGTTAACCGATATTGCCTATAAGATCTAAATAAAGAATAATGCTGTTGCAGTCAAGCACAAATTAGGAGGAATATCGATAAATGTCCGGCAAGAGTTGAAAGAAATGTTGAATGAGATGGTAGAGGAGAATATAATTGAAAAGGTGAATCATCTGAGTGGGTCTCTCCTATTGTTTTGGCACGTAAGGCAGACCAAAGATTGAGATTCTGTATTGAATTGAGGTCTCTTAATGCAAACATTATTATTGATTGTCATCCCTTGCCTAGTATCAATGAAGTAGTGTGTATGCAACATTAGATTTAAGAACTGCTTACCATCTGATTGAGTTAACCAAAGATTCCAAACAATTGACAGCTTTTTTTACACCACAAGGTCTATACTAGTTCAACGGAATGTCTTTCGGGTAGGGGTCTCCTGCCTCTGTATTCCAAAGGGCATTATTTCATATCTTTAAAAATGTTGATAATTATGGGGAATGTTTCCAAGATGATATTCTTATTTGTCCAAGGAATGAAGAGGAACACCGTCACAGATCTATCAAGTTTGCAGATGGTTGGAAAACATGGATGTATGCTAAAAGGATCTAAATGAGGTAAATTGTTTTGGAATTCTGTGTAGTACCTAGGTCATACCTTGTCTGCTAATGGTGCGGTACCTGAAAGATCCATTGTGGATGGTATTGTAAAGGCACCAGCAACTAGTAGTAAAAAAAACTCCTTTCTTTTATTGGCATGCGTGAATAATATAGTAAGTTCATTAAATATTTTGCTGCTCAAATGGGACCTTTGAGAGAACAATTGAGAAAGAATTTTGAATGTGTGTAGTTAAATAAACAGCAAGCATTTCAATGCATCAAACAAGATATTGTGGAATCCCCGACTTTATAGCCCTTTGGCATCAACAAAGAGTGTGTGATCGCTGTAAATGCCAGTTTGTATGGACTAGATGAGGTGTTGTCCCAAAGATGTGGGATGGAAGAATGGAATGTGGCTTTTGATTTGAGAACCTTGAATGATACGGAGAGAAGGTATGCTGTGATCAAGAAGGAGTCATTGCCATGTGTTTGGGCAACAGAACATTTCAGAAACTAAGTGTGGGAGAGCTAGTTCATTTTGAGGACAGATCATAAGCTTCTTGTAAATACATTGTCTTATGTTGGAGAGTAGAGCTCTACGGCACACATTCCGAGCCTTACTTCATATTTACAGGAACATAGCTTTACAGTGGAATTTGTTCCAGGGAAATGTAATGTCACAGCGGACTGTTTATCACCATTGCCATGCCTGCTAGGTGATGATGATAGGAATGTAAAGATAAGGCATCAGGGTATTAGGAGATTATTATGGAGGATAAGTGGGCGAAGCGAAAGACCAGGGATAGTTTGTGGCAGACTGTCAAAAAGTGTGAGTTGGAGGGTTGGCCTAAGGCAGCAGAAGTTACTGCAGAGTTGCTACTTTTCTGGAAGGTGGCCGGGTAATCAGAAATGGAAGGAAAATTGTTATTTAAAGAGTGTCAATGTCTCCCTCCGAGTGCTATGCAAGATGCCCAAGCATGTCTTCCATGAGCAGACTTATTCGTACATGTTTGTGGTGGCCAGGGATGGATAGAATAGCTGACAGAATGATAAGGGAGTGCAAGGTGTGGGCAAGTGGCGACAAAATGTTGAGGGTAAACCCTGCACCATTGAAACCTGTCCAGAATTTCTGTGGGAGAAAGTTGCTTTTGATACTTCTGGACCAATGTCTTTCCTGCCACAGGATGCACGATTTGCTTTGATTTTGATAGATTATCATTCGAAATGGCCAAAGGTGGAGTTTGTGCCTCAAATTATGACGTGTGTGGTTATTGAGTTTGTGGAGGAATGTTTTGCGAGAGAAAGTTGTTTAGAAATGTTGGTAATGGGTAATGAGGCCCAACTTCACTGAGGGAAATAGGATTATGTCTTACACATTATAAAATAAAACATGTGATGACTGCCTTATATGAGCCTTGTGAAAATGGTCAATTAGAAAGATCCAATTGTGTTCTGAAAGGTTATGTTCTAGAAGCATGGAAGTTTGTTGATGAATGCAAGAATGTGTTGAGAGAAAGACTGGATGTATCGTATAGCTCCTCACATGATTACAGAAATGAATCCATTTAAATTACTCAAAGGTAGAAATACTGGGGCTCATTTATGAGCCCCTGCGTCACTTTTGCGCCACCCGTGCGTCACTTTTTGTGACGCACCAGTGGCGTAAAACATGCGCCATGCTGCCCCATATTTACGAAGTGACGCATCTAGGTAGATGCGTCACTTCGTAAACCCTTGCGCTACATTATACCTGTGCCATGTATAATGTATGCAGGGTGGGCGTACCCCTGCAAGAAAGGGTCGTAGGAGTGGCGCAGCGAAATCTATGAGATTTTGCTGCGCCACTACTAGGACGCCAATGCGTCAAAACCTTACGCCTGCCTCATGGCAGGCGTAAGGGTGACGCAGGCCCTTTCACATGGGGCTTGCCTCATGTGAAAGGAACATTGCTGGAGTTGCGTCAGGCTTCCGACACAACTCCAGCAATGCGCCACTTTTTGCGCCGACAGATACGTCAGTTATACTGACGTATCTGTCCCTCCTTGCAACATGATGCGTCATATTATAAATATGACGCATCATTGGTGTCACAAGGAGGGCGCACTGAGAAGCGACGCATCGCTGCTTTCACGCAGCGATGCGTCTCTTCTCATAAATGAGGCCCCCTGTTTCTAGTTTGTGTTCTTAGTGATTTAAGAAAAGGTGTTGAAAAGAAGTAGATGATTGTGATTAAAGGGAAGTGGCTGGAAAAGTAGAAGAGAAAAAAGGAAGGACTAACAAGTGGTATGATTCAAAATGAAAGTAAAAAAACCTGAAATTGTCATTGGTGATTGGGTGAGGATTTTCAAGCCATGGGTAGTGAGGAAAGGTGTTTCTAAGTTTGGTAAGGCAATGAAAGTTGTCAAAGTGCTTCTGAATAGTGTGGTTACTCAAGATGGAAAGGTGTGGAATGTTAGAAGGGTTGCTAAGTGTAATGGGATGCTCGTGGTTGTGATGTGAAGGAAGGAGTCGATGAACAGGAGGATGGTGGATTTTTGGTGAGGCTGAACAGTAATCCTCACCAAGATATAGGTGTAGCTGGACATGTGGTTGACTAAGGGCAAATGGTGGAGTGAGGCAGTTGGATTCCAATATGGGAAGTGAAGATGTGAATGAGTCAATGGCTACAAGGGTCAAAGGGTTCAGTAGGAACATAGGGCCCCAGTCAAATATGCAGATTTTGTTTAAGTGCTGTTAGGATTGTTTTTCCCTGTTCCGTCTTAGTTCTGGTTCCTTTCCTCTTTATTATTGTTCTGTAGTATTGAGTCAAAGTTGGTTCAGTTATTGTACTTTTATCTTCTTTGTAATGTTTTCTTTCAACAGAAGATGTGTTGCATTTTGAATATATCTGTATCTTTCTGTGTATTTTTGTCCTGTTATTCTTTACATTTGTCCAGCATTCCAGTGCCGGCTGCCAACTCAGAAGAGTGGGGAGACCGGCAAATGGGTGGTGGATGGGTGCATGTACGCAAGGCGAGTAGTGGCTATAAATAAAAAGAAATAGCCACTTACCTAGCTTGCTGCATGACATATGATGTCCTTCTCGCCCTGGTCCGTCTTTTGCTTCTGTCACCTCCAGGCTCTGCGGGCTCCAGCCAATTTCTCTAACCAATCCTAGTGCTGCTCTCAGGCTGGTAACCAGCATGCAAGAAGCACCAGGATTGTAGGAAGCAGCCTCTCTCAGCACTCCCAAGACCGCTAGAGGCCTGTGCTTTCTCTAACCCAGCTGTCGTAGAGCGCTGTGTTAGAGAGGTTTAAAATGTGCGTGTCTGGGTGGCCATCACAAGACATCCGGCGAAAGAGACATGTGCGCTTTAAACCTAAGTGTACAGCCAGCTCACCGCTCCTCCCTGCTCCTGCAATGGCCCCGCCCCGTCCTGACACTCGGTTCGGGACCGTTGATGAAAAATAAAGTTGTGATAAATAAACTTTGTTACTCTTTTGTTTTTCACCTCTGGGGCTTTCCTGGAGGGCACTTTTGTTAGTGAGGCTGTCTCCTCCGCTCTAATGGAGCAGCCGCTCCTGCAGCTTCCCACGGGAATGGTTACTGTTTCTATGGAATGTATAATGAAATATGGCATTTGCCTTGATATCTTCTGGTTAGAGGATTATTTTACTGTGCTGATGCAGTTAAGACCTTTTATCTTTAAGTGTATCTTTTCAACAAAACGTTTATTAGTAAATTTGGTTTACAAAATGTGTTTTCACCCAGTTTTATTGTCACTGCCATGGCATGAGCATCAGGTGTCAGAGATTTTGCTGAGTGGATTATTTGGCTCAGTTCTGTGGTAACAATCCCCCTGACACAAAATACGGAAGTCCTTAAAGACTTTAATCTTTGTTTGGTTGAGGAAGTTTCAGCTGCGTCAAATAGCTGCCTATTCATCCTTTGGATGGATGGATGGATGGATGGATGGATGGGTGGATGGATGAGTGGATGAGTGGATGGGTGGGTGGGTAGGTTTAGTGGATGGATGGATGGTTCGGTGGGTGGGTGGGTGAATGGATGGATGTGCGGATGGATGGATGGATGGATGGGTGGGTGGGTTTAGTGGATGGATGGATGGGTGGGTGGGTGGGTGGGTGGATGGATGGATGCATCGGTGGGTGGGTGAATGGATGCGCTTCCACTGCATAGAATGATGAATAAGTGACACACAGGTGCGTGATGGAGGCCCCTGCAGACCCTGCTGTACCGAGGGTCCCACAACACTTCAATGGACCCACAAACCTTCAAGACTCTGCTTTCAGCCCAAGGCCAATGTATATCTGTGAGATATGGGAGACTCAAGGCATCTCATCCCATTCTGGGGGGGGGGGGGAGCTCCATCATTTGCGCTACGCTCCTGGTGACACGTAGTGCCAGTTTTCATAAGGTGCACAGACAGTGCACTGGCTGAGTGAGTCGCATGGGCACAGTAGAGATGTACTGCTGGGAGGTGAGTCCATAAAGGTCAAGAGAGCTTAATGCTTTTGGGTAATCGAATAGTTAATTCCGGATCGTATTCTTTGGGCAAAATGATATGGATTCGGCTTGCGCTACATAGGTCGAACCAACCACTGCCCAAGCCGGGACAGCGCACTGACTCAAAGTATAAGAATGGAGGGAACATCACAGATGCTGTACTGATTTTTTTCTTTTTTGTCCTGTGGGGGAGTTTTATAAAGCGCGAACTCGACCCAAAGGTATCAGAGCGCTTTACATTCAGCAACACCATTGCAAGGCAAGTGCCTGTATAAAAGAGCTGAGGAAATGTAAAATGAAAGCAGAACGGATCGAGGCGACTGGCTTGGTGGATACCGTGAGATACATTGGAATTGTTTGTGTTCAAAATAGGTTCACGGCTTAGACACTAAGGGGCAGATTTACGAGGACTGGCGCATCCCTGCATATCAGCAGGGATGCGCCAGGTAAGATGCGTCACGCAAGTTTACCCTTGCGCCACCACAGGTGCGCCGCATTTACAATGCGGCGCATCGTGGCGCAAGGATAAACAGATGCGTGACGCATCTGATGGCGTAAGGGTGGCGCATTGTTGGAGTCATGTCGCAAGGGTGACGCAACTCCATCAATGCTCAGGGGCTGCCCATACCTAACATGCTGCGTCACGCCTTACGCCCGCTTCAAGAAGGCGCAGGGTTTTGACGCAGCGGCGTCGGAAAAGTGACTCAGTGAAATCTTGTAGATATCACTGCGTCACTTTTCCGAGGCTTTTTCCGACGGAACGCCCACCCTGCATACATTAAACCTGACGCAGGTTTAATGTGGCGCAGGGCTTTACAACGTGACTCATCTCCCTAGATGCGTCACGTTGTAAATAAGGCGCAACATGGCGCATTGTTTACACCACCGCTGCGTCACAGAAGTGATGCAACGGCGTTGTAAATATGTCTCAAGAGGCTTGTAAATCTGCTCCCATCTGACTAAGAGGACGCGCGTTTGTGTCTTTAGGATTTCTAGGCGGACACATGACATGTTTCAAAATCAATGTTAAAAAGAAAAAACGGGGACACAGAATTTCTCTGCTCAGTGCGTGCCTGGACACTTTTGGGAATGCCACGAGACCTATCATTCAGTTTCTGCTACAGAAATGAATGACAGCTTAAAGGCGCCCCTCGGGCAGCTGTAACTCTGGCTCAAAGCTGTTAACAATTTGCAGTGAGCAGCCGGTGGACCATACTACGGGACGAATGCCATCTAGTGGTTACTATGCGTAATAGCAGTCTAAGTGTTTCAATTGCCTGAAGGAAGAAAAAATACTGGCCTTTATCAGCAGACTGGGAAGTATTGCAAGGGGCCTAATGCAGGCCCCTGCCCCCTGCCGTGCCCCAAGCCTTCAGGGGGTCCACATTCAGCCCAAGGCCAATAAATATCTGTGACATGGGAGCCAGAGCGGCCCCTCACTACATTCTGAAAGGGTGCCTAATCATGTTGAATTCTACCACTGAGTAAAGTCACAGGAGTAGGATGACCACTGTAGACTCCATGTCACTTGGAAAGTAGGGTAACCATATGACTCCATCTCATTGGGACACAACGATTCCTGTTCTAGGTTTTGATTTCCCATAGTGCATTCTGGGAATTGTAGTCTTGGTTCATTTTAATTGAGACAATTGGCCTCACACACCTGATAAGAACGATGATGGTTTCAACCCAGATCTGTGACTGGGGGTGAGTGTCTGAAAAGTTTCAGTGCTTCGTCCATCGTCTCCTCGTGTTGACACCTGATAACAATGATATGTAAAAGCAAAGCCCCGAAGTGGTAAGCGGGGTCCCGGAGACATGAAGCCATCTGGTCATGCTATACAGGAATACTCTTTAATGTGCTCTTGCAGTCCAAAGAGTCCAGTTCCCGATTAGTAAAAGTACAAAGAGAGCACAGTCTTTCCTACTTGCACTTAGTACATGTGAATATTCAAACTGTATTCACATTTTAGTTGCTTTGGGGTTACTTCACAATAGTATGTGAAAGTATGTAAAAGAATACTACAGGAGCTCTTCAAATACTCTTAAATGCCTTAGTGAATCGGCTCCACAGTCTGTAGTTAAAAAAAGGCTGATAAATAGTCTACACATCTGCAGACACAAGACTCGGTGTCAGAAATCTGCAATGGCTAGTAAATATACGCAGTGCTTAATTTGGGCCAGTGGTTTCGGGTGCTCAGCACCGGCCCATAATCATGAACACTGGCGCTTATAGCGTGAACGCGACCCAAACATATTGGAGTGCGGACACATTCATTTTTGATAGGCACAGGACTTCTGTTATAGGCAGTGCTTACAGGAGAAATGGGCTGGTGCAAGCTGCCTCCTGACCACAGCCCCGTCACTTTTTTTACAAATTAACCACTGTATACACGAGGTAACAATTGCAATACTAAGAAGCATTATAGTATTAGTGATAGCAATACGAATAACAAAACAACAACAATAATAATGAACAATATTCTTCCTTTCCTTATGATTATGTAAAGCATGATGTGATTGGACTTTGCCTTCATGATGTCATTTATAATGCAACATTTGACCATCAATTTACAGCATCAGACTATTTCAGAATGGTAAGGTAGATGAAAGGTCCCTGGAAGCTGATGCGTCTACAACTAACAGCGCAAGGATAGTACTGTTCCCTCAATCTGTCTAGGGTGTTGTGTTCTTTGGATTCTAGGGTTACCCCTACCCATGGGATGAGGCCTGTCCTGCTGGGTATCCTTCTTGGCAGGGCATAGGCAGCTCTCCCTCTTCCCTTGCTGGTGGAAGGTGGGGTTCTGCAGGGGTCATTGCTCTCCTACATCTTGTTCAATATCAACATTCAGCCTCTGTATAGGGTTATAGGATATGTTGGTTTTGTTTATTTGACAATGCCCATTCTGAGGTGTGTTAAACATGTATATTTCTGATCTGTTTGGTACAAATGGAATTGGGATGGTTTCTCACTTTTTTCCCATAATTTAATATATGGAATGTTTGGATGTCTTTACATGTTCAAAAGAATAAGCACTTGTTTTCTATGTTAATGACCTTTCTTGCACATATTGAGCGTGTGTAGGGCGTATCATTCTGTGAGAAAGACAGCCAGCTGAAACACATTAACCACACATTCAGCTCTGATGAACAAGGTATCACCTGTTTGAAGAGGCCGGCATTTTTCACTTGCTGCTGGAGGAAACATATATATATGTTACCCGTTGGCGGTAGTACCTGGGTAGTTATAGTTAGGTCAGTGTTTCCATAGAAAATGCCTTTTTTGTTTTGCTAATAACTTTGGTGCCATTTGATGAACGGCCAAAAAACTTTGGAAAGTTTATTTTTTTTGCCTAGTTTCTGCATTGCATCTGCTGCTATGGATTGAAGTAACTTGACGAAGTACAAAATATACATAATGAATAAATTATTTCAATTTTGGACACTGTCTACCTCCTAGAGGTGCATCAATTAAGAAAAAAAGACCAATTCAAAACCTACTTGTATATACTAAATTAACTTAGTGTCACAAAAAGTTAAATCTGCAGACATTTAAGCTTTCGTATGGAATTTCTGATTGAGTAACATCCATAGGTGAGTAAATTTTCCACTGTCGGACATTCTCATTTGTAAGTAGGCACCTGGGTACATATATTAAACATGATATCCACAAAAGAGGATACATGGCTGAACACCAATATACGAAGGACTTTATGGTTATTCAGAGACATACCCAATGACTTTTCGGCCCACTTACACACTGACCTTCACTCCTTAAAAACTTTGAGGCACAAAATGAAAAAGTTTGAAAAGTTCGTAAAACACCAGATATTTCATGGGTGTGTGCGGGAAGGTATTTCTTTACTAGACAAAATAATTCCCTGGTGGAGGAAAAAAAAGAAAAAAAGAGTCCTACGACTGCACATGTCCAGCACACTTGTCCGTCCTGAGATGTAAGCTGGAAGGTGGAAGCGGTTAGGCGAAGGCGACTTAAGTTCATTTCTATCTGCTTTCCTGGGTATTTCTTGGTATCCATGTAAATTTGGAAACCTACATAGATCTGAGGATGTAACGGACTTGTGAATTACAGGCCAATATGTTTGACCACTCATGAGTGGTGAGTGAGCAACTTGGGACTTAGTGCTTAGGAATGGCAGAAGTGTGATATGAAAATATACATATAACCAAGCTATGGTTAAATGATATTATTATTAGTGGTAGGAGGAGCAGTAATACTACCACTACTAATAATAATTATACTACTACTACTGCTACTAGTACTACTACCCTTGCTACTAGTACCCCTACTACTATTGCTGCTAGTAGTATTACTACTAATGCTGTTACTGATAGCACTACTCTACTAGTATCACTAATACTACTGCTAATACGACTACTATTGCTGCTAGTACTACTACTACTACTACTGCCATTAGTACCAATACTACTAATAATATAATAATAATAATTATACTTCTACCACTGCTACTAGTACCACTAATACTACTGCTAGTCCTACTACTACTACTGCTGCTGCTACTACTGGTACCACTACTGCAGCTACTAGCATCACTACTACTACTGCAATTATTACTACTACTGCTACTAGTAGTACTACTACTAATAATAATAATTATACTACTACCACTACTGCTAGTACCACTACTACTACTGATACCCATACCACTACTAAAAATAATAATTATACTACTACCATTGCTACTAGTACCACTACTACTACTACTGGTAGCACTACTGCTACTACTGCTACTAGTATCACTACTACTACTACTACTACTGCTATTAGTATCACTACTAATACTACTAATAATAATTATACTACTACTGCTACTAATATCCCTACTACTACTAGTACTACTAATAATAATAATTATACTACTACCTCTGCTACTAGTACTCCTACTTATGCTACTAGTACTAATACTGTTGCTACTAGTACCACTTCTACTACTGGTATCACTACTACTACTGTCACTACTACTACTATTATTAATAATTATACTACCACCACTGCTACTAGTACCACTACTACTACTGCTACTAGTACTACTACTTCTACTATTAATACTAGTACACTAATAATAAGAAGAAGAACAAGAAGAAGAGGAATATCTCGAGTTTATAAATCTCTTAATATCATACTTGGGGGGTGGAAAGACCCTCTCCTTTCTGGGCCCGTCCCTCTGGAACAAACTGCCTCTGATCCTCAGAAGCATTAAGTCTACGCTCTTGTTCTGGAAAAAGCTGAAAACGTGGCTGTTTTCTAGCCCATAATCTCCTCCCTTGACCCCACTGTTACCTTTCGGTATCCAGCGCCAGGACGAATGGGATATGTTAAAACGAATGCGATAGATCGCATGCCATTACAACGCGGTCATTACAACGACCGTGTTGTTACATTGCATACCATTACAACGCAAGTCGTTACAACGACTTGCTGTAGGGGGCGCGCTGGATTTTGGAATAGTATAATTTACTATTCCAACTCCAGTCTGTGCAACAGTAGGGAAGGTGTTGGATTTTAAATCCAACACCTTCTGCCCCCTACAGCAAGTCTTTGTAACATCTTGCGTTGTAATGGTTTGCGATGAAACAACGCGGTTGTTCTAATTACCGCGTTGTAATGGCATGCGATGTATCGCATGCGTTGTAAACGATTTTTCCCGCCAGGACACTCCATGGAGTAGCAGTTGTGCTCTATAAATACCCCTACATAGACATAGACTTGTCCAATTTGAAAGCACTGCAACAGGTTTAACATTATTATTAATAATATTATTCTTATCATTATTATTACTATTATTACTAATATTACTAATATTATTACAATAATACTAATGATGACAGTTGCGCTGACAATTATATGCTATCACTATACTTATTAGCATTATAACAATAATAATAACAATGATAATAATTATTTTATACATTTTAATTACTACTAATACTAATAATAGTGGTGGCAGTGACAATAATATGCTGCTATTGCTTTCATTATTAGCAGTATTATTAATCTTATTATTATCATCTTTATTATTATTGTCTTTATTGATAATAATAATATAGTTATCACAAATAATACTATTAATGACTGTAGTACTGACAATAATATGCTGTCATAACTATTATTATTATTATTATTATTGTTGATGTTGTTGTTACCAATACTACTAATAATGACGGTGGTACTGACAATAATGTGCTGTAATCACTATAAATATTATTAATTTTTTTAACGTCAATCCTACTAAGAAGAGCTGTGATACTAATATGTTGATATTACTATCATTATTAGCAGTAGTAATAATGTTGTTACGAATAATGCTATAATTATTGTAAACTCTGAACACTGCACGCACACACTGCCCCAACCAGGGACAGCATGTTCAGCAGAAGCGATGCGCGGCCAGCAGAGGGCGCTGTCGGTGATCACTGCTCTGACAGCATGTTAGGCAGAAATGATGCGATGCGCTGCCAGCAGAGGGCGCTGTCTGTGATCACTGCTCCGACAGCATGTTAGGCAGAAATTATGCGATGCGCTGCCAGCAGAAGGTGCTGTCTGTGATCACCGCTCTGACAGCATGTTCAGCAGAAACTATGCGATGCTGCCAGCAGAGGGCGCTGTCGGTGATCACCTTTCTCCAACTGCCCACAGGTGCTTGAGAGGGCTCAACCCTGCTGGCAGCCTAGATCCGCACCGGGGAGAATAGCGGTAGACTGCTATGGGGGATTCACGGAAATATGCACAGATGACGAGCTGATGCAACAGCTAGTCATCTTTGAGTTCACGGGTTGCAGATCGCGCTGGTATCGGAGCCCGGGCGGATGGTTTCCTAAGGGGAAACCCCAGATGGATACTCAGATGAATGAAAGAGTCTTCCCGCGGCTCCCATATTCCTTGCTTTCCTTTTGTTCTGCAGATTGGCTCATGCTCCGTGAGTCGTTATAGTCACGATATTTTATTAAGTTAAAGGAATTGAAGCCAGCACAGCAACACAGCTCCGCACAGCTGCACTCCCGAGTCCACCGGTGAAATCTCCAACTGATCACCTATGACACTCGGGGATGCCGAGCGTCATCAGTGATGCCACAAAGCGCACAGTACAATACGTAAATTGATCCTAATTTAAACACAACACGTCTTCCCCCTTAAATATTAATAACGTAAACTAATAAACATAACACATCCTAAATTAAACATAACACAGCATCTTCCCCTATTAAAAATGAAACAAATTATCAATAAAAACATTGTGACATCGGTTGACTTAAATGGTACACACTACAATTGACATTGCACCAATAGAAATGAAAAAAAAAAAACGAATCTGTAACAAAATCTTTTAAATAATCAGGTGGTTTTACAATCCTTGATGACAAGACTATTTCCTATAGACGGAGAATTAATGATACTATCATCTGCTTCCTCCAATTCTGGGGGCTCATTATCTAAGGGAGCAGAATCATCATTAGTATCATAATTGTTTATACCTCCCATAGGTACAGAATCAAGAGAAATAGAAACTTCCTCTTCAACCTGTACCGAATTAAGATGACATTCCATCTGATTAGAAACTAAAGGAACTTCATTCTGTACCAGACTTTCTTCTTGCAGTGAATTGAACAATGTGTCATATTCAACACTGTCATAATCAAGCCAATGAAAACTTCTTGACTCTTGTCCAAGTCGTTGCCAAATTTCTTGTGATTAATGCTCCGTGAGTCGTGGTAGTCAAGATATTTTATTAAGGTAAAGGTATTGAAGCCAGCACAGCAACACAGCTCCGCACAGCTGCACTCCACCGGTGAAATCTCCAATTGATCACCGATGACACTCGGGGATTCCGAGCGTCATCAGTGATGCCAAAAAAGCGCACAGTACAATATGTAAATTGATTCTAACTTAAACACAACATCCAATTATAACGCATGCTTTCCAGGTTTTACATTTTAGAAAGTGGTTTCACGGATAAGAGAGATGTTGTTAGGCTTGGCGAGTTCTTGCCCAGCTTTTCACTCATTTATACAGTCATCCTCAGGGCTTTTAGTGGGATGAAAAAACTGGGGGGGGGTCTCTCAAAAGGACATGGCCGATGTAATTAAGGGCGTGGCTTAAAAACACATAAGCTAAAAATCTGTGCTTAGCAGCATAGTGTGCCGCCCGACTTGTATTTCGCTGTTTCCGTCATTGCATCCAGATTTATGATACAACAAGTAACATCATACCTACAAAAAGTCAGGTCTATTGGCTTTGTCAATGGTTGTTAGTTGCATAAGATTAATAAGCAACAACTATGGCTTGTATATAATATTGAAAAAGCCTCCGCTTAAAGCCCTGGTGACACCACGACAATGTTGCTGCTCCCGAGTTTCAAAAAGAGAAGGGAAATCCAGAGAGAAAATGACTCTTTAAAGGATTTCCCTTCCCCTACAACGCGTGACTTCATGCTGCGACTCCTCCACTAGTGAGAAGTGAGCAGTGTGAGCACATGCATATCGATGTACCTGCTGTCACTGCAGTCCGGAAAAAAACAGACCGCCTGTGCCAGGGCACACAACAGAGCCCGATAGAGACTAGTTTCGAGGCCTCCTTTAAACAAGCATTGGCATAGCCAATAGGTCACGCCTTTGGGATATTATGTGTTTAGCCAGAACTTTTGGCTATGTTATAGAGTATTGAGGCTGCTGTGCATTATGTTGAAAAGTTATAATAAATAGTGTTAAGCATTTTTGTTACCTTTATACAAACAAAGACAACATTATCTACAACTGAAAAACCTGATTAAAATAAGATTTTAACATAAAAAATGTCTTCGAGTTTTTTTTTTACTTGCACTGCTGGCAACTTCTTTCTGCCTCTGCTCTAGGGGTGGGCGGAATTTCCGAAAGTGACTTTCACAAATTATCGCGAAAATGTTAAAAATCTCCGCAAACAAGCATAAATATCGCGAAGATGCAGAAGTTTTCTTCCTGCCTGTTCGGGGTATTTTCTGCGTGGTCGCGGCTCGCCAACTTACCCATGCGGTTGCTCGCGGGCGCGGCCATCTTGTTTTCACTCTTCTCGCGGTGCATGATCGCGAGAAGAAAGACGTGATCGCGAGACCAATGACATTACTGCGGGCGCAAACTGTCGCGAGACAGCGCAAATGGCTACCAACAATCCAACATCTCGTGGAGAACGCAACCGGATCGGGAAAACTTGTCGGCGAACGCGGGGATTCAGGTAAGGCGATCGCGCGCGCGCGAGAATGTATTATTTTACAGCACGAGCAAGAAACAAATTATCGCTAAGCTGCGGAATGTGGAAATTTTTACATTTGCGCGCTCTCCGCGGAACGCGAAAATGTCTAATTATCGCAATTTCCGCGAGCGGAACGGAAATTTAGCCCAGGCCTACTCTGCTCATGCTCGTTTGTTATATTTTTTTGGGTATTGGTGGAGCAAGACATAAATAACGGGGAAGTGGATATTGGAAAACAGTAATTTAATTAGAACATGAGCAGCGGACGGACACTAGGAGAAAATCAACAGATGCCAGATTCCAAGGGCAGACTGACGTGTTGCTTAGTTGGTGCGCTGATGCAAAATGGTGGTGGTAAATGATGTTTGGTGCTCAGGTGGTGACACTATATGGTGTGAATTGGAGGTACATTGTGGATTGTGGAGTTGAAATATGTTGTTTAGTGTGTAATTATGCGCTGTGTATTGGAAAGTTGAAAGTGGAGTTGAATTGTGTGGCCTGGAACTGTGGTGTTGAGGGAAATTATGCTTAGTAAAATTGTGACATGATGTGGAGTGCATTGTTGATTGGGGTATGTGGTATAGAGTGTATTTATGTGGCGTGTATTTATGATGCATTGAGTACAGTGCAATTATGTGGCGTGTAATTATGTGGCACTGAGTGGTATTATGGGAATGTATGTTGTATTCAGTACAGTGTAATTATGTGGTGTGTAATTATGTGGCACTGAGGGGTATTATTTGGAGTGTATGTTGCATTGAGTGCAGTGTAATTATGTAGCATATAATTATGTGGCACTGAGTGGTATTGTGTGGAGTGTATGTTGAATTCAGTAGAGTGTAATTATGTGGTGTGTAATTATGTGGCACTGAGTGGTATTATTTGGAGTGTATGTTGCATTGAGTGCAGTGTAATTGTGTAGCATATAATTATGTGGCACTGAGTGGCATTGTGTCGCAGTTTGAAATACTGTTGGAATAGAATATAAAAAATTGAAAGCTTATAACAGGGTGTGCATACCCAAGATGTCTGTAACTCTTCATTATTAGATATTGTATGTGCAGCCATTGCCACCACTAAAACCCTTTCAAGACAGGAGCATTATACAGCGAGCAGCGCCTACACAACAATCACCAATCAATCCCCAGTTTGCAGCTCTAGCAAATCAGCCTTGCGCGCACACACACTAGCTTTGTCCATTAGTATGGCGAATGTGCCTCCAACATTTTAAACAAAGCAGAAAAATATCGTCTACAGTTTGCCATTTATTGCTAACGTGGGCCCTACAGCCTATGTGGCCAGACCTTTAATAATGGGATTTAGGGACGCAGGTTGGTGCAGAGGGAAGGGTGACAGGACTGTCCTTGTGTCAAAACATTTTTATTTAGCAGCCAAGACGTGGGATGTCATCTGAAAAAGATTGTATGTACAAGACATGTAAAACCAGGGCCGGACGCAGGTTGGTGCAGAGGGAAGGGTGACAGGACTGTCCTTGTGTCAAAACATTTTTATTTAGCAGCCAAGACGTGGGATGTCATCTGAAAAAGATTGTATGTACAAGACATGTAAAACCAGGGCCGGACTGGCCGTAGCGGGTACCGGGCAATACCCCGGTGCGCCGCACGGGTGGGGGCCGGTTTTGGGCCCCTGGGGGCCCATTTTTGTTACAGGGCCGTTTTTGCAGCATAGCTGCAAAATCCGCCCTGTAACAAAATCGGCCGAAAACCAGACCTGGCAAAGAGCTCGGCGGCACCCGCAAGCCCCATGGGGGGCCGGTCGAGCACTTTGCCAGGGCCGGTTTTGGTTCCCAGTCCGGCCCTGCGTAAAACAGAAAAACAAGATTATTGAGCCAACGGAGAGAGTTGGAGTCGGGATACACAATCAAGCATGCCGAGCCCCAGAACCAGCCAGACTGCAGCATGAAGCACTCTTCCAACGCGTGCAGCCTCTTGTCATACACACCAGTACAGAGGCTATTTACATGCTCTAACCCAGACTCCAGAAACGCTCTGGATGCCATAAGTACTTCCACAGAGTATAAGGTTTCAGAAGCTTCAAGGGAAGAAGCAGTTACTTGGAAGATCATTAATCTGGTACACCGGTGTTAGATTGGCATCCGGCATGATGCCTTTATCTCATGCCACTTGGGCATGTTTTGGGTACATTTCCCTAGTGGTCAGCCTATTATAATGGAGCACTTATTAACACATGGGTTTTGTTGCAATTCAAAATAAACATTCAATCGAGGAGCTTGTCTGCTATGAACGTCTGTGAAAGGAATGATGCAGTTTACTTGCTACCTGTGTTGTTGGGGGGGAATTATTTGATCCAAAACTGGCAGGAATGTAACAAATGAAAAACAAATCAAATCAAAAATGAGCTTAGCTTCGCAGGCATCAACCAAAAATTCTTACAGGCCTGCAATAAAGAGCACTGAGTGAACACGGACTAAATAACGTTTTAAACAAGCGCAGTGCGCGCACACTGTATACACTGTCTGGTATGCAGCTGGCCCCCGGCCGCGCTGCTGCTCGATCCCGTGCACCCTAGGCCAGGGTAGAGAGAAGGTGGGAAATGCACCCGCCTTGGGCCAATTGCGTGCTGTCTTTCTTAGAAAGACGCACACAAAGGCCAATAGCAGGAGATTTTAAAAAAAGCATACGCACAAGTGTGTGTTTTGAGTTTAAAGCCCTTACTAAAGCCTCGCAGAGCAGCGCATGCGCACTGGCTCAGGTGAGACCTAAAAACTGCCGGGTGAGACCCGGCCCACTTAAAGCCTGTCATCCTGACTAGCACCCCAGGCAGCTCTCCTATCACTCATGGACCTTATGCGCCTCTTTGACGCTGTGCAGCGCTCAGCAGGCTTTAGGCTGGGTACACCCTACAGAAAAATCACATATATGCTTTGACAAAAAATGCCATCGCACATAACTAGAACAGTGAGCACAGTCACGTCACCATCCAGCGCCCAGTCAGATCCGATTCAGGTGACCAGCCAGGAAGCTTACAGTATTTACTCACCAGCAAAGCTTGCTTTACACCGTTGATTTGGATATTGTATTAAAATATTTAATATAGGGAGCAAACTTGCACGAGGTCATCACCTGAGTGATTCAGTGGCAATGAGAGGCAGCGCTGTCCAGTATATTCTAGTTAACCGGGTACCGCTTGCTCCAGAGACTGCTAAACAGGGCTGCTGTACCTCCTCTACCGAGAGTAGAGAGATGGAAATTCAAATAAATATTCCCTCAACCCACTCTTGGCATCCTCTGCCTGTAGCTAGCTCCTTTTACCGCCTCTCTTCTTCCAATATACCTCCTTGAGGTACGTCTTTGTTTTCATTTGTTTTGCTGACCCCCGCATCAAAGAGTGACAGACCTCACTTATTTCTTTTTGTAAATGATTGCATATCCTTTTCGTGCCTGCACGTCCTACTCTCCTGCTCACAGGTCGCAGGTTGGAGATTGCAGTGCTGCACTAGCCCAAGCAAGCCAGGAAGGTAATTCCATTTTTTTTCATGCCCCCCGCCCACCACTCTAGGTACATGCCAGCCGCCTCTGGTCTTTTCATGCAGCAGCACAGTGTAGACCGGCGCGTAGCTTCAAGGGGGTTTTTGGGGTGTTGCAACCCCCTAATAAATGTATTTTCAGGTACATAGTTGGGTGCAGGTGTTTTCAGTCGGATATGGTGTGGTGTCCATCTGATTTCGCAATTATTTTTTACATGAACGCAGACAAATAAATAGACACACAGGCTCTCCCTCTCTGCTTTGAAAGTCTTCAGAAATGTTGGTTATTTTGCAAAATGTTGTGTTTTTTCCCACTTACTACCCCTACCAGTCCGCTTTCAACTCCCTTTCCACTGTCCCTTTATCCTCTCTTATGTGCCCTGCTTGTCCTATAATGTATTTTGACATTATATGCCTGTGTGATTGTCAGGAAATCTGAAGATCACGCCCCACATTCTTAGTGACCAAGCTACGCCCCTGAGTGTAGAACACCCTGACCCAGAGGTGCAGTTGTGAGTTTCACTCACACCCCTTCCTGTCTCTGTAAGCAGCATACGGCCCTCTTTCTGTCAAATCAGGTGTTGGCAGCCGATGCCCCCGGGGCTGACTAGCTACCATTGCAACATTCTCAGTTGGTCCTCTGACTGTACATTTTTGTGCAGGTGAATTAGATGAAATTGTGGGTGTGGCGATGCTCACACCCAAATGTGGGTGACAACAGCAAATTACGGGTGAGTTGACAGGTATGCCGCCGACAGTGTTATGTTATGCATTAGGAACTCTAGTAGGAAGCAGGAGTTTGAGGGCAGGCTGGGTGCTTGCCCAGTTCATTGAAAAGTACTTCATATATGTACTCACAGTCCCTCCCCCATACATGTTACTGAAAGTGACATCAGAAATTGTTGTGATACTTTTGATCCTGAATGTTGTACAACAATTGATGGTCTTATCTTCTGCTCCTCCCTGCACAGAAGACCCAAGATACACCCCATCCTGCTCCTCATCATCTTCCTCAAACTCCAGGCACACAGCTGCTCCACGTCTACGCTTCAACAAACCTTGGCAAAGTATCCAGCATGGCCGCTTACGTGAAAATCACAAGTGGACAGGTGGGGGGCCGGCCCGAGACCTACCCAAATCACGACATTTTATATCAACAGAATTATTCAATTATCCAAACTTTTACATGACATTTACAATATTTACATCAAGAATACTTTGATTAGAGGAACTAACACATGTCATCTCCTAGCAACAGATCCTCAAAAGGAAGTCATGGCTGGCCACACCCCAGGCACCATGGTATTGACTATTCCAAATGATTCGGGAACCGAGGTCCCCATACCGCAAGTTGCGTATCACAATTCGAACTCACCTGCCCCCTCAAAATAGAGGGAATGTGGGCCAGTCATGAAATCTGGACCCCCAACATACCATGCCAGAGCAAACCCAAGAAGGGATCCCCCTGGTACCCATTGGGATGAGCCTAGGAAACTGGGCCATACCGTGGTCCCCTGGCGCAGACACCATCCTCTGACATTCTCTGGGGCCATGTAATGAAGTACCGTGAGAGTCTAGGGACAATCGCTGTAGCGGGAGTCCCAACCCCTTCCCTACACCTCCACGGCAACCCCAGCCCCGGTTTAAAGCCAAAGACTTCCTAATTCAATTACTGATGCCAAGGTTGTCCACCTGTTTTGTGGGCAAACATGACTCCTTCCCCGCCCCACAAAAAGAGACTGTCTAAGGGGATGGGAGGGTGGGGAAAAAAGACAGCCTCAGCACTGTGTTCCCTGGCAGCAGCGGCAAGGTCCGGGATGCAGGCACAGCAACAAGGTTGTCGGGGGCAGCCAGGCGAGGAAAAAAACAGGTAACTGTGTGGGGATGCACTCCCCCTTTATCCTCACCTGGCTGCCCCCGCAACCACCCAGGTGCGCCCCCCCCTCACTCCCACAGGCCAATCACCTATCGCGGGCATCATGTCCACAAAAATTCAAAATTGCAGTGCCACCATTGGCGCTGCCCTGCACCGGTCAGAACCAGCCCACACCAGTCTTCGGGGTTCGCCATTGATTGGCGTTGCCCCCTGGGCCACAACCCTTGGGGCACGCACCTTGCAGCTGGCTCGCACACCTGAAACAGCCTCAGCTATTCCTTCACCTCCATGCCCTCGTGATCTTGTGACTCCTTTCTTACCACACACTTCACATATCAGATTTCTGGAACTATAATTTCCTGTTTGCAATTCACACAGAGTGAATCCTCTCACACGGGGCCTTTTGTACAGCGTTCTAACTAACTCACATGACAACATCATATTTTTTGTATCATCAACTTCTGGTTCATAAGGATACTTTGTAAACTTGAGTCTCTCGTGAGCCTTTTTGGTGAAACTCAAGACCAAAATGCCATCAAAGCGGCAATAAACAAAGGAAGTGTTTCTTTTTAGAGTTTCGTTTTGAGGATGGTGCCATTGTGCGCATTGTGTTTTGGTGATGGAACCTCAATATATCTTCTTCTTAGACATTCGATGTGACATGATATGTTGTTTGTAATTGAGTCTGAGTGTTTGTTGTTTTGTATGAACACTTTGTTTACACAAAAATGTTTTAAGCATCACTTTTTCTGGCATTTTTGTTTAGGAAGTGCTTGCTCTTTGGGTGCTTTAGCCTGGCATAAAAACACAATGCTGTTCATGGATTGCCCTTGTGTGTTAATTTCTTTCATTTTATTACTATGGCAAGATACTGTTCAATTTATAGCTTTTCCATTTATAAAATATACATTCACACAGGCTTTCTTAAAGGCACAACAAAAACACTGGGCCTAGGTGTTAGTATCTTATAAGCAATATTTTGATGTGTATGTCTCATGAGTTCATCCCATATATTACTAAACCGAGTTCATCTTCGGATTCCTTTTCGTAACACTCTTCTTTAAGAGTGCAGATCGGCTCTGCTAATGCAGTCTGGTGTGTGTTGGACTGGCTTTTCTGGAAGACTGGTTATCTGCCACACGATCCAAGTTAAAATGACAAATCTTTTGGCTCTTTTAAATTTCGTCATGTCAAAACTCACAGGACCAAAAGAGCGGCCCACACACTGACCCTCTCAAGCTGGCACACTTGGCATTGCCAGACAACCAGACTGCCTTAAAGGTCAGTCCAATACTGAATCTTTTCATCAGATGGGCACACTGCTTGTTTCCATATTGTTCCTTCATTATGGGATTTTCTTTCCCAAACACCTGTTTAGCACCACAAAGAAGCCCAACTATTACCAACCCCTTCCCCTAACACAATGCCAGACCTATTGGGTTTAACAGTATCAGTTTTGAGGATCACTGACCTGCCAAACTCCTTGCTTCCATCTGCAGCTTCTTTCTGCAGATTCTCTGACTGTCTTAACCTCCCTTGATGGGAGCCTCTCCACAGCAGCTCCCAGGCTCCTTTGACAACAACTGACCAGAGTCTCTCCCTAGACTGTAGGGTTCTTTCAGTCTCCGAGCAGCAGCCTGTAGCTACACTGCAGCTGCTTCTTATTGCCCAGAGCTGCTAACTCCTATCATGTTCTTCTACTGTTGGGTAGATTATGGCCCTCGTGGGATGCTAGCCTCTTCTTCACATTGACTACTTCTTGTTACTTCTCTCAGTCACACTTGTTCATTACTTCCTCTCCTTGCACCTTTAGCCCTGAAGACTGCAAGCTGTAAGTGAAGACCCAAGACTAGAGGAAGGACGTTACAGCTAGTCGCGTCATTAGCTTATACAATAAGGGGATCAGTCGGTGTTTAATTTGAGCCAGTGGTTGCAGGTTGTGGGCACTGGCGCTTGTTTTTGGGTACCCGGGGTTAATTGTTATCATCAGACTTTGGTTGTACCAAGATGGAGACTTTGATTGTGAGATGCAGTACATTGATTGAGTGGCTGAGAGGGGGTGTCCTGGGGGAACCCACTGGTTCTGGATTGGAGGCCCCGATGCGTGCAAGGGGATGAACAGCACACAGCCTTGATGGCTGCAGACCTGGGTCTCACTTGAGCTGCTGAAACTTAATAGATAATTAATACTAGGAACATGAAAACGTTATTAAATATCCTTTTGCTTGCAAACATGTGTTTCCGTTCCTCTTGTTAATTTTTTGACTTGCAAGTTTGCCCATATTTTCATAATTGACACTTTAGAGCCATATTCTGGCCTATGTCAACAGACCACAGCATTGAAACCTAAGAGCCGTCCCTCAATATGACTCTCGTCAATCAACCATACATGTTTGTGGTTTAAAAAAATTTGAGTTGATTAAGAAATCTTTGGTAAAAGTTATAAACATTAAGCCCCACGTTTTCTAAATACCTCTTGCTACTTCAATTTTGCCATTGTATTATTCTGAATACCAAAAGGTGTTGTTATTACCCAACTCAATAATATTCATTTTTTTTATCTAAGTTGGACGAAGAGCTGAGTATTCCCAGCCGGAATTACTGTTGCCATAGTTATTCATAGCAACATCCCATCTCTAGGCCCTTTCTCCCTTCACTATTGCTGTTGATAATGGTCACATTGTCCATCTACCCTGAAAGCCGAAATGTCTGAATGGTCACCAGATGAAGAGCGCTTCAATAAAAAAAGTGTATGCCTCAGTGAGGGGAGATCCAATATTTACTCACCAGGTGACTTGAAACTCTGACAACTTTGCCATACCAAACAGAAAGTACATCGCGTTTTATTTAAGGACAAAAATGATAACAGATTTGGGGGCATATTCTCAAGGAGCTATCGCCGAGTTATTGGCACTTTAGCGCAGCCAAAGTCGCGATAAATTTACCGCCCCATTCACAAGCTGGTGCAAACAGCCGATACCACCAGTTTTCCGGCGATAGCAGCCACAATAAACATCGCCACGGATGACCCCGGCAACTATCGCTAATGAGATGCAGAGTAGGCGTTCCCGAGCAAAAAGCAGCGAAAACACCACACCTCAACATTCTCAAAGACCAGCCAGATCGGCGATAAGAACATAAAACATGCGATAAGGCACGTTAGCAGCAGGAAATTAACACCTGCTCTCACTTGGTGCAAAGTCGGACTACAACCTGCACCAGAAAAGGAAGCCCAGCCCAGAGCCACACCTGAAGAACAACAGATGCCATGGAGCCAACGATCATGCAGCTCGGACACCCAAGAGGGCCACAACACCCACCGCCACCCATCCCCGTACCACCCCCCACATCCCCGGGGCCCCACCCCGGGCACCCCCCACCTCCCCCGGACCAAGAGATTGCACATCAATGTCCTAAAATCATGGACAAAATAATTTGCCTGATGCCGCAGAATCACAACAACTAACAGTCATGTGAGTACAGAAAAAGCAGACTCAATCATTCACCATTGAGAGTCCAAACAAAATATCACAATCAAATTTCTCACCAAACAACTATTTGGAAGCGTCATGGCAGGTCATCCCTGGACAATCTGTATGTGACAGCCTGCAAGACAATATCCCATATGAGAAGGTGTCAGGCACTTATCAAAGGACAGCGAGAGAGAGAGAGAGATAGCGAGACTGAACAAGGAATGCAAGGACAATCGGGCCCTTGACTCATACATGCCAACGTGTGTCTTGCAATTGGTGCACCCAAAATCTAAGGCCTGGCAACAATATCAGCGCAAAGGCCAAATCACATTTCAGAAATGCAAGCAGTAAGCAGACTAAAATTAGGCATGAAAGCTCATTTGTCTCAATACACAAGGCGGAAGGACTTCCGAACCTCCGACCTAGGTCTCCAATGCGCCCGGACCCCCTAAGTGAGATACCATACCAGACTGTGGCGACTCCCACACCATGAACTGCGCTAATGAAAGAGCAACGTTTCCACACCCCACACACACTTGTCCCTGCTCGAGCTACACCTGCTGGCATGCTTCCAACACATCGGAAAAAAAACAACCCATACATCCAAACATTGAACACACAAATGACTCATTGCTTCGAGCTGTGGCATATCATCCACAGAACTGCCGCCGGTCTGAGGAGTGCCGGTGGTACGAGACCAACAAATGCAATGGCAGGCAATCTCGGCACATGTAGAAGCCCAGTCACGTGGAACTGGACCGTGCACGAATGCTGCAACTGTTGGGAGCCCTGCCAATGGCAGTTTTGCGAATCAGTTACCGTCTTGGTTTCCGGCTTGCGTATGTCACATGCATCCAGCCATGGTTCCACTGTCGATCATGAACATTCAAGTGGCCCATGGAGGTCTGCCTATTCAACACAACGGGAGCTGAACTCAATTATGACTAGTGTGTGCGCCCCTGTTGACCCACAAACAGGATTGCAACTGGGATAACCAGGCAAGGGATGCATTGATATGTGGTGTCTGTGCCGGCGCAGCGGATGGGAGATTGCACAAGTCATCGTGTGCAGTGACCACATCTAGACGCTCCCCTATTGGGCTGTGTTGCGGATTGGTGAAACTGCGTGGTCAGAGCACATCTGTCCGGACCAGTTAATGGATTGGCTCTCACTCGTGTTCCTTGAATTCGAGAATGATGTACTTCTTGAGCTGATTGCCTATGAAGCAACGCTCGCAGTCATGGACGAGTAACTACCTTCCTGCAGCCACAACTGATTGATACCCAGAGCACAGGTCCCAACACCGTGTTGCATCATGGAGGAATGGTCCCATAAGCCAGAACAAGAGTGGACATGTCTGCATTCGCTCGGACTCAGAATGTATGTGCGTGCACCTACATATGTTGTCACACACCTGTGCAAGGTGATGCAGCCCATGGGCGGAGCTGCACAGCGTCGTCTGGCAAAGTTCCTAAATCTGACATACTGCTGGAGGGAAACTACACACATGGCAATGTAGCACGACATGTGACCTTGTTGGTCCCTTTCACCTGCTCACTGTCTGCAGAGCACACAGTTGGCGCAGTCCGGTGGTACAGCTCCATGCAGATCCCATGGGCTGTGACTCGTGTCCCCTGACATGGGGCAATGAGCACACGTCAAACATCACATGACTAGACGAGCAAGGCAAGGTGGGTGAGACTGTTGCCAGCCGTAAAGATATGTGTTCATTTTTGCCTCACCATTCCTTGCACCTCGACACGTTCCCATTCTGCCTGCAAGGGTCTTAAGCATTTGTCTGCCTGTTGTGTCACATCACTTGCCCGTACTGACACGCAAATGCTAATAAAGTCTACGCAACTTCACCAGTGTACAACTGTGATGAGTGTTGATTAGTATGACAAATCCTTTGCCTCAATGAGCATTGTCCATACACAGGGAGGGACAGACTGACTCTGGTACATAGGTGGTGAATCCCTATTGGCAGCTCCACCTCTGTGAGCCACACATTGTGTTTGCGATGGTTGCTTGTAGACCTGTGCTCTTATGTGTCTTCAGCAATGTGAGTATGGTGTCCAACTTCTTGCCATGTGGATCAATATGATCCATTAAAACAGGCTGTGTTCATGCTGATGTGTGTGAGTACGTCATGTGAAAAGATGTTCTGTAGCCAAATGCGATGGGGACACTACTTCAGGCGGGCTACCGATTCTGACATTTACACACACAGCCCTATATAATACATGGACGTAGGGCTATGTTGGGGGATGCAAGATTGTTGTTCATGTGCAATGAGGCCACAGCTAGTTCACACCTTCACATTAATCTAATTGGCCATGTGGGTCAGGGTCAAACTTGCGCATTGATGACATTTACCAGGGTGTAACTTTTTGTGCAATCAACGTCCCTACATTCATCCATACTTGTACACGTGATTGAACATAGACATGACACATCTGTGTGATTCGAAATGTTTTATTCACGTTCTGGGGAGTCTTGGAGCCGGAGGGGTACATGGCCGGTTCAAGCCCACATGACATGGTTGCCCAGTGGTGGGCCAACCAGAGTCCTTGGGGGAATGCAAAGTTAATCTGAAGAGGAAGAGTTCAGTCCACAGCCGGATTGCTGTGTCATTGGTACAAAAGCAGATATGGCAGTCCATCTCGGGGTCCAGGTGAATGTCGCAGAGTGTTCCGGGGGACAATGGGATGTGTTGTTCCAGGGCATGATGCATAGGGCTGAACCATGCAGGGACAGGCCATGTGGCGGGTACGGATGCTACTAACTCCTTCCTCACACAGTCATTAACCTCCACATCTTACTCCTCTGAGACGTCTTCTGTGTCCGATGTGTCAGGTGTGTGTGATGGTGTTATGGCAGCATCACTGTGGCCCACTGATACATCAGGGTGCAAAGGTGATAGGGCTGCATCACTGTGTGCCACTGACACATCAGGGTGCGAAGGAAATAGGGCTGCATCACTGTGTGCCAATGACACATCAGGGGGTGGTGATGTGTGTGTTGACGTTCCAGCAGCAGTTATCTGGGACAGGCTCTGTGGCAGCAATGGCAAGATGAGGCTCTGCAAGGCCTGGAAGAACCCAGCTACATGTTGCTGGTGTTCAGCCGTGGCAGCCCTACTCCCAGTCTGCATCTGCTCCATGGTCTCCATTGTCCTCCGCATCTGTGCCAACTCTGTGCTGTCATCGATGGAGCCTGTCTGACTAGACAGTTTTTGTATCCGAGTAATGGCCCCAGCGAGGTCAGCCATGGATTGCTGGTGAGCATGGTGCGGACAGTGGGTGCCCGTTAGGGAATGTACGTGGTCCCTGATGGGACTCAGACACCCATGTATGGCATCAAGCTTGGCTGCCACGAGGTCGAAACCCAACCGCAGCTGATCAGCCAACACCTCCGGACACGCTAACAAATGGCGTTGGAATTCCATGTGTAGGTCGTGGGCTTTCTGTGGGCAAGCCATGGTTGTGTGTGCATCCTGCTGTGTGGTCTGTGCAGGGTGTGGGGTCACCGCGATGCAGCTGGGCTGCTCTGCTCCTGGGGATGGGGTGTGGAGGCTGTCCACGAGCTGTTGGAGGGTGTCTGGGCAAATGTGCAGGGTGTCCTCTTCATCATCACTGTAGAGATGTGTGGTCTGCTCTGCGGGAGGTGTTGATTGTCCCTCTGCAATGTAACGGGGAGATGCAGGTTAACAGTGTGTTCCATGTGTGTTGACGCATTGTACATGTTTACATACAGACTGCATGACAATGTACATTGCGACTGTTTTGGAGGAGCTGACTATTTGATAGGAGACAGTGGACATTTCGACTACATAACGGATGTGAGGTTGTACTCGTACATTATCATCTCACTTTGGCATGCAATGCCAGTTGTGATTGGCCAGTTCCTATGCACGAACAGCACCAGTTGTGTCCTCTGTCCTGTGGTGTAAGTGTTGCACTTTGAATCACATTGTCGTCAATGTTGATGTGCTGTGATTGCTATGTGTGTGTGCTGCATTGTTGGCGAGTCGGCCCTGCAGCTCTGATTTGGCGTCCCCTAATCCCTTTGAGTCAGTGTGCCTTTGACTTGTGTGCTTTTCGGGTGCTGTGATGTATGCGACTTGGGTCATTTGTGCTCTTGGACATATTTGGTACTCTTGAGCATTTTTTGTCTTGTCATGGTGTTGTAGGTGCACGTGGATGTGTCAGAGTGTGACCTGCTCCTTTACGGATGTGGTCCACACTCAGCCACCTCAAAGTCGTCTCGCGCACGATGTCATATATTGTGACTGCAGCCATGCTATCGGTCATGCAGTGTCACTTGCATAGTCCATGTGGCTCACAGAGCCGGTGCTTTTCTAGATTAGGATAGGAAAGCTGTATGTCTTTTATGTTATTTGTATATAATTGTTGTATATATGTGTGTGTATATAGATGTATATAGTGTTTTTGAAAAATAGTGTTAAAAACAGGATGAAGTAATTCCGGATTACAATAATTAAAATATGTAATCTTGTGTTCTGTGGTATGTGATTGTTTCTTGTTTAAACCAAATGAAAATGAATGCTAGGACATTGTACTAACCATAGGGGAATTTATAGTCCCCTATTGAAAAGTATTGATATATATTGATTACTCCTTACCATTTTGTGAATTTAATATGGTATTGATCTTCACCCAGGTATAGGAGGGTAATTTGGGTAACCCCCCACAATTTCTTGAACGCCTTTCTAGATTCAGCCCATGTGCATAGGTAGGTTGTGGCATTGATGATATGGAGGGTGGCCCATTTGTGCACATTGTGGATGGGGGCCTACTTGGTGTGCTACAGTGTGCCAAGGGTGTCAGGGACGTGTTCCACACTCATTGTGGGTGTGCAGTGTGCTGCGCATGATTGTGCATGTGTGCCATTGTGCCCATCTCCCTCCGTCCCCTCAGGCCCTGTTCGGTACTCACCCTGTTGCTGTTGGGTCAGGTCATATCGAGCTGTGTCCAGACCCCCAACTCCTTGCACCGTCCCTGCACTGATGACTGTGGCCACCATTTCCTCCAGCTCTTCCAGCTCCTCGTGTGGCGCAGGACTCCCACCTCCAGTCGCCCTTGCTGCCTTCCTGTTGGCGGTGCGCTTCTCCTTGGTTTGGCTGTGCACTTCACGCCAGCGCCTCTTGACCTCCTCCATTGACCTCCTCGATACTCTGACTGCATTCACATTGTTGACGATGGACTGCCATATTTCCGTTTGTGTTGCCAATGCGGTAGTGGAGGTGATGAACAGTTGTTGGTAGTGTTCTATCACCTCAGTGACGATGATCCGGTCTCCCTGCGGACTGAACCCCCTCTTCCTCTTCTCCTTGCCCGTCCCCGAGCACGGGGTTCCTGGCTGGTCCTCCGTGGGCTTGTGGGGTTCAGGTTGTCCTCTGCACTCAGTCCGGGTGGATCCATGGAGCTACGCAGTTTGCTTTGATTTTGGTGTGGCATGACGAGTGGGAATTGCAGGTCTGTGGCTGGTTTTCACTGATTTTTGTATCGCATTTGGCCTCATTGCAGCTTTTTTTGCCTTCGTGTTTTGCATTTTTGCGGCGTTGCGTTGACTTTGTCATGGACTTTTGACGCGTTATCGTGAGCATATCGCATGGTGCCGCCAGCTTGGGAATGCCGCGTTACCACGGTGTTATTTTTCCGCGATAGACTGCGATGTGAAGAGTTGCGTTAAGCTACTTGTGCGGTAGTTATCACACGTTCTTGAGAATATCCCTTTTGGAGTATGAATTTGCATGCCGGATAGAGGTATCCTGGTATACTTCGTAGCGGAACAGGCTCCATATTGATAGACCAATAAGTTAGCCTAAGTGAGAAGGTGGCAACCAGTTCAATGAGCAAGCGAGCACTGGCCGAAAGGGAACAAACCCCCTCATGTATGTTGAAAAAAGGAAGAAATCTTGGTTTAGGTCCTGAAGAAGGTGGTCAGACATAATTTAATACACAAAAACATGTGTAGATGATCTACTCAGTCCCATGGCTATGACCATGGCTACTGAAATTATGCAATTGTGCAGCCAAAACGATTTTTGCATAATTATAGATTTGCCACATTTGTCACAGAATCCATCATATTGTTCCCTTTCTATGTTATGTGACGCTCCAGTAACTGATGTAACTTTGTAACTATGTTCTGAAACAATGTCCTTCCTCGTGTAAAGCGCTCTGATACCTCCGGGTCTAGCCAGCGCTATATAAAACTTTTAAAATAAATAAATCGTCTGCCATATTTTCTGCAGATTTGAACAAAAATAAAAATTCAATCTCAAACGGTTCAAAAGTTACTAAAAATGCAGCGACACATGGTGCCATGAACTGAAAGGCCCGTTGCAAAGCTGGACTGATCACCTTTATTTTGCTTATTGCATAATTTTGGTATTAAAACGGTACTAATGGGATGCAACCAATGCCCAGACAATGTTACCAAATTAAAAAATGACAACATAATGCTATTACAAAATGTACAGCATTATGCCGCATAAATTGACTTTTCTTGCTGCATAATTTACTTAGCCCTGTCGCATAATTTGGCCCTCTCCTTTCGCATAATTCCATGTGCCCTGCCTATGACGCAACAATTGTAGAAGAGAAAAGAGTGAGCCCCATCTTGGGTCACGAGGAAAATCCTCTGGATTCATGGCCGGTTGTTTGAGTATCTATGAGTTTGTGTGAATGATATGAACGGAAGGTTTTAGAATTGGCTGGAGTTAGTAGTGACTGAATGTCTTTTATTGTTTAAGAAACGAGTACTCAGTTATGATTTTTGTTATGTAATTAATTGTGGCAATGATATCTTTTACATTAAAAAATGTGATAAAAGAGATAACATTAATAAGGAATAAAATAAATGTATTAATAATGTTGTTGGATCAGTATGCATTTTAGATTAATTAAGTAAGAAGCAATACAGATTAAGCGGGAATGTTTACTGTTATTAGAAACATACAGTAAGTACACGGTTCCCTGAGGGGGGTACATTTGCATGTAGATAGAAAGAATCAGTAGCGCAGTTGTGCAGGTGTCGCTTGTGAAGGCCGCAACACAAAAGCAGGGCGCCCTTCCCAGAGTGCTGCGGCGAACAGCATCACTTGAGCCCACAATGCAACGGGAGGCCGGAACATGGGCGCCTGAGTCACGAGCTGAGGAACTCTCAACTCTGCGGGGATAATGCGCGCGAGGCCGCGTCGTGTGGCACGACACGTGTGGGCAGGGGCATTTAAAATCCTAAAAATATTATCAGAGGAGAACACAAAATTATAGCGGCAAAGAATGTGCATAAAGGGCTCCCGGTGGTGCGCCGCACTCAGGATACCGACCACAGAGCAATCCTGCCTGCAGCCATTGTGTTTGTGCGAGGGTTGGTACAGTAAGTGATTTTTTTATGCTTTGTAGGGAATCCTGCTCACGCCTCCTCTGCCGAAGCGCCAGTTCCCTCAAGGACGCACAGAGAAGGCTGGCTGTCAGTTCTATTCATTTCTTGCAGGCATAGAACGGTTTCCCTCAGTAATTCCCACAAGGCCCTTTACGGCCCCCCTCAGAATGCCTGGAAGCCATTTTGTTCCCTGTAATTGACAATGGAGGGAAAAACAACAGCAGCAGATATTTGATTTAATCCAAATCCTGCTCCCTAGGCATACAAAATGTTTCGTGAAGTAAAAAACACATATATACATAGTATGTGAGAGGCATGTTTTCTGTGTAAATATACTTTTCCTATATTTTTAGCATTATAATGTATCCAATAAGTCTTGCAGACCAATAGCAGTTAGTATGGATTCTGGATGTGCCATTTATTAACATTTCATGCAGTTTTTTGTTTATAAAGGAAGACACTGGAGACTTGCCTTTAAAAAGAATTGTGGATTCTGTCTTTTTTTTTCATCCAAAGCAATGCCTACCTGGCAGTTCGTTGCCATGGATGCATGGTGGGGAAGAGTACCCCTAATAAAGTATTATGGATATATGTTTTAAATTATTCAATGAGGAAACTATTTCGAAATACTAGATAAGGCCTTCCTGTGCTTTTATTGATAAAGGACAGCAATTCTTTCTGATAAGGTACCCTTTCTTCTGCCCACTTTTCTGCTAATTTTTTAACGGATAAGCAATTTTTCCCAACCAAATCGGTTTTGTCTGTCTAGAAATGTCTCACATTTGTCTCCACAAGATTTTCTCTACCTGTCTCTCGGTTGTCTTCAAAAATTGCTTATTTGCATAGATCCAATATTTGTCTCCACACACATTAATTTCTCTCTAACTGCCCCTAGTTTTTTGCCAGATGTCACCGGTTTGTTCTTCCTGTGCCCCTTTTTTTATTTCCACTTGTCCTCTATTTGTGTACATCTGACACTTGTTTTCCACCAAATGCCCCTCTTTTGTCTTCATTTTCCAAATCTCCTCTTCAATTTACTTTGCATTCATTCCCTATCTTTCCTTCTTCCCCACAACTTTTACCAGTATCTCACGTTATTGTATGTTGGGTGATCATATTTCATGATTCAAATTGTTTGTCTTTTTGCATCAAGTTTATCTCTCCCAAATTTCCTCAAAGTAAAGGAGTCCATATTGGAAGTGCAACATGCATAGAAAGGGCTCCTATGCAAGAGCCTGCAGATGCCAGAGAGTAGTTGGAGCGGTGGTGACGCCAAGGCGGGTTCTAATACAGTGTGATATGTAGTTGTGGTGGCCGCCCAGGGCACCACCAGCAGAATTACAAAACTGTCCTTTCAAGCAACAGATGTGGTCACATCGTCAGTAGTGGGGGAGCAGGGACATATCACTTTTATCACAATCATGGATTAGAATCAGCTGAGCTTGTGAATGCTAACGATAGAGTGCAACGCTAATTTCAGGTTCTTTGGTCCCTTTCTGCATGGACCCTTGAGGGCCCAGATACCTCCTGGTCAGCACCTCCTTGTTCTGATGGTTGAGCGTTATCATGCTGGATAAGTAAAATGAATTACTTCGCGATGATTTGATCGATCCATGCTGATATTTTCTTGGTGTTTGCAAAGATGACCTTCATCAACTGTATAAATTACTTTTCATTGAAGAGTCCATCAACTGTAGTTGCTTAGGAGGATGAATCTGAAAACTCCACTTTGCAGGGAAGAATAATGGGGCCAAAGAGGTTTTGTTGAAACATGTCCTGAAATATCTTTTTTGCTTTCAAATCAGCAGCAGGTTAGAATTTGCAAAGGTGACAAAACGTGTAACTCCGTGAAGATGTAAAGATTACCATCTTCCCAACTTTGACATTACAGTTATCATTTTGCACACCATTTGCCATTTTCTTCTTGGCTGCTGGAGGGTGGGGGGTGGGGTCAGAGGCTCGGGTGAAGTAGAATTCTTTGTTCCCATACTGCCACGACAGTCCTGGATTGCACCACATTTCCTCATTTTGGCTACACATTCTGCGTAGAAAAACGACACCTGTAAATGAATGATTAAAGACTTGCAAAGCTGTTGTTTTCTCCATACCGTTAATTTCAGCTACCAGCGGACCCCCCTACATAAAATCTATATGTAATGGTATGTTCTGACCCTGATCTTTGTGGGGGTGCAGCCTCGCCTTATAAGCAGAGTGCCACGACATGCAGGCCACGCTAGATTTTTACTTACAGCACACGCTGTATGTGACGAGAACGCCAGTGAAGGCTGTTGACCGGGGTGTAGCTATCATTAGTGCAGGCTCTGCGGTGGCACACTGACATCAAGGTGTAAGGAGACCATTGCACCCCAATTACGGATTTTACCACCACCCCAGGCAATAAGGGGACATACATTTTCCTTGTTTATATTAGAGCTCATGGCACTCTTGCTACACCACTGGATGTAGGTACAGTCCGTGAATGGGCGGCAGGGATGTCAGCATGGGTCGAAGTGCATAGAAAAAAGGTATGGGAACTGTGAAGTTGCACACAATGGGGGCGGGATAAGTGAGCCTGGGGGCGTGGTCTAAGGCGTGGCTAAAAAAAACAACATTTTATGTAACTCACAGCTTCAATGAAAATTAACTGCAAGTTAAGTTAATCAGTGGAAATGCAGTGTCATACATTATGAAACCTCTATTAGCTAACGCACAGCAACAGAGAGCCACAGACTTGAATCCTGGTTGGTGCAGTGGACAATAGTGACTTGTGTATGTTTAGTGCTACAAGGTCCCAGTCTCTGAAAGAAAGCACTGTGCATATGTAAGTCATTATTTTAAACTTGCATTACACACAGTATAAGATGGCTGCTACAAAATGCACAAAAAGGATTAAGATGAAAAAGTGCTTCCACAATATTGATTTTAGTAATACCCAGACTGTACGTAGTGCAAAGATTTTATAACTGCCTTTTAAAAGCATAGACTTCACAGCTTAGCTGATAGCTACCTCCCTTACAATATCTGTAAAAAAAAAAAAAAGTGTGTCTTTATAATTGATATTGGACGCAAAGGATTTACAGACATGTTTCCCCAAGAGCTCTTCCATGCATTCAAAGGAAGGGTTCCATATCTGAACTGAACATACAAGGCTCGAGCCTGGGGCGGTTCAATATCATCCAAAAACCCACTTTGAGGTCAATTTTATTTTGGATCAGGGTGTGGATAAGTAAAATTCAGGTGCCCCTGAGGGAGGCAATGGTAGAGCTGATTGCCTGGCATAATCAAACAGACCGCATCAAGTGGTTTAGTAAGATCAAGCTCTGGTTCTCAAAAATTGGAATGGTGCAACTCTGGGAGGATCCAGGATCTATGACCAAACTCACGGTCCCCCTTGTTAAAAAAAGGTTTTGGGATCTAATGATCTCAGAAAGGGTTGACCGGTTTGCACATGGCACTTTGACTGTGGGGTTCTTGAATGTCAAAGGAGTATTTGCCTTTGAAGGGTTTTTGGATGATATTGAACCGCCCCCCAGGCACGAGCCTTGTATGTTCAGTTCAGATGTGGAACCCTTCCTTTGAACGCATGGAAGAGATCTTGGGGAAACATGTCTGTAAATCCTTTGTGTCCTTTTTGCCATATTTCCCTCGAAACCATCGAGCATTTGTTTTTCTGTTGTTCCTTTTATGCTGAACTCAGGAAAACTTGGCTGGCCCCTGTATGTCGTAATTTACCTTTTAATTATCCACTGGAAGCAATACGTATATTTAAATCAGATACTACAAGCTGGCTAGTATTTGCTGTCGCGAGGTTTTTAATGTTTGCATGATGGAAAAGGCTAAAAACGAGCAAACATGTTCCTGTGTCATAACTTTAATTAGGTTAAGTGGTATTTCTTAGACGCATGTACACTGATTTTAAAAAAACAAGAAACAAAAATCTAGTAGCCTGTTTTACTGTATTGTAAACATTTTTTTATGGTTTTTATATTGATGCACATTTTATTATTGTTCTTAATGATAATGTACTGTATTTGAAATGTGAATGATCATATTTTTGATCGATTGAATAAAATAATATAATAATAATAATATAAAAAAATGTGTGTCTTCAGGAAGGTATTTTTTTGTAATTGTCTTTTAAAAGCATACACTTCACAGCTTAGCTAATAGCTAGCTCCGTTACGATATAGCTAAAAAAAAAAATGTGTGTCTTCAGGAAGGTATTTGTTTGTAATTGTCTTTTAAAAGCATACACTTCACAGCTTAGCTAATAGCTAGCTCCGTTACGATATAGCTAAAAAAAAAAAAAATGTGTGTCATCAGGAAGGTATTTTTTTGTAATTGTCTTTTAAAAGCACTCACTTCACAGCTTAGCTGGTAGCTCTCTTACAATACCACTCAAAAAAACTTAAACGTGTGTCATCAAGAAGCTTCAAGTGCTTCCATCAATTAAAGCCAATACTGGCTTCCAAGCACCCTTTACATATTGACCAATTACACACATTTACATTTCTTTCAGGAAAGCAGGCACCCTGGCAAGAAGGCTTGTTTAGCTGTCTGCCCCACCCTCAGTTTCACAGCACGGGAGACTCCCAGCATTTCAACTGTCGGAATTAACCCCCCCGTGGATGGATGTCTTTTCACAAAAAGTAGGGGAACTCTTTTTCTAAATGTTTAAATGTATGGGACATTTTTTGCCCCTCAGACCCCCTCCCAGTTAGACCACTGGATATCAGAAACCTTTGTGGGTCCGTGGACCAACATTTTTGAGGGGCCCATCGTGGTGTCTAATCAAATGACCAGCTCAGAATTAGGAAGATGTGTAATGTGGGGAAAGAGAAAACACAGTATTTGGCTCCACCAGATAGACGTCAGGGAAATTTTCTGGGCTTAAAGGCTACCAAGTTCTGGTAAAAAAGCCGGCTGTCAATGCCACTCTTGACAGCTTCTAGGTTGTAAAGAGAGGTGCATTAAATTGTGAATATTAATCACACACTTTTTTCTCAAAATTTGTATAGAGTTTTACAAATCTTTACAAAAATTGAAAGGTTCTCAGGGGTTGTGGAGGTTTAAGTAACGTTGTGGAAAAAATAAACCAGCGAAAGGTTTGCTTGAAAATACTTCTTCCAAAAGCATTTTTAGTCAGTGCATTCCCTCTTTGAGAAACAATTATCGCCAAAAGTTTTTTTCACTGGAATGCTCATCTGCAGGCAAAGTTTTTCTGAAGTTGACAACATGAGAAGTTTGACAACCCCACCAAATATTTGTTTTGAACAGAGTTCCTTAGGACAGTACAGCAAAGCAGGACTGTGGCAAACAAGATTTTAGTTTCAGCCCCTCTTGGTAGTTACATTTTGTTATTTGGGGCAGTCCTTTGGCTGGGCTTGTTCAAGGAGCACCGTGCAGGTAGTGACCGTGTTAAGGACCCAGTAGCATCATACCAGCATTGCCTATGTTAAGAATGATAGTGAGCTGTGACTGGAGTTTCTTTTTCAATCTCCATGGTAACATCTTCTCAGGAATGTCACATAGGCACCCTTTTCAAGCTAGATGGATTTTGGTGAGAATATGGCGAGGCGAGAATCTCCAATCCCAGCCGCTATCCCTGCACCCAAATCTGGGAAGCAGGATTTGTTCATGAAATGGGGATTAATCAGCTGGAACCTGTACTACCAGGTCCCTTCCCATAGTTTTTTTCCAGATTTGGATGAGTAATTTGCTAACGTTTTCCACCTACTCACAGAAGGCAAAAGATGCCAGTGCGAGGGTGGTGGGAGATGGTGGGTTGGGCAGGCCAGGATTGGTGTAAGGCTGGAGGAGCATTCACTGCTCCTCCTGTGGTTCTGCTGGGGTGTGATTGTTCTAGACCAGCATGGTATGGCTGTAGGTGGGAAGCTTCAGTCCAACTCTCCTTGGTAAGACTCCATTCTAAGATAGCCATCAAACACAAACTTCACCCCAAGATGGCCTGAAAACATTAACATCATTCCAGTATGTCCTTTTTTGAGGCCAGCCCTTTCCATCAATGTGGTTCCTTTTCTTAGATCAGCCCCTTCCTGACAGGGTGTTCCTGTTCTACCGGTATATAAAGCTCTGATCAGTGTACCACTCCTCCAGCTTGCTCCTGCTGTTGGATTCTTCTGTCACGCTTTGCTCCAAGCCCCCAGCTCCAGGTCCTCCTGTGCGCCAATGATGGTCTTACTCAAATCGAAAAATTCAGCCTTGCAAAAATTGTCCAATAATTTTGTCCGTATGCATTCAGACACTACTTTTCAAAAGGCATCCTGTCTGCTATCATTTCACACCCAGTACAGTGTGGCCTCCGGAAGGGGTCACACTTTCATGAGAGCCTCTAACAAAGAGGTGATGGACTGACTTCCATGTCCAGCCATTGACAAATTGTGATGCCAAAGGGTTCCTCATCCCTCGGAATCCATGAACCGACAACTCAAGGTCTCCCATTAAGCAGCAGCAAACTCAGATTCAGACTCTGCGGAATGAAAACACAATTTTTCGGCAAACCGTAGCCACTGCACCTCCACCAGTGGAACCTCCTGAATCCAGTTCAGTGTGCCTCACTTGCAGTAGGGATCTTCTGAAGATGATCGAATGCCTGGATGCCTTCTTGGTTCAGTTTATTTTTCATTCAGTCCAGTTTTGCTTCGATGTATAAAAAGTGGGCTCAGTCTGATGGGCAACACCGCTCGTGGTTACTGATGATCCCTTTATGGATGATTATGCTGCCTTTTTGGTAATGTCTAAACAGATGTTTGTTCACAATATCGTTGAAGATTGTGCAGAAGAAACACTTTTGTGGTCTGTAAATCAGCCGGCAGCAGAGAGCATTTGGGTTTGAATGGACCCAGGTGACGTTCCTCTGAAGTGGCCTTCAAGTACAAAGGATGGATTAGCACAAGTGCTCCATCCTGCTTCCTTGAGATAATTGACTAACCTGTTCTTGTAGATAGAGCACAAAATCAGTGAAAGGAAAATGAGAAAGCAAATGAAGTGCCCTCTCAGGACACCTGGATCAACAATAACTATCCAGCTGAAGTATTTGGCCTTCCCGCCACTTCACCTCAAGAACCTGTGGAAAGAGGAACCACAGGGGAGTTCTATAGGTTGAAGAACATGCTTGTAGGAGAAGTTTACGGCTTTGTATTTATTGTTATGTTATGTTATATGCACTTGTACCGCGCGCAGATACTCCAAGGAGTATCCCGGCGCGAGCCTGAAAAGGGTCAGAATCAGGAACGAATACGAGAACTAGAACAGAAGAGCTTTTTGCTTTTTTTTTTTTAAACTCAGAGGGTCTTTAACACCCTTCAAAGCCAGTGGCAGAGCATTCCAAGCCTGCGCCGCCAGCCGCCATGTAGTCAGACATGTCAAACCACTAGGAGAACATGTTAGGCAAGACCATGTAAATTTTACTGGTACTTCAATACCACTCTTTTCTTAGTGTACATATTCAAGTGGGGTGCTGTTTGCAAGTACCAGCACTTCTGAACTCAGAATCTACTTGCATTCATAGAGAACACTGCTTGGTGACAAAACAGAAATTCCTACTATAACAAAAGTGTAGATTTGGTTCACAGAGTTAATAGCACAGCGTTGACCTCAGGGCCCATAAGTAAATAGTTTCATTGGATGTCATTGCCACACTCAATCACCGTGCGATTATTGGATTGCCTTGACTTGTACTCTACAATCTATATATGTATTCGGGGCCCAGGACAATAACTATAAGTGTCGCCTTCAGTTATAAGCATTGTAGGTTGCCGTTTGGTTATTGGTGACACCCAAATCTACTAAAGAAGAAAGTAGATCTGCCTCTGGACAGGATATCCCTGGGTCACTTCTCCAAAGGCCAATCAGCTGGTCAATGTGATACTGCAGGAGGCGAAGCCTTCAGAAGTCTTGTCCAGCATTTCCTCAGGAGTTTGAAGGTGACTACAGAGCAGTGGTGCTCTTACCAGAGGCAGATTTCCAAAGAGTGGGTATACTCTTATGGTTCTGCAACATGCCGTAAGCTACACTCCATCTCTCCTTAGTGAGACTCTTCCAAGATGGGCACCAAACACAGGCTCCAAGACAGCCACCAAATGTCACCACCCTTCCAGCATGTTTCGGAGACCAGCCCTTCTCTACCAGCGGGTTTCGGTTCTACAGTATATAAAGATCATAAAGATCATCTGGTCATTGCAGCCGTGCATCACAACTCCTCCAGCTTGTCTCTTCTGATGGGAGAGTTTCTTACCCCCCCGCTCTCTTTCCAGCTTTAGCAAATGGCGGTGCTCCAGTCCTGGAACCTACAGTTCTGCTCCAGTCCTGCTAGCTCCAGCTTCAGCTCTGCTCCAGTTCTGGCAGTCCCAGCTCCTGCTCCAGCTTTGCTGCTGTCCTTCCAGCTCCAGGTGTGGTCCGGTCCTAGTTTTACCGGGTGCAAAACTGCAGCCTGAAATAGTTCTATACAAGTAGGACCGAGCATTTTGGAGGGTTTTTTGTACCGCTCAGCTTTTCCATCCTTGTGCGGTCAGGTACTAATTACCAGAGGGCATCCTAACTGTACCCCATGTGACTCCCAGTACAGGCAATGTGATGTCCAGAAGGGGGTCGCCCTTCCCTCAGAGCTGCTTATAAAGAGGTGATGGATCGATCCCTTCTTCCAAGGGGCTAGATGTACTAAGGATTTTAAAGGACGCAAACAGTCCACATCTTGCATTTGGAACCATTAACATGCTTTTTCTCAGGTACTAATCCTTTTTAGGAGTCCTAAAGTTTTGGATGTCAATTCTGTATCTGGAAGGCGCTTGCTCGAGGCGTCCTTTCCAAATACTGAATTTGTATTTAATGTATTATTGTTTTATGACCGAAAACCAGTCAGAATTCATTGATACTCTACTAACACCTCCAAAAAGATGACAATACATTGGCAAAAGGAGAGGGGGTCCCCTTGGGTTCCCTTCCACCTTTTGAAAGTAGAAATATTTAGTAAAAGACTCCAAACAAAAAATGTACACTTTTCTTTTTAAACAGTTTTGTTTCCTTCCAGGAAAACAGGCTGATTTAAAAATAAAAAAATTACTTTATTAAAATGTAATTACAGACGTCGGCATGGCACCGCCCTTGTGATGGCCTCCAATCATAGTGAGTTGCAATTTGTGACATACCTCGATAATATTCATGAGATAGGTCGGATAATCCATTGGATTTTTAAGGACCGACCTTATAGTACATAGGTCGGTTCTTAAAATTCTTTAGTGGTTGCAAAAATACTGGTTGACAATTTCTGCCAGATACTTGTGCATTCGGCCCCAGGTTCTATAAGTACGGGATAGACTTGCAGAGAGGGTTATGGGCACTTTCAGCTGACGGTAGATGTCGGTCTGTGGTTCTCTTAGTGTAAACTCCCTGAATGTGGTGTTTTTTTCAGTGTGCAACCCTGCACGCAACTTTTAGGAGTTGCTTTACGCTGTGGACACAGTGCTTCTAAGAAAAAAAATTGTTACAGAAATCAGACCTTTGATCTCACTATCTCTACTTCATTTGCCACCTTTTGGTAAAAAGAGAGTCTAAAAGTGAGCTACTAGCTGCAGAAGTCGTGTGATGAGCACAAGGAGAGGTTAACACTTACACAGATCACTGCTAGACTGAAAGCATCCGGGCCTGTTAGTGAGCGGGTGTGTGTGTAAGAGAGTGACAGAGTGAGATCGAGCCAGTGCCAGGCACGTGCGGATGGTGATGCATGCTGTGCTCTACAGGTGGGAGAAATGATGCCATATTTCGGTGTAATTAAGGGCGATCAGCGCATTTGGTGATGGTGAAAGGTAGTGACTGCTGCGCTAATTCCAAACGCCAAGCCAGCTTCTTGCCCATGCTGTGCATGAATGCTTCTTTTTAGGTCGAGCCTAGACAGCGCTTGCACTGCCTCTCCGAGACATGCTGCATATTACAGCCCGTCTACTGCTTTTAATTTGTTTACATCAGTGCCCTTGAGAATCCTTGTTAACATTGTAACTTTATGATACATTATTTGTTCAGATGGTTTATGTTGCATTCAAAGTCTCTCTTTTGGACACATTTTAACATTCTGGAATCCCAAATGAGAGCAGGATTCAGACTGCCCCAGTAAGCAGAGAGCAGTGTGCCCGCCCCTCTGCCACCTCTCTCAGTGGGGATTTTGGCCATTAGGGAAGTGAGCAGTATAAGACGGGGACCTGCAACTCCCTTCCCTAGAGTTCTGCTGAAAGAGGTCCTCGGCTTAAACCCCAAGCTGTGTCAACATGTCTCATTTACACTGAAGAGTCTATGGGGCATATCAGCAAATTATCGCCGGCTAGTGTGGATTTTTGTATCGCTGAGATAGCACGCTATTAGCAACGCTTATCTCAAAAGCGATAAAAATCCTAGCGCTGCCAAATGTGAGATTATCGCTGGAAACCCAGCGATAATCCCACAAAGTTTGGCGATAGCTTGCTGATAGGGCCTCACATACTTAGCCATGATATCCACCTTCCATAGGATATCATGGCTAAGTCAGTTCCAAAGCAGGCGTAAGGAAAGTAGCGATAACAGAGGTTATCGCTACTTTTCTTGTTGCTATGCTGCTTTGCGTGAGGCTTGATAATAGGAGAAATGTCGCTTAGCGACATTTCTCCCGTTATCCTAGAGATGCAAAGATGGGCGTTAGGAATTCAGGCGCTAAGGCAAGGTTTCACGCGATAGCGTGACCATGCTAATATAGCGATAAAATTATCGCCGCTTTTTGGCCGAAAATGGCGATAATTTTATATCGCCGCCTTGTAGATATGCCCCTATATTTTTAAGCCAACAATAGCTACCTTTAGATTTGTAACACAAAAAAAGTTCCACAGCAATGGAAGTTAATGGGGGGGGGGGGGAGCATATTCCCCCTTTTCTTTTTCCAAAACCTCTAAAATGTCCTCCCATCTGTTGTTAAAAGTAGTCAAGTGGGCCTACTCACCGCTAGATCTCTTCTTTACATGGGTATTCGATTTTCCTGCCAATTTATGTGCCCTGGGATTCAGAGCACAGAAGGTGTCAACCTTCAGCTAAGCATTCGAGCTCTCCCATGATATAGGCAATCAGCAGACACGTGTTTTGCCATGATACAGGCAATCAGCAGACACGTGTTTCGCTCTGTGGTAGAGCACCACATAGCTTTCAAAGCAATGCGCTTCTGTAATCTGATATTCGTTTTTTTCTTTTTTGGCCAACTATATGGTCAGGCTGGGGTCCTCTTTGTCACTGCAGTCTGATGGAATCTGACTTCTCTTTCATTATGGCATCTTGTAGTCTTGTAAACGTTATTGCTTTAAAAAAAAAGCTCCTGGTTGCTTTTTGCCAGAGCAAAAGACGTGGGGTGTGATGCGTGAGGTCCTGACACGTGGCCCAGTCGCTGCAAATTAGGCTTGTGGAGCAGTGTACATCACCGTATCCTGGTAACCTGGCTGTGCGCTAGACGCATCCCATCTTGGCTATTGATTTTCTCCTCTCTTTTAATCACCGGTTATTACTTCAGACAGTTGTGTACATGTGATTGAATATTGATTGCTGTCTGTGCTGTGAAAGGATGTTTGAATGGGAGTCATAGAATGTATTAAGACATCCCAGGCATTGACGGAAGTGCTAAACAGCTTGAAACAAAGTCACAGAGCCAAGCTTCGCCTATACCCGGGGACATCAGTTTACCCCAGTTCAGGCAGGAGGAAGGAAAGCTGCTTATCAAAGTGATAGCTGGAAAAGAAAATTAAAGTAATTGTGTGATTGTAATTCAAAAATATACACTAAAAAATTACAGCTAGCAGTAATTGAAAAACGTGCTGCGAAACTAAGGCGTGGAGTTGGATGCATGCCCTGTGATAAACCAATACCCGCCCAATGCCTTCAATATCTGAGTGCCCATTATTGTAGAATCTTGGCCAACGTGCATTATACTCTGCATAATGCACGTCTAGCCCTCGTACGTCAGAATGTCAAGGGAAAAATATCATCATCTATAAATACTGTGTCCTAAATTTTAACTACAAAACATATACTCAAGATCCATGTATATTAAAGATATAAACATTGCCCAGGTACGAATCTATACAGTTAAGAATAGCAAACCTAGACGTACCCATAACCCTTGCCGTCACAATATTTGGGTAGTCGATTTATCAGCATATTCTCCCCACTATAATCTGATGACAAGCCTGTTCTACCGATGAAGACAGTAAATAGATCATCTTGGGGCTGCTTTAACAGTTTTTTGGTTGGTTTATCATGAAAGAGTCTCTTTTGAAAATCACATATTGGACACACTGTGCAGGGGGGTGGGGGAAGAGCATATGAGGCTGCAGATGTAAAATGGCAATATTAGGACCTTAGAATAAACATGTGGAACGTCTCTGCGGCTCACCCTCCAGGTCTTCTCTAGACCTTGCATTTAGTCACCTGCTAGAACAGAAGTTACTGAAAATCCTCTTCGCGCCATGCCTTATTGGGTGGTCTGTAGTTTTTCTATACATATGTGACTGAACATAGGTGGTCTAGCTTTAGGCCATGTTCGTCTCAGGGTTTGGTGCATCCCTAAGAGACAGAAGTCATCTAGTGAAGCCAATGCCAGATCTGCCACCTAAGTTCCCCTGCCATGTGGTGTCCCAAAACATGTCCTGCTCCAGAATTATCTTCTTCACCACTATATTCAGCTTGCATCGTTCGTCGGCCGCCAGTTCAGTAACCTGAAGATTTGAGTCCATCACCTCTAATTGTGCAGCATGGCTCTACTTTGTCTTGACAAAACTGAATGTTTGATAGAACACTGCTGCATAAAGGGCCCATCCACTGACAGATGCCACAATACGACTCAAAACCGCAGCTGACATCATCAAAACAAGCAACATTCTCGAATGCCTGTTATTGGTGATTGCTAGAGATGTGGGCCTGTCTTACCCTGAGGATCTTCCATTTTTCTTCCGCACAGTGATGGTGACGTGGCTATGGTTTATAAAACATAAAAACTGTTTGGTTAAAAAAAAATTGGAAATTGCAAAAAAGACCTGTAATTGGTAGTTTGATCACTTTAACAATGCAGTGCTCTGCATGCTATTATTCTGACTCAGTATTAACAGCCTGAGGAAAGGGAACCATGGGCTTGATGTACTAAAGGACTTACACATTCTGTTGCTACGAGACAACGCATTTTACATAAAGCTCCAAGTCTCTACAGCAAGGAGTAGGTTTTGAGTGAGAAGTTTTTTTTTTATCATATTCACCCAACTCCCTCACTGAGCATAGCTGGGTCTACCCCCCACTCCCTGCCCCACTTCGGCCATGCACATTGACCTGGTCCCAACAAAGGAGGTGCTCTTCACCTAAAACTTGGAAATTACCCAGAGTTCACCACTTGGTTGTATATATATAGTTATTGGGCCTGATTCACAGAACTAACTTAAGACAAAATCCTAAACTTACTACCATTTACTCATTTTGGTATTCACAGAAGGCACTTACTCATTGATGCCTTCTGTGAATACCAAAATGAGTAAGTGCCTTCTGTGAATACCAAAATGGTAGTAAGTTTAGGATTTTGTCTTAAGTTAGTTCTGTGAATCGGGCCCACAGTTAGGATTGTGGTTCCCTTGGTTTGCTTATATGTCTTGCGCCATTTGATAAATCTTCAACAATTTTTTTTACCTCAGCTTCTAACTTTAAGTTTCAGGGGGATCCGCCAAGTGGGGCTGAGAAAAGGGGAGGGAGCTCTTAAAACATGTTTTCCCCATTCATTTTTCCATAGAAAATGTAGACACAGCCACAGCTCAAACCACTGAACGGATAGACACGAAATTTTGCAGAAAGGTTGATCAGAATATAATATAAAATTATCGCCTGTTGAAATGAGGCATAACAAGTGGAATCAGTATTTAACACACCGAATCCCGCATGCTTTGCCTTTTTTATGGGCATTTTCCCCAGATAAAGTAGGACATGTTTGGCCTGCCAGAATATATCAGGGTAAACCTCTGAGTGTGTGATAATTGTCACACAGCTTGGAATTCCGTTCCCTGTGCTAAATGTTTGGGACCTGCCCTGTTTCCTTGGCCCCCAATTGACTGATCAGCCCGAAATGTTCCAGGTGGTTGAACTTGTTTTTTTTTTTTAAGTTTGTGAAGTTTTATCAAACAGTGCCAAAGTTATTAGCAAAAACACTCTTCCTATGAAAACAGTACCTCCCAGCAAATCAAGTGCTACTAGGGAATACTCTTTTTCTCATTACACAAGACTGGCTGTGACAAGTTGTGTGCTCTGCCAAAAGGCTAGGGTGATGGCCTGGGCTTATTTAAATGGGGTACATGCATGCAAATGGCTCTCTCTTCCACTGCTTCCTTGAAATGCTGAAAGAAGCATTACAGAGCCAGTGGTCCAATGGCATATGCTGCCCAGAACCACTGCACTATTTTGGCAGTCCGATAATAGATGGTGCATTCAGGCCATTAATGAATCACTTTGAAACTTTCTGCACTTTTGGTGGCAAGATGATCACACCACCTTGAGGAAGAGTTTATAAATTCCTGTTCTTTGGCAGAGATCCAGACAGCCCTCTCTGCTCATGAGGGATAATATGCCTGGCGATACACTGGAGCAACGGACAGAAAGAGGGAAGCCGGCAGTGCTTTATGTGTAAAATAATAAGTGCCGGGGCTCTAACCAGGAGGCCACTACACCTTGCAGCACCGATTGCCTTCATCACTGCCAATGACGGTACCAAAACAACTGCTAACCAGCTCTTACACCTTCAAGTGCGACAGTTTAGATAATTTCTGGTCCCCAGAGCTAAAGAGATGGCTGGGGAGGCAGGAATTCGTATTTTTTAATGTATATTGTGTTTATAAATGAACGATGTTCTGCTCAGCTCTAAATTAGATGAGCAGCGCCATGTGGCAGAGTGTCATAAGTGTGGAGATGATAGTTAAGTGCCGGTGCTGAGCACCGGAACTAATTAAATGCCGGAGCCGAGCACCGGAAAGCACCAGCTCAAATTAAGCACTGGAAGCCGTCAGGAGACCAGGTCACTTGGCCGTTTCCCTACCTCATCCAATGTGAGTTACATTTCTGTGCGGTACTTTTGCCTGCACCCAAATGGCTGATAGCACGTTTTGAACAATTAGGGCTATGCCCTGGCACCATCGTAAAAGCTGATGCAGTTTTTCCTTGCATTAGATTTTTTTAATTGCCATGTTCCAGAGTATCAGCTAAAACATTTGCCTATAATCAGGGTCCCTGCAATTATGCTATTCTACAGCCACAGCGTTTTCTGAATAGTTATAGATTTGCCACTTTAGTCACATAATCCATCATCAGCTGCATAATTGGTCTTTTCTTGCCACATAATCAAGTAAACCGAACTGCAGAATTTGGTCCTCTGATACTGTATAGTTCCAGTATCCCAGCCTATAGTGTATTTCCCCGATTTATTGTTGCTCGCACACAAATTGGAAATTGTGATACATTTTGATTTGCTGTTTTATATAACACAAGCTCAACCTGAAGGTATTAGAGGGCTGTACATGAGCATCGGTTACATTATACAAAGACATTCATTTTCGGTAGACAAGGGGAGGTTCCGGACCCGATTACGAGTTTGGTGGTCTTGTAGCGGGCCGCCACATGCAAAAAACCCGAAGTCAGGCTGCCTGCCGGATTATGAGTTTATCCTGTGAGGGTGGTCCTGCAGCAGCGGTCCTACGGCGGTGCATATTTAAGACACATAATTGTGCCTTAGACATGCACTGCTGCAGCCTGTTCTTGCATGGAAAGAAGTGCACAATGTTGTGCATTTTTTTCTGTGCAGGAACAAGGGGGGCAAAACTACAATATGTGCCCCCCTCCATTCACCTCCATGCACAGATGTGACAGGGAGTCCTGTTAGCGCCCCCGAGTTTCCTCATCGCCTCCTTTTTCATGGCAGGCTCAGAGCCATGAAAATGAGGGCAGTGAGGAAACTCGTAATATGCTTGGCAATGCCGCAGCGACACCGCCAGCATATTGCAGCGTCCGAGGACTGCACCACCGCTGAGGCATCCATGATCCCCAGCAGTTACGGCGGTCCTGTGGCTTTCCCACTGCTGCACTTGTAATACGACTGTCAGACCGCCAGTGCAGTGGTGCTCGGACCGCCACCGCGACGATCGGACCGCCACCTCGACTACTGTGGTCCTATGCACCATCTTAGTTGTAATCAGCCCCTAAGTAATTTGCCCTGAACCACAGGATGTTGAGCCGACACAGACTCGAATCTGACTCCACAGTACCAAAGTCATCAACTCTGTCAAGTTAAGCCACATTCTCTCACCTCTCGTCAATTACTTACCAAACGCTTTCAGTAAATTTAATTTGAAAATTGTGCTACAAAATACAGAGCTAGAGAGCTAGTTATGTTTTGTCAACACCCGCCTCAAGGATTCGAGCAGACAGAACCACTCAGGCGCACACATGGACACGCGCACACGTCACATATCCATGACATGAGAGATGGGTTCGCCTGCAATGCATGTCATATCAAGGCTAATATTAAGATATTATCCAGGGGCAATTTCTGCATAGTAGGACTCTAAATGGATCAATCAAGTACATGAAACATTTAAATATTTAGATATGTGCTAATAAACCCTTCGCTGGCAGACACCATTTCGCTCCTGCCGAGGGGCGCACGTGAAGCAGAGCCAAGAGAAAGGAGCGAAACAGCTCTTTGCACTTTAATGGAAGTTTGCAAACTGTAAGTGCGTGATCACCAATCACTGTAAAAGCTTCACTTGAAAAGCCAATGCAGGAAGTAAATACTACATATAAGGTAACACATTCAAAACGTGTATTCTCAAAATTATAATCAGAAACTAAAACTCTCCCTTTCACCCCCTTCCTTCAGAAGTCCTTACGATGGTCCTAGTGCCTAGGTTGAGACTCTGCAAACACTTGTTGAGAGAGAGGCACTGCACAGTGTTAGCTATGCACATGTTCCCTGCTGGCACTGCTCCATTGCTCTTTACCCTCTAGGCTTGCTCTTTTCTAAAATATAAATCAATTTTTCAAGGACTTCTTTTGAACTTCAGCTTACGTTGGATAGGTAGAGACAGACCATTGTAATTTAAGGCTTTCAGTCGGCAGCAAATACTTTAATAGCTATCAGGAGGTGGGAGTCACAAACTCATGTAAGTGGCAGACACCTTCTAGAGCATTTTACAGCATCTCTGCAGCCGGAGGTGGAAAGGCTTAGACAGAGGATCCCTCACTCTGGTTCATGTAGCAGAATTTCAATGTATTTCACATTTAAAGCATCATTTCTTAGAGAACAGATGTCTTAATATCTATGGATGAGAAGGAACAGGTTGCTTCCCATCAACTTGAGAGAGACAACTTTCTGAAATCAGGGCCAGTGTTATAGTAGGGCAGTTGCCTTACGATACCATCGCATATGGCCGTCAAGAGGGTGCCAGATTGTGACAAATTGCTTTAAAATGACCTTTCTGTTATGGGAAAGGCAGTGTTCAAACATTGTTTTGCCTGGGGCTTCACAAATCCTTGCACCAGCTGTGTCTGAAATGACCCTTTTAATAATAGTATTTGAGACAGACCGTGGAGTGAAATATATAACCAGTTTATAATCCACTCGAAGTTGGTTGATGGTGGGTGGGTGGTCGTAGCAGGTCTAAGTCACCAACTGTAGACGGGGACATTACATTTAGCTCTATCCCTGATCCCGTTTCTTGCCACTCTCTTTCTCTGGGACTCAAATCAGTGTTGTTGCCTGAGGCCGAATGTCCTATGCGGATCAGGCGGGGGGAGGGTGGCAGTAGCTAAAAAGTGCAAGCAACGCTGAAGCCACACCTACTCCTTCCTTCCTTAACCCCTTCTCCGCTCATGACGGAACCACTCCGTCATGAGCCACGGTTGCCGTGTGCTCATGACGGAGCGGTTCCGTCATGCCGCGACCGTTGGCGGCCGCTCCGCCCACGCGGCGCTGTTTCCCTGCCTGTGCGGGGGGACAATGCAACTGGGCGGAGTCATGACGGAACCACTCCGTCATGAGCACAGCTCCACCGTGGCTCATGACGGAGTGGCTCCGTCATGAGCACAGCGCCACCGCGCTGCCCCCCCACATCCCCCAGCGCTGCGGCGGAATTCCCGCCGCAGCAAAGGGGTTAAGCCGCTGTTTTGTTTGGATATTTGTGAAAATAAACACACCCATTCTCAATATTCCACCATCAAGGAACCATGGCCCCACAACAGGATTATTATATTAATTAACATTGCTTCTGTTTGGGGGGGGGGTCGGCGAACCCACCTCACCTCCTACGTGCGTCAGTAGGTTACATCTGGTCATCCCTTTGCCCACGAATGTAATAGTGGGGTCAGTCTTGGCTGCCGCACTGATGCTGACAAATTTATTTGCATATATACAACCTTGAAAAGAAGGTCTGCTTGTGTGATACAAAGATACAATGTGTGGGTCATGGCAGGCTTCACCACGTGGTGCCATATTCTGGAGGTGCCGCCCAATGTTTCCCTGATCATTGTTTCCATTTTGAAGAAGGTACTTGTGCTGCCAGAAAAGCAGAGAGGACCCATCATGAAGTTTGTGACCTAAGCCCCATATAAGCTTCTGAAAAGCCTGCCATTCCCGAAAAATGTTTAATCGTGGACGCCAAAAGGAGTGGGAAATCTTCATCTCAGGCAGCCAAGCGCCTGCACATTGAGCGCATGCACAGCGCCTAGCTGCCAGTCCTGAACATGAAGGGACTCTTTAAGGCTGTCCTTTGCTCAGCCTGACAGATACTCTTCCTGTCAGAAAAAGGTGGAGGGGTGCGGCCCCTCTGCCCTCAACGATGGGCCTCATCTGCAAATGCACACTATTTTCTGTGACTTGTAGTTTTTATGAAATGTAGTTTGGATTTTAACATTGCAAATATGATCACAAAAATGTAACTTGCACCCACTGGGGTGAACCACTCAAGAACTTCATGTACCAGCTTCCCTTGGGGCGACCCGGAGGAGGAGCTAGCGGAGTGCGGTCCATTGCGGTTGTTTATAAAAATGGCTCCTTCGAGCTTTGGGCTGACAAGCTCCTGGACGACGCACCTGCGTGCCTGTGCGGGCACTGAGGCCCTTGACGGTTGCTTGGCGGCCCTCTCTTCCACCCCTAACTATTTTCTCTACTGAGGAGGGAAGTTATCCCGAAACCCGAGCCATGTCTCGGGCGATATTTTAAAACCCTACTTGCACCCACTGGGGTGAACCACTCAAGAACTTCATGTACCAGCTTCCCTTGGGGCGACCCGGAGGAGGAGCTAGCGGAGTGCGGTCCATTGCGGTTGTTTACAAAAATGTATGATGCTGCTGGCTAAAAAGAAGGGTTGCCAGGAAGTGCTTTGCCCTTTTCTGTGAAGTCAAAGGATATTTATTTTACCTGTGTTGTTTCAGACATTTGTAGCACTTGGAATTTCTTGTGCCTTATGCCAAGAGTACAGTATAGTCCAAGTGATTACTTGCAATCCAAACAAACAATGGTGCAGCTGCAAGTTGTGGTATTTGCTCAGTGAAAAGTGGTTTTGTGTTATTTTCACAAATACAAAAATAAACATAGCAGCTTATGTGAAAAAGAAGGAAGACAAAAGGGACAGAGTGCAATTTTGAAAATGAATTCCCAATCTTCAATGTTGTTCAAAGTCTTTGAAAATTGAAGGTTAACATCTAAAAGTTTGAAATAGTCAAACGTTTCTGGAGATGGACACATCCAAAATTGGGAATAGACTTGTGGGTTAGGGATGAATCATAATGGCAAACAATGACATTTGAGGAACCAAAAGGACTAATGAGATTGTTACAAAATCAGGACAACCTTCCCCGTGCGACCAAACCAGGTTTGAACTAGCAGGTAAGAGCAAAACGCTCCTGGACCCTCTGGGACTAAGAAGGGAGCCAATGTCTCCACCCAAAGGATGCATGTCTGGCTGAGAGGGTGTAGACTTTCAAGTTAATTAAATAAATACACCTTTGCAATCTTGTGATCAGGCAATGTCTTGGGTTTTTACGTCTGGCTGGGCTACGGGGATATTGTCGCTCATAGGCGGTCTCAGTTCTTGGAGACTTTCTCCATGCAGCTTCGCCAGTCAGTTGTGCCTTCTGCAAGTCTTTCCATTGCAATGTGTGACTTTATGAAATATATATTTGATTATTTTTATTGGTGATATGTTGACAATATCAATAGGTCTGCTTTATATATGTTGATGTGGTGACCCCTTATAAAACCAATAGGCCAAGCCACTTATATATGTTAATATTTTGGGCCTATGACAAAGCTAATATGTCTGCCTTACCTAAGATGATACTGTGTTTATTGTTACATGACACAGTCAGCTGTGCACGGCAGGGGAGGTGGGTGACAACAGAGGTTAGGGCACAGAGCCTGTTACGCCCAACCCCACACAGCATGCGCTGATGGGCATCTTACTTTATGTTAAAAAAAAGCATGGAAATTAACTGAAATAATCAAAGGTTAAAGTGATGTTATAGTTGGGAATTGTAATAATATGTTACTTTACATTCCAAAAAATGTGGAAATTCAAAAAAAAAAAAATGAATGCTGAGAGGGACGTTATGGGTTGGCAAAAAAACACCCGGTTACGGCAGAGAGGGGTAGGTCGTTCCGACTACATCGTTGGACTCTTGGGCACAACACTTTGTGTCCAACATCTGCCGGACACTGTTGAGGCGAGACTCTTAGAATATTTAGGTCGTCCTCCGCAGCTTTAGGTACCTTACCCACCGATTTTACACATGGTAGGTAGGTTTTCCACCTTCCACGGTGTGTAGATAGTTTTCCACTAGGTCCTGATGCATTGCCACTGATCCTCCTGACTATTATGGCAAGAAACGTGTCGACCCCTTGAGAGTTGAGCGCATTTATCCTGTACTCTAAATTTCGGATAGTCCCCCTCCCCCTTTTTTAATCAGGTGGACAGCCAACCTGAATAAAAAACATTTTTTGGCCTCCCCAACCTGTTTTAACCACTTTCATTACACTACATCTACAGTCCTCAGGTTCCTCACCCACAATGCAGAAAACGGCAAGGAACAAAAGATGGGTGCCCGCCGGGTATTGCAGCTCTGACCCGATGAGGAGCAGGCCCATATGAGGAAGCATGACACCTAGCTGGCTGGGTGTGTGAGGGCCCTAGTTCCGAAAGGAGTATCTCTCCTCCTCAGCCGGACCATTGGAGGCCCCCTTAGTGACAACCCTATAAAGTTTCTCTCCTCACTTTTCTTGACACACCTAAAACTGCATACCCTCTTCTTGAACTAAAAATGTCAGTTAACACATACCATTTTGAGCTAACAAAATCACTGCAATTCACCAGGTCTAGTTGTCTCAAGTAACTATTACTCGTGCCCTAAGGTAACTATAACTCGTGCCCTCGCTATGCACTGCTACTTACTTTCCACATTACATCACTCATGGCATGTTCTATGACATAACTGATAATATCACTGCAACATCTGAAATGACAGTAGTGATGATAACTCTGTGCAAAGCAGGGCGCGAGATATAGTTATTTTAGGGTACTAGTTATAGTTACTGGTGGCTAGGAATTTCTAAAGCATCATCTAGCTCTTAGAACAAATGAATGGTTCCCCATTTAAAAAACCTTTTCTTGAATCTGAAGAGAAGGTAAAACCTTCCTCCCCGTTGCACTGAGAAATTCTGTATGCCAAGTTAGTGAATAGAGTTGTCTCCAGCTCTATCTTGAATGTCAGAAATCTAGCATTTTGCTGTGTACCGGTGGAACTCTTCTCCTGCTGCCCATAGGGCAATAGTGGGTGAGGCTCCTGCCTGTGAAGACTGCTTGCACCTTCTTCTTAATACTAAAGAACTCTGAAAGTCTGAAGGCAAAGGAATCTTCTTGGAAACATTGCAATGTGCTAGCTAAAGTGCACATTTCTTGGAGACCTGAAAGCAGGGTTGTAGCAATGCTTCTGCAACCATGATAAGTGAGCTGAGCAACGAAGATACGATATTATGTGGCATTTTTTGTTTTCTTTATAGCTTTTGATGCATGTCTCCGCTTTCTTCATATTTCCTTTTAAATGTTTGTTTTTCTCAACTACGTTTAGATACTTTACACATGGATGTGCCAAGTTCCCAAGGATGTGCCAGGGATTCCTCACAGAAATTAGTTTAATTTTTTGGAGCTCAAACAAAGATCACCTCAAGGCTGCTGACTCCTCCTTCCCAAAGCCATGCCCTTCAATTCCCTATAGATACTTCAGTTGCAAAATGAAACTATTAGACCTGTCAGCCTAGGGAGTCTGCCCCCAAAACCTTTTGCCTTACTCTTCCCTTTTTTGCTGTCTTGTTTTTGTTAGCATCAGGACTCTGTGCACTTTGCCACTGCTAAACAGTTCTGAAGTGCTTGTACTTTCTCCTTTAAACATGGTAACATTGGCTCACCCTCAATTAGCACATTTGATTTACTTGTAAGTCTCTAGTAGAGGGGTACTACATGTAAACAGTACCTGTAAATTAAATGCTACCAGTGGCCTTGCAGCACTTATTGTGCCACCCACTTAAGTAGCCTTTTAAAACATGTTTCAGGCCTGCCATCGCAGCAAGTGTGTGCTGTTTTAAACAATCCTTTCAACCTGGCAAAATGTACCTTTTCACGGCTCAAACCTTCCTTTTTAATACATAAAAGTCATCCTTAGGGGGGACCCTTAATAGCCCATAGTGTAGGGTGCAGTGTATTTAAGAAGTTGGGCATGTACATTTAACTTTGACATGTCCTGAGAGTAGGAAACTCTTTCATTTGTTTTTCACTTTGGCAAGACCTGCCTATCTGATAGGATAACATTGGGTTACCTTATTACTTTTAATAAGTGATAACTTTCAATTGGGAACAGATAGGAAGCGAGATAAGGGGGAGGATCTGTTACCAACCACACTCGCACATCACAAAGGCTCTTCCTGGGCACACTCACAAATGGTTTGACACTAGTCTTTTGTGCCCCAGACAAGCTGGGGCCATGACAGGGAGGCAGGAAATCCAAACACCTCTGGGGGTGGAAAACTGCAGAATCTTTTCTTGCTTCAAAGTGGGCATCAGACATAAATATTGGACCCTCAGACCCAACTCTTCAGTACACCTCTAAATGGCCCAAATGGACTGCTGGGCTGCTCTGCAAGAAGGACGGCTAGTCTGCTTCCCTGCTACATGAGTGATAGGACTGGATCTGCATCTTGAACCCAATACCACTAGAGTGACTCCAAGGACTGGTTGGATGGTCTCCTGAGCAGAGCCCCAGGGACAGGAAAGGCTCCAACCACCTTTAACCCAGCACCTGGACTCTGTCTGCTGTGAGCCCCACCCCCCAAGTGGTGCCACCCCAAATCCCCTTGGAATTAGGCCTGAGGTGCTCTGCCAGCCCAGCGGTGGTCCTGTGGGCAGAACTGATGCAGCACAACACATGTTCATGTAGTTTCACTTCAGAAACGCCGCTGGTGACGCATTCCCGACACAGGACTAAGCTTCTTCAAAACTGCCGGTGCACAAAGCATCTTTGACGCTGGATTTCGAATCACAAACCTCTTGTCCGACCGGCTCCTCGACAGCAACGCTGGACTCTGCATCACAGTCCTTCGAACCCGCCACTGCACGATGCATCCATGACCCGGGATGTTGCAACACTCCACAAACCAGATTGAAGGTGTTTTGTTCAGCAGGCCTAACTTGGTCCCTGTATTCAACCTGTGCTCCATCTCAGTTGGCCTGAACGTGCTGCTTTGTCCCGGTCCGGTGCGAACAAATAACTACAGTTGGATCATTGTGCGTTTAGGTACTATTTTCACCTAAATCTTTCCGTTTGCACATCTTTGGTTCTACTGATTGGATTGTTTGCATTTTGATCTAAAAAAATTACATTTTAATCAATTTTTCTAATTTGCTGTTGGATTCTTTTGTGTTGTGTTTTCACTTTATTACTGTTTGAAGTGCTGCATTAATACTTTACAAATTGCTTCTAAGGGGAGACTGACTGCTTCTGTGCCAAGCTATAAGAGGGTTAAGCACAGGTTAATGTGGGGTTGCTTGTCGCTTCACCCTGACAAAGATTGTGGTTGCTGCTTTGAGTGGAGTTTTATTCCCCTCAACTAGCAACCCAATTTCCAACAGATAGTATAAGTTACTCCCCTTGTCCCACACACAATTAATACATTGGTTTGAATCTTTAGCTAGAGCCTGAATGTACTCTGACATTTTCACAGAAGAGTTTACATAAAATGTCAGATGGCTACACTGTTACACACTAAAATACTGGACTCAAGAGTTCTGGAACTTTTTACAAACTTAGAATATCACCAAACCTCATGCTGGCAATCTAACTGATCAAGCAATTACAAAATAATCAATGGAATTCTGAGAAATGTAAACTATGTTCATGAAAGTACTGAATGAAAGATAAAGGCTACCTTCATTTACTTCTAAGCTGGACGTCATAGTGCATTAACTAAAGGCCGCAAGTTGTTCTAGCGTTCTCTAAATGGGTAACTTGGACCTATTACATCCCTAACAAGGCACATAGATATCTAACGCCGCAGAAGAAAGACTGTTCAATACATTTCTGTATTAAGAACGTTAAGCGTGCAATCAAAGTGATTAATTCATGAACAGTTTGAACAGTTCCAGTAATTGAGTGTACTGTAATAATGTCATATGTAATAAGACCACGTGCACAAAGTTCTGTGCAATGCAAGCTGTTTCAAACCATTACCTCAGTTCACTTCAGTTCACAATGAACTATGTTGATTTTTTAAGTATAGATGTCTAAGACAGCTGTTTGGTTCAGGGAATTTGAACATTCCTTTTAAATGCTATTTTCAGGCAGTGCAAATACACATTAAAGAATGCCATATTAACACGCCCGATTAAATTATTCTGGCAGAACAAGGTTCACAATTCTTGCTGAAATTGAATTAACCCACTGTTTTATGCAGATTACATATATTTTCCCTGTAGAGAGTTAATTATATTTTGCCAGCTATTTGATCTGCAAATGAAGTGCATCTAAAAGTTTATATTTGCTTTGAAGAAATGTACATACAAATGCATATCATTATTCCCATGACACATAAAGAAAGCACATAGGTAGTAACATCAATGATCAATATGTTTTATTGAAATGAGGGTAATTAATATGTCATTAGATAGCCTACAGTAGTAAGTGCCACCTTCTCATCATGCATTTAGAATTCGTAATAGCTCTGCTCTCATTAATCATGCATACTCTGTGATAGTCATCTACATATTTTTGTTTATTTCAAGCAGCACTTAGAAAAAATACCTACTTCAACCCCAAACAGTCCACACAAGGCATTTCTCTGTCAGGCGTTTCTTTATTTCTACCCCACAGACAGACAAGCTGCAGAGGCGTTCCTGGTGACAAAGGTGAGGGAAAGAGTGCCCCAGTTGGAATTGATGGCGGTTCTACAGAGTGGTAGTCAGAGGATTCTAAATTGCAGGAAAGGCGGTAGGGGAATGTGTGAGGGTGGGAGGGAAGCACTTAAAAAAGGCAATAGATACAAACCTCTAGGCAAGTAAAGGGGAAACAGGAAACCATATACCAAGGACAGTATTTTAAAAAAAATCAGCGGTAGAATAGGGGAAGTGAGATTTCTGCAGTAAAAAAAAGAAAAATATAATAAATTGAAAACAGGCAGGGATCGTCCAGGAGTGACAAGTTATTTTTTAATACAGCTATGATGGTGGCCAAGCGGGACATAGCGGCGGCCTGGAAAAGCCCTGACCCACCAGCCCTGGAGAGGTGGCGTAGAGGGGTGGACTGGTGCGCGACCCAGGAGAAAGCCCTTTACAAAGCCAAGGGGTGCGTCAAGAAATACCGCAGAGTGTGGGGGAAGTGGTTGGGGAATGTGGAGGGTCCTCATTAACCTAGTTCCAAATCCTGTCTATGTGATTTTTATGGGGTTCGTGATTGGGGGTTACATTGCTTTTGTGAATGGATTCAAACTCGTGATTTCCATGTATTGGCTTAATTGTTTTATGTGTTGTAAAATCAATAAAAATTTGCGTATCAAAAAAAAATTGAAAACAGGCATGAGGCAGAGCAGAGCGCTGCAGTATCCCAAGTCAAGGTATATGCAGAGGCTATTTAAAAAATAGGAACTAGGCTCTCTGCTCTGAAAGACAGAGAAGAAAAGAGGCACAATGGGTCTTTCTTGTACGAGGACAAAGAAAAGAAACAGGGTGACAAACTGAACAAGCACTGGCCAAGCCAATAATTCTGAAGGCCGACAGCTTATAACACTCATCCTTTTACATCATCACCATGCACACAAGAATTGGCAAAGCCAATAATTTTGGTAATGACAATGGCTGTAGTGATGTATTTAAAAACATATTCCTTCAAAGGTTTGGTAGAGTCATGTTTATTGTTTTAAATTGTGATAGAGAACAAGACGTAATGCTATGAAAATCAACAAGGACCTTATAGACGAAATATAGCATATGCCAAGGAATCTATTTAACAACACTATTTTCACTTTTGACACGCTTCCATCTGAATTCGTTTTTTACACATATGATAGACAGACCCTTATAACTGTCTCTGTTCCCAACGTTCCTGATAGCTATGGGCGACTCCAGAAAATACCGCATTAGGCATCACGCTAATGCTTATATTTATGTATGTATATATATATATATATATATATATATATATATATATATATATATATATTATCTACTGGCGGTCGCCAGTAGATAGTTATAGTTAGGACCGTGTTTCCATAGGAAATCCGCAACATTCTATTTTGAATAACTTTGGCGCCGATTGACGAATCCTCGCGAAATTTTCAAAATAGGTGGGGCGCTCCGCTCCGCTCCTTCCCTGAAAGTCTCGGGGGGATTCGTCAAGCGGGGGCTGAGAAAAAGGGGGGGTCCCAAAATGCGTTTTCCCCATGCATTTTTCCATAGGACCTTTAGTCCAAGCTGCAGCCCGAACGGCTGAACAGAATTACTTGAAATTTGGCAGAGAGGTAGTCCTCAGGTCAGGGATGTGCCTTTTGCAGGTCTGGTGTAAATCTGTTCAGTATTTCCTGAGAAAATAGCATTTAAATCAATATATATATCTATAGGCGCGCTCCGAGCGCGTACCGTAAGCTTACCGTACGCGCACGCTGCCGTGCGCGAGCGCGATTCTGATTGGTTGTTAGATCTTAGTAAACATTCGAATCGGTCGAAACCAGGAAGTGTCGGCCGCCATTTTGTCTCTCGCAGTCTGAGGGGGTGAAAAACAAAGGTGGATAACGTGAAAAGGGGGCAGGCTGGACAGTTCCTGACCCCCTAGCCTTGGCCAGGGGGTCCCAGAAGGCAACTATAACTCACGCGACCGCAATCCTCTGCTGATGACGTCAGATATTACATCACTGATGACATATGTGTTTTTCTGAAAAAAAAATATTTGTAATATATGTATAGCTAAAAATTAATGGAAGAAGACATGGGTAAATAAGTGTCTAAATACAGTATTAGCATCAACAGAGGATTGCGGTCGCGTGAGTTATAGTTGCCTGCACTAACTATAACGTGGAAATTTCAATGGTTTTTCACGAGTGAAATGCCCAGCTAACTATAACATGTGTGAAACCTATGGTTTTTTAAGTGAATTTGCAAGGTTTTTTAAATGCTAATTCCTAACTATAACGTGTGTGAAACCTATGGTTTTTTCAGTGAATATATATATATATATATATATATATATATATAGATATATAGATAGATAGATAGATAGATAGATAGATAGATAGATAGATAGATAGATAGATAGATATAATCCCTTTATATTACCTTGGTATGAAAACAAGTTAAAACACTTCATTTCTTAAATATCCAGTTGTGGGGAAGCAGCAAAGAATAATGAAAGTTTACCTCTTGAACACTTGTAGACACCGGTTAAAAACATGATCCTGTGATATGATGTGTATACTGTGCAAACATGGTGAGTAAAGCTAATAAATCGCAGATAGGCATTGAAGGCAACAGAGTGTTTTACCTTCATATTTGCTCAGGCTGCTTATCTTCCCTACATGTACCTGTATTTGCAAAGGCAGTCATTTGGACATTTCCTCCAGTGAATGCTTCCCCTATTAAGGTCGAACCTATCAGACAGCTCAGTTGTCTGTTTCGAAAGGCACATTGCGGGCTTAGCAATATTATACAGGGGCTTGCAGCCATCCATTGTTTATCTTTCATTGGTTTTGCTATCACTCCCATGTGCCTGCTTCTTATTCGATGGCTTGCCTCGCCCATTTTCTGTCTCTCTATTTAGCATATTCATGGTACTTCTATCCTTTCACTGCTCACTTTTAGGGAACTCACTTTTTTCTTAAGCACTCCATTGAGATAGCTTAAGCTATCTCCTTTGTGTGCTTCTCCTTCCCCTTGTGTGCTCTCTGTTGCTCTCTCTCTTACCTGTATGAGTCTTCCTTCCCCCTTTGATACTTCTTCCCCACGTTGCTTTATCACCCGTGAGCTTGACAACCCCAACTCCACCTTGCTCTCTTTCTCTTGGCTGATTGCGTTTTCCCCCTCCCCTGCGTTCTCTCTCTTGCATGCTTAATTTTCTCCGCTCCCCCACCTGCGTCCTCCGTATTACTGCCTCCCCAACTGGCCCTCTGTGTTGCTTCCTTCCACCCGTGCACTTTTTTTTCCTTTTCATTTACAACCCAAGTCGGATCTGTTAATAAAAAGGGAAAAACAGCCTGTGTCAGTTTTGTAGGAGCACACACGTATGGTGTCCACGCCTACACAATGATTTTTATTAATCTTCTTTAGCTATGGTGCACAGCATAGGGGATGCTGTACAGCATCACTCAAAACCATTGGCAAAGTCTATATGATCCAAAGTCAAGACCTATTGTATTTGCCAATGCTTGTATTGTTTGTATAATTCAATTAGCCATCTACTGAGAAGATTGTGAAGTAAACAAATAGAATTAAAAATAGAGTAAATTAAAGAAATTGGCAAAGGAAATCAAAGGCGCCATCTTGCAGGACTGTTATCAAAGGACAAGCAACAAAATGGGGGCTTTATAGTCTCAAAGTTGTATTTCTAGCTGTGCTAACATAAACAATCAAAGTACAAAACAACAGGCAGCTAATGCGAATTTTCTAAATGAAAGCACTAAAGTGCAAAGAGTGTACAAATATCAATAGTAATGTAAGTACTAAAAGTAGGTAATGGTATCATCAGTTATTTACAGGGCTGGGAACCAGCTGAAGCTCTGTATGAAAAACTACATAAAATAGATTATTATTATTGTCATAGTGCAAATAGATAAATGAAGGAGGGGGTCAAACCTGCTTAGATACAGGAATAAAGGAAGAAAACACACAAAAGAACGGAATGCAGAACAAACATTCAGCCCCAGTCATAGATCTGAGTTAAATCCATCATTTATTTGCTCACCAAGCCCCCCCAGTTTGGACTGTGACATGTGCAAATTAGTCTTTGCCCTGCTCCCCATGGGAATAGTCCAGCCCAAACTGCCAGGCCAGGTCCTCCTTGAACCAGAAAACAAACATCCTGGGACCGGTTTTGAGGGATCACTTCTCATCAGCCAGGCTAGCTTGAATCCAATGGTGTAGTGAGCATGGGACCCACGTCTGGGCATACCCTTGCAACTTAGGACGACAAAGCAAAAAACACACAAATCATTGATGGAATGCAGAGCCAATCAAACATTCACCCCCAGTCACTTCTGTTAAATCCATTGTATTTTTGCTCAAAAGGCAACACCAGTCTGGACTCAGCCATATGCAAACCAGTCTTGGTCTTGCTCCTCATGGGAACAGTCCAGCCAGGCCCTCACTGGACCGGAAAATAAGCATCCTGTGACCAGTAACGGGTTATCACCCCTCATCAGCCAGGCTAGCTTGAATTCAGTGTTATAGTAAGCACGGGACCAACATCTCAGCATACCCTTCGAAGTTAGGGTGACAAAGCAAAAAGCACACAAATGATAGACGGAACAGAACAAATCAAACATTCACCCTGCATAGCTTTGGGTGGCATCATAAATCATGAGTATGGCACCGCAGCGTCACTTTACTTCTGCGCCTGGGAGGAGTTCCATGAGCATTGCAGTTGATTTTCCCATGCGATACCTATGTAATTTGATGTTGCCGGAGATTTACAAATTGCTGCAAAGTTGGGGAAGTGCCGGGGGAGGAGTGAGCATGTCATTGATTCAGCTGCACTTACCCTCAACCCTGGGTGGACACACAGAGGAGGGGATTAGGAAAACACAAGTAGGGAAATGTTAGAGGTTGCTGCAATGCCTCACCATATCCAAATCACTGGTACTGGGTAGGATCTGCAATGGGGGGGGGGGGGGTAGTTGGGAGTTGGGATTTTTGGAGATAGAGGGCGATAGATAACCAACCGCTGATAGAACAAAGCTTGGGTTCATATGTTGAGAACATCACCAAGAGTTGAAACAGAGCATGCAATGATAATGTAAGGCATATTTTACATTGCCTCAAAAACTCCAATAAGTAGTGTTTAAAAAAAACCAGAAACTGTGGAAGTGCCAAATCCGTCCGCCTCTCGAGAAGAGGCATAACGAGGAGAAATTTCTGTATTCCCCTCTTTTTTTCCTCTTTCTATTGACGTACAACTTTTACTTCCTCAGTAGAAACTGTGTGTTTATTGGACAACATAAACGTTGTGATGGTGCTAGACTGATTCCATGCACCCCCTCAGGATGTGTTGGCCTATAGTCCTGTTAGCTCACAGTGCAACAGTCTGTACCCCGGAACCTAGGAAGGTAACAAATGGATTGTGGAACCTCAGAACATGACAACCCCGACTCCCCAAGGGATCGTGTTAACAGATCTAGAACCCTTTCGCTCAGTCACTCGTGCATACCCAAAGCGATAAACGAGAATTCCACAAGTAAGCATTTTAATATTTATTGAAGCATTGAGAATCTTCTATAAAATATATGTGCTGCAACGATTAATAGACAGAAACAAATGAGAGTTATTAGCATCACGAGAACAGTGAAAAGGATAAACAATTCCACCATTGTACTAAAGCAGTGTTTATATGGAAAACAGCGTTTATAACGCTGTCTCCACGACGCGGTAACTTTACAACGCGGTTGCTACAATGACCGCGTTGTTACCAAGCGTGCCATTACATCGCAAGTCGTATCAACGACTTGCTGTAGGGGGGCATGCAACACCAGGGAATGTGTTGGATTTTAAATCCAACACCTTACCTGCTGTTGCACAAACTGGAGTAGGAATAGTAATTAATACTATTCCTAAGTCCAGCGCTCCCCCTACAGCAAGTTGTTGATACCACTTGCAATGTAATGGCATGGTGGTAACAACGCGGTCGTTGTAACGATTGCATTGTAAAGGCATGCGTTGTAAATGCATGCGTTGCAAAGTCACATATTCTGTTTATATATGATGGCATATAAGTACTGTCTATAGCGTACTCCTACTATGCGCGCCATAACCAAGTTGTCTAGAGCGGGGTGATCTGCCAAAACCCCCTACTGGTTGATCTGACTCCCCATTACCTGAGGGTAAGTGTCTTCAAGGGCCCATTTTGGTTGCACGTTGGACATCCCTCCTCGATGAGGGAAACGGGAACAGCTGAGCTGGAATTCTGACAAGCAGTGACCTCGCAGTGACAGCACAGTGCTCCTCTGATTTAAACATGGAAGTGCTCACGTATATATAATAATCGGATTCATGCTACTGTGCGGAGACCTCAGCCAGGCTGTCGTTGTTTATCCTCTCATGATAGCTGTCGCCTAACAGACAATCAACAAACAAGAACATTTGTGCAGTGAACTTTATCCCTTGAAATAAATGTTCAGGGTGTTCTGATAATGTTTCAATGAAGTTGAAATGTAAGCAAATGTGGTTTCTAAGAACCATATTCTGCACAGTCATGCAAACAAATGTGTGTCAAAAGTCAACATGCAGGAATGAAGGCAACTTAAGAAATGTGTATGTAAAATGGCAGCTTTTCTCCCCCGGCCTAACCCAGCTAATTGACACCATGTGTGCTTAATTCTGCAGCACAAATAGAAAGAGGAAAACACCTAGTAGGATTGTTTTTGCGCAGGAAGGTTGGCCCTTCCTGTGCAAAAACAATCCTGCCTGCATGGAAGGGGCCTTGGTGCAAGGGGTGCCTCCGTTGGCGCTAGGCTGCCAAAACAGCACCAGCGCAGTCAGAAAGGACAGGAATGCACCGTTTTGCTTAAATACGGTGCATTCCTGCCCTTTCACTTTTGGAGGAGGGTAGCACAGCAAGGTGCCTTACTGTGCTGCCCTGCGCCAAAATGCCATAAAGGAGACCTATAGTGACCAGCGACAAAAACGTCTTATGTGCCCTAAATGTAGCAAGATTTGGATGGAGGAGAACCAGCCGAGAGCCCTGATCCTGAGATCTAAATGTGTGCTGTTTAAAAGCACAGGGGCTTATTTATGAAAGGCTGCACCTCCGGAGCGTCTCTTTCTATGACACTTTGGTGGCACAAGTCTCTCAATAACATCTATGAGGCGACGCGAAGCCACCCTGCATGGATTTGCATGGCCTCATAGATATGGAGTAAGGCAAAGCAGCATATGTCTCTACGTTGCCTCACTCTGCTTCAAGCAGGTGTTCCATTGGCGTTGCGGTGACTATTCCCATGCAACACCAATGGATTTTGACGTTGCCCCAGATTTACTTAATCACATAAACCTGGGGCAGCACCAAAACTTACACCTCCCACGAGCACACATAATATTTTTATTTCTCCTCGTTTCTTCCTCTTTCCATGTGTGCTGCATTAGCATCACGTATAGAAAGAAGAAAAGGCATTTAAGGATTGTCTATGTGCAGGAAGGTGCCCCTTCCTGCACAAAAACAATCCTGCCTGCAAAGGAGGCACCCTTGCACCATGGCAAAAGGGTGCCTACATTGGCACTTAGCAGCAAATTGTGCTCCAGCACAGGGGGAAAGGAAAGCCCTGCCCTTTCACTTTGGCATAGGGCAGTGCAGCAAGAAGACTTGTGGCGCAGACCTACGCCAGTTCCTCGCAAACGAGGCCCTAAGTCACCCACAAGCCATTTCTGAGCAGACAATCGAGAGCTAGGACTCAGAGAGGATGATTTGTAGGTTTTCTTGAAAGTAGGTGATTGTTTTGGTTTAGATGGCCCTAACCAGTGTTTGCTGCTCAAGTCTTTTGGTGCCTTTCTTGGGTGAAGGTTGAAGGGCTTGAAGGTGGATTCCCCATGATCCGGGATCCAGTGCAGTGATGTAAGATTCCAGAGAGGAGATTCCAGGGCTTCTTTCATCATAGCTGCTGCGTCAAGGATCACTTGAAGGATGAAGATTGATGTGTTAGTGCAGTGGTTCTTAACCTGAGCCCGTCTCGGGAAGCAAATGTTTTACAAAAATGTTATAATAATGAGATTGATAAATTAAAATTAATAATGTGTATAAAAATAAACTACATTGAGCATTTGAAAACCTTTTTTTATATTTGTTTGTGAATTAAACAAAATATTTAAATATTTGTTTGGTGAGTACTTGTTTGTTTTGAGGTTCAAGTCACAGAAGTTGCTCAGTCCAAAGGTCTCCTGTTTAATAATAACTTAGTGAGAGTCCGTGAATTCCAGTAACGGTTCAGTGGGGCGTCCACACAAGTCAAAAGGTTATGAACTCCTGTTTTAGTGCATAACATGAATTAAGTCAGCATAGTCGAGAAAGGACTTCAGGTTAGTTCTGCAACATCCATGGCACCTCTAGAGAAATGCAACAGGATACCTTGGAGCTGATGTAGATATGGCTGCGATTAAACGTATCCTAATGATCTGGCAAGTTTGGTACCTTCAATAAGGCAACTGTATATTTCGGCTGGTTACTTTGAGAACAAAGGTATCATGCCCTCGGGCAATGATTAAATGACTGAAGCAGCTTTTTCCCGTACAGGGAAGGGAAACTGATATGTAAATATATTGTAATTGTGTAAAAAGGAAGTATGCCAGTGATGTGTACTGAATAAGTACTCCAACACTATATGAGTGTTGTTGTCAGCTGCCCATAGTAAACAAGATAAATGCAACAAGCAGCGGTAAACTCAAAAGGTCTCGCTGTTAATGTCGATCTATTGGTTTTGCCACTGCTTGGTTGTATTGGCACTTTCACATCACCCGGCATGTGTGCCGTGGGACTGCTAATGCAAACATGACATAAAGGCAAGAGGGTCTAGCCCATTTCTAAATAGCTGGCAAGGGTTCACCCTTTGAAGGGTCCAATCCACACTCTACCTAAATCTTCAGACAAAAGCGACTCAGTTCCTACTCTGACTCTTCATAGGATTTAACTTGGGAACTGTGTACCTGCAACAATTGCCAAAACTTTGACTCTGGTGTAAAACTGGATTAAAAATGGTAATACTAAAGACTTTTGACATTGCACAAGGTGTTTAGAGCTTCTTACACAATGCCAGAAATTAGGGCGCAAATGCTGTGTAATAGCAGTACACACATGGGTGTGAACGTATCATAAGATTTAACCTATTGCAAACCATATAAAATAACCACTGTGCGTCACCTTGGAGTTTCCCCAGAGACTTACAATATACTTTTTACATACAGAACTATATTCCATATATCTTTTCGTACAAAACAAGAACCAATAATCCACAAGGTTTACTAAGTGCTACTGAGGTTTACACCCCCACCACAACCAAGGGCCTTCAATGTTGGAAAGGTGATTAGTAATTAAAAGCAACTTCACTGGCAATAAGCTTTTAGGAATATTTAGAAACAGTAGTACCAGGCCTTTGCCAAGCAGTAAAAATAACTTGAAATGGTTTCTGCGGGTAAAATTAAAAATACATGCCAGCTTTGTCTGCCAAGCCGCCACTGAGGGATGTAGAGTTAAGGGGGCATTTCATCTGAATCAACAGCTTCAGGTTTACAAAGATCACATGAGCTCCTATACCAGGGTAGCACTCTTTACAGATGTCAGCAAATAAATTGCTACGCCTCGATATGTTGAATGTAAATCATGCTGCTACCCTGTAGCTAAGTTGTGCTATATAAATACAACGGACCTTATTTACAAGAATGTAACTCAGCGCTGTGCCGCATGCCATTTCACTGTGCTGCACTGCGTTTCTTTTAAAGCACAGGGATGTATCATATTTACAACAATATGGCGTACCCCTGAGCTCTCCCCAGCGCTGGAGCACAATTGGCTACCATGCGCCAACACAGGCACCTTTGCACCATGGATACCTTCCTGCACAAAAACAATCATGAGAGGTGTTTTCCTTTTTCTGTGAGTGCTGTAAAATCCCCTGGGAAGACGTAGGGTTCTGACCCATTCTCAGGTTTACGAAACGTAAATCTGGGAATGCGGCAGATTAACAGGGTGTTGTATGGGCATGGTGTGCCCCTTTCGCGCAAATTGCTGCGTGAAAAGGGGCTATATTTACAAGACCACGAAAAGCCACGCAGGGTGGCTTCACGTGGCCTTGCAAATATGGAGCACCACACTGCACCGCTGCTGCGTCAATAAAAGTGATGCACTAATAGCGCAAGGGGCTTGTAAATATGCCCCTACATATAAATAAATTAATCAATCAAAAAATGTGCTATTTGGATCTCAAAGCTTTGTGCTACTGTTGTTGAACTGAGGTGTAGTGCCCTAGAAGTGATTCAAGTGGCTGATGCCCTTAGCTACTCTGAGCAACCTACTATAGTTTTCTGGCCACGACAAATGAAACACTTGTAAGTATTTGAAAAGGCCCAGCATAGTCCACCAAAGTTGATTTACGAAGCCTAGAACATTTAACCATGCATGTTCCCCAATTACTCTCTAGCCTCCACTTTTAAAAAGCCCAAGTGACTTTATTTTAAGGATCCAATTCACAAAGGGACGTGCGACTTGTAAAGTTAGGAGTGCAGAGTCGCCGCACTCGTGGCGGAATCTCCACACTCGGGGTGGAATCTCCACACTGCAGAGATTTCGCCTGAGTCGTTAGTCACTTTGCAATTGGAGCCCTCAGAGTTTTCGTTTTTGTAGGTGTGTAAATTTGATAGATTAGCAGTGGCGGGGCGGAGAGAAGACTTAACCTGCTGGTCGCTAGCCGCCAGCTCTCCTCCATCCTCCCTCTTTTCCTGGCTCCCACCAGTACCCAGACTCCCCTAAGCCAAACACAATGCTGCTGTCACCAGCATGATGCAAAAACAACAGTTGATGGACAGAATGTAGAGCAATGTCATACATTCACCCCAGTACAGAGATCTGGGCCTAAATCCATAGTTTTTTTGCTCATCATGCCATTCCAGTTTGAACCCAGCCATATGCAAATCAGTCTTGACCCTGTGCCTCATGGGAACAGTCCAGCCCGAACTGCCAACCCATGTCCTCCCTGGACTGGAAACAAGCATCCTAGGACCGGTTTCAGGGTTTCACCCCTCTTCAGCCAGGATAGCTTGATTCCAGTGGCATGGAGAGCACGGGACCCACGTCAGGGCATACCCGTCCCACTCGGGTGACAAATGCAAAAACAACAGTTGGTGGACAGAATGCAGAACAATATCATACATTCACCCCAGTACAGAGATCTGGGCCTAAATCCATCGTGTTTTTTGCTCACCATGTCACCAGCGTGACAGCAGCTTCATGTTTGCTCTGAGCGGTCTGTTTGGCCGCCCAGGCAGAGCCTGGGACAGTTCTCCACCCGGCTGAACAACCCAGCCAGGTGGAGAAATGCTAATTGTGCATGACGGTTTGGCCGGCCGCAAACCATCATGCACACTTATGGTGCACCAACTACTCCTACTCCCGCTGACGTGGGTCCAGCCCCCCAACCCCCACACTAACCTGGCTCCATACTAAAAATAAAATGATAACAGCGTTCTCAGAGAGCAGTGGGGCGACACTCCTCTGTGTTAGCAGAGAAGTCATGAGTAGGGGTGGGCGTAATTTGCGTAAGGGACCTACGCGGAGAGGCACGGAGATGGAACCAATCTCTGCACTCTCCACATAGTTCCGTTACCCACTGCCCGCCCGCCCCCGATCGCAGTATTAAATAACTTTAAAAATCATGATATCTAACATTTCAAATAACCTTACCTTATCGGCGGTGTCCCCGGGCTTCCATCCGTCTCCATCGCGTCTTCTTCTGGGAACTGCGCATGCGCGGGAGCCCGCGCATGCGCATTCTTGGCAAGCAGGGCTGGGCTGGCCGTAGCGGACACCGGGCATTTTCCAGGTGGGCTGGAAGGGTGGGGGCCGGTTTTGACCAGTGGAGGCCATTTATGGTACAGGGGGCCAATTATGCAGCAGTGCTGCAATATCGGCTCAATGTACCAAAAGCAGCAGCAGTGTTTCCTACCAGTAACCCCCCCAACACCCCATGCACTCAGCCGGTTTTACTTAATTGCCGGGGCTGGTTTGCGTTCCCAGTCCGGCCCTGGAGCGGAGTAATTTTTTCAATTCATAAAGTTTCACTGGAGTTTAGTGTCTTGGTTTGAATACTAATTCTTAAATCTTGACCAAGGGTCCAATTTAAATTTTGGCAGGCAGCCCATTTCTCCGACAGTAAATTACCCTGTTGCCCTGATGTACATACCACCTGCATAATTTAGGAATGACTGGTGGTCATTCCTAACACATTGGCAGGACACGCCATCATAGCAGTTTGGTGCAGGACTCTGTCAACATGACGGAGCCCTGAACCAAACTGTTTTCTTTTTTGTTTTCAGTGGTACTTTCTTTTTGAAAATAAAAAATAAAATGCTCCCCATGCCATGGGATCCCTCTCATTGCCCATTCCCGCCAGGGTCTTTCCTGAATAGGGTGGGTAGTAAAAACTGATGTCTAGTTCCTCTCATCTAAATTAGGTCGGCAGAAATAGAGGTCGTCCTCCAATGGCCTTTACTACACAGGGCAATCGGAGGAGGGGTTTAATCGCGTCAGAGATGGGGAAATCTCTGCTGTGATTAAACCTTTGGACTGGCTGCACTTAAATCGGATGGATGGACCACTGTGTGGCGGGGAGGGAACACTGCCACCATTGCTACAGAGTTTTATCTCTGCTAACTTGGCCCCAAAACTGTCTCAAGAATACCTGTGACGTCTTATTGACTCCTGAATATCTATGCTTGGTCCTAAATCTTGGTGGAGATTACCAGATCTCCCCAAAGCCCTGAGCTCACGTTTCTCCCTTTCTTGCTATAAAGGTGAAGCACATGCTGTCTCTGAGACCTCAACACTAACCTCAGAGGTAACATGGCCGAGCAGGCGCCACAGGCGCAATCATGTCGCCAGCGATTAAACAATTAAAGTCGACTTCTTAATTGTTTTCATAGTGGCTGCTGAAATGAATTTTTTAAATCAGAACTTCTTCTCTTCAGGCAGGTTAACATCGCTGTCCTATTGCAGCTTCCAAAAATGGGATTCGATTGTCCAAATTGTGCTAGTTGATTTCCGAAGAGATACCGCACCTTTTATGCATGCAGTGTTTGTTTATCCTTTCAATGTTTGATCTGCGCTAACTGCATTAAAATGTAATCAGAGATACACCTGCTTCCGGCTGAAGACGCAAAGTGACGATAAACGTGATGTTTCTGTTTGTGCGTCGGACACAACTACCAAACCGCTGTTAAAAGTAAAGTATATGAGACCTATGGGAATACCTTCCACACCTCCATCAGTCTAAGCAGTGAGTTGGGGGTGAAGGTGGGCTCAAATGACATTCATCTCAAGACTGAAATGCCAAGTGGAGAAGGAAACGTTCAGCTACTGAGCAGTCTAAGACCCTCATTACAATGGTCTCATGAGAGGAGAAACTGCCCTGGAAACTACTACAATGGAGTATGGTTTGCCCAGATATTACCTCGCCATTCCAAGTTCCGCGGATAGCAATGGGTGATAACTCAGTAATGCGGCAGGTTTCCCCCCGCCACTGAGGTGCAAAACAAATTCTGAGCTTTGGAGTAAACTAAGTACTTGCATTGTCCTCGTGTGAAAAAAAGCTGACGCAAGGCAACACTAGTCCTTATTTGGGATTTACTAATCCATGCAAAGCCGCTTTGCATGGCTTAGTAAATGCAAAGTAAAGCAAGTCAGCACATAGAGCTGTCTTGCAGTAGTTTGCTCCGGGTAAGCATTACATGGGTAAAGCATGGGCATTCCCATGCATCCACCAATGTATTTAACGCAAACCCACATTTGTGAAGTCTTGTGAACCTGGGTTTGCGTAAAAATAGTATGCGTACCCAACAGAGGTGTAACGAAAAGAAATATCTTTATTTCTCCTTGTTAATTCTTCTTTCCATATGTGTTGCATTCTGCAGCACCCATAGAAAGAGGAATATGCCCTCAAGGATTATTTTTGTATAGGAAGATGTTCCTTCATGCAGAAAAACAATCCTGCCTTAACACAGGTCGGGCAAGGGTACCTGTATTGGTGCTCGACAGCACAAAGGGCCCTGGCACAAAGAGAGAGCAGAAATGTTCCATATCTTTATAAATATTCAGAATTTCTGCCCTCTCCTTTTCACACAATGCAGTTCAACAAGCTGCCTTGCTGTGTAGCGTGAAATGCTAAATCTGCCCTTTGTCTTTTACTCTGCTCAAATTTAGGGAGGTTTTACCTTTTGCCGTTTCAGTGGGGAAATAGCTGTGCAACCTTTGAGTATTACTTGCAACCCCATGTAGGGCTTAAACTATTGTTTGAAACGGATTCAGAATTACTGACCCAATTGGAATGTGTTTCTAATAATCAAATTGTTAGATTTGCAACCAGAAGATGCAAGGTTAATCTTGCTTTCACATATATTATGTGCCCCTCTCCTTGAACAAGAGTGTTCAACTGAATATTGACACCAACAATATTGTGGTGCAAGAATATCCAGGACAGATCATCAAGGGACACAATTTCAAAAGGTAAGTACAAATTGGAGAGCATAGATTTTCTATTCCTAATTAGACATCTATGAAGATATCTTTACCACGTAGGGACATACATGTGAAGTTAGGTATAGAAAATCTAGAATTGCTTAGTCAGTATTTTATTTTCGTTACTCTGTCCTCCCTATTGTGTCCCATTGTTATTGTCGTTTTGTTATTCAGAGGTCACACTCTTGAACAATGATAATAACTGTGTGGCTCTGGAAAGGCTTTTAGCTATTTATTTGTGTCTGCCTTGACAGTGCAGCTGTCGCTGGACAATTATGCGAGCATCACTAGAGAGTGGCTTTGGCTCCGCCCACATGCAGAGAGCTAGGAGTACATGTTTTGATTGGCTAGATGTGTGTTTCCACCAAAAAAGTACTTGCCCTCCACAGAACTGCACTCATTTTGCTCATTTATCCAGCTGCCTGAGCTTGAACCTATAGGGGCACACACATGACGTTGTAATGTTATTAAAGAGCCTTAGCTAACTAGATCATTTGTGGTGTTTTTCGGGGGCAGCAGCACAGATAGGAAGAGGGCAGTCATTATCCAACTTGGATATTTAAGTTTGGCTTGACAGTGGAACTGTCACATGACCTTTTAACCTACACCAATATTGTTCTACGGTTATTTACTTCCACACAAATACCCATCCATTCCCATGCTATGTATTTCTAATGCTTCATATTACCATACAACATTCCTTTACAGCTAGACCTTTAAAATCAGACCTATTCGCATTGCCAATGCTTGTTTTTTAGCTTTACTTATTTGCATGAGTGACGCATGCACTGGTAATTTGGTAAATTAACGCCCATCAATGAGGGGCAAGCATTAAATCAGAGCCTGTGGCATGCTCAAAAGTGCAACACTTTCTGGGACAATTGTGTTATTACATATAAACGTCACCGCTGGCCTTTGTGGCCTCACTCAAACAATGTAAACGTTTCCTTGTGCCCTTTGCTTGCACTTCCGGTGTGGTCAGCCCGTTTCTCTACAGCACAATGGCCTTTCACGTAAATATGATCTCTGGCTAATGTTTCCAATCAACAATTTACAATGGCTCTCTTAGTTGTTCGTGACATTACCTCAAAACGGTTTATCCTTAAATTAAACTGAATTATTGATCAGGCATTTCGAGTTCCAATTTTTATTAATTGTTTTAGAAAACGTTACTTAGCAAAACTGGAGGAATTTGAAAACATCATAAACTCAAGTAATAGCACCTATTAAGCCAGTAGTAGCAGCAGAAGTGTGCATTGTACCTGAAAAGATGCAAAACCCTGGCTAGTAACAAGAGTGAGCGACTGACTGGGTAGTACTGAGGCATGCCATCCAGTGATATAAAGGCGCTGACAGCACAGCTTATCATTTAAGGACAGTTTCATGTTGGCCTGTCAATAGCGCCAGGAAGTTTAAAGTTTAAAGTTGGATTGTCACAGACTCTTTGTGAACTGAATTTGAAAAGGTCCACCCTGTGGGTTGACACCTGCATTTACGCTGTCCTCAAATACACTGATGTCTTTTAGGGGTAGGCGGGGGTGGCGTACCCGTTGGTAACCCTGGCCTTCCCTTGACCCCCCGGTCTCAGAGTCCATGAAGGCAGCAGTAGGAAGAGAACATAAACAAGGCCAAGTTTACATTCTGCAGGGTCCACCCTTTGCCCTAATACCTTGGCAGCAAATAGGAGGCACAGTGGAGGGAAAAGATGTCATCCTTGTGATGTCATCAGGGGGTTAAAGGGTGTGTGATCTCACTTCCTCTTCTCCTGGCATTTCACTGATTCAACATCCATGTCAATTCAGTTCTGGAAAAGTGAACCACTGAGTGACATGCGACCATGCAATGCACCATGAAAGACCCAGCCCTGCAGCGGGGAGAAGCAGATCATGGACTCCTCAGTTAAAGTATGAAGAGAGGGGCTCAGACACATTGTGGAGGTCTGCAGGCAGCAGCAATTACTGTTATTCTGGTGTGTTGTAAGGCACCATAATACTTTAATGGGGCCTCTCAGCTGTTAAGGAGTGTAATGCATAAATGATAGAGAAGGTAGGAACTATATTTGGGTGAAGAGAGCTACATCTCAGTTCCATATAGCCCAGGTGCCTAGTCGGCTTTTGCTCGGCAGACTGTTCAAGAAACAGTGCTTTAGTGCCAGTGTTGTAGGTTAGTAGTTAAGATATGAGGGGAACTCTGTATGCTGCTCCATATTTCCCATGCTTTGTACCTGCCTTCGAGGGTGCATGCATGAGTTTAGTGTCCAGATGGAAGAGAGAAATAGAGAAAGATCAATGGAATGTGTGTGGATGTGTTCTTACTTGCATGCATGTGGACAGACCCAGGCATGCAAGTATGTGGGGGTGACTGGGCATGCATGCAAATTAAAAAATAGAACACACTTTAGACCTCAGCATGCGAAACTGTATTATATGGAACATTCCGCCCATGAAGTTCATCGTCAGGGTGACCAGCTGGAAGTGGACTGCAAAGTTACTAGTTCTCAGGGCTTGGTGGGGCCCTATCCTCAATTTGCAGACAAAACAGGTCACAGATGATGTGTTTGAAATGCCAAGGTCTGCACAAAAGCATCATGATGGCTAGCAAAATATATCACAACAAGCCTTGAAGAAGTAGAAGGTAGTTTGATTGTTCAGAGGTGCCAGGGACATGGCGCAGTTGGTACGCCAGTTGTTGAAGTTATTTGTGTTGTTGATGAAGTCGTTGGTGAAGACTAGGTAGTTTAGTTGGAATGCATTGAGCCATTCCATTTCTGTAACCTCCTTCCGTCACCAGCTTTGGGTTTTGCTAGACTCCGTAGGGGTGGTTGGTGGTCCTGTTATGCGGCAGTGGACGATGTAGTGGTCCGTCTATGTGAGCGGAGTGATGTGGCTGACTTTAACCTCGTTGCTGGAGGAGAAGATGGGGTCCAGGGTGGGTCCAGCAATGTGGGTAGGGCCTTGCACGAGTTGGTTGAGGCCGATGTTCTGCAGACTTTGGAGCTAATCCATGAAGTTGGAGTCCGTGGTATCGTTGAAATGAGAGTTGAGATTGCCTAGGAGTATGAAGTGTTTGGCGTCCATGGCATGGGGTGCTGGGAGATCGGTGAGGAGGTCACTGAAGTGGGTGCCAGGTACTGGTGGACGGAAGGTGAGGGTGCCTTTGAAAATGGTTTACTGTCCGTCTGAAGCTTAAAGTGAATGTATTCCATAAGGTGGCTTCTGGGTCAGTGTAAGAGGTAGACTTGATGGTGTCTCTGTGGATTTGCTCCTGGTTCATGGGGTCAATCCTGGTGCAGGATTTGGTAAAACAAACAATAAAATGGCCCTGACCCTGAGAATCAATTCTAGCTCCACAACTGCAAGGACATTTTTTCCATAGTCGAGGAATTCACCCAACAGCCACAACTCAAACCATCACCCCTACAAAAGAACTCTGCAACAACAGCTCCAACTTCTTCCACGTAAAAATCACCAAGATCTACAGCAACTTTGCACCTCAGCCACATGCCATTAACCTTCCCAATATGCTAACTCCATCAACCAAAGACTACCATCTGACAGCAAGCAAACAGCTGGAGGATACTGAAGCAATAATGAAGACAGCCCACAGACCCCTGCCCCCACCATATGTACAACCTGGGAAGACCCAGATCAGCGCTGTTCTCACGTCCATCATCAACACCCCCTCAAGGCAACCACCTTCCTAGATATCTGGAAACATGCAGAAGTCACTTCCCTCCTCAAAAAACCCTCAGCTGACCCCAAAGTACTCGACAACTACCCACCCATCTTGCTGCTCTCCTTCTCAGGTGAAGTCATCAAGAAGACCAAAGACAATCAACAGACAACTCTCCAACCACCTAGAATACCACAAACTCCTTGACATCTCGCAATCAGGATTCTGAAACAACCATAGCACTGAAACAGCCCTCATAAACACCATCCTAAACGAAGGACAGACCGCCACCCTCAACCTCCTTGACCTCTTCGCCACTTTCAACACCGTCTCCCACCACACACTCATGGCCATACTACACAAAGCGGTAATATAAGGACCACCACTCAAATGGATAGCTTCCATTATCTCCAGAAAAACGTGAGTCATTCACATCAGAACCCAGGGACCTCTTCTGCGGAGTCCCACAGGGATTATCAACTGAGCCACGCACTTTTCAACATGTACATGACTTCTTTGGCAAACATCATCAGAACCCACAGAATCAACATCATCTCCTAAGCCGACAACACCAAGTTAATTTTTTCCCTTTCAGCCAACACCATCACCCCCAAGACAAACTAAACAATGCATGCCCAGCATGGCCAATTAGACGAAAGAAAACTTCCTCAAGCGCAGCAGTGACAAAACTGAAGTGCTGATTTTCTGGAATAAGAGCTCACCTTGGAACTCCACCTCCATCTTGGAACTACACCCACCCATATCAACCATGCTAGGAACCTAGGCCTCATCCTGAACATCAACCTCACCATGAAGTCCGAGGTCAACGCGGTCAACTCTTCATGCTTCAACATCCTCGGCATGTTACGTAAAATGCACTCTACACCGGCATACTAGCCTATCTTTTTCACAGACTTCAAACTATACAAAACTCCACCGCCAAACTCATCCTCGACCTCCTGTGCCAAACCCAACCCACACCACTCCTCAGAGTGCTCCGCTGGCTCCCCATCTAGAAGTGCTGCTAGTGAAAACTTCTCAAACACGCATTTAATTCAGCACACAACACGGGACCCACATACCTCAATCACTGGCTTCACTTCCACCTACCCACCAGACAACTTCACCCAGCATCATACTCGCTTTAACACAACCCCTACATCCTACAAGGCCTCCAAATCCAGGAACAACTTCCCCCTACAGCTCAAGGTCTTGTCCTAACTTCTTGAATTCTGCAAGAAGCTAAAGGCATAGCTATTCAATTTGTCTTCTTGTGGGAATATCACGATTGCTTGTATTCAGGCCCAGCCTCACCACATGTCTGCACTCACCTACTTAGCACCTGGATTACCTCACAGGTGTCAAGCAGTGCTCTACAAATCCACCTTACATTACATTACCTTATAACCTGGGCCCTTACTCTCAGACACACACATATCACACAAACACAGAAACACCCATGCACACATATACAAATATAGGCACACTAGTACACCTAAACCAACACAAAAACACACAAATGTACAAAAAAATACACACTAATACACAGCCTCTCTCATCTCAGACACACTCATATATAAATAAATATATACACAAACGACACACATACAAAAACATACAAATGCATGCAAACACACATAGATACATACTAGGGATGGGCGCAACTGACAATTCTCTTAAGAGTAATTACTCATAATTGTCGCCAAATTACACATAATTATGCAAAATTGTGCGAGAAGCATAATCCAGCAAGTAGCACTATTTTGTTAATGTAAAATGCCAGAGGATGCATTTTGTGCTTAGAAAATAGTATGAAATGCTAAAGGACAAAAACAGCAGTAGCCACAGGTGCTCGCTCTCCTTTAGTTTGTTGTTCCAATGCACCTGCAGGTAATTTGTTGCCCCTTATTACTCCTAATTACTCAAATGGGCCTAATTGTGTAATTTCACATCAGAAGAGAAATGCGTAATTAATAAATTACCCCGATTACTCTGGCATAATTAAAAGTTCTCCCAGGCCACATACATACCTCACACATCGGACCTGCTCATACACACATAAAGGCACACATACATGTACAAACACTAATGCATACACTCATCCATCTGTACAGGAAATGACATCACTGGCTTTCCCATCATCCATCTGCACAGGAAGCAACATTATTGGATTGTCCATCATCCGTCTGCACGGGAAGTGACTTCACTCATCTCCCCCAAGACCTACTTAATGGCTGACACAGCATGGACATGCAGCTGACATGTGGAGCGGGACTGCCAAAGCCAAGCACATCTGCGCCAAACCTCACCTGGACTGAGCCCAGGACTAGCAACTCTGGTCCCCCCACATCCTACTGCTACCGTGCTGTGACCCTCTGCCCCTTCAACCCTGGCTGCTGTTCCACACACTGCTGCCTCTCCATACTACACATCGAGGGAGCACTTCCTGCAAGTTTTAATGCACTTACCCACACCCAATACATACCATACCGACAGCACCCAACACCCCACTCTCTGACAGTCACACAGCCCTGCAACCACCGACACAACAATCTGCACTTGCATGCATGCTCCTCAACAACTGTTCACTCACCAAACCCTCAATAGATATCTGGGATCTGCTGCACAACAATGCCCTTGACCTACTTTTTCTCATGGAAACCTGGCTGAAACCTGCATTTGCACATGACATCACCACAGCCATCCCCCTGGCTACAAGATTACCAGGCAAGACAGACTTCACAAGTAAGGAGGCAAAATCACCATCATACACAAGAGCACCATCAGTTGAACCACATCCATGGACATGTCATCCTCCAGCATGGAACACCTGTCATTTAAGCTCCACATCACAGCCAACTTCATCCTAAGTGGCACTCTGATCTTCAGACCACCAGGACTGTGTACCTACTTCACAGACATCATCATGGACTTTGTTGCACAACTCGCCCTCAATAATAGCAATTACATACTACTTGGAGAACTGAACTTCCACCTGGAAGATCTTGAGTTGGGGTCGGCATGATCACTCATTGGAGACTTTGCAATCCTAGGCCTCATCCAATGAGTAAAGGCACCAACCAACTCCACTGGACACCTCCTGGATCCGATTTTCACCAACTTCGGCAACATTGTAGTCAGCGAGCCCACACCAGTTCCCTGGACAGAACACGCCCTTGTCAAATTCAGCATCCCTGTGTTCCAATGGACACGCACTATCACCAGACCAGCCTGCCGGAACTGGAACGGCATCACTGAGAAGGACAGGAACACCACTCTCAACAACCACTGACCCAAACACAGCAATAGCCTCCCTAAAGCCATCAAGAATTTCAACAACTGGATCACCTTCTACGCTGACTCCCTTGCCCCCTTCAAACACAATACAGCAAGATTCAGACCCCAAGCCAGTTAGTGCAGTGGGGAACTCCGACTGATGAAAAGCCACTGCAAACAACAGGAGGGCAAATAGAGAATGAGCCAGGACAATGCAGAAAGGTGCACGTTCAAACCCGCCCTAAAATGCTATTACCAAATGTTCCGTTTCACCAAACATACCGTTCAGGTAGACTACCTCGATGGCAGCACCAACAGAAGCATAGAAATCTCAGCCATTATGAAAGATTACACCTCACCATCGTCTGCCTCCAACTGGATCCCTCCCTTGTAGGACCTCTGCAACAATCTCTATCAATTCTTCAGCAACAACATCTGCACCATTTAGAGCAACCTTAGCCCGCAACAGGACCTGACAGACCTCACCAAACACCTCCCCATCTTATCTAAAGAACCAATGTTAACCACATGGCCTGTCATGACCCCAGAAGAAACTGCTGCAACCATGTAGTCCATCCACTCAGGTGCCCCAATCGAAACTCGACTCCCACATGCCTACTCCAGAGGACTGCAACAGATCAGCAGTAGCAGGCTCCTGGAGGGAGTGCTGCTCGCCGGTGGGGTGGGTGGGGGAGGGGCAGGGTGGGGGATAGTAAACTATGGCATACGGCTGTACAGAGGTAAGTACATAAATAAATAAAACAAATTACATTGCACGCGCTGCACCGCCATTTGGCGTTGTGGCGTGCGCAATATAATTTGTTTTATTTATTTAATACAAAAGTGCCCTGGGGGTGCGCAAACGCCCGTTGCGCGCCCCAGGGGCACTCTATGTAATACGGCCCCTGGTGCCCAGCAGAGCTAGCACCAATACCCACCCCCTCCACCTATGCCATGAACCTCGAGATCATCATCAACAGCAAGCTTGACATGACCGCCCAAGTCAATGCTATAACTGCTTCATAGTTCCTTACACCGAGACTGCTAGGGAAGATTTTCGAATGGCTCCAATTAGCACCTGGAAAACTATAACGAATGCCCTGTTCACAAGCAAGCTGAGCTATAGGAACACCCTTTGCACCAAAATTAACAAAAAACTCACTAGAAGGCCGCAGACCATTCATAACTAGAAAACCAAAATCACTCTGAACCTCCCCATCACACTCACATCAGACCACGCCTGAAAGAGTCCACTGGCCCCCCATTCACAAACAAGCCCAATTCAGACTCCTAACCCACACTTCATGACACTACATAACACTGGCTCAGCATACCTCGACAATCTCATCTGCTTTCACAAACCTTCCAGAAACCTCAGCTTTTCTATAATTCTACTTGCACAAATCCCACGCACATGGAAAACCAGATCCGGTGGCCGAGCCTTCCTCTACATCACTCCTAAAGTGTGAAACGACCTGCTGCTAAACATAAGAGTCTCCTCCTCACTTCTTGAATTCTGCAAGAAGCCGAAGGCCTGACTTTTGGAGTAGTCCCACTATGCCCTAGGTGTGCCCAAACTCACAACTGCTCAGCGTCATGATAACCTCCCAGGTGATAGTGCACACTAAACATCTGCGTAAAATAACAGCACATACACACACATTGAAAAACACACAATCATACGCACAGTAGCACAGACATACACATACAAATTAACATCATACACACATCACACACACCACACAAACACACAGGGCCATATGTATCAAAAAAGAGTTTTGCGATTCTCAAATTGCGATTTTTAGCGAATCGCAATAAGAGAATCGCAAAATGCAATGTATGTAGGATTTGCTAACATTTTTGCAAATCCTACATATTCCTTATTTGCGAATCACAAATTGAGATTTGCAAATAAGGAATACCTTCCCATTCATTCCTATGGGCTAGGAGGTCCATAGGAATGAATGGGAAGACATTCTCAATTTGCGATTACCAATTAGAGAATCGTAAATTGAGAATGCAATTCCAAGGGTGCCCAAAGGACACCCTGTTGCACCCCTGAAATATGCATGTGTGCACATTTTGCCCACATACATGCACTAAGGGCATGTATGTGTGATAAATGGCACTTCAAAAATCAAAAAAGTGCTTTTTTAAAGAAAATTACAAATTAACACCAACTTAAAGTTGGTGGTAATTTGCAATTCCTTAAGGCCAAATAGCAAATTTCTGGTGCTTCCAGAATTGCATTTAAGGAATCGCAATTTGCAATTCCTTAATTGCATTTGCAAATTTAGCAATTCTCTATTTTGCGATGGCCTTTTGGGATGATACATCCCAAAAGGCTTTTTCCAATTCGCAAACGGGCCGATTCTGAGAATCTGCCCATTTGCAAACGGGAAAAAGGCTTGATACATATGGCCCACAGACATTGTACACACAGTGCTTAATTTGAGTCTGTGGTTCCTGGTGCTCGGCATCAGCAATTAGTTGCCAGCACGGGAGCTTATGACAGTCTGCCACATGGTGGCGCTGTCTGCCTAATATCGTCATGAGCACAACAACAGATGTTTATCAATTCAATTCACATTTACAATGAGTAATACCTGCCTCCCAAGCAATTCTTATAGCTTTGGGGGCCTTGAATAGTATGAATTGTCACACTTGCATGAGTGTAATGGTTGGCACTGTCATTGGCAGGGCTTGCAGGGGCAAAAGGTGTTGCAAGCTGTAGTGCCTGACGAAAGCCCTGGCACTAATATTTCTACAAATTAAGCACTATGTACACACATCACAAACGCACGCACATACATCGTACACACACACAATCACGCAATCACTTCTTGTCCCCAAAGTCCTAAACACAGAGAAAGTGACTTTTTCAAATCTCAGAGGCACTGGATAGTCACTAGAAAAGAATATAGCTTTGATTATAGCTGACCACACTTTGAGGGTAGCAGCACGTGTGCCAAATGGGGAACCACCCTCATTCCAAAGCACCCCAAAATAAATCAGGCAGAGCTGCAGCCAGGGGCAGAATCCCTAGAACTAGATTCAACGTAGGAAACAGGTGACAACATTGAGTCTTAGAAGAGTGGCAGAGGGCAAACCAATAGGAAAGTAACAGGTGAGTATTGCTTTTACCTATAACTAGACCCATAGTCAGACCATGGCCCCACAGAGGGATGGGTGGGCAGGAGAAGAGAAGGGCATTCTGAATTAATTGTGTGTTGCAATAGGGGGCATACCGTCTCTGGACCAGAGTCATGGAAAGAGTCAGAACCGTGAAAAGGGCATCATTACTTTTGAATCATGATTGGCACCTGTTCCATTAGGCCTCCTCCCTACCACCAGTGCTATCCCTGGACCATACAGGTGTTCCAAGCTTATCAAATGTGTGGCTCCAGGGACGACCTGCACCTGAACAGGCTGACTGATGTGGGGTGGACCAGAGCTTCCACCTTGGTTTAATATGCGAGTAGGATTAAGAGTCTGGAGAGCAGTTATTGACTCCCTCTGGTGGCCAGTAGGATCAGCCAGTCCTTCTGACACTTTGCTGTTTGTGCACTCCCTTCCTTCGAGAACCCAGGGGCCAGATTCACAAATATGTTGCTGTGATTGGCATTAGTTATACCACAGGCGTACTACTAACATTCATGAGTAAGCCAGGAGTACTACAAGAGTAAGTCACAAATACTCATGCATCAGTCTTTGTGAATTGGGGCCAAGATCTTTTAAGCCATTTATTGCAAATCTACGGCTCGTTGAGGCCGTTTGTAGCTCACCAGCAGCTGGCTTCTGTAGCCTTCATGTACCAATGACTCGGATACCAAGCAAATGACCATTTAAAGCCCGGAATCTGCAACAGCATTTTGACAAATCAATCAGCATTTTGAAATGGAGGCTGATCTACTGCACACAGATAATAAATATCACACCCTAGGAATACCAAGAAGAGATCAGTGTACCCGAACTAGACCCAAAGACAGGGTTCTCTAAAATCAGGCATGGGAGAGCAGCAAAGATAGCTCCTCAACAAGGTAAAAGAAGCTAAGGGGAGAGGCGCTGCTTTAGGGTCCGGCACACCGCTGGACGGCTTTAATCCATTTTAAAGATGGTGTCTCAGTCCATACTACAGGTAAAGAGATGCTGGAGAAGATGAGGAGGGGAAACAACCATTACATTGGGGTCATTGCAACGCAATACCATTAACAATGCGGTTGTAACAACGCAACTGTTGTTACAACGCATGACCATCACAATGCAATTTTTTACCCCGCTTAGGCCTTTACAACTAATTTTTTTGTAAAGGCATGAATGGTAAAGGGATATGCGTTTCATATGTAAGTATTAGGCAAGTATAGGTAATTTTAGGGTTCAGGGTGTGTATGGGTTTTGGGATGGCATGATAATTTTTCAGGTTTAGGGTGGGTATGGGTTTTGGGGTGGCATGGGTAATTTTAGGGTGTAGGGTGGGTAGGGGTTTTGGGGTGGCATGGGTAATTTTAGGGTTTAAGGTGGGTGTGGGTTTTGGGCTGGCATGGGCAATTTTAGGGTTTAGGGTGGGTGTTAGGTTTGCGGTGGCATGGGTAATTTTAGGGTTTCGGGTGGGTATAGGTTTTGGGGTGGCATGGGTAATTTTAGGGTTTAGGGTGGGTATCAGTTTTGGGGTGGCATGGGTAATTTTAAGTGGGTAGGGGTTTGGGGGTCGCAAGGGTAATTTTAAGGTTTTGGGCGGGTTCGGGGTTTTGGCTGGCAAGAGTATTTTGAGGGTTTAGGGTGGGTATGGGTTTTGTGGTGGCACAGGTATTTTTAGGGTGTGTAGGTGTTTTGGGGTGGCAAGGGTAATTTTAGGGTTTAGAGTGGGTGGGGGTTTTGGGGTGGCAAGGGTAATTTTAAAGTTTATGTTGGCTAGGGGCTTTGGGGTGGCAAGGGTATTTTTTTAGGGTGTGTAGGTGTTTTGGGGTGGCAAGGGTAATTTTAGGGTTTAGGGTGGGTGGGGGTTTTGGGGTGGCAAGGGTAATTTTAAAGTTTACGTTGGCTAGGGGCTTTGGGATGGCAAGGGTATTTTTTTAGGGTTTAGGGTGGGTAGGGGCCATTACTATGAAATTATAAGTATTTTACAGGGAAATATAAACCTATATTGTATACATATATATCGATTATATTTACCTGTAAAATACTTATATTTTCAATTATAACTTTAATCACACATGCTATCACAAAATATGCTTTCACAACTAAATCTGTTGTAAAGGCATGTTCTGTGATAGCATATGCATGGTTAACGTTTGCGTAGTAATGCTACCGCGTTGTAACAACACGTTGTAACAACTGCATTGTAATGGCATGCGTTGTAATGGCATGCGTTGTAATGGCATGCGTTGTGCAGTCATAAAACCGATAAGGAGACATAGAAGAAAAGGACTAAGTCAGAAGAAAAATATTTTTATTTCAAAAATGTTGTTTACTTGTTTCTCTGTGATATTCTTGGCATTTGGTCCTCAAAACAAAAGCCTTCGGTTATTAGTTTGCATTTTTATTATTCATGAGTGCATTTGGTAAACACTCTCTGCACTGGGATGATCGGTGTGTGGGCTGCAGTGAGACTCAGGCTGATTACTGAAGGAATTCATGTTAAACTTTTTTGACACGTATAAACCATTAAAACAATATTTTTTTATATGATTTTGCCTTGAAGGTATTTTTTTCTTCAGAAGCTCAACAGAGCATTGAATGTAACAAAGTATTTTTGAGGGTTAATTATTTCGTTTTAGATTGTGAATATTGTTAAACAGTCACCTGGCCTCGGATTGGGGCGTGTGGAGAGGGTGAGAGAGGAGGCAGTGGTTGGGCCACTGATAGCAGGAGGGGTACATAGACCCTTGGGGCTAGTTACAAAAGGTGTTTTGGAGTACCTTAAGTAGTAGTACGTTACATACTCAAAAAATGACATTGCCAAGCCTCAGTCTCGAGATTTTTTCCTCTGTCTCTCCTGTCATTTCTGAACGGAAGAAGATCTCCACGCACATAGATATAGCATTTAGTAGTAAATGTGGGAGGGACAAGAGGGGGGGTTTGGTAAGGGGGATAATCTCCTATGAAATAGGTGAGGTTTAGGGAAATTGAAGGAGAGCTATGGGAGGGGCCTGCCAATGCAACCAAAGGGCATCGAAAGAGTAAGAGAATTGCAATTTTACTACAGCAGTACTACTGACAAAACAAGCTTAAATGTACTCCAGCCCTGCTTTAGAGTACGTAATGCACCACTCATGGCCAACCACTGGTACTTCAAACAATAGATATAACCTGCACACCTACGTGTTCTGTAAAACAAAGTTAAACTGAAATTCCCCAATGTATGTCTGTTGTGTGCAAACTTGAAACCCGACCCGCTCCTGTCAGGATAACTAACCACAAAAATGATGTGTACAAGCTTTGTCATATACTTCAAGGTGCACTACTAAATAGGGGTGGGCGGAATTTGCGAAATTCACTTTCGCAAATTATCACGAAAATGTTAAAAATCTCCGCAAACATGCGGAAATATCGCGAAGATGCGGAAGTTTTTTTCCCGCCCGTTCGCGGTATTCTCTGCGTGGTCGCGGCTCGCTAACTTACCCATGCAGTTGCTCGCGGGCGCGGCCATCTGGTTTTCACTTGTCTCGCGGTGCATGATCACGAGAAGAAAGACAGCGCAAATGGCTACCAACAATCCAACATCTCGTGGAGAACGCGACCGGATCGGGAAAACTTGTCGGCGAACGCGGGGATTCAGGTAAGGCGATCGCGCGCACGTTAGAATGTATTATTTTACAGCGCGAGCAAGCAAAATATTTATGGTAAAATGCGGATTGCGAAAATTTTGACAATTTCGCGCTCTCCGCGGAACGCGAAAATGTCAAATTATCGCAATTTCCGCGAGCGGAACGGAATTTTAGCCCAGGCCTACTAATGCCCCTAAGGTGCAGCAATTAAATGAAATTTTTTGGGAGTAATTCTTCATTCAGTTTTATTACGAGTGCACTAGTTTCTAAATGCGTAAAAAGTTATCCATAAAAATAATGACTCAGAAAGCAATTAATCTTCAACATTGCTCATAACACATATCATAATCATGTTACAGTCTTCACAATGCATTGAAAATGCATTTCACAAAATCAACATGAAGTATCCAATGCCGTGTTCCCAATGCATTTGGGGAAATCCCTTCTCCTTTAGGGGAACTCCGGTCATCCTGTGACCAAACTATTCCAACAATGGGAGCTTCTTCAAATGGCAGTAGACGAAAGTGCGTTCCTGGTCAATCAAGAATACTAGGTGCAGCAGATTTTGTGCGCTGGACTGCTACCGCACTTCACCCGTTCTCACCCCAGTAATTCAAGTGGTATCCACAGCTACTAACTTGTTTAAATCTGACATACTGCAACACACTTCCATAGAAGTCAATAGAGGAAGGAAGTAACAAAAGCATGGAAAACATACAATTAATTAAATTAAATAAGATTTAAAAAAAAAACATAATTAAAATTACTTAGGATTATTATTTTGCCTTTAAAAGTAAAAATAAATGTTATTTGTTTTAATACGTGTAATTAAATTTGATAGCATATATCGAAAATGTGAACTTATTTTGTAAATAAATGCAAATCATCAAAACATTCCATACCTTGCATCCAAGTTGGTATAAACACACAAGATAATGCAAGGGGCGGGGAAGGAAACTGTTATATCCTACTTAATTGAATAACACAACGTTTCGCTGCATTTGGCATCGTCAGTGCCGTGTTGGAGTACCTTATCTTTCTACAGTTTTTACTGGTTCCCTTTCTTTTGGGATTGTAGTAGTAGAGTATGCTATCTTTAGTGCTACTCATTTGCATTTCATTTAACTTAATGAAAGGAAAAATTTTAAAAGATGCAATTTCATAGTGTGTTAAGGTTTACTAAAGGTATATTGTATTGTCAGTGTGGCAGTCATAGGTGAATAGGAGTTAGAAATATATCTTAATATTTTGTAATAAAAAAATTAATAATCTTTACTTTTTTATGTTTAAAATTAAATTTCTGAAAATCCCTATTACCTTCTATAGGATCGCCACAAACAGGCGGAAATTTGCTTGCAGTAACTTTTCGCTCATAAATTCATAGTAGGAGTCATTTGAGGGGGGCAAGAAGACTCATGAGTCCACACCTGGTTATAAATCTACACATAGAAATGGTGAATTCCATCCATGAGAAGATTTACTTCTTAGTTTATGTGTAGATTTACACAAGAGGCGATCAAGACATACACACTTTCCTTTGTGAATAGAGCCCGTCGGATGGATGATATATTTCTATAGGTTTGCATTATGCAGAGTTTAGATGTGATATCAGGGCTGCAACAAGCGGCACAATGTTCTAATAGACAGGTCGCACAAAGTGGTTGCAAGTTGAGAACTCTATGTCACCTGTCTCTTATTTTACGGTGCAACCTAGGAGTTAATAGGTCATGTTGCAAAATCTCCATTTGCAGGGGCCGAAGAATGATCAGCCTAATGAATATTTATTAAGCAGGTCTTTAGTTTCGATCTCCTGCGTTTGACTACAAACAAAGGGATGGTGGCTTGTAAGGGCCAACAGACCACTATCCCTGTGTCTGCATTCTCAAATGAGAAGCTTTTTTTAAAAGAAGTTCATGCTCCTTACTCGAATTGGTGCTGCTTTTAAAAAATGTTTCCCACTTGAGAATACATTGACAAGAGCAGTCAGTGGTCTATTTGACCACTACCTACTTACTCCCCTTCCCTCCTGACCCCCCGCAGCAGTTCTCACACATGTGAATATGTCCAACAGGGATAGCTTCCTCTTTGCGAATCAGTTAACACCTCCTTTGAAGTGATCAATGATTTATGCCAACCATTGTGATTTGTAATTAGGAGGGGATGCTCCTTTCGTGCCCACACCTAATTATAATTTGGAATTGATTGCAAAACCAATTTTGGAAGTCAGGAAGAGCTTTCCAACTCACAAAATGGGTTTAGTAAATAGTTACACGCCATTTCATGATTGCAAATCCTCTGATTTCTTGAATAGCAAGGTTTCCAGTAGGAAAATAGCTTTGTACATTGGGCTCTGATTTATTAAGCAAAACAGATCTCTTAGGCACAAATGGATTATGTAGGAGACAGCAGGGGCGGCTGGTGACATTTGAAAGTGGTGATGCGTAAAATGATTGGCATACTGCAACGTTGCGAGCGAGCGTAGCGAGCGAGCCCGAACCACCATAAGGGGGGTTCGTTGCGATTCTCTTCCCGTGAAAATTTTGAAAAAAGAGAAGAAAAATGGTGCATTTTCAAGCAAATTTATGAAAGCAGGAAGGTTAATAAAGCAATTGTGAAAGTGCCTCTGTGAACTGTCACTTTTCTCTTTACCTATCTCTCTCCCAGAATTCACCACCTTCACCTGTAAGTGGCTGCAAGCTGCTCTATCGGCGTCACTCTCTTCCAGTGACACTCTCACTTTCCCATCATCTAAGTATCCCTTCCTACCTTATCTCTTTCGCTATCTCAGCATCTCCCCTCCTCTGTCACTGGCTGGGTGCTGCTGACACTGCCCGGTGACTGTCTCTTGCTGCCCCTTCCATTGTCTCGCAACCCCCATGCTCTCCTCTCTCCCTATCTTGCTTCCTCTTTCTATCTTGCTATCTCTTCCTATCTTGTTGCTGTCACATCCATCTTGCTTGCTATCCCTCCCTATATCTCAGTATCCCTTCCTCCCTCGTCTCTTTCTCTGTCTCCGCACCTCCATTCCCCCGTCATAGCAAATGACAAGTAGTTACGACAGAGCGCATCTCACACAAGAATCGGATGAACTATCTCTAGACTCTGCTATAGCGCCTAATATGTACCGGTGATTGCAGGTGGTGGGCGCTTTGCGCTGCCACTCTTTTAAGGTCCGGCGTCCGGTCCAGGGCATATTTCTCATCATCGGCCTTCACCCCCAGAGAAAGAGAGAAAAGTCAGTTAACCGGGGAATAGAAAGAGAAGGAAACAGTGACATAAGGGAACGAGGGTGCAGAAAGGAACGTGTGAGAGTAATGGAGCTGAGCTAATGCCCATTGCTTATATCATTCAAAACGAAAGCAGAATGGTTTCAAAAGACCACGTTTGTGAATACCGAGCCGCAGTATGCATTTTGTTTTCCAATGCACGCACCCAACAAGCAGATATTTCAGTACCTCCAGGAATAGTGTGCTTTCCCACCCAGGGAAAACATGGTTGTTCAAAGAGCGAGGAGGCAACAAAAGTAGGGCTTCACTGGTGAACACTAATGTGGCGCTAATGTGTTTAGGTGTGAATAAATCAATATGACCACCTTGCTTTAGTTAGTTAGTTATTTTTCATATTTTGAATGTTTTATTTCTCTCTACCCTGAGGCTGCACTTAGAAATTGAAAAATGCCAGCAAAAGACTACGTTTCCAGCAAGTGTTTTTCTTTTTTGGATCCATTTCACAAGGAAGCAAATAAACGAAAGGAGGAAGCAGAAGGTAATAACTGTTTCTTGAAGTCTCGGACTGGTTTTTACTACATTAGGAGGAGTGAGACAGAGAGGGAAGAGGGGGAACAAAGGAGGGGGGGCAGCTGCCAGCAGCGGGAGAACTGGACACTGTCCTTGTCTTCTTTGGGCACGAAGGAAAAGACAGAGTTCTTTTCCTTCTCTGCCGTTTCGCCCGTCCCCAAAGGCCGAGCCTTAACCATCGGACTTGCCCCTTGGCAAATTCCACCGTCGGGGAGGCATGTTTAAGAAAGTAGGGGAACGGACTCAAGCAGTGACTTACGACAGAGCACATCTCACACAAGAATCGGTTGAACATCATGAACTATCTATCTATAGCGCCTAGTGAGAGTAACGTAGCTGGCCTAATGCCCATTGCTTATATCATTCGAAAGCAGAATGGTTTAAAAAGACCACGTTTGTGAATATACAGGGCCGCGCGCGCAGTATGCATTTTGTTTTCCAATACACGCAAAAACATTCTTCAAAGAGCGAGGAGGAAGTCGCGAGGGGGGGATTGCGAGGGGGGGGGTCGCACGGGGGTGGGGGGCCGAGGGAGAATAGAAGTAAAATTAAGATGAAAACTTACCTGACCGCCTCTGCTCCGCGTTGATAATGGCGCTTCTTGAGTTGAAACAGGAACAGCACTGGAGTGGCAACCCCTCAGCCAATCCTGGCGCTGCTGCAGCGCCAGGATTGGCTGAGGGCACAGCTTACTCTTCGCCCGCCGCCTGCCCATTAGGAGACCGAGGGGCTCCTAATGGGCATGCGCAAGTGAATTGCGAAACAAAATGAGAACCTGGGGGTGACCACCAACAAAGTTTACATGAAAAGAAGACAAAACATTCAGCAACAGGAAAGCTGTGGCCCTGGAATTAGTGAACCTGGTAGAACCCAAAGCAAAGGATCTAGAAATCAGGGGCAGAATTGGGAATTCACACTAATGTCTCAGAAAATTAAGAATCCAGAGAGGGAGCCATGAACCTCCAGCAAAGCTGCTTGAATATCCCCCTGGAAATACAGGGGACTTGGAAAGATGGCATTAACTGACTACAGTGGACCACCCTCAGATTTACAACCCCATGATTTTAACTAGAGTCATAGAAGAAGATAAAAAAGACTTTGGTCACAGAAGCATCTTGTCTACCAAAATATCCAGAGTCACAGACTTTGTTCTGGAAATAGTGTTGTTCATCTGCACTACCACATTTCTGGAGTGGAGGAAAGATGAGAAACCCTGCAGACCCCACCAAATGGCCTCCTAGATGTTTGTCAGAGACCATTGTGACTGAGCACTCAGAGACTCTAACGTCCTCCGCATAGGCAGCACTGACATTTTATTGTCAAGAAGTTGGTTCCCACGATTTGTCATGTTGGGTACATGAAGCTACTACAACAGGAGATAGTGAGATTTACAAGCACTGGAAGGTGGAAACAGGTGACTCTGACTCAGAACAAGAAACAGTAGAGGCATGGTGATTTACTTTTTGGAAATCACCTGTCCATTGGTCCATGGGAACAGACAGCAAGCTTCCTACCTCCCAACTCAACAAACAGCTTTTACTAAAATGTGTTTGTTTGGCCTGCAGACTTTGTTTCTAATTCTGGATTTGGAGCAAGTGACAAAACAATTAGTACTCTACAAGTGAACAGTATGCTGACAAGTACTGTCACAGATTCATGTGGCTCTACTCTGGATCCGACATACACAAAACTGCGTATAGTGTTGTAGATCCCAGGTTGACTGTCACTTGCTTTAACCTCTTTGGAGGATGCCCCGGTTGTCCCTTCTGACATCCATGTCAACAATTTGTGGATTTACAGAGTATTTTTTCCATATCCACCCTCCAAGGAGCATCTTTTTACCCAGGCAATTGTTCTTAATGTCACTAATTTGAAGGTCACCTTGAAGTTGAAGACCTCTTTGTGCAATCTGACCTCCTTTGCCAAAAACTATGAAGTGACCGAAGATTGTGTCCATGAAAGTGAAAGTTAAACTTAATTACAAACCAAGTGACTATCACTTCAGATATTTTCACAAGCCATACATCCACCAAGGTTAGAAATTCAAGGTGTCGCTAATGCAGGGGTGCCATGTTAGGTTTTTGGAATAACCACAAATTATATAAGTGATCCCCATTCATATTCATTGTATGCAAATTTATTTTGACATCGTGAAGATCTGGCAGGCATCGAGCCCTCATGCAGCAACGTTGACCCCATAGTACTGGGTACAATATTCACTTTTGCCCCCCGAGGGAACGCTGTCGAAGCACTAATGCTGTAAAAAGCCAATAGACGGGCTCTAAAAAATTTCAATACATAACTATCTACTATTTGTGTTTATTTTCAATATGTTCTTGTATTATGCGCGATATCTACCTGTCGTTGGAAGAAAATCTGACATTTATTCTTCTTTAGTTTTGGTTCTTCTAGTAGAATTTGGCCTTAAAAAAAAAAAACTTACTCACTTGTTGCCCATCTCTGATTTAGTAATGTGGAATACAAAACGGGCCAGTGAATGAGAGACAAAGAAGTTTGTGTTTTATCCCAGTAATCTGTAAAAGAATTACATTTGTGACCATTTGTCTCAGTCGATGTTAGTTTTCTCTCAAATATCTGCATTGCAGTCTTGCAGTTTCCAGTTAAGATGCAGACAATGTGAACATAATTATTTTTCACTCCCTCACTAGTCCCAGGCAAAGAGCTACTGGCCTGAGGTTTGTGTGAAGAAAATCATAATTTCGGGAGGGAGTAGAAAAGATTTAATGATTTAAAAAGCAGCAAAGCGTTAATATCACATTTTCATTATTATGAATAATGAATGGCCTGTTTGCTGTGCTTTAACCCTTGTCTTTGGCCATATCAGGACGCGGAATATATCAAGCTGTAAATCTTGGCACCTTGCAACTTTGCTAGGTTTTCATTTTTCTGTCAAAACTTTACCAGCTTGTCAAACTGCTAAACTGAAAAAGCTGTATAAAAGCAGCACGGGCTGCAGTTGACATATTCTTCATTTCATGCAGGGCCAATAACAGACCGCTTTTCAGCTGTCAGCTTGACGATGTTCTGATGAGTCGCGTCCTTCCTTTCTGGTAATTGCAGGAGTGACACCACTTACGCAGCGGATAGGCGGGTGATGGGATTCACGGTGGCAGCCATTTTGTTTCCCTGCTTTCATCAGGGATGCTCTGCAGATAAAAAGCCCAAAGAGACAACTAGCTGAAAAAAAACACATAACTTGAAAAACAAACACTAGCTTCAGGCAGTCAAACAAATTTACCCCTTCATCACAAAGAACAAAAAAAGTACAAATTGGCACACCCAGATTCTGTAGGCACAACAGTAGCTAATCTTGTGATGTTGCAAAAAGTTGAGGATTGAATGCGATGTTCTGAGTTTTACAGCTAGGGTTTGTCATTTTAAAATCCAACCATCGTAATGGGCGGGATTTAGAATTTTGCATGTGCAAGAATTTGCAAAGATGTCAAATTATTTTTCAGCTACATAGCTGGCATAAATCTCACATTTTGTGATTCTCCTAACAATGTTCTACTTATTTTGCAGGATTAGAGGCAGAAAAAAACTTCAAATGCCAACTTTTACTGTCACAACTGTTTATCAAAAGCTTAACAAATCTCACGAGGTTTGGTACATTTCTCATATAATTATAACAGATATGCTGAAGCAAATTCCCACAATTCTGCACCCCTTTACCTACAATATGGCATTTTGATAAAGACTATAGGGTGACAGACCAGTTGTTGGACCAATAAAAGGGTAAAATGTACATCAGCGGGAGGTGGGAAAAATAAAAAAAATGCACCTGTCTTAAAAGTGAAAAAGATCTGAAAAGTGCAAAAAATGGGTGCGACGCAAGGACGGACTTTAATTATCTACATAAAAAAGCGAAATATAAGTTGGATCTCTCCCTTATGCAGAGAGTATTTGGATCTGCCGGATAATTGTTACAGGAACACAGTCTTCAAAAAGCGGTGAAATATAATTTTTCCCGTATTCACACCACATCTTCATGAACGGGCGGGCTGCTAGGGACCGCTGTAATTAGCAGCCCCCTATCCCGCCATGCTCAGGTATTCACTTTGTTTAACTTGGCATTTTAATGACGCATAGTTTTGCACACCTGCACTTTTAAAGGGCGAAAAACCATGGCCCATCTAGCACCGCATGTATACCCGGCCCAGTCCTGCACAATGCATTTAATTATGTATAGCGACTTATGTATGTGAATCCAAGTCGCTCGCATGGCAATTTTGCGCTTGGCACATTAGGCAAATGACCAGTCCCTGATCAGCCATGTCTGTCCATTTATTATCTTAATCGGATTCCTCTACTTAAATACTTAGGAAGGAAAGCGGAGAAAGTGAAGGACTAGTGACAAGATGATTAGTGGTCGAAATAGATGTATGACAAATCTTTTTACATTTCTTTTGCATGCATTTTTAAATCTTATGAATTGTATGATCTTATTTATGGTTTTAATTGACTAATAAAGTACAGCTTCTCCCATAATCACCTCACAGAGGCACGAGCGGGTAAATCTCTTTAGTAAGATTGGTGGAACTGTGCAAAAGGTAAAGCAGCCAGAGACTAATACAATCATATTGCTAATAACAATTAGGCTATGCTGATGAATCAGCAACAGTCACAACTTCAATGTATATATTATCTTATACTGTCTGCCACGCAGGGTCTGTCCTCCAGGCATGATTCTGCCTCCTTTGGCACTGGAAGCAATTGTGAATTTTACAGAGATCACTCAAGCTGAGATTTGCTCAGCCAATCAGAATGATTACATTTCTGGTATGAACTACTGATTTTTACCTGGGTTCAACATTTTAGGGATATATGGAGCAGAGACACAGAGTAGGAAGGTGCAGTGCTCATGTTTTTTGTCCAGGACTTGGGGGTTTGAAGGTGGTGGGACAGGTGCAAATTTCATCATTGTTCACCTGCTGCTAGGCGGTAGCTGTTGTTAATTTCGCTTTTACCATATGAGAACTCTTATTAACACTTAGGCCTCTCAACAGAGGCCAATAATGTTTAAGGAAAAAATATTTCCGGATAAGACGGCGAATCTATTGATGAAGTACGCCAAACTACCCGAAGTCCCAAGGCATTCCAATTTTTTAAAGTTGTGGAGCCTCTTTTCCACTCTTTCCTAACATGAAGTGTCACCCTGTGAATTATAGTGCTCAGTTAAAGAAGAGGTACAAGAGATAGCTGTTAAGGAAGAGTTCCATGTTCCAGTCTTTGCCTAAGTGAGAATTCCACACCACTTGGAGAAAAACTTTATCTCTCAGCCTCCTGCACCATCAAACTGGATTCAAACCTATCTTGGGCTTGGACTTTAGCAATAGCTTTATAGTGGGCTAGGGATATGTCACATCGGACAGCAAAGCAGCAGAACATGTCGGTAGTAATTTGTCCTACAAAAAATCATATCTCCTCATACGACATCTCAAAAAATGTTCAGCCTTCGAATCCAAAGCGCAAAGAAAAGCAGAAAGACACAGGGGCTTATTTATGAGCCCCTTGCGCCATCGGTGCTCACGTTGTGTGATGCATCGGCGGCTCAACCTGCTGTGTGAAATTATCAAACACACTTAAAGCCACCCTGTGTGGCTTTACGTGTGCTCATAAATATCGCCCCTTTTCACACAATACTTTGCGTGTTGGGGCGTGATATGGGTGTTGCTGTGGGTGTTCCCACGCAACACCCATGTCCACTGATGCATTTCCAGATTTACCAGCAATCGTAAACCTGTTTTTATTTCTCCTAGATTTTTCCTCTTTCAATGCATGCTGCACTCTACAGCACACATTGGAAGAGGAAATCACCTCAAGTGATTGTTTTTGTGTAGGAAGGTGCCCCTTCCAGCACAAAAACTGTCTCCCCATGACGCAGGCATCCTTGTGCCATGGTGCAAGGGTGCCAGCGCCGGCGCATGGCAGCAGTTTGTGCGCCAGTTCAGGAAAAGGCACAGAGATACAACATGTTGCTATAAATATGTTGCATTTCTGTGCCTCGAAACTTACACATCGTGCCACAGCAAATGAACTTGCGGCACCGCGTCACGTTAGTTTTGTAGTAGCCCCAAAGTGTGCAAGCCCTTGCCTCTAAAAGAGTTTGTTAGGTAAGCACCCCAATCATGGCAGGCACATTGTTTCCCAAACACAAGTACTAACATACCATGAATGGAACTCCAGTTGACTGCAAATGGCATTCCAAATCTGAACCGATGAACAATCCCAGTTGGTCACCGGAAACCGCACAATACGAGACTTACGCAGTTGCTGCTCGGCCATTTCCCTACAAAAACTGAGCCGGCAGAAATGACCTCTTTTAAATTGCAGCAGAATCTAAAACACTAGATCACTGACTACATCAGATGAGGTTCCAATGCTACCCTATCCATGGGAAGATTAGGTTACTAAAATGTTTTTCTCAATGCATTTATAGAACCAATTAGCCAGGAACAAGGACTAGGAAGATGAGCAAATTCTGCAATTTGATGACTTAAGGAAAGCAAAATCAGGAGTAAAAGGAAGTGGAGCTGAATTGTACATAAATACTTTATGAGAGCTGCAAAGCAGAATTGGCAGGATTAAAAGGAAAAACCATAACAACTAATTGTGTTTTCTATTCCTAGAGGCATGATTGAAGAAGCAGACTTGAAACATCTTTGAAGAGCAGAAAAAACCTTCTGCTTAACTGTTTCCAGAATGCTCAGAGTCCCCATGTGATGCTGGCATTTCTATGACAGTCTTGAATAGATAAACACTAGTTTGCATGCTTTAGAGGCCTGATGTATGCAGGTTGGGTCACAAAGCAGTCGAGTTTGTTTGCACTCCTACTGATTTGCGAGTGAGCTGTATCATGAGTTTGAATGATGTACTAAACAGCCGCAGTGCAAACCAGCATTTACAAGGAGTTCCAAAGACTGCTTTGTCATGAATGTGCATGACGCGGGAGCCCCTTACTGAATCCTTGCGAATGAGAATGCACGGATAGAGGCCTGTGAGGGACAGCGGACCTTCATCCCTGCATTTGCATTCAATGAATGACCACATGGTTTTTAAGGCACCCTCTGTTCCACACAGGGACAGGTGATGTTTTCAAAACAAAAGTTGGTCTTGATTGAATGACCTCAGAGAGAGCATGCAGTGATCCCCTAGAGCAAGCCCCCCGCAAATGGCGGTGGGGCAACATTAATCACTCTAACAAGAGTTGTGAATCGAGCAACATACTGGCTGGGTGGCTTGGAGGGGAACATTACCTCGGCCCTCGTTCTTAAGGTTAATGACTGATTGCGGGGTGTTTAAAAACCCTTGACCACTCTGCCCTCTCCTGCTTTGCTGGGTTTCCTTTCCTCCTGCCCTGATCGATGGCATCTCCACAGCCTGCTCCCCCCCAATACAGAGTTTCTCGCACCCTCCTCAACCCTATATGGCAGGTGAAACGGTCAAAAAAGGTGGTAAATAAGCTGAACAAGACGTATACCCATGTAAATGATCCTTTATCTGGCTATTTTATAATTCTCTATGGGAGAGATGGCTCTGAGAATTTGGCTCCCTAGATGGGGAGGACTGACCTGCTGGTGGTTCAGAACTTCTAGCTGGGATGGGGCAAAGGACTTGGTGGGAGGGGGGGATGACCTGTTGGTGGTCCAGACACTCCTGATCCAGTAGCAGCACGGCCTCTGCCAAAATGGCGGGCGGGCCAGGAGGAGGAGGAAGGAGGAAGGAGGGGGCGTGGGTTGGAGGATTCAGGAGACAAAATTTTTTTTTTTTAAATGTACCTTAACGCCACTGCCATCTCCTGCTGCATCATGCTCTTCCTGCTGCTGAGCACAAGCTCCCAGACTGCACTGCAGCCAATCCTGACGCTGCATTAAGTGGCATCGAGATTGGCTGAGCGCCAGCAACTTGCGGTCCCAGGCAGACTGGGAGCCTGTGCCTGCCCTCTCTAGCCCCAGCAATGCAGCTGGGGCTGGAGAGAGTTTCCCTGCTCATTAGGATATGGCCGGCCTGAGAAGGCTGACCAAACCCTCATGCGCAGTGAAGGCAGTGCCCACCACTTCCTCACCAGCAGTACCTTCTCTGGACCCGCCCCGAAGACTCGTCAGAGTCCTGGGGCGGGTCCAGGGGATTAAAATAAAATGATCATAAAACAGGTTTGAAACCTGTTTTATGATCGTTTTTTTGCTGGTGGTGGCGGGGGTGGATCTCCTCTGCTCTAATGGAGCGGCCGCCGCTTTCCAGCTCTACCCTGGGCGGCTCTACAATACTGCTAATTTTGGGGGGGGGGGCAGGCAGGGGTGCGCCACAAAGCACTTCCCTGGGTTTCTTTTGATGAATGTTGGAATTGGTGTGCTCTCTACCATTTTGTGGTTGTTATCCTATAAAGATTCAGGTAATGGAATCTATAATCATCTTGTCGTGCATGTTTCTCATAGAGAGCCATTAGCGTGAATAGCTGGATTCAAAATCCTGTAATTTACTGCTATGACATAGCGACAGTGTCTAACATAACTTGGTGCCTACTATTGCTACATCAGAAATTCATTCCCGGCTGCTCTGGCTGGGGTCCGAGAGCCTGTAAGGGAAGCTCTGAAAACCATGGAGCAAAGTAACTGGAGGAAAGGGCACAGAGGATGATGGGGCTGGGTGGCAGGAGGCCATTGTTTTACATTTTCGACACTGACGAGAGGCCATGCTATGCATGGTTGAACCACTTCTTCTCTGCCCCTCCACAATAGTTGAAAGCAGGGGCAAACGATTTTGGTGGCCATACTTAACATAAAATTATAGATGGGTAAAAATGGAATTGCTGGGATTTTTTTCAGCTCGGGGTTCTGACGTCATTGACAACTCAAGCTTCCCTTTTGTTGTCTATTTGATGTCACAAAGAACCCCATTGGCGAAAATATCCCCATTATTCACAATTTCCCAACTAAAATTCTATATGTTGGCTTCAGAATTGCCCCCCCCCCACCCAAAGGAGATCTAAATAGTAACTTTACTGCTGTGTGTAAAAATTACCTTGATGTACAGGATTGATTACACTTGAGTTCATGACAAGGAATCTGCTGTTGTAAAAAATTACGTTTTATTGACGCTTGTTGTTCAAGGTCAATTGAAAATCTCCAAACAAACGAAATCAGTAAATGTGTACATGGGAGATAGAGCCTGAGTGAATACCAAAAATGGTCCCTGTTGTTCCTTGGGAGGGAAAAAGAGTTTGGCGGTCCCCGTGGGAGGAGGGCCCCACAACAGGTGCTGAGTGAGAGCATTATGTACCTACATCTGGTCTCCCTAATACTAAAAATACAAAATGGACGCGGTCGCAAGCATCCTTCACACAATGCTGGCGGCTTTTCCACGTCCTGGGTACAAGGATGAGTGGGCCTGTCTCCTCTTCTTGCCTCCCTGATGCTGGAGACTGCTTTTCATGGGAATTCAGTATAACATGTTATGTTATGTTATGTTATGTCATGTCATGTCATGTTAGGTTAGGTTAGGTTATGTTATAGTTATTTATTATATACTCAGCTTCCTCTGGCCTTAGTGCTTTTAAAGGCTAAAACAATTATTTTCAGAACAATTATTTCATCCTTTGTTTTACGTAAGACTTCATGCTCAGTTAGAAACGGTTAGCAACAGCTTCTCGAAAATTACTGTACTGTACCACAATCATTTTTTTACTTACAGTGTGGGTCAAGAAGTGATGTCCCTACTACAAGGCAGGCACCCATGTAGGATGCATCTCCTGCTGAGACAACAGAGAAAGAAGCCCTCTTTGCTGTCGCATTCTGGTGTGTGGTCTGTGCTCATCTCTGGCTGCGAGGGCGATGCTCTGCCTGCTCCCGGCTCTTCCAGTGAGTCACGCTGGGCTCATTATTGCTGCTGAGGGAGCCTGGGCCCGAAGGTGCTTCCTGCTGCTCTGAAATGTGTGCGCCGAGGCATGCAGCATCATCTCAAAGCAGCACAACAAGCACTGGCGCTGTCACATCCATCCTTGAACGGATATCTGCTCTAACAAACATGTGCTGAAAGGTGTTCTCTGCATTAAAATCAAGCGCAGCATGCCAGCCGGTCTCCATAGTGTAAGCCGGATATGGTGTTCTGTTTTAAGGAAGTAAGCAAAGCACTGTAAAAAAGTGGGACAAATTAAATAAAATAAAAAATAGAAAAAAAACGACGCAGTGTCCACTACACAGCAGGCACCCAGTCGCCAACACCATGATGGGAGTCTTGTTTTTGACCCCTGCACAGAGCGTAGAGCAAGTGCCCGCAATTAGCAACAGAACCCTCTGGTCGGGTTCTGCTGAACTCCCTCGAAAGCGAGAAATCGTGCGATCCGACGAGGAATGCATAATGGGCCAATTTAGAAAGGGGTTTCCTCAGGCACCAGCCAGATTTGCACATGGGGAGAGGCTCAGACTAACTGAGTGTTAACTCACAAGAAAGATGTTTCAGGCACAGGAAGTCTGCAACATTTCTGAAGATATATTACCTTTTGAAAAAGATTTTTAGATTACGAAAGGTTTAGTACAAAAGTTAAGGTCACTCCAAATATATTCAGCAACATGAGCTCATAGTCACGATGGTGTCTTAAAAATGTAATATTCAGCATAAATTGTACACACGTGATGACATAGGACCAAAACTAAGCTACATGTTGATCAGCAAAGGTGGACTACATTTGCCTTTTTGCTTTTTCATTAATTTAGCATTTAACGGTGCTCTTGGGCCTTGCACATCCAGAAAAAAAGATGTTGTCTTCTAAATAGCTACGGGCGGCGTCACGGTGAGATCCAAGCGGCCCTGCTGACTGGTTCATGTCTCTTGATGCTTTGGTGGACACGAGTCTGGTTTTGACACTGACAAGCGACCCTGGGTGATTCTATCGCAGGTGGGAAATCAGAATACAACCAGTTAACAATGGCAATTCTTTCTCATGTAGGTCATTTAGGGGTTGCCAGAGGTCGCAGCTGCGACCCCTGGCTTGCCCCTTGCTACCCCTGGCACTGCTTTTGCGGCCCCTGGCCTCAGAGGTGGCAAAATGAGTGCCTGGGACACGTGGGCAGCTCTTCCTAATGGACGCTGGTTGAAGCTCCACCTGCCTGGTTTCTGTCAATGTTTTTATTATACAAATAGTGACTAATATTATTCACTGTTTGTGTAATAACAAATTGGAGTACTTTAGCTGGAATATTACCCTATCTGGAAGGTAAGGTAAAAAAAAAAAGGCTGTTACATGTATGTTGTAGGCATGCTTGTGGGTGAGAGTCTGTTAATGAGCGCTAGAGTGTGTGAATGTGTTAGTATGTGTAAGCATGTGTGTGTGAGTCAAAGTAAAGGTGAGATGGCGTTCAATGTCACTTCTGCTACCCCTGGCCTTTTGGTGAATTGACGTCCATGTTCTTTCTGCTACAGTGTTTGCTGGTGGAAATGTAATAGATCCCACCAGTACTAATGCATTTACCATCAAAACTAACAATCCAATTTCTGCCCATAAAACAGTGCAAAAATGCACAGCTTTTGCACGAGTCGCACAGCTTCACCATTGCATGAAGATTTCCTCAAAAAAAGATAGGAGAAGAAAGTTTTCCACCAAAAATATTTTTGGGAGAGAAATCTCTCACTCAAAAAAATGAGTTCTGTTTTTCTCTAACAAAAATCTACTCTTTGATGAATTTCTCATATACTTTTGTAAAAAAACACAAAAAAAAGTTGCTAACTTGAACTATACGAATATATACATTTCTTTTCTTTTTTTACCAAACAACTTCATAAAACAGTCGTCGGGAAAGTTGATAACTTTGCCTATCACTATTTGCACGGTCATGTGGTGTTTTCCCTGATGAGTGGGATTTGCTCATAGGACAGAAAATGGCCAAAATAGCCAGCTGGATTCACCAAGCACCTTCCATGATGAGGGCCCCTCAGTTGCAATAGAAGCACTAATGTATCTCCTGGCAGCACAGTCAGAGTGGTACTGCTGCCATATATTGTTACGTGGCCGTGTATGGTAAAGTGCTCGAATGCAGACAAAGCCGCTCTTTGGTGGTAACATCGAACTACCTTTAAAGCCCACAAACCAGCGTGAGATCTGCACTTTCTGATGGACAGTCCATCCCGTGACATCAGCTTGTCCATAACTCCCAGAGTAGAACTCACAGAACCACTGAAGCATCTAATGCCCATTTGTGCTATAAAGCTAAAACCCATTATCGATTGGCAATGTGGTCATAATTGTACTGTTATTACTAAATATTGTAGGACATCCCATTGTTTAATATGTATTTACTTCGCAAACATACAACTTAATCAGAAAGTTTTACAGAGCAGCCCTGTTGATAAATACAGCAAGGAGAAGAGGGTGGCTAGCATAAAGCAAAAAAAGAAGCCATCATCGCTTTTTTGGATTCTATAGACGAAGACAAACACTCACTGAAGATGAGACATTTCTGGAACCTGCAGGTAAGATCTCATGACTTCAAACACTATCAATAAAACAGAGACACACAACACACAACATCCTCAGTCTACATACAGAAAGAGTCTTTTGAACAGCACTGTGCAGCCAATGGTTATTTTGGGTTAGATGGATTTAGGGGTTAACCATCATCGCTGGTATGGGCACACGAAATTTTGTAGATGTAAACTGCTTTAAAAAAAAATTAGTTCGCACACAAATTTCTCTTCAGTCATTGTACATTATTTTATTAGGAGGCCCGCCCTTCCTCTGTCAGAATTCTCAATCCCATCCCCAATTGCCCCACTCGTTCATTGCACCCAAGTGCTTGTACACTACACTCAGCCCAGACCCACTTTCAACTTTTTATTTTTTATAATTTTATTTTCCTTTTTGATGGCCTTTCAGCTAGTGAGTACTACCAGGCCTCTTGCTTACCTTTCATGAGGTCAAGTACACAATTTTCTTTTTGTCTCATGATTCTGACACACTCGTCAGCCTTATTGGTATGGTATGGTATGGTAAAAGCTAAAAAGGCCACTGATGTGTCCTATCAAACTTTACATGCTTCGTAACATTACACGCCAGCGTGTCGTTCCTCTGTGCGCCTGCTTCAAAACACCACACGCTGGCAGCCATTTTGGCTTTTACCGTTCCAGTATGATTCACTGTTGTGTCGGAATGGCACTAATACAACCAAGCATTGACTAAGTTAATAGATTGCCATGCGCCTCCTAAAGGTGAGGACTATTGTCTCCATCAATGCTTGTTTAGAACCATTAGGGATGAGATATCCTGAGCTTAAGTTGTGGAAAACAGAAAAATACGTACAAAATGGAATACAAGGCAGGGATTACGTGTGATATGTTACAGCCGATGGAGAAGAAGAAACTTTCATATGTGCTGGAGGTGTGAAAAGGAAAGTACATATTGGTAATGAGGGCATTAAAGAGGTTGATATTGTGGGGGAGGCACTAGGGACCATTTTATTAATATAAGGTACAGTTTGTATCCATGGCTATAAAATGTCTGTAGGCAGACTAGAGATCTGCTTCCATATTGAATGCTATTCCCACAATCTCTGGGGCCTCATGTCATTGACATATTGGTTTAATACTGGTTGGTGGAGTACCATCAATGGGTTATCCATCTTTTCACAGACTATTAGCCACAGTGATGAGGCTCAACTGCATCATAGAAGCTCAACAACTCCAGTTTAAATGGAAGATGAAGGAGTCATTTATTATGTAAGGGAATTGCAGCGGGTTTTGCCGCGACCGCACTGAAATTATGATATTATGCAGCTTAATGTAACCCATTGTTGATATCTCTCAAGTATCAAATGTACTGAAACTCAAGGAGTGTTGTACCATCCACTACCATGTGGGGCTAGACCTACAAAGAATTCAAGCAACTCTACTTTGCTGCATTGCATTGCTTGAACAGGAGAATGCAGAACTGCGCCACACCCAGCGGCGGATCCTCCGTTAGGGTGGAGGCACGTTGCCCCACTGCTTTCTCGCAGTGCGAGAAGCAGAAAATGGTATCTTAAATACCATTTTATTTTCTGCTTCTCGTGCTGCGAGAATGCAGAGGACAGGGGTATGACTGGTTGGGGGCGGGTGGGAGGATATGCCTGGTTGGGGGCGGATGGGTCGGGGAGGAGTGGCTTGCACCACTCTGAGTACCCTGACTGTTAAGCAGTCATGCGCACTCTACATTTTCTCTATGTAGGCTGCATATACAGAGGAAATGGCCTCCCTACCTGGTGCCTTGCTGGGCGCTGTCCAGGACTCTGCACCACGTTCCCATTGCAGCATTGGCTTACAGAAGGGGAGGGAGCTTGCGCGGGACCTGGCCCAGGAGCAGAGGCGGCGTGGACCTAGTCGGGTAAGCACCCTTAACGGTAACCCCTGCGCGAAAAACCCACGCAGTGACCCACCCGCAAGAATTGCGAGCCGCGACTGGCCACATCTATTCAGAAATTGAGTAGTCCTGCTCTCTCCCTGCTCTGGCTCACTTTTAGGAACCATTACAAGGCAGATACTCTTGTGCCATAGTGCAAAGGGTTTCTATGCTTCAATGCGTTTTCCTCTTATGTGAGCATGTGTGCCGCCCACATGCAATGAGGAAAAACAAGGAGAAATGTGACTATTTCTCCTCCTTATTCCTGCCTCTGGTAGGCGAAGGATTTTGGTACTAATTCCTATGTACAATTCTTTGCAGAAAGGGATTTGCATCAAAACCCATGGGAGGTTGCATGGCAATGCCCATGCACCACTGGAACGCCTGTTGACGCAAAGTAATGCTAGGGCGTGCCTAATCTGTGTTGCATTACTTTGGGCTACAATCCAGTGCAAATCACGATTTGCAATGAATTGTAAATCCCACCAGTAGACTTTGCATCGGATCTGCGTTGAAAAAGAAATGCCAACCCAAAGCAAAGTCTTTGTAAATCTGGGCTGTAGTTCAAATCCTGGTGTATCTTCACAAGCCCACATGACTGGGGCATATTTACAAGGGAAGTTGCGGAGTGAGGCATTAGCCTTCCTGGCTTAATGCCTCACTCCACCACTTCAGAAACGCAGGGCTGCACCATATTTACAAGAATATGGGGCAGCCCTGCGTTTCCCCTTGCGGTGGCGCTACACTTAGCCGCCTAGCACCAACGCAGGCACACTTGCACCACAGTGCAAGGGGGACTGCGTGCAGGGGAAAATTGTTTATATACAGGAAGGTCCCTCTTCCTGCACATAAACAATCTTTAAATGCCGTTTTGTAACTTCTATGTGTGCTGCTTAATGCAGCACACACAAGTTGCAAAATGGCATTTTTAAAAAAAGGATTGTTTATGTGCAGGAAAGGGGACCTTCCTGTACATAAACAATCATTGGCCTTTTGCTGTTTGCATGTGTTTTGCACAACGCAGCACACATGAAAACAGTAAAAACGAGGAGTAATGAAACACTTTTCGTTGCACCAGGGTAAGACCAAGTTTTCCCTGGTCTTAATTCTGGCGCTGCCTCCTATTTACGCCGCCCTTGTAAATAGTGGGCAGCGTCAGAATCAATGGGTGTTGCGGTGGAACGCCCACAGCAACACCCATTGCCGTCCCCTTTCAAGCTAAGCATAGTGTGAACGGGGGCCTTATTGACAAGGCAGCGTTAAGCCACATTAAGTGGCTTATCGCTGCCTTGCAAACAAGGCGACGCCCCTATCGCCACAGGAACATCGTAAAAAGTGATGTTCTCGTGGCGATAGGGACTTGTAAATATGCCTCCATGTTTGTTACATGAAATTCCCAAAATTATGCCATTGCCATACGTAGTGTAATTACGTGCTGTTTGCAACAAAGTGTTACACTTAGCAGCACATGGGTAGGACATAAAGGGCCAGAGAGCGACATTACTTTTTTTCCCCTATTTTGTTTTACCGAGAAATGCATCCTGCATTTCAGGTTAAAATATAACAATAAATGATATGTTTGCATTATGCTTGATTTTGTCTACATTTCCTGAAATATCATGTAATTATGCGAAAGCGACTTATGCGAATTTCGCCATCCCTGATTGAAGCAACATGCAAAATTGAAACACAAAAAAGCATGCAATGAACCTAAGCATACCTAGGCTAAGTGCATCTTTAGTGGTAGGGGTGTGTGGAAAGTTTCAAATGTCACTGCTAATCAAATAATATATTCAATAGCTTCGGGGTGGAACATATAAATATTAAAATCTTAAAAATGATAAAAGATATATTCCGTAGTAGGTATTCTATAGCAGTTTACAAATTGTGATCTGAAGCCATTAGAACTTCCAATGGGTCAGTATTCCTGATGACGTCAGTGCATGCTGTCCTCTGCCTAGTAACCAATGAAAACGCTGCTGTTTATTAAACATGTGCGGGCCTTATTTTGATATGCAAGACACCCACAATTCTTAATCCGCACTAGGGCCCTAAGAGGAGTTTCTTTACATAGTGGTTGTGGAGCCAGGGCCGGACTGGCTACCGGGCGTTTTGGCATACTGCCGAGCTGGGGGCTGATTTCGTTGATGGGGACCTGCGTGTGCTCCGGCCCTCCTGCTCCTTTGCTGGACACCTCTGAAAGAATTAATTTTAATTCAATAGCCCACACAAAAAGGTTTGAAGTCAATCAGTTGTTGCCATGCAGATAGTGTGCCAAGACAGACATTATGATACAAAAAATGCCCTTAAAATAAGTGAAGTAGAACCAATGAGCATATTACAAACCATTCTAAATCATTCTCTTGATGTATAGCGCTGCTCCAGTATGGTGACTGCTACGAATAAACTAGGCGTTGCTGTCTCACTGAGTAATGTGGTGTAACAAGAATCTATCGACCCGTCAGAGACTCTGCCAGTCCTAACCCGTTTCATGCAGCGGTGTCTTAATAAAAGGAAAAGCCAACATAATTAAACTGTGAATCAAATTAATAACTTCTTGTCACTAGTGCTAGAAAAGGCAGCCCGCCGGCAAACACTTTGTTCGAACGGGAACCACAAGCCGCTTCATCGGGACCTCATTCCCTACAAATGTACAATTCTATGCAAAATGCTCTTCTACTCAAGGTTTACAGATTTACACATTTTCTAGCATTTATAGAATACCATAGAGCACGTCTTGAATGTTTACGCAAGTCATAGCTTTCTCGGGTACACCCTTCATCTCCTTGGATACACTGCATCATCTGTGGTGAAAATACTGTATTCTATGCATATTTTATTGGGTCAGTCTCCTCTGCATTGGCTTGTTTCGCCTTGGAAACTAGTCAATCACATCTTCCATAAGCTGAAAGAGGTATTTTGTAGGGGCAGGCAAAATGTTTCATTACACCAGTGAAATTGACGGAGTTTATGTAATTCCCCTTTCCTTTTTAACGCGGAGTTCTGGCCATATTCCGTCAATCACTGCGTGGCGGGATTTTTCTCCCGCGACACTCCAGAAAATGCAAGCAAGATTTGGCATTTCTTGGCGCGATTTTCTAATTAGTGGTGGACAGTCAGGAGCGGTCGCGGTTAGAGGGCTGCTGCTCGCGTGGATTTTCTGCTGCTCGTGTAGATTTTCCACTCGAGTGGCAGCAAAATCAACTCGAATGGACATGCACTCTTACGCAATGCATGATGCAGTTTGCACTGATTTTTCAGTGCTGTTTGCATTACTGGTGCTAAAACTTTGCAAATTCCACCCACCCCAATTATTTTGTTGTCACATTTTCCATTAATTTCCTAGTATGTTCTTCCACCTTTAATGGAATGCATAAGGACTATTTTACAAGTTAACAGAAAAAGAACATACAGCAGACCAAGGTCAAGCACATCCAATCCTTGTGTACAATATGTTATAGAGTGGTGCAATCACTTCCTGCACCTGCCATCCGGAGGTGACAATAGTGGCCAAATTTTCAAGAAAAATGGAAGGTGCACTCGTTGCGGAGTCAATCAAGCAAGCACAATTTGTTCCAAAATTACATCTTTGATTTAATCAATCTTTAAAACTGGCACACAGCCAATGCGTTTCGTTCTCAATTTGCCAGAGGGAACTTCTTCAGGGCTCTTAAATATCCAGCCGATTGATAGGTATGAATAGTATGATAGGTGGGTGTGGACCTCAGAGGGCACAGTCAGCCTAAAGAAGGAAAATGGCATGTATAACAAAATCTTGCACCCAAGAAATGGAAAGTTCCAAGTAGCCAGAAAAGATAAATTAGAAGTAAGGCTAGGTCCAAGTCACCACTATCACTCCAAGGGACTTTTGACTAGAAGGTCCTGATGTATGACCTTTAAACCACCATAATCTTGCGTCACGGCATACTGGATACTTGGAACTTTCCATTTCTTGGGTGCAAGATTTCGTGATACATGCCATTTTCCTTCTTTAGGCTGACTGTGCCCTCTGAGGTCCACACCCACCTATCATACTATTAATACCTACCAATCAGCTCGATATTTAAGAGCCCTGACGAAGTTTCCTCTGGCAAATTGGGAACGAAACGCGTTGGCTATGTGCCAGTTTTAAAGATTGATTATATAAAAGAAGTAATTTTAGAATGAATTTTGCTTGCATGATTGACTCCGCAACGAGTACACCTTCCATTTTTCCTGAAAATAAGGACTATTTTACAGTCTGCGAGTGGCTCTGCAGCACTGGGGTGCAAGCTCTGACAAAATCATATTAAAAATCAGTCCTACATAATAGAAAGCAAGTATTTTTGGGTCAAGACTACAAGATAGCACAGCTGTCAGGTTGTATAAGACAAATTGTGGTCTTACCAAGAACACAAAGGTGTTTGCAGCCAGCCCTTTGCTTACAGTTTGTTGGCTCTAATGTCTCTCTCATTTACCTGCTTCTTATACAATGGCTTGTTCTGCCCATCTTGTGTCTGTACCTCTCCAGGACCATTGCTACTTTACTTGTGTCCTACCACTGCTCACCTTCTTTTCTTGTGTCGGAAGCACTCCACAAGACTGCATGTTTTTCAGTACTCTCCCTAGTGTGCTTCTTTTCTCCTCCACACTTCCTGTTCCTCTCTGTCGGCATGTGCTTCCCCCTTCCCACTCCATAATGCACTCGCCCTTCTGTGCTGCTCCTCCCACATTGCTTTCTAGCCGTATGCTTCTTCCCCGTTCCACATTGATCTCTCACTCTCTCTATTGCAAGTTTGGTTTTCTCCCTCCCCCAGCGCTCACACATGTTTTCACTTGCCCGTTTGCTTGCTCGTACTCCCATTCTCCTACAATTTCTCCTACAGATTATCCATTGCATGGAAAGTATGACGGAAACTTTGATTTGACATTTGTGACTTGTCTCACAAAGATTTTTCTCTGAGTTGGCGGGAAGTATCCTTGGGTTACTCTTGCCCTACCCTTGACTTACTATAGGTAAGTTAAATTTGCAAGCAATCTATGCAAATTGGGCTCTATAGTTCGTCCTAGGAACTATAGGGACAAATATGGCTCTTTCTAATCCTCTATGAACAATTACTTCAACCTCAGAAATATAGTTACGTGATCAATCTAATTAATAATGTGTTTGACCACCAATGACACGAAGAATATCAGAGTTTTCTCAGCAATCCTAAAGTGCACTCTCCTGGGAACACCAGTTTCCACCTCCCTTTATTATTCTTGCTTCTGTGGAAAATTCCTTCCACTTCATGTATTGTCTGCAGTAGTAACTTGAATTTGCAACTGGATAATCCCATACATTATTATTCTGTGATTCAGAATTTGGGCATTACAACTTCTTTTTGAGCTTTCACTACACACCTAAAATTGGGAAAGGCATTATGCCCAGGTTATGCACACAATCTCTTAAGGATCAGGGTTCAGGGTTTAATGGGATGTATTTTTATACCATTTGCAACTGTATTCATCCAAATTCTGTTTTTGCTCATCTTAACTTTATCTGCCCATATTTACTGTGTGTTCATGAGAAAGTCTAAATTTGCAACATATGCGTTTCAACATTTATTTGCTTAGTTTTGCACAGATGCTACGCTTTTTAATTAATTGATTTTGTATAATTTCCAATATTTCATGTTACATAAATAATTCCAAAAATACACATATTAAAGCTTCCTATCGATTCAATACATTAAGACATTCTACAGGTCAGAGAAAAAAAAGTCTGAAGCAGACTCTTAAAAGAAGTGCAAAGTGCAATACTAAAATGTATTAAGTAAACTGGTTCTTATCTCTGTAAGGAACATTACACTAAAGGTAATACCACAGTAACTCTAGTCTCGCTAGGGAGGCTCTCTTACCCATACTTCCCATTTTCACTTATTCCCCCTCACTCAAGGGATCTGCACAGAAGCTCTCATGACAGGCTAGATCCTTTCACTCCTAAAGAAACCTACACTAGACCCTGATTATATTGTTTACTACCAGCCCATCACGCAGTACGGTTCACTGGCAAGATTATTGAAAAACCAGACTATGTTCAATTCCAAGATCAGATCAATGTTAACCATTGCCTGCAAGACTACCAGTCTGGCTTCAGATCCGACTGCAGCACGGAGACTGCTACTTTGTACATCATAGACAATACCCTCTGGAGCACAGACCCCTGCCTCCTGATATTGCTGGACCTTGCAGCTGCCATCAACATAGTTGACCATCCCACCCTCATACGCACCCCAGAGTCTCGAATGAAATTCACTGCTAGTGGCCTTCATTGGTACTGCTCTTACCTTTCCAACTGACTCCATTGAAGGATGTTGTGTACCCCAGTTTATTCACATGGGAACCCACAGGTCATAAAAGATCCCTATCCCCAGGATTCAATACAGTCTCCTGTGACCTTCAACTTTTACCTTGAGCCATTTGGGACTCTACTCACAGAAAATAGCATCAAGATTCACCAATGAACCTTTGATGCACAACTCTGCTTGAAAGTCTCCTCGGCTTCAGACATCCAGTGCCTCAAACAACATCCAGCGCTGGATGTCTACTCTTACTTGAAGCCTAACCCAACCAACGCAGAATTCCTGCCATTTGCAAACAACATGAAACAAGATACAGTACAAACTGGCTCAATCGCACAACACAGCTTTGAACCCCAAATGCCACCTAATGCCAAGTCACTTGAATTTACCCTGTACATCAACCTGCCACATTGCCAAAAAAACAAAGAAGGCCTGGTACCTGGTGTCGATTGTAAAGATAGTTAAACCATGTCTACCAGAAAGAGACTTCAAATCTTCTTTTCAAGCCGGTGTACTCTAGAAACAACTAGATGGCGGTAAGGTCCTGCTCCGTGGTCTCACATATTACACATTTGCACCTCCTTGGGGCATCTGACATGCCAAAGAACGTCTTCTCAAGGGCCTGAGGAATTATGATCACATCACTCCCATTCTGATGTAAGTGCTTTTGCTTCCTTTGCCAGCCCACACCTTCTTCAAATGTAGGTGCATGATTTATGAAGCCATCATGACCAGCTTCTCAAGCAGTCATACATTTTGCAACAATTCATATTTATGAAAACGTTAAGATTATGATGCAAATTTAAAAAAGGGATAAAAAAAGATTATAATACAAGCATATGTGCATGTATGGAGTTATTCATTTATCACAGTTATTTATTTTTTGACACCTCATGCTGTCAACTTGCATAGATTGAGGCAGGGCAGTCATAACTGATAACATATGGAGTCAGTCAAAATGGACTAATGTTCTGTCCTTTTCTGTTTTTTTTAAATAAAGAAAGAAAGAAAACACAATGTTTCTGTCTGTTTTTATATGTGAACTTATGTGTAAACATCAATAAAAATGGAAAGCTGAGAGTGTTATTAATGATCAATTGTAGAAGTATATGGTCTTTGTGTGATATACCCTCAGTGTAAACTACGGGAGTTCAAAAGAGTAAAACTGCTAACAGACACTTTATAAGCATGATAATCCTGGACACTGTAGCTTAAAATAGGGCAGAGTTTACTGAGCTCAATTCAAACTCTTTGCCCACACCTTTAAGGTACTATATAACACTGGCCCAACATAACTCAACAATCGCATCTGCTTTCACAAATCTTCCAGACACCTCCGCTAGTCTAGACTCCTACTTGCACAAATTCCATAAATACTAAAAATAAGTTCAGAAGGTCGAGCCTTCTCCTACATCCCTCCTAAAGCACAGAGCCACCTCCCTTTCCACATCAGAACCTCTGCTTCACTTCTTGAATTCCACAAGGATCTCAAGTAATCCCACTAGGCCCTAGGAGCCTCATGTACAAGCCCCTGCACCGCCAGAACGTCACTTTTAGTGACGATCTGGCAGTGCACACCACAGGGCCATATCTATAAGGCCACGTAAAGCCTCCCTACATGGCTTTTTGTGGCCTTATACATATGAACTGGGGCAATGCAGCACAAGTCGCTGCGTTGCCGCATCCTGCAATTGGAAGACATGCGATGGGCGATAGCGTGGGTGTTCCCATGTAACACCCATATTTACAGGATTTTGTGAACCTGGGAATGCGTCAAAAGCCTAAGCCTCCCTGGGGATGGCGTAAGGGAGGCACAGCGAGAAGAAATAGCATTATTTCTCCTAGTTTTTTCCTCTATGTGGTGCTGAATGCAGCACACACATAGAAAGAGGAAGGCGCCTGCATTGATTCATTTTGTGCAGGAAGGTGTCCCTTTCTGAACAAAAACAATCACACCTAAAATGCAGACACACTCAACCATGGGGCAAGGGTGCCTGCATTGGTGCATGGCAGCCATTTGTGCACCAACGCAGGGAGAAAAGACAGGAATGCGCCCTATTTTGTAGATACGGCACCTTCCTGCCCTTGTCTTTTCACGTAGGGCAGCGCAGCAGGAAGACTTGCGGCATTGCCCCACATCAAAATATTGTAACTAAGGCCCTTGGTGTGCCTAGACTCACACTTGCTCAGCACAAGGATACCTTCTAGTTTATAGTACACTCTACACATCTGCATAATATAACTACATAACAGAGTGATGTAAACTAGTTTCAAGTAATGCAAAAGTAAATGACTTATTTGATCGGTGACAAGGGGCGCATGGTGTGACCGCTGCTACCCACAACATTTTGGTAATTTGACATTCCTACACTAAACTCAACATCTCAACTCTAGCCCCTGACTTCAATGTTTGATACATCCAGCACATTTAAAAGGCGCATAGCTGTGAGAGTAGTGAGAGGTGTTCAGTAGTGGAGGGGGCTGTTCATAGTGTTTCACAGGCAGTTGCCTAGAGTAAGGTCAGTGTGAGGATTCAGTGGTGCACTCTTTAGTGTTACTTTTTCAAAAATCTGCTTTCAATGTTGTTGCCTTCATTATGCAAAAAATAATATTTAGTTGATGGCCATTTCACAGCCTAGTTATTCACTTGGACAGTTATATGCAAACAATTTACACTGAGAATAAAACTGAACTGGAATATTTTCTATGTGTTTCACTGGCTTTATTACTCCTCGGTTTCACGTTTTCCATGTTTTATTGACCAGTGACTTTGTTTTATAAATTAATTTTAGGAAATCTGTCTCAGGTAGTGGTCAATTTTACTGTTTCACTTAGGTTTAGTGTCTGTGTTTGTTAAGGCCATCCTTCACTTTTAATCACTATTAAATCAAATTGCAAATCAAATTAAGTTTATCTAATGCACATCTGCCCACTAGGAGACCCGGCACTAGAAGCAAGAAATAAAACAAGTTATAAAACCAATCACTGGCTAAAAAGCCAAGTTTTCGAATGTTTACTAAACTGGTTTCAATAGTAATATGACAGAGAGAGTGAGGCAAAGCATTCCGGACCTTAGCGGTCAAACAGGTAAAGGAAAGACCTCCGCGAGTCACTAGACGAAACCGAGGAGACTGATCTAAGAAGACGACAGGTCATATATTGCCATAGCCACTTGAAAAGATTGTTAAAAAGAGTAAAAGGCGACAACCAGGTGTTTAAAAAATGATACTTTTCTTGATAGTAAGCCAGTGAAGTTCCTTGAGTCATAACTTTATTGATTGATATTTAGGGACCAAGAGGATCGGCCTGGTGGCGGTGTTTTGAACGGTTTGCAAATGGAAAAGCAAATAGCAAGGCAGACCAATATACAGAGTGTTTGGCTGCATGAATGATGATTTTAAGCCAATCTCAAGGAACGAATTCTAACACTTTCTTTAAAGATGGACTCAGTGAAGAGCACATGCCTGCCACCAATAACATCTAGGGGCAAGAAGAGAGCATGTCATTTAACTTGACCACAAGATGCTTTGCAACAGAAGTTGGGATTGGAGCATGACCCAACTCAACAGGCCATCAGTCAGTAAACCGGCCAGCGATGGTTTTTAAGAACAAAAGAATCTCTGCCTTTGAGGAATTACATCTCAAACAGTTCCTGTTCATCCAATCCACCTCCTCCAAAGGGAATTTCTTTAAAGTCAAGTTGGCTGGCTGTCGCCTTTTTCCCAAACGAAAGAATAAACTGTATCATCTGCATAAGAGATCACCTGGATGCCACATGCTTCAATAATAGTTGCTAAAGATGACATATACTTGTTAAACAGTGTAGGGCTCAACAAGAAACCCTGGGGGAACCTCATTTAAGTGATGACTGATTGTTACCTATCTAATAGAAGAGATTGAATCCATCAAAGTGCGAGCCCATCAACCATTAAGTCAGTCAATCTGGACAACAGTGTTTGATGTGCGGTGGTGTCAAAAGCAGCTGACAAATCCAAAAAAGATTAGGGTGGCCATCTGTCCATCAAATAAACTAGTCTGAAATGTTCAAGCTTTAAGAGATCCACTGTAGACTTCTTTTGGAAATGGTCCTTTCTGCAGGGTCACCCCCAAACATTTTACCTTCCTCCCCCCCTTTTTCTGACCTCTTTTGTGTTGGCTTTAGTCCTTGTGGGCACTTTACCAGTGCTAACCAGTGCTAAAGTGCAGGTGCTCTCTACCTAAACATGATTTGATTGACTTATCCACAATTGCCATATTAAATTCACATACAAGTCCATAGTAAAGTGCACCACATGTGCCCAGGGCCTGCAAATTACTACTATTGGGCCTGCAGTACTGATTGTGCCACCCACTTAAGTAGCCCTTTAAAACATGCCTCATGCCTGCCACTGCAGAGCCCGAGTGTTCAGTTTACACTGCCAGCTCGATTTGGCATTTAAAATCCTTTGCTGAGCCTTAATCTCCCCTTTTATTACATATAAGTCACCCCTAAGGTGGGCCCTAGGTAGCCCATAGGGCAGAGTGCTGTGTAACTAAAAGGTAGGACATGTACTATTAAGTTTTGCATGTACTTGTAGTGAAAAACCAAAATTAATTTTTCACAAGTGTGAGGACTACCTTTTCCATAGATTGACATTGGGGATTTTTTGTTACATCTAATAAGTGTAATTCCCAATTGGAAGGGAGTAGATGAGATGTGTCATGTTTGGTACCAATGGACTTGTAATAATACATCCTCTTTAATGGTAAAGTTGGATTTATGATTACAACTTTAAAAATGCCACTTTGAGAAATTGCCATTTTTCTGCTCTTAAGCCCTGTGTGCCTGCTGCCTTGCTCCAATACATTTTTGGGGTGATAGCTGTGCCTTGTGCATTCCCTCTAGACAGCCATACACAAAGGGAGCTTAGGTGTGACGGATGGGCCATCAACATCCTGATGGGCCATCCTGGGCAGGATGGGAGGGAGGAACTGTGAACAACCTCACGCTTACACCTGAAAGGGCAGTGTTCATGTACCCATGTAAAGTGATACTTAACTCCCTGTAATGAGTCTGGAGCCAGGGCAGGAAGGGAGGATCTCTATGCACTTAAAAGGCATCTCTTTGAAGTCATCCCCAGTTCAGAGGGGGAACTGGGTATAAATACTGGACCTTTGACACCACCAACAGAGTACACTTCTAGAACTGTGGATACTCTGCTCAGAAGAAGGACTGCTGTGCTATTGAGTGACTGCCTCTCTGCTGGATTGCTGTTCTTGAATAACTGTTTTTTTGCTGTGATGACCTCCCTGCTGCCTGTTCCCCTCTCTGCCCGAGTGAGAAGTACCGAGCCTAACCACTTGAACCCAGAGGGACTCCAAGGGCTTGTCTGATGGCCTCCTGTTCTAAGGTCTCAGGGACATCAAAGACTTCCAGCAACACTGCAACAACACCTGGACTCCTCTGCCACTTATAATAACTACCCAGCCAAGTGATGCCAATCCAGTCCTGGGCCCTTGAAAGTCTATTTTCTGTGCTGTGTCTTGAAAATCTACACGTCGCCATTGTTGTGCAGGTCGGAACTGGCACAACTCCTTTGGTGTCGATGCATCACCTGCTTTAAGGGCACCGCATCGCCAGCTGTTTGCACGATGACTACGCATTGCCTACACCCAGTGCTGCTCAATGAGGACGCATCCCAGAGTGCGTGTCCCGACAACAACACATCACCTACAAATACTAAGGATCAGAACCGAAACATTGCTTCTTTTGTCCCCACATCTCACCTCGACACATCCTCTAACCAAGGTACTTTTTCAGTGGGACACAGTTTGTCCCAGTATCCGACCCATGCTCCATCACAGCTGGCCTGAACTTTCAGATTTTCTACAGTGAAGAGCGACCACATAGCTTGGTTGGTGTCTTATACTTTTAAGCTCTATATTTGCAGATATTCTTTAGAAATTCATAACTTCAGTTCTACTTTTTGGAGTTTTGCTGTTTTGGTCATTAAATTAAGCTCTATTGTTCTAACCTGGTATGGATTATTTTTAAGTGGTGTTTTCATTCTTTCACTGTTTTAAGTATTGCACAAATAATGTACACATTGCCTCTTACGTTAAGCCTGCCTGCTCTGTACTAAGCTAGAAGAGGGTGGGCACAGGTTAATTTTTGATGTCTATCTGACTTATCCTGACTAGGAATGTGTACCTTATTTGGACAAGGTGCATATCTCTGCCAACTAGAGACCCAATTTCTAACAGCTTCCTAAGCAATGGAATAACCACTGCATGTTTCCAACACTTTGGGACTAGTTCAGGATAAAGAGATAAATTAGAAATTGTATTTAAAACCAGATTAGGTACCTCGATTACAAATACTAAAGCACTAGGTGGGCAGGGGTCAAAGAGAGTGGCAGATCTGCCTAAAGTAATTCATCTAAAGAGACCTGGTTAAACTAAGCAGAGCACAAGCAACTTTAGTGAGAGTCATACCTGAATCAGAATGTGGATCAAACTCAGTTTGACTAAATGACTGTTGAATTATATCCATCTTCAAAAGAGGTGGACACATTTTTGCACAGCACTTGAGATGGCAGAATGCTGGATCGGAAGGCTTTGAGATGGAGAAAGATTCAGAAGATTTTGAAAGTTTCTCATGTGGTGTTGCCAGCCTCCATAATTTTAACTGGCAAAAACTCAGCTTGCACTATCTTAATCTTTTTCCAAAACTCTACAAGAGCCTCTTTATAGATAGCTTTATCTTCTTCACTATAACTAGATCTCCATTTCCTTTCCAAACATTTGCAGAGCTTTTTATTCTGCCATAATGCAGGGGAGACCTAGGGACCAAAGCTGAATAGTGCGGAGTGTGAATGACCCGAAGCAAAGTAGCTTTATCGGTGGCCAAAGACAGCCAACTGGAAACTGATTTCAGATCTTCAAAAATATGGCCACTGGGTGGGGGACCGAAGGACTGTGAGGCTTTGTGAAAAGCAGCATTATTAGCTGGCCTTCAGGATCGGATAGATATTGAATTTGAAGGGGCCAAAGACACTTTAACTGAAATAAGACAGTGGTCGGTCAAGACCACTGCGAGAGATGGAGTAACCCTAATAGAATCAATATTGAAAACTAAAATATTAATGGTGTGGCCAGCATAATGTGTAGGATGGTAAATAAATTGCTGTAATTTAAGGGCAGTCAGAGTGTCAACAAGACAAGAATCATTGAGAGTGTCTGTGTGCAAATTAAATTAACCAAAACTGAACAAAATAGCAAATTTGACGCATTAGGGTGCAAGTGACTTCCCTATTAAAATGACAAAATCTGTATCATGTGTATGGGGATGTAAATAAGCGCCCCAGAGAAGGAAACATCTAGAGAGGTTTTTATGGAGAATCCTATCCCTTCTTCTTGGACAAGCTTTTCCACTGATAGTTTTAAAAATAATAGAACCTGTGTCCCCTTTGTGGCCAATGCTAAATTGATGAATAATGAGATAATCCGCTGGGAGTGCCAAAGCAATCTCCGGATTAGATGAATCACAAAGCCAGGTCTGAGTGAGGAATAACACATCAGATTTCAGATCCATTAGCAGATTATACGTCAGATGTGTGTTTGGAAAGCGACTGTACATTAATAAAGTAGGCTACAAATGAGTTGGTAGTACAAGGCAAAAGACATTTAGTAGGAACATTTTGGGAGGAGGCCGTCCAAGCACAAGTTGGACGCGAAACAGAACTCACAGGCAAAGCCATGGACAATTTAGTATAACGCTTGTCTATTGGCCAAAAGGCTTAAAGAGCGGCCAGGAGCAGGAAATGCTCTCTGGACTAAGGCCTCGGCCAGCAGCGTATCGTTTCTCGACATAATCTGGAAGTAGATGGGCTTGCCTTTGGTGGGGCCACTGCACACCTCCACGCACCTGCCCTGTCGCTGATAATAAAGGGTGACTGTCACTTTTCCAGGATCTAGGCCAACAACCAACAAGATGGAGGCTTTAGGCAACACATGAGGGAAAATGGCTGACCTAATATCATGCCCTCTCCGACAACTAAAACGCAGACCGGTGAGTGTGATGATAACTATATAGTGCAGTATATAAAAAGTGCCAAAGTGCAGAAAAGTGGCTCAATAGAGCCAATTCCGAAACGACTTATAAAATGTTAAAAACAAAGTACAGCCTCACAATTGATAAACAAAATGCATGTCCAACCCAGACAATCACAAAAATACAATGGCAGCAAAAAATGGCCTGAATCTCACGGAAGAGGATTCCGCCGACTTTCTGGCGGATATTCACTTACCGGTGTTATCTGAACAAGACTGCGCAGTCTTGGAGAAGGATCTCACAAATGACGAGTTAGCAAAAGCAATAAGAGATCTCTGCATGGGTAAGGCGCTTGGCCCCAACGGCCTCTCCATCGAACTATACAAGCTTAAGCCAGATGGGGTGGCACCTTATCTTAAAAACATGTACGAGGAAAGTAGAAAAACAGGGAAACTGCCAAGAGATCAGCGTATAGCCACGCTGGTTACCATCCCTAAGGAAGGGAAGCAAAAAGACGAATGCGCCTCATACAGACCTTTATCCTTGCTAAATGCAGAACCTAAGATACTCGCCAAACTCCTGTCTAATAGACTTCGGCTCACTATATCTAAGCTGGTGCACCCAGACCAATCGGGCTTTATGCCACACCGAAATACGGCCCTTAATTTGCAGCGTCTCTACGGGGTGCTGGGGCGTTGCCCCGGTATACAAGAAGACGCAATACTTCTATCCCTTGACGCGACTATGGCATTCGATACTCTGGAATGGGCACACCTCTTCGCTGTACTTAAAAAGATGGGCTTCGGCCCCAAGTTTATAGGATGGGTACAGCTTTCGTATGCCGAACCGCTAGCCCAAGTGGCGGTTAATAACAAAATCTCAGACGCGTTCACACTAGGAAGGGGGACTAGACAGGGGTCTCCATTATCGCCACTCCTGTTCGCACTCTCACTTGAGCCGCTCGCGGCCTGGATACGAAGCGATGCCTCGATCCGGGGGCTTCGATGGACTGAGGGGTGGGAGGACCGGATCTCATTATATGATGACATCCTACTCTATCTTGCTGCGCCGCCGAGGTCGCTGAGAGTGGTGTTAGACATCTTTGCCAGCTTCGGAAGAAACTCTGGCTTCCAAATTAACTGGAGCAAGTCGTTTCTATATGTCCTCCAAGGGAAGGCACCGGCCCTTCCAGGGAACTGCCCCATACAGATAATGACTGAGGGATTCAAGTACCTTGGCGTATTCGTCACCTTGGATGCCAAGTTACACTACGAGCGAAACCTCCTCCCACCCTTGCAGAGGCTTAGATGGGACACCAACCCATGGAAAACACTACCTCTATCTCTCCTTGGGCGGGCAGCGCTCTTTAAAATGATGGCGCTACCCCGATTTCTATATGCCCTTCAGAACTACCCTGACCCGGTCCCACACGCCTTTTTTAAAGATATCGAAGCCCTACAAAGAGATCTATTATGGGACGGGAAACCGCGCATAGCGCTCCATAAGTTAACTCTTGGATGGTATGATGGGGGCATTGCCCTTCCTGATATCAAAAAGTATTACTGGGCGGCGCAACTATCGGCCGTAAACCAATGTATGTATGGCAACGGGGATGTCTTTACAAGCCCCTAGACTGCTCTTGACCCAACTCTGTTCATTTGCCTTACTCTTTACTCAGCGGTGGTGACAACCCTTGCCAACGTAGGCACCCAATAGCTTCCCCCTTCCTAACTGCCTTATTTTGGAAAGACACCGGGGGGCAGATTTACAAGCCCCTTGCATCTCTTTTGCGCTGCTGTTGAGTCACTTTTGTGACGTAGCGTCGGCATAAGCAATGCGCCACCTTGCGGCCCATTTACATCGTGATTCATCTCCTTAGATGCGTCACGTTGTAAAGCCCTGCGCCACATTATACCTGTGTCAGGTATAATGTATGCAGGGTGGGCATTACCACGCAGGAAAGCCTCATAGAAATGACGCAGATTTCACTGGCGACTTCTAGGATGCTACTGCGTCAAAACCTTATGCCTGCTTGGAGCAGGCGTAAGGAGTGACGAAGCACAATAAGGATAGTCCTCCCCATGCATTGCTGGAGTTGCTTCATGCTTGCAACACAACTCCAGCAATGCGTGACTTTTGTGCCAACAGATGCGTCAGAATTTCTGGCACATCTGTCAATCCTTGCGCCATGGTGCACCATTTTTGAAATAGGACGCATCCATGATGGTGCAAGGGTTTTGCACGCAGGCACAGGGAAACTGACGCATCTCTGCTCTTACACAGAGATTCATCAGTTTCTTGTAAATCTGCCCCTGAGAGTTTGTGACCCAAGGAGGAGAACAGGAGAAAGGTGACCCAGCACCAATCTACTGAACCCAGTAACTGTGATGGTATTTAATGTTTCACTTAAACATAGTACAGTATTATACTGGAGAATACTAGCTGAAGACACTGAACGAGACACAGCGGTCATAGACACCAGAGCACACACAATGTGAGAATATACTTAACATATCCTACTCTTTTGAAAACATTTTTAAACAGAAACCCCCCAAAAAATGTTGTAAACCGACATCTTCTCCTAAACTAAAGTCACAACAGATTAAAGAATTAAAAAAAAAAATTATAAATGGAATTCTTGAATTTATCTCAGACACTGTTCTAGGCCACATTTTAGTCTATCGTTATTTTGCCCCCCATGCCACTTCAGTTTGGACCACGCCATATGTAAATCAGTCATGACCCGGCTCCAATGGAAACAGTCCAGAACAAACTGTCAGACCATAAGATAACAGAGCGGGTACAGAAGGAATCATCTTGGACTTTGTCTTGAAGTCACATAAATATTAAATTAATATTTAGAAAGTTTGTAAGAATGCAGAGATGGATCATGCTAAATCTTTCAACCAGTTATGACATTTCATGATGTAGAAACTTGGCTCCATGAGTGCTTCATATCTGACCTAGTTATGGTGTTGCCCGAATGGTACAAACTCTTTCATCTGGACAGGATGGAGTCTCACCGGGTTGATGAGTTGTACAGCATCACAGGCTGATTGAATGAATGAATGAATGAATGAATGAATGAATGAATGAATGAATGAATCACAGGATGATTGATGCTGCCTGAGACATTCACTGCCGTGAGCTACTCAAGCATCAGTGTCATTTCTCACTTGAAATGATCTTCTTCATTGTCATATATCATCCACCAGATGCTGGCAATGAGCACTAGACCTACCAATGTAGGTTCTTGATCACTCTATATTACACAATGGTAAAACATTTGTAATAGATGACACCAGTCTTCATGCTGATGGTCCTTTTGATGCTACCGGTACCAGATGTATTGGAGTCCTCGAGTCTTGGGTCCTGTCTCATTAGGTCACAGGCTTTACGCACTTCAAGTGCTGCACACTCAACCGTATCTTTGTACCTGCTTGCCTTGATTGGCACTCTTTGATCTTGTCCCCAAAATCTCTCCCCTAAAGAATCCTTCAGGTGTTGAATCTTGGACTGCTCCTCTGGTAAAATGAACTGCACAGCGGCACTGGGTTTTCACCACTCGCACCGGGTCCAGCGCAGCATCTCGGATGTGAATATATCTGTGGCTGAGGTTAAATTACGCACCGACGAGGTCCTTGATGATGAGGCTCCCCCTGCTCAATGGATGATCTCCACCCCTTATAATTCTTCGTGCATTGAGATTGCTAAGCGAGATCAGCTACTCACACATCAGGGAGCAGAAATGACAGGAATCCCACTCTGCTGAGGATGCTCATCATGACAATGTAGACAAAAAACCTACCAGAAGCCACTATTTAAAGCTGGACCTGGCTGCCTCTCCTCTCATATTCACCTAGCAGGCAACTCTCAACCCTAATCGTTCAACATGTTTAAACCATTTGACTCAAGAACGGCAGAGCCAGGCAGGATCTACATAGTTTTATTCACTATACCGAAACCTCAAGAGCTTCAAGAGGCACCACCTGTCTGCCATCTTCTCAGTCTCCCTCAGAGGCCCCCAACCCACCCACCAGTCTAAAAGTAAGTCATAATAGATTGGGACTAAGCGGTAGGAGAGGCCAAGGAGATCAGTCGGTGAAGGGGTTAGAGGGATAAGAAGAAGTAGAAAGGAAGTAGAAATCGATAAATTACAGCTTCCGTTTTACAGCCTCCTTCCAACTCAAGGCTTTTATGACTATGTAGCGTCATTTTTCTCAAAATTCCAGAAAATCTATTCCACTGTTACAATTCTGACCCTTGTCATCTTTACCTTTTCAGACTCCTCTCCCTGCTAATGTCTCGTCTTCCTTTGCTCTCACACACAGTGCTTCGTTGAGCCTTGGTTGCAAGTGGGGCCCACCGACACTCATTTTTGAGGGGGGGGGGGGGGGGGGGTCAGATATTTTTCCTCAGTAAACTTTCAAGAGAGAGAAAACCACAAAAGGAGAACGAAGGGAATAAAAGATGGAAAAACAGAAACGCATCGAGAAATTATGGATTAAAAAGAACCTGCAAGAGTGAGATAAAGGGTCAGGGAGTGTCTGGTGGTGGATTAAAGAAGCATGAAGTGGAATTATAACCAGTCGGCCTTGGTGTTCGGCACACCAACCTTCGATATCGCAGCAGCGATCTTCTGAACAAAACTTTAGTCTCTAGCTTTTAAAAATTGTATTTACAAATTAAGTACTGTAAACACAAGATTTTTAGGTTTCTTCCTAGCATCAAAGCAGGGTCTCTTGATGAGGCCGGTCTCAATTTTCCATATCTTGCAGCGTGTAATCTCACAGAGACTTGCACACTGGAGCCCCAAGTTACAGAATTCAAAGTGCTGCTGACAGACTGGCTGAGGCTAATCCTCAGGACATGCAGCTGGTTGGGAGTTATGGACATACATAAGCTCATTATTATAGATATATGTTTCTCGCGTACGTTAACGGTGAATTACATACATAACATCGAGGAAACAGACGCTATGAAACTCTTTGCAGAAACACTGATAGGTTCTTAAGCATTCCAGGGAACATTTTAATTTACCTCCGGCAGAGTTTGCCTTAGACATTAAAAGGCCAATATTCCTGCTTCTTGCAGTAATTTTACACTCTCACTAGGTGGCAGCCTAAGGCTCTTACCTGACCTCACAACATAGAATAAATGATTCTGCTCTTTGATGACAGCAGTGTCACCAATCAGAATCTTGTTGGACTTCTCAAGTTGTGCCGGTCTTCAATTTAATGAAACAGTCTACCCTCAGGAGATAAAAAGCAATTCTGGGTTTTCAGCAAGGAAAACATACCGATCTCCGAAATTACCATTATGCCCTTTAACTTTGTGTGATGTTTTTAATTAAGACACAGAGATGGGGAATCCGCAGATAGGAGTAAAGCAGCAGCAGAAGCTTGAGATAGGAGCAATATTGCTTCTGATTTGCTATTCTAGCCCTGCTGGTGGCAGCAGCCCAACCTGTGAGCTAGAGATAATGAGACCACACTAGGGGCTGCACCAGTCTGCATGTCAGTGTGCCATGAATAAATACCTCCATGTAGAGGCCAATCTGAACATAGTCTAGGATAACGTACTGTCCTATGTGTCTTTTGATCCTTGCTCTTCGATATATAGTGTATTTGTGAGGAAATGCAGTTTATTGTATTATGTGGTTGTACGACCTCACCGTGTTCTAAACCCACAAACCTGTCTTGGGTTCAGCCAGGCTCATTTGTAAAACCTTAGCTCAACCCTTGGTGGCTGTGGCTTCAAGCAGGCAGGCTTTACTAAAGTCAGGCTTTAACGAAGGAACTAGTGCAAAGCATTTAGGAGTACCAAAATAATTGAATAAAAAAAAGAAACGTGACACAGAGGAAATCCGAATATAAAAATATATCTTATTTTTATGAATTTTTAGACAACAAAATCCACTGGAGGGTTCCTGAGATATAAATTACTAAGCAAATCTTAAATCACTGCAAACAAGCACTGGCAACTACCGTGGTAAGGAGTTACTGTGAAAACCTTTTATAAAGTTGCGCTCGGGAAATCCAGTCTGGTTTAAGCTACCAACTCCATCACAGAGCTAGTAGGAGGGTTCAATAAGGCTCATCAGGACAGTTACCTTGCAGTCAAAGTAGTTCTAGGCTGTATGGGCAAACTGCAATAGACATCAATGGAGTGGTCCTGATGCAAGGGATACAGAATGCTGAAGATGCAGAGGATGCTGATCCGGTGGCAGGGGCCAAAATGTTCACAAAAATGGTGGGGTGACTTTGGCCACAGAGGTTGATGTTCCTCAAAGTCCAGGTGTAGTCCAGCCAATAAAAAAGTTTCCACCAGTCTACTGGTCTCTGGTCACAGCGAAACCAAAGGTTCTCTTCACCTGCGTCAGCTATCCATCTTGGCCAAATAAACTGAACTTCGATGACTCTCCCAAATCCATCAGACTCAGGTCTAGACTCGGTCTCCCAAGCTGTGTTTTGATGGTCAGTGGTCACAATTGTGGCTACTAACTCACCTAATTGGCTGCTTCACCTTTTGTGGCCCTGGGGTTGTAAAAGAAAGTCAGCCAACTGACTTTTTGAGTTCACTTCGTCTGTCTAGGGCTTGGGGGATGACTTTTCCTTGAACAGGGCACCACAGACATAGCCCTCTCTTTGCTACCCTAGGAGCAGCAGATGCAGTTCTGTCTTTGGTGTAGCCTCTCTTTGCCAGGTCTGGGGAACAGAAGGGCCGTCCTTCTTTGGTCCTCTCTCGAGTACAGATGTTAGCTGAGATCTGGGTGACAGGGTTGCCTCTTTTATGACCATAACTTGCCCTCAGGGATGCAGTGATTGCTACTCAATGGGCTAATAGGTCCCCTCTTGCCTGATTAATACTGCCAGCCATGTGTGGCATCTGGCTATCCCAGAATGCAATAATCTGCCCTCTCCCAAGATGGAAGAGCTCTTCTCTCAGTGTTTGGAGCTTGTCATCATAGAGGTGTGGCTACCTGATAACAAACCAGTTTTCCCATGGGTGTGTAGCTAACTGTTTTCCCTTCTCTGTCCTGGATGCCAACCGTCTACCAGAAAAATACAGCAGCCCTCTCCTCTGTGTCCACCATTTGTCCTTCAAATGTAGCTTCCACTTTGAAGTTCACCTTTTGGGCCCACATCCTGTTTGGCTTCCTGCCAGGGAGACGTAACACCTTTTCCAACAGCAGGCCTCCATTGTGTTCTTTCCTGTGAGTCAATCACACCCAGTACTTAGTTTGTAATAAAAATAAGTGCCATGGCACAAATTTGCATCTCCGAATCTCATTACCAGCTCTGCCGAATGCAGGGTTAACATTTGATTCATCTACCACCAGATACTCGCTGGCCCTTTATCTCACTTTTGCAAGTTCTTTTCACTCCTACTTTTCCCCTTTGTCTCTATTTTCCAGTTGTTCCCTACTTGCATCTTTACTCATTAGGTCTCGCTGGCGTTGCAGCGCGAAGCGCTGCCGCCAACGAGACTTATTGTCGTCGAGATGCCTCTCAAGGGAGACAGACCGGGGCAAGCGCAGCGATCGGGGTCTGTGGACGCGCTTCTGAGAAGCGCAGACGCACACGCCCCCAAGCGCGCGTGCGCCACGCTCTGCCGACCGCCGGGCTTGTTAATACAGCCTTCGTCAGCGAACGCCACTAACCTTCTTGGGTGTTTCAGGAGTTGAGTACAACAGGAAGTATGTCAGGCGACCTGTACCTGTAAAAAGCCCCTGAGCTGATTTCTCAGAATTATTATTCGAGGTTTTACAACATGGTGGCTAGATTTTCGGGGACGTACATATTACCACAGAGATCACAGATCATCAGCTGGGCTGCATGGAATAATGTGTGGCAGTTTTCCATTTATTTTCACCCCAGTTCCACCGGAATGTTTCATGTCTCATTTTTGTCTGTAAATAGACGGTGTTATTGATCTACAAGGCAACTGGCTTTAAGCTGATACAGTGCAAATGTGGTGTACATCAGTTTGTTGTTAGACAATGTGAACTTAACAAGGTAAGAGTACAACCTTTACATAACCCTTACCGAAGGTCAGCTCGTGCAATGGTAAATACTAACATCAAGGAGACAGGCTTGCATTGATCTCCGAGCTCAACGTTCTCATAATGAAGCAATCAGCGCGCGCTGCTGGGCTGTGTGGGAGTGAACCATGATTCATCGCGGCACCCTGGGCGAACATCTGCCCACTGCCCGCCTCACCTCAAACTCTCGGACAGTGACAGCACGGTGGGGTATTTTATACAAAGCCGTTGTTTTTACATGTCCAAGGAGCGGCTCCTATTTTCGATTCAGACTGAACTGCATGACAAAGAAAAGATGCCCTCCCGCCAGACTCAACCGGAAGCCCGCCATTCTATCAAGGTTGCGTCACGTGACCTATCGAAGCTGTCTCAAAGACGGTGGTCCTACTTTAACTAACGCGAGTCTTTCTTCTCTATTTTCTCTAGCGGACTGTCGGTCAAGTAAATGCTGTTTTTGTTATTATTTCCCTAATGTAATGCCAAACACGTTGCCCTTCATCGTCAGTACGAAATAACCGCGTTCACATTTCCAAGTATTTGCTTTTGGATAATAAAAATATAAATACAAACCATGTTTCCATGAATTCGTTCATTTGATTACTTGTACAATGGCTGTTTATTGAGAAATTGTTTTGGCAAGGTTACAATGAGCAGAGGCCACACATATGCAGATGGAAACTGTTAGCGCACTGACATAAATGGCAATTTTATTTCACAATGACGTTTGATAATTTGAACGTTCATGGGAAACTCAAGTTACATACATCGCATCTCTAATGCAGAGCTATTTTTTTCTCCCTCGCTTGAGGCCATTTGTACTCTATTATTTCATGAAGTGGTGGGCAGGTGCGCGAATTTCATAAAAATCTGGCTGCCTGTGCTAATGTTTCAGCAGGCATGGATGAAAAAAAAGGCAGCCGTGCCTTGGCATGAGTCGACTCTATTGCCGGCCCGGGAACCCTGATCCAACACTTGGAACATTTTTTCCAGTTTTCCAGGGCACTGGATATGTTTGTCACGTCGTGCCTTTTATGAGGCTTTCCTATATGTGTGGGAACATATGTGTGTATCAGATTTACGAAATTTCATTGAAACTAATGCGCTTGTATGAATAGGTCAAACAGGGCGGGCTTTAGCACTGGTGGCGCCCAGGGCGAGTATGTTTGTTGTCGCCCCCCAATGACCTCCTTCTCCATGAATTCCCTCCCTTACCACCCTTTAACAGTGACCCTCGAGCCTCCATAACCACTCTCACATGCTTTTCTTTTGTTTTATCGAGCTACTCACACCAGTGTAGGGTGTCGTAATACTTTACATCACACAGTGACAACGAATCACACTTGTGTAAATCAGTGTATAGGAAATGTTACATAAGAAATAGGACTACAAGGTATAGAAGTCACATGTCATTCATACTGGGTATAGTTTAGGAGTGCTTGGTCTGGAGAAGCACAAACTCAGAATTTAAAATGTACCACCATGGTCAAAACAAACGATTTGCCTGTTTATCATGTTTATTTTGACTGAATTAAATGAATCATTCTCCACTCTGCTGCTCTCTTGCTCCCTGGTTCGCTTTCCACCTCCTAGAATGGCATAACTCCTCTGCCTTTTACTTCACTTCACTTCAGGGGGATGGGGGGGGGGGTCATCTCACATTCTACCAGGTGGGAATCCATTCCTCTTCACTGAGATATTTCCTTAATCTTCACCCATCCTCAGGGTAAAGGCTCCTCCCTGCTGCTACCTCTGGGAATATGACCCAATTCCATACAGTGATTTTTATTACTCTTAGTCCAACTCGTCCTCATCATTGCTACATGAAGATTATAACAATTTACAAGAAACAGGAAACAAAAGAGGAAATGCGACTTATAACCCCATCCACCCCCACCTGGGTGCTATAAGGAGGTTTGCAGCCACCTGCATGTCCTGTAACTCAAAGCCTCATCAAAAGTGTAAACCAGGGAGGGTGGCAGGGTGGTACTGACTAGGACAAGGACGTGTGAGTAATAAAGATTACTAATAAGTAAACAGGCCATAGCCTCTACGCCCCTCATCCATGTCCCACTCATTACTAAATGAGGTTAACCAAAGCAACTGCAGGCCATTGATGAAAATGTCACCACAAGCACCAATATAATGTAATTCCCACTGAAATTGTAATTGTTAGATAGTGCATAATAAACAACAAAAATGCTCTAAATCAATAACAATCAAACCATAGCTAATTGCAATACTCCCACACAAAAGTTATTTTGGACTCCTTAGACATTCGATAATGTCTTATGAGGGTGTGGTCTGACGCCTAAGTGCCGGCCCTACAAATCTTCTCCAAAGAGACTTCTTGCATGCTTAGGAGACCACCACTGATATGGTTGAATGGCCATGTACACTCTCTGGGATTATCTCTTTGTTACTTTAATTAGACAGTCTAATAGTCTCTTTCAACCACGGACTCAAAGTTCGTTTGGTTGCCTTTTTTCCCTGACCAGAAAGATCAAAGGTTGCAAACAGAGAATTCATCTTCCTGAATGCACTGGACCTGTCATGATGATCAGATATGGCACTTTAATGCTCAACACAATCAACAACCTTTCTTCCTCAGAAGGAGATGGAAAAAAACCATGCCAACATAATTTCCTGAGAGGAGTAAAATTTAGATTTTTGAATTAAAAGTGAAATCGGATCTCAAAGCCACTGCTTCATCCAAACATCTCAGAAAGCACGGATGATAAAGAAAAGCAGAGAGTTCCCCCAACCTTCATGCTGCAGTGATTGTGACCAGAAAAGAGACTTAATATAGCCTTATAGTCCACTGCCGAGTTATAGCGTCGAGCTGCTGGCAAGGGCCTACAACAAGGTTGAAGGCCTTTCACAACTGATATAGCCTGATATAGCCCGAGGCAGAAGATTTCACCTACTAATGGTAGAATGTTCTAAGACAAACAATGGAATGTTGTAGATCTGAGCTTATACCAGCCTTTACAAGCCTGTAGCAACTCCACTGTCTTCAATGGGGCTCTCAACATTCCAATGTTCTAATATAGATTTTTAACCCTCTGCCGAGGGCTATACCAGTTGTTGAAGGCCCTAAACCCTAGTTATAGGTATGAGCAACCACAGGCAAGGGCCTATAATGAGAGAGAGGGCCTTTAACAACATGTATGCCTGAGGCAGAAGGGCTATAAGGCTATTAGAACATTTCACCCACTGAGGGTAGAATATTCTAAATTAAAAAGAGAAAAACATCAGGACAAACATTGGTATGTTGGTGCTCTGGGCTTATACCAGCCATTAAAATCCCGGAGTAACTCCATTGTCTTCAGTGGAGCTCTCACCATTCCAACGTTCTAATAAGAAAGAAACATAATATCTGCCATTTCTAAAGGTTCAAATAGAAAGGATTGTAAAGATTTCAAAACCAATGGGGCAAAATCGTGACACATTGGCTGTGAAATCAAGAAACATTTAAATAATCTATTCACTAAAGGCTCAGTGCTCAGTTTTGTGAAATGAAGATTCTGTTTCAAGAAACACCTTGAGAGCAAACCATTGTAATTTCAAGGTAGAAACAGACAAGTTCTTGTTAAACCACTCAGTAAGAAACATAGAATAGAAGAAACTGGACAAGAGGAAGAAGATAGATTTTTATGAGAACATTAAAAGTCAAAATGTTCCCCATGTCTAGAGTAAGACTTCAAAGTAGATGGCTTTTTATAATTCTGGATTATTTTTAAGGCAAACAACAACCTATTTAGCTACTTCTGGAGCAAATCATCTATTCCCATGCTTCCTTTCGTGGATATCTTTTGCAAACCACTGGCAGGTGGGAAATATTCATGGATGCAAAAGGTCTATGTAACGGGTGCTTGATCGTGAGCATATCTGGAGAAAGACCTCTCTTAGTGATAGGGCAGGAGTGTGCCATATCTATCAGACACTTTTTGAACAAAGAAGGCTTGGGTTCTTGCACTTTCTGGACTGGACCACTAACATACTATATAACATGTGAGATGGCCAGAAAGGTTCTTTATGACACATTAATGAAACGTGCCAAGCAGTTGATTTTTAAAGGTAAAATATTATTTTGGGCATTGTCACTCGGTCCGTTACATGGTATCGGAATGTGATGGAGATTAACAATTACAGCGCATTCCTGTACTTTTCCTCTGCGCCGGCGCACAATGGGCTGCCGTGAACCAATGCAGGCATCTTTGAACCATGGTGCAGGGGTACCTGCGTTGTGCGGAAGATTATTTTTGTGCAGGAAGGAAAACTTTCCTGCACAAAAACAATCACGAGGCTTTTTTCCTCCTTTCAATGTGTACTGCTGAATGCAGCACACATAGAAAAAGGAAAAGAGAGGAGAAATAAGAATATTTCTCCTTGTTGTGCCTCCCTTACGCCTGCCATGTGGAGGCTCAAGTTTTTGGAGCTTCCTCTGATTTACGATTTTTTGTAAATCTGGGGCAGTGTCAAAACGCCTAAAATGTTGCTTGGAATGCCCCCAGCAACACCCTTTGCACTCCCCTTTAATGCAGAAAGCTGCGTTAAAGGGAACAATATTTACAAGGCAGCATTAAGCCAAAAAAAGTGGCTTTGTGCTGCCTCGTAAATGTAATTCAACATATCTGACAGCAGGCCTTTAGTGATATCAGCTCACGACCGGAAGCCCACATCTTAACCAACAACTCTGATGCAGACAAATCAGAGTACATGGAACCATACTGTGAAATACCCCTGTTGTCCCCACTTTTGTTCTTCAAAGATGCTAATGTGTCCAAAATCAGCGTTTTATCTTCTCATCCTCTTTGTCTAATTCCTTAGAACCTTTATAAGGAGGCAACATAGGAGTAGAAGAACAAGAAGAGGACAGAGATGGGAAATGATGTCTTCTTTTCTCTGTATGCTTCCTCATGATTTAGATTTTCTACAAATGTAATGCAAAATTCCAAAAGATATACATCCACAAACAACCAAAGCAATCACAAACTCAAACCTCCTCCTTAAATGCTCAGCAGCAGTCAATAACACTACCACTCACGTCTGCTGAAAATGAAACTATGCACATGCACAGACTGGCCGTGGTCCATGCATGCTCAATTCACTGAAATCGACTTTTACCCAGAACACTCTGCCACGCACATGCGCACCCTGGCATAAAAGCATGGACCTATACCACTTTTATGTAAGCATGGAACTATACCACTTCTATGTAAATGCTGATATATTTTTTAAAGACACTCACAGTGCATATACGAAGCAAACATGGCACAAAGCAAGACTGTCGATGGCCTGACTTTACTGAGACAGAACACATCAATATAAGACGCCATTCAGCCAGATCATAGCGCCACATGCATCATGACTGTACTGAGTTTACCAAAAGAAACTGACAACTATGTCTTCCCTCCAGGGAAGACGAGTGTGTTATAAGCAGTAGAATTACTCACACCTTTCAATCTTTGGGGGTTCAATGCAAAACACTCCCCATAGGCTGTTGCTCCCACATAGGTACAAGATTCTACCCAAACCCAGCAGGGGGCTAAACCTTTGTACAATCAGTGGAGACAGTAGCCCACCTACCACTAAGTAGCATTTCGTTTTTTGTTCCTTGTTCCCTGTAAATGGTTTTATTTCCTCATATAGTAATGATTGGCATGAGGACGAGGGATGTAATGGTAATCTCCATCGTCCTCTGGGGGAATGTGGGGAATCCTGGCTCCTGCTTTTGGGGAATCTCTCACACTGTCCTTTCCAGGGGGAGAATCCTCTTCCTTCCAGCTCCAGCCAATGGGAACACCACCACAGGTTAAGTTAATCTCTGTCCCAGGAACTCTCGAATTTTCTACTGTCCTCCATCCCCATGCTGAGGAAATTATTTTGGGGTAGTCCTCTCAATGAACCCCTTCAGCTCTAGAGTTAGGACTGCTGGCTACCTCTTTTAAATATTCCTGTTCAGGGAGTTAGAGACTGGCTGCATGTTCCTGTTGTATGCTCATGCAGCCAGTCTCTAACTCCCTGTGTTTTTAGGTCTCGCCTTGCGTAGGCTGCGCAGACATGCGCAGTCTCGCTGGCGAGATTTAATGATTTAGGGTAGCTTTCACCAGCGGGGTTTACGCCCCGCCCCTCTTTTCCATTGGCTGGCGTCACCGTTTATGGTAAACGGTGGCCAGCCTTTGGAAAAGAGCTTCCAGTGACGAACACTTTTCTCTTTTAGAACCATCCCAGTTGGACTGGCTGCCCCGACTTACTGCTGGCGTAAAAGGTTTGTTATCTTTATGGGGCCAAACACATGGCCCCATAAAGATAAGAAACCTTTTAGCACAAAAGGAAGTCTGGCGAGCCAGTCCAACTTGGACGGGTCTAAAAGAGAAAAGTGCCTCTGGCTTCTCTGGTGACTTTAACAACCGTGGGTGCTATACCCCGACATTGTCACGTGAGAGCTTGTGTCTCACTCTTCGCCAACCAGCAGGAAGTGCGTGAATCTTCTGGGAGCGAGGGGCACTTATGGAGAGGAGAGAGTGTATCCCCCATGAGCACGAGAGTACCTCTGAGGCACGTGACAGTGAGTGCACGTGTGAGGGCATTTGAGATCCGCACAGCCGTGTGTTTTGTCTTGCAATTTTATATAGCTCGAACTCAACGCGGAGGTATCATGGCGCTTTACACAAGCACCAGCTGTTGCAGACGGGCACATCCATGTTTTGTTAGATGTGGGGAGATGAAGTGATTTGCCCAGAATCACAAGAGGTTGAGCCGCAGAGACTCGAACCTGGTAACCCAGCTTCGAGGTCGTATGCTCTAGCCGTTAGGCCACATCTTATTGATGAGGCCGCGAGACGCGGTATGTGGTGGGGGAGGGGGAGAAGCGGGAGTTGTGTGCGCGTGCGGCCAATGCTTGGAAAAACAAGCATTGAAAATGCAATAGGTCTCGCCTTTGATTAAGTTAAAGCCATTTGCTTTGCTAATGGTATTGTGTAGCAAAGCAAATGGCTTTAACTTAATAAAAGGCGAGACCTATTGCATTTTTAATGCTTGTTTTTTCCTTTCTCTCTCATTCTGTCCTAGTCCTGAAAAATGAGTGCTGCTGGCCACTACTTGCAAGCACCATCTGAATTTAAGCACTAGAAATGGGAGTGCTGATGGTTGTGTGGGCCTTGACTTTGGCTCTCCATGCCGTGCTTCATTTTTAAAAGTAAGCAGACTTGAGATAAGTTGACATTATTTAGTTACAAGGCGCCAGACACACAGGCGAGCGTAAAGTTCGCACTTTCATTTGCTCCTCACATTCCTTCACTGCTAAGAACATACTATGCCTCGCCCCAGCTGAGTCAGGTCCTAGCTATAATTAGCAAATAGGAGGCTCAGGCACGGTGCAGGCATTGTGCGGAAATGGTAAAAAGTAAAAGCATTTAGGAAGATGATTTGGGAAAAATACAGCTGTCCTGCTGCATGCATTCATCTTTGAAAAATGATCGGCACTGTCACTGCCCGCATGAAAGAAAGCTTGAGTATCGGCCCTGTCAAATAAGTGCTGGTGCTGAACACCAGGAGCACCGGAACAAAATATGCACTGTTCACACTTCTCCCCAGGATTGCAAAAGACTGTCTTGTGGCCAGCAACTTTGAATGGGCACTGGAAAACTTGGACAAAAGAGCCACAACTTTCTTAAGTTGCCTTGTACTCAAACTTTACAGTAATACTTCTTTAGATATCTTTAAGTCCCAACTTTAGTGGTCCCATTCAAGAGTGAATTGTCAGTATGTAAGCCTGTACTTGTCAATGGGGCCAGCAGCCTTTCAACAGTAAAAACAACAATTTGGGGTTTTTACTGTTAGGACACATAAAAATACAATTCCTACTTTTTAATGTACAGCACCCTGTCTTAGAGTGCGACAGGCTTGTTTTAGGTTTGCTCTGATATATATATATCGGGCAGAAGCACTTCCTTCAGGTGGGCCAGGTGCCCCTCTCAGGTGGAACTAAGTACAGAAATATCATCTAGGTAAGCTGCACTAAAACTTTCCAAACCTATCAGAACTCTGTTCACCAACCTTTGGAAGGTGGAAGGTGCATTTTTCAATCCACGTGGCATCACTTTATACTGAAAGTGGCTTTCAGGTGTTGGAAAGCCAGGTCCTTGGGTGAAAGCTATCTGCTATTCACTAGAACTCAGGTCAAAATGTACTTATGTGCCTGGAAGCCCCAGACTTATCTAGGAGTTCAGCAGCTCCTGGGCATCAGTCTTGGTGACTGCATTTAGGCCTTTGTAGTCTACACAGAACCTCATCGCAGGTTTACATCTAAACTCGCGCATTTTAACAACCTCAGCTTTGATGCTAGCTTTGACTAATCTGACATGCTATAAATCATACTTTTGAAAAGCAAGTTGTCACGGGGTGTCCACATCATGGGTACACCAAGTTGACAGACCTGCAGTTAATGAAAACAGCAAACTTTTGCAGAAGCGTGTAACACTATTTTTGCTGCTTGTCTGTCAATGTTGAGGAGAGGACCGAGTACTACTCCATCCACTGAACCATCTTTGTTATTGATTGACAGTAGGTCAGGGATAGGTTCCCTTTCTTCTTCTTCCCATCCAAATGTCAATGTGATCATAGTGATGTATACTCTGTCACAAGTGTCTTAGACTGTTGACATGGATAACCCTGAGAGGGTTCACCAGATAGGAGACTTCCCCTTTCTTTTCCAAAATGGAGCAGTGTTCAATCCACTGATCCTGGAGGGCCCTCGGAGGTACAGGCTCCAAAAACCACAACAACTGTCCTGGTTGGTAATCTACCAATGGGCACTTCTGTGTTTCACAAGCTCCTGGCTGGCCTGTAAATTGTCGCTTGCCTTCTTCATGTACCCGGCCATCCTGGACCTAAGTCCTAGTTCATACTCCATGATATCTTGTTAAGGTTCCTTTATGGGCCTTTTCCATCCATCTCTCACTAACCTCTTTGAACCTCTTACAGGGTCACCAAAGAGGAGTTCCCTATGATGTGAAATAGTACACAAAACAAATATCTTTCATTGAGAGGTATGACAAGGCTTATGTCTTAATCTAGGAAAACACTAGTATTTTGATCTATAAAGCTACGGATGTTTATTGGTATCGCATACGAGTGTAAAAGTAAACACTGGGTACGATATGGCTCTGTGTCTTTATTAGAAACAGTGAAAAACGGAAAGGTGCCCTGCTTGCCCCGGTTGACCAAACTGTGTAATCTTTAAAGAATCACCTTATCACTTTATACTGTATTTCTCTTAAATGACACATCTGGGAGCAGAAATAATTCAGTTTACAGAATGTGCTCTATAACACAATCCTCACACCTCTATAATGTAATCTACCATACAGCTAACCCATAAAAAATACTATTGATTTATTTTTTAGTGCACACCACAAACTAAATTGTCTCTTGGCTGACTCCTGGCAGCATCACTTCTGGGTGTATTGATTCAGATCAGTTTTAAGAGCATATGATTAGATTTTCAACTACACAAACTAAAGTACATACATTTAATTATACCTACAACTTTATCAACCTTTACAGGGCTCACTAGGTGTGCTGTGGGGGAGGAGAGGGGTGTCACAAATGTATACCCTGAGGCTGGCAGGTGCTTCAGGGGGTTGTCAGGGATAGAGACTCGCATCATCAGGGTTGCTAAAGTGCAGAGTCACTTTGTATTCAATGTCCATCTATCGCGTCCAGTGATCTGCATCCTCGGCGTTGCTGTACCTCGACACTGCTTGCAAGGTTGCTCGTTTTGCAATTTGCAGTGAATGTTAGTTTGAATCAATCTGAAATGCATTGTTGTTATGTTTGCACATGTTCAGTGAATGTGTTTAACTTTGTATTTTTCTTAGATTAAATCACCCTCCTGTGTCCACCTGCGCCTGTAACTGGCTCAGTTTAAAACATCTTATTTTGCAATCCCTGCAGCTTCTGTTCCCTTCTATTCCTTTGCAGTGTGGTGTCCGTTCGTTGTCCGTGCATGAATCAATGCAGGAGCAACGCTTTGCTGGGACTGTGCAGCTTCTGTTCCCTTCTATTCCTTTGCAGTGTGGTGTCCGTTCGTTGTCCGTGCATGAATCAATGCAGGAGCAACGCTTTGCTGGGACTGTGCAGCTTCTGTTCCCTTCTATTCTTTTGCAGTGTGGTGTCCGTTCATTGTCTGTGCATGAATCAATGCAGGAGCAATGCTTTGCTGGGATTGTGCAGCTTCTGTTCCCTTCTATTCCTTTGCAGTGTGGTGTCCGTTCATTGTCCGTGCATGAATCAATGCAGGAGCAACGCTTTGCTGGGACTGTGCAGCTTCTGTTCCCTTCTATTCCTTTGCAGTGTGGTGTCCGTTCATTGTCTGTGCATGAATCAATGCAGGAGCAATGCTTTGCTGGGACTGTGCAGCTTCAGTTCCCTTCTATTCCTTTGCAGTGTTGTGTCCGTTCATTGTCTGTGCATGAATCAATGCAGGAGCAATGCTTTGCTGGGACTGTGCAGCTTCTGTTCCCTTCTATTCCTTTGCAGTGTGGTGTCCGTTCATTGTCTGTGCATGAATCAATGCAGGAGCAATGCTTTGCTGGGACTGTGCAGCTTCTGTTCCCTTCTATTCCTTTGCAGTGTGGTGTCCGTTCATTGTCTGTGCATGAATCAATGCAGGAGCAATGCTTTGCTGGGACTGTGCAGCTTCTGTTCCCTTCTATTCCTTTGCAGTGTGGTGTCCGTTCATTGTCCGTGCATGAATCAATGCAGGAGCAACGCTTTGCTGGGACTGTGCAGCTTCTGTTCCCTTCTATTCCTTTGCAGTGTGGTGTCCGTTCATTGTCTGTGCATGAATCAATGCAGGAGCAATGCTTTGCTGGGACTGTGCAGCTTCTGTTCCCTTCTATTCCTTTGCAGTGTTGTGTCCGTTCATTGTCTGTGCATGAATCAATGCAGGAGCAATGCTTTGCTGGGACTGTGCAGCTTCTGTTCCCTTCTATTCCTTTGCAGTGTGGTGTCCGTTCATTGTCTGTGCATGAATCAATGCAGGAGCAATGCTTTGCTGGGACTGTGCAGCTTCTGTTCCCTTCTATTCCTTTGCAGTGTGGTGTCCGTTCATTGTCCGTGCATGAATCAATGCAGGAGCAATGCTTTGCTGGGACTGTGCAGCTTCTGTTCCCTTCTATTCCTTTGCAGTGTGGTGTCCGTTCATTGTCTGTGCATGAATCAATGCAGGAGCAATGCTTTGCTGGGACTGTGCAGCTTCTGTTCCCTTCTATTCCTTTGCAGTGTGGTGTCCGTTCATTGTCTGTGCATGAATCAATGCAGGAGCAATGCTTTGCTGGGACTGTGCAGCTTCTGTTCCCTTCTATTCCTTTGCAGTGTGGTGTCCGTTCATTGTCTGTGCATGAATCAATGCAGGAGCAATGCTTTGCTGGGACTGTGCAGCTTCTGTTCCCTTCTATTCCTTTGCAGTGTGGTGTCCGTTCATTGTCCGTGCATGAATCAATGCAGGAGCAATGCTTTGCTGGGACTGTGCAGCTTCTGTTCCCTTCTATTCCTTTGCAGTGTGGTGTCCGTTCATTGTCTGTGCATGAATCAATGCAGGAGCAATGCTTTGCTGGGACTGTGCAGCTTCTGTTCCCTTCTATTCCTTTGCAGTGTGGTGTCCGTTCATTGTCTGTGCATGAATCAATGCAGGAGCAATGCTTTGCTGGGACTGTGCAGCTTCTGTTCCCTTCTATTCCTTTGCAGTGTGGTGTCCGTTCATTGTCTGTGCATGAATCAATGCAGGAGCAATGCTTTGCTGGGACTGTGCAGCTTCTGTTCCCTTCTATTCCTTTGCAGTGTGGTGTCCGTTCATTGTCTGTGCATGAATCAATGCAGGAGCAATGCTTTGCTGGGACTGTGCAGCTTCTGTTCCCTTCTATTCCTTTGCAGTGTGGTGTCCGTTCATTGTCCGTGCATGAATCAATGCAGGAGCAATGCTTTGCTGGGACTGTGCAGCTTCTGTTCCCTTCTATTCCTTTGCAGTGTGGTGTCCGTTCATTGTCTGTGCATGAATCAATGCAGGAGCAATGCTTTGCTGGGACTGTGCAGCTTCTGTAGTTTTGATTTGCTTTTAACTTTGCTTTGGATCTAGTTCTGTTGTGCCTGTATTTTCATTTGTTTTAACACTGCAGTGCCTGTGGAGTTCTAGTGTCTGTACATGTACAAGGCCTGTAACCTTGCTGAATATTTAAGGATGGAATGCCTGTAACATGAAACTGTCTTGCTCTGTATTGATTGCTGTTACCTTTTAACCTTCCCAGTACCTGTACATTTGCTTTTGTCTCAGTCAGTTTGTTAATGCATCACAATCTGTTAACCAAGTGCAAAGTCCAATTTCCAATTTGTTTCTCTGTATTGTGTAGTTCATACAAAATCCCCAATGATGTCAGTGCAACAACATAATCAAGAATAATTCACCAAACTCTTCAAAAAAACCAACAGCAATGAGACACCAGACGATCGCATCAGAGAACAAAGGACTCGATTTCAAGTTCAGAATGACTCTTCGATTGCATTCAATATTGCTGCATGGAGCGACTGCAGGTGTTGGGTAACAGAGGACAATAAAGTGAGGCCTGCGGTAAACTCTTTGTAAGAGTAACAGTACCCAGTGTGTTTAGGATTAACCAGTGAGGAGTAACAAAAAGCCCCAAAATGACTCGAAATAAAGTAAAGGAGCTTCATGTTCATGAGCTGTACTCTAATGTGGCTTTCGAACACCTAGAAGCCCCACCAACAAATATTGCTTCATTGGCAGGAGTCTACCTTCTGTTAGGCACGGGGTAGCGCGGTGCAGAGCGGGCGGGCCAAACTCCGGAGGAAATGAGTAAAGCATCCACGCAGCACACACAGGAGACACACAAGGCACACTACAGAAAGAGACCACACCAGTTTAGGTGCAAAAAACCAGTATGTGTATTATAAAATAAACACATCAGAAGGGAATCGCAGGTGCAGATGAACTGTGCCAGCCAGCACCGGGTAATAATTCACAGGGGGACTATATACAGGGCAGCGCCAAGCGGGCCGCTGCCACAACCAACACAAAGGATACAGAATAGTAAATGTGGAGTCCATCAATGAAAATGTAACCGCCAGTCGCTGCTGGCAAACCCCTGCCCATGGCATAAATCGCTTTAGGCCTACGTCAAATTGGCATTAGGCACGAAACGAAAACATCTCTCTCAGTAGGCATAAAACATATCTGGGTATGAGGCATCACCCATGAGCCTAGAATGAAAACGTCAGGTCAGCATATAAACACATTATGCACAAGCCTGGAAGGAAAACATTAGGCCTAGGAACATCTACAGTAGGCCTAGATCCGTGGGCATCACATTAAACATGCCCATTAGCATTGGCATAGGCATAGATGCAACATCAGGCAGACCCTCACCTTATGCATAAATATAGGCCTAGGTCACATTGGGCATAAACATTAAACCAGCAGGGCAAAACTGGTGACGCCTAGAACCTCATAAACTGACGTGAGGCATTCTCATGAGCGTAAAGGCATTAGGCGTAATCATAGGGGCATGGCATGAAACACTAAGCATAAACATTAATACGTCAGTAGGCTTCCATCCACTTTAGCATAAGGCGTGACATAAGCCTTCGGTACCATTGGGGCATAAAGCGCATTTGACAGAAATCATCTACATAACTCATATTAGATTAGGCATAAGCCCATTATGCAGAACCCCAACACTATATCCCTGAGGGAAAACATTAGGCATCAAACGTAATCATCATGGCGTTACAATAGGCACAAGAACACCTCATGAACCAGACCAGAATAAGCCACCTTACCATGTAGGCCTCATCATGATCAAGACATTAGCAATCAGCGCCAGCCTTGGGGGAGGGCATTAGTGTACCAACATTAGTGCAGGCATAATGCGGTATAAATCACATGGCAATAAATCATAATCCTCACATTAAACGTGAATCATGAGTGTAACTGATGAGTACATGAATGGTGATGAGGCCTAAGGTACATCAGCAACCGTGCATCATCATGAGGCAGAAACCCCTTATGCCTAAACCCGAAGTTGCTAATCTCAGGGAAGAGTGGAACACAATATAAGGGCCACGGTGGAGCCCCTCCTGGGCCCAAAAGTACAACAGTGCCCACCGTTGCAGCAGCCCGCTTCGGCGGTGCCACTGGGAAGCGTCGAAATCCCTGGCGCTGGGGCGGGCACTGGCAATGTGCCCCGACACACCCCCCAACCACGAGCAGACTGGGCCCCACTCACCAGCAGTCCGGGGCCTTTCTCTGCAGTCAGCCCAACTTCCTGGCAGCTTCTCAGCGCGCGGGGCTCTCCCTTGCTCCCGGGAGCCCCGCCGACGCCAGTTCCTCACCGGATTTCATCCGGGCCCCCTCCTGGGACCCGGGACTTCAGTATGGAGCTGGCGGCCTCCGCACTCTTCCCCTCACCACTGCGGGGTCCAGGGAGCCCCGTTTGACAACGCGATCACTTCCTGACTCGGCCCCGCCCACGCCAGGCAGTCTGCAGAGCTTCTGGGTCGCCGCAGGCAGCGCGGCGGCCCTCAACGGCACCTCGGATCACGGCGGTGATTTTCCAAGAGATGTCGGCGGTGCAATGCGGGGTGGGCTCCCGCTAATAAAATGGGTATAAAGCGGGGTGGGCACCCGCGCAACTGCACAAATGCAGGTGGGCACCCGCGATGAAACACGTACGGGGTAGGCTCCCGTTACGTTTTACACATGGTGGGCGCCAAAACCGCGGGGCGGGCTCCTGCTGGTTTCTGAACGAGCCGCTCTGCCGGTTCACACACGGGGTGGGCACCCGCTCTCCCTTACAACGCGGGGCCCTCCCGGGCACACGGGGCCCCGCTGGGATCAGGGATTCTCCTCCTGGGGGCACGAACGTGGGGTGGGCTCCCGCTCTCTTGTTAAATAAACAGCTCTCCCTGGCCTCACAGCGCTGCAGGCGTCACTCACTCCTCCCTCCTTCTGGGGCAGTGAGATATAGTGCTGGGAAGCCCCACAGCTCCAGGGATCAGAAATAGCGCTCTCTTCTTCTGGTGCCTCGAATATAGCGCTCACGAGGCACTAGTGGGCCGGCAGGCAGTCAGGGACCCACCCCAGCACGTAGCGCCCACACGCCTCACCTCCTGGGAGTGCAGTCCAGTCCAATATAGTGCTCCCACGGCGCTAGGTGCCAAGAAACTGGGTTGTAGCATTCAAGAGGCGCTAGGCAGGAGAGCAGCAGGCACTACTGGGCAAGTTCAGCAGTCAGTGGGCACTCATCAGAACAGGGCCGCAATTCCTAGTGACTGTCATCCTCTGTAACGTGGCACTCCTCCTGGTACAGCAGTCTTTACTCCAGCAGCGGGGCTCTCACTAGCCCTGTGGACAGCAGAGGGGTTACAGTTGGGCACAGGGGCAAGCACACAGGCCCATGCGGCGGTACCTCCTGGCAGAGTGTCCCCTCACCTTCAAGTCCACGCTTCGTCTGAGCACATGGCATCCCATCTCCGCTATTTATACGCCCCTCACCCCACCTACCAGACAGTGCCAGAAGCTTCTAGAAGTGTCTGGGGAAACTGGTTCTAACTGGCCTAGGGGGAGGTGTAAAGCACCCTGGGGGCCAGGCTTCCCTCCAAAAACTGGGGTTGCTGGGAAACAAACAACTAGACTGGCAACCCAGCTTCGGCAGACAGGCACAAGCACACAGCAATGGCGTCCATCTTAAAAGTAACCCTTCTGCAAAGGTGAAAATAACTGCGCATGCCAATGCGCAGCATGTATCACTGCATCTCGCACCACACAGCCTATACATTGCTCTACCATGGGGAAGAAAAAGCAAAAACTTCCAGGAAAAAGAGCCAAGTCCAACACTTTCCTTTCCATTTTTACATACACTGAATATTTTGTAAATATTTTCTGTGTCAGTGTAGAAAAGAAAAAGACAAATCTTATTTATATGCTAGTGATTAGCTGGTTCCCAGGGGCGAATTAACTCCTGCCACTAATGGTAAACTAATAAGCAAATCTTATGTTAATATCAAATTGCACTTCATGAAAAATGAAATTTAATAACTTATAAAAGATTCCCTTCATGGAAGTTTAATGAGGATGATGATTATTCTAATGTAATTGCTTCACTCAGGAGAACATGGAGCCAGATGAAGGAGTTCCACCGCATTGAAATGAAACAAGTGTTATTGACAAAACTTTTGCTGACAGTTTTTAAATTCTGATAGACTTCTTATCTTTTTGACATCGTAGGCCCATTTATATTAACATTGAAATGCATTTCAAACTTGCAATTGTCATCACATTTTGCATATAAATTGCTCTTATAATTTCTACATTTTCTCAAATTAAATGTCTGTGTTCAATGTGTCTATACTTGGTCCACACTGCATGGGCATCATTGTATATCACCCTCCTTTAGTATTGTCTTCTCAACAAAATATACTACTCCTACGACTACTGCTGCTACTACTTGGAACAAGGATCATTTGCAATTTGTATGCCTTTTATAAATAACAGACGAGGGAAAGAAAAACAAAACAATTTCCAAATATTGTGCCCAGGTAGCCCAATGTGATAACCAAAGAGATAAGACATGTGCACAGCACCTCAAAACCATTAATGTCTGCATATCCTAATGGCATTTAACCATTTGCTCCAGTCACCCATCTTGCCACCTTTGAAACACAAAGGAGAAAAAACAGGGCCTGTATAATGCAGCTAGATAGACAAATTAATCAACAGACAGACTGACTAATCGGTTAATAGATATGTATGTAGCTACAACAGCTGGACACATGTAAGCCTAACACAAGCTGTCCAACAACTCTAATGTTCTGTTTCCAAATTATAACACATTCGGAGTATCTATCCTTGTATCTCTAGCTCGTATTCAGATAATACTTCCTGTGAGCTCCCTTGATACTTTGAAGGCTGGTTCCCATTATCTTAGTAGAACCCAAGGTTATCCTACCAGAGGTTCACAGACAGTGATACAATATGGCCCACCTGACTGACGCGTGGTAACATTGATGTGACTGGAAGCTTGTGCTGGAAACTTTCAGCCTGTAGGATGAAGAGGTGCTCCTCTCCAAACCCAACACTGCTTTTTATTATTGTTTGTTACCTGTCATCATTCTGGAAGGACTGGTCGCCCAGTAGCAGGTCCCGGAAGCGGTAGCGAGGCGGTAGAGGCGGGACCTCGGTCTCCAGCTCGTTCATCTTCAGGGAGGAGATGTCCAGGATGACTCCGCTCTTGCTGCCACTTCCGCTGCAGTCAGGGGAGGGCCTGTGAGAGGAGGGGTGACATGTGGTCACTGACTAGACAACAACGCAAGAGTCATCTTCCTTACGCACACGCCCACACTGCAAGCATAGAGGTCCCTAGTGTCTGATGTTCTAGCCACACATCCAGCTGCGTATGTTATGTTATGTTATGTTAAAGGGGATTTATAAAGCGCGCAGGTACTCAAGAGTGTCCCGGCACTAGCGGAACAGTAAGGGCAAGGAAACATGCACGAGTCAACCATTTACCGCACCAGAGTTCTTCAATGTAGACATCCTGGCAAGCAGAGTCTGTGGAGATGGACGTACTTTTAGAAAACATATGTTGAGAATTATTATTTTCATCTTAATAGAAGCTACAAAATGAGGCAGGAATAATTAAATTAATTCTAAACTATGTAAAGTGACAGAGAGTATTGGGCTGTCATTCAAACTAATTGACACGGCTCCAAGGTCACTTTAGCATAATTAGCATAGAATGAAGTATGTAAATACTGGTTGTTAATTTAGCTGCAGTTTTGTTTCGCATGTACTAGGCCCATAAAGGTGTCAGAGCGCTTTACAGAGGTCAGAGTATGCATATTGGGGCTTATACACAAGCCCCTCTGCCGCAGTGCGTCACTTCTTCCCATATTAAAAGTGACGCACCAGCGGCGGAAGGAGCTTGTAAATAAGGCCCATAATTTTTATGCCTTATATAGTACAAGCGGTGAGAGAGAGAAAGAGGGACTGAATTGGTTGTAGAAAACTAACCTTTTCCTATTTTTCAACTTGGGCTATTTTTCATGTTAGGTTTTGAGCATTTGAACATTTGGACTGCCAGAACAATAGGACGTCAAACTTCAATCCACTGACCTTTTGACATTTTTTCAGAATTTCGACTCCAGAGATGGGTCTGGCTACGTCTTCACCTCATAATAAAGTCTATCACAGTTAAAAACACATCTCCCAAAAACAGCAATTCCACCTTGTAGCACGTGTGGGAACACTCGTGTTTTCTTACTTAACTACAAATTGTATTGCACGCTACTCAGCGGAGGACTCCAGGGAGATGTGTTTGACAATGAACACCTCTGTTTTTACTTGGAATTGTCGTGAAGAGGACACTAGAGAATCATCTAAGGTAACCCCTCGTCCTGGTCTTTCCACCTCCCTGTGTGACCCCAAATATGCGATACATAAACTCCTCACTCCCCATGCCCCCATTACTTCCTCATCCCCTGCGCCATATCTCCCTTCGGACCTTCTCTTCTGTATTCTGGCAGGTGTGCAGCTATCCATTCTTTGTAGCTAGTTTCACACTTTCTTTTTAATTTACATAAATAGACAAATTGTATTGTATTGTAATAGCATTTATATAGCGCTTACTACTCCTGGCGAGGCGTCAAAGCCCTTTTTCACATATTAAGTGTGCTTGGTATTAAATGTTGATTGTCATCCACGTGCAGTGACTTGCAAACACCTGTAGCATTTTTAGGAGACGAGACATAATATTGTTTCCCAGGAGGTAGAAGCAAGATTACCATATGCCTTCTAAAATACTGCCCCCAAAACTCTAGGTCCAAATTTAGGACTCTCCGTCTTAAAGAGTGACCGTGCTGATTTTGAGACCTAGAATTCCTCATCACTCTTAAACATGCTTTCCTTTCTTGATATTTAGGAATTTTTATTGCAGAGTGTCTTTAGGTGTTCCTCAAATATACATAGGTATTAGCAGCAGCTCCTCATCAGGGCTTCAGGGCGCCTTCTGCCTCCTGTGAGGCTCTTATGCATTTTTCAATATAGCACTGTCTTCATGAACAGTGCTAGTGCACAGGTCAGCCCTCTCCGCCTCATCTCCAGGCTCCTGGTGACAGGGATGGAGGAGGAGGAAGAGGAGGCTGAGAGGACTGAGCCATGACCCAGCTACAAAATGTTGTTTCACAATAAAAATGTCTGAATTGTACATGCCTGAGGGGGGTAGTTCAACTAGATCCCCTCACACAACACAATCCATTTTATTTAGCAGACATACTCCGCATGCTTTAGGTAGCACATTATACCTGCAAAAATGTGTCTGTCAGGGCCCACATTAATGCACCCCTCCAGCCAATGAAGAGCCACGTAGAACAATAGGGGCAGGGCCCTCGGCACTGTCCCAGCTCTGATAGGGCTGTGCATCCAGTCCCATCAAGAATCCGGGAGAGGGAGTGAGGTGGGGTTTCCCCTTTTCAAACCAGCCATTGCTGCTTCTTATGGCTCCTCGTTGGCAACCATGGGTTGCAGGTTCTAATGCCCAGCACCAGATACTTGCTGTGCCGCTTCCATGGAGCCTCCAAGTTGCCAGCTAAGTAAGCAAGGTAAGTAAAAACAAATGTTATGTCTCTGTGCATGTGTGTACGTGTTTGTGGGTGTGTTTGTGAGGGATTGAGAGCGAATAGGATTGAGTGGAAGTATGTGTGTTAAAGGGTGTCAATGAGAGTGAAAGTGAGTGAAAATCTGAGTTTGAGTGTGTGTGAATAAGCGAAAGTGAGTATGAGGGAGCGAAGGAGTGTGATTTTGTTAGAACGAGTCATTGATCAGAGGTTGTGAGAGGGAGTGGAAGTGATTAAGGATTGTAGCTATCAATGGTGCAGCAGGAACAGTTGCACCAGGGCCCAGTCAATGACTGTGTGTGAGAGTGTTAGTAAGTGTGAATAAGAACCAGTGACTATAAGTAAGTTTGTGTGTAACGGTGAGTGGGAGTGAGTATGAGTGAGATTGATGGAGTGAGATTGATGAAGTGAGAGAATGTGAGCTAGAGTGTGGGAAGAGAGTCAACATGTGAGAGGGAGTGAGTATAGGTGAGGCAATTTTATTTTTTACAATGAAGTGAGCTCCTGAAGGGTATTAAGCCACACCACTTTCAAAGATCACCAGCTGACACTGATATGTGTACTAAGGTTGTTGCTAGCCATCTAGTTGTCCCAATCCAAGTAAACAATGTAGGTGACCTTCTTTCTTTTTCCTTTGATGAGCAGAACCTGAAACCGGATAGAATAACAAGTGTATGGAAAAGGGAGTGAGAGGAGAGGAGACTCATACAGATCATTGCAAGACAAGGCAAGCAGATATGGGGTAAATATAAGTAAAACTAGAAAACTATTTTGGTTGTTACCTGTCAAGCCCACTAATATAATTTTGTAGATTGGGTTTATCTTGCTTTTTAACACAACATGCCTAACACTGCTCCAGCACTTGGGCAAAGGTGAACAGGAAGTGACAAAGAATGTTTCTCCCTGAATGACTCGTTCAACCCACTGAGTTAGGGGAAAGAGTGTGAGAGTGGCCACCAACAGAAATCCACAGACTATGTACAACACATTTAATAGGGGAGACGGCCCAACGTGTCACGTATAAATTCCATAAGGGACCGACTCCTTCTACACCATTGGATTCCCTGAACCCTCTTTCCGCTGTCTTCCTCCTTGGTCAGTATTCCACTTTCAATGCAAAAGGTACACAACCTGGGATTTGTTGCTCACTCACTCTTATCTGTTATTGAAGCCAATCTCCTTCCACGTCCAAGAAATAACCAATCAGAAGCATGCCTACGCTTGTCCTGTCTTGTACTGTACGGGTCATCTTCTTTAGGTCCTTCATAGCATAGTCTTGGCCAAGAAGTTACCTCATCTGTCTCTTCATCATACTATGCATTGCCATGCACTGACCCTTGCACAGCACTTTTTGACTAAGCATTCCTCAATCTATAATTAATTAAACAAATAGCAATAGCATTGTTGATACTTGTTTATGGTAATTACAATAGCACCTTATGCCCCCGTTTTCGTTTGTACGAGCATAACCGTACAAAACTCAAAAATACATTTTTAAGACATTTAAAAAAGGGTAGCTTTTGCGCCGTGTTTGCGTCTCAAAAGTGACGCAAAACAACGCAAAATCTTTGTTTTGTAATTTACTTTCCAGGTTTAGCGCTGGAAATAATGTGAAAGTAATGCAAAGCAGCACATTGCATGGCTTCGCGTTACTTTGCGCCATGGGGGCGTGCCAAGGGTGGAGCATGGGCATTCCCATGCAACCACCCAAGGTTTCTCACGCTAAAACCAATTTACTAAAAACAGTAGATTGAGTTTAGCGTGAGAAAACTGCGCCTTTTTAAACCAGGCGCAAGGAAGGAGAAATGCTTTCATTTCTCCTTCCTTTTCCAACTTTGCATACGTGCAGCACGCAAACAGAGTGGGAAAAGCCTTCCCTTGTGTCTAGAATAGTATTTTGTACAAAACCTATCCTAGTCTCACACACACACCCTAGCGCTATGGCGCGAAGGTGTGTGGGTGGCACACGGCAGCTGTAATCAGCACCGGCCCTTGCTAAAGGGGAGGAGGGAGCCATATCTCTGAAGATACAGCGCTCTCCTGCTCCCTCCCTGTTGCGCAACGCAGCGCAGCCTCGTAGGAGGCTGCGTTGCGGGGAGATTTGTTAAATCTGCCCCTTAATTCGGTTACAGAGAAATAAGTCATGTCAAATAGCTTATGCAAAAGTATCTAACCAACTTGCTCACCATAAGACAGTAAACCCTGCAGTCAAAATGAAATGTGGCATAATTAACATGATAAAAAGCAATTTATTTACATGCACAGCCATTAAAGCATTAATTACCGAGCGCCACGGTTCAGAGAGCTGAGTCCACGTAAAATTAATGTTATGCAAAACCTGAACTCACATAGTCGGATTTGGGTGGCTAATGACGAATTCTCCATGTCTTTCTGATTCGCATTTATTTCTGCACATCTAGCAGAAATAAGCTACACAAAAGTGCCTGTATAATTACAAATTAGGCATCCAAATGAACCGAATCAAGATACGTGAACTTTTAGGATGGTTAAGTGCACTTAAAATGGTTGAAAATATACCAGGAAGAAGAAGTTACAGCGTCATCATTTTGAGAAAGCAGCGGGCAAGGGAAACAATATAGGACAGACGTGGGAATTTAAACACTCATAAAGTTCATCCCAAAAAGTTTGGTGTAATAGTTTAGCATTGTGGAAATAGGAACACTTCCACATTGCAATGGACTTGGGGTTGGGGTTTCTTCAAAGGAATACATTTTAGCTTTGGAGAAAAACACTAAAATAGTCAAATGTGAAAATGTGCACTTTGGTCATACTTAAGGCTGTAATAAGCTGCAGGACAGCATAGACCCTCCCACTGTTGAATCACGGGAGTAGGAGCGAGCGAGCAGGCAGCAGCAGCGGGAGCGAGTGCCCGGTGGGAGCCCGGCAGACCCAGCAGCGAAGAGCCGCGACTGCCCAGCAAGAATGGCGGTCGCAGAGCTGTAAGAGCCGCGAGAGCCGCGAGAGCTGTGGGAACCGCGGCATCCGCGTCAGCCCAGCGTCTGCCCAGCAGGATCCACGGCAGGCAATCAGGTCAACAGGTACCGCAGAGCCTTGAGAACCGTGGGGGGGCCGCAGGAACCGCGGGAGAGAGACCTGCAAAAGCCGCAAAAGCTGCGGTAGGCCAATAGGAACCAGGGGGGCCGCAGGGGTTGCAGGAGCCCCACGGGCCCCCCGCAGGAGCCCCGCAAGAACTGCAATAGAACTGTGAGAGCCCCGGGAATGCCCCGGGACAGCCGTAGGAACCCAGTGTGGGCTGCGTGCAGCGGGAGAGTGGCAGTGGAGTTCGCTAGAGCTCCACCAGCATAGTGAGAGCCACAGGAGAACTCACACCCCTCAGTCCATTAGGAGGGGCCCCAGAAGTTAGTACCAGGACCAGCAGAAACAACAGGAACCACAGGAGGGGCAGGTGGTGCAGGAGGTGAGCCGCGTTGCAGGAGGAGAGCCGTAGTTGCGAGGAACAGAGCGGATGCTCACAAATAACCCATTCCTACCCCCCAGGTGAGGTGAGGTCCTCGCCGCTCGCACCAGACAAGCCAACCTCCTACCGCCAACTGCTCAATCCCATACCGACCCCCCCTGCTGACAGAGGTTTGGTAACCGGGAGCCCTTGACACCGGATAACCGGGGGGTGAGGTATACTGGGTAGTGCACTGGGAGGGGCCCTCAGAGCCCAACGGGAGCGGTACGGGACGAGTGGGCGAAAGAAGAAAGGAGAAAGGAGCAGGAGCTGGAGTAGGTGTGGGGTAGGAGTAAAGAGTGGGAGATAGGGGGGGCACAACCAGTCTCCCGCCTCCCACCCAGCCAGCGCCAAGTGTGGAGTAAGACTCCTCCAAGACTCCCCCAAAAGGAACCCAAGGAGAGTGACAACATCGAAGTCCACCATGAGATCAGGGAGAGACAGAGACAGACCAGGGATGAAAACAAAATCAAAAAAAATAAACCAACAGCATAGCGGCAAGCTGAGTGAAGGAGCAAGCGCTCTCATAGATGAAGACAAAGCGCAGGAGAATAACACCCATACCCTTTCTCATTTTGTCAAGACGCAATTGAAAACACCAGGACTTATGAACTCAAAGATCACAGATTTCTTAATTTCACCAGCATCACTAGCGTCACGAGTTCAAAAAACAAAAACCATTACCAGCACACAGGACCCTAAAAAAAGAATGTCCAAACCAGTAGGCTCCATGTCTAACCGATTATAAACACAGTTCAATATCTCATCACAGTTCAATCCCTCATTAGAGAATAGCCAAAGCCCTCGGAAAACCCGCAAACCCCCCAAAATGATTACCAATAGAATAACAGTGACAGCACAAATAAACACAAAGGAAGCAGTAAATAACAGTCAAACAAATTTGCGCAAAATACCCTCAGAGGCATCAAAGGAAAAAACACCAAAGGTAAAAACCAAGTGACCATCAATAAGTCTTGGATCACTCTTCTGTGCTCAGGGGCCTGATTTTAGGGGCGGCCGGCTATCAGATGCAAGCATGGACATAATGGACATTGAAACAATTGACAAAGAAATCATAGCATATCAAGCAGGGAGCCAGCCAAAAAATGTTTATTTAAACTTAGTAACACAGAATCGCTCAACAATCACTCAGGAGCTACCACAGGAAGTGCAAGCAACAAAATCTGCTCGGTTTGAAACACAGGAAGCACAGGATTGTTTAATCAGTTCAATAATTCGCCACGAGCCAAACGAAATTCCACCAAATGGCCCGATAGGGCTCCCTCACACCTACCACACTATTCTTTCACCAATCAAGGTTCAACTAGCGAACGGTCCTTGCTCCCAAACAAAAAGGGACAAACCAACAAAACCTAGGCATTTGCCTAGGAGGAGACCTACATGATAACATCTGGAACAAATCAGGGGGGGTTACCTGGTCAAGCCAGCAAGTAGGCGCTAATCAAACAGATCACTTCCTACCATCACAGACCCCACTGTGGATGCCATTTATAGGCCTCATGGAAACTATATCTTCAGCACTACTGCAACACTCAGAAAAACTAGAGCTACAAATCGATCTCTTGCAAATTTTGGCATCCCACGTGGTTGGCATACACAGAAAAATACAAGATTTAAATTTACTCATCGAACGGGTACAGAAAGACCCCCACACAATGTACCACAAATGCCAATGCGCCGGAACAATGAACCAACTTAAAGCCCTACCGGCAATTCTAACAGACATTCTGGCAGAGGTGAAAAACAGAACAACTGACCACCAGAACAGCATCTCAAGCCCCTGCACAGAAAATGATTCAAAACATTTGAAGCACACTACTAGCTTTAACACTTCAGCAAACGAGGAAACAAGTGTGGACGCAATGGAAGGCACATCAAAAAATCTTACATCAGACACCCTGACAGAAACACCCCAAAGTCTGCCATTGCAAAACATTGCTAAAGACACACAAGAACATGACGATCAACTGACTGAAGAAACAAGGCTACAATCAAACGTGCAACAAAAATGTTACAACCCTTTAACCAAACGGGAACGTAAGAGATTGAGAAAAGCTAGACAAAATAAGCAACAAAGTAAAAAAGCAACAGCACTCTTCACTCAGCATCAGGCCCAAGAGACATCACTGGAAAGCTACCAGCATATAAACTCGCCCGGATCAACACCAGTAAATGGGGCGAAGGGAAAAGAGTCAAGCAAAAGGGCTCAGGAAGAACTAGGGGTAGTTAGTCAAGAATGTGATAATCACAGATCCATGACGCCCCCAACAGACCTAACAACAGCACAGCCAAGCAGTCTAAAAGACTCTCAGTCCATCCAAGGCAAAACAAACAACAACTTGCAGATGGCTCACCAAAACAGAAGACTGAAGCAGGACAAAAAAGCATATCTCATTACTTTTCAAAAATTACAAAGGTCCAAAAAGAAAATTTCATGGCCAAAGCGTACCAACCGAGAACTATGATACAAGGGCCAGAGATTTTAAGAGTCCACTCGCCAGCATTTGGCATCGAGGCAATAGTACAGGACAAGGTCACCAATCAGTACAATTCAGTCAACAAATTAAAAACAAGCGCTCAAAACATGTTTTTGGACTCTAAAGAAAACAAAGAACTAATTTACCCCGTAAGCTTAACAACACTTGAAATTATTCTGCACTACAGCTCCAGAGGGAATCATGACATCCTTAATCGGAGTGCCATTTTAAAACTCGCCAATTCAATTGAAACACTAAAACACCTGAATACAAATCACATTGAAAGTATTCAATTCAAACCACTCTCAAATGCAAAGGGGTGAGATAAGACAGTGGTAACTTGAAGTGATCCAAAGAATGCCAAACTTTGGCAGCACAGAGAAGAGTTTGCCAAATGGGAAATTGAAATTAGATTAACAGAAACTGAAAGATATCTAGGCCCGTTAGAGTCAAGATCACAATCTGATAGCGGTCTACTCCGGGGGGCAGTTGGTCGTACCGCCAGCACCAAGGAAGGATGGACCAACCTACGTATCATCCATCAAGGATGATCAGGAGCAACCAGTCAGACTCGGAAAGTGCTACCCCCAACATCAAGTTCCATGGACCACAGGAAAAATGAAGCATGAAAATGTAACTTGAAAATAGAAAATAGGCTCGTGGAGCATAAACAGACTAGGCAGCAAAACAGAGGATGCAGATCTATTAGTATTCCTAAAACAATTTGATATCTTGTTACTCCAAGAGACATGGTCAATAACATCGGTTCAGATAAACGGCTTCAAAGAATTCCAACAATATGCCACCAAAAGAGTTTCACTTGTTAGGGCAGCCGGCGGATTATCAATCTACCTGAACACCAGTATAACATGGACGTACGATCTAATTGGCTCAGGACAAACATGGATTCAGTGTATCAAAATTGAACTACCACCAGACCTCTGTTCAGGATCGCAGGACTCTCTAGACATATGGTCATTGGTAATTTGTAACATCTACATTCACCCATAATCTAAGAAGGAACAAGAGAAAATCGCGACTCTCAAAACACTGGTCAAAACTGCAATCCACCTTCCCACAGGCGGGATTGGTAGTACCAGGCGACTTCAACATGTTTTTATTACAAGTAGACCACAAACAAAATATCCAACAAAACAAACTGAAAGGCAAAATAATTCCACCACTGATAACAAATCACCGAAAAAAGGATAGACAAGGCCAGCCGTGTGCCTTAAATTTTGCTGAAATCGGCATGATCGCTAGGAACGGTCGCTTCCTACAAGGTCCGCAGCCACAACCAGAATAGCTAAACAGACTCAATCAGTCCTAGATTATACCATAGTGGACCTGGAGGTACTCCAAAGGATCGCCAGCTACCAAATAATACACAAATTGGAGAGCGGTCATAGTCTGCAATCAATTGTTCTTAGCCTTCAATATGTAAGGGCACCAACAAGCAACGACTTGACGGAAACCCCTAGCCCCTAGCCCATATAACCTAAAATGACTCGCATGGAATGGAAAGAAAGTCGAAGAAATTATGACCCATGTAAAAATGGTACAGGAAAAAGGCGAAGAAAAAAGATCGGCAGAGCATCGGACCAATTGGGAAAAGATGATCATACGTTTAACAGACAAATTCGGTTCCCAAAACAAAATCCATGGAAGAAATCCAATATCTGCATCTCTGGTACATCTTGGCTTTATAGTGTGTAAAAAAAGGATTTTAAACCAGGAAATTAGAAAGTTACAAGGAAAAGATCAGATCATGGGTGAAGACACACAGCGACAAATCCACAAATTAAGGTAAAAATACAAAAAAGAGGTTTGGATAGCACAGAAAAATCAACAAACAGAAATTTGGCAAAAACTATTGGAAACAAGCAAATCAAATAATAACAGGAAATTTTGGGCAGAAATGAACAAAATAGCAAACGGAGCATTCCACGAACACAACGCAAATATACTAGAGGCAGATTGGATACATCACCTAGAGCAAAATCAAGGGAACAATTGCAACCTTCAAGTACTGAAATCAGATCACACTACTCATCACCAATCACCAATACAAAAGGGAAGAACCCAAGCAAAGCTTTGGTGAAAATTGGATCAGACCATATCAAGTACAAATGGTTATAAAAAAACTAAGGACTACTGGCGCACCTGGCTTAAACGGCTTGCCAAATGGGCTCTTTAAATTCGACCAATCATTCTGGGCAGAATACCTCACCCCATTGTTCAACCACGCTTTTCAAACGAGAAGTATACCACCATCATGGAGAGGGAGCATTTTGCCTCCAATTTTTAAGGCAGGCGCTAGATCGGACCCGGCGAACTATAGGCTGATCGCTCTCATAGACGTAGAGGCCGAAATATACGCATCAAACCTCCTGATAGCACTGGAAGAATGGGTCACCACGAATAAGATCCTCCCAATTACACAGGCCGGGTTCAGGCCGGGAACAAACAAGTTGTGCAACTTGTTCGCCTTAAATCTTCTTGTCGAAAAAGCAAAGGACAAATCAACAAAAGTGTACACCTGTTTTGTCGATTTAAAATCAGCGTTTGACACGGTACCAAGGGTGATCCTATGGCAAAAGATGGCAAACTAGGGTATCCCACCAAAGTTACTTCAGGCTATCATCATCCTATACACATCCACCTGGGTCAAGATAAAATTAGGGAATGGTGAAAGAACAACAGCAAAGATCCCAACCCACATTGGGATAAAGCAGGGGTGTGTTCTGGCCCTCACCCTTTTTACATTTTTTACTGCAGACCTGGATAAGAGGATATCGAAAATTCAAAGCGATCCCCCAAAGCTAGCACACCGCAAAATAAGTAGCATGCAGTACGCAGATGACATCGTCCTATGCAGCCAGACCCCAATGGGCCTACAGCGCTCCATCACAAGGTTGCACGAATACACCAGGGAGCATGGTTTGCTCAATCATAAAAAACGAAGGTCATCTGTTTTTCATCACGTACAGGGCGGCAAAAATTCAAATGGCACGTGGCAGGAAACATCATAGAGCAAAGCACCACATACAAGTGCCTAGGAGTAGTAGTAGACTCAAGGTTGACTCTAAAAGATCACTTACTGTACAGAAAAGCCCATGCTAACAAACTACGCTTCGCTCTAAATTTACTAAAAACAAAATTGAAGTGTCCATCCAACTTATACTTGCTAAAAGTATTCGCAGCCAAATTTCTCCCAACCCTCGCGTACGGCTCGGAATTATTCAGAGGCCAAGACGCAAACTTCCTGAATCTTCAACAATCAGAGTTATTCAAATACATCTTTCAGATCCCGAAGTTTGTATCACAAGTACATCTGGAATTTGGGTTATTAAACCAGCACACAGTAAGACAAGCAGAAATATTAAAAATGTGTTGGAAATTAAAAGCAGCACAAGAGGGGGTACGGTTGGATCAAAATAAAGAATCAAATAAAAGGAAACGCCTGGATCACAGTTCTAGAAGAAGCATGATAAATCTTAAAATGCAAGAAGCATGGAACACCAATTACACCTTTGTAGATTTAAAAAAATAGCCAGTAATGCGGCAAAACAAAAAGCCTGGATTACAGATAAAGCCGCATTAGCAAAGAAAAAACATGGCTGGACGGTATTAGCTACATATGAGAGAAGCTCCCCACAACCATATTTAGTCAACCACATCACAACCGCTACCCAACAACTGCTACTTTGAACTTGGATGGGGGCTTTTATCTCAAAAGATCAGGTTCCAGCATGGAAACAACCATGGCCAACATCACTCTGCAGACTCTGTGGTCAAGTAGAAGAAACGCTGACTCATTTACTGTGAATTTGTCCATCCCTGAATAACCTGAGACGTTTTTATCTATTACATGCATTTCGTATATTTCAAATTAGATCATGTCGGCCAGCAGTCATGCTAGCATTGAACAGCAAACTGTTACAGGTAGCATGCAGGGCCACCAGATTCTTGCAGAAAGTTAGCTTCTTAATACAGAAAATCGAAAAATAGTGTACGAGATCAAAATCTTTAAAATCAAATGACCGAGGTGAAAATAATAGTTTAGAACCTAAGATAACTTCAATTTTTTTAAATATGACAGTATAGACTGCCTGTGTACTTTTTAAAAGCCAATAGGAAGATTTTAGCAGAAAAATTGTAAAGGTTTTAACTAACTATATACAATAAAATTTACTTTACATACACCTCCATCAGCCAAATGGAGGACAGCCTGCCATATTTAAACTTCTCTGCCCTGTAGTGTGGATGTTTCACCAAAAGTACGCCCACTCACGTGGTGGCAGACCACTCACAATGTCATGGCATGCTGGTCAGCATTTCTTTTTGTTTTGCATTACCTAACCTGAATGGTAAAGGTTTATTTCTGAAAAATAAAAATATATATTTTGTCCCTCGATATTGCTGTGATGATACTCTGTTCCATCAATATTCAGGACTCACTATTCCCAACCTACACCTATACTGCCCTTCTGATCCATAAACAAGGAGGAGGGAATACTCATCTCCCAACAGCCTGTGATTGAGGTAGACCCACTGGCGTAACAAAAGTTGAGGGGGCCCCCCTTCAAGTTACCTGAAGGGGCCCCCAATCTGTATATAATATGGAGCTCTCAGGCTTGAGTACAGTGCTGAGGGGGCCCCCTGCAGCTCGGGCCCCCCAGCACCGCGGGGGCTGCGGGAGCCTCTGTTACGACCCTGGGTAGACCTTATGAAAACACTGTGCTGAGGCTGGAGAATTCTGGCGGGCGAAACAGATTATTCGATGACTGTGGGGGGAATAAAAATGGACTACATTCAAGCGGTACAGGCTACAAGAATTTAGCCGCTGAGGAATGCCAGTAGCTTTATTGTAAAGGACCAGGAACAACATTATAGAGGGATAGTTAAAGGAAGGAGAAAAGGTGAGGTGAGATGAAGGAGGGGCAGAAAGAAAGGGGACAATAGGGAGATGGTTATCCCTACTCTTAACATATTATTAAAAAACAACATTATTCTTAAATTGTCAATTTAGGTAAAATAAGTAGGAATACATTTTAAGTCTATTAATTACTATTTGTTTTCATAATTCTTCATTTATGTAATAGCTATAGTAGTTTGAAATATTTTAAATAAATCGGTGTTCCCTGATCAAGTGCCACATAGCGGCTGATTTACAGTTTGGCAGATTGAGCAAAGCCAGTCTGTCAGCTTGGGGGGGGGGACACCACCTCAACCAACCTGATGGACTACAGTCCACCAAATTTAGAAATGGACTCTGGCAGGGGCGGCTCCTCCACTAAGGCAAAGGAGCTTCGCCCCACTGCTCTGTGAGCAGGTGAAAAAGGAAACATAAAATGATAATAAATTTAGGTTAGATTAGATCAGATTAGCAGTTTATAGAGTGCCTGGTTACTCCAACGGAGTGTCCCCAGGCTTTGAATTCTTCCTCCATATCAGAAGTGGGAACCCCCATCCACTGCCTCAACACCAATCGGCCTGTGATGCCCTGAAAAAACTGATTTTTTGATTCTTGCGGAACACCACTTCTGAAGGCTGCATCCTAAGGTCTAGCAACAATTGGTTCTATAATTTTGCTCACTAAAAAAACAAACTCCCTCCCAACCGAGCTCTCTGTATTTCGGGAATAGTCAGCCTGGCAGTACCCGTAGACCTGAGGTTCCTCTTTGGTCTGTATGGGATGATAAAAGGGGCTAGATAGCTAGGACCATTCACATTAAAGATTCTATGGCAAAAGCATAGAGCTTTAAAACCCACTCTGTCTTGTACAGGAAGCCAGTGCAGTTCTGCGAGGGCAGCCCCCATAGGGCTTGCCTGGGGATGTTTGGAAGTAACAGCGCTGCAGCATTCTGGACTCTCTGGGCCCAATTTGATGTCGTTAGGAAAGCCCTCCGTACGACTCGGATCCGGAGGGCTTTCCGAGAGAATCGCGCTCCGGGAGTCTAAGCAACAGATTCCTATGCATCCGTATAGTGATGGACTCAGTTCGCTTGGACTGCCATTGAACTCACTGTGCATGCATGCAAAGGGGGGGACCCATGAGTACCCCAACGGAATGACTCGGAAGGCCCCGGGTGAAGGGGGACCTGCTACAGTCCCCCCAAAGTCCAATTCCCACAGCCTGTTCGTCTCAGCAAAACTGAGTCGATTCAGCTGTCTGAATCATGCATCGTACTCACTCGTTCAGAAGCCAGCTCCATTGCACGGCACGATTCGGCTGTGAACGAGTCGGACTGACAGGATTGGGTTCAGAAACGATTTGGTCGATGCGGACGAGCTCTTCGCATCGTACTTGGTTGTTCGGAACGGGGGACGATTCGGTGGGAAACATAGGCTCCAAATCGGATTTGCTTGTTCCAGCACCAGTCTGGGGGCCTTCCGAGCGAGATCAGAATCAGGACCTCTGCAGCATTCTCATTTTGCCTTTGGTGACCCCTAAGTATAGAACATTGTGGGAGATGATCACCGCCTGGATAATGATTTTCTTCACTGCTGGAGGTAACAGGTCTGAAACTTTGAGTAACATTCGCAGTAGTCCAAAGCACGTGCCGGCCACAATAGATCTCTGTCCCTCAAACAAAAGCGTGTTATCAAACCACACCTAAGTTTTTGATCTTGGATTTGGGGACCGGAATCAAGCCTAATTCAGACGACCACCAGATGTTGCTTGCCAACCATCAGGATGTTGATTTTGCCTGCATTTAACTGCAGACAGTTGAATTTCATCCAGTTGACCAAATCAATTAGACAGCTCTCAGCTTAGGAACAGCCTCAGATTAATTCTGTTCCAGAGTTATAATCAGCTGAATATCATCAACATAAGAAACAAATTTTACCCCATGCTTAACAACATCGTCAGCTAATGGGTGCATGTAGACATTGAACAGAGTCGGGCTCACGGGGACCACCATAGCATGTTTCCAATGGCTTGGGAGCTTGCCTTGAACAAAAAATTGACATTTGCAGGCTGGTGAGCACTGGAGCAATAGGTTTTTTCCTTGTAGCAGCATATTAGGTGGAATAACATCAGTGGGGGATCCAGATTTAACCACTGAAAGAAGCTGAAGTGTGTCCTTCTCAGTAGGAGCTTGGAATTTAAATAGCCCCTCCTGAGATAGTTCACCCTTAGGGGGGGAAAAATGTATACTTTCTGCTGCCTTCAGGAAAGGCGGCATATATTTACTCAATTTTATCAGCAAAAAAATTAGCCACTTAGTTATAGTATTCTATGGAAGAAGGCATTGATGCCGTAACCCCCCCGAGGGAGGTGAGCTCCTTAACAATGTGAAAGATGTGTTTCGGGGTATTTTTTGCAGATTCAATCCTAAATGCATAGTATTCCCCGTGAGTTCTCCTAATCTGTTTATGATATATATTTAGGGCATCTAGGTATTTTATTGTGTCCTTAGATGCATAGGTTTTCCTCTATATACGTTCAAGCCTTTTACAAACTTTTTTAAGAGTTAGTATTTCTTCTGAAACCCCATTGTTATTATCATTCTATTTTTCCGTCCTTGCTCAGCTGGTTGGAGGCAGGGCTGGGCTGCGTCAGAGGAGCAGGGGGAGAAGTGGTGGCACTCTGTAAGTGTGCATGACAGTTTGGCCGGCCATTTTGGGCTGGCCAAACAGTCAAGCGCACTTAGCATGTTCTCCACCAGGCTGTGTTGCACAGCCTGGGTAGAGAACATGCCCAGGCTACCAGTCCGTCTCTGAGACCAATCACAACGCTGCTATCAGCAGCTTCATGATTGGGTAGGGGAGTCTGGAAGCCTGGGTGCTTCCTGTTCCTGCCCCTGGAATACTGAAAACGGACGGAAAGGACCAAGAGGCAGCTGCACACAGGTAAATGATTTTTTTTCCTATGCCCCCCCACCGCCATTAAGTAGCAGCCGCAACTGAACTCCGGCGCAGCGGTCTTGTCTGAACATTAAACGGAGCCCTTATCATGTTGGCCACATTCAAAGCACAAAAACTTAGGTGGATGTTCGCCATTAACTTTGTCGGGCATCCACCAAAGTTTGTAAAAAAAAAATTCAAGGACAAGCTCCCAATATGAGAGTTTGTCTTTGAAAAATAAAAACCTGTCCCCTTTCCCTGGGAGTTTTCCCCCATGGTCTAGGGGATCTTTATTTTTTTCTGCCACTGAGCTCCAAGTTTTCCTGGTGGTGATGGATAGAAAAATAAGGACATCACACTGTCCATCCCAAACAGGATGGAAGGTGTAATGTGCTTCCTCTGATGGACCCTACTCTGTCGGGCTGTCAAAGGAAGCTTTTCATTGATGGAGCCAATAGGGACTCCACTGACAGAAAGTTTACATCCACCTGTGTCTAAATGAGCTGGGCAGACCGAGAGTTGGGTGAACAGAATTGTGAGAAAGTCATCCTTTTTTGCCCTGATCACCCTATTTTGTGTTTGATACCGGTGATAACTGACTCTGACTGTGTCCTGGACTCTGCTTACCAGACCAAGGGCCAATGCTCTGATTATAAGGTATATAGTAATTAGGTTTAATTACAATTGGTACTAACAGCCTAGCTGTAAGTCCCTAGTATATAATAGGGCATTTAGGTTTAGAGGCCCAGTACACTCGATGCACTTAAGCGTGCATTACTGTGTTGCCTGCTGTCATTTTAAATGCAGCACTGTTTTTTAGGCTGCCTTTACATTTAATTTATATGCAAATTCGACTTTGGATTTAAAGGTACTTCAAAGTCTCACACTGCCTTATTTTTACATATAGGTCACCCATAAGGTTTCCCCTAGATCCCCCAGGCATGGAGTGCCTTGTAACTAAAAGCAGGGACATTATAAAAGATGTTTTATAAGCCCTGCTGAGGGAAAAACTGCCAAATTCATTTTTCCCTATTGTAGAAAACTAGCTCCATAGGCTAACATGGTAATATTTTCTTTACGTATAAATATTGACACGAGCAAGCTAGAACTATCATTCAAGATTAATAATAAAGCATTAGTAGTTAGAATAAATCCAACAACTTTCCATTGTTAGATTTGTTATAATCATTACAGAAAAGAAGTTATAGAACTTTCTCTTCTGCAAGCCAAAATCCAGTCTTCTAGCTATCCTCTCATGGTTGGCCAGCCTCTGCCAGGCTGAGCCAAGCTGTCTTAATGAGGTGTGAAGTGGCCTGCAAGGGAGACAACTGCAGCTGCAGAGGCAGAGTGAAGGCAGAGTAGCCAGATTAGCCTTCAAAGGGAGAATGACACTTTAGGACAACACAGGCTCACCTCCACATCCTGCACCACGAGCCACACAGAAGCCCCCGTCATTAGATTATTGAAGGGCTGGCAGGGGAGTGTTAGAGGATCTTAGCCACACCAGTGGGTTGGTTAGCCAGATCTAACCATCTAGGAGAAGGTTTCTACATTTTGGATTTTAGAAGAATAGTGCTTTCTGTGACAGGAATATGTCCCACTTTGGAGGAAGTGGTCATACCTGAGGGTAGAACTTTGCACCCCATTGGTCAGGGGTGCCCTCCCGCTTGACACACAGGAACATTGAATAAATATTTAAGAGCTGCCAAGCAGCTCAGATCTAATGTCTGAAACAACAAGGTGAAGAAGGACTGTCCTGCTGGAACCCTGATCTGCACCCAAAGGAGTGCACTCTGAAGCACTGCACCTGCGGCACAATCTGGTTCTACAGTCTTTAGGATTTTGCTTGGCATCACAAGAATTAAGGAGTGGAATCCTTGAAAGCTAAAGGTTAACAGAGCCCACCTGTATTATCTCCACCAAGAAGTCCCCATCCTGAAGTGCATCCAGGGGACTTTTCAGAATTTGCCCAGGTGCATTGTGGCATAGTCTCAACATCCCAAGTACCATCTCAGGGCTTCTAGACCCTTGGATTGGTATTTTGGACACTTTGAACCCACAAGAGGAACTTCAGGAAGAAGACCCAGAAAATTGGAGAAGTTTGGAGCAACTTTTGAAAAAAGCTTCATAAGGTGACTGATCAAGAGTCAAGCCAACTACTTCGAACAATGATCCGGCCTGGATTTTAGGTTCATCCTGCTGAAAGCTCTGGAGCTCAAGACTTCCAAGAGTTGACCGAGGGCTTACGTTGAACCTAGCTGACTAGGTCGACTCGAATCCGAACTGAAGAGAAGCCTTGCTTTACTTCAGAAAAAAAATCATACAGAAAAGTTTCTAAGTGCGAAGGTAAGATTTTTGACCAAGGCCTCCCGCTTAGTGTATCTGACCAGGGCTCCATCATGTTCAGCCTCAAACGTTGACTTTGTCCCAGTCAAGCGTGACCAGAAGTACAAAGTTGGCGCTATTGTTATTTAAGCCTAAGAAAGTGTTTATCCTTTAACCCCTTCAGTGCCACGCCCTTTCCCCGCCCTGTGCCGGCCGTTACATTAGCGGGCGGGGTTTATGACGAGCTGGACTCGTCATGGGCACAGCGCAACCGCGGCCCATGACGAGTCCAGCTCGTCATGGGCACTGAAGAGGTTAACAAATCTACAGTTCCCTACATTGTATTTTTGTCATTTTGGTGTCTATTTGTTCATAAAAATATAATATATTTTTATAAATTGGTGTTGGATGTTTATTGTGTATTTTGTCTTACTTATGTAATGTTCTAGTGTTTTTAAATGTTTTACACACCCGCCTCCTACGTTGAGCCTGCCTGCTCATTGCCAGCTACCAAGGGTTAAGCACCGGAATAATTATTTGAGACCTTGAGTGAACCTTTTTTGTGTTTGTGTCATTGTTACGAGTGGTAGGTCCCTATTTATCACTACTAATACACCACTTTCCAACAAGAGTGCTCCATTGCAGTTTCAGCAATCCAGCAAACTCTAAATCAGTCCCATTGTCTTCTATTGAAAAAATATATAATTGGAAATTTGCATTAAAATTGTCAAAACATATCCCCCATGATCAGAAGTGAGCAAAACTAATGGCAGTGGTTAAAAAAAGCACAAAAAAGTAAATTTTCTGATAAACCATTATTACACAGAAAAGTGGCATGGTGCTGGCTTTTTGGCATTAGTGAATTCTCTCCATGAATGAATCATGCCGTTATGCATGATTGTTTCACTAACATCTTTGGATAGTCATACTCTGTCAGATTTTGACAAAGTATGTCAGATTTTTTAATGAAGCCTCAATTTCTGGGTCTGTTGTTTCTAATGTGAATCAACTGTCTATAGGAAAAGCTGCCTCTAAGATTTCTCAGGTGTGAACTAGTATAATGGATGAGCATTTTCTTCTGTTGAGTTTGGTGAACAGAGATGTAATCAACTGATGCTGTGTTCAAGTCCAGAACCTTGATTTTGTGTCTGTTTCCAAACATTGTGAATTTGAGAGCTTGGTTGATTCAGCTATTTGTGAAAAAAGTTCTACATGTTGCTCGCTGTCATGCCAACTATAGAAATTTTCACTAAGGGAAAATACCCTATTCCCAACATGCCTTTTGAAAGGATTACTACCTCCACATACCCACTTGTTGAAACTCAACATTGTACAGATTCCCCATTTTAATCTGTTTATAACAATCCTCCTGGTATAGTTCTTTTGCAGTACAATTCAGGCAAGATCCAGAATATGTGAAGTTGGCGCTTGTTGGGAAAAGTTGCAACTTCCCTTCTAAAGTTCCACTTCTTTTGTGGCTTCTCCTCAAAGGATGTTATTGTTGAGAGACTCCATTTCAAATGTCATCGGGTTTTCAAAGTTTGGGTCTAAGGTCTGCCCTTCTATTATCTCTATCATTTGCAAATAATCCTTGATATAAACCTGATTTACAATGTGACTAGTTTGAAACTAGTTTCAGAAAATAATCTAAGTATTTGAGTGCTAGCTCTTCGATGGGACTGCAGCCCGAGACTATGGGTATCGCCGGTGAGGTTCCCAGACTTTTGTCAGTTTTCTTGAGGAATCACAGGACTCCATCCATGGATGTGAAGATTTAAGGAATTCTGATTCTCTTATTGAGCCTTGCAACCTTCCATCAATAAAAGATGGACAGAGAATACCTCTTATATAGTATATGATATACACAAGTGTTAGAAATGGGGGTCACAAATTGACAGAGGTAGGTAACTTTGTCCAAGTAGGGACCCTTGTTTCTAGTCAGGGTATGGGGGATACACACTCTAGATAACCCCTGCGCACCCCCTTGGTAGCTTGGCACAAGCAGACAGGGTTAGTCAAAGGCAATGTGTAAAGTATTTGTACTAACACTAACATAGTGAAAAGACCACAAATTGACTAGGCCTGGGCGGTGAACTTCGCTCCGTTCGCAAAGTTTGCGGATTTTTCTCCAGTCCGCACTCCACGGAGTTCGCAGAGTGCAAAAAACTCCGCTTTGTGATGTGCAGCGGATTTTTTTCCCCGCTCGCTTCCCCCCAATGGTAAGTTCATGAGTGCGAACGGTAAGATCGCGAGCGCAAGCTACCGCTCAGGTAGAATTTCTACCAGAGTGGCAGGAATACCAGCACAAACTGCAGTTTGCACTGCACTCCGCAACCCGCTGAACTTCGCAGAGTTTTCTTGTAACTTCGCGGAGTTCCGCGTAGCAAAACACCACGAACTATGCCCAGGCCTGAAATTGACACCACACCAGTTTAGAAAAATAAGGTATCCTTAGCTAAACCAAACAAGACCAAAATGACTAAAATCCAACATACATGAAATAAGAATATGACTTTTGAAAGGTTTCAACCATAGGAATCTGTGGATGCGTGATTTTACACAAAGTACCTGTCTATGCATCAAAATCCACAAGGCCAAACAGCCGCACAAGGGAAGCGTTGAAAAACAAAGGGATGCTACAGATCCTGAGTCCATGGGGAGGCAATGCGACAGTTCTGCTGCACGCAGGAGAAGTGATGCGTCGAATCCGGACTGTAGGGGGAAGTGATGCATCGATACCAAGACGGTTCTGGTCCACGGGTGATGCGTCTGGAAAATTTGCCACCCAGGTGCAATGCGTGGAAATCCGGGTTGCGCTGGTGATCGATGCAGCGGCGGCAAGAGGTGCTGCATCGGTTTTCTTCAGCTGTGATCCCACGATGCATCGGTTCTTGTAGTTGCAGGCACTGTGTCGTCTCTGCAGCGGCACGGCAATGATGCGTGGAGATTCTTACCGCACGGTGGTGCTGCATTGGAAAAAGAGCCGCAAGAAGGGCGATGCATTGGTTTTCTTAGTTTCTTCAGTTTCTTCCAGCTCTCAACAGCAGTAGCAAACTCCAGAGACCCAAAAACTGGAAAAGGCACCTTCTGGCAGGTCAGAACTCTCAGCATTGAAGTTCAGGGGACCTGGAGGTGAAGTCTTTGTGTCCCTGAGACTTCAGAACAGGAGGCCAGCACACAAAGGCCCTTGGAGATTCTCCTTCAAGAACGTTCACAGCAAAGTTCCAGTCTTTGCCTTTCCTTGGCAGAAACAGCAACTGCAGGCCAACCCACACACCACACAGCAAAGGGGCAGTACTCCTCCTCACAGCTCTCCAGTTCTTCTCCTTTGCAAAGGCTCCTCTGTAGTCAAGAGGTGATCTAAAGTTCTGGGGTTTAAGGCCCACTACTTATACCCCATTTTGTCTGTGTTCTTCTTGGTGCAAGGGTCTCAGAGCCCAGTTCAAATAAGTTCTGTTCTCACTGGTGCATTATGACCACAGGGGGTGGAGACAGCATTGTGCAAGGGAGACGGGTCCTATTCAGGTGCAAGGAAAACTCCTCCCACTACTCTAAATTCAGCCACTCCCTATTCAGCTCAGCTCTGAGTCATCCAGGAAGGGACAGGCACACCTCAACCCCCCCAGTGGCTGTCTACAGTGAATGCACATCCCCAGCCACGGTCTCTCCAAAACCAGACATTCAATCCACAAACAGGCAGAGGTACACAGAATGGTTAAACAAGAAAATGCCTACTTTCTAAAAGTGGCATTTTCAAACACACAATTTAAAAAACATCTTTACTAAAAGATTTGTTATTAAAGTCTAAGTTCAGAGAGCCTAAATTTAAATCCTTTATCTTGTCCCAATCTGAATTTATACTTGTAAGATGTTACAGAGTATCTCCCATGCTATCCTATGGGACAGATAGCCTTTCAATAGTGAAAGAAACAACATTGGCAGTATTTGACTATCAGGGAATCTCCCACACAGCAGTACATGTCCTACCTGTCACATACACTGCACCCTGCCCATGGGGCTACCTTAGGCCTACCTGAGGGGTGTCTTAGATATAAGACAAGGGAAGGATAGGGCCTGGCATGTGGGTGCACTTGCCAGATTGACATGGTAGTTTAAAAATGTGCACATACACTGCAGTGGCAAGTCTGAGATATCTTTTCAGGGCTACTCATCTGGGTGGCACAATCAGTGCTGCAGGCCCACAAGTAGATTTTGATTTACAGGCCCTGGCACACTCAGTGCACTTTACTAGGGACTTACCAGTAAACCGAATGTGCCAATCAGGGAGAACCAATTGTAGTAGCAATTTATACTGGGAGCACTTGCACTTTGACACTGATCAGCAGAGGCAAAGTCCTAAAGCATCTAAGCCAGCAAAAACGAAATCCAGCAAATCATCAACAATACAGGAGGTAGAGGCAAAAAGTCAGGGGAAACCACACCAAAGATGCCAAGTCTCAATAAGTTTCTTGGGTAAATGTATCAATTAAGGGTTGGTTTATATTTCGGAAGGACAAAGAATCTTGTATAATGCTATAGTCACCTTTACTGTTGATTTCATTGGTCTCACAAGACTTGCATCACCCTTGCATCGTGCAAGGTAACGAAGGGCAATGCAAAGGCTTGTTTAGCATTTATGAAGCCATGCATGGCCCGATTCCTGTGGCTTTGTAAATTAATGGATCACAGTGCAGCAGTGTGCGCTGTGTTGTGTTACATTTCTTAATGGATGGCATTCCATGGGTCATGGTGTGGAACAGAAGCAACCCAAGGCCAGTTTCAGTCTTGCTGGATTACTATGAGCTGTTAGCTCATGTAGGTTATTACAGACAGGTGCAAACCAAATGGAAATCTGTTTTTTGCCCACACAGAAGGGAACAGACAGATCAGCCCTAACTCTTAACTTCAAAACTTTTAAGTTGTGCTTTCCTATCATTTTTCCAGTTATGGAATTCGGATTATAGATGTTCATTATGTGTCACCCCACTGTAGTTTATGTTCTTTATAAGCAGCATGTAAATAAATGAGTAAGAGAAAGATAGCCTCTAAGATGCTAGATAATGTAATCATTGTTTTTCATTTATCGTTAGCATGGTCTCTTAAGTCTGTGATAAGAGTATTTATAAAGATAAGATATTTATAATACATGTACATTTGTAGATTAACTTGTGAGCTGGGGCTCCATTAAATTAAAGGTGTTTTAGGTGTAACTAATGACTAAATGTAAATAAACTGCATTACTGTTGGCTCACCCTCCATGTTAAAAAAATAACTAATATGCAAAGATGCTCCTCTCCTCCTAAATGGAGAGCACTGGCCTGGTGACTCTGGACTGTTGAAGCTCTCTTTTGGTAAATTTACAATAGGTAGAAAAGGGATTCCCTAAAAAAAGAACTGAGCAAACGCGACAAAAATAAACCAGAAAAGTACAAATTCACCAGAAAAATGGGACAACAAAACAGGAGGAATAGGGGCAATAGTAGGGGGAAAATATGAGGTACTCAGATTTAGTTAGGTTTAGAACTACTAAGTTATAAGTGGGTACAGTTAGGGGTTGAAGAAGTACTATGAAGGTATCGGCGGACATAGAAGGGAATCTTTAGAAGAAGATGCAGAGATGGGACGTGTCATTCATTTGGAAAATATGAGGACATGGGTTGCTGTAGAATGTTTCTCCAGAATAATTCCCTTAAGTAGGCTTTTTGTCTCCAGATTCACATGCAGGTCTATTCACGTGGAGCCCTAAAATGTTGATTCACACATTGCGCACCCTAAATTATATTTCTACATGTTAGTTCTTAAATCGTGGTCGCTTTATTAAATCTGTTCATTTTCAAATCTGAAGATGTGAAACCCTGACACTGAGTGAGTTTGATGCCCTCGCATTAAAAGCTTAGAAGTATCTTATCTCCTCTTGAAAGCCCTACTTTCATTTCACTGCTTTGATGCATTAAAAAATATATATTTCAAAATTGCCCAAACAAAGAGGCTTCCAGTCATATCACACCATATTCCACAAGCGCCATTATTACTGATATACATCACATTTGCGGTCTTTCATCTGACAATATGTGCATAAAGCATCTGCTACAGAGTCAGTGGAGGGAGACTATGGGGCGGGTTCATGTGGTATGACATTTTATTAGAGAATTCCAATAAAAAGGCTTGCAGATAGGTGTACAGTTCAGGCATAGCTTCTCCATTTAAATGCCCATTTTCCCCTAAATACACAAATGGTGTCTGGGGCTGCGAGGCGCTCGTTAGCATTTTTACCTTTTGATCATAAATGAACATGTGCTAAACCTTCAATGAATTATTTGTGGTCCAGAGCACTGCCTTTGAGCCTGGTCTCCATTCTCTCTGGAGGACAGACCCTCAGGCACATGCGCTGTGGGATGATGGACTTTGTAGTGTCAGATATGGTCGCACTGCAGAAAGCATTGATTTTTTATTTTTTTACTTTGCTAAAATGGGTCTGTTATGTCTATCTCCATAACTATTGGATTAATCCACCAGTCGTCAGGAGACTAAAGTGAAGACAAGGTGCCACAATGCTTCAAAATTAGGTGGCAGAGTTACCCATTTCTTGTATGCACTGACCAGACAGTGTAGTGAAGTACCATCTTTCTCATGTGCTCTGAAGATGCCGTGTTAATTTATAACAGACTCCTATTCCTCATCAATATGTTGATGACTTAGACTATTGCAAAGATTTGTTATAACTGGTTTCAGCAAAAGAAATGTTTATCTTTGTATTTAGCAAAGTACATTTTGCCCTTTAATTTTCAATTATGAGCTTGTGTTTCTTTGACACTCTCTCAATTCAATTGCGTTTTTCTCCTCTCTTCACTATTTTAATTGATTTGTAAAATGATTTTGTGATGTGCAAAAACTATCGGATAAATCTTTGAGACTAATGATATTGAAGAAAAAGATGTAGACAAGCATTTGCTATAGCCTAGCCTAGCTCCTGGAGAGAGTAAGGTGCAGTACAAGCACCAATATGGAGTGAGGGATCCAATCGAACCCTATGTGCTTCAGGAAGAAGGTGGCCCTGTATGCAAATACCCAAATCCTGGTAAAGTCACAGGAAACAAGCACCAATAAAGCCCTCGCAGGGCATTTTGCACTATTTCACACCACAAGTGGCACAGTCAGGCTGAGCTTGGGGTGGGATCGCCATCCTGTGAATATGTGAGAGGTGAACTGATTAAAAGGCAACAAGTATACTTTAAAAGGTCCTTTGTAGTAAAATTGAATTGTGTATCAATTCATTAGCGGCCCTAATAAGTCCCTCGACCCATACCTCTGCTTGAAAGCTACCAAAAGCACTGACAATCTGAAAGAACCTAGATAAATGCATGTACTCCCAGAATCCACCTTAAGACGCCGATCAGCCACTAGAATATTCTTTTTCCTACTCACTAACATCTATGAACCTGCCCTAGTATTGGTAATATACTTCAAGACACTTACTCATGCTCTATAACTCGAAAACCTTCCGTTTACCTACCCCTCCTTAAACCACTCACTATCTGTCCTCTCTTTTCTAAGTTTCCCTTCTATCAGCTCCCTCTCCTCTAAGTCTCTCATTTCCTATTTTGGTTGCCTCTCCTATTTCGTATACTCAATAATGTACTAAGAGTATCAGGCATATGCATCACATATTTGTTTAAACAAAGTGATGCACATCACTGCATTTCACTATATATATATATATATATATATATATATATATATATATATATATATATATATATATATATATATATAAATAAAATCACTGAAAAAAACACAGGTTTCAGGGACGTTATAGTTAGTTGTACATTTCACTAACAAAACCAGAGAAATTGTGCAGTTATTGTTAGTTGAGCTAACTAGAACTCGCGCCCCGCAATGCACTGCTGATGACGTCACATATTACATCACTCATGACATGGTCAGTGATATCACTGATGACATCTCAAATGACATTACTGATGACATCATCCAGAGATTTTTAAAAGTTTAAGAATGTTATATATAGATAAGCAAAGGTGTTTTGAAGAATTTGTGGGTGTGTGTGTCTGAATGGATGATTTAGTGGGTACATGACTGACTGTATAAGTTAGTGATTAAAGGTGTCTTAGTGAATGCGTGGGTGAATGAATAATCTATGTGAATGTCTGTATCAGTCTGTCAGTTGGTATGTAAGTGGCTGCATGAGTTGGTGAGTTGCTACATGAGTGTTTATATGGGTTAATGATTGGTTGCTCGAGCACCTGTATGGGAGCCGGAGTAGTGTGGGTGGGTGGGGGGGGTGTATCTCCCTGCATGGATGTGTGACTGGGTGATTCAGTGTGAGGATTCATGAGTGCATCTGAGAGGGGCTGTATGGGTAAGTGAGTGTGCGTATGGCTGTGTTGGTGAGTGAATGTATGTCTCAGTGGCATATGTGTGAGTAACTACATTTGTGAAAGGCAGTATATGTAAGTGTTGGAGTATATAACAGACTATATGTGAGAGTGAGTGATTGTGAGAGTGGCTGTATGGATGAGTGTGTGCTTGTGTCAGTGATTGTATAAGAGAGTAAGTATGTGTTAGTATCTGTATGAATAGGTGAGGTGCTGACTAGGTGTGTGAGTAACTCTATGGGTGAGTGGCAGTATGTGAGTGTCTGTATGGGTGTAAGAGTGACTGTATGGGTGTCAGAGGCTATATTGATGAGTGACTGCGTGTATGAGTGACTGTATGGGTGAGTGAGTGGATGTGTGTAGACCTATGAATCAGTGAGTGGGTATGTACTACCTGGTATTGGTGTGTCTATGGTTTCGAGAATGGTAGTCTGTATTTTAGAGTGAGAGTATGAAAGGTTATATTAGGGTGAGAGGAGGTGCATCAGATATTAAGCAGATGATGTCATCAGTGATGACATCTCAAATGACATCAGTGATGCCACTGACCATGTCATGAGTGATGTAATATGTGACATCATCAGCAGTGCATTGCAGGGGCGCAAGTTATAGTTAGCTCAACTAACTAGAACGGCCCAACTTCTATGGTTTTGTAAGATTGAAAATGTACAACTAATTATAACGTCCCTGAAACCTGTGTTTTTTTCAGTGAATTTCTAAGGTTTTTTAAAAGCTCATTTCTAACTATAACGTCCTTGAAACCTATGTTTTTTTCAGTGAATTTCAAAGGTTTTTTAAATGCTAATTACCAACTATAACGTCCCTGAAACCTATGGCTTCTCAGTGAATTTCTAAGGTTTCTTAAATGCTAAATTATAACTATAATGTAGTAGTCGCGTTTGTAGAGTGGTGCAGAAAGGAGGCTGGGTCTCCGTCCAGCGCGCAGGAATTCCGCTGAGTAGGACTTACAGGAGGTACCAGGAGGGCTTTTTGGCCCCCAAAGTCTCTTAGGAGTAAAGTGGACTTCATCCCCCAACCCGTAGTGTGCTAGGAGGCGCGTTTGCAGAGTGGTGGAGAAAGGGGGTGTGGCCTCCGAAGACCTCTTAGCAATACCACTGTGTGGGACTTACTGGAGATAACAGGAGGGGTAGTTGGCCCCCAAGGACGTCCTTGGGGGCCAACTACCCCTCCTATTACCTAAGTTCCACACAGCAGCATTGGTAAGTTCTCATACCAGGCCATGCCCCTTTGCCCACCATTCTGCAAACGCGCTCCCTGGCGGGCTCTTGGATTGGGGTTAAAGTCCCATTCGATACAGGGGGACCTTGGAGGCCAACTGGCCTACCTGACACCTCCAGTAAGCCCCAGATAGTGGGTTTGCTGAAACGGGACACAGGCCACATCCCCTTTCTCCCCCACTCTGCAAACTTGCCTACTGGTGCACTCTTGGTTGGGGATAAAGTCCCCTTGCCTCCTGAGGGTCTCTGGTGGCCATCTAGCCCTCCTGTAATATCTAATAAGCCCCACACAGCTGGATTGCTGAGTGGTCTGAGACCACGCCCCTTTTTACACCACTCTGCAAACACGCCTCCTGGCGCAATGCTACTCTGGGGATGAAGTCCACTTTAGTCCTGAGATCACCAGGACAAAAGAGAACCTAATCACCCCACCAGCAGTGGGCCAAATGGCATGTTTGCAGTGTGGTGTAAAAAGGGGCGTGGCCTTGAACCACCTCTCAGCAATCCCACTGTGTGGGGATTACTGGAGGTACCTGGTGGCCTAGTTGGCCCCTAAGTACCCTTAAGGATCTAGGGGACCTAATCCCCCAACTCAGAATGCACCAGGAGGTGCATTTGCAGAGTGGTACAGGGACGGGGCGGGGCCTCTGGCGAGATGCCGGCTTTTTTTCCTTTTTTTTGTTAGAAGGGGGGCTGTTTGGCCCCCCTTCTCTCAATACTTTGTGAGCCCTGGGAACCCATTCCCCAGGCCCAGCAATTTTTTTTTTCTTTTAAACAGGAAGGGGGCCCCCTTCCCGAGGCCGATTTCGGACCCGGGGACCCCATACCCCAGGGCATGGCCCAATTTTTTTAAAATTGAAATATTTATTTTTAAGCAGGGGAGCCGTGCGGCCCCCCTTCCCTGGGCCACTTTTGGCCCCGGGGACCCCATCCCCCGGGCCTGACCTCATGTTGGGGACACCGGAGGAGCCCCAATGCCCCGCGGGCCCAGCCAGCTTACCGCCTCCTGCGGGAGCCAGCATTGCTTTTGGACAAGGGGAGCTGTTGACATGCAGCTCTCCTTGTCAAAAAGCAATTTGGTTCGCTTTATGGAAGCGAGAGGAGGTTTCCTGCTCTCGCTTCCATTAAGCGAAGCAGAGTTTGCAATGACAGGGCGGGAGCCATGCTCCCGCACTGCCACTGCAATGCAAACTTCAATGTCCCTGGGGCGGGCACCCCGGGACACTGCTGGAGTCGGGCCTGGGGAGTAGTGGTCCCCAGGGCCAAGGAGGGTCTCAAGAGGGGGGCCGCGCGGCCCCCCTCCCAACATAAACATAACCCTGGGGAGGTGGTGGTCCCCGGGGTCAGCAACTGACCCCCACCCTTAATTTAAAATTGCCCAGGGGAGGTGTTGGTCCCCGGTGCAGTGTGGGAAGGGGGGGAGCCCCCGACATAAGGAATGCCCCGGGGAGGTGGCAGTCGCTGGGGCAGCGTGGGGGGGCAGGAGTCTCCCACACACACTTTTTTTAAAGAAGCGCCAGGGAGGTGGAGGTCTCCGGGGATGCGGGAGCCCCACATATATTAACTACATTGCCCCCGGGACCTGGCCCACCCTGGGACTTATCAAAAGGAAGCGCAGGAGACCGTGATTCATTTTTTTCTTAGTTCAGCAGGATTCACGCACCCAGCGTGAATCCCTCTAAAAAAACATAAAAAATGCTTTTTTTCTGAGCAGACCTAGAGGGTCAGGCTGTTCCTACCCTGCCCCCTTATCTTGTTTCTTCACCTTTTTTCTTGTGACTCGGTTCAACCGAGTCACCAGATGGATGCCAACACTTCTTGGTTTGAAGTGTTGGCAGCCTATCAGAATAAAGGGCATGCTAGGGAGGGTTTGCGGATCTACCGTGGTCACCAGATATCAATATTTTTTATTTTTGAATTGCTCAGGAAGTACTGAATGGATTTACACCATTTGAAAAAAAAGGTCGCTTTCTGAACCAAGAGCTATCTTTTTGCCAAATTTGGTGTAATTCCGTTCACCAGTTCGGACTGTTCCAAAATTTCCTATGGATATTAACATGGAGAAAGCTCGTTTTGGGACCCCCTTTTTCTCGGCCCCTGCTTGATGAATTACCCCGAAACTTTCAAGACAGGAGCTGGCTGGAGCGCCCCATTAGTTTTGAAAATTTTGCGAAGATCGTCAAACGGCGCCAAAGATATTGGCAAATCAAAAAACGCTTTTCCTATGGAAACTAGGTCCGAACTATAACTGCCTAGTGGTAGATGTATAAATACAAAAGGAGCAAAAGATTAGCCATTCACCATTGCAAGTGGGACGATATTGGAATTTAGCCATACTCTCCTGGCCTATATGTAAAAATAATACAGAAAGAATCAAATGCCCTTTCATTTGCCATTGGAATGGGATGCTTTAGTCTGCATGGGAGCAGAAAGACTGTTTAGGTTTTAAGAGTGAGTGTGGGGCCTGATGTTAGGAAGGGAAGGACCCAATAACCTTATTTTATTAAAAATATATATTGCTGCCATACAGTGGGCTTTCTGACCCCTTGAGAGGGGGGAGAGAAACGGTTGTCCCCTTTAGTTGGGGTGGGGGTATAACCATGCAGCCCCCCTTATATTAAAAATAAACTTCCCTGGTGTCTAGTTTTGTTTCTGTTCCCCCTCCCCCCGGAGTACATCAGGAGATCAGGGGTAATTACCCTTGGCTGCCCCCCCCGGGGGGGCAGAAAGACTGTTGCCCCATTTACTTGGGATGGGGGCATAGCAATACACATGCTGGGAAGCCTCATCCCTATATTTAAAAAACAAAAAAACATTCCCTGGCTTCTAGTGGGCTCTAGTGCCCCCTGAGTACTGATGTAGTAAAAGTAAAACAAGCTCATCAGCTTGTTTTACTTTCACTTTAGTGTAATGCCATCAGCACACTCTGCGCGCTGATCATCATTACACATAGAAAAAAAAGACTACAGCTGCTCAGGAAGCTCTTTCTGAGCAGATCAAGTTAAAAACAAAATATCGGAATAAAAAAACATTAACACTAATATTGTCCAAAAATATATAAGAATTTCAACTTCATAATATGAATAGAGGTTAAAGTAATAAATGTTAAATATTTTAATATATAAATGTAATATATTGTAAATTACATAAATTCCAATAATATTTAATACTAGGGGCCTGATTACAGTGTTGGTCGAAAGCCTCCAACCACTAGCTGTAGACGTTCTGATTGACATCGTAGGTTTAAACTCCGACCGCCGTATTACAGGGAATCTGACTCTATTCCAACAGGCTCAAGGAGCCCATCAACCAGTCGGAATGCCCCCATAATCCCCAAGGATGGTGTTTCCGCTGTCGGGATTATGATGTTGGTTTCCGACAGCATTTCCATGTCGGCCTTTCCAACATGTAAAGGTTGTCGGAACTCAACTTTGGGGCCCCTAGCAGGGCCCCCTTTCTCCTGATCCTCCGTATGTGGCCCTGGGGGCATTTCTGCCCCTCTCCTTCCTGTTTCCGAAAACAAGCACCGGCACCATGGGATTATGAAGTCTAAATTATTTTATTCACGGCGGAAACAACTAAGAACGACATGTTTCAGTGGTGACTCCCACCTTGTTCACACAATATATATATATATATATATATATATAGATATATATATCTATATATTACCCACTGGCGGTCGCCAGTAGGTAGTTATAGTTAGGGCCTATTTTCTATAGGAAATCCGCAACATTATATTCCCAATAAGTCTGGTGCCGGTTGACGAATCTTCGCAAAATTTTCCAAACTTTTGGCCATCCTGAAAGTTTCGTGGTGATTCGTCAAGCGGGGGCCGAGAAAAAAACGCGTTTTCCCCATGCAATTTCCCATAGGACCTGTTAACGCAGCTACAGCCCGAACTGCTGAACGGAATTACACCAAATTTGGCAAAGAGGTAGTCCTCAGTTCAGACTCTTGCCTTTTGCATAAATGGTGTAAATCTGTTCAGTAGTTCCTGAAAAAATTAGAGGAAAAAAGATAGATATATCTATGGCCTCGGAGGATCCGCGCACCCTATGTGCACCCTAAGCGCACCCTCTGCGAACCAAGCATGCACCCTCCCTATCACGCGCTGAATGCTAATTGGCTGTCAAGTGTCTGTCTACATTCGAAACCAGGAACTGTTGGCAGCCATTTTGTGCCTCGGTAGAAGCGAGTTTGATTAAGTAAGGGAAATAAGTGTGTGAAAGATGTAAAGGGGGCAGGGTAGAAATACTCTGACCCTCTAGTGTTGCTTAGGAGGTTACAGAAGGACCCCCTAGGGGGCTCTTTTTTTTTTTTTGTTTAAACAGCGAAATGCGCGCAGGGTGCGCGGATCCGGCAAAATCTTTAAAAATAAATGGGGGAGGGGGGCTGCGTGGCCCCCCTCCTAGTGCCCTTGAGGGCCCTGGGGAGCGCCACCCCCCAGGGCTGGCTCCTACAGTGTCCTGAGGTACCCACCCCAGGACACTGTTGTTTGCTATGAGAGGGTGGGAGTCTCCCGCCCTCCCATAGCAAACTTCGTTTGAATTTTGAAAGAGAGAGCAGGGAAACCTGCTCTCTCTTTCAAAATCCAAACGATATTGCTTTTCCACAAGGTGAGCTGCATGTTAGCAGCTCCCCATGTGGAAAAGCAATGCCGGCTCCCGAAGGACACAGGGAGCCGGCTGGGACCGTGGGAGCATTGGGGCCCCCCCCACATTGGGTGCACGGTTTCTCTCGCGTTGGGTGCACGGTTCCTAACGCGTTGGGTACGTGGATCCTAGGAAAAAAACGGAAAAACCCAACGCATACCGTACGCGCACGGATCAAGAACAGTGCGCATAGGGTGCGCGAATACCCCAAAAATAAAAAATAAAATAATAATGAAGTATTGAAAATATAGTTTACAAAATATTTTAAAAAATATAAAAATATATTTTTAAAAAACATTACAATTTTTTTTTAAAACAATAAAAACAAATAATATTTTTTACTTTTTCAAAGAATTATTTGAAAAAAAAAGTTTAAAAAATGGTGATATAAAAAAGTATTTAAAAAAAAACATAATTAAAAGAATTGACACACTGAAATAGAAAAATTTAGAAATCCAATGAAAATCAGTAAACATAATAGCTTTAGAGATAAGTTATAGATTGGAATTAGCATTTAAAAAACCTTAGAAATTCACTGAAAAAACCATTGGTTTCATGCACGTTATAGTTAGGAATTGGCATTTAAAAACCTTAGAAATTCACTGAAAAAAACCATAGGTTTCAGGGGCGTTATAGTTAGGTGGACATTTCCCTCGTACAAAACCCTAGAAATTCCCCCGTTATAGTTAGTTCAGCTAACTATAACTCACGCCCCCGCAATGCACTGCTGATGATGTCACATATTACATCACTCATGACATGGTCAGTGACATCACTGATGACATCACTGATGACATCTCAAATGACCAGTGGACGGTGTGGTGGTGGCACCACTGCAGCACCGCCAAAGTAATAATAAGGCCCTAATTTAACTCAATGTAATTCAACAAATAAACTTGCCTTTTAAGCAATGGAATTCTTGCAAAATTGCTGGATTAAGTACAAATCACTACTTCACGTCATACTTTTAAAACGTGTACCAAAAAGGAAGATTGTGAGGTTTCAAATTTTAAAACCTTTAAATTCAAGTAACACAACCCTGTAGAGTTATTGGCTAGTCTAGGATTATACTAAATATTGCTATTCTATTCCAGACCCTCAATATTCCTGAGGAAGAGTTGACCTTGTAACCTCAGTTTTAAATTAGAGGGATAACGCCATGTGAAGAATAGATGCAAATTATATTGCCCATGCTCCCTTCAGAAACATAAGTTCTTGGAATCAGAACCATTTGGAAGTTATGGCTCATCACTTGGTACACGAGTGTCAAAAGACCCCAGGGTCCTGATTTAGAGTTTCTCGGATGGGATTGATTCTGTCAGGGTGATGAATCAAAGTACTATGTGGCGCATTTCAAGGATATTCTTAATTGATTGCCAAGATCCTGCCAGAGTAGGGAATTTCACCTTAAAATACCAAGCTTCATAGCACTTCACAAAGATTCTTTGGGGATATACGAGATGGATGTATGTGAAAATAAAGAATGAAAAACTGTGAGGAACCCGTTATAAAGAAACATTTATTTTACATTGCATTGACAATTGTACAGAAATTCATATGATGAACATTAGATTAAAAAAATACCCTGAAAACAACCGTAACTCTAAACCTTTCCCTGGAACAACTTTAACCTTAAAATATTGACTAACTTGCTACAAACCTTAATCTTGCAGTTGTAAAATTATTAAAAATAAATGTTTAATGGAATGTGATTATTTTAATTTGAATAGAAACGATTAACTTCACTTTACACTATTTTTAATCATAATGGATTTCTTCAAACTGGTCCTTTATTTTCACACTATTCCATGCAAGCCACCTTCCCTTCAAAGAGCTTTTTGAACTGCTAATAGTCTTTGCCAAAGCTTGCAAAGCAGGACATTCTGTTTTCTTATTGATCACCAGAATTGTATAATCATTCAATATTTTTAGTGAAGTCAAAGATTTGCTATGCCTTCTGGGGACCGGGGACTGAATTCACACAAGAAGTCTTAGAAGATTTATGACAGGTAAGCAGATTCATAATGGCACCAAGTGGACACAAAAGTTACCTACAGGGTTGTTAACTATTGTATGGAAATATAAAGTTGATACATACATTTACAGATGTGATTTCTTTCTCAAAGCATATATATTCAGATTGATATTACTGTGGTGAATTGGAAAGCATATGTTTAGGAAAATAATAAAATTTCACATTTATCTTTTCATTTCCTTTTTTTGTGAAATATTTTTTCCATTAGATGTGCATTCTCTTAAGGATAACCAATATAGAAAAATCCGTGAGTGTCATTCACTTTCCCACACTTTTAGCAGGCTGTAAAGCTGATTCACTTATTCATAGTTTTAGAAGTAATGATAAGTGTGGGAGAATTATACATTTTCATGAATACCCGCAGCTACAAAGGTAAAAATAACTGTGTATGACTGTGTTTGTGTGTGTGTGTGGGTGTGGGTGTGGGTGTGTGTGTGTGTGTGTGTGTGCACGTTTGTGTGTGCGTCTGAGAGATGGTGTGTGATTGTATGAAAGTGTTTTTGTGTAGATGAAGGTTAGGCTTATCGTCAACATTGTCAAGAGCCATGGACTCAACATCATCTCCTATGCCGACGACACCCAACTCATCCTCTCCCTGACCAACGACCCAACGACCACCAAGGACAAGTTTCAAAGATGCATGAAAGATGTGGCAGTCTGGATGAACAACTGTCTCAAACTCAACACCATCAAGACAGAAGAACTCTTCATCAGGAAAGGCAATGATACCCTCTGGAACAATGAATGGTGGCCACCTGAGCTGGGCCCAACCCCCAAATCCACCAAACACACCCACAACCTTAGCATCATCCTCGGCAGCCAGCTATCCATGAAGAAGTAGGCCAGGTCCATCCCCTCTGCTTGCTTCCTCACCCTCTGAATGCTCAGGAAGGTCTTTAGATGGTTTCCACTCAACACCAGGTGAATAGTCACAAGCAAGCACTCGTCACCAGCAGATTGGACTACACCAACTCCCTATACGTAGGAATCACTGCCCAACTCATGACTAAATTCCAGACTATCCCCAGAATAATGCACATCACCCCTCACCTCAAGAAACTCCACTGGCTACCAGTTGCTAAGAGATGCCAGTTCAAGCTGCTCGCCCATGTCTACAAGGCACTGCACAATGAAGGACAAGCATACTTCAACAACCGAATGAATTTCCACCAACCTATCAGGAAAATCCTGCTCTGAATCCCTCTCCCTAGCAGCCACCTGATGCATCTGCCGGATGAACAGTGGAGGCCGCTCCTTCTCCCAGCTGGCTGCCAAGGCCTGGAACAACAGACCTGGATGCTTGACCTTTAGGACCACGGGGAGCATGAGCATGGTCCTCCAGTGCCTCGAGATCCTCACGAGTGATACAGTCGCACTTTACAAATCTTGATTGATAGATTCTATGATGTGGGGTTACAATGGTATGTGTGATGTGTGTGTTGATGGGATTGATCTTGTTTTGATGTTTTATAGTGAGTGTGTATGTGAAAGTGTTTGAAGTAGCAATAGTATCTGCTGGAGCTGTTTTGTGGGTGTGTAAGGGTGTGTGTGTGTTTTGATGTGAAGTGGTGTTTGTGCCCCTGCTGGTATGTGTGTTGATCGCATAGTGTGTAAATCTGAAATTATGTTATCTGCTCTGATTGTATATCTGTTGGTGTGACATTGTATGTCATAAATTATAATGTGTGTGTGTATGGGTATGTGTGTGGGGAGACCTTCAGCCTAGCACCTTTGTTCCTAACCACCTGAACGTGGCACATTCTTGCTGCTTCTTTCACAGATACATTTGTATGATGTATTAATGTTTCACTTTACTTATTTATTTCATGATCTTGGTTTAAGAAACCCATTTATAAAATATTCCCAAGAGCAAGTCCATTAGGTAGACCATTGAGTATATAAAGCTGTAATACTAAAAAGTTAATATTTTTACTTGCAAGAACTGAGCTATACTATCCATGCGCTCATGCCCTGTGTTTACTCCCACTGGGCTTTCCCACAGTATCTTGCTCTGCTCAATGCACATTCGCACACAGCTGTTAATCTTTAGCCCTGCCAAGTACCACGCATCAGGCGTTAAACTAGCGCTTTTCAGTGTGGTGGTCCGCATCACCGCACTGAAATGCGAAGTCACACGTATTAGCGCCTTTTCAGCTGTGCCCGTCAAGCGCTGCAGCCTGGAGGGAGCTCGCTGCTTAATTAATTATAATAACCTGCTAGAGAGTCGAGCATGGCAGGCAGCGTGCGCGCTGCAGCTCGCCAGACTTTGGTGCTGGCTGAGCACGCAGCAAAAAAATAAGATGTAAGTGTGCCTAGCCCTCGTGGCATAATCATTCAGTTGCCAGTGGGATTACGGGGTAGACATTCAGCGCTTAAATTTCCACATGTGCACACACACAAGTACACAGACGCACACGTCACAACGCCCTACTCACAGAATATGCAGTGCCGGCCGCACACATACAAGTGCTCTCTGCTGCAGCTAACAGACAGCATGGTGGACCTCTCTCTCAGGGGCGTAGGTAGAGCTTGTGGCGCCCGGGGCTATCCCTCAGATTGCCACCCCTGGAGAGGGGGGGTGCTGGGGAAAAAGGACGGCGAGCACTTGAAAGAGGTCCGAGAGACACGTAGTATTGCCGCTAATAGTTACCTCGATCATGCATGTTACATGCACATACATGACGCGGTCCAAGGCTACACAGTTGAATAGACCGGTGACTGGCAGTACAAAAGAGAACACACAGACTGCATGATCCATCTGGGGACTCAGAAAAACCGCATGTGCCATCCATCAGAGAGCTGCGTGAACAATTACCTGGTAATCCCCTCAGCACAATCCAAACATGCACATTCATGACACTGTTCAGGGATCCATCATCTACAACTGACATTAAATGACCATACATCATGGTCCCCCCATTAAAGCAGTGGGGATCTGCACAAACGTGATGTGCTCTAGGGACCCAAAACCAACGTAACAGTGTCGAAGCCTGCGATTCTTTATCTTTCAAAAACAGCAAATTAATTATTCACAGGGAATGACTTACTGTGTGCCCTTATAACTAAACGCAGCACAAAGGGGTCAGTCAGCTCCACCTTGCCAACAAAGCCCACTCTGGTGGCCCAAAGGCAACAACCAGGGGTCACGCCCGGTCATTACTTCTAAGCAGCAGCAACCAACTCCCTGGGAATGAAAAGACGTGTGCTCCTGGGACCCAAAATCAGCTTGTAATAGTGCATCTCTCCTTCATCGAGGCCTCAGAACACACATGGTGCACAGCCTGCCCAGGGGCCCAAAGCTACAAAACAGGGAGGGGTGACACATTATCATCACAATCCTTAAACACAGCTGTAGAGGCCAAGGGAACATGTTCAACTCTATCCAAGGCCCGGGACAAACTGCTCCGGCGCTGCGGCACTCCTTGAATATTCAGAAGAAACAGGAAACATTACATTTTTCTGCAATTTTGTTTTCACATTACTTTCATGGTAATCAACGGTGTTAAAAGTCTACAAGAACAATAAAATGATAATAATGTGTCAAGTACGGAGCGGCAAGGCTTGCACACGTCCCAGCTTGTCATTCTTTCATACACCTAGACTTCTATGGCCAAAAGAAATTGTCAGAGCCACCGGTCGACTAACCCTTCACCTTGGATAAAAATACACTCCAAAGCCCAAAAGGTTGTGTGAATTAATTTTGCATTAACTACTGCTCAGGATGATGCATAGATAGCCATTCGGTTCCTACTCAGGGTTTTAGCCTGTCTGTTACATTAGTAGATGTGCCAGTAAAAGTCTAGGCAAGTTTCTATTAGTGAATCGCTAGGACTCGGACTGATACAACCATGCAGCCACTGAAAGACACCAACCAGGGCACAATTCCGGGGTGCACAGCGTCCACCCATTATTTTCACAGGGTGAACGCCGTCCACCCTGCCAAGAAGTTGGCCCCACAGAAATATGCTGAACTTGTCCAGGTGTCATTTTCAGACTCCTAGACATGTTCAGCAGCACCTGCACTGACTGCTTTTCATTCCCAGCAGCAACGTGCAGGCAGCGAGGTTTTTTAGGTCTCGCCTGACCCAGCGCATGCGCTGGTCTGGCGAGACTTATTGAGAGGGCTCCAAAAAGTGCTACCAGGCCAGCCTAGAGCTACAGTGCATGTGCGCGGGCGCGCGCGCCACGTTTTACCGCGATTACTTTCACTTTAGCGGCTGCACGGCCGCTTTGATGTTTGATCGCGATCTCTTTCGCGGCCTCATGGCCGCTTGTTTCAACATTGTTCCTTGTCTTGCTGATGTTAGTGTGAATATCTCTTCATACAAATAGAGCTATCCGGTAAAAGCCAACATGATAAAAACAAGCATTTGCAATGCAATAGGTCTCGCATTTACTCGAGTTTAAGCTATTGGCATTATAAATGACAATGTGTTTTATTTATGTTCCAAAACCAAAACATAAATGAAAAAGGCATTGTCATTTACAATGCCAACAGCTCAAACTCACGTAAATGCGAGACCTGTTGCATTGCAATCAGAAAAATGAAAAAATGAAATTTCAAATTATAAAATAACAATACAACTGTAGAAACGTGGAGTTAAAAGTTTAATCTTCTCGCCACGTAAAAAAGTTAATTAGATTTCACATCGGGTAAGACAGATCTACAAAGGCAAGCTAATAGTGCTGTAAACCTACTGTATTTTCTTTCACGCTGTGCGGATTGTCAACATACGTGGTCATAATAGGCACTTTAAAGATGGTGGACGAAGAGCCATACCCTTGTAGTACTGAATCAACAAAAGGGATCTCATTTTGAATAAATCACACTAAACACTGTGAAGGCTTACGCCAAGTTTTTCAAAGATTTGTAAACAGGGCAGAGGAGAATCTGTACAGGGAACACTTTGGGCATGCACACCCTGCCTCCTAGGCAACAACTCCTCTCAGACGTCATCCAGTGGGATATATAGTTTTCCTGTATACAAGTGCTTTAACACGTCATCGTGCTTTCAGAGGCGTGATATACTGAGGGCACTCATGGTCACAAAAACACTGACTGATAAGACCTTACAAAAGTGCATATTGTGAAAGCTGGCCTATAACTTGTTACCTCATCTCGTCAACCAAGATTATCCCAGTTTCTCGTATAGTCCATGGGCCTAATTCGCCCTCCCTGTCAAATCATTATTTTTTGTATGCAATTTTATATAACGCAAACACGACCCAAAGGGGTTCTAGGGCTTTACATGAGCACCGGCTACATTACACAAGGTCATATTAGTCTCTTTTATACACTGAATTGTGCAGGATCACAGAATGTTAAGCCAATGCTGCTGAGACTCAAACATGGTTCACCAGTTTCAAAGTTGGTAACTCTGGCCCTAGCGCATTCCAAGTCAACAGCAATTTAAAGCCTGGATTTATCTACTACATGGGACATATTTCATTATCTTTACAAAGCATAAAGGTTTAAAACCTTTAAGATTGGCATTTCTGGGGCCCTGAAGCTCTGTGATCACCAAGGGTGAATATAAGTTTTTCAAAGACAGATCAATGTGAACGAGGGAAGGTCCCGATCCCACAGAGCCGGGACCAGTCATCCAAGTTGATCTCGTGGGAGAATTCCTTTTGGCTCATCCATTTGTGTGTGTATATTTCTTCCCTCACATGAATTAGCCACATTGACAAACTAGCAGCATCTTTCCAAAAAAGTAAACAGATCCAGGGCAGACTTCAATACGCACATTAGGCGCACCAACAACAGCTTACAACAGGAGAATGTCTAGTAATGAGGGTAAACAATTTGTGACAAACAGAAGAATTAATTAGAAATATATATGTGATGAAGGCAGCTGTAGAGAGCCCTCCATGCAATATATAAAAAGTGGGATTTAAAAAAAAAAGTGCCAGAGCCTAATCCAATTCACATGTAGCTAATACCATTTTCCCAAAAAATGATAGGGACACGATAACTATCTGTTTGGATCCCACATTGTTTTTTTAATTTGATTATAATGATTAGTACCATTTATAGTGCACTTTAGTGTCCAGAGCATGTACTCACCTTTCGCGCAGATGAAGAGTGAAGTTATTTCTGCACTGTAAATGCATAATTTGGGAGGCTCGTACATTGTGTTTGGAGAAACTAAATGGGAAACTGATGCAAGTAGCTGTCGCCACGGATATAACTTAGCCAACATCTGTTTTCGTAGCTTGAATTATTAAGATTTGCTTTGGTGCACAGATAGCGGAATACGGGTTACTTTGATCCCATTGTAGCTAGGACGGAATTCACTTGTGTAATATGCCAAAACATGTCTTAGAAAACAGATGGTCAACTGTCGAACATTCTGAAGAAAACGTGCCATTTGGACGTGTCAGGTTCGTTCATGAAAGGTTCTCACCTCCATAAAATAGATGACATTCACTCGAGGGGAACGTCCAGGTACTGCATAAATTAGATGGTTGCATTACATTAATCCAAATTCTTCTCGTTCATGTGTCTCTCAAAAATATACAGCTGACTGTAAAACGGGACGCATTTAATTGGTTTGATTCGGCTTCAGGCTGCGTCTCAGGGGGTAATTTTTGTTGGGGCAGAGTTGCTTGTGTGTGCTGCACTGCGTGCTCAATTCATCACCTCTGCAGCCTCTGGCTAAACTTACAGTCTGAGGTAACCCTCGCCCCCCCTAACTCCAGTCCTCTCCCCTCCCGGCCCCAGGAGCCCCCGGCGCGGTCATTAATGGCTGCAGGGACAGCCTTGCCGAAGAATTCAAGCAGAGGCTGGGGCAGCTGCTGACAGGCAGCAGAGGGGGAGAGGCAAAGAGGAGACAAGTTAGGACTATTGGCTTTGTCAATCGTTGTTAGTTGCATAAGATAAATTAGCAGTAACTGTGGCTTGTATATAATATTGAAAAAGCATCCACTTGAAGCCCTAGTGACACCACGACAATGTTACTGCTCCTGAGTTTCAAAAAGAGGCACAAGAATCCAGAGCAGACATGGCGAGTAAGTTGGCTGAAGAGGTGGGGGTGGCAAATGGTGTTCACGGGCGCTTTGATGTCCTCAGTGGCCGCGCGGCTCACTGAAAACATCAAAGCGCCCGCGAAATGTAAGTGATCGCAATCGCGATCACACTTCAAAGCGCGGCTGTGTGACAGGCGAAAGTGAAAGACAACGAGTGCTTTCAGGCTGCCAAATGGTGCGCGCGCCCGGCACACATGCACAGTAGTTGGCGGCCTGAAAGCACTCGTTTGCACTTCCAAAAGTGCTTACTATAAGTCTCGCCAGAACAGCGCTAAAGCGCTGTCTCAGGCGAGACCTAATGAGTGTGCACTTATTCATGCCAACGTCTCCAAGATCATAATTGGTCAATGCCTCCAAGATCATAATTGGTCAATGCCTCCGCTCTCCCTAAATTATTTTGGCCCTAATTCCAAATTCAGGGCTACCCCCTGATCGAGTGAAAATGCTAGTTTTGGCCTGAAAGTAATTTTACGTTACATATTTGCTCATGTGCTAATTGCACTTTTGCTATTTACTCATGCGTGAATGGTGTATCCTGCAATATTTGTGCACAAGTTTACCACAGGTAAAACCTGGTGAGCATCTTATTGGAAAATACTTTGAAATTCTGATTCCCACACCCGAGAATGAATTCCAGATCAGCAATTCTAACTTGTGTACGACGATGCGCAAATTGCAATTATGTTCTATTTGCTAGTAAGTGTCTTGTGATGTTTTACCTGCCGACAACCCCATGGCAAGTAAATAGCACAATGTACGCCATTTGCACTTGGGTAAACAGATCCTGTGAAATTAGAACAAGGGGTAAGGCCACACACCTTAGAATTTAATTTCGGATGCACACTGGAGTCGTCATCAGGGCCTATGTGCAATAAACTGGACCTCTCCCTGCAATCTAGTAACCCCCACACCCTCCACCCCTTGTCGAATTCAGCGTCTTCTTCCCCCATTTGACCCTAGGGACAACATTGCAGCTCGTGCCACACGTCTAGCTAAACAGCCTCTAGAGTCTGGACGCGGCCATTATTGTCTTTAACCAGTGATTCCCAAAATGTGAGTTTAAAGCTTTTTTTCAACTTCTGCCACTGGCGGGTACTTACGTGGGGCACCCCCGCACGCGCAGCAGAACAGTGATGTACTATATTTTGTATGGCATAGGTGCTGTGCTGTATGTGGTACAGACAGCACTGTTGTGTATGTCCTGCAACTGGTCTCCTGTTTGAAGTTCCTAAAACAAGGTCCAAAAAGATGTGGAGACTAGGGCGTGATATTAGATCACATCAAACTCAGAGAAAAAAATAAAAATCTTTCCACATCCTCAGCAGACAATCTTGTTAACGAACTTTCAAAGCAGTATTTCCTACAGCGCCAAGAAACTCTACGAAAGTCAATGTCGCGCTTCACAAACCCTCCTTAAACAATCACGGTGCCTTACTGCGTGCTGCTTAGCTGCAGCTCTTTACTGTACGCCACAGGGAGGTTGTGCTGTATTGTGTGCACAGGGAGGTTGTGTTGTAGTGTTTGTTGTATGTTGTGTGGATGCGGTGATTATGCCGCATAAGCGTGAGGAGGTTTTGCGGCCCATACGTTATGCAGCATGGTTTTACTGCTTCAGTCCGGTTGTGAGGAGTGTTACTGCAGGCACTGCTCAGTGCTGTGACGTGGACGGGCGCTGCCGCCCTGGGACAGTGGCTGTGCTCCGCTGCCTGCTGTGAGACAGTGCATTAGCTTTAGTATGAGGTGTGATATTATCTCTTGAACTGTTCTTTGGGGTTGCTTGCAGTGACTTGTGACAGGTGAGGTGCAGTGGCGTCCTTCACAGACAAGGCCCTGGTGCAGTGCAAACACAGGGCTGAGTTGCATGCACCGTACACAGAGTGGCACGCTGGTGTGGTTGCAGTGACGCATGCAGATTCTCTGGTTCACGGCGTGCTGGGGTCTGTTGCATGTCATTTGTGGTGGTGTTCTTGTGGTTTTGTCATTTGTCTGTGCTGTTTAGAAATGGTGTGACATTTATAAACACACAGTCCAGCAACAGAAGATGGCGGTGCAGTGTTGTTAGCAGGACAGTCACTGGATGAGTTACTGGCATCTCTGTGTGCATCCGACTCTCAGCATGGAGGGGATTCTCAGGTCGAAGGAGCAGATTCATTCACAGACTGAATCTCAGGGCCTCCACAGAATCACCTCATCAATCACATTTGCTTCCTTGCCTCTATCTGCCCATCACTTCATTACTCTACCTCACCCAATTCCTCTCCTCAAATCACCTGCCTACCTCCAACTCCCTGGACCCCTCATTGGACTTTCTTTCTTTGTTTCTTTGTTTCTTTGTTTCTTTGTTTCTTTGTTTCTTGCTTGCTTGCTTGCTTGCTTTCTTGCTTGCTTGCTTTCTTGCTTTCTTCCTTGCTTTCTTCCATTTCCTTCACCCATCCCTCCCTTCCTTCGTCCTCCCTCCCTCCCGTCCTCTTCTTATGCTCTCCCTTAATTCCTTCCTTCAGCCTTTCTCTATCCCTCTGGTTCTTTTCTTTTCCCCTTTATGCCTTTCTACCTCTAACTTGTGTCCTCCTCTATCCCTTACTCCAATTCTCTCCCTTCCCTTCTCTAACACAATCTGTAATCTCTTCTTTCCTCTCTTTCTCCAAACACCCTCTGTGCTTCAATGAACCCCACCCCTTCATTCTTGTCTCAATTCATTCCTACCTCCACCCCTTTTATTTTCTTTCTTCTTCCCTGCATCTCTCACTCTCTTGCTCCTTATCTTTTCACTCTCTTGCTCCCTACTTTTCTTCGCCCTTCCTTCTGTCTTACCTTATTCCTGCCTTCGCCCTTCTCTTTCTTGCTTTTTCACTTATTCTATCCTTGTACAATACTCTCTTCTTCACTCCCACTCTCCCTCCTTTCCCTTATTTATTCATTCCTCCTTCCCTTCTTCCACTCACTTCCATTAATTCCTTATTTTCTCTCACCCTATTATCCCTCAATTCTATTAATTTTCCTTCTTCTCTTCACTTCTTCTTTCCCCTTCCCCTCCTTTTCCTCCATCTTTTCTCTCCTAACCCCCGTGTCCATCTCTTTATTCACTTCCTTTCTCATAAGCACCTTCTGTGCCTTTCTGTCATCACTTTACCTCTCTTCTTTCCTTCCTCCCTCTTTTCAATCATTCCTCTTCCCCTCCCTTTTTAGGTCTCGCCTGACCCAGCGCATGCGCTGGTCTGGCGAGACTTTTTGAGAGGGCTCCAAAAAGTGCTACCAGGCCAGCCTAGAGCTACAGTGCATGTGCGCGGGTGCGCGTGCCACGCTTGACCGCGATTACTTTCACTTTCGCAGCCACTTTGATGTTTGATCGCGATCACTTTAACTGTCGCTTGGCATAGCCAATAGGTCTCGCTTTTGGGTCCTTATAAGTATTTAGTTATGCAACTGTTGCATGGCTAAACACTTATAAGGTCCCAAAGGCGAGACCTATTGGCTATGCCAATGCTTGTTCATATTTATCTCCAGCTGGACCAAAGATAAAGGGCAAGTTAAGGGGCCATTAGACCTCCTTTTGATCGAGTGGCCGGGAACTTCACACGTAATGTAAATACAACAGAGGGAAACAAAAGCACAGAGCTGGTTATCTCTTCACAGGTACTTAAGAGAGGCATGCTTTTGACTTTGTTAGGCCCATTTATGTAGGTGCATGAACTGTAAGTATCTCAGATGTGTTGGTCAGTCCCAGTATTTACACAGAATTTAAATAGCACTATTTTACTTTCTTTTATAACGCTACACATCCCAATGCAGTGTCAGAGCGATTGACAAAACATACAGATTGAAAATAAATCATGCAAGCGTGTAAATCAGTGTACAATATGTGTTGCATGAGTCAGTGAGAGTTAAAAGTTGTAGCAGTCACATATCCTAAATAGCTCACTGTGCTATATTAAAAGGCTTACTCTGTATGAACTGCAAGTAACAAAAGGATCTGTGTTCAAAGCAGTAACCTTACCTAGCTACAATAAAAAAAAATCTGTCATCTGCATATTACATGATGTGCTTTGCAGGCACATTAACCTTCTATACTACTATTCTAGCCTACTACAACAAGTCAGGACTATTGGCTTTGTCAATGGTTATTAGTTGCGTAAGATAAATAAGCTGCAACTATGGCTTGTTACATATAATATTGAAAAAGCTTTCCATTACATCGCATACTACCTTTACAACGCATACCATTACAACGCATAATATTACATTGCATTTAAGGTAAGTATTGGATAGAATAGGGGTAAAAATTACTAATCTTACTCCAGGGGGTGCAACAGTAGGGTAATTGTTGGATAGTATAGGGGTAAAAATTACTATTCTTACTCCAGGGGGTGCAACAGTAGGGTAAGTGTTGGATAGTATAGGGGTAAAAATTACTATTCTAACTCCAGGGGGTGCAACAGTAGGGCAAGTGTTGGATAGTATAGGGGTAAAAATTACTATTCTAACTCCAGGGGGTGCAACAGTAGGGTAAGTGTTGGATAGTATAGGGGTAAAAATTACTATTCTTACTCCAGGGGGTGCAACAGTAGGGTAAGTGTTGGATAGTATAGGGGTAAAAATTACTATTCTAACTCCAGGGGGTGTAACAGTAGGGCAAGTGTTGGATAGTATAGGGGTAAAAATTACTATTCTAACTCCAGGGGGTGCAACAGTAGGGTAAGTGTTGGATAGTATAGGGGTAAAAATTACTATTCTTACTCCAGGGGGTGCAACAGTAGGGTAAGTGTTGGATAGTATAGGGGTAAAAATTACTATTCTTACTCCAGGGGGTGCAACAGTAGGGTAAGTGTTGGATAGTATAGGGGTAAAAATTACTATTCTAACTCCAGGGGGTGCAACAGTAGGGCAAGTGTTGGATAGTATAGGGGTAAAAATTACTATTCTAACTCCAGGGGGTGCAACAGTAGGGTAAGTGTTGGATAGTATAGGGGTAAAAATTACTATTCTTACTCCAGGGGGTGCAACAGTAGGGTAAGTGTTGGATAGTATAGGGGTAAAAATTACTATTCTAACTCCAGGGGGTGTAACAGTAGGGCAAGTGTTGGATAGTATAGGGGTAGAAATTACTATTCTAACTCCAGGGGGTGCAACAGTAGGGTAAGTGTTGGATAGTATAGGGGTAAAAATTACTATTCTAACTCCAGGGGGTGCAACAGTAGGGTAAGTGTTGGATAGTATAGGGGTAAAAATTACTATTCTAACTCCAGGGGATGCAACAGTAGGGTAAGTGTTGGATAGTATAGGGGTAGAAATTACTATTCTAACTCCAGGGGGTGCAACAGTAGGGTAAGTGTTGGATAGTGTAGGGGTTTTAATATAATATTATGCGTTGTAATGGTATGCGTTGTAAAGGTAGTATGCGATGTAATGGAATGCGTTGTAAAGGTAGTTTTTAAAAATGCGTTGTAGTGTCCTGCGATGTAATGAAATGCGTTGTAGTGGATGTTGCGTTGTAAAAAATGCGTTGTAAGTGTAGTGCGTTGTAAAAGTTGTGTTGTAAAGGTTGTTCCCCTGATGCTTCACATGTGGGTTTGGACGGTCGCCTCCGGCTGGCCAAACCCACATGCGCAGTGAAGTTCTCTCCAATCCCAGTTGCATTGCTGGGTTGGAGAGAGTAGGCACAGGCTCAGTCTGTGTGGGAGCGCAAATCATCAGCGCTTAGGTGAATCCTGACGCTTCACATGTGGGTTTGGCCGGTCGCCTCAGGCTGGCCAAACCCACATGCGCAGTGAAGCTCTCTCCAACCCCAGTTGCATTGCTGGGTTGGAGAGAGTAGGCACAGGCTCACAGTCTGTGTGGGAGCGCAAATCATCGGTACTGAGGTGAATCCTGATGCTTCACATGTGGGTTTGGCCGGTCGCCTCAGGCTGGCCAAACCCACATGCACAGTGAAGCTCTCTCCAACCCCAGTTGCATTGCTGGGTTGGAGAGAGTAAGCACAGGCACACAGTCTGAGTGGGAGCGCAAATCATCGGCACTTAGGTGAATCCCGACGCTACTTTCAGCAGCATGAAGGAGCATTAGGATTGGTTGCAGTGCACTCTGGGAGCATGTGCCTGGAGAAGCGAGAAGCGGCAAACAGGTATGTGTTTTAAAAGAAATGTTTATTTGTCTTCCCCCTCCATCCCTGCTCTCCTCCCCCCGTTCCCCACCGCCCCGCCACTCTGTCAAGTCTCCAGCCGCTACTGCTCATACTACTGCCGAAAAATCGTACACAAGTCGGATACACAGGCATCTCGACAGAACGGATCCTCAGGCTTTCGAGGTGGCATCAAATCTGCAAACAGTCTGAGTAAAGGTCACTCACAGGCACTATTTGTTGCTTTCTCAGCCAAGGCATGACTAAATAAATAAAGAAACTGACCTCACTTATTGCACTAATTAAACAACTACTCAATTGCTCCTGCAGACAGACATACATTGGGCACAGAATACTCAGCCACATGATCTGCACTACAAACACATCTCAGCCCTTGCTCCTGGCGTGCCATTAGCTGCACTGTCCAGAACAACAATCCTTGGCTACAAGCATACATACCTCAGACACTGTCCATGAGGTGCCGTGAGCAGCACTGTCCGGAGCAACAAACTTCAGCTATAAGCTCACATTCCTGAGACACTGTCCATGAGGTGTCGTGAGCTGCACTGGCGGGAGCAACAAACTTCAGCTATAAGCTCACATTCCTCAGACACTGTCCATGAGGTGTCGTGAGCAGCACTGTCCGGAGCAACAAACTTCAGCTATAAGCTCACATTCCTGAGACACTGTCCATGAGGTGTCGTGAGCTGCACTGGCGGGAGCAACAAACTTCAGCTATAAGCTCACATTCCTCAGACACTGTCCATGAGGTGTCGTGAGCTGCACTGGCGGGAGCAACAAACTTCAGCTATAAGCTCACATTCCTCAGACACTGTCCATGAGGTGCCGTGAGCAGCACTGTCCAGAGCAACAAACTTCAGCTATAATCTCACATTCCTCAGACACTGTCCATGAGGTGCCGTGAGCAGCACTGTCCAGAGCAACAAACTTCAGCTATAAGCTCACATTCCTCAGACACTGTCCATGAGGTGTCGTGAGCAGCACTGTCCGGAGCAACACACTTCAGCTATAAGCTCACATTCTTCAGACACTGTCCATGAGGTATCGTGAGCTGCACTGGCGGGAGCAACAAACCAGCTACCATGCTTTCCACATTGAACCAGAAATAGGACTGCACCAGTCAAAGCTTAGCCCTTCCTGTGGCCAATGACATCAATGTGGCTATGTTGGTGTGCTCACTTTCTCTTTGCTATACTGCAAAGAACTTTGAGCATATTCGGAGTCCTCGCACCCAGCACCTCAACTCTGCAACCAGGTGTACAAGGAAGCATTGCCTTAAGCAGCCAGTAAGTCCCAGCTGTGTTCTCATCCATCCCAATCTACCCAAGGGTACTTCATTTCCCACACTTCTCAGGCACCTGTCCCACCTCAGTCAGCACTTAACAGATTTTCACAGCTGTCTTCATCTTTTATTGCATAGCAGTCATTACTACTGCTGGTGACACAAGTACAGGCCGTAAAATGCTGAGCGACAGAGTGTACCTCACATACAACGCTGGTGTTGAGTGCTTCCAATACGGTTTTAAACTTCCGCCTTTATGGAGGGAGGGGCTGCATTGTTGTTTTATCATCATCTGCACCTCTCACATTAACTCTCTGGAGGGCCACTGCATGGTGTTGGCTTTAGATCACCTACTTTTCTATTACACTCCAATGTCAACAGGCAAAATTCCATCACACAAAGTGCATGAAACTCCAAACACCCAATGACTGTCCTGTGAGCAAACCAAAATGTGAAAGGCAATGGATGCAAAACTACTAGATAAAGGCTGACCCCTTGTTTATGCTAATTGTGGGCTGAACCAGAATGCATTGACACTGCAACAAAGCAGTGGCAGAAGGCGGCTGAGCCCCTTTCTGTTCTAAGCATGTATGCATGATCACTGTGCACAAGTCCCTGGCATACAGTTAAAGTTTTTGTCGCTAGGCATGACCTAAAAATGTCACCAATAAAAACTCTAACAAAAATACCCTACCAAAACATAATGTTAAGCAAAATAACTCAATAAATTGTTAATGGAAATTAATGGTTAATATATAACATTAAAATCCAATGGGTGATATTAATTAGTTGACTAGGACCTGACTGTACAATGTTTCTTCTTTGGACTCGGGGTTTGGGCAGACCCAGTTGGTTGCTAAGCTAAAGTTAAAATGCTGGAACATAACAATCCTGAAAATGTACTGACAAGAGGCTCCAAGTAGGGGTGGGTGGTAAACTCCGCTCCGCCAGCGTAGTTCACGGAGTTTCAGAAAAACCGCCGGGTGGCGGAGCTTTTTCTTGTGTGCGGCTCACCAACGGTAAGTTGGTGAGCATTAGCTCTCATTGAGAAAGCTGCCACTCGCGGTGAGAAAGCTGCTGCTCAAAATAGAGAATCTACTCCAGCGGCAGAAAGAAGCTGCGCTGTGTGGTGCCCTTCGCGCTCATTTTACAGCATGGGACAAGCTTCTGGCACAAAAAATTAGCACAAGCAGTACGACGTACAGCAACTCTGCCGCTCACTTCAGGGCATTGGTCCTCCAATGACCACTGGCATTGCATTTTTCAAACCTGCAAAGGCAAATTTTTCCTCTAAGATGTTTCTGCCTGTATGAACCTGGGATCTCCCCTTTATTGCTCTGTTTGCTTGACACATCATATTGGCTATTGGGTTTCTTTAAAGGGACACTACCATTTAGACATCCCCGCTGAGACTTAAAGAGACAATGATTGGCCCCACAAATGTAAGGAAAGAAAATACATTTCTGAATGTGTTTTATAAATGCCTTAGGCTTCTCTTTTCTGATATACGAGCTCCTTCACTTTGTAAAGCACCGAGAGGTAAAAGTGCATCAGTCCATCAGGGGAGTAGCTTCCATTGGTGCAGCAGGTGCAGTGGCACCGGGGTCCAGAAGCCGGAGGAGCCCACTGAACCATCATTATTGCTGTATTTCACAGTTCAAACAGCAGCCAAGGGCCCATTTTATTCCTTATACTAGGGATCATGATACGCTGGCTGCGCACTGCAGTACATGTGCATTCCACTGGCTGGACACTTTAAACGCCGCTTACGTTCTGTGGCACGATCTCTATCTGCTGTTTCCCATGTCATTATCTACTAGAGCAGGAGGGCGAGTAAGCATTTGTAATTACATTCCGTAAGGCCATTAACGGCACGCTAATGCAGCTCCTGCGGGCGGAGCTTCTCTCCGGCAGCCCTGACCTCAGCCTTCCCTCATTATCTTTTACTCAACAGAAGCCTGCGCCCTCCAGGTCACAGCTGACAGTGCTGGCATCTGAAGGAGAGGTGATTACTGCCTTGTAATGGTACCTGCACTTCTGCGGCCTGCTGGAGAGGGAGGTGCGCTCAAACATCACATCCGCCTCTAGCAGAGGATGGGGCGGCCTGGAGAGAGGCAGCTCCCGCGGCGTGCACTCAGACTGGCAGTACTTCACAGCTTACTTCATTTTCACCCTCTGCTTCTTCCTGGAACTGTACAGCGTGGGCACTGGAGATGCCAGGCAGTGCTGTCTGTTACAGGCAGGCGCGCCTTCTCCTTGTACTCCTAACGACCCCCCACGATGAGGGAACCCTTTACTGTCATCTGGTGCCATCAAGGGTGGTTTCTACATCTTTGCTAAACTTTCATTGGCTCTCTATTGCTGATATTATTATGAGTGTTATAATCACTAATATTATTATTACATATTGGCAATGAAAACAATGAGAAGAATAGTAATAAAGTGAAGTGTGGGTTATACATCATCTTTTTTTCGTAGTTTTATATAGCGCGAATTAGACTCAAGATATCAGAACGCTTTACATGAGCACTAGTTTTGTTACAGATGGACACATTCATTTTTGTTAGGCATGGGGAGATTAATTGATTTGCTCAGAATCACAGGATGTTGAGCATCGTTCCAGAGACTCGAACCTGGTACCCCAGCTTTGAGGTCGACCACTCTAGCCGGAAGGCTACATCCTCTACCCTCATCATGACATTTAGACACCATGTAGGAGATAAAGTTCCCATTACAGTATGGTATAAAGATTTTGCAGGTCACCGGGGAGTTACGTGATTACATAGTGTAATGAGGATGAAGAAAAGTGGAAGTCGCAACCACAAAATCCCAACTGCTAAATATCCAAGTATGTGGTATTTCTATATAACTAGGCTGTCTGGTTTTAGGTTTAAACCTATAATAGCTGATAAAACCCCACTGAAAGGAAACTAGCCATCACCGGTGTAAACATATAAACACTGAAAAAATACCTTTGCAACCACAAACTAAGTGCCATTCAAAGAAAGGAAAAGATGAGTGAAAAAGGCATTTTTATTTCTTCCTGAAAGGGTCAATGCAATGTAACTTTGTTATACAAGGTAGCATCAAGAAAGACTGGGCTAACATTATTCTGCTTGAGTTTTGTTGTTTAGGGATGTCTCTAAAACATTGTCTTTGGTCTAAGTATGCAGTGTTTAGAAGCATGTTTTGGGTCTTATTTAATTATTTTATGAACTGCAGAGAATCGGGAAACATCAAAATCCTATTTGATATTTTGGCTACATTTGATTTCACTGATAGGTAAAATGGCTGTTTTCATAAGAATCTTTCCTAATATGTACCATCACATTTACCCACAGACAGAGAATGGGTGAATTCCTTTGATACCTCAGCCCCCTTTTCTAGAGAGTCAGTATTGATTGTAAGTTAACTGCCAAACACACCAGGCTTTAAACATTCAATGCAAGATGAAGTGACAGGTATATGTGAAAAGAATATTGTCACTAAGCATCTGAGATAGTGGTGAAAACATGACACCAGACGTTTGGTAAACATGGAACACAGTGTCACTTTGACTGCTGCTGAAAAAAGTTCCTACCAAGTTCAATAAAGATTGGAGTGAAATTGTTTGTATTTGCAGTAATTCCGCTACGTATATGAAAAAGTTGTATGATGGTCTGTCAAAATCGATACCTGAGCTGAAGTGCTCCCCTGTAATAGATCCTTGTAACTTGCTAGATGGTATGCTGAAAGCATCTTTACAATCTTCAGAGTTAATGAAGAATGCTATTGACTTTGTAGTCCATTCTGGTGCAGTAAAATGTATTTGGACCTCATATACCCTGTGCATATGGTATCTAGACACATGCACTATCAGTGCAGAAAGCAAGCAATAATTAAAATTAAATTAACATTCCGTAAACACCGGAAAAACACTGTTTCTGTTGTTTTTAATGGCGCGAAAATGTGTAACCAATGATAACCACTGTTTTTTAAGGTATTTAAAAAACTGAAAAAACCCTACCAGAATTTACCAAAAATAGAAACTGAAAACAGGAAAGCCTATATATAACGTACAGAGCCAAAAGGCAGCAGAGCATTGTGCAGGGACAACGACAAGCATAAACTCAATGAATGGTAGGATTGGTAGCTGATTTGTGGTTGGTTAATGCATTGTGATAGAGGGGTCTTCAAAGAGCTGAGCCGTCAGCTCTTTCCTAAATTGGGGCGGCTTTGAGGCGGTGTTGATGAATACTGGGCTATTGAGCCGGATCATTACCACTGTCCAGATGCGTGAGTAAGAGGGCTTCAACCACAGGTCTGAAGTCTCTTTCTAGATGAAATGGTTTCACTTTCTTTAGAAGAGAGCACTGATACCAGGCCGTCTTTATGTTTTTTGGAAATGTGTTCCTTGAGGGTGAGGTTTCTCTCCAAAGTGAATCAAATGGCTTGGCACTTGGTGAAAGTTGGGGGTTCAAAGCTGTTAGCGATCATATATCATTGAGCTAAATTTGTACTGCTTCTTGTTTGCTGTTTTTGGCAAATAGCAGGAATCCGGTCTTGGCTGGGTCAGCTTCTGGTAGGTATTAAACATCCAGTTCTGTTTGAGTCGTTGGATGTCTAAAGCAGAGGTGAATTTCCGGAAGAGTTGTGTATCATCAGCATATTGATGAATCTTGATGCTATTGTCTGTGAGCAGAGCATCAAGCTGTTCCATTTAGAGGTTGAAGATGACAGGCAACAATATGAAACCCTGGGGAACTCCGCAGGTGATGGGGCCCTGTTGGGGACTGGAGGTGCACATGGAAATAAACTGGGTCAGTTGGAGAGGTAGGAGAACCAGTGAAGGACATTGCAGGTGAATCCCATTTGAGACTCCAGGGTGCGCATGAGGGTGGGTTGGTCGACTACATCAAATGCAGCCTAGAGGTCTAGAAAATGTCAAAAGGTAGGGGTCATCGTCATCAGTGGGTAGAATGTCACCATCTACAATGTGTTTATTAGTGGTCTTGCAGCATGATTGCATTAGATGGCTAGCATTAATGTAATCTTGGAGCTGAACAACTTTTTTTTTCATTGATCTTTCCAATGAATGGTAGGTGAGTGATGTGTTGATAGTTCTCAAGGTCATCAGGGTGCAGTGTAGGTTTCTTTAGAAGTGGGAGAATCTGGGTTGTCTTGATAGCTTTTGGGAAGATGTTGCAAAATCATCATGTGGGCCCTTTGCAACCCAATTTTTTTGCTGACTGGTACTGGTGGTTACTGACTTTGACTGACCCTGGGCCCTGTCTAACCAGGCCCGGGGCCAGTGCTATGTTAAAAACACAATGAAAACACACACATGCATTAGGGTACACTATGTGTAGGGTACACCTATAATTGCCATGACCTACCCTATAAGTCCCTAGTAGATAATAGAGCAGGGGGATTAACACTAGCTTTAAGTCCCTAGTATATAATAGGGCATGGCAGTTTAGAGGCCAGCAGCCTTTATTGCACTTGCATGTGTGCTCTGCTAAGCGCCTGAGTTCATTTTTAAAGCAGCCCTGTGTTGCAGCACTGCTTTTACATGTAAGTTGTGCCCAAACTCGCCTTTGGTAGTCGGGCCCCTAAATAGTGGTAATCTAGAATATTTTGGCATTTTAGGTACCCCCAGGGTCTTCCTTTGGTGTCCCAGTGGTGGAGGGGCATGTCATTATAAGGAGGGTCCTTATAAAAGATGTTTTATATGCCCATTTCACTTTCCCAATTGAAGTAAAGTGCCTCCCAAAATCGTCTTTGATGCTAGGAGCACTGTGGAGTGTGGCTCTACATGATCTTTGCATATTTGAGCAGGGCTTCTTCAGGGTCAGCTTGAAATTTTTTTTTGTTCCGGTCAAGCGCGATCGGATGTCCCGAGTGGCGCAATAGGTGTTTAGGCACTATAGTGTTAAATATTTAAAGATTCATAACTCTACATTGGATTCTTGTCATTTTGGTTTAATTTTAAAGGTAAAAATATTTCCTATTTTTATAAATTGATGTGGGATTTATATTGTGTGTGGTGTCTTAATTATTTACTGAATTGGTGTTTATAAATGCTTTTCAATAACTGTCTCCTATGTTAAGCCTGCCTGCTCGCAGGGTTGAACATGAGCATAATTTATTGAGACCTGTACTGAGCCCTAGACTGTGTTAGTGGCCTTATTTCCAATGGTAGATGCATATTTACCACTACTAATAACCCACTTTCCAACAGAAGATGACCGAGTGAGGGGGGCATTAACAATGGTAAGTAGGGGTGAGAGGCCATCTCCAGAGAAAGCTGTGATGACGGATGAGGATAAGAGATCACTTCAGAAGAAGTGGCTTTGAGAGAGCTAAGTATTTTGATGAGATCTGGATCTTAGGTGAGGAAGGGCATTGAATGCGGACCATTGCATGATTCTTTGGGAAGGGGGTTGTCACAAATGCTTGAGGAGATGGAAGGTGACAGTGTCGGCTAATGCTAAAACCAAAACTGTCTGATGCACTGGGTGGCTTCTCTCAGGTGAAACACTGCTTGCACCATTAGCAGAGCCTTCCTCTGCTTTGCGTTGGCTGGTTGACACTGAACATGGATCCAAGGCCACTGGTAGAGTTGGTGTAAATTCGCAGAGGATCTTTTTGCAAAAATGTAACTGTAGCTGGAAGAGGTTCTTGGCAGACTGATATGGCTGCATCTTCTTCTTCATTGATGCAGGTACAACATCATGATCTTGAAAGGTACGTCATAATTGTTTGTCAGGCAAAAGTCTTTCACGTTGCCTGTTCAAAAATAGGCAATGGCCCCAGCTCAACTACTAGCATTATAAACAACAGTGTCTATATTCCAATGGGACCCAGAGATGCAAGGTCACTTCAGGGCTTTGAGGCACTTGGATTAGGCAAATTAAGCACGCGGGAAAAGGCATCAGGTAAATCTATCCCACTGGCAATAGCGATGTTGAGGAGCTGGCTGACCAGATTCTGGTAGATAGTATTCAACCCATGAGGAGGGCTTTAAAATGCAACAGTCTCCTCTTCACTCAGGGATCAGAAAGCATCTTCAGATTCTAGAAAAACTACAAAGCTTGGTGAGACCCAGCAAAGCATTATATTGGAGAATACTGGCTTCTGTTGGTGCTTAGATGTAAATTAGTGTCAGCCAGAGATCGCAGATGCTCGCTCTGGCTGTGAGTTTGGTACCTGTTAGACCTGGCACCTTGGCGTGGGTCTCCCTTCCATTTTTGTTGTTGCCTCATGTGTTTTTGCTGGTGTTAGTTGCTCAGGGCACTGTGCCACTGCTGTCTAGTGCCACAGTGCAAGTGCTCCCTATTGTAAATTAATGTATGAATTTGTGATTCCATTATTGGCTGGTTTGGTTTACCAGTCAGGCACCAGGAGTGCCCAGGGCTTGTACATCCAAATGCTGCATGGTGGGCTTGCAGCACTGGTTGTCCCACCCACAGAAGCAGCCTGTAAAAGTGTGTCTAAGGTCTGCCATTGCAGAGCCTGCATGCAGTCTGGTACTGTCATGCTGACTGGGTAAGTGCAACCACTTGCCAGCCCCTAAACCTTCCCCTTTCTTCATATCAGACACCCCTATGGTAGGCCAAAGGGCAGGGTGCATTGTAAGGATAAGGTAGGACATGCCCTGGTGTGTGTAGCATGTTCTAATAGTGAATTACAGCCATTTTCGTTTTTTACTATTGCAAGGCTACCTGTTCTCCATAGGCCAGAATGGGCAGTTTGGTTATTACATTTTATAATCCTAACTGACTCAGGGAACATGGTAGAAATTCAAATTTAGTATGCCTGAACTCAGAATGATACAATACATCTTTTAGTGAAGTTGGTTTTAACATTCTGTGTTTGAAAATACCACTTTTAGAAAGTAGGTATTTTCTTGTCTAACAATTCAAACCTGCCTCTGCTAGGCTGTGTATTCCTTGTCTGGAGTTTGAGTGACAGGGCTGGGGAATTCCAGGAGACCGGGTGAGGTGGCCCAGGGGTGAATAGAAAGATCTGCATCTAGATGGGTGGGAGGAGTTGCACCTGGTACCTGAATAGGGCTGTGCCTTCCCTCTGCAATGCTGCCTCCACCTCCTGTGGTGCGTCTGATGTCTCTGCCCTGCACTCTGAAAGGAAAGAAGGAGTCAGGTAAACAAAGTGCTCCAGGACTGACCAGAACCGGTTTGAACAAGGCAAAGGCCCCTCTGCCCTCAGAGGACAAAGGATTTTGGGGTATAAGCATTGGGACCCTGATCCCAAGAATTTAGATCACTTTGGGAAAACAAGAAGAAACCTCTGCTGAGGAGAGGAACCAAGAAGAAACTGAGGAGAGACTATCCCTGAAACTGGGGAATTGGCCTGCAGGGGTTGCCTACTGCCAAACAGAGGAGAAAGGAAATTTGTGAAGGATCTCCAAGGGCTTGGAAAAGAGCCTGCCTCCTGCTGAAGTCTCAGGAACAACAGACTTCACCCCCCAGCTCTCCAGAGTTCTTTGGAAGTGCCTACTGCTGTTTTGGGCCGTCTGAGGGACTGCGTGTCGCAAGGAGCTGGAAGCGCGACTCAAGAAGGAGAAGCATGCCGCCGTCGGAGCTGTGTCGACACATCACGTAAAGTGTGTCGCCGCTGCAGCTGTCGCATCGAGCGGAAGCGTCTCGCATCATCGAAGAAGTGTTTTGCAACGCCGAAGAAGCGTGTCGCCATCGTAGCTGTCGCATTGCACCACATCAAGAAAAGCGCCTCGCATCCATAAAGAAGCGTGCCGCCGTTGGAGATGTTGTCGTCGCATCACGTAAAGTGTGTCACCGCTGCAAGCTGTTGCATCGAGCGGAAGCGTTTCGCAACGTCGGAGAAGAGTGTCGCCGCTAAAGCTGCTGTCGTCGCATCGCATAGAGTGGTGCCGCTGCTGACGCATCAAATCGAGTCTTCTCTCAACATCGGGGAAGCGTGCCACATCTGGAAGAGCTTCACGTCTTTCTTTCTTTGCATCAAACTTTCATCGCATCAACATCGTTGCAACACTTTCGTTGCCCTGCGTGTCGCATCTACAGGTACATTGACTTAAAGTGTCGCATTTAAGAACTAAAGAGATCTAAGCTAAATTCTACCATCTTAAAGTAACCGTATTGTGTATTTTTGTCGTTTATGGTCTTGTGGTAAATCTACATAAAGAATACTTATTTTTTATATAAAACCTGTGTGGTGTCCATCTGTAGTGTTGTCACTTGATTACTGTATGTGTTCACAAATGCTTTACACAGAGGAGTTGTCGCACTGCATAGAGAGAAGAGTCTCGCAACGAGGAAGAAGCGTGTCGCTGTTGCTGCCGTCGCACTTCTGAACAAGGGTGTCGCCCCTGGAACTGTCGCATTGCACCGTATCGGAGAAAGCGCCTCGCATCCCCGAGAAGCGCGCCGCCATCGGAGCTGCTGCCGTCACATTTCTGAACAAGGATGTCGCCGCTGTAGTAGTCGCATCGTGCGGAAGCTTCACGCATCATGGGAGAAGAGTGTCGCAGTTGGAGCTGTTGCCGTCGCACTTCTGAACAAAGGTGTCGCCGCTGCAGTCCACGCATCGAACCGAGAACTTCTCGCATCCCCGGAGAAGCGTGCCGCATCTGGAAGATCTTCACGTCTTTATTTCTTTGCACCAGAACTTTGCCGCATTTCCTTCACTGCGACATTGCTTGTCGTGGAAGCGCATCGCATCGTAAGGTACATTGACGCAAAGTGTAGCATCTTAAGAACTGAACTGAACTAAACTAAAAACTACCATCTTAAAGTAATAGTATTGTGTATTTTTGTCATTTATGGTTTTGTGGTAAATCTATATAAAGTATCCTTCTTTTTTATATAAAACCTGCGTGGTGTCCATTTGTAGTGTTGTCACTGGATTACTGTATGTGGTCACAAATGCTTTACACACTGCCTCTGAGATAAGCCTGTCTGCTCGTGCCAAGCTACCAAGGGGGTGAGCAGGGGTTATTTTAGGAGTGTACCCCCTTACCCTGACTAGAGGCGAGGGTCCCTATTTGTCACAAGTGCATACCTGTGCCAACTAGAGACCCCCAAGTCTAACAGTACCCCTGCCACTAACATTGGTAATCCTGGTCTTCCAGCTATATCCCGACTGATCATGCCAATTTGGTCCCGTCTGTTTGTTCCTGCTATAGTTCAATGAGGTAATAATGTAGGGGCCGATTCACAGAACTAATCTGAGACAAAATCCTAAACTCACTACTTTTGGTATTCACAGAAGGCATTTAGTAGTAGTAAAGTTAGGATTCCTAACTTTACTACTAGTTAGGATTCCTACTAAACTGAGACAAAATCCTAACTTTATGACTTTCGGTATTCACAAAAGGGATTTAGTAGTAGTAAAGTTAGGATTCCTAACTTTACTACTACTAAATGCCTTTTGTGAATACTGAGGTCGTAAAGTTAGGATTTTGTCCCAGTTTAGTAGTAGTGGTAGTAAAGTTAGGAATCCTAACTTTACTACTACTAAATGCCTTCTATGAATACCAAAAGCAGTAAGTTTAGGATTTTGTCTAAGATCACTTTTGTGAATCAGGCCCGTAGGGTTTCATGGAATTCTCTTGCAGCTCTCTGTGAAACGTTTTAGATTTAGCAAGCCCTGAAACTAAACTGGATTTAGTGTATCCTCCCCCAGACCTAGAGATCAGAACAGGGCTGAGGTTCAAAGTTTTTTAGGCATTTAGTTTCCAGGAGACCGCTGAGTCCCACAATGTCATGGCAGATGGGTTCCTAAGGATCTGGTGATCAACCGTGAAGCAGATTTGTTTTGAAGGCCAAGAGAGTGGCATGTCAATAATTATTCAAAGTATGTGACTCATAGACCAATACTAAACAAGCATTGGCATAGCCAATAGGTCTCGCCTTTGGGACTTTATAACTGTTTAGCCATGCAGCACACTATCCTGGATCATGTGCTGCTATGGATTGAATACATTTACTACATACTGGGCCATGCAGTGTGATTCAAGAATACATCATTGCCTCTGCTGCACGCTTCTTCTTCCTGGGTGGCATTTGGAAATTAAAAGCAACGATGGGAGGTTTGGGGTGAATTGAAAGCAATGATGGGAGGCTGTGAGAGAACAGAAAGCAACAGTGGGAGGATAAGAGGAATTGATAGCAGCGATGTGAGGGTAGGGGGATTAAAAACAACGATGGGACAGTCGGAAGTTTTGAAAACATGATTGCCAAAATGAATGGTTCCAGCCTGCAGCAGATCACACGTGCATCAGGACAATCTTGTGTAGTTAGGGTGGGGTATATAGCATCAAAGACAGATGCAATACAACATATACACTTTGCAATTTTACTTAAACTCCTCACATGAAACTGTGCTGATATTTATCTACAGCGCCTTGATTCAGACTTGTTGGCGCTCAATAAATCGATTTATACTGCACCCATAAGGGGTTTACTATATGACAGGAGGCTGTTTAACAGAAACGTTGGCGAGGCTGCAGAATGCCCAGAGGCCCGGGGATTGTGCTTGATGGTGCAAATGGGGCATTTGCTCTGATGCCAACGAAGTGTAGTATAACGTACTTGATGTACCTGCAGGGGGCTCACGGCAGCTGCGCAAGGGTATTCCGGGTTGCAAAAGGGGTCCTGAGGCGGTGGTGGATGGGGGGCAATGGAGCACAGAACTACAGGACTACTGGGGTGGCAGGGGGGCTCAGGTTGCAGAGGAGATCAGCAGAAGGGCTCGGAAAAGCCCAGAGGCAATAGAGTGGCTCGGTCCGAGAAGATCTGAGGCTGGAAGGGATCAATAGACCACAATGGCTGCATAAAGGTGAGAGGAAGACTGAGCCTGGGTGGGTCCGTAGAGTGCTGGGAGGGCGCTGGAGCAACAAAGCAGCAGGGCATGTAGTTTGAGGAGCCCTGAGGCTGTATGGGGAGGAACTGGGGCTGCCCATTCATACCTGGGTGAGAGGAGCCACAAGGCTGCCCAGACTCTGATCACCACTGAAACTGTTTGGAGAGGAAGTAGAAAGTGGACACCGCAAGTTCGGGGGGTGAATTGGAGGTTAAAAAATGAGACACCAGACCACAACTGGTGACTGTGCAGTTAGTCCTCAACTGTTCCCCGTACGTCTGAACCAGCCGAATAGGGATCTAACTTTGCACGGTCAATAAAACTTCATTGCAAGCCTGTGCGCCGCCGCTCGCTCCCGAGAGCTAAACGCCGTGGGAGTGAACCTAGTGAGGAGAGGTGGGACATACACCCGCCTTTTGCGTGCTTTCATTATTGAAAGACACACGCAAAGGCCAATCCAATGTGTGTGAGGAGTCCGACCCACACAGAGAAGTTTGGAGTGCTCAAAAGAAGCCTCCCATAGAGGAGCAAATGCACGCTGCTCTAGGCTCGACTTAAAAAAGTCCTTTTTCATGGTTAGAGGGGCTCTAGCCTCTTAGAGTTTCACACAGAATTTATCACAGGCAGGCCATGGCTTTACCTACAGGATGGTGAGTAACTTGCACAATGTATTCCTTTATTTCTTCTAAAATTCCATGTTTAATTTCCTTGTGAGAATCCATAGATATCAGTAAAGCATGCTAGAAAATATTCTACCAATGTTTTCATTTCCTGAGAAAAAAAAACATTACTGGCACCTATATGTTAAGGCAGAGTTAGTCCCCTCCTTCGTTGCTTGACCCAGGAAAATATGTTTATCAGAAGAGGATCTATTGTCAGTATATATTTCTTCTTTGTGATTATGTGGGAACTGATCCAGGCATTACAATTCCCAAATTGGATCAATTTACAAAGATCCAAATAACGTTTTTTAAATACATTTTAATGAAGCAATGTAATTGTTGTGACAGTTCTTTTGCTGACATACCAGGATGCACAAACATCCTTTCCTGCACCATTGTCATGTTTTTCATTTTTCTTTCCAGAAGAGAGATGTTATGTTATTCTAAAGAAGTGATATTGTTTCAGACCTCGCACCTCTACCGCTTATAATGTAAAAAGAAATGGTTTTTAGAAGAGAATACTTTTATTTCAAGCTACGGATGGCTAAATGAAGCCCGAAAAGTTAGAACTTTAATGTTCTGTAGATCTCCAGCTAGAGATTGTTTAATATGGGTCTGTGATTTTTTTATACCTTAGGGAAGACACTCTGACTTAAAAGGTTGCACTTTCAAACTGCGACTTTGGGGACCAATTATTTTGCAAAGCTGACCCAGATTATTATTATTTTTTAAATCGTTTTTATTAGCATTGGATTGTAAAATACAGTACACATATATCGGCTATCACAGGAATTAAACATCATGCCGGTGGCTTGTACTGGTGTGCCACATCCCAGTGTACATCCTGTCAGTTCAGTAGTCTACATGGCTGATGTGGGGAGGTACATGGGTATAAAGCATGTGTCCATGAGAGATTGTCAGTGGTCTGTACTGAAGATCGGGCGCAGAGCTGACCCAGATACCTGGGATCCAAACATTGTGGTGCCGATTCCGATCCGTTAAAAATATTCCGTGTACGAATCGTATCCGGATTTTTTTACGTACGAATCGTACAAGTCCCGTACAAACTGGCAAGTACGATTCGTATGTTAAAAAATCCATACGAATCGCATTGGGAAAATTCCCCGACACGTCCTCGGGTCGGTAAAAGTGTCCGACACGACCCCGGACAGTTTTACGTACGAATCGGTAAACTGAAGTCCGAGCGCGCAAGTACGATCCGTCCCGTCCGTCCGAATGCACAACCGTATGGAAAAAACACCGTACGGAGCAAACTCCCATGGCAACCATGGAGACGTCCAAACATGTGCCCGCATACGTGCAGAACACCCATCCAACCCACCCCCCCCAAGTATGTGCCGTACCCCCAGCCCCCCCCCAGTATACGCTGTATCCCCACCCCATGTACGCGCCGTACCCCCACCCCACCCCCGTAGGTACGGAGCGTACCCCCACCCCCTTAGGTACGGAGCGTACCCACACCCCCGTAGGTACGGAGCGTACCCCCACCCCCGTAGGTACGGAGTGCACCCACACCCCCGTAGGTACAGAGCGTACCCCCACCCCCGTAGGTACGGAGCGTACCCCCACCCCACCCCGTAGGTACGCTCTGTACCTACGGGGGTGTGGGTATGCTCCGTACCTACGGGGGTGGGGGTACGCTCCGTACCTACAGGGGTGTGGGTACGCTCCGTACCTATGGGGGTGTGGGTACGCTCCGTACCTACGGGGGTGTGGGTACGCTCCGTACCTACGGGGGTGTGGGTACGCTCCATACCCACGGGGGTGTGGGTACGCTCCGTACCTACGGGGGTGTGGGTACGCTCCGTACCTACGGGGATGTGGGTACGCTCTGTACCTACGGGTGTGTGGGTACGCTCCGTACCTACAGGGGTGGGGCGGGGGTACGCTCCGTACCTACAGGGGTGTGGGTACGCTCCGTACCTACGGGGGTGGGGGTACGCTCCGTACCTACGGGGGTGGGGGTACGCTTCATACCTACGGGGGCGTGGGTACGCTCCGTACCTACGGGGGCGTGGGTACGCTCCGTACCTACGGGGGCGTGGGTACGCTCCTTACCTACGGGGGCGTGGGTACGCTCCTTACCTACGGGGGTGGGGGTACGCTCCGTACATACGGGGGTGGAGTGGGGGTACGCTCCGTACCTACGGGGGGCTGGGGGTACGGTGCGTACATGGGGGGGCTGTGGGTACGGTGTGGACGTGTAGGGATGGGGGTACGGTGCATACCGGGCCCCCTTTTCGTTGTGCATCGTGGCGTACTTAGCTTTTCCGGCACTTTTTGGGTCCCGTAAAAATGTTGCCATGCGAAGTGCTGTGGGTACGAATCGTACTTGCTGATCCGAAAAACGCTGCCTGACTCCGTGCGAATGTCGCGTACGCGGTGTCCCGGATCCGAATTGTGGGTATCTTTTAGCCGGTCGGTGTTTTTTACGATTCGTATGGAAATGGTGTTTCTGTACGAATCGTACTTGCGGGTTTGTAAGGTGTTTTTCCCGGGTACGAGTCGGACGGAGAAAACGCTCCGTCCGACGGTTCGTACCCAGGTTTTACAGGATCGGAATCGGCACCTATTTGTCTGATTCGATGTTCTATCCTTGAAAAAGCAGGTGCATTGAAGGAGGATACAAAATGTTGTCCGATAGAAGAGCTGTGTTTGGGGGGGGTGAGAATATCTGTTGGAAGCTGTTAAATCCTCATCTTACTTAAACAATGTACACAGAAAGGCTTCCTAACCTGTTTATGTGAGTTTGTTTGTTTGGTGATTGTACATCAGTCAATTACTTGGCGCTGTACTGGAGGGGAAGGCAGAACCCAGGCAAAAAAGTGCAAAACAGCTGACAAATTACTGCAAAGTGTATTTGGGAAAAATGTGTGAGGACAGCCGTGTATTCAGTGAGTGTGTAAAAGAAAGCAGGATGGACGCAGTCTAAATCTTGAGAGGAAGAAAATCCGAAAGCCGCGGAGCACAAGCAGCAAATCTGTGGCCACTGCTTCTGGATTTAAGAAATCCCAGAGTCATAAACAGGCTGCCAGATGTGGAGTATAAACGAAGGAGGACTGGGAGTGGAACTCGCAGTTCTATGGATGATGAAGGATGGAGCCTTTCCAAGGAATGGCTTGAATATTACACAGAGGGCCTTGAACTGAATCCTCTCACTGGTCAGTAGCCGATGGAACCTTTGAGCCAGCAGGGGTGGGCCGTGGCTGAGTTTAACTGTGGCATATCTATGGGCCTTCAAAATCAATGTTATTACTGTATTCTGAACACCTGGCAGTCTAATTAAGAGCATCCAGGGTAGACCAAGATTAAGTTCATTTATGTAGTTTAGATATGAGTCAATAAGTCAATAAGTGCCGAAATGGCTGTCCACTTTGCGTCTACACTCAGGAAAGGGAGGAGTTTCTTTTAAGACCTCAATGTGAAAGAAAAACAAGGAGACCACCGCCAAGATCTGATATGACGTACCCCTGGTGTTAGCAATATTGACTCCTAGACTTTTGACAATGGCCAGAAGGAGTCAAGTCAGAGTTCTCCTTTCCATTAATGTTTTGGTGTTTAGTCTGAGCTAGTCAGTGTCACATGGGGTTCAGGAGTGGTGGCGTAGGGCTTATGTGCGGGAAACAAACAGGCTGCATCACGTCTAGTCTAACTGTTGTAAACAGGATTGGATGCTTGGAGGCAAACGCTCTTCATCTGTCTGAAACATTTGTGTTAAAGTGCTCATTAGCTCGCCCTTACTTATGAATAATTAAGGCAGCTGTAATAATGCCTCATCACGGGAAACGTCGGATACGCCCCAGTGCAGGGTGTCTTGTGGATACTTTGGTTGAAGACAGCAGAGACCCTGTGACAGGCTGACATACCCCTAGACTGTAAAAGCTCCAAGTCAATATGTGGAAAACAAAACACCAAAACGTAATTACCTCCCACACATACTCACTGAGACCTACTGAGACATGTCTGCTTGATCAATCACCCACTCAGGGATCTTGGTTCTCCATTGGCAAAGAGAAGGTGTCGCCAGCTGAGAGGTTTTCAGCCGTATACCACCCAACCCTCACAAAGAAAGACTTCACCAGGCAGAGCAATCAAAGTGCACTGTCTTCACCGGGCAGAGTCCTTGCCAGCCTGCCCTGCAGCGAGAGGCAGCACAAGCCAATGTCAGATGACCATACAGACAGGTCGCAGGTGACGAGCCTGGGAGCAAGCGCTGGTCTCAGAATATCCATTACTGATTCAGGAAGTCATTCATCCTGCAAAATAAATTGTTAGCGAGAGTTCAGTGTTTTTTTGGGGGTATTTTGTGCGAGGAACTTGGGCTATAGTTTTGTTCGACATTAGCAACTTCTGGTCGTTTAGGTGTTTCCAAGTTCTCATGTATGTGCATTTATTTTAAACTTTTCAACCTTCATGAAAGGCAATGCTTGAAAATGTGAAAAAAACAACTGGTGGGCACCTTCAGAAGCCCTTCTCTTGGTAGGAAGCCATTCATGATGGCACTCAGGGCTTCTCTTATCAATAGGGGAACCGGTTTCAGTCAACACTTGTCCAAGTCCTCAGGTCTGACCCCATCGCACAAAGCCTCAAGCTCCACATTGCCTCCTGTCCACAGCCCCCCTCAACCTGTTTGACCAACTCTTGTCTGGGGCCACCTCCCTACCTCGGGGTGTCTGTTATCTGGTGATCATGTGGCCACGACTAACTGTCACATGGTGTCCTGCCACTTGGACATCTGGTGGCAGAAATGTATCACTGCCGGCAGCTGAGGAGGAACACTTTGCCTTGGGTAAAGTCAAGAAAATCTGCCCACATTCACAAGGGTGAAGTTTCCCATGATGCCTGACTTCATATGCAAAGTTTTTACATTTTGCCACCCCAATCATGTTGTGTGATAGAGCTAATTGTAGAAGAGTCTGTATTCAAAATAAGTCCCTCCTATTTTTTCGAACCAAACACTTGAGAGGTGGGACTATTTTTCTGTAGCTCCTATAAGTATATTGGGGCCTTATTTATGGGGCCCTACACCGCCATTGCGTCACTTTTTGTGTCGCTGTGGTGGCATAAAAATGCGCCACACAGCGCCATATTTACAAAGTGATGCATCTAGGCAGATGAGTCACTTTGTAAACCCCTGTGCTGCAGGTATAATGTATGCTGGGTGGGCATTTCGGCGCAGAAAAGACTCGTAGGTGTGTTGCAGTGAAATCTATGAGATTTCACTGTGCCACTTCTATGGCCTCACTGCGTCAAATCTTACGCTTACTTGAAGCAGGCATAAGGGTGACAAAGGCCTTTTTACATGGGGCTTGCCCCATGTAAAATGATACACTGCTGGAGTTGCATCTGTTTCCAGACACACTCCAGCAATGCACCACTTTTGCGCCAACAGATACATCAGGATTCCTGAGGTATCTGTCAATCCTTGCGACATGGAGTGCCGTACAGTAAATACGGCGCATTCATGGTGTTGCGAGGAGGGCGTACCGAAGAGTGTTGCATCGCTGTTTTCAACCATTGATGCAACACTTTACATAAATGAGGCCCTGGGTTTCTTACTCACAGGTCAAAATGTCAATTTAAAACTGCATAAAAAGGCTGCAATGGCAGGCCTGACACATGTTTTTAAAGGGTTACTTAATTGGGTGGCTCAATCAGTGCTGCAGGCACCACAAGTATCATTTAATTTACAGGCCCTGGGCACTTGTAGTACCAATATACTAGGGACTTATAATTAAATTAAATGTGCCAATTGGGGATAAGCCAATATTACCATATTTTAAGCAGTGAACACATGCAGTTTAGCACTGGTTAGCTTTGGTAAAGTATGCAGAGGCGGAATGCCAGCAAAAACAAGATCAGAAAAAATGAAGGAGGAAGGCAAAAGGTTCATGGGAAGACCACCCTAAGGCTGGCAGACCTAACACCCCCTCTGTTCCTGACATTTACTTCTATGATACAAGTTGCATAGAAATTAGCTTGCTAATGTTTGCTCCATAAATGTAGCCAGGAAATCATTCATACGGGAAGGAAGGATGAGACGAGGTCCTTTAAATATCAGTAAAGTTATCATTTATGGAATGGTTGTTTAATTAGTTTGTATATCTTCACCACAAATCCAAGATACCTGGGGGGGGGGCTTGGCAAGCCAACATGGCGGACATGTGCTAAGTGAGCTTTATCCAGCCCACCGAATATCCGTTATTTATCCTGACTCCCCTGACTCTTGAGACACCATCGCGACGGCTCATCAGCACTACGCTGCCCCTATCCTCGCCCTGAGAGGCTTATGTGAGTCTACGGTGATCCTTGGTGGCGCGATTGTATTGCGCCTGGAGTGAGGCCTGATTACCGGCAGTGGAGCCGGGGAGTCGCGCTTGGGGACGCCGGAGACGGCTGGGGGGCCCTGATGTTGGTGGAGGACCTGGATGACCGGCGGGAGTGCTAAGCGCTTCTCCGCTGCTCAGTGGCTTGGCCCAGGACACAATCTGCGGAGGAGACCCTGCGGCCGGATCGGGCCGCGCAGGTGAGGTGGGAGCTGCGATTCGTGATCGGGCCCCCCCGACAGGGAGGGCGGCCGGCGGCACGGGAGGTTGCTGACAAGGGTCGCAGGTTTGCCCCCCCTTTCTTCTTTCTTTGGCATTGTGTGGGGGATCGGCGGCGCAACCGGCCTGCGGGGGAGGTGACTGGGGGGTTTGCCATCTGATCTTTGCTTCCCCCCTCTGAGTTTTACAGGGGCCCGTGGGACTCCCAAATCGGCGGTCGGTCGGGCTGCGTGGGGTTGGCCTGCTGCCTAAGGGACTCCCTCATCTTTCCAGTGGCTCGGTGGGGGATCGGTGGCAGAGTCGGGCTGCGGGGGCAGAATCCCAGTGACTAGGGATCGGCCTCTGTCCCTCTCCTGTACTGGGTCATCCGGGGTGCCGGCCTGGACTGTGGACGGCTAGCTCGCGTCCCCTGGAGTATCTCCCCCCTGTGTGTGATGCAGTAGTGGGGGACCAGTGGTGCAGTCGAAGCCGCGAGGGGGGGGCTGTGAAGTCTGCTGTCTGGCTTCCTACACCTCTTCCCCCCCCCCCCCAGAGTTGAACCGGGATCGTGGGGGTGCCCACACCGGCGGTCGGTCGGGCCGCGTGGGCCTGAATCGGGCCCCTGGGACTAGGGGCTGGTATTACCCCTGGTGAGACCGCACAGCGGGGGTAAGTGCGTGTCTCACAGATTCATCTACAGGGGCCTCGTCCTGGCAGTCGATTAGAATGCATATACGGGCCCGGGAGCCCCTGGTGAGGTGGGGCCCCTGAGAGGTCTTGTTGGCCCGGCGGATTTGAAGCGTCTTCTGGTAGGTGCCCATTCGGCAGTCTGGTCGGACCGCGGGAGCTGGTGGTTCCCACGCCTGCGCCCTGCCCGGCTCTTCCTGGGATTGTGTGGGGTCTTCAGGGGCGGACATGACAAGGGACAAAGGAGGTGGTGGATCGAATAAGCAGGGCCCCATCGACAAGTTCACTGGTCCGGGGACGGCAGCTGGGGCCTCTGGGAGCTCTACCAGACAATGCAGCCCTCCTGGCTGCTATCACCCAATCCAGGGACATGTTGGACGCAAAAATTGGGGCAGTTGGTGCGGACATCATGCTGTTGTGGCAGGATTTGGGCAACGCAGTGTCCCATATCATGGAGGCTGAGTCCCGGATTTCAGGGGTGGAAGATGATGTCACCGTATTAAAGCAGAGGGTTGCTAAGATGGAGACTGTCCAAAAGGGCCTTGCTCTTAGAGTTGAAGATGCGGAAGGGAGGGCTCGATGCAACAACCTCCGTTTTGTCGGGATTCTGGAGTGCTGCGAAGAGGGCATCATGGAACGATTCCTTACGCAATGGCTGGAGAGCTGGCTTCCCCCTGAGGCCATGTCCCGGTGTTTTGTTGTGGAGCGGGCCCACAGAGCGCTTGTGCAGAAACCCCCGGTGGGTGCTTGCCCACTGCCAGTTATCACCAAACTGTTAAATTACCTCGAACGGGATGCTATCCTAAGGCTAGGTCTAAGGAATCCCTGTAATACAATAATGCCCGCATTCTTCTATTTCCCGACTATATGAGACTAGTCCAGCACCAGCGCCAGTCATTCACGGCGGCGAAAGCCCACTTGAGAGACCTTAAGCTTCCATACGCCCTGCTATTACCGGCGCGCCTTGGGTGGTATTTCGGTCCCGTACTCACTTCTTTGACACCCCGGAGGAGGTATTCAAATGGACAGACGAGACGGTGCGGGTGAGGCCGCATACACCACCTAGAAGGGAATCCAACTCTTCATCGAGTGAGGTGGCTGGGAGGGGCCCCGGGGGTCCACACCAGAAGAGCAGCAGACCATCCAGATCCCGGCGGCGCTCCCAGTCCTGCTGCGCCTCCTCTCGGGGGGGCTCTACCTCAGGGCGACAAACTGTTGAACCCGAATGTATGAAGTTAATGGGGCTTTGTGAAGCAGTGGTAGCTATTTTTCAGGGGAGTTATGATGTGGCTGGTTTCTCCGCCAAGACCGCATTGGTCGGAGACATGCTCTGAGGACATGGGCTGTGAGTTGGGGATCCATTGGTTGGGGTGGTCTTCATCCCCCCATTGGGGATTGGGGATTGGGGACCAGCCCTACCGCGACAGATACTTCAGTGCTTTTGAGGTATGGGGTTGGGGGTTTGTTGGGGGGGTTGGTTAAGTTTTCATATCGCACGATCGCTAGACGCTTGTTGTTCTTTACACATGCACCACCACGGTTCACTATCCGTTCTGCAGGAACACGCGTCGCCTCATGGCAGGAGTGCCAGAGGATAGCCGGATAACCCCGGGCAGTCTCCGCATTATCAGTTGGAATGTGCATGGGGCCTTGGATAAAATCAAATGCGGGGCGATACTCCATCAGGCAAAGAGGGCTAAGGCCGATGTTCTTCTGTTGCAGGAAACGCATCTCTTGGGCACAAAGGCCCTTTGCTTGCAATGTTATGGATTTCAGCAGGTCTTCCACACTGGATTTCCAAGGGGTTCACGGGGAGTAGCGATCCTAGTACACCGTAGGGTCCCCTATGTGCACGTACAACAGTGGACTGACACGCAGGGGCACTATCTATTTATTCGGGGCAGGATCGAAGAGGATTTCCTGACATTGGGCAGTGTCTATGCACCCCCCCTACAATGGAATCTGGTAGAGAAACTGCATTCCTTGTGGGCCGACATGCCAGATGGGTTATCCGTGGTGGGTGGGGACTGGAACGATGTTATGGACCTGGCCAAAGATAGGACCAGAATTGGGGGTAGCCCCGGGGGTGGTCTTCCCACGAAACTGCATTCACTAGTTACGGGGTTGGACTGGATTGATGTATGGCGACGTATGCATGGCGATCCGCGGGGTTTCACGTACCTCTCGGCGGTTCATAACTCACTATCCAGAATTGACTACTTTTTTGTCCCTCGGTTTGGCAGTCGATAGAGTGGCGTCTGTGGAAATTTTGCCTCGCGGCCTCTCGGATCACTCTCCGGTGTCCCTTGAGCTATCTATAGGTAGAGGGAAAAAAACGTTTCATTTAAGTTTATCGGTTTGGCACTTGCAGAATGTAGAGTATGGGACCCATATGAGCGATTACTGACCCCTCCGCCATAGCGGAGAGTTTTGCTGCATACTATGCGGAGATGTAGGCCCCCCGGGAATGTTTGTCAGAATCCACCATTAATAAGTTCCTCGCAGACCTGTCCCCTAAAATGGTGCCAGATGAGGTTCGAGACCAGCTGGAGGTCCCCTTGACTGATGAGGAGTTGGGTGTGGCACTGGGGGAGCTCAATCCTGGTAAGGCACCTGGACCCAAGGGGTTTCCTAGCGAATTCTTCCGTCGTTACAATATGCAGCTAGCCCCTTTTACTGGGCGGTAGTGGAGGAGGCCCGGGAAAGGGGTGTGCTCCCTCCGGATTGGAGGCATGCGGAAGTGGTGGTGTTCCATAAGTCCGGCCGACCCCCAGGGCAACATGCCTCGTATCGCCCCATCTCCCTCTTAAACGTGGAGGCCAAAATCCTGGCGAAGGTTTTGGCCAATCATCTTCTGCTGCACATTTCTGGTCTTATACACCCGGACCTGGCGGGGTTTATGCCCCAGAGGGCGACCAGACACAACATAAGGAGGGCGCACGTGGCAGTGGCGGCCATATGGCAGATGGGAGAGCCACCGGCGCTTCTCCTGGCAGACATGGACAGGGCGTTCGATTCCCTAAGCTGGGTTTACCTCTTCGCAGTGCTACGGAGACTCAATCTTGGCCCCCGTTTCCTCTCTTACATAATGCTCCTCTACACGGAGCTAACAGCGTCGGTTCGGGTGGCTGGCGCGTCCTCCTCCACTTTTTCCATAGGATGGGGCACCAGGCAGGCATGCCCCCTGTCTCCATACCTCTTCGTCCTAGCCATGGAGCCGCTGGCGGCGTGGGTATGCATCGTTTTGAATGTACCCCGGGTCTGTCGACCGGATTGCGCTATATGCGGATGATGTCCTTTTCTTTCTTACAGCAGTAGACAGGACGGGGCAGCGGCTTCTATGCATCATGCAGACTTTTGGGGAGATGTCGGGGTTGTATATGAGTCCCCGCAAATCCACCTTGTGGGTCCTGGGAGATCGAACGAGAGCGGGTGCATGGGTGTCATCGGTCCAGTTGGCGGTGGGGGGCTTGAAATACCTGGGGGTGTTCCTTTCAGATATACGGGCAATCTCCTGGGAACGGAACGTGACTCCAATGTGGGAGCGAGTTCATTCAGACCTTAAATCTTGGTCCCGTATGCCTCTGACTCTGTTTGGCAGATCGGCAATATTCAAGCTGGTAGCGCTTACCTGGCTCCTCTACCAGCTAGAGAATCACCCGTACCCGATCCCGCCTAGATGGTTCTGGCTGGTGAATTCTGTGCTCGGGCAATTTTTGTCGGAGGGGGGTAGGGCGCGCATGGCACTACGCACGTGCTTTCTGTCCACTTATTGCGGAGGTCTTGCGTCCTCGGACATTCTATCATACTACCAGGCATCGCACCTGCTGGTTCTTAATGAATGGTGGTATGGGGATAAGGGAGACCCGGCATATGCGCTGGAACGGCAACTCATGGGGTGCCACTCATTACACACACTCCTATACTCGGCGCCGTTGAGGGGTGCACTGCCATCGGTCACACGGGTGGTGTTCCAGATTTAGAGGCAAGCCCTGCGCCGTATGGGATGGTGAAATACCTTCACTCGGGAGACCCCTCTGTGGAAGAATGGGCGCCTGCCCCAACTGGCGGCCCTACAGGGCTTCCGGGGATGGGACAACATTGGCATTTCAACCCTGGGATATGTTATGAGGGGCAAGACACTCAAGCCCTTACAGCACCTTCAGAGGGAGTTCCATATGCCACGGTCTCAATTTTTTTGGTACCTTCAGTTTCGTTATGCCCTGTCTCCTAGCCTGGAGGGTTTGGAGTCTCTCCCAGAATTTAGTCCACTGGAGGCGAAAGTCTTTATGGGGACCTACAAGACAAAAAGATCTCCTGGATATACCAATCCCTGGTTACCCACTGTTCCTCCACATTACAAAAAAGCTTCGGGGAGACTGGTAGGCTGACGTGGGTGCCTTAGAGGAGGAGGACTGGACGGAGGGACTGGCAGCTCCGCGGGGCGTGGCAATAGTGATGCGACTCCGTCTGGTCCAGTTCAAATATCTCCACAGGGTCTACTTTATTAGAACACGACTGTAGCGGGCGGGATTATTATTATTACTATTATTAAATAGGTTTTGTAAAGCGCGTAGTCACCCGTAAGTATCCCAGCGCTGAAGATCCGGACACACCAGAGGAATCAAGCACAAGAGAGAGAAGAAGGAGAGAAAATCAGGGAAACAGGTGAGTTTTTAGCTGCTTCCTGAATCTGAGATAGTCTGGTTCTGTCCTGAGGTCACGGGGAGGGCGTTCCAGAGGCGGGCTGTGTTGACGGAAAAGCGCCGTCCACCAGTACGAACCCTCTTAACTCTAGAGATAGTGATGAGGTGTTCATGGTCGGACCGAAGGGATCTTGGAGCTTTATAAGGCCTGATGAATTTTTTTAGGATAGAGGGGCCTTTGTCCTGTAAGAGTTTATGTGCCAGGCAGAGAGCTTTAAACTTAATTCGCTCTCTCACTGGGAGCCAGTGGAGAAGTTTCAGGGCTGGTTTGGCCGAAGATCTAGCCGGGGTATTAGTAAGGATACGGGCTGCCGCGTTTTGGATCATCTGAAGTTTATTAAGGGTAGCCTCGGGAGCACCCAGAAAGATGGTATTACTGTAATCCAGTCTTGATATAATGAGGCCTTGGATTAACAGTTTCTGGGAGACAGGAGGGAGTAAGGGCAAAATCTTCCTGGTGGATTTAAGGAGCCCAAAGCAAGTCCCAGCGTTTTTTTTGGCTTGAGTCTTAAAGGACAAGTCTTTTTCCAGCCAAATACCCAGACTCTTGATCTCAGACTTGGGGGCTGGAGGATCACCTAAGCAAGGAGGCCAGATGGTTTCAGAGAGGGAAGGCCCCTTCTGACCAAGGAGGAGAATATCAGTCTTTGAACCGTTGAGTTTCAGAGATGAGTTATTCATCCATCCTTGAATTTCTATAAGACAGTTGTAGAGATCCGCAGGCTGTTGGTTAGGGTGCGACAAAGACACCACTAATTGGGTGTCATCAGCGTAGCTGATGATTTTCACACCAAACGGTGTGACAACCTCCTCCAGTGGGGACATATATACGTTAAATAATGTCGGGCTTAACTATGAGCCCTGAGGCACACCACATTGGAGAGGGGTTACGGGAGAGCAGATGTCATTCTCCCAGACCTGAAAGGAGCGATGGTCAAGGAAGGATTTGAACCAAGTCAGAGCAGTGCCCCCGACACCGATATTCTTGAGTCGCCGGATAAGGACCTGATGGTTGACGGAATCGAAGGCCGCACTGAGGTCCAGGAGGATCACTGCCACTGATCCTCCTGCGTCCAAAAGGGCTCTGGCCTCCTCCACTGCTGCAAGAAGGGCGATGTCGGTGCCCTGCCCTGGGCGGAAACCAGTTTGCGAGCTTCTGAGCAGATTGTTAGTCTCCAGAAACTGCGAAAGCTTTTTATTAACTAATTTTTCAGCAATTTTACTAGTTCCGGGGAGGAGGGAGATAGGCCTGTAGTTGGACAAATCCAGGGGATCCAGAGAAGATTTTTTAAGGAGCGCCTTGACAACAGCTGCCTTCCAGCTGAGGGGAACTTTTCCCTGAAGCAAAAAGGTGTTAATAAGATGAGTGAGTGGAGGGACGATGGTAGAAGCAACTTTCTTGAGAAAGCGAAGGGGGACCGGGTCCCTAGGGGATCCGCTTTTGATAGAGTCTAGCGTGGTTGAGACCTCTTCCATAGTGACTGGTCCGAGGGAGTTTAGCTGGGGGGTGATGGGGTTTGCATTAAAACAGTCTTCTTCCGCACAACTGAGGTCGACAGGAGGAAGAGAAGCGAGAATTTTCTGAATCTTCTCCTCAAAGAATTTGGCCAGTTTAATGCATTTTTCTTCGGATGCTTTAGGATCTGGGAGATTCTTTGGTACAGGGTCTGGGACTTTAAGTAGTTCATTTAAAATAATAAAAGTATCCTTAGCAGAACAGGAGTTTTCGATCCTTTCCTGGAAGAAAGAGCATTTAGTATTCCGAAGAGCGGTTTTATAGTTTTTTAAGGAGGAACGGAAAATGTCTTTATTAGCTACAGACTTGACCTTCCTCCAGGAGCGTTCCGATCTTTTGCACTCCTTCCTTAGGAGGTTAAGATCAGGGGTATACCAAGGGGCGGGGGTCACTCTTTTAGTTCGCCTAAGGGTGGTAGTTTTAGGGAGAAGTTTGTCCAATGATGAGGTGAGCCACAGATAAAACTGATAATCAGCAGTGGCCGGGTCAGTGGCCGGGGGGTGGGAAGAGGCCCTAAGAATGGAGGCCCATTCGTCTGGCGAGAGTTTGTTCCAACGACGGTCAGTGACCCAAATTTTGGCCTGTTGAGTGGGTGAGATGAAGAGATGCCAAGAGATACATATTAAGCAATGGTCTGTCCAAGGAAGGGGGAGAGGAGTGCGAGTAGTGAGATCCGTAATATTAGTAAAAACGGGGTCCAGGAGATGTCCTTTATCGTGGGTGGGTTCTGAGTTGACTAATCGAAGGTCAAAGGACATAAGGTCGAGGAGAAGTTTGGACGCCGTAAGGTCCTTAGGGTCTAATAGATGAAGATTGAAATCGCCCAAAATAAGAAAGTTGGGAGAGGTAGTTGCTATTTGGGTAACAGTATCAACAACTGCGCTAGGGAATTTCCCTGGGGTTCCCGGTGGGCGATATATCAGCAGCCCCGAGAGAGAGTTCGTAGGGGATATTTGTAAGGCAAAATGGCAGCTTTCACAGTCGTCAATATTGGCGTCGCTAGATCTACATGAGAATTGTTCTCTGTAGATGATCGCGAGGCCACCTCCTCTACCGAGGGGTCTGTTTTGGGAGTGAATTTGATAACCCGGGGGTAAGGCGTTGATGATATCAGAATCCGACCAAGGAGTGAGCCAAGTCTCCGTAAGGAACAAGACGTCAAAGTCGAAGTCCCGTACCAGAAGGTTGATTTAATGGGAGTGTTTAGGGAGGGACCGGCAATTGAGAAGGCCCAGCTGTAGGCCGAGATTACCTGAGATAGTAGTGGCCGGGTTACAGAGGCCGCAACAGATGAAGGGTTTTACTCTCGAATGGGTGCAATTACACTCGGGATTTTTCGGCGGATTGAGATATAGGAGCCTCTCTTTCGTATAGACAAGTCGGCCATCAGGACAAATGGGCAGAGTAACTGGGCCTGGGTCCGGATGGGCCCGGACGGGCCCAGACGGGCGCGCCTTAGGCGGATTGATTGCTTCCCCGGAGTGTCTTCGATGTGGTCGGGAGGAGGGCACTTTCCTGCATACTGTTTGGCAGTGTACGTCCTTAGATCGTTTTTGGAGGGGGTATTCGCATGCCTCTCGTTGGTGCTTGGGTGGGAACTCCCTTGAACACCGCAGCTGGCCCTACTTCACGTTATGGAAGGGATAGGGGGCAATGTCTACAAACTACATTTTATGTTGTTGGGGTTTACGCTGGCGAAACGAGATATTGCTAGGGAGTGGAAGGCGCTGCGGGCCCCTTCAATGGCTGCATGGAAGAATGGATTGGATTTTTGTATGGGGCTGGAGCAGCCCATCTTTGTGGCCAGGGGATGCCCACGCAAGCACTATAAGATTTGGAAACGGTGGGCGGACTATCGTGGCATATGGTTAGAGCCGCCGGCAGAGGCGGAGATCCATTCACTGGGGTAGTTGCTAACATGGTGCAGTTGCGGAGGGGGGTTCGTGGGGGTGCCAGCTACTAGGGTGGGACTTTTTGTTTGTTTCTTTAGACTGTGAACAGGATTAAGCGGATGCAGTGTGAGCACATGGGGTGGGGAGAGGGAGGGTGGGAGTTAAGGGTGGGGAAACTTATTAGCACTTAGCATGCCTTTGTTATGCATCTTGATGTTACATAAACAATTGTTGTTTGCCTTCATGTATACGTAGGTCTGATTTGGCAGATGTCTCTGGAGTACAGAGCCCTGCGCTGTGATGGCTAATTGACGAATTAAATAAAATATGTTTAAAAAAAAAAAATCCAAGATACCTGTGACTGAGGAAAAGGTCAGTACCACAGATTAGGATCTCTTACAATACAATACCATGCCTCAACACAATAAAGCATACCATAGCACACCACGATATACACTGAAAGTTAGAGCTGCCTACAAACAAACAAACAGAAATGAATTTTGGATAGGAAGTTGCATCAATTTTAACTACAACATAGGACATAATTTCAATAATATTAAAAGAGAGCGATAATATATTAGAGTTGCATTATTTGTGTTTGCATTCCAGAAAGGTAATACTAATTCATTCCATGTTTTCCCCTCTATTTTCCCAAGCTATTTCAGTTTGAAGAAGCTCAACTTCTTGGATTTTCATGCTTGGAGTTAATGGCACTTTCACAACATTCACTGCACATATATTGTAATGGGGTGGGACATGATGCCCCTGCTTATCTAGCCACTGCTGAGTAAAATTAATTAGCATTGCTATGTGGGACTTATTTATTCTTCAAGTTTGGGGTGCATAAATGTTTTTTATTGCTGTTTCTCAGTGCTGCAAATCTTAGAGAGTCTTGTGAACGCTCAGCTCTCGGTCTTTATTGAAACCAACCATATTCTCAACCTCTATCTGTCTTTTGGCCTTTGTGCAGTACTGAAACTGTTGTGCCCTCCGTCCCTAGTGACATCAGCATGATTCTGGATTCCAGCAGAGAGATGGGCTTGATTCTAATGAACCTCTCTGATGCATTTGATGATATCACTCATTCCATCCTGCTTGACAGACTAGTCACAATAGGGATTTGTGATTCATCCATTTATTGGTTCAATTATTTTCAGAGCTTATTGGTCTCTGGCCAAGGCCAGACTCGCTGTATCAGGCATCGGGCGTTTCCCCAGGAGGCTGGAGGGGTGGGTGCCAGTTTTGTTCCTCGGGGCCGGTTTTGTAACTGGGGGGCGGTTTAGCACTGAGCAGGAGGCATTGTGTTTTGCAAATTGTTATGGGTTTAAAAGCACCTTCTGCAGAGCTCCCTTTATATCCAGCAGTTTTCAGGCGACAATAAAAAAAAGGTCAAAATAACGCTGGTGATTAATGTTCCTGCTGGAGAGGAATGGAGTTATGCCTAGTTGCAGTTTTGATTTAGCTAAATTTGTGCAGAGGGTTAAAGAGGGAAAAAACATGATCTATGCAGATGACAGAACTGTATTTTTTTGTTGATAGCTCAGTGGGTTACTGCTTTTGTCATAGAGATCCTTTTGCTATTTACATTTCATAAGTTACACTCGTATTATAGCACAGTGAGATATGAACTGCCATCAAAAAGCTGCAGAAAAACTGCATGAATTCTTTGTTAGAAAGTTATGCTTTTCTCCCGGTCTTTCATTATCCTAATGTTGCTAAAATGTGTTTATTTGCAAAGAAATACATTATTTATCAGCACAGCCAAACCTAACCACTTTGTTATATTTTGCATCCTGAGTTTCGGCTCCTCCAGACCAAGCACTCTGAAAAAATGCTTACCAGCATGGATGACATTGGAAACCTACAGCTTGTAGTCACCTTTGTCATATGCAGCAATTTCTATACACTCATTTACACATGTATGATTATTGTCTCTGATTGTGTATGTGATGAAAAGTGCTCCAACGCCCTGCACTGGCACGATAGGCTCTATAAAACAACTGAAATAAATGTAAGAGAGGGGCTATGGAGAGATAATGGGCTCTGATGAAGAATGATAGTGAGTGAATCTTCAGAGGAGGAGGTCATTAGGGGAGTGCCCTTAAACATTGTTGCACTGTGCTCCACCTGCATTAAAGCCGGGCCTGCTGTGTCGCTTATTGTCGTGGAGGATGCTAACATCCCATAGGATGTCTTTCATTGTGTTCTCAGCTTCTTAAGCTGTGCTTAACAGTGAATGTTTTCATTCGTGTTATATTTAGATCCATGTACTTTTTTGTATTCTCTACAAGAATGTCTGTGGGTATGATTGGTATTCTGGTGCACAGAAAAGTCATCATTTACTATGCTTTAAAAGCTAATAAGATTGACTATATAAAGAAAACTGTGTCGTAGAATGCACAATTTTTGCCATTGATTTTCCAAATCTTTATGAGGGGGCACCCTACTCCACATCCCCCTTTGTATTGATTAGCCTTGCTCGCTGCGCACACTCACTCTCACTGTACATGGTCTGGTCTGACAACATTTGCCAGGGCTGCTTGGGTTCCAAGCCCGGCCCTCTCATCTGATTGTATATTTTGCTCCTTATCACTCTTCCTTTCACTCTTCCTTTAAATCTAGACCATGCAGCACCCCCAACAGATCCACCCTCAATCCCACTCTATTCCTTTTGCTTTTCTTCTACAAGCTTTTGGCCTTACCTTTAAAGCATATGTGGATGGCGGTTATGTTGGAACAATGCACGCCTTTACCATGCTTGTTGTTAATCTGCAGTCTTTACAACAAATGTGTCTTTACCTCACATTCCTTTACCATGCATATCGTTACAACGACATGCCTTAGTGAAAGCGATAACATTCAGAGCAATAGAATTTACCATTCTAACTCCAGCCTGCGCAACAGCAGGGAATGCGCTGGACTTTAAAGTCCAACGCCACGCTCCCTAATGCATGTCATCGTAACAATCTGCGTGTTAAAGGAATGTGTGGAAAAAACACATTTGTCGTAAAGGCCGAAGCGCGTGGTTCAGCCATCGTGGTAAAGGCTGTTTCACTTGGATGACATCAAGCTCATCTTGCCTTGTGATAGAGATAACAAAGTTGTGCAACTTTGTTTCCTGAATTGCTCGCTGACCATTGCTTCCTTAATGAATGGCAATTACCTGTGTCTACATTTAAACACAACTGAAATCATTCTATCTGAAAAAGCATCTGTCTGGAACTCTTCCTGATGGCCCCCCGAACTTGGTACTGCACCAACCCTGACTGTCTCTTTCTGCAACTTTGAAATCTATTTGGAGTGCCAACTCTCATTATAGCAGCAACTTATTAAATGCAACAGCAATGATTTACATTTGAGCCTACCAGGACACCGTATGACCAGGCTCCAGTATATTCAATACGCAGTCTCTAGGCTAGTCCTTGGCCTCAACAGACGGTCTCATATCTCCTCCCATCTGGCCTCCACTGGCTACAAGTTAGCAAAAGATGTCTTTGATTGGCTTTCTGCCTTGGGCCTATGACACTAAACCAACCCTCTTTCTATAAAAACTGCCCTATTATGACGTTTCATGAATGCTCACCTTCTTGTAGTGCCTAGATTTTTTTCACTCCAGGGCCGGAGAACGTTATCCATTGGTAATGCTGCTAAGGACTACAACCCTCTTCCAGTCCCTTATGACAACCTGAGAACCTAACTCAATTTTGGAATTTACTGAAAAGTAATCTGTTCACTATTCTTTAGTTCTAATGCTTCTCCTTCAGTTCTCCTAAAGCGTCAGGACACCATGTACCTGAGCGGTAGCGTGCTTTAGATATTCTTTTCATTCTCATTGTGGACATCGTTGGCATGAATTGGCCGCCCCTGAATAATAATGGCTATTCTTTGCATGCCATGTTTATCTTTGGAGTAACGGTGATTACCACTAGTATAATACTGGACATTCTAGGAATATTCTGGGCTTCCTTGAAATTATGGAGCCCTTCCCATGCATACTGTTGGACATTGCATAATGATGGTCACTCTTTAAGCTATGAAGTATAAAAGGCTAATCTGTTGCCTATAGTAGTGTCAATTAACATATGAAACCTGCGAATTTATAAACTGTTTACAACATTCTCCTTTGAGACCCCTTTCACAATCTTGCTCTTACCTTGACAGACGTGTCACTAGAGTACAAGATACCACAATGCCATCACTTTACAGCCAGAAAATAAATGTAAACTTGAAACTCCCAGATGTAAGGAAAAACAGGTTTGTTTTATAAGGTTTGGTCTGCACTCTGATTACCTGTGATATCCATTTTACAATCTTTGAACATCAGACCTGCCAACTCTCACGGTGCCACCGTGTGTTAAATGATTTCGGCCCACTCACAAGGCCACCCAGTGAGGAGCTAAAATCACACAGTGGCAGGGAAAACGATTTGAAAACCACTGTAAACATTGGATTTCCGGCTTGTTTTCGAAGGCAGTAAGCAGCCGATCTCCATTAAGAAGTGTGAAAACACCACAGTACATGGCAACAGCCTCAATCACCCACAATTTGGGAGGGGTTGAGGGGCTTGGTGAGGGGCAAGGTGCCTCTTAGGTAGCTCTTGGCATGAGGTGAAATTAATTTGTAAATTGGCAGATATGGAGCACGCAATAAGTCCCGCAAAAAGGTAACACTTCAAGAAGCATCATTACTGTCCATTCTCTTTCTGCTTTGCCTCCTGTCCACCTGGAGGGGCTGCACCCCCCTGTACCACTGGCTAAATTCTCCAGATTGGAGTCTCATGACTATGGCGACAGAGTAAAATAACGATCGACAAGTATACCGCAGAAGGGGATCTTACTAAACTCTTGCTGCAGAAAACCCGACTAAACGCATTCCTCTAAGAAAGATCGCCTATTCTGTGACCAGTACTGCAAGGCTAGAGTGTGCTCCTGCAAACAATCAGATGTGTGAGTCTAGGTAGGGGAACCATTCTCACTTCTGACTTGCAGAATCAGGGGGCTCATTACGATGGCGTAACAATCTCCATGTAGGGCCAGCGATGGCAATGGCGATCGTTACCCCATCATAATGAGAAATACCCCCCGCCATATTATGATGGCGGTGGGTAACGCAGCGGACGCAAAGTCTTTTCGCAGCTTTTTCACCGGTCGGCAATCGTTACAATTGCCGGCCGGGCGGAGCTGGGCCACTAATATGGTGGCGGTGCCTAGCAGGAACCACCCACAATATTAGGATGTCGGTGATTGATGGGCCATTCCATGGCGGAAAAGCTGGCAGGGATTGGCTTTGGGGGCACATGGTGCCTGCCACGTGGAGCAGGGAAATGCTGTGCATGCCCTTTTACCATTGCGGACGGTGCTGCAGTCAGCAGGATGGTCCACAATGGTAAAAGGCCAGGATGCGCCCGCCAGTATGGCGGGTGCATCCTAATTGGGCCGGTGGGACTGCCGCACGTCTGGCCGGTCCCATCACCGTTGTTATGGTGGGCAGACTGATGTCCGTCCGCTATCATAACGAGCCCCCAGGTTTTTATGAATTGTTTGACTCTGAATACCACTTGGAGATAGGGTTAAGAGTGGGAACATAAGTGTTCACCACAAAAAAAACAGATCATAGTCGCTGGAAGTAGGGGTGCTGGGGGTGCTACAGCACCCTCAAAATAAACATGCTGGAGTTCCGAAGGTGAATGAGCAATAAAGATACCTTTACATTTTATTTTTATCTTGTCACATTTGATGTGCCTTTAAAGACAAAGTTCAAATATTAGTCTATGTCTTCTGACAAATTGTAGCTTATGTTTTTTTAACACATAGGTTGGTGTTTACTTTTCTTTCTCTGACTGCAAACTTGGGGAATTTTGTAAAGAGAACTATCTTAAAATCTTCCTGGGGTACAGGGATTTTGAAAAGAAAGTCTGCAGGATGTTTTTTTTCAACGTCATTGAAATAACTTTAAATGAACTGTACAGCTTTTTCAAAACATATCTGTAGGTAAGAAAGCACAAATGAAGCATTTATTTGTAATTCTGATGTGTGATTGTGTTAGAAACACAGTTTTTAGTGGGACCAAAACAAATCAAAATACTTTATTTGGTGACGAGCAAATGATAAATATGTGCTAAAACCTCATTTCCACAAGTAATATTTGTGCTCAATATAGTTTTATCGATAAAACTGCATGCCAGTGCAAATGTTCTTGCCATTACATTAGAAAATGTGCTAGCTGCAAATGTGGGCACCCAGAACTTTAAGACTTTAAGACTTCTGGCTTTTTGGGAACTATTTTTTTTCTGCTGCACTCCCTCCAGCGAGTAAGAGCTCAGTGCCTGCTCTCCTGTTCTTAAAACTTCTCATAGACAGGACCTGTCTTCTGTCAGGGCTCCTAGCTCTCCTAGGCCAAGGGTCTTCCTCAGAAGAACCGCATTGTGCTGAAGGCCGAATACCCACTATTTGCAGTTACGAGGCCAGAAGCTCTCCTGGCCACATGTAGGGTACCTGTCTGTCCAGAAGGAGGTAGGGAGTCATCCACCTACAGGACCAGCCAACAGACATTCCAGGGGACCCACTCATCCCACATCCCCCTTTGCTGTCTCCCAGGAGAGTGGAGGCCAGTTCCAGGAGCCCTGGGGGGACAGATCTATAGAGGCCAAGTTAGTACAAGTCAAGAGTGTGGCAACACTCGAAGCAGGGCTCCATCCTTGAGAGATCTATGTGTCCTTGAAACATTTCTTTCAGAATGTCGAATCAAATATTAAGGCCTGCAAAGGAATTAAACAATTTATTAAAGGCATTATCTGCAACAGGCTACCTGTGTGGAGTTACCGGGCTAAGTTAGCAGTGCTAAGTGCACTTGTGTGTGAGCGTGATCTCATGCAAACAACCCTGACACTCTTACCTCAGCTGTGCAGCACTGCTGGTTTGCACACAAACCCATTTTACCTAAGTTTCCAGTGAGTTAGACACTGGTAGTGAGACTCAGAGCCGAGATTCATAAAGCAGGTGGTCCTAACAAAATATTCTTCTGCGACTAAATGGGTCTGACCTCATTCCTCACAATAACTGGTTGATAATGTTGACACAGATACAATCAAGTTATACCTCAAACTCACTGCCATAAGTCTGGAACTGTCATGAAGGGTTCACTGACGCAACATCAATGTAATAACTATTGATGTAAAAAATATCGAGTAAAAAATATAGGCAACAAAAATATTGACTCTTATACTCAAACAGGTAAGTACAAAAATATTGACTAGAAAATATTGATATAAAAATATAGATGTATAAAATATCGACTTGTATATAAATTTAAAATGAAATCATATGTATTAAAGATATTAAATATTACATTTAATTTTAGCAACATAAAATTTAATATACATTTTGATAAAAAATAATAAATAAACTTCATAAAAAAGATAAACACACAAACACAATTATTTATACATATGTATTTACTTTAAAACATTTAATAAACTATTATTAATTTATAATAAAAGTTTAAAATAATATTCCAAAATAAAAATATATATCAAGGTTTTAAAATATAAAAAAACAAAAATCTCTAATAAATTAAAAACATTAAACTATGAAAAATTATTTAAGCTTAAAACTCACAATACAGTCAGTGCAACAGTAGGGAAAATGTTGGATAGAGATGGGGTAAAAATAACTATTTCCACTTTAGTGAGCGCAACGGTGGGGTAAGTGTTGGATAGCGGAGTAATTACATTTATTATTCCAACTCCAGTGAGTTCAACAATAGGGAAAGTTTTGGATAGCGGAGGGGGAAAATGTACTATTCCCACTCCAGTGAGAGCAACAGTAGGGAAAGTGTTGGATAGCGGAGGGGTAAATTACTATTCTTACTCCAAAGACTGCAACAGTAGGGAAAGTGTTGGATAGCGGTGGGGTAAAAATTACTATTCCAACTCCAGTGAGTGCAAAAGTAGGGAAAGTGTTGGATAGTGGAGGGGTGAAAATTACTATTCTCATTCCAGTGAGTGCAACAGTAGGGAAAGTGTTGGATAGCAGAGAGACAAAAATTACTATTGACACTCCAACTGTCACAATAAAAAAATATATATTAAAAATTATGAAAGATTATAAAATAAATATTTTAAAAATTTAAGAAAAAATAATAATATATAAAAAGAAAACATATAATATTAATTACATTACTTTAAAATATAAACACAAATCTATATTAAATTAAAACATTAAAACTATGTAAAAATATTTAAACTTACATTTCACAATACAGTCAGTGCAACAGTAGGGAAAGTGTTGGATAGCTGAGGGGTAAAAATAACGATTTCCACTCCAGTGAGTGCAACAGTGGGGTAAGTGTTGGATAGCGGAGTAATTACATTTATGATTCCAACTCCAGTGAGTGCAACAATAGAGAAAGTGTTGGATAGCGGAGCGGTAAAATGTACTATTCCCACTCCAGTGAGAGCAACAGTAGGGAAAGTGTTGGGTAGCGGAGGGGTAAAAATTACTATTCCCACTCCGGTGAGAGCAACAGTAGGGAAAGTGTTGGATAGAGGAGTGGCAAAAATTACTAGTCCCACTCCAAAGAGTGCATCAGTAGGGAAAGTGTTGGATAGCAGAGGGGTAAATTACTATTCCCACTCCAGTGAGAGCAACAGTAGGTAAAGTGTTGGATAGAGGAGGGGCAAAAATTACTATTTCCACTCCAAAGAGTGCAACAGTAGGGAAAGTGTTGGATAGCGGAGGGGTAAATTACTATTCCCACTCCAAAGAGTGCAATAGTAGTAGCGGAGGGGTAAAATTTACTATTCCCACTCCAGTGAGTGCACAGTAGGGAAAGTGTTGGATAGAAGAGGGGTAAAATGTACTATTTCCTCTACAGTGAGTGCAACAGTATAAAAAGTGTTGGATAGCGGAGGGGTACAATTTACTATTTCCGCTCCAGTGAGTGCAACAGTAGGGAAAGTGTTGGATAGCGGAGAAGCAAAAAATACTAGTGTCTTTTCAACAGTTACACAAAGTATATATATGAAAAATTATGAAAAAGTATAAAAAGAAATATTTTAAAAATTATTGAAAAAAAATATTAAATATATAAAAAGAAAACATACTGTAATATTAATTACATATAACAAATACCTACAAATATATAAAATAAACATAAATACATTAAAAAAAACTTTTAAACTTGAAACTATTTACTAACAAAAACATTCATTAATATATAAATGTATGTATTTTATTTCTTACCCTATAGCACCACACCAATACCAAAACACTTCAACATTTTAAATTAAATTTACTCCCATGCTTAACATAATTAATAATCAATTAAAATAATATTATTTAAAAAAAATAATAAACATTAATTAACTATGCACACTTTAACTCTATAATGGCCACAACACACGCCTAAATTAAACTAGAAAATAATAAAACACAATAAAAACTTAATTTTAAGTTAAAAACAATTACTATTAACAACAAATTATAAAGTAATTAAAATGTATTTAGTACCCACCCTTTACCCCTTTAAGGGGTCGATTCCGATCCTGTATTTTTTTTCCCGTACGACTCGTATCCGTATTTCTTTCCGTACGAATCGTACAAGTCACGTTCGACCCGTGAAGTATGATTCGTACGGGAAAAAGTACATACGGATCGGCCCGATCCGTACGAATCGTAGAGGGAAAAGTTGTACGAGACGGACCCGGACACTTTTCCGTACGAACCGTAAAAAGACAGTCAGAGCGTACAAGTACGATCCGGACCGGCTTTCCGATTTCCGATTCGTACGGAAAACGTGCCGTACACGGGGAATGACTTGTACAAATGCAATGTCGGTGTACGCACCGTAAATAGCAATGGCCGTGTACGCACCGTACATACGCAATGTCGGTGTACGCACCGTACATAGCAATGGCGGTGTACGCACCGTACATAGCAATGGCGGTGTACGCACCGTACCTATTAATGGCGGTGTACGCACCGTACCTAGCAATGGCGGTGTACGCACCGTACATACGCAATGGCGGTGTACGCACCGTACCTAGCAATGGCGGTGTACGCACCGTACCTAGCAATGGCGGTGTACGCACCGTACCTAGCAATGGCGGTGTACGCACCGTACATAGCAATGGCGGTGTACGCACCGTACATAGCAATGGCGGTGTACGCACCGTACATAGCAATGGCGGTGTACACACCGTACATAAGCAATGGCCGTGTACGCACCGTATATAGCAATGGCGGTGTACGCACCGTACATATGCAATGGCGGTGTACGCACCGTACATATGCAATGGCCGTGTACGCACCGTACATACACAACGCATGGGGGGTGTGTGCCTGTACGACTCGTACCCCTGTACCGTGCTGAACCACGGACACTCTAAAACAGCACAAGGAGGGTCTATTCGACTCGCACAACACCACAAAACACGTCTACAGTGCACTAGAAATGGAAATGAGTGACCTGGACACATCCAAACAGGCAAACAGAGGGGCAAACTCTCAACCACCCCTTATAACACACCCACCAAAAATTCAAACTGAGGCCCACCCACAAATGGACCAATAAAAAGGGTCCACACACACAAACCATGAGCCTTTGCAACAGACTCACTGCAGCTAGAGAGCACACACCAACAACTGCACCCATCCACCTTAACATATACACCGTCACACAACCTCCTTCACACATACCCCCTCTACACATTCACACCCACACCGTCACATTCAGACCCACACACCCACAACCATCCACACCCTCACCCCACACCATGCCCACAGCATAGCAGAAAAATCACGCCTCTGGCAGAGGATCGTCGATAGGGTGAATGCTGTTGCATCCATCTGAAGGACCAGGAATGAATGCCAAGCCAGGTGGTACGATCTGCGGAGGGCGGTCAAGTGCAAAATGAATGATGACTACACCCAGAACAACATCACTGGAGGTGGTGCGCCCCGCAGACCAGTACATTACCATCCTTGGGAGGAGAAAGTGATGGCCCTGCTTCCGCCGGTGTGAGTACATGGACTGCAAGGACTTCCAGAGCTTGGTGAGTACACAAACAACTTACGTAACATGGAGGTAATGGCATCCACACCCCAACTACACAAAATGCATGTAACTACCCCCAAGCCCTCACCGGCCAGAACCACACTCAAAACTAACGCTAATGCCACTAACATGTGTATGCTCCATTGAGAAAGCAAGGCCATGCTATGTCCCATGCTACATGAAGCAGGAACCCAAGAATGGATGTCCGGTATGCTGGGAAGGTGGGTGGTACAAAACACATTGTTGAACTCCAAATCAGACACAATTGCCCTCATCCCATATGGCCCAGGTACATACCCATGCACCATGCGCAATGCACATGGATTGGGAAAGTACTGACAAGATAGCTCACACTCGTCCCGGGTGTAGGCAGCACAAGGCCCTCCTGTCACCAATGCAAACACAAACACCAAGACAACAAGGTCAGATATCTAGGACAGGAACTCACACTCACTGTCATGGCAGCATGCTCCATGGGGGGACAGCTACATCACCTGGGAGCCCCACTGCCAAATCACACTACACCCACCAGCAGGCCCTGTCACACACACCCCTTACACAAGCAGACACCCCCGGGACAGGCAATGGATTTACACACTGTCACAATGGACATGTAACACAACAACACCAATACATAGCCAAAGAAGCATCCAAGCCAAAAATCTACATGTCAAAGGCTCAGGAGAACATATCAAACTGTCCCCCGCAACATACCCATCCACAAGTGAACATTGAGGAGAATGCTAGGCACATACAACTACCTGGAGGAACAGTGCCAACTAGAATGTGTATGATACATGCATGTTGCATGAAACAGCATTAACATTGTTCTGTCTCTCACACACAGGACAACGTGATAAATCTACCCCCAACAATGGGGGTGAAGATTCACAGTCCCTGGCCCGGGAGGAACCTGATCCCTCCGGCAGCGACGTCTCTCAACATTCCGCGGATAACCCCAACCGACCTGGACCCTCTGGTGTCCAAGCCCCTGCAGAACCTGGTTCAGGACCATCTGTGCCAACCACCACCCCCATACCTGCCACATCCCAGGAGACACCGAGGAGCCCTGCCCGCAGTGAACAACTGAGCCAGTCTGACCAGGAGGGACAAGGAGCGCCGGGCACCCAGGAGGAGGCAGACAACACTGCCACTGCCATCCCTCAGGGGTCCCGTAGACCCGATGTGCCCACAACGGCAGGCCAGGCTCGTGTGGGATGGGGTGGTGGAAGTGGAGGCAGGCGGAGGCGAGAACCTGACCAGCCAGCTGAAGGGACCGGTATGTCACACATGCACAACATCATGGAGGCATACTGGCGTGACACCAGGGAGTTCAGCCAGGTAGTGGTGACCCTCACAGAGATCAAGAACCAGCAGGCCGAGCAACACGCCAGTCAACAAGAACACCAAGGACGGATGGAGGCAAGACTGGCTGAGCTCCTGGCAGTGCAAAGGGACATAAGCCATTCACTCCGTCGGATCGCCGACAACATGGGCAACCCTCCCTGTGCCACCAGGCGAAGACCACCACCAGCCACAGGGAGGGAGGAGGAGGAGGAGGAGGAGGAGGATTCATCCGACGGAGCGTCCCAAGCATCGTCAAGGCCTGCATCTGAGGGTCCCCGGAGGAAGGTGGGTCATCCACGGAAAAGACCGTGAGAGGCAGCGGACCATCCACATCTCCCAGGTCACCTGGCCTAGCACCTGGCCTTCATGTGCGACAGCATCACCTCATTGACTGACATCATCTGCCACATGAACCTGCTGGTCACAGTCTGACTAATGATGCCAAACACTGTGGTCTGGACTCTGATGACTTCAAATGGCAAGGATCCCATCTCCCCCTGTGAACTTTAGATTCTATGGTCCCTGCATTGCACCTTTTTCAGTGCACAAATCACGCCCCAGAGCTATAATTAAATAATTAATACGTGAAATTTTATGTTGCAGTCATTTAGCATGAGTCCACAACATACGTGTAGGGATATGTCAAAGTATGCCTGAGTGTGGAACTAACTCCAGCCATCCATACACTTGGATCTGAGTCCGGTCGAGGACACACGTGTCTCAATGCATCACCAAATACAGACATGGAGCCCAATACTCACCCGTGATGGCCTCAAGCTGCTGAGGGGGGGCTTGCAATACTGCTCAGACAGACTAATTTGGAAGAGTATCTTGAAGGTGTAGAGGTCATGGGTCATGTTGATGTGCCCGGGGAGGGAGTCCCAGGTCTGTTTGGCGAGGTGGGAGAACTATCTCCTGCATGCAGTGTTTATGTGGATGTGATGAATGGTGGCCAGGGCAAGGTGGGCTGCACGGAGTTGGGCCAATGGGGTGTTGGATGACAAACGTCCAAGGTTTGTTTTGGGTCTAGGGTTGTGGACTGCCCCCTTAGTGTGGTTGAGGAGTCTGAAGGTGATCCTGCAGCAGACAGTGAGCCATTCTAGCTATCTCAGGTGGACGGTGATGTGGCTGGGGCTGAGGATGTTGAAGATGAGGTGTGCGGATGCACCCTGGATCTGGACAACTTCTCCTGCAGTTCTGCTGTTGTTCTACGTAGAGGTTGGTGCTGTAGTTGAGCCAGCTGGTGTTGTTGACCTGGGGGACGGTCTGTCTTGCCTTGTAGTGGATCTATCTGTGGATCATTTGCAGCATGCGGAGGGTGTTGCAGCATGAGGTACAGATGGTGGTGAGTTGCATGGTAATTGTCAGCGATGGGTCCATGATGAACACCAGCTTGGTGCGTGGCCACTGGGTGCTAGTGCGGTGCCCAGACCAGTGGGACACAAGGAGTTGACACAACCGTAAGGGGACAATCCTCAGATGATGACCTCAGTCCTGTCCAAGTCCAGCCTCAGGTGGCTGATGTTCAGCCATTAGTCAACGAATCTCATGCCTTCTTGAAGTTTGGATCTGGCAATGGCTGGCTCTTTGGTGAGTTTTTAGGAGCAGCTGGGTGTCAATGGCATACGAGATGATGATGAGGTCATGTGCGCATGTGATGGTGGAGCGGGGGTTCATGGAGACATTGAAGATCGTCACGCTGAGAGAAGAGCCCTGGTTCATGTGCCACATGACCCCAGTGTACTACATGCTGCAGGGTGGAGGCAGACTCCCTGGGCCTTGCTGGTAAGCTACTTTCTGATTTAATCCTGGGCCCTCCTCTGGATACCAGTGTTGGAGATGTATGATCTGACAGTGTGGTAGTACATGGTGTACAATGCCGTTGAGAGGTAAAGGGGGGTGGGCTCACCATTGTTGAGCAGGGCAAAGTTGTCGTTGGTGGTGGCAATGACGACGGTTGCAGTGGTGTGATTACTGTGGAATATGTTCTGGTGCCGGTTGCCTGGAGCTGTTTGCGTGGAGGAAATATGTCAGTTGCTTGTTGAGTGTCTTCCGGATGACATTTGCTGGGTAGGGAAGCAGGGTGATGTACCAGGAGATCCTGCGGTACTGCCGTCCGTTGTTTAAGAAGGGCCTGGGTCTCAGCATGCCTCCAGCACCCATGGAATGTGGCCAACTCAAAGGAGACATTCAGGACGCGCTGGACGTGGGCTTCAGGGATGGGGAATGATGTGGTTGAGATGTTGTGTGGGAAGGGGCCTGAAGGAGAGCCAGAGTGGATGGTGCACATGAGCCAGGTGGTGTACTTGCTGCTGACGGGAGTCCAGAACCTGAGTGGGGTTTGTCCTGCGGATAATAGTGCTGTCTGTCTCGGTGTACCAAGGCTGTTGTGTATAGCCATGAGCTAGCAGTGGTACAAAGTTGCAAGGGATGTGATCTGCCTTGTAAGGGTGGGGTGTCTTGGATGGAGATCTGCTGTTAGTTCACTCACAATGCTGATGAGCTCCTGGATGTCGTGTGTTTTGGTGTCTCAGCACTATCTGAAGGATCTCCACTTGTCCTTGCTGATGATATGGTGATGGCTGTGTGTGGTCTTTACCAGGCCTGTAAGGTAAATTATGGCTCTTTGTGTTGCAAGGTATGCACAAGAGTCCGGCTACGTCTGTAGGAGTCCAGTAGGTCTGCCTTGTCCCAGGTGCCTTAACTATTGTTGTGCTTCACAGGAAAGTCCGTCAATGTGGAAAGATTGTTGGATCAGTTGCTGATCCAGTGCGTGAGGTTTCAGGGTGTTGCGTTGGTGTTGTTTTGAGTGTCCCACACAGCTTGTCTGTGGTGACTTACATCAAGCATTTTTGGGGGATCGTTAGCAGGGTGTGGGGCAGTGTGTTGCTTGTCAAAGACGTCGATTAAAATGTTGATGAACCAATGATAGATGGTGGTGTGGTTCTCCTCCAGCCAGAAGTTACTGGCCCCAAGCCACATGTAGCCTGTGGAGGGGAGGGCGTGCGTGCAGATGTACGTGTTGATGGCTTTGCGCAATTGTGGATGTAGGCCTGGATATCTGTAGAGGAGTGTTACTCTGAGGGTTGCCAGGGAGTTGCTGCAAACCCGGATTTGTGACTCTGAGGGTGTACTTGTAAATCAATTGCAATTTATCCTCCGGGATTGTTGGTGCCGTCCCTGTGGGTGATTTTGTATCCGTCTGAGATGGCAATGAAGAAGTCGTGTGCTGAGGATGCTTATGTCCAGGTTACTGTCATGAAGGTGATGTGTGGCCCTGTTGTGTTGAGGAGGTAACAGAGTCCAATGGCGTGCTGGTGGACGGAGCGGGTGTGGAGTAGGAGGCACATGACCTGGTTGTTCTGACAGGGTCTGGTAGGCTGGGCAGCGCTGTGTAGGCAGTTGGAGTTGCACACTCAGCATGCGAAGGTGTCGTGTGAGCGCTTAGGGGTTGCCGGATAGCAGGCGGATGATTGTCTGGGGGACATTGCTTGGAGGTTGGCTGCAGCATGAGCCTGTTGTGTGACGTGGGTCATGCAAAGACCAGAGGCTCGGGCACTGTGCACGTTGCAGGCGCACACGGTCCTGCCTTTGGCACGGCGTTGGCGCAACAGTGGCACAGACAAGCTGCTGGCTGCATTAAGAATGGGTGGAGTGGGGCAGGTAGGAGCATTTTGGAGGCGTGTGGGTTGCAGAATCATGGCACTCGGCGGGGCAGTGCCACAGCGGAAGCAGCAGCAGGCGGAAGGGGTGAGAAACTGGGCAAAAAGTAGCACACAAAGACAAGGAGGTCAGAAAGGCACAGTGCAACAGGTCTATGTAAAGGAAGGTGTGTCAGGTAACTCATGGGTCACTACGAGAAAATGTATGACCAATCACCAAAAATGACGGGCACAGGGTCAGGCAACAAAATGCGGAGCTGCGCACAGGAGACACACCATCAGCATGTGTTCACGTCCCGTTGTGTGGAGCGACCTGCACAAATACATACACAACCAGGAACTTCATGCACAATAGATATTATTAGCCATGAAGAAATGCATGCATGTTGCAGAAGTAGACATACACATATGCTCAATATTTGACAAGTATGCCATAGATGACACATGCAAACTGGCAAGAGAGCTGCAGTGACAGAGATGAGGCACTTTGGATTGTGCTGAACACCTTTATTCCACATACACACACAAAGGGAAATGCATCCATGTGAACAGACTCACAGGTCAGTTGACAGAACATGTGGGACATACGCTGGACCCCCCTTCACAACACAGATGAGGTCAATCCCAATGAACTGGCACACAAGTCAAGGGGATGAGCCAAACAAATCCTGCTGCACACGGAGAGGCTGAAATTCCCCATAGAGCCTCTTGTTGTGATGTCCCACACTATGTCCACACATAGCATCCGCAATGTTTCAGAGGCAAGGTTTACACACATTGATGCCTTCATCAGACTCCACACTCCACTATAGATGACAGTCAAGAAGGGTGACTATCATGTCATGGGAGTGATGCTACATGTTATATGCTCCATGGTGAGAAGACATGTATGCATGGTACCACAACATGCACAGAAGCAGGCCCACACATTCCCAATCCGTACCACCACCAAAAAGCCTTGCTGCTATCCTTACCCAAACTGACATTTCCACATGTCCGTGCATGGAACGCTGATTCAGCACACGTTGCAATCCTCATGAGGAATAGCAGGAGGACAAAGATGACACGAGCAGACAACAGGTGCAAAAACCTGGGAATGACAGACACACAAGAAGTCACCTAGAACAATTCTCGCTGCACACAGGGACATTTACAAAACATGAACAATGTTGGACACATGTAAATTTCAAAGAAAGTCTCTCCGCAAAACTGTGTGGCATGACATCATCACTCGAGTGACACATCAGAACACACATCAAAGTCACTTTGCATTCAGTCAGCTGGACACACACATTGCAACACATGCCACTCAATGCTACAAGCTTGCACACTCATACCCAGTGACTCACCATTATGAGAAGAAGTTGCATATGAGCTGACTCTGGATATCATCCTCCTCCTCCTCATCACTAGCCTCGTGAGCAAGCCCTTGATCCTCCACGGGTGGATGTTCCTGCTCATCCGGATCCAGGATGAGTGGCACTGCCTTCTCAACTGCCATGTTGTGCAGCATGCAGCACACGAGGAAGATTCGGCAGACCTTCTCCGGGGCATAAGGGAGGGACCCGCCTGTCTTGTCCAGGCACCGGAATCGGCTCTTCAGGAAGCCAAACGTCCTCTCAATCACTCGCCTGGTCTGCCCGTGTGCATTGTTGTACCTGTGATCTGCAGCTGTTCTTGGGTTGCGGAGAGGTGTCATTAGCCATGGCATGTTGGGATATCCAGAGTCCCCTACATGGAAACATCATGTTAAAAAGTGGGTCCGGAGATGCCGTAAGAGCCAAAGATACCGCAACACACAGGACAAACAGAGTATACCCACCAACAAGACTTAGCTCGTTCGTTGTGCAGCCGCAGCATCATTTGTGGCACCCTGCTACGCCTCATGATGTAGGCATCGTGTGCTGATCCTGGAAAACGTGCACAGACATGGGAAATCAGCATGTTAGCAAGACACACCACAAGGGCATTTATCGAGTGGTAATGTTTTCTATTGCGATAGGCTTGTTCCTGTGCCTGTGGTGGTATCAAAGCCACATGTGTACCATCAATGGACCCAATGACATAGGACATCCCTCCCAGGGCATAGAAATCACCCTTGACATCTGTCAACTCCTCAGGAGTAGGAAATGTGATGAATTCACATTTCCTACTCCTGAGGAGTTGACAGATGTCAACATGGCTGCTAAAACATCACGTAGGACACGGCTGAACATTGTCTGTGACATGCCACCAACATCAGCTATGGTGAACTGAAACGTACCTGTGGCAAAAAAGTGTAGGGCTGCCATCACCTTCATCTTTGGGGTCAGCGCAGTAGGATACCTGTGTCGCGGTTGGAGGTGTGGTGCCAGCCTGTCGGTCAAGTCCTCAATCAAATGTTGAGTGAATCTGTAACGTCGGATGCAAGCACGTTCCCTCATGGCACCCAAGTCTGACATTGGTCTTGGGACAGGCGGTGCCCTGCAAGACATTGTTTGTAAGAATGAAGATTTTGAGTCTGCCAATATCAATGTCAATGAACATAGCCCATGCTACACTGCTAATACACATCAGGTAACTATGGAGTCGGGTGTGTGCAATACATACAGGACACATATGCCAGCTTGCTGGCACTCCTACAAAAAGCCAGATACACCTGTTGATTGTCAAGTCTACATGACATGCCCTGAAATGAGTTGGTGGCCAGTCTGAGTGAAGAGCCACAAATATCACCGGAGTGACACACAACCACATAGCTGCATTGGTAGGATGTCATCTCATCCACACAGCTGACTGCAAGGCACACGCACAGGTCTCAAGGAATGTCAAAAGTACATGTCAAACACATTGTGATGAAGGGGTACACGTGACAAGAGAAAGACACAGCCATTGAGACAATGCAGACATGTATGCCTGGGAAAATATGATGTCCGATGCACACAGACCCTACAGCTGTGGGAATCCACATGTGGCATGGTGTGCGTAGATGTGTTCCATGCCCATCTCCACACAGACCCATGTTGGATGCACCAACAGCAGATGCAGTTGACGGAACACTGACATCCAGCTCATGGGAACACATGACACACACCTGACATAGTCACAAAGGGGCACGCAGATCGTGACATGTCAGTTGATAGAGTGTCCCTGTCCCTGGCATCAGGAGACAGGTGCGGGTGGTGATGACTGTGCCATCCCACTGCTGCTGTGCATGACACAGTTGGACTACAGACACACGTGGCAAGTGGCAAGGTGATGTGTGCCACATAGTGCCCCATCACACATGACATGTGTCCACAGGTCATCACACATCAATAGTGCTACTAGATGAGATGACCTGTGCAATATCACAGGCTGACACACCTAGGGCCTGCACATAACAGTATGCAATGACAAGTACTTGATGGACAGCCCTGTGCGACTCGTAGCCCTCCATTCCTGGCATGTGTGCGCCTGTATTACCATTGTAAGCGTGTGAAATGCGTACCCGTAGGTGTCTAACGCACTGTACTACTAGTGCGTACCAATACGTGTGAACTAGTGCGTACCCATATGTGTCTAACGCACTGTACTACTTGTGCGTACCCGTACGTGTGAACTAGTGCGTACCCATACGTGTCTAACGCACTTTACTACTAGTGCGTACCCGTACGTGTGAACTAGTGCGTACCCATACGTGTGAACTAGTTCATACCCGTACGTGTCTAACGCACTGTACTACTAGTGCGTACCCGTACGTGTGAACTAGTGCATACCCGTAGGTGTCTAACGCACTGTACTACTAGTGCATATCCATACGTGTGAACTAGTGCGTACCTGTACGTGTGAACTAGTGCGTAACCATAGGTGTCTAATGCACTGTACTACTAGTGCGTACCCGTACGTGTGAACTAGTGCGTACCCGTATGTGTCTAATGCACTGTACTACTTGTGCGTACCCGTACGTGTGAACTAGTGCGTACCCATACGTGTCTAACGCACTTTACTACTAGTGCGTACCCGTACGTGTGAACTAGTGCGTACCCATACGTGTGAACTAGTTCATACCCGTACGTGTCTAACGCACTGTACTACTAGTGCGTACCCGTAAGTGTGAACTAGCGCATACCCGTAGGTGTCTAACGCACTGTACTACTAGTGCATATCCATACGTGTGAACTAGTGCGTACCTGTACGTGTGAACTAGTGCGTAACCATAGGTGTCTAATGCACTGTACTACTAGTGCGTACCCGTACGTGTGAACTAGTGCGTACCCGTACGTGTGAACTAGTGCATACCCGTACGTGTCTAACGCACTTTACTACTAGTGTGTACCCGTACGTGTGACTAGTGCGTACCCGTAAGTGTCTAACACACTTTACTACTAATGCGTACCCATACGTGTGAACTAGTGCATACCCATACGTGTGAACTAGTGCGTACCCGTACGTGTCTAACGCACTGTTCTACTAGTGCGTACCCGTACGTGTGAACTAGTGCGTACCCATACGTGTGAACTAGTGCGTACCCGTACGTGTCTAACGCACTGTACTACTAGTGCGTACCCGTAGGTGTCTAACGCACTGTACTACTAGTGCGTAACCGTACGTTTGAACTAGTACGTACCATTACGTGTCTAACGCACTGTACTACTAGTGCGTACCCATACATGTTGAACGCACCGTACACCCGCTATCATCGCGTGTGTACGCTTCGTTTCACCATTGTACTTGTGCCGTAGGGGTACGTGTGAAACGCACCGTACACCCGCTATCATCGCGTGTGTATGCTTCGTTTCACCATAGTACTTGTGCCGTAGGGGTACGTGTGAAACGCACCGTACCTGTGTGTGGATTTCAAAATTACATAAGGGACAAGTATTAGGCCCTAAATGCATGCTGGTTGTCATGGAGACAGAGTTTTCAGTTGAAAAGTGTCGATCATGTGTCCTGGAACAGTCAATTGGCCACAAAATGCAATGTTGCAAAGTGATTGTTGACTTGACATGATGTTCAAAATTTGAACGATGCGAATGCTGTCATTGGTGTATGTTTAAAGTCATTGGTGTATGTTTAAAGGGATTGGAGTAAACGTAGGATGCAAATGAGTCTGACCAATCACTATGCACTCCTCTAAATGAATGCTCCTCAGCAAGACAGATATAAGGCAGCCAGAACCCATGAGAGGGCACTTGCCTGCATAACTTTCCTGTCGACCACACTGCTGCTGTCTCTGCTTCCTCTGGACCATGTCAGGTACTGTGGAGAGGGCCCAGCCATTCACCCAGGAGGAGAATCAGGCCTTGCTGGACGTCCTCCTCCCACAGTACACCAAGCTGTATGGGAGACCAGGGGAACAGGTGAGTGCTGAGTCCACTAACTTTGCCTATGCACCTGTTGTGTGAGTGTCAATATTGTGTCTAGGTGGGACAGACATGCAATGTTGTTTAGAGTGGGTCCCAGGGGGGGACATGCTGATGTCTCTCATGCAGAGCATGAGGTAGTTCCTGTGTGCACTCCTCACTTGCATTGTGCTTACTGTGACTTTCACTGCATAGTGCATGACACTTTCAGCCTGGCAAATCCTTGGTGTTTTTTTTTCCTATTGTCCTGAGGTGATTCAGTGCTCCCCCCGGTGTGACAGGTGACTGTACCCACAGATGTGTATGAGTTGAGTGGCCCTGTGGTGAGAGTGTCCAAATGATGTGTACGGCCTCATGGACAGTGATGTGTGTGAATGTTCCTTGTCATGTGGGTAAGTGTCTATGTGAAGTGTTGCACCACAGCTGCATGGAGGAGGCAACAGATCAACCCATCGGATGTGACAAGTAAGCCGTGCTGTGTGTCTGACTTGCAGAGCTAGCATGACACCTGTGACACCCCACTGGCAAGTGGCACATGTGCAGAGTGAGGGTTGTATCCGCTGTTGTCAATGACAGGCGAGTGATCTGTGCTTGGGTGTGTCTGTCTAGTATGCTGATGGTGCGTCAGTGGAGTGGGACATGTGACTGCTTGGCACGTGCTGCCCTTCAGCCTGCTGTTGCATGTGCTGCACAGTGTGTGGCATGATCAGTGAGTGTGTCGCACCCCTCATGCCAACATGTTGACTTTCAATGCCATGTACTGCATTGGGGCTTGCACACAGGCCAATTTATTATTGTGTATGATGTAATTCCTGTCTACATCCTATGCCCTGTGCATGATGTAATTCCTGTCTACATCCTATGCCCTGTGCAACATTTCAATGATGTTCAAATTTGTGTCTCTGGGACATGGAGCAGGTGTATTGATGTTGTGTCACTTGGTCATCCTGACAGGTAACTGCCTACGAGAAGGGCGTGATCTGGAAAGACATCGTCAGGGCCGTGAGATCTGAGGGGGATCGTCGTCGCCAGCTGCCCCAGGTGCGCAAGAGGTGGCAGGACATCCGGTGCTGGACACGGCGGATCGCCCGGGTCCAGCTGGGGCCACATGAAACGTGTCCTGGTGGTGGTATTCCCTGAGCTCGATAGGCAGTTACAGGAGAGACTGAAGCAAGGAGGGGGTAGGTACATGGCTGTTTGTCGTGTTATGTGTCGCCAGCTTTTGGAAGTGCTCTGTAGCCTGGATACACTCCCAGAGTTAATATGTACAGTGCATTTTCTGTTCCCCAATGTCACCTGGTGCTCTTTTTCATCCCTTCCCCTCCTTGACATGTGTCCCCTGGTGTGTGTGTAATCACATTTGCACATGGTCATCTAGGGTGCCAGTAAATCTAAGTGCACATTGCTTCCGGCATCATGTGGGAGGGTGGTCTGTGACTTGTGTTGGTACCTTGCCTGTGCCATGACCTGTTCACTATGTTGGGGGTCCATATTTGTTGTCACTGATGATGATTCTCAACATAGGAGTGTGAGCTTTAAAATGAACAGTCTTGCAGCATGCATGTCCAATGTTGTGGCCTCAGACATGATGTGCATGAGTGGGAGATATGCATATTGCCATGACGGTTGAACATGGTACAGTCAGCTCATTCCAGGACCACGGAGCAGTGTGCCCACTACAGTCCCCTGAGACACCCTGGCCTCATAATCATGTGTGTCATCCAACACTGTGCACATTCTCTGTGTGTTCAGCATAGGTCTGCCTCTGTGGCATTGTTCCCTGGCCTAGTTAGTATTTAGCAAATGTGTGCTACATGTGTCCACTGGAAAGGGATACACCATTTTGCTTCTGCATACTCACACTGGGCAGTGCCTGTGTGGCTATTCACAACAATCTGTTGATGGTTGTTTGTCACAAATATGTGTTGCCAGCCCCACGAGGTGATGTTGTGTAAATGAAGCTATTTTTCCAGCAAAGTCATTGTAACCCTGAATAAGAGGTGTCACTTCTTGATCTGTATCAATCACATTGACTCAGGCATGGGGTGGGGTGTTCAGGAGAGGCATACATGTGCAACCCTGATTTTTCATTGCCAGGTCTGACTTGTGTGTGATACTTGGCTGTACAAAGAATCACTGTGCCGTGCCCCTGTGATGCTGGCCAGTGCTTAATTTACCTGCTTTGCAGCCTGTGTCAGTTTTTAAAAAAACATGATTCCTGCTCATACATTTTTAGCACCTGTGTAAGGTTCAGATGCAACGCTGTTTGGACTTTGTGTGATGACATCTGTGTGTACATTCTGGCTTGCCATGAGGGTGTCCCTCCAGTACAGCTAGGCTTTTTTTCTACCCAATTGCAGGCCCATTAGCTAATGCATTGTCCTGGGTGTGGACATGTGTGCCACTCCAGATGGCAGGCAGTAGGTCATATGTGTGGCCAACTGTGTAATCAGGTGACGGATGGCCATGTGACAACTGACATAATTCAAGTTGTTACTCTTACAAAATTGTACCTTGGCACTCACAGCACTTGTCAACAGTTCTTCATGTTTTAAATGTGGAAATTTGATGATTTGTGTTGAGAACACTGATGTGCCTGCATGAAAAAAGTCGCCCAAGGAAGTGCACACCAAAATACATTTCCACTTTCATGGAACACACTGGCACATTTTCTAAGAAGCCACTGTTGGAATTAAATGGTGTTGCAGATTCTCCATATACATGTTCCCACAGTGCTCTTCATTTTGTAAGACTCCTTTGTTGTTGGTGATATAAGCTGATGAGTCTCAAGACATCAAGACCTCCGTGGGCCCATGTATATGTACGTTCTGCAACACCATTAATTTCTAACAGTGGCTTCTTAGAAAAGGTGCCAGCTTCTTCAATGACAGTGTAAATGTACTTTTGTGTGCACTGCCTTGTGCGACATATTTCATGCAGGCACATGAGTGTTCTTTTCACGAAATGGCGAATTGGCACATTCAAAACATGTAGATTGTGTAAAGTATTGTGAGTCCCAAGGTAGCTACATTTTTTGGTTTTGTGTTCCAAGGTACTTACAGGTCTCTGAGTGTGGTGACACCTTGAGTATGGAGGTGGGTCAGTTTACAATGGGTGCACCACTACTGTTTCTTTCAGGTTAAACAAGAGGTGGCATGACTTCATTGTATTGTTGTGCTCACCGGTTCACAGACACTAGCTTCTCAGTGTATTTCTCAGTCAAGTTGTGGCCTTTTGTGTTCTTTTTTTCCTGGTGTCCAAGTGGCATAGTGGGTCTACCAACTGGGCAGTACAGTGCTTACATATGTGCGGAGTTATCTAGCTGTTACTCATGATGCATTGCCCGATATGCACTGTGACCAATTGTTCTTGTGCTCATGTGTCAGATGTATACAGGTGACTGATGCATTTCGGTTTCTTCTCCTTGCCCACAGCATCATCATCCGCAACCGAGGGAGACACCTGCATGGACCTGGAGGAGGGACCCAGCGGCAGTGCCACCAGTGCTGTGGAATCAGAAGGACCCAGTGGCACGGAGGGCGAGGGGAGTCAGTAGGAGGACCTGTCTGCACACGATACCAGCTATGACGCCGACGGGTCCGAGGCTGACCTCCCTGAGGAGGCGGAGGCTGCAACACCAACTGGCAGCATCCCCACATCTGTCCCCGTCTCCTCCATTACCATCTCCGCCCTCCCAGTTGCTCCTGTTCCTTCTGTCCGTGCAGAGTCCCACCATGTCTCCTTCGTCCCAGGCACCGCACCCCCTGCCCCTGTCACCCCTGCTGCCCTCAGTGAAGAGTCTGTGGACATACTGCAGGTTGGGCAGGCTTCGGTGCTGACTGTCCTCCATGGACACACTAAACTTTTCATACAGATGGTGTCGTTCATGGAGGGCATGTCAGCAACGATGTCTGACCAACGCAGGTTTCTGCGGTCCATGGACTCTTCCCTGACGGCAGCAGTTTCTCTCCTGCAGCCCTCCGTCCCCCCCTACCCCGGACCCATCCACACTGCCCTCTCCCATGCCTGCCCAACACCCAGACAGTCACGGGCACGCACCCCACCAGACACATCCAGCACACCCCCAAGTAAGGCACAGCGCACACCTCCTGGCACGCACACTCAGGGGGATGTAGGCACACCCACAGGGTCTGGGGGCAGCTGACATACACGCAGCCACAGTCGCAGTCCGCAGTCCTCACAACCCTGTTCCTCCAAAACCACTCCCCTTAGCTCCCCTGCCAAACTGTCACCTAAGGAGACCTGTATGTTTGAGCTGGGCCTCGCCCCCACTGAGCCACCACCCCACAAGCAGGCAAGGAAGTCCCCGGGCACGGAAGTTGAGTCCCCCACCATGTCCACCCCCTCCCCCAAGAGCGCTGCACCCCATCCCTCGGCCACCACACCCTCCGTTAGCCCTGGGGTATCTTCAGGTGCAGGGGTTAGGATGGAGGCCCTAGCAGCAGTGTGCAGCGCCGTGTTCACCTCCACCTTTGTCGCTACCCCACCTCCTGTGGTGGAGACGTCCACCCCTGCACCCACCACACCTACCCCTCCCCCTCATGTCCCTGCGGTGCCTGGTCCTGCCACAGATGATGCCCCCCCCGGTCGACAAACCTTAAGGTTCTTTAGTGCAGGCAAGGTAGGGGTGGACGCGGTCCCCTACGTCCACCCTTGGACTTGAGAAATGGACTGGTCATTGGCCTTTTTACATAGTATCTTTTACATTAATTTATTTTTGGTGCTGAATAAAGCCTTTTCTTTTACTTTCAAGACCATTGCATTTCAGGTACTTGATGTTGGTGATGAGGCCCTGGGAATGGTGTTCTGGTAATGTGTTAGGGTTCTGAGAAATGTTTTTGTATGATGGTCATGAGGTGGACCATGGCATCTGTGTGCCATCACAATGTCTCTGCAAAGATTCATTGGTAGTGTGTGTTCATTTAGTTTGGAGACATTGCCCCAAGGAGTGTTCCTTACTCTGTGGCACCTGACATCTTCCCTGAAAACAGTTGCACAATTGTTGTGCTGACCTGTGTCCACATTTCCTTTGTGGGTGACGGATCCCTTCAACAATGGCCATGCCTGCTCACTGATGTCTCCTGCTGAATTGTCTGTGCCATCCTTGCTAGTCACCGTACTTGTGTTTTGGGTATGTAGGAATGCCTTCAGGGACAAATTGGCCCTTTTCCGCACTATGCATGTGTGTAATCACGGCCTACCACACAAATGGTATTTGTTATGCAGGGTATTTGGGCACCTGACTCACAATTGTGGGCATTGTATGTGGTGGAATTGAACCCTATTCCTTCCATGAGAGACAACATCTTGGTGGCTGGACCACTACCTGTACATTCCTTACACTCCTGGGATGTGCGTGACAGTGTGTGTTCACTTTGGCTATCTTAGTTTTGTATGCAGTTACATGACTATACAGTCTGTTGGCATGAAATCAGGGTGTGTATTGTGCTGCATCTGCCATGGGTGGGTATGCATGTGTTATATGCCCTCACACCCACATGTGGTATGTCATGCAGTATGTGACAGACATCCATCGTCTTGGGAGTGGGACCCTGCTGTCAGTGATGTGTTGTAATAGCACTAAAATCATAGTCCAAAGTTAGGGATGCGTCCATACCACCATGTAGGTGTGGTCATCTGATGATGATGTACACCCCCCCATATCTCTGACCACTGCTGGTAGTCATATGCACCCACCCCTCATATGTCTGGCCACTGCTAGGAGTCATATGCACCCACCCCTCATATGTCTGGCCACTGCTAAGAGTCATATGCACCCACCCCTCATATGTCTGGACACTGCTAGGAGTCATATGCACCCACCCCTCATATGTCTGGACACTGCTAGGAGTCATATGCACCCACCCCTCATATGTCTGGACACTGCTAGGAGTGATATGCACCCACCCCTCATATGTGTGGACACTGCTGGGAGTCATATGCACCCACCCATGCACCCCCTTGGAGCAGTACACTGCTGGCCTGGACCTACACACACCAATATGAAGGTAACATGCTGGGCCAGTCCTCTAAGCCCATATTCCTGGTATTAACGGGGTACGTGTGACACGCCCCGTACCCACGCATTCATTGCGTGTGTACGGTCCGTATCACTGTTCTACTGTGTCGTAGGGGTACGTGTGACATGCACCGCACCCACGCATTAATTGCGTGTGTGCGGTCCGTATCACTGTTCTACTGTGCCGTAGGGGTACGTGTGACACGCACCGTACCCATGCATTCATTGCGTGTGTACGGTCCGTATCACAGTTCTACTGTGCCGTAGGGGTATGTGTGGTACGCACCGTACCCACGCATTCATTGCGTGTGTACGGTCCGTATCTCTGTTCTAATGGTGCCGTAGGGGTACGTGTGGTATGCACCGTACCCACGCATTCATTGCGTGTGTATGGTCCGTATCACTGTTCTAATGGTGCCGTAGGGGTACGTGTGGTACGCACCGTACCCACGCATTCATTGCATGTGTACGGTCCGTATCACTGTTCTAATGGTGCCGTAGGGGTACGTGTGGTACGCACCGTACCCACGCATTCATTGCGTGTGTACGGTCCGTATCACTGTTCTAATGGTGCCTTAGGGGTACGTGTGGTACGCACCGTACCCACGCATTCATTGCGTGTGTACGGTCCGTATCACTGTTCTAATGGTGCCTTAGGGGTACGTGTGGTACGCACCGTACCCACGCATTCATTGCGTGTGTACGGCCCTTATCACTGTTCTAATGGTGCCGTAGGGGTACGTGTGCAACACACCGTACATGTCCACTTCCGTTGTTGCGGTACGCAGGAGTTGCTGGCCACGCCCCCCAAGTGACCAGACCCTGGTGGTAATGTATGGCCTCCATATTATAGGTTTGGGTTTGTGTATGGGGTTTGTTTCCTGCCCCTTACCCCCCCCCCTGGCCCCTGGGTGTTGGTCTCACCTTCTGCGGCGTGTGCGTCGGGTCCGGTGCACCAGGTCGTAGGCTAGGAGGACCAGGATGACACGTACAATGAGGTTCATGTCGTGTACGTCGCGTACCGGGGCTCCGTTGCGTAGCGGTTCGCGTCAGACTCTGCTTTTCCGGATGTGTTTGACTCCCGTAAAAAAAGAGCCGTACGGAGTGACGTAGGGACGAATCGTACTTGCTGGGCCGGAAACCGCTGCCTGAATACGTCCGGACGTCGCGTACAAGCTGTTCCGGATCAGAATCGTAGGTATTTTTTCCACGTACGGTCTTTTGTACGATTCGTACGGAAATAGGTTTCTGTACGAATCGGACTTCCTAGGTTGTAGGGACAGTTTACCAGGTACAAGTTGTACGGAGAAAACGCTCCGTACAACGATTCGTACTGCCTTTTTCCAGGATTGGAATCGGCCCCTAAATGTAAAAACAACACAAAAACATAAACAATTACCCAAAATAAATATCAAATAATTAACAATTCTATATTAATTAATTAATTAAATACACATTACTTCCCATCCATTACCCCTATAAATAACACAGCACACACCTAAAATTAATTACACAATTACCATAATACATGTGTAATTAATTTAATTATTATCAGTTAACAAATAATTATTAATAAAAAATAAATAATCTACTTAACACTCTTTACCCCATAAACCCCAAAATACACACCTACAATAATTGCACAATTACCATAATTATTTACCAATTAATTAACAACCAACTAACTATTAATTTATCAATAACAAATAAATTACATCCCACCCTTTCCATCTATAAACACCAAAACACACACCTAAAATTAATTACCAGTTAATTAAAATTAACAACCAATTAATAATTCATCAATTAAAAATAGATCACTTCCCACCCTTTACACCTATAGACACCAAAACCCACACCTAAAATGTATTACACAATTATCATAATTAATTTATTATTAATTAACAAAAGCTAATTAATTATAAATATAACATCTTAATTGAACAAATATTAATAAATAAAAAGTAATCAATTAATTTAATATAATTAAATTACCCACCCTATTCCTCTTTAAACCCACAACCCGCTACAGAATTAAAAAACGTAAAATACTCATTTTAAAAAAATGAATAAATACTAAAAAATGTACCACATATATTAATAATACAAACAATTCTTATACAAAAGAAAATACATTTAAAACATATACTAAAATACATAACACTATTTAAAAAGTCGATATTTTTAGCAACTATAATTTTGCAAATGATATTTTTAAAATCAATATTACTTATCTTAAGTCGATACTCTTGACCGCGATATTCTTGCTGTTGATATTTCTGAACCACGATATTTTTGACTCGATATTTGTGCAACTCCATATTTTAAACTCGATATTCTGTTTGCACACCCGTCGTGGAGTATGTCATATTTTCTTTAATTTTAACTGATGTGTCTCCACACTCATATAACTACATATAAGTGCAACAACTTTTAGACATCTTGTTTTAAATTTCTGATCTCTGTACTCTATGTACCAGAGACATTATAAAGTTAAGTTCTTAAAATCAGATGGCAGAAATCCTTGATGTGCATAATTACATTGTGACATGTACCATGATTCACATTTGTACTTTGCTTCTAAGCTGCGGTAATGTTATCCATGCTACATGAATTGATGCAGAGACAAGCAATTAAAAGCAAAGACTAGTAAGGCATAGTGTGATAAGATGTTAGCGATTTAAAATCATGTATAACACAAAGCAATAAAGAGCTGCATCAGCTCATCAAATCTCCATGTGCGTTTCAGGACTGCAACGGTTCTTACTTATTGTAGACAATTGATCTGGGGCTGTGTGATAAGTATAAGGTGCACTTGCCTGTTTGTGCCATGGCAGACCCTTGAAAAGGATGCACCGGGTGCAAACAAGGGCAGTGCACTGTACTACAAAGACTGCTCTGCCCTCACAGCAGCCACAAACTCGCCCTGTCTTGGGAAAAGCAAATTCAGATGAAATAGGAAGTGGCTGCCCTTGCAGACGGGTGCAGTGAGTGACTGCACCCGCCTGCAGAGGGATGTCTGGGGGATCCATGGGGCCCCCTTTCTCTCCCCCCCCCCGAGGGTTGCCTTTAGGCGCACTGAAAGTGCACCACCTTTTAGTGGCCCACTGAAAGTGCGTCTCCTAAGGGCATGTTTGCCTCAGCACCCAAGTCAGTAATGCAACGCGGGAACGTAGGCAAAGGGATACTCTCATTTTTATTGGACCACACCCCCATGCAAATGAGGGAACACCCTTTAATGATAGCGCCTGTGCTACATGCGCGCCAGTGCTATCTGTATCACAGAAGGGAACGCACAGGCTTCTGCAGCCCGGGGTGCACAAATCAGGCGCACTCACCATTGCGCCTCCAGGGCACAATGTCCAATGGTGTTTTCAATTGTAATGAAATTTAGCAAAATCTGCATAACTAGTTCGGGGTTACCAGTGCTTTTTGGTTGACCTGTGCTAGTATTTCTTCACACCATTTTATAACCAAAATGTATATAATTTTCATATTATTCATCTTCTAAAAACGTGGGATTTGAAAGTCACATTACATTGTGCTAATTCGGGCAATAACATGCATAAAAAGATCCAGCCAATGACAGATTAACAACTTTCATTTTTTTCTACCCTAACTGGCAGGAAGTGAGGAAGAGAGTTACTAATGCATTGAACAAAGTATGTTTTTTTTAATAACTTACAGCAATGCTCAACCTCACTATTGCTTTCTGGTTCTTATGAAAATATATATTCGTCTAGCCAAAATAAAAAGATAAATTTTATGAACATCTTGTCACCAGTAGCAAAAATAGTGGACGGTTATCCCACACCAGATTATTTTCATTTTCGGAGACATTAAAGATGATGTTTCTATTACCTTTAATGAACATTCCGAATGATTAGCTATTGATGAAGAAAATGAACAAAGTGGTTCAGAAATATTTAACACAATTATGAATGAGGAAGATTAAATATTGTCACGTAAGCTATAATGTCACTATAATCAATGCTCGAGTCATATGGGATGTACCGGGAAAACTAATACGTGAAAGAAGAAAAAGGAAATCAGCTTTGGATTACGTCATTATGAATTTTCAGATCACTCTGTGTGCTTAATCGATGAAAGGGATTGATTGTAACTTTGGGAGGGAATATTAGCCTGCCACTTTTGGGATCGAGTTACACTTAATGCTAATTCCCTTTACTTAATCTATGGACCTGAATGTGAGGAAATAGTTACATAATGGTAATTCTGAAACAAATGATATTAGTTCATCAATAATTCTTGAAAACTACATAGAGGCTAAATTAGTCAATCTAATTGGATGGTTTGAACATTTGATAACTGGAATAAGACCCTTTATTGGGGCTAATCACTGTATCTATAAAGAGGAAAAAAAAATATTATGATGAACATGATCAGATAGTGGAAAAATTGCACGAGGGAAAAATTAAAAGCTTTGCTGACATTGATTGCGACGGATCAACACTGGAAATCGAAAAGATGCCCCATTTGAGAAATATGTATATCAAGGCTTGGAAATAGTTTGACATAAATGAGTCATTGTAAACCAAATGTTTGGAATTATTTTGAAAACCTATGAGCACACAATGGGCCAGGTAGTGCCATGGAAATCTACTTCCAAAGGATATGGCTATATGGAGAAATAAGTTGAAGGAATTGCGGGCCTAAAGTACAAAAAAGTTTTGTGATTTCTAAATTGTGACAACTACGGTTTTGCTAATTAGGAATTACTAAATAGGACTTACATACCTTTCATTTGGCAAATAGTGGTTTGTAAGCATTTGCTTAAATACCGAGTCAGAAACTGAAAAACGTTATGAGTCACAAATAGCGACTGTCACACCTCGAGCGAGTGAAGACTTCACCCATTCCAGAAAGTACACTTCCTTTCAGCTGCACAACACAAGGAAACTTTCTCTTCTATCACAGGAGGAAATAAAACCACCAGGTCCACCAGAAGCCAAAAGTGGAGTTTGGCAGAGCTGAAGAACACAGTTTGGGACCAAGAGCTTGTGATTCTTGTCGAGGAGTGTGTCTTTGAACACGAGGAGCTGTTTGAAAATCTTCCATGTTCGTTCCTGAGGACACAAAAAAAAAATGTGGACCAGGATACAGCAAAGGATAAACTCTGTGGGTGTCATCAAAAGGTCTGTGTAAGAAATCAGGAAGAGGTGCTATGACCTGCATTCCTGCATCAAGAAGACAATAGCATCAAGAAGATAGGAGGCTGCTGGTGGGGGACCAAGAACAGAACCCCTGTCTGCCACTTTGGGAGAATTAATCGAGACCACTTTCCAGCCTAAATCCATCTCCATCATATCAAATATTGACACATCGGCCCGTGTATTGGAAGCTCAAGTCAGTGCCTTGCAATGTACTTATATAAATAAAATGTCTAAAAACATGTGGTAATAATAATATGTTCTTTATTTAAAAAATAGTCAAAATAGCCAAAGAAAATTCTAAGCCTATTCATTCATCCATTTCTAGTTTTCAGAGTGCCCAAAACAATGCATTAGGGGTAATGTAGGTCTTGTGCGTAACACAAAGGCTTACTTTATAAAGTGTTAGTTATGCATGATTACCTTGATGGCCTATATCACATACATTGTTATTGTAGAAACATGCAATCAATTTGCCCAGTTTTTTTATAACAAGATGGACAAGAGCTATATGTCATTTCCAGTAGAAGCCAGAGAGCCTCTGCCTCGTATCCATTAGTCTTCGCCATCTAATTCTTTGGAGGATTCTTTACGGTTAAATGCCCTCTCTATCGCAGAACTTCAGCCTCTTGTCTTTAAAATCAAATCAGGCTCTTCCCTGGACCCTGCTCCACCTATTAGATTAGCATCTGACATGGAGGCCATTCTACCTGTTTTGCCTGACCTGCTTTATCAATCTTTTACTACTGACCAGCTTCCCTCTCAATGAAAACAAGCACCAGTTATTCCTCTTTTGAAAAATAACCTTCTTTAGATCCGGCTAAACCCAAATATTTTAGACTTTGCTTCTGTTTTTTGCGAAAATAGCTGAAAAACATACCAACCAGCAATCGATGAAGTATATGGAGAGGGAAAAGCTTTTGCATGAGACTCAATTTGAGTTTTGGATGCATTATAGCTGCTTGCTTTTGAGTCCCTGAGACTCATGGCTGATGAGGGCAAGACAGCTGAATTGGTTTTATTAGAATTGAGTGCGGCCTTCGACACTGTGTCCCACACTCTTCTTCTTGAGCGCTTGTGGTGTTTCGGTGTCAGAGGTTTAGCCTTAAGATGGATGGCCAACCTCCTTCAAATCCGCACCTTTCAGGTGATCCAACAGTCTTTTGCTTCAGAGATCTTCTCCCTATGGAAGGGAGTGCCACAGGGTTCAGCCTAAAGTCCAAACCTATTCAATTTATATATGTGCCCTCTCGCGAATGTGGTGGATCCATTTGGTGTCAAAGTCGTGTTGTATGCCGATGGCACCCAGGTAATCGTCTCCCTAGCACAGCATGAAGGTCTTTCTGCAGCCAACTTTAGGAACTGCTTGGTACGCTTAGATGACTGGATGAAATGCAGTTGTCTGAAACTTAATTCCAGAAAAACAAAGGTCCTGATTGTAAGGAATCTGGTCCACTGCATGGTGGCTGGATGCCTAGGAATTTGGTTTGTCAAGATCTTAGGCCTGCTGTTGATGATGCCGCAAAACAAATGAGGTCCAAGCTCTCTTGGTGTTCAGATTGGACTATTATAATGTGCTCTACCTTGGGATTAACACCCCCAGATTCTCCTCCACAAGCACTGCCTTGAGAAGACTACATTGGCTCCTGATGAGGGTAAGAATCTTTTTTGAAGCTCTTTGTTTTTCACACAGAATTGTGAATTTGAGAGGTCCGGGTAATCTGTATATTCTTATTAAGTCTTTCCATCCCACTTGTTGTCTGAGGCCATGGTTCCCAGGATCAGTAGAGCATGAATTGGGAGTCACTCTTTCAGTTACCTGGCCGCCAAATTGTGAAACTCACTTCAGGTAGATTTGAGGCAGGAACAGTCCGAAATAATCTTCCTGAAGAAGCTAAAAACATGGTTCTGTAGACAACTTTATTGCCTTGTGTTTTCTTTAGGTATTGTAGCTCAGTTTACTTGTTAGTGTGGAATCTTAGCACGGGGACACTTCGTTGGAGTAACCATTGCGCTCTATAAAAAGCAATACATACATACATACGTGCATACATGCAGTGCTACATATATTACTTCCATGTAGCTCTATATTGAAAAATAAAGTCAACTTGCTATAGCAAAATTCAAAGAATGAATCACATGACTACCTCTGAATGGAGTAGGCAGGTAGCAAAATTAGGTTGAAAATTTCTGAAGGTAATTCAGATATTAGATCTGGCTCTGAAGAATTAACAATGGTTGTAAAGTATATGTACATACAAATGGCTCAAGACTGCACCACATAGGCGTCAACAAAGACATATGAACAATTGCCTCCAAACATTTTGGCACCCTGTTGAAATGTTGGCTAAAGCCATTTCAACTATGTATTGGAGAACTGCTAACATGCAGGTAGAGTTAGTACACAATATATGTGATGTAGTAAGGAGCCTAGTCTAAACACTAAACACTTTAGAGGAAATGCAGCTGTTCATGTAGGAATTAGGGCGGCAAGGTAAATTAGAGAAACTGAAGAAGGTTTAAGTATGAGTAGTATTTCTGCTGGTAAGGATGTACATTGATTCACCAAAATGCCTGGACATGCAATCACACACCATTGACCTTAATGACATCACAGGAAGTGACACTATATGACCTCGGACCCTCAATCATCCAAGGAAGTGTTGTCATATGACCTTAATCCTGATGATATCACAATAAATGATATCGCTGAAGGTCAAGAATAAATGCATGATTAATATAATAACACATTTATAAATGTCTGTTTTAGATACCACCTGTGTTAGGGTGCTGACATGATATGCCAGGGGAACATTACTTGTTTCTCTTAGTATAACAGGAAAAACTGTGTGTTCATCTGGAAAGGATATATTGCCTCAAAACACAGAGCAGCATTGGGCCCTAAATCATTTATACCACAAAGTATCATCTTTTAATTGTTCCCTTGGTGTATAGTGCAACGAGAAACATGTTTCGAAATCATAGGGAGAGAGAAAAAGAGATTTAAATAAAACAGTAGTAGTTAAGTCCAGTCCACATGTATTGATTGATGTAAACAAACCATACATTGGAACATGAACTATATTATTCCTTACTGTTAATACATTTTGAATTAAGATCTTTGTGCTGACTTTGCAAGGCTCTATCACTTGTGCGAAGCACAGACCTGGAGGTTTTATTCAGACGCTTCATTTTCCATGTATTCGGAATATTGAAACATGGCAAAAACCTGTTTAAAAATGTTGCTTTTTAGTTAACTTATTTTTATTAAATCAGAGGAGTGCACAATGCACTACTGGTGATTTTGATTTTACAAAACCGAACATGTAACCTAACATGTCTCAGTCCCAGCCCAAGTTGCAAAACGTAAACAGTGCTCATCAAGATGCTGTTTACCCTCTGTTGATGGAGTCGCAGCTGGTTCTTTTTTAAAGTGATGAGCCATAATACTCGCCCTGGACTGTGGCAAGCAAAGTGAGTGAGACCACATATTCTAGGGAGGGCTTAGGGATGTCTTCCCAAAGAAAACTTTGAACAATTGGGTTGGATATTGCATTTAAAAGCACAATTTTCACATAAATTTGCTAAAAAGTTGAAAGCTCTTAAAACGCACTCATTAAGTAATCAAGTCATTCATGGTGTGCCAGACTAATTTAACCTGACATCTCCCAAGAGTTTTTTATAATGTGTTTGAGGTGGCCCCATATGTCAAGATATAGCTTCATTGTGCCATACCCAGCATATTCATTTGCCATGGGTTCCCCTTTAGTCCAGAAATTATATACAATATGACGGTGCCAAAACTTTGCCATGGGTAACCCTTATGTCAAAAGTTATCTCTAGTATCTAAGGGCCGGCATTTTGCGTTGATTGTCCTCCTCCCACATACCACAGTTGTCCTCCCGTACACCCAAAAATTACCTTCAATGTACCATTGCTAGAATCTTGCCAGGAGTGGTTCAATGTCAATGATTTCCTCCAGTATGCCAGTGAAAGCAGTTTTCCACCGGTGCCCTTATGCCAGGGAATACATCTGGCAATGCCAGTGCTAACATTTTGTCATTTTGTTCCCCATATGTCAAGTATAACCTCTAGTGGGCATTCATTTGCTGGCATTTTGTCACTCTTGCTTGTCATGTGAAGAACTGCCTCCAGTATGCCAGTGCCAAAATGTAGCCATGGGTGCCTCTGTAAGCCAAGAATCACCTTCAGTATGCCAGGGTCAAAGACAGACTCGCAAGCATAACACTGCATATTCTAGCATGCACACTCACGCTTATTCACTCTCACTCACTTGTACTCACTCATTCATTCCCTCATTCTCACTAAGTTACGTTCGCTCTCTGGCACTCACTCACTCATTCTCACTGACTCCCTTACACTCTTTAACACTCCCTCACACTCATACTTATTTATTCTCTTCCAGATAATCACACTTTCTTGCAGTCACTCTTTCTCTCATCCACTTATTCTCACTCACCTGCTCACTCATTCACATTAACACCTATGGGCACATTTACTAAAAAGTAGTGAAATGCATCACAACACCTTCATGTCCATATCTACCAAGAGATGGCGCTGCTGCTCTCTTCCCCAGATCTAGTGTACAAACAGGCTGTCGAGCACGATGCACACATGTGATGAAGTCTAGCATATGTTTTTACTTGATGATTAACCTTCCAGTACAAAATACTATGCCTAGACAAATTCTAAAACTTTTCACACATTGGATGTGTGCTGTATAATGAAGAACATATTTATAAAATGAAAATCATAAAACAATAAAAACATTTCATCAACTTAATGCCTGCCACAAGATGGTGTTATTATTTGGTGCAAAGCCCTGTCTAACAATTTTAGTAGATATGGATTTATTGAGTTGGATGTAAACACCCATATTGCTCCAATTGCATGCTCCTTGATGAAAAGTAGTGCTATGTAGCACAAAGCCTTATTAGTGCTACTTTAAGGTTACTTTCCTGTGTAAAAATATTTTCACACTAGAAAATAAATAGTTTTTGAAGAATTTGCACCCATTTGTGTCACTTTGCATGACTTTACACATGTGAAAAGTCTTGACAAATATTAAGCATGGGCCGAGTTCACAGAGTTCTGCTAAGTGGAACTTTGCAAAGTGCAAAAAAATGCATGACAATGCTGTAGAATGTTTACTAGGGCTGCGCAAACGAAATAGCGCCCTTAAGGTGCAGCTGCGCTTTCTTGATTTATCTCTCATATTAGCTATAAGAGAGATTACCATGAGATGGAAATCTCCCCGCTGCCCTCCATTAACATTATGGCAGGAAGATGTGGTGCGATGGTGTGGAGCGGAGAGTGCAGCTATCAAACGTGAAGAGGTGAGAGGGCTCAGAAAACACCCAATCTCATTAGACTGGGACCGTATGCTCGAAGAGTTTCGACATTTAGATCTTACACCGGGGCCCGTCACACCCACACCATAGTACACCCATATGGCCTCAACAGACGCAACGCAAACTAATTAATTAACTGATTGAGGTTCTCTTGCCGCCTAGACACTTCAGCAGATCCTAGCTAGAGAGACAATACTGGGTTACAGGATACAACTGAGATGCGGACCAGGAGGGAGGGAGGGGGGGTGGGCGCAGGGTCGTTCTGGGGAAAGTACTAGTTTGCATGTCACTTCTAGCTGTCATTGGCAATACCTACGTGATATTCAGGCAAGTGATATTGACCGGACATATGATCAACCTATATCCTATGGATTCATGAATCGCACTCTATTGTATAACATTCTATGAGAGAATATATGTAATGGAAATGTTTCAACAAAAAACAAAATGTACATGCCATTATATATGTTATATTGCCGGTCTACCGTTCAAGGGTGTGCAATAAAGTTTGTTTAAAAAAAAAAAACTCAGCAGCGCTACGCGAAGCACCACAAGCAGCGGAGTGAATATGAAAAATGCTGTTCGCTGTGATTTTCAGAGCCAGGTGCTTCTCTGCACTGTGCATACATCGCGAAGGGCACCATGCACAGCGCAAGCGGGCGTTGCTTCCTTTCTGCCGCTCGAGTGGATTTTTACTCGAGCTGCAGCTTTCTCAACTCAAACGAACAGTTTATCAACGCCAGTGGATGCAAGAATACACAACAACTCGCAATGAGAAATCTGACCGCTTGAGGTTGATTTTTCACGCTCGCGCACACCAACTTGATTTTGACAATCTCGAACGAGGAAAAATCTCCCAGGGAGGTGGATTTCCCTCGCTCGCACTCGCCAACTTGACGTTGAGGAACGTGAGTGAGGAAAAAAACTCCACTACGCAGAGTAGAGTTTTTCAGAACTCCGCAAGCTCCGCGTAACGCAGAGTGCGAAAATCTCTGCAAACTCCGCGAGCGGAGAGAAGTTCACCGCCAGGCTTAATAAATATACCTTTTAGTCTTACTCATTCTTACTACCTGTCATTCACTCTCACTCAACTTCACACGCACACACGCATGCATAGAAACACGCTCACACCTACAAATGCCCCCTACAACATAACACACCCCCATGCACACAATATACATTTAAAAACATTTTATTTTTATAAAACAACTGCCTGAGAAATGTCTGTTCCAGCTCCTGCTGCTTAGTTTATTATTATGCTAAAAGTGAATAAATGCTTCTGTTCATTGTTAAAATATTAGCACATTGGCTGAAAAGGAGGGTGGAGCCCAGACACCTGTGACTAGCCAGCGCTGTGTACTTGGCACTGATTTTACTACTTCTGTGGTCGAGGGAAGAAAAAGCACTGTGATGAGTCAAAAGGGGCAAGTAAGGAGTTTCAGCTGTGACCCGTGGCAAACTCCCATTGATGTCCATGTTGGTAAGCCTGCAACATAAAGTCGTATTAGTAGCCAAAGTGCAGGAGGATAAGCAAGGGCGCACAGCATTCCTCAGAAAGACCAACTACTGGACAAAAAAAAGGCAAAAATAAAAAAGCAGATGATTAGACTGTTTTCTTGAAAATTAACCTAAAACATTTTATTTTTAAAATACTTTTCCAAATCCGGATTATTATGTTTAAAATTAAACTGTTCTTCATCTTCTAATTAATCTATGAAGAAACAGAAAACATGTGTATACCAATGTATACACTTTATTCGCTCTTTATTTACAATTATATATGTGATATATACCTTAAACATAGTTGTGACATCATCCCTACCCATAATTTACTCATCATGTTATATGGATATAATATTAGTATTTTGGACATAATTCGGTTAGAGTTATGACGAAATATAAACCTATAAAAGCAATATACTTGGAAAAAAGATTTGCTAATTAATTTGAGAAAGAGCAACGTTCTGATTTTCTGTAAAAAGGAAGTTTGGTCCAGCAGGAAATTCCAAAATGGATCCTATCCAATAGTTCCGCCGGTAAAGGAGTACATTTGAGTACCTTTAAGGGATTCAGTTCAGGAGTCTCACATTCTGGCATTTCATGTAAATTCACTGTACACTAAAGCGCTGGCCATCGTTAAACAGCCTTTTTCACTTTCCTGTAGAATGGGAATACAACATCAGGAATCTCTATTGTTAATCTCTAATTCTTTGATCAATGGATCCTACACTATAGAACTGACTGCTGCTCTAACAACTTGCAGAAATTTTTTTTAAGAAATATAAGTAAATTGCTGACAATTAATCACTCTCTTTCAGCCATTTCAGGGCTTTCCCTATAGGATTATGGTACTTTCCGGGGATCTCTCTGCTCATGAATGTATTTATGCCTGGGAAGAGTTCGTGGACGCCGCTCTCCATGGATTTCAGCAAGCGACGAGAGTGAGGTAAGTTGCAATGCTCGCGCTGATGTTTAGCACAGAACGTTTGTCCTGCACTGTAAAATCAGCGCGAACAGCACCATGTGCATCGCAAGAAGGCCTGGCTTCTTTCTGCCGCTCGAGTAGACTTGAGCAGCAGCTTCCTCAACGCGAGCGGCAGGTTTCGCAACCCGAGCGGTAGCAACCTGCCGCGACAGCCCGCATTGAGAAATCTCGCCGGTAGGTGGTCTAGTGTTGGATTTTCCTTGCATGCCAATTTAATGTTTGGTGAACTACGAGAGAGGAAAAACTCTGCAAACTCTGCAAGCGGAGCAGAGTTCACCCAGGCCTAAATGTAATGTGACATTTTTAATCAGTCGTATCTATGCCACCAATATTTTGCCCAAACAAGTCTAAGTTTTGCACACCATGGACCCCACTGCTAGCTTTGCTGGATCACCAAATCCAGACATCTAATTCCTGTTATAAGTAATTAACACCATTACATGGTGTTTGATATCGGCTAACCTTGTTTATAACAGCTCATTCATTTCCATGCCTTTATTTGAATTATTGTGCTTGTCATGATTTCTACTATTCTGATGATGACCCTCTTAAAATGAATGGCCAAAACGTCTTCAAAGTCTATCAAGACTTAAAACCTATTGCTTAGTATATCCTTAATGAGGAAACTACTTCCTTATAGCTTCATTTTGTTAAATCCGACAGTTTTTTCTATATAGAGTATTGGTAAAACAGTTCGTATTTCTGCACTATGGGGCCGATTCCGATCCGGAAGGGCAACAAACGCGATCCGACCGGAAAAACTACGAGCCGTACGCGGTTTTTCCGCCCGACCCGTACAGCTGTACGAGCGAGCCAGTACGATGCGAGCTACATGAAAATCACCGAACGAGTCGTTTCTGGGTCCGAACCGCTCCGTACGTCTCGGTCGTAAGCTAACCATGGCGTGCAATGGATGCGATTCAGGACAGAGCCAGTACGATGCACGCGTCGGACAGCCTGTGCGAACTGGAGTGTCCGGCTCACAAATTGTCCAGGTGGTTGCCTTTGGGGGTCCGCGTTGGACTTCCTGTCACCCGCAGCCCTACGACTCGGACACAGGGGGAGACCCATGGGTCTCCCCAACACAGGCATGTATGGTGCGGATGGCACCGACGCGTACCCACTGTAGGGGGCGCAATTGTCCGCGACGTACCCATTCAGTCAATGGGAGCCCATGTACGCGTCGTACGACCGGCTCCCATTGACTTCTATGGGAGTCCGACCGAACCGAGTCTGGCAGCATACGGCCGCATCGTACTCGCTCGGTCGGATTGCAGGACTCCGGTTCGGTCGGAAAACACTCCGGATCCGGCTTGGTCAGAGTGCTTTCCGACCCGGATCGGAATCGGCCCCTTTGTGATCACTCTCTGGAGTTAGCACTTTTTTTATACTGTTCAGTTGTAAACGCTTCCTTGGCATTCTTGGGCTAATTTTTAATTAATTTATAGCAATGCGACCTGGTGTTTGTCATTTCGTACTGAAATTTCTTATTCATTGATTGAATGGTTGATGAATGACACCATCCCCAATGACACCAATAAAAGGTACTGGTACATAAATATTGCTGCATTGAAACAATGTTGCTATTGACAATTGTACGCTCACTTTCACGTAGGTCTACAGGGCTGCTCCTGCTGTTATTTTTCACTCCCTCTTTTTCAGCAGAGGCAGTAGTGCTGCATTTGGCACATATAGGGCCAGATGTACGGCCATTTTTGCATGCGCAAACGTGTTTGCGAACCCGTTTGCGCATGCAAAAATGGCATGGTGTATGTACAAACCCTATTTTATGAGTCACAATTTTTTGCGACTCGCAAAATAGGATTTTGGTAATGGGGTCGTAAAAGGCAAGGGGTCCCCAAGGGACCCCTTCCCCTTTGCAAGCTTTGGGGAACATATTTTTTAAGGGCAGGCAGTGGTCCCAGGGACCACTGCCTGCCCTTAAAAAATGAAATCAAAACGTTTCATTTTCTTTTTTTTTTCAATGCAACCCATTTTCCTTTAAGGAAAATGGGCTGCATTAAAAAAAATGCTTTATTTAAAAGTAGTCCCAGACATGGTGGGCTGCAGAGACCAGCAGGCCACCATACCTGGGAGGGCCTGCTATTCCCAACGGGGTCACAAATTGCGAGAGGCTCATTAATAATCACGAGTCTCTCAATTTGCGACCCCATTGGGAATCAACATTGAGAAAAACACTGTTATACATAGTAAATTGCGCCTCACAAATTGCGACTCGCTAAAGAGTCGCAATTTGCGATGCGCAAGTTACTTGGTCATACATCTGGCCCATAGTTTTAAAACTAAAACACAAGCCCAAGTTATTTTATATTGGGGTGGGTTAGACTCATCTAATTTAGATTTCATAAGACATCTTCAGTTCGTAGAGATCGCAGCACTGGGAAATAGAAAATAAAATAAAATTTAATAATCTGGTAGATGAGCTCTATCAGTGTTGCATTTAACAAGAGATGAATTAACACATTTCAACTGATTTGATTAAACTATGGTAAATTAGAATTAACAAAATCTGCCCTGGCAGCCTCGTGGCCTGATTTAGCTCACTGTTCACACAAAGCCTGAAATTAATGTCTTCCATTCGAGTGAAAAAATTCATTTTTTTCTGTAGAGCAACTCTTGTTCCGTAGTTATGAAACTTTTTCTGGATTTTACAACTGACTTTCTGTTCTCTTTACACAGATGACTTCCAGAGCAGCCACAATGTGCTCTTCCTCTGTGTGCACTTGATGATTGAGGGACATATTTATGGCAAGGTAACACAGCGCAGTAAGTCCACCTTGCTCACCTTGCTGCACTGTGTTACAGTGAAAGACCAGGAATGCACTGTATTTAAAAGAATACGGCACATCTCGCCTTTGTCCCTGGGCTGGCGCAGTTTTGGCTGCCTCACCCTTACAGGCACACTTACACCATGATGCAAGGGTTCCTGTGTTGCACACAGGATTGGTTTGTGCAGGAAGGGGCACATTCATGCATAAAAACAATCCTGAGAGGCATATTTCTCTTTCTATGTGTGCTACAGAATGGATCACACGCAGAAAGAGGAAGTAATGACTCGAGGAGAAATAAAGATATTTCTCCTCGTTACACCTCCCCTGGGGAGGCGTATCTCTTTGGCACATTCCCAGGTCTACCACTTTTGTAATCTGTGAATACGTATAAAACCATGGGAGTTGCGTGGGAACACTCACGCAATGACCATGGAACGCCTTCCCAGTTCAGAGTAACGCAACGCAGCAATTTGCGTAGCATTGTGTTACTTCAGCTTTATGAAGCCACTCAGGACCACGCAAGGTGGCCTTGCATGGTTTCACAAATCGCACTTTGGACTTGCATCGAACTTGCATTATATGACCCTGAGCATTTAAGATTCTCTAAGCATGTTCACCACAAATGCAGTGTTTGATATTCATTCAGCAGAGGACTGCCTTTTAAATCCTTTCTCCATGAACATACGTTATGTTTTCAGACATCATGAAGGCAGAGGAGACTGCACAGGCTTTAAAGGATGGAGTTGGCTGGCCATCCATCATCCATGTTTTGCTGGAATAATATGTAGGAATCAATCTTTCCATGCAGATTTCTGCATATTTTCGCTGTGTTCAGCAGGTGAATTCTCCAGTTCAAAAACAGCAAACATTTATTTTTAAACAAAGCTTGTTATTCCAATGGGGACGGTAACATCTGTTAGTGGCTCCATCAGAATGACCATGATACTCACAATAAGAGCCTACGTACCCTGGGGGATGGTGAGAATGAAGGTTTGCGGGAGCCTGTTCCTGAAGCACAGGCCTTTTTACCGGTACCACTATAGCTTTAGAGCACTCCGTAGCTGTTTTGGCTTGGGCCTTTAACTAGGGAGGATGGCCTTTAATGGGTGGTAGAGCCAGCTACGGAGGGCACTAAGGCTATTTTAAGAACATTCCGCCCCTAGAGGGCAGAATGTTCTAATTTGTCGAATAAAGGACTCACGGAGCCCAAGGGGATTGAAATCCCCTCGGTCTCCGGGAGCCGTTTGTTAAACATTGGAAGGTTGTTGCTCCGGCTTCCACTGGCCATTAGAAGCCCGGAACACACCATTGTTTTCAATTGAGCTCCCAGCATTCCAATGTTCTAATATAAAATACTCAACAGATCTCTAGTTAAAATAACCTCAGTCCCTGATAAGTGGACTCTTCATGTACCACCTGAATTTTATTGTTGTGCTATGCATTTCTTAGAAATTATATATCATATTCATTTTTCAAGTTTTTTATATACATTTTTAATATGAACTTTTTGTTACAGTAGTAGCAAATGTTTGAAACAGTTATCTTCCGTAACGCACGATATACTTATCAATAGGACAGTTAACGATATCACTCACAAAAATCTAGGTTTTACGCAAGTTGAACAACCTCCATGGGGGCAAGCCTACATAGAGTTGTTTCTACAGTAGCCGCATTCCCACAGGTGCACAGTGGAATGGTCGCTTTAGTACGAGGAAAGGTGTACAATAACCATTGCATCCTTTTCAGTCTGTTCTTGACATTTCCTCCTGTATAAACATTTGGCACGGTGACATAGTGATTTGAAGTCAACAGTGTCTGCATAAACTCCTTCCAATCCAACAGGTTTTCATTCAGTCTAGTTGTTTTCTATCTTGCAATACTCTGACCTCCTGAGCGTTGGACCATTCTACTGGGTCTCTGTGTTAATTAAGCCTGGGCAAAGCACTACGCTACGCTTGCGTAGTTTGCGAAGTTTGCGCAACTTCGCACTACGCGAATTGCATGTAGCACAGTGCAAACATGCGTAGCATTGCGTATTGCAGCGGTCATTTTTTGCTTGCTCGCGGTCCTCAACATCAAGTTGGCGACCGCGAGCAAGCAAAATGACATCCCCGGGAGACTTTTTCCTTGTTCGCGATCAGCAACATCAAGTTGCCGATTGCGAGCGTGGAAAATAAACATCCCGGCGAGATTCTCAACGCAAGGAGGTCAGGTTTCTCTTTGCGAGTGGTCGCGTATGCTCGCGACCGCTCGCGATGAGAAACTACCAGTCCGCGTTGAGAAAGCTGCCGCTCGAGTAAAAATCTACTTGAGCGGCAGAAAACTACAGCTCGCACTGTGCAAGATGCCGTTTTCAATGATTGCACAGTGCTTATCCGCACTGTGCAATCATTGAAAACGGCATCTTGCACAGTGCGAACAGGGTACTACGCAGTTCGCGAAGTGCTACGCGTAGCTCGCGTAGTGCGAAGTGCACTTTGCGTAGCTTCGCGTAGTGCTACTTGGCGAACTACGCCCAGGGTTAGTGTTAATCCATCAGTGTTGGAGGCTCCGTGCCCATGCCACTAACAGCATTTTTGCAGCAACTACTAGGTTTTAAATCTTTGCAAACTATAGGAAGTGCTAAAAGCTGGCTATCTTAAAACACAGAAGATAGTGAAAGCCAGGCTTGGCTCATATGCATCCCCTAGTTTGTATTTCACCGTAACAATTGTCAATGAAATGCTTTAACATTTGGGAAAAAATGTAGTTTTTTAAAAAAAAATTCTTTCCTTCTGCTACTGGAAACCTGGAAGCAGTGCTTGCTGGGACCAGCCCCCACTTATGTTTCTGATGGGCTTGGCAGTAAGATCTCTGTAACACACCAGTGGCACAATTCAGACCTTGGAAGCTTGGGGTTCTCCAAAGCTGCCTCCTCCTGGTGCATGCTGTGTATTGCTGACAGCAGCACGTGTCACCGGTGAATGCATGTGCCTGCTCCCTCCTGGACACATCAAAGAGGCAGGTGATGAGGAGTCCTTTATGGCTTTGGATGGAGCTGTAAAATCCATCCCACGCTCAACGTCTGGTGTGAAACCAATCCGCGACGAGATCACTGCTGAAAATGCCAGATTGACTCACTTGCTAGCCAGGTCTCAGGCAGGAGGTGCAGCTGTCGAGACCCTTTGTTGGCTCCTACTAGAGACCCTTCAAGCGGTTACTGGCATCCAGGGAAGATGAGTGTTGCGGTGGCTACTTCATATCAGTCCAGTAATGGTGCTGTTCTGATGGCTCATCCATGTCCTTAATTCATGATACACTATACATAACGCACCTAGAATTACCAGATCCTGCATCCGCAGCATTTTCCACATAATTATGGAGATGCCACATTTGCTACATAATCCATCATTTGCTGCATAATAAAATTAAATGAATGACATGAAATGTAATGAAAATGGGCATTTGTAAAGTGCAACTATCACTCAAAAGAGAGCATCCTGGCTGAGGGCTACTACAATTCCTGAAGTACTAAAGATTTTGCATGCTGTAAAGAACCAGGTTTTTAATTCAGTTTTAAAGGTTACTTCAGATGTAGTTGCATAGAAGGTGCTAGGAAGCAAAATCCTCGCCCTGGAGCCCAAATCTGTGAAATACTTTCCCCCCTCTGGATTTTATTCGTACGGAAGGAGATCTCAGGAAATTAGCAGAAGGGGATCTTAAAGTTTGCTGCTGGGGATAATGGCTGATCCGGTCATTAAGATATGTGGGGCTCATGAATTTAAAGGCTCTATAAACAAGCAAAAAGATTTTAAACAGGATCCTTTTATGAATGGGCAGTTTTTTTAACATCGCCGATGCTGCACTCCGCTTAGGAAGTTGTAGAACAAAGTCCAGCTTCACCAACTGGAATTTGTGGATGAGGCATTTGGAGCAGCCCGCATTTAGACTATTACAATAGTCTAATCTGGATGTAACTAAAAACTAAGGCTACCATTTTCTGGTGGCCAAAGGCAGGAAGTGGACATTTTATTTTAAAAATGTTATAAGATTAAAACACATGCCTGCAACTCCCGAGGCTTGTTGAAGAAAACACAGGTCAGAGTCAAATTTAACTCTATGGTATTTTGTTACCTTTACCATGGCAGGGGGATGAGGAACAGAGTTTGGCCATTATTTTAGGGGGCAGAAAATTCTGGTTTCTCCGAAAAGAAGTCTTTCCGTCTTGTCGGAATTACATTTAAGGTGGTTATTCTGCATCCATAAGATTATGCCGGCCAGGCAGTTCTGGAAGTTGACTTTGGAGATAAATTAACTTTTATTGAAGGACAAAATAAATGGGTGTCATCAGCATGTGAGGTAGTGGTAATCCCATATGAAGCAATTAGTGAAATGAGGGGTGACATTTATATAGACATCTCTGAGCCCTCCCATCTATAAATGGAAGGGCTCAGAGAAGAGCCCTGTGGTAACTCCTCTTTCTGGTGACAGAAATTGTCCCAGGGATAATGATTGCCTTCAAATAATCAAGAAAGATTTTATTCAGGCTAGGGCTTTGTGAGAGATTCCGATGTCCTGAAGTTGCTGCAATAGATTCGCATGCAAGATGGTGTCAAAGGCAGGAGATAGATCTAACAATATCAACACGGCAGTGTCATCTGAGTCTAGAGTAATTTTGATTGTTTCTGAGACTTCAAGAAGTGTTGACTTGGACAGGGTGGTAGGATCGGCTAGGGCATTTTTTTTTTTTGGGCTTCATAATTGCCAGTTTCAACTCTAAGGGAGCTTCTGCTTGCATAAGTGATGCGTTTAAGATCTGACTGACAATAGGGTTCACTGTGTCAACAGCTGCATTCAACATTGATGGTGGACAAGGGTCGAGGGAAGACCCAGATTTGGAAGTCAGGATAGCTTAGAGAAATATTGTTCTAGCTTAAACAGATCACTAGTTAACAAAATCGCAGCGATCCTCGGCGTAGCACAGTGGAAAGATCTACAAAAAGGTTGATTGATCATCATTCAGTTGATTGTTACTGTATTTGGATGTTAAAATGGGACAACTGGGATTAAACCTTTACCAAGAGAGTGTGAATATGTTAAGAAATGACAAAATTAGAAGTAATGCTTTCACAAACTGTGCTACATTAGATGGGTTTTCTTGCTGCATAAATTGGTGATTGTACGGTGCATAATTCCAGTGGCCCGGACTGTACAGCACTACCTCTCGTGTCCAATACAACGAACACCTCACATGCTCGCATGGATATTTCAAGGTATGCCCAACTAAATTACACACCAAATATGATAGATTAGTAAATGGTCAAGGGATTAGCTTCTCTCTATAGATGACCTACAATAAGTGTTCTGTATTAAGTACATTTCTATAGGCTGGAAAATGCCAAAGTATTATTTCATGAATCCCCACTTACCTTCTCATCTGCCTTGCCCAATGCCGCAGCGCACTCCTAACACAACTCTAAACAATATTTAAAAAAACACAAATGATGCATGGTTTTCTTTCCATAAAGTAAGCTAGCTAGTGTACTAAGGGATAATGCTATTTATTAAAGATCTTGTTCTGTGAGTGGCCAGAATTACTATATCAGCAGCTACTTAACTAAGTAGGATATTCATATAGAGCTTCTACTTTAGGAACGCCTCCAGGCATTTGTCATTTTTTTGCCTGGAATTAACTGTTTAACAAGTGAGCTGGAAAAAAGTTAAAAACTCTATCCAGGGACCAGCTGCATATTTTACTCATTAGAACATTTGTAATGAGAAGCTTGGCCTGTCAAAAAGGTGCAAGGCAAGAGTTAGGACTTACTCCCTGTAGACCACGGTCGTCACTTCCTAAAAAGACGAATGGTTGTCATGCACCCTTTGACAGCCAGTTACTTAACATGGATGACCTCTTGCCTCACTGGTCAACAACTGTAGCAATACTGCTTTTTGTCCCCTAATGAACCTTAGCAACCAAGGAGACTTCATCCCCCAACCAGTAGTGTGCCAGAAGGCCCCTTTGTAGAGTGGTTGAGAAAGAGGTCAGGGCCTTTGACGATGTCTCAGCAGTCCTGCTTTGGGGGATTACTCGAAGCCACGGCCCGTAGAGGTAGGAGCAGTGGGGCGGTGGGGCTGGGGGATTTTGACAGATGATGACGAGGGAAAATTAAATAAATGATACATTTTCCCTAATCATAGTCGGTCGAAATTCCCCAACTCGGCCCCACAGCCCCACCCCTCTTACCTGCATGGGCTGCGGATGCTTACTTGTGGCAACAATAGGGGTTCTTGGCCCCAAATGACCCTCAGCAGCCAAAGGGACTTCTCTCTGCCTACTCACAGAACTCTGTGGAATTTGGTGGAGTTTTTTGGCAGCTCCATATAATTCCAGAAGTGAAACTCCACGGGTGACTTCAAGGGCTAGTTAACTGTCCTCCTAATCAGAGCCTCAGGGACAGAAAAGGCTTCAACACCGAAAGTCAGCATCTGGACTCGGTCTGCCGTAAGTCCTACCTCATCCTTTAAGTGGTGTCACCTCAGTCCTGGAGCCTTGGAAGTGAGCCAGATCGTGCTCTTCCAGCCCAGCTATGGTCCTGTGCTCAGAACCAATGCTGCACAACACATCGCCTTACTGCCCTGCCTTGGAACAGCCACGGGACGATTCATCCCATAACCTGGACCTCGCATGGCAGCACGCAATCTCATCAGAGCCACCACTGTATGACACATCTTCAACTCAGACCTTGGCATCACATACCCCTCCTGAACTTCACCCTCGATGCCAAGGCAGAATTCCTCATCGCAGTCCTGCCCTTAATTCGGAAACACTAGTGCACAACGCATCTTCAATGCAGGACTTCGCATCGCAAGCCCCTCGTAGATGGTATCCTCGACGATCACACAGGACTCCGCATCTCAGCCTTGCGGCGCCTTTGAACCACAGCTGTGTGAGAAATCCTCAACGTGGGATCTTGCAATGCTCCGAAACTAGGATTTAAGGTACTTTGTTAGGTGGGGCTAATTTGGTCCCTTTACCCAGCCCACAAACTTGTTGCTCTGTCCAAGTCCAGCATGGCCAGATAACCACAGTCGGCACTTTTGTGCTTGTAAGCACAAGCTTTCCTTAAAAGTTTGAAATTGCATGTCTACAGTTCTACTGATTGGATTTTTTTTTCATTTTGATCTCAAATAATTATAAAACAATGTTCTCAATGTTCTAAATTGTTGTGGGGTTTTTCCTGTGCTGTGTTTTCACTTTACTACTGATGGAGTGCTGCATCAATGCTTTGCACACTGCCTCTAAGTGAAGACTGCCTTATGTGTGCTAAGTTGCCAGAGAGTTAGGCAGAGGTTAATTTTGGGTTTGCTTGTGGTTAACCCTGACAGAGATTATGGTTGTAACCTTTGTAATGTTTCACTCCCCTCAACCAGTAACCTGATTTCCAACACGGCATTTTTACCGACTTCATTAACGGGATGTGTTCACAGCATGCTACGAAGAATAGAACAAGTGACATATCAACACAGCTACTGAAATACACATCCCTTTGGATGCTGAAACCATGACAACTTTTTTTGAATGCTTTGTTCAATAGCCTTGAAAAAAAAACATATCTGTGCGCTGCTCAAGGGGTAAAACAAGTCACGTTTACTGGCAGCTTTGCTTCTTGTAAGCAAGGGCTATAGCTACAAAGTGGGTGTTTACGCACCGCTTGCAGGTTTGCAAAACACAAATAAAACGCATTGTCATTACAACGCCAGTAGCTCTAAATCTCCCGAAAAAGCGAGATCGATTTGCATTGTAAATGCTTGTTTCACCTTTTTGTGGTCGTGCTAAATATTAGAGATCTATTTAATTGAAAACATTGCCAGACTGAATCAGGAAGATAGTCACCCCTGGACTGATGACAGTGCTAAATAGCTATACAGATCATAGACATATACTATGCAGATGTGTCTACCACAGCATCATCAGGATTCTGCGGACACGGACTTGAGCCCGTGAGATCTGAGTAGCCAGGTAGATAATGTTTCTGTCTGAGGCTTCAGCCTTGTACCTGGGCGCTGGATCTCCGGCCTGAATTTTGAGTCTGCAATGTCTCTATTAACTAAAGACTGCTCTGACACCTGAACATAGGAGATCTATGCAACCTCATTGATAATTGACTGAAAACAAAAGATATGCACTACCTCTGGAGTAGCTTCGGAGTGGCTTTTGTGCACTGAGCTTGAGCCATGGATGTGAATTTACAATAAGTATTGGCAAAGCGATAGCACTGTCTACCAGCCTTTTGGTTTTGTCAATGCTTGCTTTGTTGTATCATGGTTTTGAAAGCCTTTGTTGTAGGGTAAATGCCCTGGCCATAATCAATCATTAAAACATTTGCACAAAAAAAAAGACATTTATTAAAAACAAACAAGTGATTTTTTTAGTCTCAAAAGGCGCACACGGTCATAGTAGTCCCTAGCACTCAAGGGACTACTTTGTGTATGGAGGTGCTCCTTATGCAGGGAAATCAGCCAATGGCTGAAGTGGGCTGATCCATGCTGCATTTTATAGTGGGTGGAGGAGAAATGTGAATGAAACAATAACAGACGAAATGGATGAAGAGGGCTGACTGATAGCGCATGTCAGTATATTATGTGTATCATTTTTGTAAAATCAAAAGGCTAATTCCAGACGTAAGCTTTACAGGGGTAATGAAGGTGACATTGTATGCCCTTTGACCTATGGTGACATCACAGGAAGATATGGTAACATCATATAACCTTATTTCCCAAGTTATTCCACAGGAAGATGTGACACATTACCTCTGCCACTGATTTCATCTCAGCAACTAAAGATACTGGGTCCAAAAACGAAAATGTTACAATAAGCAGTATTAAAGGAATTAGCAAAAATGACTAAGGACGGCGTAATTTTACTAATAAAGGAGTAGAGCCGAGGCCGGATTTCTTATGGGTGAAAGTTGAAAGATTCAACGGTTTTAAGGCTCTAAAGTGGCAAAGTTGTTAGGATGCGTACGGAAAATGGTGGTGTATTTGCGAGGAGCAAAGTTTCAGAGATTTTTCTTACAAAAATGTTACTGTGTGTTCTAGACTTCTAGAAGTGACCTTCATCTAAGCATAAAGCAGTGCGAGGGTGGGTATTCTAGAAAAGAAAGTCTGTAATTATGTATGGCTTGTGGCAGCATTCAGGGTCACCAAACGTCTAATGGAGTTAATGTTGAATATGGCCATGATTGGGGTGGGCGTGACTTGCGTAATTCCATGCAGCATAATCATGCAAAATTGCTCAAAAAGAGATTATGGGGAATTACGCAAGAAAGAGTATCTCTGCATGTAATACTATTTTTTGGGGCGTAAAAATGCACCCTTGCATCCAAAATGGATGTGAGGATTCATTTTGCTCTAAGAAATCGCGCTAATAGCAGGCTAGAGCAGCCGCTCACGCTCGCTAAATGTGCTTCTTGCTGGAGGATTTTTTTCCCTTCGATTTACTCTTAATTACGCGAGGGGGCATAATTGCGTTATTATCTGTAATTCTGCATCAAAGTGTATTGCAGAATGACCGAAATTGATCCAATTACTCCAGCGTAATTGCAACTGTACCATGGCCTAGCCATGATGTGAAAAGTTGTATTGCTGTGTTTGAGAGTAATTGATCTTCATGCTTCCGAAATGGGTTTTTATTTTCAAAGCAAGTGCTCCATTCATTTGGAGGCACTGACAATAAAATGTGCCTTTCGCGGAAGGCAGCAGGGTTCATTCAGCAGGCCTGACATCTTTCAAACGTCCCATTACCGTGAATTATTTAATCGCACCCTTTGTGTCTGAAGTAAACACCTTTCAGAGAAATCAAAATGTGCACCAAAAGCACCTATTTAGTCTGAAATATGGTAAACTGGCTATGGGCAATAAATGCACAGGATTCTAAAACGTGCTTTATTGTGAGGATTTCATTTCAATACAGAAGATGGCAATACAATCGTACCAGCTACAAAGGGTACATTAACAATGTGAGATGCACGAAAGAGGTGGGTAGAATTCTAGGTTATGGAAAGCCATAATGTATTGTTGTCCTAATTAACTATTGATTGCTGAAAACCCACAGTTCTCACGGACAAGGGGGTGTCAGTAATCACAGTGTGCTCATAAATATAAAACACCTTCAGAACCAAATAGATTAAGTTAGGTCAGGTATGGTCAGGTTTGGTTAGGCGAGGAGAGGAGAGATACAGTTTAGGTTAGGTTAAGTTAGGATAGGTTCAGTTAGGATAGGTTCGGTTAGGTCAGGCCAAGTTAGGTTGCGCTTGGATCCCTAACCATGAAATAATGACCAATGGAGGATAACGTCAACTATAGTTATCAGAAAATATTAATTATAATTCGAGTAAGGAGAAAAATCTACCCATGGTTAGTATTAAAATCGCGAAAAACTCATTTTATGGAAAAAATGCTGCATGAACCCAAACTTACACATGAAGGCATGTTTGCATATCAATGTATGGGTGAGAGTGCAATCACAACGAGTCAGGTGATAAGGGATTGATTGACTTTTCAAACCCCTGAAGAATCCGTACCCCAGATTAGAACCTTGCTCTCCCAACAATGCAGTTTCATGCAGTTGTCACGCACGCTGAATGACACACAAACTATTTTATGAGCAACAGTGGAGGAAAGCGCAACTCACAGGGGCATATTCTCAAGGATTTCTCTCAGAGTTATCGGCACTTTATCGCAGCCAAAGTCGCAATAAATTCATCGCCCAAGTCACAAGCTGGTGCTAACAGCACATATCACCAGTTTACCTACGTTAGCAATCGCGAAAAACATCGCCACAGATGACCCCGGCAACTAACTAACGCTAATGATATGCAGAGTAGGCGTTCCTGTGCAAAAAGCCGCGACAACACCAGTCCACAACATTCTGAACGACCAGCCAGATCGGCGATAAGATAACAAAACATGTGATACGGTGCGTTAGCTGCAGGATTTTAACACCTGCTCTTACCTGGTGTAAAGTCAGACGACAACCGGCACCAGACAAGTGAGCACAGCCCAGAGCCACACATTAAGAACAACAGATGCCCTGGAGCAACTGATCATGCAGCCCGGAGCCCCAATAGGGCAACAACACCCACCGCGACCACCCCCTGGACCCCCCTTCCTCAGGGGCCCAACACCTAACATACATGTGTAGTCAGAAAAAGGAGAATCATACATTCATCTTAGAATATCCAAATAATTAGTTTATTACAGAATAAACCCAAAACAACAAGTCTGAAGAGTCATGGCAGGCCTTCCCAGGACATTCTGTAAGTCACAGCCTGCAAGACAAAAATCTAGATAAGAAGGTGTGTCATGCGCTCATCAAAGTACAGAGAGAGAGAGCGAAAGAGTGATTGAGATAGAGAGAGAGCGAAAGAGTGATTGAGATAGAGAGAGAGCGAAAGAGTGATTGAGATAGAGAGAGAGCGAAAGAGTGATTGAGATAGAGAGAGAGCGAGGGAGAGGGAGAGGGAGAGGGAGAGGGAGAGGGAGAGGGAGAGGGAGAGGGAGAGGGAGAGGGAGAGGGAGAGGGAGAGGGAGAGGGAGAGGGAGAGGGAGAGGGAGAGGGAGAGGGAGAGGGAGAGGGAGAGGGAGAGGGAGAGGGAGAGGGAGAGGGAGAGAGAGAGAGGGAGAAATAAAGTGAGAGAGAGGGGGAGAGAGAAAGAGAAAGAGAGGGAGAGAGAAAGAGAGAGAGAGAGAAAGAGAGAGAGAAAGAAAGATAAGGGGATAGAGAAAGAGAGGGAGAGAGAGAGAGAGAGGGAGAGAGAGTGCCGACACTGCGGACCCAGGCCTCACTGCTCACCTGCTGCCACCGGTGCGTCTCCAACCACGTGCGGGTATACACTGCAGTCCCCCATGTCCCTGATCTAAAACAGATTCCAGAGACATGAATGGCAGAGTCCATACAGTTGCACACAACATCATTCCTTGCCTGCCGTGGCGCACACAGGCTGCTGCACCCCAGCCCCTCCCTGATAGTATACCTGAACAATTTTTATTCTATGGGGTTACTATGTGGGATTAAAATATATAAGTGCGGTGAGTGGGGACCTTATCATTCCGTCGCCGCTGTGAATCAGCGATTGTTAATAGGGGTCAACATGTTTCTGCCTGTATTGTCCACTTGGGTACGTGGCATTCGTCAGGACCTTAAGTATTGGGCTCCAATCTTACCACTGGGGGCGTAGGCCTATAGCCAGCTGCCACCTGTTTAGAGAAACCCTATTGGAAAAACCTATTTGCCCCATGGAAGGGGTAGGGGGGAAATCCTTGTGGCCACATTAGTTCAAGGCGTACTCCCCGCTAGAAAACCTAGTGCTGCATGCGTCCAGCCTGCAGTTTCTCTAAACAGGTGGCACGAATGACACGTACCCAAGTGGACAATACAGGCAGAAACATGTTGACCCCCTATTAGCAATCACTGATTCACAGCGGCGACGGGATGATAAGGTCCCCACTCACCGCACTTATATATTTTAATCCCACATAGTAACCCCATAGAATAAAAATTGTTCAGGTATACTATGATGGTTTTTAAATTCACTCTCTCCTTTTTTTGTTTGGGCCCCCACTTAGTTTAGAAGTGCATCCCTGTCTTCAGGTGTATGCCCGCCCTCTCTCAAACGCGGTTTTTAGAGGGCGAGGACTAGCAGATGATGAAGCATGACACCTGGTGGTGTGTGATGCCAGTCCGTCAATTTTTGTGATTTGCCCCCACTAAATTGGGCATCTCTTAGACACAACTAGGGACGGTCCTTTCTGTGGTTCATAGCTTTGGTTGGAGGCTGACCGTTCTCTAGTGCCCCAACGCCTCTAGTTCCCTCCCCGGGCCAGACCCTGGGTGTAACTGTGGTTCTTTTCTCATAGTTGTGTGTCATTGACACAGCTGTGCACTATAAACCCAGGTGAAGTGCTGAAAGGTGTTCTAGGGTTCAAATCCCCGTTGGTATTTGTGACCAGGAGATAACCAGACCTCTAACACAGAAGACAAGCTAGTGACAAGTGACCGAAGAGACAAGGCGTACAGATATCCAAATCTCTTCATCTGAGGCGTGCTGGAGCACAGGGCTATTTCCTCTCTGAGGTCATCAATGTTAGATACCACCACAGATTCGGCCCTTTAATCCAGCATAGCCCTCTATGATAATCACAAGTATTTTGGTAGAAGTGGGGAAGTTAATAATAGTTAAATTGATTGAAAGGTCAATAGGGTCCTATGCAGTGTTTTGAAGCAGTTGTTAGACCAAGTAAGGTGGGTTGTAACATTTTGCATGGGAGAACTTAAAGAAGTTGTATAGCTGCCCAAACTGGCAAGCAAGTTCGGGTCTCCTACAGATGGGTAGAAAAGCAGCCACAGATCGGGTACTCGTGCTCACTGTGCCATAAGACTCAAGCTGCACCTCACTGACGAGGCCCAAAAGGCTGAAACCAGGATGGGGTTCTTGTGTCTGAAGGGGCTCTGGCCTGGTAGTTTGGGATGGACTGTTCCTATTAGAGCAGGACCGAGGAGAGTTTGTACATGAATGGTCTCTGTCCAGAGTGTCATACCTGGCAAAAAATGATCCACTGGAATGCACTCTAGAGTAATTCCAGTTGGCAAAGATAAATGTGAGCATTCCACCCATCATTTTGTTCTTTTGTGTACAGATGTGCCAAGGCAGCGGTTGCATTCAGAGGTAAAAAGATGAGGTGTGAGGAGCAGACCAAAAACATTTTTTACCAGAGTTTTATATCATGCGAACTTGACTTGAAGGTATTGGGTATTAGAGCGCTTTACACGAGCACCAGTTGCATTACATGAGGACACATTCATGTTTGTTAGGCACAGGGAGATTTATTGATTTGCCCAGAATCACAGGATGATGTGCGTCCTTGCCGTGACTCAAACTCCGTCCCCCAGATTGGAAGACGACCACCCTAGCCGTTAAGCCAACTCCTCTCCCCAATTAAGGTCACTTCCTTGGAAGAGAGGTGCCTCACTGTTCCAAACTGATCTCTTGTCTCCAGGATGGATTCTGTCCATTTCATTAACATCCCAGTAATCCCTGTGGCTACCGTGAGGTGTTGACCAAGCAGCTGGTCAACCGTGTGTCAAAAGCGGTTGAAGAATAAACGAGAACAAGGACCGTCCCATCTCGTGGCATTTCAGTCTGTTCTTTATGTCTTCCAAGGCTGTTTTCCATCAATGGACTGAGTGGAAACCACATTCATGATTAAGAAGCCTTGTTCGTGAAACGGAGATTGCAGCTGTTGGCACATCAGCCAATCAGCTACTTTGCTGATGATGGGCAAGTCTGAAATTGGGAGTCACTGTCTCTCTCTGTTTGTCAGTCTCTTCCAGTCCCTGGTGGGACCATCTGTTAAATTCTTGGATTTTGGAGCCTTCCTGCCTGTCTGTTTCAGAGCATCATCTGTAGAGGGGATGAAGCGCAGAGATGGGCCAGCAGCACTGTAGAAACAAGATATGCTTACACACACACCCTCACACATCCATGCATGCACGCACACAACAACACACACATACATGCAGGCACAAACACATTCACATGAAAGTATAGCATATGCACACACAAACAAGCACACATACAAGCACACACCCATAGACATGCACATGCAATACATATACACAACAACATGCACGCATGCACACCAGTGCAAACTAGCATGCACACATGCAAGCACACTCAGTAACACACACACAAAGATTTGCATGCATGCACAAACATGCAAACAAGCATGCATCCGTACCCAGCCACACATGCAAGTACATGCAGACATACATGCACACATTCACGCCTGCACACACACACACATACACACAGCTGCATCGAGTAGTAGTACAGATGTGTAGTGTCATGCACTCAGGGGGGCGGGGCATTGGTGGATCAGTGTGTGCTCAGAGCCATGCACTGACACCGGCAGGGTCGGACTGGCCATAGCAGGGCAATTTCCGGGAAGGCTGGTAGGTGGGGGACATTTTTGAAGCGTTCGGGTCCGGTTTTGTTATTGGGGGCCAGTTTTGCAACAGTGCTGCAATATAGGCCCCCGGTAACAAAAGCAGCAAACAAGCGTTTCCAGCCTCCCCAGGCAGTGCTTCTGCAGGGGGCAGGCAGCCATCCCTGGGCACCCTACCAGCAGCAGTCGGTAGTGGGAGTAGCTGCTGGGCGGTGACGTGGGGTGGGGGGAGGGGCAGGGTAGGGGGTAGTAAACTATGGATTACGGAGGTTTACAGGTAAGTAAACATATAAATTGATAAAGCGAATTTCGTTGCTTGTACTGCATCGCATATGGGGATGCAGTGCGCGCACCGAAATTCGTTTTTATTAATTTATATGTTTACTTACCTGTAAACCTCCGTAATCCATAGTTTACTACCCCCCACCATGCCCCTCCCCCTCCCCACGTCACCGCCCGGCAGCTACTCCCACTACCGACCGCTGTTGCACCCTACTCCCTCTCCCACCCCACCCGGACTGGTCCAACAAAGTTGCCAGGGCTGCCTTCGGTTTCCAGCCCGGCCCTGGAGACGGGGTGTGCGAGATGGGGTACCTGGGGACCATATAGCATGGGAATGTATCCAAAAACACCTTGATGCCTGAAACATTCTAAGTAAGTGCTAACGTCAGGGCCATCTTAACAGCATTAAAGGCTTCCAGGCAAAGCAGTGCCCAGGGCCCTGCCTACACACCAATTCACAGGAATAAAAATGTTAAACAGAAAATAAGTGTTACATTCTGGTCTACATGGGGCCCCTATGCTCGCGGGGCCCCCGAGCAACTTCCCAGCATCCTCATGCATTAAGACGGCACTGGCTCACATTTAAATAAAAGAACAGAATGGGAGCCGCTCTAACGGAAAGCCACAAAGCAGGATGTTTATATGTCTCCAGAGTGGGAATGAAACACAACCGACGCCTCCTTATCCACCAGCCATCCGTCCATTTGGTAAATATCCAGCGATTATGTTTATTAAATTGTGCTGAGCAGCTTGTACGGTCACTGCGGCGCTACGGGGAATGATCACGTGACACTGCGCTCATGTGCACCCCGCTTCCTCTGTTTACGAGGTTTTCAAAGTAATGTCTTGCACAACAACATTTCATTTTTTTGTCTGTAGAGTGACAAGCAAAATGAGTGAAAACGCAAGGATGTCCATCCACCAAAATGCCTGGGGTAGCGCACGTGGCGTCACACTCTTTGTACGGAATGACATCACAGGGAGTGGCATCATGTGTCCTTTGACCCTGAATCACAGGAAGTGATGACACAAGCGGTAACTGAAGCATAGAAAACATATCAAAGTGAAAATGCATTGCTTCATCACAGAGAGATGCCCATGAGATATTTTAGAAAGAATAGTGAGGCCCAGCGGGGCTAGTTCGGATGGTCACACATCGCACACGAACTCAGATTTTGGACTGAGATGTTGCTCACCCCTCTTAATAAGCACTGAATTCTACTTACCTGTAAGAATCTATTGCAAAGGCACTTGTGACCCCTGGTGACCCCTAAACGACCTACATTTGAGAACATGATTATATTTAAAGACAACATGAATAACATGAATCTGGATAAAGTTTGCACAACTGAAATACCACTTCATCCGGCCTCTGCCATCCACCCTGCCAGGACGTCGTGGTATTCTTGCCACCCTGCCTACTCCATTTGTTGCACGTGTGACGTTAGATCGCAAATGCATGTGGGATGGTATGAGCGCTGCATGCTCCACTTCCCACCTCACACACCCTCTTTCTCTGAGCCGCAGCACACAGGACAGGTTCTCCCAACCCGGGCAGATGAACTCTTGTTACCGATATCTTAAACAGGAGGACAGGTCTCAGCCAACGTGCTATAGACCGATTTCACTTATTGATTCAAAAATTGTGGGCAGATTTTTTTTTTCCCACCCAGAAGAATGGGCTTTAGTAAATGTGGCTTCAGAGCTGGCCTGGAGACAACAGAACAATGTCTAAATCTCCATCTAATCTTGGGGAAGTACACGAGGGCAAAAAATGAATCCATGCACCGGGACAGACTTGTCTGCCGCTTTCGACCTCATGAATTGTAATAAGCTGTGGGACATAATGGGAGGGATGGGCGTAGAACCGTAACTTTTAACCTCATTCGCCGCTTACACCAAGATCTGTCAGCAAGGGTGGGCTATGGCCCCCCAGGTGAACGCTCCCCCTACATTAAGTCTACGCAGGGTGTCAGGCAGGGGTGCATCCTGGCCCTGTTCCTTTCCCTGTTGTACATCAATGGAATAAACACTTTATTTTATTTTGCACCTTATACTCAGGGCCGCGACGCTCCTATTAGTTCCAATTTTAGCTGTTCCAATGTTAGAAACCATAGGCAAGGGCTGATACTTTAGAGTCCCTGGGCTCGCAGGATTTGAGCTTCTCACCATTACATTTTATAAAGCCTGCCTGTTCTATTCTGAATCGCTATGGAAATGAATGTAATATTTTAACATATGAATTTTAAAATGCCTGCACTGTCTTGATTTGTGTCTCTTATTTAAAAGGGTATTTGCTCCAGCACTGTCTTATATTGTACTGTGTGTTTTTCTTTTTTCTGTTATGCTTTGGCCGAATAAAGATTATTTGATTGATGGACCGGAGAAGTGACAGGGTTCCGATGGGCACCTTGAGGTGGCATCTTTTGCACAGAATAAACCAGCACAGGCATCTTCTCCATGTGCGCTGCTATGGCTCTCTTTCAGGCGGGCACACTGGACATCTTTAGGGTCAGGTAAATAAGGCGCATCATTCATCAAGGCTACGATGGCCCTCTTAACGAGTGGTCTGGACTTTGGTACCATTTTTATCTCAGCTGATAAAAACAACACCATTGAGTGAGTTATTTAACAGGTACAAGAACTCACATTATGGGTTTTCCCCTAAAATGGGGACTCACATGCAGATAACGTTACTTATCACATCAAAATCCACACAGCCTGGTATTTACTGGGCATTTTTCGCCAGATGAATATTATCAGGTGTCATCTGCCAAAATGAATCCGGGTGATGTCTTTTTAATCATGTCTGGTATTTACCACGAGTGATAAAATCCTCAAAACTCATATTTGCGAAATGTGACATCACAGGAATAACTGCACGTATCAGAATTTATTGGGGCCGTTACAGTGACCATAGGTAGCTACAAGTCAGGGGCACCCTATGTGCTAAATTCTGGACCTGCCTTTTATAAACCATGTTAATCTTTTATCTAAATTCAGTTGGAACCAAGAAAACTGCAACTGGCAGGAAGTTCCCTGCTCACAGCTTCTCCTTTACAAACCATATGATCTGGTTCTAAAGTTCAAGTCATTTAAGTGGACCAGGCTCCATGTTCCTGAACGCTTAAATAAGGTGGCCTTATATCCCCAAGTCACAGGCTACCGCAAGTTTCTAGTGCTGGACGTATAACAACAAGGCATGGACAGAAAACGTCACCCATTGTCCAGTTTGCCAATCATCTCAAATTCATTCAACATTGCCTGCAAGTGAAATTTTATGTAGAAACGATTTGAAAGATAATGTTCCCAGAAAAAACAACCTCGTAGGGGAATTATCTTGCTGAAAGTGTTTTTTTTGCAGACTTTTACTGCACAAACTTTTACATTTTTCTCGTTTTCACAAAAAATGTAAAAGCTTTTAAAAAATAAATAAATAAAAGTTGCAGAGAAAACCCCTCACAACATTGCACACTGTCAACTATAACCTATTGCAATCTGGATTTTTTTTTTCGGTTCAAATGACGCGAACGGAGAAGAGCACCCCCTCCCTTCATCACCCCAAAGTAAAGAAATGGAAAGCCTGCACTGGACATAATGTCCACAAGAAGTCACCCGTCAAGCCGATTAACAAGACACAAATGACGGTAAGGGACGGTGTCTTATAATCAGAGTCACTGGAATTCTGTGATTGTGCGGCCGCAGCAATTTTTGTATAATTATAGATTTGCCACATTTGCCACAAAATCCCTCACCTGCTGCATAATCTTAAAATTTTAACAAGAAAAAAATTGTTTCTAGCTTAAGCAGTTCAAAAGTTACTAAAAACGAAGCGACACATGTTGCTGCACAGTGGAAGACCCTTTGCAAAGTTGGTCTGGTCACCTTTCTGTTGCTTATTGCTATATTTGAGTGTAAAACTGGCACTAAAAAGGTGCAGCTAATGCCTAGTGTTAAGTTTACAATTGACAAAATAATAAAGTCATACTATCGAAAAAGTGCCACATAAAGCCGCACAATTTGCCCTTTCTTGCTGTATTATTTACTCACCCCAGCCGCATATTTTGGCTCTCCACTGGAGCATAATTTCAGTGCCCTGTTTATAACGCGAACAACTCACCAAGTCTTAATACACAAAATAACACTTCCTGGTAATCTATTCAAATCTAATTATTTATCAAAAAGTGGATTTCAGACTAATCTGGAACCAGTGGCATACCATAAAATTATGGGGCCACCCCTTGCAGAATATGAAGGAGTCACTTGTTCTTTCACGTATTGATTATGGTAATGCCATCCTCAACGGAATCCCAAAGGTCCACCTTGCTCCAATCAAAGCTGTGCTCAACCTTGCAGCCAGGCTCATCACAGTCTGCAAACGCTTCGATCATATATCCCCGGCTCTCAAATCACTTAACCCCTTCCCCGCTCATGACGGAGCCGCTCCGTCATGAGCCACGGTTGCCGTGTGCTCATGACGGAACGGTTCCGTCATGACACGCCCGTTGGCGGCCGCTCCGCCTACGCGGCGCTGTTTCCCCGCCTGTGCGGGGGGACAATGCAACTGGGCGGAGTCATGACGGAACCGTTCCGTCATGAGCACAGCCCAACCGTGGCTCATGACGGAGCGGCTCCGTCATGAGCACAGCGCCACCGCGCTGCCCCCCCCCCGCACCCTCCAGCACTGCGGCGGAATGTCCGCCGCAGCGAAGGGGTTAAAGGGCTCCCTACTGAAGGCAGATCTCCCTACAAAACTGCCTGCATTACTCATAAAGTCCTCCACCAAAACACTCCCCAGTACCTCTCAAAGAAACTCCTCATTGCTGGCACCACACGACCTCTGAGAAGCACCAACACCCTCCTCCTAATCCCATCACTGCATAAAAAGAAATCCACACAATCACGCTCCTTCTCTGGTAATGCCCCTATCATCTGGAATGCCCTCCCAAAAAAACCTGCGCTGTAACCCCCCCTATTTCAGCTACAAAAAAGACCTCAAAACCCACCTTCTCAATCAGTATTGGGGATCCTAACCTGTGACCTGCACTGAACCTCCAATTCACCATTTTTTATTAGTCCAGTGATATTTTTCCACTTCCTGAACATCATCTACCTAATTACTTGATATGTATAGCTCTTGCCCCGGTTTATCTATCTGATTTGTATATTTTGCATGTTGTTTTCATTATCTTTTATCTATTTGTATGTCATGTTTGGCCCAACTATTATTGGGGGTCCTAACCTGTGACCTGCACCTGATCCCCAATCACCATGTTTTATTTGTCCAGTAATATTTGTCCATGTCCCGAACATCACCTACTTAATTGACGTGAAGTGTACAGCTCTTGCACCTGTGTATCAATTTTGATTTGTATATTTCACATGATGTTTTATTATCTTTTTATCTATTTGTATGCCATGTTTGCTTTATATTATCTTCTCATGTAAAGCGCTCTGATACCTCTGGGTCTAGCCAGCGCTATATAAAACTTTTCAAATAAAATAAAAAATAAATAAAACAAGGAGGCCCCCCTGAGTTTCTCATATCTCACAGGGGAAGTCAGGGCCTGAAAAGATGTTTTAAGGCATGGGTAAGGGGGGCACTTGTCCAGGGCCCCCACCCTCCAGAGGGCCCCTGGTAAAGTGAATGTTCTCTCTGTCACTTGTCTATTTCTCCAACTCAACCGTTGATGTGTTATAAAATATTGTTAGACATCATGGGGCTTCAATTAGAAAAAAATGGGTAATAAAATGCAAAGCTGTTCAGCACAGGGGCCCTAAGTATGCCTTGCCGAGGGCCGCCAAAATCATGAATATGACACGGAGGGTCTGCATCTCATCCCTATCTAGAACAAGTGCTTTGAAGCGAGTAAGTAATAAGCAAGCACTAGCTTTGACAAAGTGGAGCTATCTTTGAAGCTCAGTCACTGTAGCAGCATCGTATTCATCACAATAAAAGCACCATCAGTCGGTCCCACTGCAGTAACTGCTACGCACTGAGCCACGAGCATGTGGGCAAAGGAACGGAGAGTGATGAGGCCTCCATCCCGCCAGCTGAACCAAGCCCGCCACTGAGCCCATATGTCCATTCTAGATCCAGGCAGCACAAGCATGATGAATGCATCTCTCCTACAGAGTGAAGTCCCTGAAACTAAAACAAGCAATAGTCACCCCTCTGCTGAACACCAACAGCTCCCCCACTGAAACTAGTCAATAGCGACCCATCTCAAGCCAATATCTTGCAGGGTTAGGTCACAAATCAACACCAGGAAGTCACTGAGACACAAACATCCTCATGACAGACAATCCAGCTTCAGACCAGGGAGGATGGAAATTCTTAGTGCTGAAGATGCTGGATGGAAGGCTGAGATAGCCCATCCAGATTTCAGACTTGTGATCTCCAGGCCTGGGACTGAGAGGTCGTGAAGGGAATAAAGCCGCAAGCTGGTTGACTGTTCAATATGCATCTCTTTCGTGTAAAGTTTTGCAAAAGGTAACAAAACGGGTAGCCAGGACTCGCATCGAATAGAAGACAAGTGCGACTGTCTAATTTCAATAACGCGTCAAAGCACAGTTCACTATGCCTGTGTGATAGAAAAAGTTAGCCCCGTCAACAAATTAACCCCCTCCCTGTTGCTACCTGCCCAGCCGCCTAATCGAGGGAATCTCCCCAGAATCAAGGCACGCGCGAAGAAGGAACGAAGCAAAACTTCACAGAAAAGTCTCATGGAAAACGAATTTAAAATAACAGATATATTTTCTTATAAAGCGCGCCATGCCGCAGGCCGGTCGTTGAAAAGCGTTTTAATTTACAGTTGATAAATGTAACTATTAAAATGGTCCACAATTTACTGACCTAGCAAGGTTAAAAGGTTAAGTTGGGCTTGCTGTGATTCTCACTCGTAAATGCGGGGGCGTGACAAGGGAACTTAACCCTGCCGTCCCCCCGCCCCTTTCCACAGGTCAAGGCTGTTTTATGAGACAAGGTCTAGACCCTGACACCTTCCTGTCCTATGCCCTGCATCAACTCCTTAAAACAGGATCCGCTGCGCTGCATAACGCAGGCTGCTGTGTACTCTCGGGAGCACGGAAGAGTTCTACTGCCTTGAACTCGCCTCGTGCCAGTGACCATCTTACAGTGTGAGCTTGATTTATGAAAGGCACTTGCTGCCACCCACTCGCGACTACTTGGCGCTCGGCATTTCCGTCATCCAATAGCACAGTACTCATTACATCCATCCGAGAAGGATGAACGCCTAGTCGTCCCAGCTGTGAATTAAGCTAACAGTTCTCTGCAGCGGGCACGTGGCCCCGGAAGGCAACCTTCCCTGTACGCATGCCCGGATTTAATTGGCGATCCCTGAGTTTTTCAAAGCATTCGGCTTATTAGATGTTACCTACATGCATAAGGGCAGCAGGGACCTGTTTATAAGGGAGAGGGGACGGGGACAGGGAAGGCTCGCAACACCCATTGGGCTCACCGGGCTTCAGCCCCCCCGTCACGTGTGTCAGCCCGGCTTAGACAGCCTCGCGGGCTGGCGTCCGTCTAATTGCAGCCGCACCGGATTACTTCACGGGTCTTTAAAAGACCATTTACTCGTTGATGAGGCTTTTATTGTGTTTTCACCCCTTCTTACAGCCACTCTGCCTATGGCTGGAAGACTTAACCCCCCCAAATCTTTTTCAGCCCCCTCCCGAAATTTGGCTCTAGTTGCCGGCAGCCGTGGTCGGTAGTAGGAGTAACTGCAGGGCGGTGACGTGGGGAGGGGGAGGGGGAGGGGCAGGGTGGGGGGGTAGTAAACTATGGATTTCGAGGTTTACAGGTAAATTAATATATAAATTAATAAAACGATTTTCTTTGCGTGCACTGCATCCCCAAATGCGATGCAGTGCACTCAACGAAATTCGTTTTATTAATGTATATGTAAATTTACCTGTAAACCTCCAGTAATCCATAGTTTACTACCCCCCCCCCCCCCCACCCTGCCCCTCCCCACGTCACCGCCCTGCAGTTACTCCTACTACCGACCACGGCTGGTTGCCCAGGACATAGGTACAGGGGGATGTTTGGGGTGTCAAACCCCTTATACTTTTCTTTTATAGTAAATAGTCGGGTATAGGTGTTTTCAGTCGGGTAAGGTGAGGTATCTGTCGGATTTCTCTGGGAATGCTTACATACAGTCAGACAAACACTCCTTTTTTCTATTTTGAACGTCTTTAAACATGCTAAGTTTACAAAACACTGTGTTTTCCCTCAATTAGTACTCCTACCAACATGTATTCCCCTCCCTCTCCACTACCCCTTAAGCCCTTATCATGCCCCATGCACTCGTATCATGCATTTTAATATTAAATGCCAACATGATTGTAGGAAAATCTGAAGCTCCCCAATCCCCCCCTCACACACACACACGTGCACCTACCTCTGAGTCCGGAAGAGCCACCTGTTCCTTCCTTGCGCACACACCATCCGCGCCCCCTCCTGGAACTTCATTCTGCCTGGGGGCTCTCAGTGGACAGTCCGGGGCGCGGTGAAGCCAAGGCGAGGGGCTACGGCCTGCACCCGTTGCTCGCCTCCTCTATCGGGAAAGGGGTTTCGACGCTTTCCTTTTCGCCACAATTTATAAATGTCATAGGCGGGGCCAAACCGTGCGACTCCTCGGAATCAAAGTCTGCTGTGGGCTAATGAAATCGCGGGGTGCTTTTACGGAGAGATGCAAACAGCCTCCCAGGGGTACCCCCAACTACAGAAACTCCGTGGGCAGAACCAAGCCAAACAGCGGAAAGCCGTGGGCAGGAGCCGGCAGTGCCCCGCTGGCTGTCCCCTCTCTGAGGCGCACCGCTCTCGACCGAGCGGGCGGTGAGATAGCGAGGTCTGGAGGAGACATCTCGGGTAACTGCCTGGTTCCCACGAGAAACCTCCTCTAAGCAGATGCCAGTCACTGTACATGGCACAGACTGCGACTCCGAGCGCTGCCAGCGCACTGCGCACAGAAAATGCCCAGGAGACTCCCTGGGCTCTGGGTCCATCTGATGCTGGCTTCAAGTCACCCTCAGTCCGGGGGAGGGCGCGGGCTGGCTATCGTCAGAGCCACAGAGAGATGGCACACGCCATCTATGTACCATGTATGTACCACAGCCCAAAAGGACGCCTATGACGAGCTTTAACCCACGGTGGTCCGACCTCGAAAGGGTGAGTTGACCCTTCAAGTTTAATACGACAGGACTATGACAGACGGTTGTAGTGCACGTGCTTTATCAGAATCACGCATTAACGGTTTTTACATGGCGAAAGGCACGACGGGGGCATGTTATAAATAGGGTGCTGAAACAAATGGGTACCTATACTCACTGGTCCTTAAAACTCAAACTAAATGCTGTGAGAAAGTGGAATATATTAACTGGGGGCGGCAAGTAAGATTGGCTCTTTTCCTGCTAAATCCAGTAAATGCTTCAGTAATTTCAGCCTAAAATCAACCCCTGTAGCTAAGTCACAGAACAAGGCTTTAGAACATGGGTACTAATAAACATTTTCCTGGGGGCTGCAAAGTTTGGTCTATGGTGTGACTGAGGGCCGCACTGATGCCAGCGGGGGGCTGTAAAGTGGGTGTGGGGCAGTGTTCGAAGTGGGGAAAAAAAAGTAGGGGAACTGTGGGCGGGGCATCAGGGGGCGGGAATATTCCGAGGTTTGGGTCAATGGGCGGAGTCAGAGGTGTGGCTAAAAAAAAGAGCAAAACATCCCAATTTTTAGTATGTTTGGCATTTCACTGACGAGTTACAGCTTATGATGTTATTTAATGCAACCAATAGATACACGTTTATTTGAGGTTTAATAGATGAGTTATTGACATTAAAATACATTTACAATGTGGGATACGTATTCAATCACAGAATGTCCCAAATATGCATATAGGTGGAATCATAAGCCATTTGTGTCCGAGCCATGCAGTTTCTTTCATTAGCACTTCTCCTCCCTTTTTCTAACCATTTCTGAACATAACATTTGGGTTTAGATTCGATGACCGGAAGCCCCACGTGTTGGGGAGCACTGTTGATGGCATCATTCTGTGCCCCACGGTCAATGCAAAATTGTATTCATGTGTTTTTACATGCTTCACGCAACATGTCATTAAGCCAGCATTAGATGCCTCTTAGTTTCCTGTTATTGTATCTAGACCTAGCACTCTAAAACAACCCAGACCTGTTGGTTTTGCAGATGCTTTTAGCAGTATCAGATGAATGAGATACAACTATTTGATGAGTAGTTTGTGTAATTACCACTCAAGTTAGATAGCTATCAGAATTGCAAATGCATCAATTCTGAAATTATGAGACTAAAACATTGGTAGAGTCAAAAATAGGTAGTGGTCCTCAGATTATTTCAATCAGTTATTTTCTCCCCTACAGGCTACTATCCTCTGCAATCACTATTAGGCACCTTCCTCCTTTGTCTCTCCATGAGCACTGTAGGTGTATAGAAATACCACACACCAGAGACTGCATGAGAGAAGATCAAACATGAATGGCAAAATATCCTAGTTTGCAAATGTTTTCCACATAATTATAACTCTGCCGTGTTTGCCACATAAAGCACCATCTGCTTCATAAGCTGATGGTTTTACCTAAAAATGTGTTTGCATCTCAAATGGATCAGAACAACGTGACTTGTGTTGCTGTGAAGTGGAGGGCCCTTTACAAAGGTTGACTGGTCACGTTCTCAGGGCTGCTATTAATGAGGCGAAAGCTTTACAGAGACTGTTAGTATGTGTAAAAATTTCAAAATAACAAAGTATCAGAAAATGTACCACATTAAGCTGCAGTCTTTCTTTGCTGCATAATTTAGTCAACACTGCAACATAATTTTGCCCTCCATTGCTGCGTAATTGCAGCGGCCCAAAAGCAGGCAGCACATGTTAAAAGTGCTTGCTGCTTGAAGCAAAGAGACACCGTGAAGTTTGAGAATTTAGGGACATATTTACGGGAATGGTGGTGCAACGCATCAAGTTACTTTGCTGTGCTGCCCTGCCCTGCGTCACAGGGAAAGGGCAGAAATGCACCGTCTTTATCCAATACGGTGCATTCCTGCCCTTTCCAAGTGTGCTGGTGCCGTTTCGTCAGCCTAGCGCCAACGCAGGCAGGTACCTCCATTGCACGCAGCATTGTTTTTGTGCACAAAAGCAAACCTGAGAGACTTTTTCCTCTTTGTATGAGTGCTGCACATATAGAAAGAGGAAAACAGGGAGAAATAAAGATTTTTCTCCTTGTTTTGCCTCCCTTGGGGAGGTGTCGGATTTTGAAACAGTCCCAGGTTTACAAGTCCTTGTAAATCTGGGAATGCATAAAAAACGTGAGAGTTGAGTGGGAACACCCACTGCAACGCCTCCCTTGTGCAGAGTAAGTCAAAGCAGCAATTTGCGCTGTGTTGATTTACTCCATATTTATGAAACCATTCAGAGCCATGCAAAGTGGCTTTGCGTGGCTTTATAAATATGATTTGCAGATTTGTGACGTGCATTTACCACTTTCCGTGGTGCAAGCATGACGCAAGGCCCTTGTAAACATGCCCCTTAGTCTGGTGTGCATGCAAATCCTGCATTGCCAATCCCTGGTGAGTTGCATTAATACTACTGGAACAAGGCCAATGGAGGCACCTATGTGTGAGGCGGGCTGGCCTCAAGGGTCCTGTGACCTCAGTGACAAAGTCACTGCTTTTCTAGGGTGTGCTGCTTCGTAGGCCTACCCGCAAGACTGTAGGTGAACTTCAGTATGGATTGTGGTGGATAGGCCTTCAAGGTTAACCCACACTGGCCACCGGTAGGGTCCACCTGCTGGTGCTAAGAGACCAGGGCTTCTATGGTCTAGTATGGCCTTCTAAGGTCTAGTAGGGGAATGTGCTCCCTCAGGAGAGTGGTCTGGTGGACTGGTCATGAAGCCCGATTCCCCAGTTCCAGATTTTGTAGCTCTGGCCGTAGTGCCACATTCTTTCCTCCTTGAGTACCCTTCTGTCCCACTGAGAGACACTTGCACTGCCTTCAGCTACAACCCAATTCTGCCCCATTATAAACACCTGGCTGTGACTCAATTCAAATTACGCACTGCCTGAAAAAAGTAACAACATCCTTGACAAAGCAAACACTCATAGGCACAGGAAGATTATGTAAAGCGTGCGAAATATAAGCAGGAACGACATGGCTACTTTAGTTTTGACACTCCTTGTTTAGAAATCAATGAGTGTTTTTTGCCTCAAACGTTGAGGACATGAAAACTGTGCTCTTAGTGTACACAGGTGTGCCTTTGGTGTACTCGTGGACAGCAAGGAGGGGCATAAGCCGGGCTCAGAAGATTAAGGGATTCTTGAGGAAAATCTGATCTGACTCCCAGAAACCCACAGGGCTCCTCAACATTCATGTATCCAGCAAGCTGCTCAAACATCGACATTATGTATTCAAGTGTCCTGCTAACTATACCTTTTGAACTGTCTGGCTTGCTAACTCTCCTACCCACAAAAAACTTGAAAGAGCTCTTGAGGGTAAAAGGCAAAATTATATTTTCATTTGGGAAGTGAAGGATACATCCATCTTTATTTTTTGTGGTGACACAATCGTACATTAGTTAGGCTGTAATGCATTGCTAAAACAAAATCACAAACCTAAGAGGTCCCAAAGGCAAGACCTATTGGCTTTGCCAATGCTTGTTTAGATATCTCATTTGCTAAGTGGGGCACTTTTAATTTGGTGCCAGACAGGGCCAAACTGGGAACCCAAAGCAGCCCTGGCAAATTTGTGTCCATCCCCTGCACAGTGTGATGCGAGCGAACGCAGCAAGCAAGCCTGATGACTGCAAAAGGGACACGGGGAGAGGGTCTTGTCTCCCCTAGAAAATTTTGGAAAAATTACATAAATGGTGCATTCTACAACACATTGTATTAAACCTAAGAGGTCCCAAAGGCAAGACCTATTGGCTTTGCCAGTGCTTGTTTAGATATCTCTTTTGCTAAATGGGGCACTTTTAATTTGGTGCCAGACAGGGCCAAACTGGGAACCCAAAGCAGCCCTGGCAAATTTGTGTCAATCCTCTGCACAGTGTGATGCGAGCGAACGCAGCAAGCAAGCCTGATGACTGCAAAGGGGATACGGGTAGAGGGTGTTCTCTCCCCTAGAAAATTTTGGAAAAAATTACATAAATGGTGCATTCTACAACACATTGTATTATGTATTCCATTGTATTAGCTTTTAGAGAACAGTAAATGATGACCTTACGGTGCACCAGGATGCGACAATCTTGTTGGGGCCCTTCAAGGAATCCCTCACTATCACCCTCCCACAGCGCCCCTCATCTCTCCACGGCCCCTCTCTCACATGTATTTAAATTGTTTTATAGTGCCTCTCATACCAGTGAGGGACTTGGAGCACTTTACATCATGCACACATACAGAGACAATTAATCATACGTGTGTAAATCAATGTTTGGAAAATGTTTACAAGACAAAAGGGGCTAGAAGGTGTTAGGATTCACATGCCATCAATTCTGGTTGGCATTTTTTTAAGATCTGGAACACAACCCGAGGGTTCAAAATGTAACACAGTAGTTGGCTTTTCTAATAAGAAAGTATTTCTTCCCAAACAAACCAATTTTAGCAGAATTAGGATAATGAATGACTGGGAAAAAACATAACTTCCAAACCCTCACCATGCAGTTTGCATGCAGCTCTCTGTGACAAAAGCAGTAACCCACTGAGCTTTGCCCATTAAATACAGTTCTGTGATTTGTATGGTACAGGTTCTTTGCAGCAGGCATTTTAACCCTCTGCGCTACAATGGATGGGTCAAAACTGGCAATAGACAATACTCCAATCTCTCTCCAACAGGAAGATCAACCACCAGAGATATAAATCTTGACTATTTTATTGTTGCCTGAAATCTGCTGGGCTTACAAGGAATCCTGCAGTAATTTTTGCGTTTTTGAGAGTGAGAAGTGAGTCATTGTGCTGGACAGCCCTGCGGGTTTTGTTACTGGGGGTCGGTTTTGCAGGCTTCAGTAATAAAACCAGCCTCCCTTCCGATGCCCAGTACACCAGCCCGGCCTTGGAGCCAGGGCTTATTTGTTTTCACAGTCAGACCCTGGATGGGGTTCACAAGGGGCTCTGGTGCTCGGTGTCACAGAAATGGACACCTTGGGCTGCTCTTATGTTATATCCTTAGAAAAGGGTAAACAGTATTTTCAAAAAGACCACATCCCTGAACATAGACAGAGAAGCAGTACACATTTTATAAAATATAATACGGAAAACAGCAGATAAGACATTAAACATTTTGCACATTTTTTTTAAAAAGCGCCAAGGTTTGAGCACAGTCTGCCACGAATTCCACATGAAGTCCTCTTCCTTTCCGTGTGGTATTGTCAGTCTGGGTGAGATGGAAAATAAAGGGCAGATGAGATCAAGGGCGGGGCCGCCAATGCGTCCTAATGTGTCCATTGTATTGGTCACAGTGGGGGCAGGTGGGTGGCCTCCTCACTAAATGAGGTGTAAATCACCGCACAGCAGGGCCCATCAGAGGTAGCCGGGTTTTTGTGCCGATTGATTGCTCCTCCATTGCACCACGGCTCCTACAGTGTTGCTGGGCAGGTCCCTGCCCACAGATACAGTGGGGAAGGGGGAGGGGGTCCTGGCAGCTGCAGAGGCCTTCCTCGCTATGCAGCACACCGGCCTGGATGATCCTGTAGTTTTTTTTTTTTTAAGCTCAGAGCATTCCTGCCATCCCGAGACGCATTTTTGAAATGAAGAAGTAGGGGAACGGACTTCGTTAAATTAAATAAGTAGGGGCACGCCTTGCCCCTCCGTTCCCGCCCACTTCGACCACTGGTGTTGGGGAAGCAAAGAATGTACATCTAGTGGCTGTCTTTTAAATGAAGGAGTTCCTAAAGATAATGGCCTAGTTACTTCCTTTCCCTAACTTCAATTAACCTTTAAATACGTGTGATCTCGACACCCCTGTAGATGATAAGTGCTGGTCATTTTGCTGTGAAGCTGCAAGGCGTGTGTCCCTGAATGGTAGGCACCGCTTAACTCACTTTAAATACATTAAGGGGGTGTACTGCACTCCCAAAAGACTATGCCGTTATAGGCCAAGGGATACCATGAAATGCGACAGATGTGGGGAGCAGGGCGCTGGGTTCCTACATGTGGCTTGGCAGTGTCCGAATGTACTGGCGTTCTGGAAGATGGTCTTTTCGGTGCTGGGTGAGGTCACTGGACAGCCTTTGGAGCCCTGCCCGATGGTTGCACTGTAGGGATTTGACAGGGAGGTAACAGCCACTTGTAGGAAATTGGTGGCAATGGGATCATTGCTAGCCAAGCGCACAGTGGGCACGCACTGGGCGAAGGGTCCTGTACATCGGATTACTGAATGGAGCAAGGACATGCTTTATTGTAACACGCAGTCCGATGTATATAATGAGCTACTTCCGCCGCAATGCCGCCCCAAGGGATTTTGGGGATTATATCAGCAATACCTGGTTGGGAAGGAAACTCCTGAATTGTGCTTTTTAATGGAATCTGCATTACTTCAACTTTCTTTATTTGTATGGCTGTAACCTCTCATCAGTAAGATGGCTTAGATACCTTATACACTGTGGTTTTATCTTGCTCAATGTGCAAACTGTCAACGCACTAAATTCAACTATATGCACTGTAATTTTATATGTATGCTATAGATAATTCACTATTAAGTGACGTAGTAGCAAACCTGCATCTTAATAATGTCTGCCTTGCCTTGTTAATTGGTCATTAATAACACATGACTGTACTTCTGAATGTATGCTATAAAGTTGCATCATTTGTGACAATATAGAATGTGCCCTGTAAAATTTACAAACAAAAAAAGAAAAAAACCTTTAAATAAGTGTTTGTTGTATATTTAACTATTTTTTCATGTTAGTGCTGAGTCGAGTAAACGGCAGCCCAATGCTGCTGCTGCCCAGGGGGGGCCGCATGTAAAGGTCAGGAGGGCCACAGGCCGTACTTCGAGTATCACTGATTTAGAAGTACCAAAACAGTTAAAAATTGAAAACACAACACATTAAAACTCACACTCCAATTTATAACAATAGAGACTATTTTAATAGACAAAATGACATCACAATGACAAAAGTCTAATAAGGGGAACTGGAGCTATGAATTTTTAAAGTTTGACTTAAATTTCAGCATAAAAAAATACAAAGTCCCAACCGCGGACAACTGGTCGACCTAGACCAGGGCAAGGATAATGTTTGAAGCCAACCGCAATGGAGTGCAGATTGGATACAGGACCCAGGCAGATACCTTTCAAAGAAATACCTTCAAACTTATAATTTTTTCTGGAGAAAAGGTGGTCATCAATGAGTCGTAGGCGGGGCAAGATGCAAGCTGGATCCGAGTCAGGGTGTGATGACGGCAGGTTGCTGAAGGAAGGGATCCCAGTGCAATAGCCAATGAAGGTGGGAAAGCACCAAGCGGGTGAAGTACAGCGTCCATGCCCAGGAATATCACGACATCGATTGGCTTTGGCGTCACTCGGTGTAGCCCTCTTCATTCGGACTTAGAAACTTTTTTCGAAAGTCAGATCTCATTCAGTGTGGCAGACCAACAGTTGGACCCCACTGGCAATAATTAATTATTAATTCATATTAATGACTTTAGCTCAATGACTGTCCCAGTCACCTGTCGATTCTTCATAATAAAAGTTGGCAAAATGTTTTAAAGTCCAGTTTGAACAGGAGGAGTATACTCTAACACCAGCCAAGAGCTCCAGGATCTTGGGAGCAGCACCTGGAGTTCAGGACTCACCCAACTGAAGCCACCATCAGGATCCGGGGCAGACACCGTTGAAACTGGTCAGCTGACTCCTCAGGAAAGAGGGCTTCTTATAGCTTTTGTGTCCCTGTAGCTTGACAGGAGGTCAACAAACTGACCCTTGGAGTCTACTTCTTTGTCCTGAGAACAGTGGCAGCAAATGCAGCCCTTAGGGTGTTCCCCGTAGGTCACAGCAGCAGGTACAGTCCTTCTTCTGTCTTCCACAGGTGCAACAATATTCTCAAGGAGGTACTAGGGGTGCCATATTTATTCTGAGTGGCAGCCTTTTGTAGAGGAAACTCCTGGCCTCACCCTAAAAGTTCCTAGGGGTTACCCAACCCACTTTTCTTTAGCACTTCCTGTGTGTTTTACTGTAAAATATCCTGCAGTCTCACTCTATACTTAAAACCAACATGGCAGAGCCTTTCTTTGCCTGTGCAGAGCTCTCCGTGCCCACCCAGAGTGTCTTCTCAGATGTGTGGTAATGATAATGGACAAACCATGTCTTGTGGTCACTCAAAAACCATTACGAAGGCAGTTTCTCACCCACTGGGGTGGTGCCTACTCACCAAAATTAAGCTACAAGACCGTACCGTGCCAGCTGAAACAGTGTTCAGAGACCCATGAATACATCAGTCCTAAAGAACAAAGTGTATAGGTGCTCGTATGTGAAAGACGGTTTAAATCCGCCGGTGTAATCAAAGGATCACGCTGCTTAAAGCGTGACCATGTTATGCGCGCAATTGCACATTCATACGAGCACCAATATACTTTGTTCTTCATGATTGATGTTTTCACGGGCTCTGAACACTGTTTCGGCTGCCACGGTACGGTCTTGTAGCTTCCTTTTTCATTTTGGTGAGCATGTTTTTTCTTTTGCTCACAACTAGACACATGGTTTTGCACGATTTCCACTATCAGGATGATGCTATTAATGCTAGCTAGCCAGCAGCAACCAGTGGATTGTTTGTGAAAAGCCTTCTGTCTCATTTCATTTTTTCAGAACCTTTATGAAGTGACCTCTGATGAAGGGTCATGTTCCGAGCCGAAAAGCATTGGGATATTTGAATGCGTTATTAAACTGAATATGATTTGATATATAAGGAACTATTGATTTAACATCATTTCCTCGGTGACTAAAATCAATAATTAAAAAGAAGTACAAACAGCAGCATCAAAAGCGTATGAACTTATTGATATCAAGTTAAAAAGTTTATTTTGCCAGGTCGAATTGGCAGTTTTGAAAACTGCTCACCTAGTCTGCAGAGGCAGACCTGAAGACATGTTTTGCATTGTCAGTTTATTGGTTGGCTCAAGATGTGCTGCAGTCCATAATTTACTTATGGGCCTTGGGTGCAAAATGTGCCACTCAGGAGTGTAGTCAGCTTTGACATACTTTACGGGTTAGAGCACATGTACTGGCCACTGGACAGCAGTGTGTAGAGTCCAAAAACCAGCAGAAAATGTAGTAAAAAATGGGGTTGACCTAGCAAAAAGGGTCTTTTTCATACAAATGCCTTAGCTACAAACCCTCTCACGCCTTCCAATCTAAGCAGCCTGAACGTTTTCAAGCCCCTGAAATAAGGAAAGCCTGATGTGAATGCAAGGCTGTCTCCCTCCTCACACCTAAACTATGGAAAGCACTCAAGGGATGATAAAAGACAATCTTTTCTTCAGAATTTTTTTTGAAAATATGGCTTTTAGCTGATCACATCAAACTTTCATCCTCTTGTCGCAATGTACATATTTGAATTCTAGCAATGGGAAATCCATTTGTGATAGAAGGGCACTCTGTACAAATGTCTTAATTCACACACACAGAAGCAAAGCCCACAGCCCTTGAAAGTGGGCACAAGAATCCTATGACATAAATATAGCTTAATCTTTCAATGTAACACTTTATACGGCATGTATAACTTGGGGAGTCTCACAAGAAAAAAAATGCTTTGTTTTAGTATAAATTAAGGTAAGATGATGACAAGACTCTCCAGGTGGGGGTCACTTTAGAGATATGTGCTGCCCGGTTGTTTCACTCGAACAAACGAGAGAAAGAAGTGCTACAGAGAAAGGGGACACCGATGGCATAACCTCAAAGTGAACACGTTCAAGAAGGGGCGCCTTGTCGCCCCACCCAATCGCACTGCTGCGTTACGCCTCCTTGGCGATACTTTGTATACAGTTATCCTAATTTTTCAACAATTTTTAAACGTTTTTAAACGTGACTTTTACTCAAGTTTTTTCCTTGTTTGACTGAGTCCACACACAGGGTGTCTATGCCATTTCCCAAGCTTCTAATGTTCAAACTGTGTCCATACAGACTTCTTGAAAGAAGACGAATAGAGCACTATTCATAAAAGGCAGCGTTTATTCGATAAAATACCCAATGCATTTCGGGCATGATTGCCCTTCTTCAGGGGTCACTGTAAATAATCATAAAAAAACACATGATCACTAATTGTTGTATATCATTTGACTTATCAAATTGTTAAATGATATATAACAAATGTTATATAACATGATATCCACACGTTTTCTAAGCAACTGATTTTCATCGGTGTATATGGTATTCCACTATCTTTACCTTGAGCCTTCACCAAATTTATGCATTTATCTAAATATAACTTTATATTTTACCCATCAAAAACGGTCAGCCTAGGTACATGGTTTCTCATTTATTCTGTCCTGGTACCCTCCAAGAGATCATTGCTATTACACTGATCCATTAACCTTTGCCCCATTTAAATCATGCCTTCATATTTCACCCTAGAAAAACAATCAACCCAAGTGCTTGTGTTCCCGTTTTAATTCTGTCCTGGTACCCTTCAAACATCATTATTTTTCCACCCATCAATTTGTCTTTGCTTTCAACATGCCTATCTGCATAATATTCTAAACTAGTGATTCTTCACGTACCTGCCGTACAACGTTTAAAAAGCATCCTGCTTTAATGTATCTTCCGTCCTGGACTAAGGCTTAACTCTTTTCTCCTTTTTTATATATGGCTTTTGACCCTTCCCTCTTACCACCCGATTGGCTCGCTAAATAATAATTTTCCCGCAACTAGGCACCATTATTTTTAACGTCAGCTGCTTGTGCGTAACGAACTACATTTCCCATAATTCAAATGAAACTCGACGTATGATGCGAATCCCATTATTTGTAATAAAAAATGAATCACACTCTTACGTAAATAAAATAATAGTCATCAGTATTTATAAAAATGTCAATAAAAGTTCATTTCCACGCTTTCTTAGATGAATCACGATGTCATCTCATTCGTGTGGACTTAAATTTGTTCATCCTGCTGTTTAATCCATTTGTGAGGGGTGGGTGCTATCCCGGTTTTGGGCATTGGGTTCAAACGTCAATCATAAGGACAGGATGCACTCCTCATTTTTCAATTTTCGAATTTATAAGTGTGTTCCATCGATGCGTGCGGACTTGGTTAAGTGCCTTACCCAAATGGCACTGAATATTGAACACGTTCAAGAAGGGGCGCCTTGTCGCCCCACCCAATCGCACTGTGCACAGGCGCCCCTTCTTGAACGTGTTCAATATTCAGTGCCATTTGGGTAAGGCACTTAACCAAGTCCGCACGCATCAACGGAACACACTTATAAATTCGAAAATTGAAAAATGAGGAGGGCATCCTGTCCTTATGAATAACCTCAAAGTGACCCTTATTTAGAGGGTCTGGCTCAGCATCCCACAGTATAAAAATAAACTGGGCATCTGCTCAAACCTCGGTTCATTGTGTTCAATGCATCCATTTCGAAGCTCAAGTGCGACATGCACGTTTCTGCAAGTGGCATCTCGCGATACATTGGGAGCTATCATAGTGAGGGTGGGTACAGTCTTTGAGTACAATGTGATTGAGGGTGAGGAAGGCATCAGTTGGGCTACTGAGAAATATAGGGACAGATATTCAAGGCATTTTTGAGGTCGCTAATGGCCCAATTCGCAGAATCAGACCATTTGCAACCGTAAAAGTGCTTTTGCAAATGTACCAAAAGCAAAATGTGATTTGGTAATTTGCTACTGAATCTCAATTTGCATTTGTGATTTAGTATGCGGAAGGGTCGTGTTTGTAGAACGGCCCTTCTAAATACCGAATCAAAAGTAGTGGTAACCCATTTCCCTTAGAGAATGTTAAGAACATTTTTTTTAAGAGTAGGCATTGGCACAAGGGACTTAAAGATTTCATTTTGTTTTTTTAAATTCAGCCTGTTTTCCTTTAAGAAAAAGGAGCTGCATTTAAACAAAATAAAGATTGTTTTTTAAAAAGCAATCACAGACATGGTGGTCTGCTGACACCAGCAGACTCCATCTCTTTGATGGTGGCATATCATAATGGGTCACAAATTGAGACCTACCTCTTCAATATTTATGAGGTAGGGCAATTTGCAACCTGCTAGAAATAGTCTTTAGGGAATACAAAAATTCATACATTAGGAAGACCGATTTTCGAATTGCAATTTAGAGATAATCGCAATTAGGAAATCGGTATTCCTAATAATTGTACATCTGGCCCATAGTTCCTAATTTAGATGATGGTGGGAATGGTACTACGTTGCAATGTCATTGGAGTACCTTTTCTGCCACCCTGAGGGCCCGCCCGCTGGATTTACAGCTGGGTGGACATTTAGGGGCAGATTTATGAGGTTTTGCCGTAGGGAAGCGCAGCAGGCCTTCCTGCTGCGCTTCCCTACGGCAAAAGAAAAGGGCAGGGATGTGGCGTATCTATAAAATGCGGAGCATTCCTGTCCTTTTCCCCTGCGCCGGCGCACAATGGGCTGCCTGCGCCAACGCAGGCACCTCTGCACCATGGTGCAAGGGTGCCTGCGTTGCGGAGATGAATATTTTTGTACAGGAAGGGAAACCTTTCTGTACAAAAATAATCACAAGAGGTTTTTCCTCTTTGTATGGGTGCTGCAGAATGCTGCACACATAGAAAAAGGAAAAACGAGGAGAAATAAAGTTATTTCTCCCCGTTGCGCCTCCCTTACGCCTCCCCTGGGGAGGCGGAAGCTTTTGGCGCTGCCTCAGATTTACGATTTCTCGTAAATCTGGGGCAGTGTCAAAAGGCCATGGATGTTTCTGGGAACGCCCCCAGCAACACCCATTGCACGCCACTTTAACGCAGAACACTGCGTTAAAGGGACTGATATTTATGAGGCAGCATTAAGCCAAAAAAAGTGGCTCAGTGCTGCCTGATAAATATCACGCAGGCTTCTGCGCCACGGAACGTCACAAAAAGTGACGTTCCGATGGCGCAACGGGCCTCATAAATCTGCCCTTTAGTATGTAGATAGCGGGGACGACTGCGTCTCTGCCGCCTGCATACCCCTCCGATGGCCAGAGAGGGTAAGGACTGTCGGAGATTTGTCAGTGGGCAGGCACACAGCCAGTCTTTACTTTTACATACCACCACCTAAAACGTGGCAGTATGTAAAAGTAAAAACTTTTCAATGACCCCCACACCATGGGAGACCACTCCCATGGCAAGGGGGGTCATTGTGTTCTTTATGTTCAAAAACAAAATCGGGATTTTTGGATTTAAAAAATATTAATAAAGAAAGAAAATGAAAGTGTGCCGTGTGGCGCCATCAACTTGACTGAGCAGCAAGGCACACTTTCATTTCATTTACAGGAAGCCCTGTGACCGCGGTTTTCGGTAAACGCAAGAGATGTCTGTTAGGCTGGTGGACATCAATAAATGAAGCCGGCGGAGTACCATCGCCATGGTGGGATTAGAGTGCTTCGCCATGGTGACGGTACTAACACGTCCTGCCAACGTTAAAGCCAGGCTCATAGTTGGGAGACAGCATGGGTGAGGTAGGTGAGTAAAAGGACGCAAGGACAGAAAATTATAGTTTGAACATGGCACGGTTGGTTAGGAAAAGTTTGGGTGATGGGAAAAGTGGGTGAAAACACAGCACGTGCAAGGGTGTGGCATGTGAGGGGCACAGAGAGCAGCCACACGGTGGGTGATTCTGAGAGTGACTAGATGACCACTTCCAGGATAGGTAGCACCGAGTAAGTGAGAGTGTAGTGGGGGAGTTTGCCATAAAGTGTAGGAGGGCACACGGTTGATGCATCAATACAGATCTGCGATGAGGTGAGGAAGGTAAGGATCACAAACTAGGTAAGTGACATATAACATGGAAGGGTCACAGAGTGGGAGAGATCATAGCAAGGATTAGGGGTCAGAAGTTGTTTAATGTCACATAAGGGGCAAGTTGTCCTGAGTGGGTACCACTGGGTCAAAGGCACTGAGAAGGGGCACCATGTCCTGCCGCTAGGAGCTAGATTACAGCGGCAAGAATAGCAAGGCCCAGAGGGCATCTATGCCTGCCAGCATCCAAGAATTGGAAAGAGGCCAACAACACCATTTGAGATGCATTTCCATGGACGACTCACTGTAATGTACTGGGGAGGACATGTTTTAGCCCAGCCAAAGAATACATTTGTTGAGTCCCAAAAGAGTGCTTGGATTTGAGTTTTAGTATTACAGTGGGAGGACAATAATAGAGTGACATGGAAGGGAGAGAGAGTGGATGCAGCAATTTTATAAAGACACTTATTATCCCACAAATTGATCTAAACTTCGCACAAATGTATTCTTCATTTTGTCTCAACTCTTAAAGACAATGCAATCTCATTTATTTCACTTATGTCAAGTTTGATTTCTCACTGAATAAACACGTCCCTGCTTTCCCTTACGGCTGATGATCACAGTGGAGTAAAATGTTAAAGGCATCTACTTTGGCCCACTTATGTCTGGTCCCCTTACACTCTACGATGGGGGATTTAACCCTGTTATCACATTATAATCGTCTGTATTTCAAGAGACTACAAATTAATGAATGGAATACTTCTAAAAGAATATAGTCTGGACCTAAGTCTTATTCTGCATCATTCATGAGTAGATTTAAGGTATAGTTATTTATTTTACTTTATATAAAAGAGGAGGGGGGGACAAGGATCTAATAAAGGGCCAGGGTTCGTGCTCCCAAGTAATGTATAAACCAAAACAATGGGTCACTGTTCCTAAAAGCAGAAAGAAGATGTCGGTCTAGAGAATAGAGAGGGAAGTCAATGAGACTTTTACTTGTTGCCCTCACACATCCAAAGGGATGTCATGCTTCATCATAGGGCTATTGCTCCTCATTGGGCCTGCGCCGCAATTCCCGGATCCCCTAAGGGTCGCTTTAATGGAGTACTTTGATTATTCGCCGTATGATGAGTGCAAGGTAGTGCTCGTGAAGTGGTGAGTGAGTCTAAAAATGACCGCAGGATATCTGTGCTACGTAAATTTAATGAATGGATTCCTCTGTCATGAGAAAAAAACACAAACGGTTGTGCCTGCTGAAGGGCTGTAATGACCCTAAGTAGCTATGACATAAATGTATGTTAATAAAGTTTTATATACATTAGGATCTAATTAAAAATAAACTTTATTTACACACATTTATGTCATAACAGTGGAAATCAATTCATTCAATTTACGTAGCACAGATAGCCTGTAGTCATTTTTAGTCTATAGTTATTTCTTTGCCAAATGACAAACGTAGCCAATGCATAGGTTTAACAAATGTTTTTTTTACTTTGCCAAACCTCTAACATCGAGTTTTGCCAACGCTCCAATCATAACAAATGGTCATCTCCCACATTTTTATAACTGAATATATATAGCAAACAATTAGGCCAATTTTCAATCAGTTATCTGTTAAATAATATGCAAAGTAATTGCTTTTTTGCCTGCATGGCTCGCGGTTTGGTATAGCATCAGGCATGCAAAAGTGGTGTCCTAGTTGACATTAGACTTTAAGTGCGTGATTCCGAGTTTGACATCCCATCTGGCAAATTACGAGTTCTGTTATATCCAATGGAACATGATGCAACTCGTAATGGGATATCTGTCATGTTTGTGATGGTGTAATCGGTCCGCCAAACTCGTAATCGTGCCCTAAGTATCAAGATGGCCGCCACCATCATATGATTACATCTTTCCACTTGCGCTGCAATGTGAGCACCATATTTGAATGTCGGGTTTTGTACACTTTAAGAGTGGTGCTAAATTTTAGTTACACATTTATACTTGCATTTGATGATATACAAATTTTGGTTTCTAAAAGTTTAATCCGTTTTATTCCATGCAATATGCTAGTACACATTGATTTATTTGGAGGACTAATTTGGCTTTCTGTACATTAAACCATACATATTATGGTAGCCATCACTGTCCCATGATGCTGCCATTCTCCTCACTCCATTTTGCTGCACTGCAAGAACCCTTTTATAGTGTAACGCATGCTATAATATAAAAAACAACTTATATCGCCTAAGGATGATATGTATTTGTAAGATACAATTTAATGTGTTAATTTACTTGTGTGCAAATAGTGAAAATACACACTTATCTTTACTTCACTCAAGCAATCATTGGGGGAAGCAATTTGAGTCTTTGGGGTGGTTCTATAATCACGGAATGCTTAAATTAACTTAATTAACACAAATGCATAAGCAATTCATCATCATCATAATCTTTATTTCGGTCACTGTGGACCATAAAAGCAATAACATTTCACCATATTTACAATAAAAGAGTAAGATTAGATGAAAATCAACACATTAATCCAGAAAAACATTTTTAAACAACATAAATTACTTAACAATTGGTACTAGTGGCTTTCATTAATCGATTTCGGATGAACCACATCGTCGTTAAAAATTTGGCAACGGCAAATACAGTTGGTGCGGATATGTCTGACTTTAGGACTTTGTAAGCAGGGTAATGTTCCCTAAAACCCAAATTTCTAAGAAGTGGGGTAAGCCAGTATTTTCGAGGTGTATTGTATGCAGGGCAGAAAAAAATAACATGTATATCATCTTCTCGCCTAGATGGACAGTTTGGGCAATTCACTGTAGAGTGTGTTTCAGACCAATGTGCAACATGTGCCCTCAGGGGAAGTGTACCATAGCGCCACTGCATAAAGAGCTTCCTTGTAAGTTGGGGAGCTATATCGTCAAGGACTATTTCCAGATGGTAATGATCTTTGATGGTAAGAAACTGATTAGAAAGGGATTCCTGGCGCAGGGACTCAGTTGCAACCTGTAGCTTGTATTCATAATACATCTTTGATAGGGTACTACGGGATATCCTGCAACAAGCATTCTCCGGGTTTGACCACAGATCCGGCCTCCCCAGCATATCAAAACTATGCTTGATATATTTAAACCAGGGTATTTGTAACAGTTTGGGGAGGCGCAGAATTTCTGCCAGTTCGGCTCTATAGCTGGCCAGATCAGGTGAGCTCCATAATCTACGCCAAAAAGTCAGGGGTTTAAGACCCAACTCCTCGGAAATAGGTCTAATACCAAGGTCAAGTCTTAACGGTAGAAGTGGGGTGCTAGTCGGGAGTGCAACCAGTTGTCTAATAAAGTTATTTTCGGTAATCTGTAATTTCTTGCAGGGTATGTGTCCCCATATCTCACCCCCATAGGTTACTGCCCCTCTAGCCTGAGTTTTATAGATGTGAAGGGGAGGGCCGAGGGGTTTGTATGTTGACCCAGACAACATCCTGCATATGCCACCCATGCGTTGCACAAGTTTCAGGTTCGCCTTGTTTATATGAGAGTCCCAGGACATAGATTGAGTAAGGGTTACCCCCAGGTATTCAAAGGATGAGACCCGTTCCAATCTAACGGACCCTATCAAGGGGCTTGGACGTGATGAGGGTAGCGGGTTGAAAATCATGAACTTGGTTTTAGTCGCATTAATTTCCAATCCGCGACCCTCACAAAAATTTATGAAACCGTCCAACACCCTCTGGAGGCCCATGGGGGATTTAGAAAGCAGCAGGGTGTCATCCGCGAACATAATGGCGGGCACCCTGCTGCCATTCAACCTGGGTGCATCAATGTCTCTTAACCCTCGCAGAAAATCTATGACCCCATCGACGAAGAGGCAGAACAGGGTTGGTGCAAGGACACAACCCTGTCTGACCCCCATGTCAACGGGGAAGCTATCGGAAAGGGCTCCCCCTCTACCACACCTTACCCTAGCGAAGTTGCCCTGGTGCAATCTCATTAGCATAGTTGTGATATCGGCCGGAACATCTAGATCTTTTAAAACTAACCATAACTTGTCTCTAGGTACCAAGTCAAACGCCGCTCTTAAGTCAACAAAGACGCTATACAGAGTACCGCCCTCAATTAATACAGTCTTCCAGTATAACAGGTTAAAACGGAAGATCTGGTCGGTGGTGGAGACCCCCTCTCTGAACCCAGCTTGATACGGGCTCAGTATCTCCTGTTCGTCCATCCAGACCTGTAGGCGATTTAATAGCAGTCTGCTGAACAGTTTTTGGGGAACGTCAATCAGACTGATAGGTCTGTAATTGGAGGGGAGTAGGGGGAGCCCTTTTTATGTATTGGTACTATCTCAGCACCCAGCCATGTGTTTGGAATCTCCATTCCATCTAAAATAGAATTAAAAAGAATTAGTAAGTAAGGGGCCCATACAGCGGGTTCATGTTTAAATAAATCTCCAGGAAGGCCGTCTAGGCCTGGGGCCTTTCCTGAGGGTAGCCTTCCTATCACATCTTGTACCTCTGTTAATGTAAATGATAGACTGCTCGGTTTATTTGTGTCGAGGGTAATGGGGTTAGGTCGGGGATCATCAAGTGCACTATATAAAGCTTTAAAATGGTTTTCCCATGCGGCGGCGGAAATGTTCGGCTCAGTTGCACTGACCAGCAGTTCTGAACCTGTGTTCACAAGCCGCCAGAATAGGCGGGAGTCTCCTCATGCCAAAGTAATTTTGAGTTTCTCCCATTTGTCATATTCCCATTCCTTTTTGGCATGGTGAATCAAAAGTTTATAGGCAGAGCGTTTTGCCCTGATGTCCTCGATACCCTTCCTCTCCTTTAATGCATTCAGAAGGGCGGTTTTAGCCTTCCGGCATGTGGAAATGTACCAAGTAGGACGAGGGAGGCGTCCAGTATTCCCATGTTGGGGTGAAAAGAGGATGTCAGACACTGCGGATATTAGTTCGTTATGAAGCGTGCCCCACTCTATCCGATTTTCGGGGATAGTGTCGTACACCATACTTATGGAGGCTTTTTCAAATATAGGAGCAACCCGGGCATAGAGCCTAGATAGTTTCTCTGGGGAGGAGGCTAATATATCCCATTTTACTCTACGTCTGTTATTTGCCAGGGCTAGCTCTTTTTGAAAGGTCGGCCTCTGTTCCCTCCTGATCACGTGGGCGGGGAGGTTATATTCGAGCTCCAAAGCATTGTGGTCACTCTCCATCCTTGGGGATACCCGGAAGTCCTCAATGAGTGGCCACGATGTTAGGGGAACAAGAATATAATCCACTCTTGATTCCCTGCCAGCTCTGTTATATGTGTGTTTCGGAGGAATATCAGATTTTATCCGACCATTGCAGGCCCGAACTCCGAACTTTAGTGTAAATGTTGTAATTTGGACAGCCAATGGTGTCCAGGCTCGAGGGCCAGGTGCCTCAAGGGGAGGTATAGACCACAAAACATCCTCTTCGTCAGTCAGGGCATCGGTTGGACCATAGAGTGGCTCAAAGTGGCAATTTAAGTCACCACCAATCAAAAAAGGGATGCCATCCGGGATTTCTCTCAAGACATCCGTGAGTTCCTCTATAGTGCGGGATTCATGTCCGTTATTTACTGGGCGGGAATAAACATTTATCAAAAGGAGTTTATTTAGGTTAGACCATTCCAATAACACAACAAGGATGTCCTCCTTGGTGAGTGGGTCCATAATTGCACTACACCCTAAGTCTAAAGCCACCCAAGTTGCGAGGCCACCGGAAGGACGTCCCATGCCACCCCATTTTGCCCTAGTGGAAAATGTGGCATAACCTGTATGAGTTAATTCATCGCGTGCCCAGGTTTCTTGGAACATACATATGTCTTTGCTTTTGACGTATGCGTTCCAATCTGGGCAGTCCAGCTTATTAATTATGCCTGCCACATTCCATGATAGTAGTTGTAATGGAGGGGATATGGTACTATCATTATAACCAATTAGGGGTTGAGTTCTGTTAGGGGAGTTCTGCTGGAGTGGGCTGGCGTGTAAATTAGAGGCTTGGGAAATCACCGGCCTCCCATAGGGAGAAATATCAGGAACTGGGCAGGTGGGTTTATCCGATGTTGTTACAGCCTTCAAGAAATCAACTTCCTCAGTTGGAGAGTGGCTGTACACATCCATTTGCCTACCATTCCTGCACTGTCAATCTACCAAATCTAAGTTAGTATATCTATTCTCGGTCGGGAAAAAGTCAAGAAGGGGTGTCCCAATCGGGTATGGAGGCGTAGATTCCCTATGACCCCACCTACAGCCTCTTCTCAACACTGGTTCCCAACCTCCCATTACCCGATCTTGTAGTGGTGGTGGATAGAAGAAAGATAGTGGTAGAACTTGAATAGAAGTTCCTCTGTCACGGTGTGGCCAGTTAAGTATGTGGGTGACTGTCCTGGGGTCTCTAAAATTAACCAAGATACAATCTCCATCAATAGATTTCCTTGTACCTCCCAGCCACGAAGCTCTTCTAACCATCAGGATCTCACTCTTTGCACCTAAAGGGAGTGGTCTATTAGTGGAAAGCCAGTTAATCACTTTGTTTTTAAGGGCTTCCACCGGTTCTTGTGTAGAGTGTTTAAGCTCGGGTGTGCCTGCTAATATAATTATGTAAGGACTGGCTTCTGGTGGTAAGTTAATTGACCCCCGGTTGGGGTCGTTTTCTTTGCTATGACTCTTTATTGGAGGTGTGGTGAGCTTCTCTCTCACACTACTGTTTGGTATCCGGCCAACAGCCTGTAGGTCGGGTTGTGTGGGAATGAGTGGGGGCTTTAAGGTGTTGGTAGGAAGGGATAAATCTTTGGTTGCGGGGTGTGTTTTATTTCCCTCATGGCACCTCCCTGTAACCAGTGGTCTATTATCTTTTGAGCAAGTAACTGGAGAATGACACAGTTTCTTTTCAATGGTCTGGAGTACAGTTTCGATCTTTCCTAGCCGTACTTCCAGAGGTTTGAGCATTAACCTCATCAAGTTACGTATATCAGAGAGGGTAATGTCCTCCTCACCAGGGGCTGGACAGAAATCAGGGGATTTCTCAATTAGGGCATTAGATGGAATATGACCTTTATTTTTAGGTGTAGTTTTCCTTTTATATTTTGTACATTTCTTCCCCCCCCTCTGTTACGTTGGAGTTATTCATCAATTTCGGGTTTTTCCCACGTAAGCTCTGGGCATTCTTATTTTTGGGGACAGCTCCTTCTCTCTCCCCCAACTTAACCGGTGTATTCCTTTGGGCCTCAGTGAAATTCCCCTCCCCGGCATATGACGTGATGTCAGAAGCAGTTGTAGGATGCATCGGCTTCGGTAAGGGTAATGACATTATACTGAGGTCAACCGAAGACAAAGTATTACAGGCTGTGTCAGAAGCAATGGCACTGCATGTGCCGGGTATATCAACCATGTCATCAAGACCCCTGTCCCCGGCTACTAGTAAGTTACTTTCAGGTCTTGGCACAGGGGTGGTTACAGAAGCTAGGGGACCCAGAGACGATCTCCTTACCCACTCAATTTCTTGGGAGATGCGTCGTTCGAGCGTTGTAATATCCTCGATAAGTAATGTTCCTGCTTTGGCAAAGTAGCTGTCCAGGGTGCTTTGGGGCTTCCCGAAAGCCAACTTAGTCTTACTTCTAGTCTCCCTAGAGGTCATATTTCGATTGCAGTAATTAGCAGCTAAAAAAAAAAAAAAAAAAGAAAATCTAGTAAAGGGAGTAAATATAGAGTGGCCCAGGTCTGCTCTCGTCCGTTCTCGAACGGCCTCAAACGGCCCGCTCTTTGCCCGGTCTTCGCCCCGAGCTACGTCTCGCGCGCGTTCCGCTAGCGCGTTCAGGCGGGGTCGAACAGAAGAACAGGCAGGCAAGAGGGGGCGGGGGCGGGGTCGGGAAGAGGAACCAGGTGAGTCTAATCAGCTGAGCGCTGAGCACCGTGGTCCTCGCAGGCCCGCAGCAGAGTAGTGGAGCAGCCTTCCCCCTTCAAACAGCAGAGCGTCCAGGCAGGTCCTGAGGCAGTGAGAGGCACAATGGGATTGAGCACCAACCAAGTTTTTAAGCAATCAGACCCAACGAGCGGCTCCCGCGAAGCGGGGGCCGCGAGGCGTGGCGTGGATGGTGGAGGCAGGAGCGGGAAGAGGAACCAGGTGAGTCTAATCAGCTGAGCGCTGAGCACCGTGGTCCTCGCAGTCCCGCAGCAGAGTAGTGGAGCAGCCTTCCCCCTTCAAACAGCAGAGCGTCCAGGCAGGTCCTGAGGCAGTGAGAGGCACAATGGGATTGAGCACCAACCAAGTTTTTAAGCAATCAGACCCAACGAGCGGCTCCCGCGAAGCGGGGGCCGCGAGGCGTGGTGTGGATGGTGGAGGCAGGAGTGGGAAGAGGAACCAGGGGAGTCTAATCAGCTGAGCACCGTGGTCCTCGCAGTCCCGCAGCAGAGTAGTGGAGCAGCCTTCCCCCTTCAAACAGCAGAGCGTCCAGGCAGGTCCTGAGGCAGTGAGAGGCACAATGGGATTGAGCACCAACCAAGTTTTTAAGCAATCAGACCCAACGAGCGGCTCCCGCGAAGCGGGGGCCGCGAGGCGTGGCGTGGATGGTGGAGGCAGGAGCGGGAAGAGGAACCAGGTGAGTCTAATCAGCTGAGCGCTGAGTACCGTGGTCCTCGCAGTCCCGCAGCAGAGTAGTGGAGCAGCCTTCCCCCTTCAAACAGCAGAGCGTCCAGGCAGGTCCTGAGGCAGTGAGAGGCACAATGGGATTGAGCACCAACCAAGTTTTTAAGCAATCAGACCCAACGAGCGGCTCCCGCGAAGCGGGGGCCGCGAGGCGTGGCGTGGATGGTGGAGGCAGGAGCGGGAAGAGGAACCAGGTGAGTCTAATCAGCTGAGCGCTGAGCACCGTGGTCCTCGCAGTCCCGCAGCAGAGTAGTGGAGCAGCCTTCCCCCTTCAAACAGCAGAGCGTCCAGGCAGGTCCTGAGGCAGTGAGAGGCACAATGGGATTGAGCACCAACCAAGTTTTTAAGCAATCAGACCCAACGAGCGGCTCCCGCGAAGCGGGGGCCGCGAGGCGTGGCGTGGATGGTGGAGGCAGGAGCGGGAAGAGGAACCAGGTGAGTCTAATCAGCTGAGCGCTGAGCACCGTGGTCCTCGCAGTCCCGCAGCAGAGTAGTGGAGCAGCCTTCCCCCTTCAAACAGCAGAGCGTCCAGGCAGGTCCTGAGGCAGTGAGAGGCACAATGGGATTGAGCACCAACCAAGTTTTTAAGCAATCAGACCCAACGAGCGGCTCCCGCGAAGCGGGGGCCGCGAGGCGTGGCGTGGATGGTGGAGGCAGGAGCGGGAAGAGGAACCAGGTGAGTCTAATCAGCTGAGCGCTGAGCACCGTGGTCCTCGCAGTCCCGCAGCAGAGTAGTGGAGCAGCCTTCCCCCTTCAAACAGCAGAGCGTCCAGGCAGGTCCGGAGGCAGTGAGAGGCACAATGGGATTGAGCACCAACCAAGTTTTTAAGCAATCAGACCCAACGAGCTGCTCCCGCGAAGCGGGGGCCGCGAGGCGTGGCGTGGATGGTGGAGGCAGGAGCGGGAAGAGGAACCAGGTGAGTCTAATCAGCTGAGCGCTGAGCACCGTGGTCCTCGCAGTCCCGCAGCAGAGTAGTCGAGCAGCCTTCCCCCTTCAAACAGCAGAGCGTCCAGGCAGGTCCTGAGGCAGTGAGAGGCACAATGGGATTGAGCACCAACCAAGTTTTTAAGCAATCAGACCCAACGAGCGGCTCCCGCGAAGCGGGGGCCGCGAGGCGTGGTGTGGATGGTGGAGGCAGGAGTGGGAAGAGGAACCAGGTGAGTCTAATCAGCTGAGCACCGTGGTCCTCGCAGTCCCGCAGCAGAGTAGTGGAGCAGCCTTCCCCCTTCAAACAGCAGAGCGTCCAGGCAGGTCCTGAGGCAGTGAGAGGCACAATGGGATTGAGCACCAACCAAGTTTTTAAGCAATCAGACCCAACGAGCGGCTCCCGCGAAGCGGGGGCCGCGAGGCGTGGCGTGGATGGTGGAGGCAGGAGCGGGAAGAGGAACCAGGTGAGTCTAATCAGCTGAGCGCTGAGTACCGTGGTCCTCGCAGTCCCGCAGCAGAGTAGTGGAGCAGCCTTCCCCCTTCAAACAGCAGAGCGTCCAGGCAGGTCCTGAGGCAGTGAGAGGCACAATGGGATTGAGCACCAACCAAGTTTTTAAGCAATCAGACCCAACGAGCGGCTCCCGCGAAGCGGGGGCCGCGAGGCGTGGCGTGGATGGTGGAGGCAGGAGCGGGAAGAGGAACCAGGTGAGTCTAATCAGCTGAGCGCTGAGCACCGTAGTCCTCGCAGTCCCGCAGCAGAGTAGTGGAGCAGCCTTCCCCCTTCAAACAGCAGAGCGTCCAGGCAGGTCCTGAGGCAGTGAGAGGCACAATGGGATTGAGCACCAACCAAGTTTTTAAGCAATCAGACCCAACGAGCGGCTCCCGCGAAGCGGGGGCCGCGAGGCGTGGCGTGGATGGTGGAGGCAGGAGCGGGAAGAGGAACCAGGTGAGTCTAATCAGCTGAGCGCTGAGCACCGTGGTCCTCGCAGTCCCGCAGCAGAGTAGTGGAGCAGCCTTCCCCCTTCAAACAGCAGAGCGTCCAGGCAGGTCCTGAGGCAGTGAGAGGCACAATGGGATTGAGCACCAACCAAGTTTTTAAGCAATCAGACCCAACGAGCGGCTCCCGCGAAGCGGGGGCCGCGAGGCGTGGCGTGGATGGTGGAGGCAGGAGCGGGAAGAGGAACCAGGTGAGTCTAATCAGCTGAGCGCTGAGCACCGTGGTCCTCGCAGTCCCGCAGCAGAGTAGTGGAGCAGCCTTCCCCCTTCAAACAGCAGAGCGTCCAGGCAGGTCCGGAGGCAGTGAGAGGCACAATGGGATTGAGCACCAACCAAGTTTTTAAGCAATCAGACCCAACGAGCGGCCCCCGCGAAGCGGGGGCCGCGAGGCGTGGCGTGGATGGTGGAGGCAGGAGCGGGAAGAGGAACCAGGTGAGTCTAATCAGCTGAGCGCTGAGCACCGTGGTCCTCGCAGTCCCGCAGCAGAGTAGTGGAGCAGCCTTCCCCCTTCAAACAGCAGAGCGTCCAGGCAGGTCCTGAGGCAGTGAGAGGCACAATGGGATTGAGCACCAACCAAGTTTTTAAGCAATCAGACCCAACGAGCTGCTCCCGCGAAGCGGGGGCCGCGAGGCGTGGCGTGGATGGTGGAGGCAGGAGCGGGAAGAGGAACCAGGTGAGTCTAATCAGCTGAGCGCTGAGCACCGTGGTCCTCGCAGTCCCGCAGCAGAGTAGTGGAGCAGCCTTCCCCTTTCAAACAGCAGAGCGTCCAGGCAGGTCCTGAGGCAGTGAGAGGCACCAATAAGCAATTCAAATATTTCTCCTAGTGGGATCTAGTCCTAAAGTAGGCAGCAATCAGAAGTAATTTATTTTATATGACAGTCTCAACAAGAAAATATATACGATTTTACACAATGCATTTAGTGATGATAGAATCTACATTTGCATGCAGTTCCAAGTCGAATTTGGAGATTATAGTCTGACACCATACCATAAATTAAAAGTAGGCAATAGTTTCTCTGAGGGAAAAACATGGGCACATGTAGTACTTATAACATAAAAGTGTAATATTAGGATTATGACAATGAAATAATGGCAGTAAAGTTTACTGACAAACGGGTTACAATTATGCCTGGGCACAATTTAAACTATGCTGCCAAAACTGTTTGTGAAAAAAATTCCAGTGAATGGTGCAATTCTCAGTAATTTGCAGTAAATTACGAAAAAAATTAACACCAATGCACAGGAACAACAGAACAGTGGTGGCCCCTCCTCTAAGGCGAAGGAGTGCCGCCTCACTGCTTTTTTACAGTAAAATAAAGGGAAAATAAAATGATAATAAATCATGTTATTATCATTTTATTTTCTCCTGCTTCCGCAAGTTTGCATGAGGGGGCAGGGGCGGGGGGGAAGGTAGCACCCTCCTAAGTGCACAATGACTGCTTGGGTGACCCTCTTGGGCCGCCCAAACAGTCTTGCGCACCTCGCTGCATTACAGCCTGCGTGGAGAACATGCTCAGGATTCCAGTCAGCATCTGAGTGGCGAAACACAGCAATCAGACCAATCACAATGCTGCTAAGGCAGCATTGTGATTGGGTGATTGGCTGACTGGGTGGCCAGCAATGGAGGGCTATGAAGGAGAGACACGATGAGGAAGCGGTGAGAAGGTACACTTTTTATTTTATTTTTTGATACCTGCTTCCCCGGCATCCTCCCCCATCGCGCCCCTGCCCTGCACCCCAACCTCCGATCCATGCTGGCCACCGCTGGATTTGCATTGACCCTAAATACACTTAATTACGCATCATTTTGCTGTAAGTTCACATAATAACATAAAGGCAAATTATGAAAATTTTCCACACCCCTAGTTTATATCAGTGGGCTGAATTTTAAACTGAAAATCTTGAATGTGGGGGGAGGAGCTTAGCGCACATCCAAGATGGTCGCGTGAGCACAGGGCTCTCCGGACCCTCGCCACTCCTCGCAATTTATCCTGATGATATCCTGATTTCTTGGACGGGCTTTTGAAGGTGAACCTAGACTGAGTCCATAACTCCTTTCAGAATTTAAATCGGACTTGGGGGACCGAAATTACAGCATTTTGAACTTTCGAGGCCCATCTCGGGGCAGTGCCGGGGACTTGGTGAGCTGTGGATCCGGGACGTAGTTGAACAACAACGGCATTGGGACCTCACCAGTGGGCGTACCCCCACTTTCAGTTTCGCTTTTGGTTTCTGGCACGGTCTGATTGAGGGTCTGTTCCGCTCTGACGGGGACCAGTCCAGTCTGGTGTCATCTCTGCTTTCTCCCTACGGAGTGCTGAGTCAAGTCGTGACTTTCTCCGGACCCCACGGCCCAGCTTCTCGGCCCAGCTTCTCGGCCGGTTGGTGCCCGGCCGACCGGCGGCCATTTTCACTCGGTCCTGCGGGCCCCTCCGGGGTGCGTCTCCCACCATGACGGGCAGGGGTGAACCAGAGAAGCGGAAGACCAAGACGTCTCTTCGTGGGGGACAGTTCCAGACAAACGTTATGGACCGCTACACTCAAGCCAAGGGATCCCCAGGGCTCTCCAGCAATACCCCGGAGGATGCTAGAGACCCTGTCGACTTGTCCCTGCAGGACATTATGGGCGTCATTACCGGTATGAAGGAGACCATCGGCCAGCAGTATGAGGCCCTGGCTCGTAAACTTGACACGGTCGCCATCGATGTCACTTTAATCAGGGCTGACCTGTCCAAAACTAACGAGAAGGTGAAGTCATTGGATTTGACGACCTCCAGCCTCATGGCCGATGTGTCGGAACTTCGAACAGACCATGGCACCCTGAAATCGGTAAACGACTTGATGTCCCATCGGTTGGATGATTTTGAGAACCTGGCAAGACGCAACAAAATCCGCGTCATAGGTGTTCCGGGAAAATCCCGAGACTCGTTCTGTTGACCTCCTGATCGAAGAGCTAATCCTCACCCATCTTGCCCCGTCTGGACTTAGCAAGTTTTTTGCTGTGGAGCGTGCACATCGTGTCCCGGGCGGTAAGCCTAGGCCTGGCGCTCCCCCGAGGCCTATCATCGCCAAGCTTTTCCATTTCAGGGACCGAGATGCGATCTTGCAGGCCTCGAGGGTGCACGGCCCGGTGAAATTCGAAAACTCCTCAGTCAATTTTTTCCCGGACTTCACTCAACTCGTTCAGAGACAGAGGATGGGCTTTCAGGGGGTTAAGCGACGTCTTCGGGACCTGGGCTTGAAGTATGCGATGCTCTTCCCTGCCAGGCTTCGAGTGGAACATGAGGAGCGGACCTTCTTTTTAGAACGACCGGACAATGTGAGTGACTGGTTGGATTCCCTGCCTGGTCGGGGCGATCGAGCGGGGCACTCTGGCGGTGCCGAGGGTGGTGAGCCTCCACAGAATCTACTTTTCGGTCCCTAACCTTGATAATCGGACATTACTCAGTTGGGTTCTACCTCTCTTGTATATTTTGTTTTATAGTAGCTCTCGTCTGGGTGGCGGGTGGTGGCTGGCCTTCCTGCTCCTCCGGGGTCTTTTTGTAGAATGGGATTGTTAGGGCGACAGGCACACTGCATTTTGGGGTGGTTTTACAGTTTGCAGGGGTGCAGGGAGGGGGGAGTTGTAACGGGTTTTGGTGGGGGGGTTTGTGTTTGGTTTTTTTTTCTTTTTTCTCTCAAGGCGGCATATTTGTTCTTTCTTTGTTTCCGGTGTCCTGCTTTCTGTGGGGAGACTCCTGCTACTTTTGTGGGGATGGGGGGTAGAGGGTTGAGGTTGCTAACTTGGAACGTCAATGGATTGGGGGATCGTATCAAACGGGGTGTTGTACTACAATATTTGCGTCGTCTGGCGCCTGATGTTGTACTCCTGCAGGAAACGCATTTGGTTGGCAATGTGTGTCATGCTATGAATAGGTGGGGATACCGCCTGGTTGCACACTCCGGGTTCACCACCGGTTCCAGGGGGGTCGGTATTCTTGTTCGGTCTTCCCTCCCACTAGAGATTGACAACGTCATCCTTGACGACAGAGGGCGTTATGCCGCCCTAACTGGGAGGTGGGATGGTAGGACCCTTTGTTTAGTCACGATATATGTCCCCCCGGGCCTCCAGACCTCCACTTTCTCTGATGTTGGTCGGATGTTGCTGGAACTCCCGGATAGTCTTCTCTTCATGGGTGGTGACTTTAATTCTGTGCTATCCGGCGACCTGGATCGTCATCCCCCCAGGGCCCTTCCCGTTTCCCAATCATGGCTCGGTGGGTTCTTGGACACTTTTGGGCTGGTGGATTGTTGGAGGTTGATGCACCCGACACAGTGTCAGTACACCTTCCACTCCGGGGCGCATGGGAGTCTCTTCAGGCTTGATTACTTCCTTATGCCCGCGGCCCAGGCCACCCACATTGGTGAGGTTCGACACTTGGCCCGGGGCATCTCAGATCACTCCCCTGTGTGGCTGCATTTCGATACGGGGACGCAGGCCGCGGGGCGGATCGCCCCCATTAACCTTTGGCATCTCCGTTGCCCCAAGACTCGCGATAGCCTCCTGAAGTCGCTCGACCACTACTTCTTGGAGAACGAGGGGTCTGTCTTGTCCTCAGTGTCCTTGTGGGAAGCCTTTGAAACGGTCATACGGGGCCAGGCCCTCTCTTTAATAGCTGAGACCAAGAAAGCTAGGAATGGGGAGGTCGCGGGGCTTGAGGCTGAAATACTGGAGTTGGAGGCTGAGCTAGACTCGGGTGTTACTCCTGAGGGGCTTTATGCCCTTAGCTTGAAACAGTTTGAATACAAATCCCTTGTCACTGATGCCGCCAAGACATTGTACAGGGAACAGCAAGGTAGACTGTATGATGTCGGGGATAAGGCGGGTAAACTGATTGCTTGGCTTGATAAGAAGGAGAGAGTGAATCGCGTGGTCCCTGTGCTTCAGAACCCCGACGGGGTGCGTGTGACTGACCCTGGCGAGATTGTGGAGTGTTTTGCTGACTATTTTCGTCTGATCTACTCCCCGGTGTCCGACAGAGATGTGGCTGACTCTTGTTCCCTGTTGAGGGATATTGCGCTGCCTTGCCTGTCTGAAGAGGATCGAGAATGCATGGATGCGTCGTTGTCAGCCGACGAGATCGTGGCCGCGATTCGTTCCCTTCGTACTGGTAAGGCTATGGGCCCCAATGGCTTGCCCATTGAATTGTACAAATTATGCCCTGATAAAGTGGCGCCGTTTCTCCGTGATATGTTTTTGGAGTCGTGTGAGCTCGGTTCCCTCCCTCGTGACCAACGTCTGGCTACCATAGTCGTGATTCCTAAGGAGGGCAAGCCTCGTGATCGTTGTGCCTCATACAGGCCCATTTCCCTATTAAACGCTGAACCGAAGATTCTTGCCAAGGTCCTCGCTAATCGCTTGCTCACTGTTATCTGTGACTTTATTCATCCGGATCAGTCCGGTTTCATTCCCCACCGGAACACTGCTCTCAACCTGCGGCGTTTGCATGGCGTTCTCGCCAGGGCGGAGTTTCTTTCCGAGCCGGCCATCTTGGCTTCATTGGACGCCACGATGGCCTTTGACACGATCGAATGGCCATACCACTGGGCCGCACTGGCGAAGTTCGGTTTCGGGGCGGGATTTATCAGTTGGGTGAGACTCTTATATGCGGATCCGCTAGCTCAGGTTGTTGTCAATGGGAGGGAGTCCCAGCCCTTCGCTCTCGGGAGGGGCACTAGGCAGGGGTGTCCGTTGTCCCCCCTGCTCTTTGCTCTTGCTTTAGAACCGCTCGCAGCCTGGCTCCGATGGGAACCGTCGATAAGGGGTATTCAGTGGGCCCCTGGCTTTGAGGACCGAGTCTCGTTGTACGCCGACGATATTCTCTTGTACCTCACCTCCCCGCGTGAATCCCTTAATGTCCTTTTTGATGTCCTCACTTCTTTCGGGAAAAACTCCGGGTTGACTATTAATTGGTCCAAATCTTGTGTGTATGTCATTTCCGGTGGCCTTCCCCCCCCTGCCGAATAGGTTTCCCATCCAAATTTCGCAATCCGGTTTCAAGTACTTGGGGGTCTATGTATCGCTGGACCCGGCGGTCCGCCATGAGCATAATCTCCTTCCTCCTCTTCGGCGCTTGAAGTTGTATGTGGCCCGCTGGCGTAGGTTGCCGTTATCGCCACTCAGTCGAGCGGCACTTTTTAAAATGACGTCACTGCCCCGATTTCTCTACGCACTCCAGAACTCCTTTGACATTATTCCGGCGGCTTAATTCCGGGAGGTAGAGGGTTTGCAGAGGAGACTTATTTGGGATGGTCGCGCTCGTATAGCTCTCGCAAAACTGACTCTCCACTGGTACGACGGGGGCATTGCGCTCCCGGATATCAGGAGGTATTATTGGGCCTCCCAGCTGTCCGCTATCAACCATGCTACTTACGCACCGGGTCCGAATCCGGCTTTCGAGATGGATAAATATCAGTTGCCTGGTGGCGACTTCAACAGAGCACTCTATTCTCGGGCGGCTGGAAGGAACCTAACGGGACCCACTAAGATTGCAGTACGTGTGTGGAGGGATGCTAATGTTGCCATGGGTTGGAATGAGCGCCTGACACGAGCGACCCCCTTGTTTGCGTCGGACGGATTGGGATGCCTCTGGACAACGAAAGGCTTTGAGAACTGGGATATGATTGGCATCAGCATAGTGAGTGACCTCTGGGTGAAAGGTGCGGTCAAATCCTTTGCGGTGCTTCAGAGTGAGTATGAGTTGAGTGAGAGGGAGTTCTTCAGGTACGTACAGGTTCGCCATGCTCTGCTGTCGGCCTTTGGGGCAGGTACCACGATCCCCGCGGCTTCCCCACTCGAGGACCGTATACTTGATGGTCATCTGCCCGATAGTACGATTTCCTTAATTTATAAGAAGTTAATTAATAATCGGGCAGACCTCCTTGTGCATCTTCGGGAGGCCTGGACCGGAGACGGGTTGGAGTTGGACGACGAGGACTGGCAGTCTGCACTGTCCTCCCCGAAGGAGGTCGCCATTCCGGCCCGTCTCCGTCTTGTCCAGCTAAAAATTCTTCACCGTGTGTATGTGAAGGGTCCTCGGTTGGTTGTGATGGGTTTTTCTTCGGACGGGCTGTGTAAGCGCGGCTGTGGATTGAGTGCCACCTTCCTTCATATCCTTTGGGAGTTTCGCGAGGTCGCGGCTTATTGGCGCCGTGTGCATGCGGTGATGGAGGATGTCACTGGGGTCGCTCTGTTGCCTGAGGCTCGTAGATGTCTGCTGAATGTATGGGAGCCTAATGATTACAACGTTGCCCAGGCCCGGTGGGCGGCACTTGGGAATATGATTGCAAAGAGGGATATCGCGCAGCTTTGGGGTTCCCGATGGCCTCCCACCGTGTCAGTGTGGAAGGAGAACATGGATTGGTGCATGTTCAGAGAGAAGACGGTATATCTGGTTCGGGGCAAGCCTGGGGCGTGGGGTAAAATTTGGGGTCAATGGAACGCCTACCGAGGTAACATTTGTACGCCCCCTTTTGAAGATACTTCTGACATTCCTCTGTCCCCCTGATCCTGGGGTTCTCGGAATACTGTACTTGTTATGTGGATGGTTCTGACTTCCCCGCTGCCTCCCCTCCCCCCCGGGTTGACTTTATTGACCTCCTGATTCTTTATCTGGTATGGTGGGGTCCCCCCGTCGGCGCTCGGCACCATTTAGATTGTTTCTCGCCTTGAGTTTTGTTTTTGTTTGGTTTTTTAGTTCTCTTCAAAATTTAAAAATGTCTGTATCCTGTCTAACTTTTGAGTTGCCGAGAATAATTCTACATTCCTGCTGTGCCTTTGGAGATCAGTTGCTGCTCTGCGACGCTATGTAATTGACTGGCACAAATTAGCGGCCGGCCCTGGTGGTTGTAGGCCCATGTCTGTAATTTTGATTCTCTGCACAATAAAGTTTTTCAAAAAAAATCTTGAATGTTTGCTCCCCAAATGACTCATAATTATAAATGCAGGTTTTACACATATAAATAGAAGCATAGTGTCAGTCATCTAATATAGCTGCCAGAAATAAAATTCAAAACTTTGATAAAATTGGGCTTGATTTAAGACCAGGGTCAGTGCCTCTCACTCTAAATCACAGATAGCAGCACACTCTCTTGGCACAGGAGCCCTAGGCTCGAGCTTGGTACAACAAGGCAATCAATGGGCTCTCCAGCTACTGGCAGCGGTGAACCAATACCAGAGAAAAGAAGCAACAGATCTATAATAATTTCCACATTTGAAAAGCGCGAACAATCCCCCGTAAGGGTCTGTAGGCGCTGGGGGCCGTCGGGAAGATTAAGCAAGCTATTGCTTAAACGTTGGCTTACATGTGTACGCTGCACACTGGATGCTGAGACTGCTAAAAATAAAGAGTGGCCAATCTCAAAAACCCACCACTGACACTCTCGTTTGGTAAAATGCAATTGGACTTTTGAAAAAATGACTTTTGCTGGGGTTGTCCTCCTGTCTTCTGCCTCCGTGGATGGCAATTGCCATGGTATAGAGACTTCCAAACTATAACAGCAGTACCTATTAAGTTTATTTTGATGGTCTAATTTAGAAATATACATTTAGAAAACACTCAGATTGGCGCATATCAATCTCTCAGGATCTAAACATGCCAGGGAGCCCTATGACATTTTCAATGAAAGATTATGAACAAACACTCATAAATATCGTAATTTTATGATGCTCTTTGATTGTTTTGGAGCAAATACTTTCACTTCTATTTTTCACTTCTATTTTTGTCTTGTAGTTACAGATTGGCACACCTGGATTGTTCTGCACAACATGATCAATCTAGTTCTGGGTGTCCTTTGTTTGTGTGCAGTGGGGGGTTTGACACAGGTCGGCATGCGGCTAGGTCCTTCATCGAAACGATCACCATGACCCAACCATGCTATCCATTGCCTTTTGCTGTGTGCAGTGTGGGTTTGTCACAGGTCTTTCATCGAACCATTCACCATGAACCAACCCTGCTATCCATTGCCTTTGGAAGTGCACAGAGGGGGTTTGTCACAGGTCGGCATGCGGCTAGGTCTTTCATCGAACCGATCACCATGACCCAACCCTGCTATCCATTGCCTTTGGACGTGCACAGAGGGGTTTTTTCACAGGTCGGCATGCGGCTAGGTCCTTCATCGAATCGCCCACCATGACCCAACCCTGCTATCCATTGCCTTTGGCTGTGTGCAGTGGGGGTTTGTCACAGGTCTTTCATCGAACCATTCACCATGACCCAACCCTGCTTTCCATTGCCTTTGGACGTGCACAGAGGGGGTTTGTCACAGGTTGGCATGCGGCTAGGTCCTTCATCGAACCGCCCACCATGACCCAACCCTGCTATCCATTGCCTTTGGACGTGCACAGAGGGGGTTTGTCACAGGTCGGCATGCGGCTAGGTCCTTCATCGAAGCGATCACCATGCCCCATCCCTGCTATCCATTGCCTTTGGACGTGCACAGAGGGGGATTGTCACAGGTCGGCATGCGGCTAGGTCCTTCATCAAACTGATCACCATGACCCAACCCTGCTATCCATTGCCTTTGGACGTGCACAGAGGGGGTTTGTCACAGGTCGGCATTCGGCTAGGTCTTTCATCGAACCGACCACCATGACCCAACCCTGCTATCCATTGCTTTTGGCTGTGCACAGTGGGGGTTTGGCACAGGTTCCAGCGCGGCTAGGTCCTTCATCGAATCTCCTGCCATGAACCAACCCTGCTGCGCATTGTCTTTGCATGTGCACAGTGGTGGTGGCACAGGGCCTGACCAGTGACCCTACCCCTTACTGTCAGCTAACCCCTGCTGAGTATATCCTTCGGCCATGCACTGCAAGTGTTAGCTGCAGGGTCTTTTCCTGTGGACAGGACATGTTATCTCCACAGTGAACGGGTGAAACTCTCAAGTGGCGGCCGACTCAAGAGTTTCAAGATGGCCTCAAAAAAAAATTCCAGACACTTTTTTATGCAATCATATTTCTTAAAAAATGTAAAATGTGATCGACAGGAATCGCAAGTCATGACTCTTGAGTTAAAAAGTCAGAGCCCACTTGACAACTTTTAAAATATTAATATCTCAAAACCTACTGAATGTATTTACACCAAACCAACAAAAACAAGATTTATGAGTAAAATTCTACTTGTAATCCGCGTTAGGTGTCAATCCATATACTGGTTTAGGCTCCAGTGTGAACAATATTTCCTTTGGGAGTTAAAGCTTTTATAAGAGATGGATGTAGATTTTACCCACTCCATCTAAAAAATATACATGACAATTATTGGCATTTCTCGCACACTACCTACAGGAGCAATTTTCACCAATTGGCATTGGCTGGGGCTCAAACTACTTGCATAAACAGCATTAAATAGCTCAGCGCAGGTGCCCACATTTCAGGGTCTGTGAGATTAAAATTCACTGAGACACTGTCAGGCCTAAGTGCTTTATCAGGTTTTTGGCTAGCTATCACTACTTTAATGCCAGGGGTGCACAATACAAAGTGGCACTCTCTTGCCTTCTTGTTCCCTCGCTTATATGGTCACAGTACTTGAACAAAATAAGGGCCTGATTTAGAGTTTGGCAGATGGGTAACTCTGTTACAAACGTGATAGATATGTCATCTGTCGTACTGCAAGTGCCATTGGCTATAATGTACTTGTAAACTGTCCACTGAACTCTAAATTAGACACTAAATCCCCAGAGCCATTCTTCGATAATCCCAATCTCTGTGTTGCGCCTGGAGTGTTTTTTCTGGCTCCCAGAAGGTTTGCACCATGTTCATTCTGGGGGGTGATTTTAGGTGAAGACACCTCTTCATAATCCGTATTATCGTTCCCACTTTTTACAACCCTTCTTATGGCCATATCCATACGGGTGGATTTTTCCTCTTCACGACCAGAAGGTGGCCATGAGAACAGGGCACTGGCAGATTTTGTATAGTCTGATTTATAGACACAGGCAACTAATTTGACACATTTTTGGTGTATTTTACCAGCTTCCAGAGACAATAACCTACATCTAAGACCCAGTACTTGACTTAATTTTTATAGACATCCTAATAATGTTATTTCCCCCCCACCTTGCCAGGCAATGTTATCAACGCCAACTTTTCATGTGTATGTATCGCAGCTAGAAGTGGGCAAGCGGAAGATTCATAGGGAGAGCCGAGCCCCAGCTGAACCAGTGGTCCGGTTTGACTCTAAGGGCCAAAGCACAAGACTTGTGATCAAAAGGTTTGTGGTGCAAATGATATGCAAACATCATGTAAAAATATGGTAAACGATTTCAGATTTAAAATAGGTGATTTCTGAAATATTTGTGCTTCCCTTTAGTTTTTGAGATTATATCACTGCATTGGCATCTTGCCTCCAGTGATCTTCCAAATATAGTGCCACAACTATACTATTTTGTCTTGTGTGCTGTTCCGTGGAGCAACACTATTGTCTATTAAACCATACATAGGTGAGTTTCTTTATACAGCACAAATGCTGACATTTCTTTAAGGTTGTCCCAGAATTAATGCTCATTTAAATTGAAACACAGTAAAGTTATGCGATTTGCGTAGGACCAACCGGTTGGGTAAAGTGTGGAACCTGGGACTTAAACCCAGTTTTCCTGGTAACACATTGTGGTATTCAGCCACTGAATGAATATCTCTGTCTCTTTTCCTTTATTACTAAATGATTCTGCATTCTGTTCAGTTAAGTCTTGAACTAAATTAGTTAACACTTTCCAATAAATTAAACTATCACATCTTAAATCAGTTGAACTCAATACAGGTATACATTGTCAAAATGTCTCTCATGAGTAATGATATGCATAATGGAATACAGGGGACTATTTTATGTTAATATCACTGCCTTCCCTCACTTAACAAGCAGTAAAGTGGGAAAGGTTCAGCTTCACACATCAGAAAAGACCCTTCTTTGACCATGTGTGCCGGTCAGCTGTCATGTCCAGGGTGTTTTGCATTTTATCTGGGGGACCTGAGCTTGCACCAAGATGGCCCTGGATGAGTGATCCTGTGGCTCCCCAGCCACACGGAGTCCCATGGCTATCCGTTCCCCTCCAAGACAACCCCCCGGCAGTAGATGGAATGAACCCATAAGCAATGCACCGTGAGCCCCTGCCATGCTGAAATATAACAAATCTGAGCCCAGAGGCAGAGTTGTCAACCCAGCAAAATCAAGATGGTGACTGCAACTCAGTTGAAACTTGGGGGTCCCACCGAGTCACCTGAGCGGGAGTGGCCTACATCACCAGCAGAGTTCCTGTGCCCGGGAGACTGAAGAGAGTAAGACCGATAGGGGCAGCCGCATGTGAGCTATGCACAACGACTATGGGGATGGGTTCAGCTCAGCCATGAGGCCTGAGACCCACGAACCCGGGTGTGGCAGAGACGCCAGGAGCACTTATCAGTGCCCTCTTTGGCTGTCCACACAGTAAAGCGCACTTGGCATGTTCTCCACTGGGCTGTGTTGCACAGTCCAGTGGAGAACATGCTCAGCCTCCCAGTTACTGCCTGAGCGGCCATTTCGGCCACTCAGACCAATCACAACGCTGCTCCTGCAGCGTCATGATTGGCTGGGAGAGTCAGGAAGACTGGGTACTTCTGGTGCTCTGCGAGAACTGGGGAGAGACATGCGGCAGAGAAGCTAAGTTAATTTTAATTTTTATATCATGCCTTTCCGCCTCCCGCCCCCCCTCCTCCCCACCACCCCCATATAGAGGCAGCGGCTCTTGGAAACCTCTAGAGCCTAGGATGCATGGCCTGGTTATGCATATGGACCTTCAGTTCACAATGGACACAGGCTGTGCCAGAACCAAACATTCATCTCAGGCCAGGCTTGAGCTTCGCTAGGCATGCCTGCCTTTAAACATAGCTAACCCAATGCCCAGGACCCCACATACAAAGCCAACTATCATCGCCACGAGGCCAGCAGCACACTGCCAAACACATTCAATGCTGCGCTAAAAGTTTGCCACCAACCAGTCCAGCTGGCTGTCCATCTGCAGGCTTTCTCCACAGCAGAGGGTCAGTGGCTGCCTTGGACATAGGTTTTCTTTGTGTATTCCACATCCAAGCCAGACAGGAGAAAAACTCCATATGAGTAACTTCCTTCAGCAACTGTGGGGCAGATTTCAGGTGTTCTTCCCACACTTTCTAGGGGAAGATACTTGGGTTGAAATATTTGTGGATTGCCTGAAGACATTAGAGCAAGAAAAAGGAGTGGCGGATTAGGCAAAGGGCAGAGTTACACAAAATATGTATAATATGGGGTGGATTGAGGTCCACCACTAGTAATAAAGGCATTATTCGGTCCAGGTAGTGGTTTCAGTAATTTAAACCTGAGACAACTCTTGGCAGATATGCCACAGAGCAGGTAGGCTTAACTTAGAGAAAATATGTTAAGCATATAGAAGTACCAAAACAGTTAAAAGCTAAAAACAAAACATAATGAGAATTCCACTCCAATTCATAAACATGAGTAGAAGAGTTAAGTAAAAATAGCAGTAAAAAGCACTGAGTCCCAATGCGGGTCAACTAGTCGCTGCAGCCCGACACCGAAGCACAATTTAAGGCTGATCCCGATGGAGCACAGGTCAGATACACCAACCTGATTGGGCACTGCAACTTCTCACATGACTACTCGGCAAAAAGGCTATATTTGCAGCTCCGAGCTGTAATGGAATGACCGTTGTTTCCCCTGCTGGTGGTGCCATAAAGAGGCTAACTAGCTTGCCTTATGGGTACACATCCTTGGGCAAGCAAACATGGCAAAAACATACATATAGAAAAACTGCAAGAAGGGAATGAAAAATAAAAGGCGGCAGAATGGGACATCTGGTACAAACAGCTGCGGACGATCATTCTCAAAAACCTTATCCTGCTCTTCCTTTGCCAGTCACGAGTGGCTTATTTTATGAATTTGAGCAGATTTAGGTTGCATATTAGATAGGAGGTATTCATAATTTATGTAGCCTGCAGGCAAAGCTGCCAACAGTGCCCACCAATTGCAGCATGTCATTGTCTTCATGGAACTCAGATGTTTGAACAAAGGCTTTAGGCCAAACAGCATTCTAGGATGCCTGTGGCTGGAGATTATTAGCAACATAGGACTAGGGAAATAGATTTTTTGCCCTACACTGGATGACCCATTTAAGGCACTATGGCTCTAATTATGCAAGATTTAACACTAGAGTGACAACATCAGCAAGATCGCTGGTCTGCTGGTCCATAATTCATTGATTCTGCAACTATGCGATATATTATCTCCTGACGTGCATTATAGGGATATTGCAAATCACCCAGGCGTTCCTTGACCATACAGAGGAACAGGCTAAAGACTGAATTCCTTGATAAGGTCAGGAAAGTCCCCAAATATGCCATGTGGCATAATGGTAGAATTCCACAGATTTCTGGGTATAACGTAACATGAAATGCCAGAATTTCTGCAAATTCTGCCGGTGTATTTAAAATGTTGCCGAGGTCTTCTCTACAGTTAGACCATAATGCAGCCAACTTAATACTTGTCCGACACGCAAATATAAACTAACATTTACGTAAGTCACAGAAACAATGTAAGGCAAGAGACAATATAAGGGTTCGCTAAACCTGAGATAAATGTAATTGTAGCCAGGGCCAGACTGGAAACAGAAACCAGCCCAGGCAAACTGCTCAGTCGCCCCCCCCCCCACCCCCTGGGGTGAGGGGGAGTGCAGCCGAGCAGTTTGCAAGGGCTGGGTTCGGCCGATTTTGTTACTGGGGGCCGATATTGCCGACCCCTGGTAACAAAAATGGTCCCCCAGCGGGCCAACACCGGTTCCCACCCTAGCGGCCTACCGGGGAAACGCCCGGTGCCCACTATGGCCAGTCCGGCCCTGATGGTAGCTGCTTTACTTAAATGTCATAAAGAACACAAGCCTAGTTTGAGGCACAATGCTTCAACATCCACCATGCTTAGCATATTTAGCGATGTTCATTGGTCTGACCATCAAATGTTGTAAAAACTACCTGAGGACCTAAAAACAATGCTTGATGCCTATATGTGACAATAGAAATTACCTGAGCAAGGTACATCTTTATCAGCGGAATGATTGTAGACCCACCCTCTTTGGGATTAATCCCACTAGACAATGCTGTCTTTGCTCTACAAAAGGCTTGTTTTACATAAATGTTAAGATCAATATATGCTGCATCAAACTATATGCCCAAGTACTTGTAAGGTTGCAACTCCTGGAGAGGCGTATCTATTTGACACATTCCCAGGTTTACCAGGTTTGGTAAATCTGGAAATGCATCAAAAGCCATGGGCGTTGCGTGGTAACACCCACGCAACGCCCATGGAAGACCTCCCTTGCACAGAGTAATGCAATGCAGCAATTTGCGCAGCTTTGCATTATTCCACATTTTTAAATAATTCAAAGCCATGTAAAGTGGCTTTGCATGGCTTTGAAAATCTGGCTTAAAGGTTTTCTACACGCATGTACCACGTTGTGTGGTGAAAGCATGACGCAATGTAGAGGAAATAACTCCTAGGCAATCACCATAATTCAAGCATTATATATACATAAAATAAGATATGGAGAAACAAAGGAAAAGAAGAAAAAATAAAGAAAAAATAATCACTCTTTAATGATTATGTGTTAAAAATTCACATATATAGAAACTGCATGATTTACACAATCCTTAATGCATTTAAATTCATAATAACAGCAAATACATGAACAAAAAATTAAAAGGTTTAAAAAGTGGTGAAATCTTTAGACATTCGACGCGCGTTTTGGCGTATACAACACCGTCTTCAGGAGTAGCCACACAATTATCTGAAATTAAATACAAATATACTAAATATCTAAATTACAAACCTAGCTGTAAATCCATTAAAACAAATTATTTACATATTTTAACAAACATATCATACACTGATTATAATCTCTAATTCCGATGACCTCCCTTTGCATTATTCCACATTTTCAAATAATTCAAAGCCATGTAAAGTGGCTTTGCATGGCTTCAAAAATCTGGCTTAAAAGTTTGCTACACGCATGTACCACATTGTGTGGTGCAAACATGATGCAAACCTCTCGTAAATATGCTCCTTATTGTAGAAAGCTAGTGACGCTACGGGCATATTTATGACATTAGTGGCGCAGGGCAGCGCAGCAAGTCACATTACTGCACTTCCCTGTGTCACAGGGAAATGGCAGGAATGTGCCGTATTTATCCAATACAGCGCATTCCTGTCCATTCCACTTGCGCTGGCGCCATTTTGGCAGGCTAGCGTGAATGCAGGCACCCTTACTCCATGGTTTGAAAATAATCCTGAGAGGCTTTTTGCTCTTTCTGTATGTTCTGCAGAATGAGAGGAAAACACGAGGAGAAAAAAAGATATTTCTCCTTGTTATGCCTCCCCTGGGGAGGCATATACTTTTGGCGCATTCCCAGGTTTACCAGGTTTGGTAAATCTGGGAATGCATCAAAAGCATGGGAGTCGCATAAGAACACCCACCACACCGCACATGGAAAGCCTCCCTTATGCAGAGTAATGCAACGCAGCGATTTGTGCTGTTGCATTGCTCCGTATTTTTGAAGTCATTCAAAGCCTTGCAAAGTGGATTTGTGTGGCTTCAAAAATATGACTTAGAGGTTTGCATCCGCACGTACCACGTTGCTTGGTGAAAGTATAACTCAAAGCTCTCATAAGTATGCCCATAAGTATCTTATTCCTATCTCTCTTTAAGGAATAATGCCCACTATCTGGAGTAGGCTCCAGCAGACACGTTGTGTGATCTTAGACAAATTGATTTTCCTCAGTGGTTTCACAGTATCTTGAGGGTGCCTAGAAGTGGAGACTTCTCAGAGGAAGGACCATAGGCCCAATTTTCATAGTCATACCTTTGCACCCACACATTTATGACCTCACATGGTTGCAGGTTTACAACTTTCAGGAATTCACGAAAACTTTCAGAAGTACACATCTGTTCCAGGTATGCTCCTAGATAACTTATGTGAATTTGCGTGGTTCATTCTATACGTGTGATATAGTGCAATGAGGTTTTGAAAATTGTAGGGGTGCACTATAATCGCGCGTAGTCCGCATCCACATATATCCTTATGTTGATTAACAGATGATCATTAGAAGAGTCAATGTAATAATGAATAATGTGAATGTAACATTAGAGATATAATTCGTGTTAGTCGAAAGAGTTCATGATTTTTAAAATTTGGCTGTCTATCGTAAAGTGCCTAGTAAATTAATTTGCGTGAAATGTAATGCATTAGATTTAAACCTGCACAATATTAAAGTCTGCACGTGTAGGACTGATTACTTAGATACTGAATATAATGAAATATTGTGTTTGCAAATGCAACGTTTATTATGTGTGTAGTTCTTGATGTATAGAGGCCTAACTGAATGTTTATGTTTTCCTATGAAAAGGCCTACTCACATTTCTTATGTTAGATGAATTGTGCAGGCCGAGATGTACTTTCCTGGGAAGGCTCTTATTTGGAGGTAGTCAGCGAATTTCATGTGCAGGGAAGTATTTTCCATTCTCAGGCTCTGTTGTAGGTGCAGGGACATCATCCTCGTTAGCTAAGACTAACCTTTTGTTTTAGTAGTTAGGTATGGAGGAGCGTTTGTTACAAGAGTCTCCAGGAATGCTGATAATTTGGAAGATGCTACTTTCTGCGCTGAGAGAGCCTGGGACTCAAGGACGTTTCAACCGTTATTGGACGAAGTACAGGTTTTGATGGAAAGTTACCTCTAGGAGGTGTCCTGCCAGAAGAGCTGTAACGAAGGCGTGTCTTCCATGTTGTGCATTTTGTATTAGGGATAATGCCCCGAGGGAGGAGAGTCAGAGAAGAGCAGATGTGAGTCTGAGAAGGAGCAGATGAGGGTAGAAGGAAGAGATCGATATTGAGGAAGGAGACTTGGAGCAAGTTTGGTATCTTTGGCTACTGACCCCTTCAACATGAGTGCACTTCTTAGGAAGTCTTCACGAGCTGACACCTTTTTCCAATCTTGCCTTGCGAGATGCTAAGTAGGGATGTCATTCAAATGTTAGAGTAGGGACAGACCAATCAATTTCTTTGTAGGTATCCATGAAGACTGATTTAGATATTGGAGCATTTATCTTTTGCTTGATATTCTTAGAGTTCATTATTCTTCTTATGCTTCATCGAATTAGGTTGTTGCTTAGATTACATTTTGTATTAGTTCCCATGTATTTTCTTAACCTCGTCATGAGGTGCTTGTATGTTCAGTTATTTTTGGCTTTGTAATAAACCCCCTAAATCTTAACTCGGAGTAAGTGATTCTTTAGTGTTGGAATTGGTTGGTTACTGATCTTATTTGGATGTGTTGGTTCTCTCCCCTTTACACTTCACAGCAGATAAAAAGGTCCAGTCGGCCGAGGACTCTTAAGAGTGGTAAGAGATGGTAAGATAAGATAAGAATGCGGCGTTATCATGTGTAAATGTGCTTCTGCAAAATATGCTGAGCAATTACAAACACTCAAAAAATCCCTACACAAAAAACATTTTGCCTGTGAAATAAACCTGTTCTCCCCACACCGGCATTAATTTTGGAAGTGTTCCCTTCCCTTCTCACTCATTAGAGGGTTTATTCCTACACTTGGCAGACGCAAATTGTCCTCATTTCAAGAAGGGAAGCAGTCAGGTCGTAAATACCTAAAAATGGGTACATTTGTGGGTGTGCAAAACTCCTGGAAGCCGACTCCTGGCCAGTGTGAAAATCTTTGCTTGAATACATCCCGTTATGAGGGCAAACTCAACTTTTGTGAAGGACTTGTCACTCTGCAGCAGTACATAAGCAATTTGTGCAAGTATGTAAGTCTTACATAAGAAGATTACTTTTATAATGAGGCTTTTAATTGTACAAATTTTGGCTCACCATCTTCACGCCGACTGTTTGTGTGAAATTAAGGAAATTAATGTTTATTAGTGACCTATGCTTTGAAAATGACACCACCATGGATGTAATATAGGGGATGTAGCTGCGACCCCTGGCTTCCCTTTGCGACCCCTGCACTCCCTTTGCAACCCTGGCCTCAGATGTGGCAAACACAGTGTGTATGCATGAGTGTGTGTTTGTGAAAGTACGTGTGTGCGTGTAAAAGTGAAGGTCAAATGAGGTGCAATGTATCTTCTGCTAACCCTGGCATTTTGGTGAATTGACGTCCATGGGCACCACCAGGATATGGCAAGCAGGGCATGGGCGAGCTGGGCCCTGTCCCAGAATGCCAATATTCCAAGGGAGGCAGCAGGGAGCTGCCTGACTTAATGTTATGCAAACAGCAGCTTGTCCATCCCACTTAGTGCCAGATGTACGACCCATTTTTGCATGCGCAAAGGGGTTAGCAACACATTTGTGCATGCAGAAACTAATAGGGCAATTTATTGCGACACGCTAAATAGAATTTGCAACTCGCAATTAGGAAGGGGCGTTCCAAGGGCATTGCTTCCTAATTGCGACTCGCTACCCTATGTAAGAATGTTTTGCAACCACAATTGAGGTCGCAAAACACTCGCAAATTACCACCCACTTCAAGAGGGACCACTGCCAGCCCTTAAAAAATGAAACGAAAAAGTGTCAATTTTTTTAAAAATGCATCCCGTTTTCCTTTAAGGAAAAGGGGTTGCATTTAAAAAAAATATATATACTTTATTGAAAAGCAGTCCCAGACATGGAGGTCTGTTGACCCCAGCAGGCCACCATACCTCGGAGGGCCAGCCATTCCTAAAGGGGTTGCATACTGTGAGTGCCTCATGAATATTGATGTGGCATGCAATTTGCGACCCGATTGGGAATCGCACACAGTGCCTCTGACACTGTTGTATATGGCATTTAGTGACTCGCAAATTGTGACTTGCAATTGAGCGCAATTTGCTAATCGCTAAATGCCCTGGTCGCACATCTGGCCCTCGGTCTCAATCGGGTCCCATTACAGGCTTTGTAATCAGCCCTTACTGTACCTCAGCATAATTGTTATCACCCCATAAGCTCCCTGCCATCCTCCCATCTTCCTCACACCTCCTGCCATCACACTGCAAATACCCTCCGCCCCCACAACAAACACCACATTTTTTAATCCACACAGGGCGCTGTTCCGGTCAATCTGATTTCGGGCCAGCCTGGAACCACATTCGGTACTTTGATGTCATTTCGTAGTAAATATCCCAAAAGCTTCTGAAAAATGCTATTTTATGCTTCATATAAATTCATTATAGCTTCCTAATTCAATACCAAGTTGTATAACTTTGATGTCATTTCGTAGTAAATATCCCAAAAGCTTCTGAAAAATGCTATTTTATGCTTCATATAAATTCATTATAGCTTCCTAATTCAACACCAAGTTGTATAACTAAAATGGTATTAGATGATGAGTGTGCACAAAGGTATTCTGGCAGGTATTTCAGGGGGGAATTTCTTTGAGTGCCGGTATTTCAAATCCTTTCAATTTGTGTCCTTGCAGAAGATGTGCAGACAGGATTTGCTTTGTCTCTGTGAAAATGCGTAAACTAGGTCAAAGCAATGGCCAAGGAGGATACACAGCGGGGGGAGGTGGGGTGAGTGGAGTGGGAAGATAAAAATAAATAAAAGGACTTACCTGGGTGCCGCCAGCCACCGCCTCTCCTCTATCGTCTTCTCCGGCAGCAGGTGAGGAAGCACACAGCCTCCCAGAATCCCATAGCCAATCACAATGCTGACTAACAGCAGCATTGTGATTGGTCTGAGCGACGTTGTTCGGCGCTCGAGAGGCACTCGGAGGCTGTGCATGTTCTCCACCCAGGCTATGCAATACAGCTTGGTGGAGAACATGCTCAGTGCGCATGACTGTTTGGCCAGCCCAAGATGCCCAGCCAAACCATCATGCATACTTAGAAAGTTCCTACCACTCCTCCCACAGCTCTCAACAGCTCAGCCCCGCCCCCCCAACAAACTGACCCAGTATGGTAAAATAAATTGATAATAATGGTGCATTATTATCATTTTATTTTTCCCTTTTGAACTGCTCAGTGAGCAGTAGAGTGATGCTCCTTCACCTTATTGGTGGAGCCGCCGCTGCCTCCTTAGTGACTCAGCAGGCCCACCCATGCCATCAGAGTAGGCCATTGCCTCGGTCAGCAAGTGGAATATGCCACTAAATCCAAGGAAACAATCAAAATATAACATTAACATGAAAAAACATGGTTTGGCCATTGACATGCGGCACCAGTTGCTTCCAGGTACTCTAGGGCTTCCACTGCATGAGTCTTTTTGTAACATAATTTTATTGATTTTCTATGTACAGACGAGCATGTTTATCAACAATTAACACTTCCACAGTGTCAAACCTGGCAGCCTGTCAGGGTGTTTTTCCTCCAAACGTTTTGCCTCACTCATCCATTTTTAACAGTCTTGTTTTGTTAGCCTTAGGGCTCTGTGTACTTTATCACTGCTGACCAGTGCTAAAGTGCCTGTGCTTACTCCGTAAAAACATGGTAACATTGGCTTACACTCAATTGGCACGTTTAATTCACTTGTAAGCCCCTAAATTGTAGCCTTTAAATTAAATGTTACTAGTGGGCCTGTAGCACTAATTCTGTTGCCCACTTATGCGGCCTTTCAACATGTCTCAGGCCTGCCATTGCAGCCTGTGTGTGCAGTTTTAAACTACTGCCATTTCAACCTGGCAAAATAAACCTTTGTCAGGTCTAAACCTTCCTTTTTAATACATAAAACTCACCCCAAGGGTTAGGCCCTAAACAGCCCATAGGTCAGAATGACCTGTATTTAAAAAGTTGGACATGCACCTTTAGGTTTTACATGTCCAGGTAGTGAAAAACTATTTCACTACTGTAAAGCCTGCCTCTACCATATGATAACATTAGGTTAACTTATTACATTTACTAAGTGATAACGTTCAATTGGCAGAATGTAGGGATGTTGAGTTTGATGTCTATGGAATTGTAATTTAAAACCTTTTTTATTGGTGTAGTCAGATCTTACCAGTTCTGAAAATGCCACTTTCAGTAAGTTGACATTTTCTTGTCCTAACCATTTGGTGCCTGCAACCTGTATCCTGGGTCCTATGACTAGGTGTAGCTGGCAGATGACTTTGTGCATTGCTCCCAGACAGAGAGACAAAGGGCAATTGATGTTGGTAGGATGGGCCATCTCTGACTTGATGAGGGGGGAGGAGCTGTCACCAACCAGACTTGCACATCACAAAGGCACTGACTAAAACTAGAGGCACACTTTAAAGAGAAAATTAGCGTTGTTTTAGAGAGGCACACATTGTTTATAAGGGAATAAAAGAAGGATGAGAGAGTATCTGCATATGTGGCTGTTTTAAGTGGGATGTCAGCTACTTGCGAATTTGGGACACTTACGATTCCGTTATCAGGGACCAAATTGTCAGGTGCACTAATGATCAGAAAATACAGGAGGAGCTCCTCACTAGAAACCCTGATTTGACTGAAGCTATCAGTATTGCCAAAGGAATAGAACACACTGCATTATGCATCAGGGAAAGGAAAAAGGGGTCAAAGGTTATCAAGGAAAACTCTAGTAAGTGAAGATGCAGTTTGTAAAATTAGTGAGAAGAATAAAGATGCTCCCCGTAATAAGTTGGAAAATGTTCGGTGCTGTAGGTGTGGTAACCACAATCATTTAGCAAACAATTTGAAATGCCCTGCGATAAATGTGGTTTACAGAAAATGTAACAAAAGGGGCCATTTTGTCAAAGTGTGTAATGTGAGAAGTGAAAAAGTACACCTAATAAATGAGTCTGAGCATAAATGTGATGAGAGAAAAGATTACATTTTTCAGGTTTAACAAGATGAAGTAGAAGAGTCTGTACAATATCCAACATGCAACATAACTCTTGATGGTGTCAGTATTTCTGTGTTTGATGGTCAGTATTTCTGTGTTTGATGATTCATGCTCTCTGTATACATTAATAGAGAAGAAACTGTCTGAGGAGAAGTTTAGTACTCATAATCTTGTTGTAGAAACTGCTGACATTCAACCAGGAGGATACAATAAGGAACCATCCCTTTATTAAGCATGGTAAGAATGCGTATATCCTTCAAGGGTAGACACACTGTAGGAAAAGTGTATATCACTAACAAAGGCTCCAGCCTGTTAGGGTGGAAACACCAAAAGGAACAGGGCATCACACTTGATCCAAACAAAATAGACCAAGTGTTGCTATTTGAACCTACAGAGGTAAGCCGTGAGGTCAGCAAGGAATTTCCAGAGGTGTTTTCTGATCAGTTGGGCAAATTAAAAAAGTAAATGCACAAGATAATTCTCAAAGAAGATGCCAACCCTGTAGTGCACAAGACCAGGTCAATTCCACTACTCATGAGGGAACCGTTAAAGGAGGAGTTGCAAAAACGGGTAAGGCAGGGTGTAATAGAAGAAATTGAAAGCTCTGAGTGTTTGGCGCCCATTGTTCTTACCACCAAGGACAACGGTAAGAACATCCGGTTATGTGTGAACTTGAGGGATCTCAATGCCAACATATGGGTGGACCGGCACCCTCTACCAAGGATACATGAGATGCTGAGCACCATTCACGACGCCAAGTACTTCAGTGTTCTAGACTTATCTTCGGCGTATCATTAAGTAACCCTACATCCGGTCTCACAAATATTGACTTCTTTCACTACGCCGTTTGGCAATTATAAGTTTTTGAGAATGTCTTTCAGACTCGCATATGCTGCTGCAGCAGTCCAGAGAATTATGCAGCATATACTTAGAGAATGTGATAAGACCTTGTGCTTCCAAGATGACATACTAATTTATAGGTCCAGTGAAAGTGAACACAATATCAAACTTAGAAAGGTTCTGGGCAAGTGGATGGAAGCAGGATTTACCACCAAAAGAAGCAAGTGCAAGCTTGGGGTAACTTCAGTGGACTATTTGGGGCACACCATTTCAGAGGAAGGAATAAAACCCAAAACAGACCTAGTAGAATCATTAGTCAAAGCCCCCAGACCCACATCCAAATGAGAAAAAAAGTCATTTCTAGGTTTGGCAGAGTAAATGGCTAAATATGTAAAAAACATCTCAGTTCAAACCCAACCCCTCAGGACCTTGCTAAAGAAGGATACAATATTCAGTTGGAATGGTGAACATGATGCTGCATTTGAGGAAATAAAAAGATCCATTGCATGTGCACCCCACATTGGAAATTTCAATCCGAAGAGGGAGACCATTCTTACCACCGATGCCAGTAATAAGGGCACAAGAGCTACGCTCTCTCAGATCATAAACAACCAAGAAAAAATTCTCGCATTTGCCTCCAGGACCCTTACTGGGGCTGAGGCAAATTACTCTACAGTAGAGAAGGAGGTCCTTGCTTGTTACTGGGCCATCACTAACTTTAAATTTTACTTGTGGGGCCTACCATTTGAGCTGTGAACTGATCACAAACCCCTACTTTCACTTCTTGCAAAAAACAGAAATGGAGAGCATCACTCCTCGCATAGCTAAGTGGGTATTGGGTCTCCAAACTTTCAGTTTTAGGATAACATATGTGCCTGGTGCTGAGGAGAGTGCTGCAGATTACTGTGGTTAAGGAGGAGGAGGGTTGTGAGCTCATTGAGGATGCCATTTTGGAAATCAGTGTGCCCGCAGTTTTACAAGATCAGTGGGAGTCCAGCACACAGCAAGATCAAGAACTCAAGGCAGTCAGGGACTTTATAATCAAGGGGTGGCCCAACAGATGTAGGGACCTATCAGAGGAACTAAAATGCTTCTGGAACATAAGGGAGGAACTATCTTTGGAGGGAGATGTCATATTGAAATCAGGAAAGATTGTACCACCTGAAGGCTTACGAGAGCAAATACTAAATTTAGCTCATGATGGGCATTTGGGGAGGAGTCTGAGTAAGGCTAAGCTTAGATAAGATTACTGGTTTCCCTATATGGATCACCTTATGGAAGAGAAGGCCAGGGACTGTCAGGCTTGTAGCTTGAGTGACAAAACTAAAAGCCTTAGACGTTCCCCCCTCATTCCTGTTGAAGTACCCACCATTCCGTGGAACAAATTGGGTCTTGACATAGCGGATCCAATACAGGCCATGGGTCCACAGGGAAGGTACTTAATAGTTCTCATTGACTATTTCTCACATTGGATCTCCCATAAGTTTGTCAGCACGGTCAACACTAAGTCCTTCAAGTCTTTCTTAACAGAGATATTCTCCAGGGAGGGTACTCCTGAAACCCTCATTACGGACAATGGGGTGCAATTTGTGTCTGATGAATTGAAAGAATTTCTTAAGGATCTGTCTATCTATCATGTTCGCACGCCTCTATATTGCCCCAAGGCCAATGGCAAAGTAGAAAGAGCAAACAGAATGTTAAAAGAGTCCATTCAATTGGCTGTAGCTTCAAGGAAACCTATAGAGTGTACGGTGAGGGACATGGTATGGTCTTACCACACTACTCCCAATTCCACAACAGGACTGTCCCCGTTTGAGATGTTGAGAGGGAGAAAGACGGGGTCTAAATTTTCATGAAGTTGGCTGTTCAAGAACAAGGATGTCACTATTAACCCGGAGGAGGTAGGAAGCAGAGTGGTTAGGCAACAAAAAATGTACAAAGACAGATACGACAGGAAGTGGGGCACGATAAACAAGGACTGGAAAATTGGACAGTGGGTCCTTGTAAAGAAGCCCTAGGAGTCGAGCAACCAAGGTAACAAATTCTACGATTCAGAAAAAATAAAGCAGGTCAAAACCAATGTGGTGGTGCTAGAAAATGGTAAAATGTGGAGCATGGACAGAATTGCCAGGTGTCTCTCAAACTTGATTTCCTCTGAGGTAGAAGGGGAGGAACACAAATTACCTCTGGGCTGCACAGAACAAGAAGATAAAATGAGCAGACCGGTTTGCCCACCTACATGGCAAAAAGATTTTGTAAAGTTGTAGTTTTTAGTGTCACTGATGCATTATATTTTTCTTGTTTTGGGAATTGTTTTTTCCATATATCTTTTGGGTCATCTTTCACTCTTCTCTCCTTTTCTCACTCTTTCCACTCTTTTGATTCTTCATCTTTTTCCTCATCTTCTTCTTCTTTCCTTTGGGAGGGAGATGTGTTTAACCTTAGTCTTGGTTTCTCCCTCTGACTTTTCTTCCCCTCTCCCTTTACCACTCTTGGTCTCTCCTTTAGAATCTTGTGTGGGAGGCCATTTAGAATGTTGAGAACAGTTCCCTCATTGAGGTGGTTGTACACTGACTAGAGGAAGCGTTATTCTGAGCAACTGACGAAAGATTTGAACTTACCTTCTTGCGTCCGTCTTTACTACAATAGTTTCACAGGAAATTTCAAACACCTCTCGAGGTGGAAACCTCCAGAACCTTCTCCTACTTCAAAGCTGGCACCAGGTATAAATAAGGGACCCTCAGGCCCAACTCTTCAGTACACCTCTGGACCTCCGGAAAACTCAGAAGGACTTCTGCCCTGCTGCCTGAGTAAAAGGACTGGACTTGCATCTTAATCCCAGGACCACCAGAATGACTCCAAGGGCTAGTTGTTTGGCCTCCTGATCAGAGTCTCAGAGACAGAAAAGGCTCCAACCACCTTGAACTCCGCACCTACCAGTATCAACTAGTTGTGAGTCTTAACCCCCAAGTGATGCCATTCCACTCCTGGATACTTGGAGATGGGCCTGAATGTACTCTGCAAGCCCAGCTGCGGTCCAGTAAACAGAATAGACTAAGCGCAACACATCTCCTTGCACCCGCATCGGAACCCCTGCAGGACCTTGCATCCCCAACTCAGGACCTTGCATCGCAGCCTGCAGTCTCCTCGGAAACACTGCTGTGTGATGCATCCTTGATACAGGCTTTCGCCTCACAAGCCCCTAGTCAACAGCATCCTTGATGATGATGCAGGACTTTGCACTGCAGCCCTGCAGGTTCTTCGGAACTGCCGGTGCACGATGCATCCTCGACACCAGACTTTGCATCAAAAGCTGGCCCGTCGATAGCACCCTCGATGATGACAGTGGACTCTGCATCACAGCACGGTGGCTTCCTCGGAGCCGCAGCTGCGCAACTCAACGCATCCATTCCAAACTCCAAGAATTAAGGTTACCGTATTTTGATCAGCGAACCTAACTTGGTCCCTGTATTCAGCCCTTGCTCCATCGTGGTCTGCCTGAACTTGTGACTTTGTCTAATTTTGCTCGACCAGATAACTAGGGGTGGGTGGTAAACTCTGCTCTGCCGGCAGAGTTCACAGAGTTTTGCCCACTCCACGCATGGAGCTTGGCAAAAAGTCAGCCAACCACCATGTGGTGTTTACCAGCGCCCACCCCTAGACAATGTGCAGCTCCCAAGGGCTCTTCACAGCAGCAGACTGCGATGTTCCTGTCACCTTCCTGACCCTTTGGAAAACCGCTGGAAAAATAAACATTTAATAGAAAGTGCTTCAGTGAGCGCTTTCTTGAGTCGGCCCCTACGGTATACATTCTGGTAACTAGAGACGCTTTCTATGTATGCTCTCGCCTGCACGGCAGTTCCATTTTTGGACGAGGGCGTTTTTTACACAGGGTTCTCTTAAAACATTTTTAAATGGGTTCTCTTAAAAAAAAGTCTCAATCACTGAGGTGGCAGCATTATCTGTCGCTTCTGCAGCTGATGAAGGTGAGATGATGTTTGGACAAGACTAGGGCGTAATTTTAATTGGTGCAGCAGATACAGTGGCACCGGGACCCCCGAGTGTAAGAGGCCTGCTGCACCCTAATTGTGGCTGTCTTTAACTACCAAAATTGGGTTGCATAACATGTTGATGATGGAGCCCATGGAATCATTACTTCCACACCCCTTTTACAATGGACATCAATTCACTAAAATACCAGGGGTAGCGGAAGTGATGTTACATGCTCCTTTGACTTCATTTTCACTTTCAGTCATATATACATATGCTTATACATACACACGTATTCATACATACACATACACACACTCTGCCTACACATGCACACAGTTTTACACATACCCACACTCTCTTCCATAAACACATTCAAAGCTGCAAGCACGCACACAACATACATAACTTTAAAAAAAAAATTATTACTTACCTCAGCTGCCATGGAAAGTCAGATTCCAGCTATTTGTACTCCATTTTTTAATATACTAATAGTGAATCATGTAATATTAATCATTATTAATATAATAAAAATTGACAAGAAAACGGTCACGAGTTCTCTGATATCATTAGTCACTCTCAAGAATAATGTCATGCTAACATTAAAATTGATGGTCATATGCAATGTTCTTCATTCAATGTTGTTCAATTGCAGTCTGACGAATTTCCATTTAAATTCTTTCATTACCTGGTTTAGGAACAAAATTGGGGGCTATTGTTACATACAACGCTGATTCATTTTACTAACCTTTCGGCTAGCTTTGCAATTCACGACCTTTACTGGCGAAATACTGCAATTTATATATTTAAAAACATTTTAAATTCAGCAGCTATACTGGTTGATAGAGGGTAGCAAGCCTGCACTAAAGGAGAATGCCTATTGTGGTAGCTAAATTATTCATTACCCTTTTAATAATAAAGTGTTTTCTTACACTTTCTGCACTATGCTGCCCAGGTCGGTGGTACTACTTACAATGATAGCCCTCAGAATGGTGAAAGTCTGAATCGTCCCTTTCGCGATCCAAACATGTGACTGGCACTTACTTCACTTGCCTATCTAGCCAGCATTTCATACCAAAGGCTGACATTGTTACAAATGTATGTACAGTTGTATGACACACCATCGACATCCACCCATTACAACATAGATCAATATCATGCTCAATAGTGGTACGTAAAACATGTTTCGGCCCTAATAAGAGATTCAAGAAGCCTGCCTGTCAATGCCTGACTTCAACTTGGCTGCCTCAGAGGACTCGATCAGGTGCATGGACGTAGCGTGATGGCCTATTCAACATCAATGTTATTGTGGTTGGTTTCTGTGTTACCAGGCTCTGCTATAGGAGGAAAAAAAGACAATTGGACATGTGCCGACTACGGAGCTAAAGGCATGTGTGCACTCTACAACTTGTCCACCCCTGGACAATTTGACCACAGTTTACAGTTCTCTCTGTCCTTGACCTTCCTTTTCTTCTTTAAAATAGAGAACTCATGGTCCCCAGTCATCTCTTTTATTGCCACCGCACTAAACGATGAGTGGCGTATCATTCAGCACAATGGGCAGAATGATTCCGCCTACTCGCGGAACTCAGCCGAATTCCACGGAGTGAAGCTCTTCGAGTTCTGCCCACCCCTACGAGATAACCACAGTTGGTGCTTTGTGCATGTAGACACTATTTTCACGTAATTGTTTTAAACTGCAGCTCTCCATATCCACTGATTGGATTTTTGTTGTTTTGGTCTCAAGTAATTCATTACGTTTTACTCTATTTTTCAAAATTGGTGTGGGATTTTCCTTGTGTTGTGTTTTCACTTTATTACTGTTTGAAGTGATGCATAAATACTTCACTCACCACCTCCAAATTACGCCAGGCTGCTTTGTGCCAAGCTACCAGAGGGTCAAGCATGGTTTAATTTGGGATTTGCTAGTATTCACCCTGACAAGACATCAACCAGTAACTCAATTGCCATCACACCTAATAAGATAATACATATCCTATCTAAGAGAGGTAACGTCTTAGGAACTATCAATTCTTGGAAGACCAGTACCATGGTTATGTCTGTATCTGTGTGATCTTCACACATTCATAACAGTGCTAGAACACCATACCAATTGCATATTTGGGCTACATGAATCCAAGTCGCAATATATTGACAGCTGGTCAATATATACCAGTATTTAAAAGTGAGCTATCCTTTATTTCCGACATTTTACACTGCTCCCAAGATTCAGAATCATTCCAGAACAATTGTTTATGTGCAAAAAAGTCTAATGGTACATACATATTTCAATATTAAGACACATGTATACAGCTACACGTGAGTAGTTTAGAATCTCACATTAAGGATCATAAGACATTTTGGTCAAGGTTGGTGAGTTCCGTTAGAAAAAGAATTTTGTGGTAGGAATGATAGACATGGTCAGCTTGTATAGCGGCATTCACCACATTAACGGAATGGAAGCACTAAAGCATTGCTTTTGCCCTCACCAACTATACCTTAACCCCTTCGCTGTGGCGCGAATTCCGCCGCAGCGCTGGGAGGGTGAGGGGTGAGCGCGGCGCCGCCATGCTCATGACGGAACCACGTCATCATGAGTCACGGGCGAGCTGTGCTCATGACGGCGTGGTTCCATCACGACTCTCTCTTTCGCCCGCACAGGCGGGCAATTGAAGCTGGTTGGGAGGAGCGGCCGCCAACGGCCGCAGCATGACGGAACCACGCCGTCATGAGCACACGCCGCCCGTGGTTCATGACGGCGTGGTTCCGTCATGAGCGCACAAGGGGTTAATAGACATAGTCGTGACATATAAAACACCAAGTGTTGTTCTTCACCATAATTATTTTGTGCATAAAAAGTAATTTTTCTTTCAATAGTGGGGTGCCACAATGAGGACTGCTTTCGCCCCAGATTAGGCAAATTTATACATGGAACATTAGGAGGAGACAGTATTCCAGCAGGGGGACCTGGGAATATACCATAAACATACCATCTTACGGACATGGTTTTAGATTACTTATTTATTATCTGGTATGGCAGAAAACAACAATTAATAGACTATGTAGAAATACTTTACAACAATGCTAGAAAAAGCACACAGATAACTATCTCTAGATCCATGGAGTTTTGGGATTTACAGAATGTAGATAATGAATAATGGTTTTTTACAAACATGAAACCTTTTCGCACAAAGCACTGTTATAAGCAGACAGTTTGCATCCAAATCCAACCAGATGAAACACATTTTACGGGGGTCTTTAACAGCGAAAAGAAGTTGTTTGAAAGAAAGTAAATCTAAATGAGAACAATCATTGATACATGTAAAAGGAAGGGTTACCCACATGTACATCAGAAAATTATCTACAGAAATATTGTCTTATTTAAATATTGAGTCCTAAATATCGCTTACAAAATGAACATCCCATTGGTATAGATTTTCATTTTTTAACTCAAATGAGAAAATAGTTTTTAAATGATTCTTAGGGCACAAAATTTACATCACTTGGAATTCTGGCAATGATGTTCTGGTGCCGAACAATGGACGGGCACCAACTAAGGCACAGGAAATAGCATGACTAGACAGATGGAAAGAAGTTGTTGCACCCATGAAAGAAACATACATTTGCAGGTACAATCTGCTTCTACCTATTACAATCCACATGCAAATTTGTCACATTTTAGAGAAGACATGGGGGTGCTGCATACTGAAACAACTTTAAAAAAGACTGTCATTCCCAACTCACGACTGACATTTAGAAAGAAAGGCACCCAACCTCCATACTAAGCACACTGGAGGTTGGTAAAATCATCAACATAACTCCCAGAAGTGCCTGGAGTTTTATGTGTGTCATAAGTGTCAAGTGTACACTCATGCATGAGTAAGGTTACATACCTTAAAATCAAACGTAATAATAATCCTTATCATGTCCTTATTAAAATTAGCACAAGATATCTGGTCTATTTAAAACAATGCCCATAGTCCCCATTTTGTCTAGGGGATCCCCCCAGGTTAATGCAATTGCCTGATTATGGATGATTATGGTTCAGGTACATATAGCCCCCTCACAGGCAAATTAGACACAGCGTCTCGCAGTAGTTCAAGGAAACAGTTCCCATCAAGTGAGGTTTCATTGCTCAGAGTTTAACACCTATGGTGGATTCAATCCAGTTGGGCAGTCGCCCGGTTCATTCTTCATGCGTCTCCTCTCTCCCGCTTCTGGGAAAGCACACAAACTGCCATCTCTGTCAGCGTCTCTTCTGTGGCTGCAGGTGCCCGCTCAGCAGATGCGTTGTCAGCAAGCTTGTTGTTCATGTCTCTGATGGTGGAAGGTGGCAGTCTAGCCAAAAGGGATGGGCATTCCTGTAGGAGCCTGGATGACACATGGAACAGGTGCTCTCATATCAGTGAATCCATGCTGAGGTCAATCTCCTCCTGGCAGTGTGGCCACACACAGGCCGGTCTTTGATGGGCGGCAGTCACATACAGACTAATTTCCAGGTGGGCAATAAGGCTGTGCACTGGCCTTACCTCTTCTGGGCAATGAGGTTTAGTTCTAGAAATGCATCTTCTGGGCATCACAGCTGAGTTCAAGCCACAATTCTTCTGAAAACATTGTCTGAGTTCAGTTTGTGATTCTTTTGGATCCCATGGCTGAGCTCAAGCCACACTTCTTCTGAGCACAATGACAGTACAGGCCAAGGTGACTCAGTTCACAGCCATTATCAGACTACGGCAATCTTGGGGTCAAACCATCTTGGGTGCGGCCAGGAACTGCTGGTGCAAAGACTCTTTTAAAGCCCCCCCCACCTCCAACAGGGTCACACTGCACCTTCTTCACCCTAAGCGGACACACCTTCTTCAGAGTTGGGAAGCTCTGTCTCTCAAGAAAATGTTGAACTGGAACAAGTGAAGTAGTGGGGACCCACGTTTATGCTGCAAAAACTAACAGGAGGTGTGCATTCACTGTCTGCATTTTCAGAATCAGTTTGGTCTGGTTCTTCTTTAAGTGTCATTTCCAGGATTCTCTGCAACCACATCCTTTGGGTAGAGACATGCTTCTCAGAGCAGAGCTGTCTCCAGCCTGGAGCACCCATAACAAATGCACAAAGAGGTTGTGAGCTTTCTTTGTCACCAGCCAAATTAAAAGAGTGATCAGGGGCCAGCAGAAGACTGGGCCCCACATAAAGAGTCCTGTTCACCTTGTACAACACTGTCTGCAGCCCCATCCTTCTACCAAATGACAGTGTCAATGAAGACTAATCAGCAAACCGTGGCTCAGCAAAAGGCCCAAGTGCATTTCTAAAGAGTTTTGTCTCCTCTTCCTTCACTTCAGCATCTAGATCTCCTCCCCTAGCTTCACGAATGTCAGCAATGCAATTTCACTTCCTAGGAAAACATCTGTACCCTCATCTTGTGCAGCAGGTCAGGCTAGTGTATCCAAAATGGATCTCACAAGCCTCCATTATTTTAGCTCGCTCATGAACATCATGCAAGTACCACAAACGCCACATACACAAACATGCACAAAATTCACTTGGGATGTTAGATCTGGAATCTGGGTAGGTGCATAGAAGCTAAATTAAGTGTGCCAGCAGGCCTCCATACCAGTGACACGGATAGAACAGTATGGTCGCAATACGAGATCCACAAAACATGGTCACAACTTTTTGTGTAAACCCACAGCAGCATGAAAGGAGTGAAAATAGACCAAAGTCTGTTCAAGCGAATGTGTTTGGTGTTTCCTGCTATATCACAGGTTAAGAGCAGAACTATACGCATGCGCACACCAGATTAGCATGAGTCTAGGGCCACAAATTAAAAATCAGGATATCAGATACTCGCAGGTACGCAATCAGGCAAAGGGGGAAACAACGCTACACCTTGCAGGAGTCATCACCATCCCAACAGAGATGTATTTTACATTATTGAAAGAACAGATACTACCTTAGGTACACAATGTGTACACTGCAAAAAACTGAGTTATTGGTTGAAGGGGGTGGAAGCCTCACTAAGGCAAAAAGCACAATCCTTTTCAGGGTGAGCCACAAAAGTCATGAAATCAATCTCTGCTAAATTCTCTCGTAGCTTGGCAGAAAACAATCAGGTTTAATTTAGGGGCACTGTGCAAAATAAAATATTTATGCAGCACACAAACAGTAAAAAACACAGTGCAAGTAAAGTCTCAAACCAATGTAAAATGTTTTTGATACCATAACAAAAAAAATCCAATCAGTAGGATCGGAGATATTTCATTGTAACGTTTTTAGTAAAAATAGCACCTAAAAGTACAAAGCGCCACTTTCTGTCATCTGATCTCGCTAGACTGGGGAAAGTCACAAGTTCAGGTCAACCACGATGAAGCGCCAGTCGGATACAGAGACCAGGTTAGCCCTGCTGAAAAGTTACCGTCTAACTCCAGCGCAAGAAGCTCCGTTCCGGGTGAAGGAGGCTGCAAGGAGGAGGCTAAGCGTTGCAGATGGTTGTAGCTGTCGCATTAAGAACAGGTAGGGCATCACTGATGGTCATAGCTGAAGCGCAAAGAGCCGGTCAAGTATCGTGGACAGTCGTTGCCGTAGCACAAAGTGCATGTCTCCTGTTGCTGGTTGCAGCAGACTGTGGTTGTTGGCACGAAAGGCGGGTTTCACTGAAGCTTTGGATTGGCAGTTGTTGTGGGTGACAGTCTTGGAGCAAACAAGCCCTTCACAGTTGTTAAATGCCCAAACATTCAGGATTTTCACCTTTTGTTCTTTGGAAGAGCTCTCACCAACGCCAGACAAGTAGCCAGGGCCTGGGTGGCACCCCTTGTTGATCAGGATTCACTTCAGCAGGGCTCAGACAGGTCTAGTTTCTGTAACTTCCAGGAATCCAGGGGTGCTATGATGAATGGCTCTGGGCATTCAATAGTTATACCTGGTGCCACCCTTTTTATGGTGGGACTCCCTATCCTACCCCCATATTTGGTTCTTGAAACTTCTCCCCCCTTCCCATGCCAAGGTTGCAAATGCTCTGTGGGTGACAAAAGGCAGTGCAGGCCTAGTGTTAGGTTCCTTTGGGTGTGCAGTAGGCAAACCCTTTGAAGTGTAAGTGGGTCTGGGTACAGCCCCTCACCTGTTATATATACTACCAGGATAGCCAATCCTGTCCACACCTAAGCCCCTTTTGTGTTACTGTCTGCATTTTTGGAGCTGCAATACACAAATCTCCAAGAGCAGAACCATTCATAGTCATGTGACCCAGGACACTGGCAAAAGGCACAAATGGTTGAGACAAGAAAATACCACCTTTCTTAAAGTAGCCCTTTGAGCATTGTAACGTAGAAACCGACTTCATTAAAGAGAATTTTAAATAACAATTCATTTGAGTGTAAACAACATATCTCTACCTGCTCCTAATCTAAACTTAGCACTTATTAAATGTAATAAGGAAACCCAGTGTGAGTCAATGGGAGAAACAGGCCGACCACAGAAGAGTTTTTCACTGCCAGGACATATAAAACTGAAGCACTACTTTTTAAATACAGTGCACACTGCCATATGAGCTACATATGGGTCTAGCTAAGGGGTGACCTATAATTATTAAAAAGGAAAGCTTAGGCCTGTCAAAAGTTTTGTTTTGCCAGGTCGAAATCGCAGTTAGAAAACTGCACTACAGACTGCAGTGGCAAACCTGAAATATGTTTTAAGAGTGCTACTTTAGAGGTTGGCACAATGAGAGCCGCATGTCCACTAGTAGCATTTCATTTACAGGCCCTGTGTACATGTAGTACCATTTACTAGGGATTTACAAGTAAATTAGAAGTGCCAATTAGGTGTTGAGCAATTTTACCATGTTTGAGGAAGAGATCACAAGCACTTTAGAAACTGGTTAGCAGTGGTAAAGTGCACAGAGTCTTAAAGCCAACAATAACAAATTCAGCCAAAAGAAAGGATGAAAGCACAAAGTTTGGGGTGACACAATGTCGGAGTAGTTAGGTGTGACATACATCTTTGTGTGAAATTTAGGCATTCATTAACACTTGTCAAAATCTCATATTTAAAGAGGTATTTTTTCAAATTATTTTCTAAAAGAAGTGGACCATGTCTGAAGTTGTCAGAGCTCTATCACCTTTTTTCAGGGTATTGTGTATGTCTGAATTTCAGAACTTGTAGGTCGTCCTAAAAAATGAGAATGTGATGGGTGAGTTGGACAGCAAAAAGCACCTATGGAAATGAGGATGCAAGGGGTATATTTTATTGGCAAGCATAGAGGCACACCTGATCATGGTGGTGACCAGCAAGCACCGTTCTAGTGTAGAATCTCCTTTCTAAACAATGCACATCCAAAGGTGGCCTAGACAGGGACATTTGATAGATCCTATAATGCAAAATACTTCACGGTCCCAAAAATATAGCCACTATAACTGAAATAAAAGAAAGAAAATGCTCTTTTGAAATATTTCTCTTAGATGTGGAATGCTTTCATTTACGCACCACAAATCTGCTGGGAGAACCTTTTAAGGGGTTGTTTTGGTGATGCTGGTCCAGAATCTGATGTATTATTAAATAAAGTCAGTTGTGGTACCCTGAGCAGAGTCCATAAAGCCATGTACCATCCTCCTGATAGGATAATCATGAATGTCCAACAGAATCTCTACTAGGCTCACACAGCCAAGCCCATGCTAGTGCTTGAATTCCTAGCCGCCATTTTAATCTTTCAAGCCTTTATCTGTTAGGATCCTCTTCCCAGTACTGTCTACATTTTGTTGGTGAAGTGACCATAGGAAACTGTCGGTCATACAGTCTCCTCTGGTGCTAAAGAACATGTGCATTTCACCACCCGCCTCTGAACCTGCAGAATGTCGCCAACACCTTTCGGAAAGCCATACCCTCCTTGTCTATACATGTAACCACCAGCTTCACTTTGATTTTATTTACTTGCTAAGGCACCAAAATTGGCCCCATTCACTCAACAAGGAGGAATATACTACTGTAAAGCTGCTTGCAAAGGATCTGAAAAAGATAACCACTACTTTAGAAGTAATCTTTGGCAAACATTTTTAAAATGAAGTAAAAAAATAGACAACTAAACTTTCAATTGCATTGGCATATAAAAATAAATGATTGAAAGCAATCCTCTACTTAGGAAAATCCTCTTTTAAGGTCCTAACCTATTACCGTGCACTAACCCAGACCATCACTCTCATCACAACCCTACCCTAATGCCAAGGCCCCTGTAATTATACAGCATGGGAAGGCCAACAATTGAGGTAGGGCTGAGTATATTATGCATCAAGAAAAAGCTAATTATGCAGCATAATGCACCACATTTTGTGATACTATTACTTCATTATTTTGTCTTTTTTACACTTGTTAACACTGTCTGGACATTGGTAGCACCTCATTAGTACCAGCTGAACACCCAAATATAGCAATAAGCAACAGAACGTGACCAGTCAACCTTTACAAAGGGCCTTCCACTGTGCGGCATTACGTGTTGCTGTGTTTTTAGTAACATTTGAACCATTTGTGTGAGAAATGAATGTTTTTTTTGTTAAAATCTGCAGATTATACAGCAGATGATGGATTATGTGTCGAATGCAGCAAATCTATAATTATGCAAAAAATGCCTCTGCCGCACAATTGCATAATTCCAGAGGGCCCGCCTAATGCATACGCAGCCCTAACTCCAACCCCAGCCAGAAACCTAACTCAAAGTTGTAACATGCCCATAATTGTAGTCCTTCTCGTTACCTTTCTTCAAATGCTACCCATTTAGGCAAAATCTAACGCTAACAGTAAACTCGTCCCTAACCATAATACCAACCATAGCTCTACACCTCCCATGCTTAAATCGTTGATAAAAAAAATAATTAAAACACATTCTAACCATAACCATAAACTGATCCCTAACCACATCAACTGTAGCTCTGACACCAACTAAGCTCAATTTGCTAACAACAAAAACCATTAAAACACATGCCAACTACAACAATAAACTGATCCCCAACCATAATACCAAACGCAACTCTACACCTACCACACTCAAATTGTTGAAATATTAAAAGACATTCTCATCATAACCATACACTGATCTCTAACCACAACACCAACTGTAGCTCTACACCTACTATGCTCAATTTAGTAGTAACAAAAACCATTAACACACATACTAACCACAACTATAAACTGATCTCTAACCATAACACCCACCATAACTCTACACCTACCATGCTCAAAGTGTTTATAACGAAAACCATTAAAACACTTTCGAGCAATATCCATAAACTGACCATTTTGTCTCATGAATACTCAAAATATTTCCTCATTGGTTTTCTTAATTACTTTTTTGTATTACAGTATTCTAGCTCTCTATATTTTTTCATAATTATGTACCTGTTCATTATTGACGGTGAAACTCCATGATAATCTCAGTTTCAGCAGAGGACAAAGGTGAGCATGAACTTTTAGCCAAATCGAGAAGACTTGCTCTTGCACCACGCAAGGTGGTGTCAGAGCGACGCAAATCCTAAATGAGATTTATGGAGCCATGCGAGGCCACTTTGTGAGGCCCTGAATGGCTCCATAAATCTGGAGCACAGCAAGCCAGGGCGAATTGCTGCGTTGCCTCACTCTGCGCAAGGAAGTCGTTCCATGGGCGTTGTGTGGGTGTTCCCACACAGCTCCCATGGTTTTTGACGCATACCTAGATTTACTAGAATTGGTAAACCTGGGAATGTATCAGGCAGATACGCCTTACCAGGGAGGAGTAATGAGGAGAAATGTATTTATTTCTCCTTGTTACTTCCACTTTCCAAGTGTGCTGAATTCTGCAGCACACGTAGAATGAGGAATATGCCTACCAGGATTGTTTTTTGTGCTGGAAGGTGTCCCTTCCTCCGCAACGACAATCCTGTGTGCAACGCTAGGCTAGTAATAGGGTGCCAGCGCAGGGGACAAGGCATGAATGCATTGTATTGCCCTAAATATGGCGGATTCCTGTCCTTTCCCTGTCACGCCGTGCAGTGCAGCAAGGTGACATTTGTCACTGCGCTGCGTGACAGGTTCGAAATTAGGCCCCGGAGTGTTTACTTGTATTTTTACAATTACACGTTTCCACCCTCTCTCCGCGTCCCCTTATGGTTTCTGTAATCCAGTATCAGCACACACAAACACACACAACAAGTCAGATATCATTCTGGTTTATATACAGCGTGACACTTCTTGCCTATGCCCAGCAGCTATAAAATGGTCTTTGTAAAGTGGCCGTGCGCATTGGACCTAGGTCTCTGCATCAAATATTTAAAGAAAAAAAAAACACAAGTTCTTATCCTGAAAGGAAGCAGCCTGGTCGAATGGTCCAAGAGACAGAAAAGACCAACACTGTCTCTCCAAAGATGGCACCTGGTAGGAGGACTTCCCGCAAGAACCGACACGCACCAGGGGCATGTGCAGACCAGGCTTGCCAAGGAGGTCTCCCATCTCCAATCATTCCTCTATCTGGAGCTTGGCGACCCCTCTATGCAACATCCAGAGAAAACCAGGAAGTAAAGTTGTCACACATGAAATCAGCAACCTGCTGAAACACTGAACCTAGGCGGACGACCTCCCCTCCTTCCGCCTCGGTGGAATCTTCTGCTAATATCTTAAACACAAACAAACCAGCGCCCAGATCAAACGATTGCAGAAAGTTGCTTCTTTATTTAATTACATGAACAGTCGATGCTCCCGAGTTTGAGTGTGTTCGAACTCTATGCATAAATTCCAGTTCTAGGCTGATGTAGTGGCGCCTCCTGCTGGACACTGTACAGAAGAAATGGCACAAGCTTAGTGTGGAATTTTACCCGGTATCTTATTCTGGAACAGAAAGCTAATGGTAAACTGTATTCAGACAGACAATAAAGAAAGGCGCGTGGTTATCGGTGCTTCCTCAGTATGTAGCAACAACTCTAGGGAATCTGTGCATGAAATCTGCAGACGCACGTGCACCACATTCTGCTGATAATAGAAGAGCCGAGCTCTCTACAAAAGCGCATGACGTCTTTCACTTAAATGTCAGGGACAGCGGAAGTGTCCTCAGCATGCTTTGACCTTCCAAGGACAGCACGTGATTGACGCTGAATCTCATCTTTGGTGCCTCGGAAGGCGCCTATGAGCTGAGAGGCTAAGGGAAGGGAAAGGATTGAAAACTATGTAAAGGAATAAGCACTGGCAAACCCAATAGGTCTGGCTTTAATGGAGTACATCATGCAGTTTTAAAGTATTTAAGCAAGACACACAGGGTAGAGCCACTGGGAATGAACACAGGGGGCTGTAATTGTAAAGTAGTCCCTCGCATATTTCAATCCAAGCACTCAAGTGGAGGTGGAAGATTGCACCCAAACAGCAAATATCAAAGTAGACCTTCCAGCGAACAGAGGGGCATATTATCAAGCACGGCGTTAAAAGTATCGCTGCTTTAGCGGCAGAAAACTCCGCTAAAGCGGCGATAATAGGCTTGATAATATGCTGCAGAGAATTCCAATAGAAGCCCATGTTGACACCAGAACATGGGCTTCTATGGGAATTCTCAAGGGCATATTATCAAGCCCATTATCGACGCTTTAGCGGAGTTTACTGCCGCTAAAGCGGCGATAATTGTAACGCCGTTTCTTGAGAGTGCTACTGTATGTCCCAAGATATCGCTCCTTTCACCCGGTCATCCAGAGAAGAACCAATATCAGACGCTGGAACAGGAGATGAGCTAGAAACACCTACATAGAGTGAGGTTCTAGGTCGCTTCTAGAGGCTCTGCCCAGCCGATGTTCATTACAGGGTGTGAAACCTACCCTTGTTATCACATGTGAGCGAGGCACATCGGAGACCGCCAGTAGGAGCAGACGCAGAGGGCAATAGTTGTAAAATAGTCTTTCATGTAGTTCAAATGCAAGCACTCAAGTGGAGGTGGAAAGAAACACCCAAACAGCCAATAGATTAGGTGAGAGCTAAACATTCCCCTAGGCTGAGCAAAGATGTTATTGACATAGAATGGCTGAAAGACGCTGGTCCAAGAAAGCCAAAGGTGCAAAGAGTCGGACCCAGAGCCCTATTTATGAATTTTCTTAGCAATAAATCTGCTTGACACCTTTGCTGTCAAACCCTAGAACTAAAAAGGACTCCAGGACTCCTGTTCACCTTGCGTTCCTGCTGCTGCTGCTCCCTTCCTGACCGTGTGACCGGTGTAGCAGAGCGGTGCCGGCATCAACAAAGGGGTAGCTGTTGACTGCCCCAACTTGACGTTCATGCAAAGGCAGGGCTGGGTTGTTGTGATGGACTTATTTCATTTAATATTCTTTTGCTTTAGGATTGCCAACTGGAACCTCCTTTTGTTTTGAACATGAGTAGAGAGGTCATTTTCATCCTTGAGTTCTTTTTGGTCGGTCCCCATCAGTCATTGCTTGCTTTTTAGGTCTCGGCTAGCGAAGGCTGCGCTTGCGCAGTCTCGCTCGCGAGATTTAATGACTTGGAGAAGAGGGGCTTGAACCCGCCCCTCTTCTCCCCTCTTCTCCATTGGCTGGCCTCTTAAATACTGGCCAGCCATTGGAGAAGAGGCTTGTCTCGCAAAACAAGCCCCGTCCTTTTCGGATTCGGGGGCGTGTTTTTTCGATACTTTTCTCATTATCTCCTCCAGCCAATGGCAAGAGGAGAGAAAGAAAAAACAAGCTCCCGAATCCAAAATCGCCGCTGCCTTTCTACGAGGCATTTCTGCTTCGCCTCGGAGAAAGGCAGTGGTGTGCTTGTTTATTAAATGATTGTCGTGTGACTGAAATTGCAAGTCAAGGCCGGCCAGAAGCCTTCTAACCACGTTCTCGTGTAGCACCATCCCTTCGTGCTCCCTCTGCATTGAAGACATTCTCCTGACTGTGTTTCGAGTTTCTGTATCCTCGGCATTTACTACGCTACGCCACAGTCACAGTCACAGTGCTGTTTCCACATCTTCTGGCTGGAAGGCGCTCCTTCTTTTACCCGTCTCGCTGGTCAATCGTTCCTCCCGTCCGCCAGGTGGCGCGCTCTCGTTCCCGACTCGTTGGCCGCCGGCCACTCGCAGCCTGTGTTCCGGGTCCCTCCCTCCGTAGCACCGCCTGAAGCCCCCGGCGCCCCTCTCCCTCCCTGCCCGGCCTGGCCCTTCGCTGCCTCTTGCTGCTCCCTGCGCCGCTACTGGGCCGCCTGCCCCTGCGCTCCTGCTGCCTCTTGCCACCGTGGGGAGCAGCCCCCGCCATGCCCAGCCCCGCCGCCGGGAGCAGGGCCCGGGTCTACGCCGAGGTGAACAGCCTGAGGAGACGCGACTATTGGGATTACGAGGCGCACGTTCCGAGCTGGGGGTGAGAATCCAGCCCACATAGGCCCTCCGCGGCCATGGATATTGCTCTGTGTTATCGGCGGTTGTAGAAATTGATACCTATCCACTGAACACTGGCAGGCTACCAATGTCGGAGATCGGAGGCGACACTGATCACAGATAGGTTGTTAGCTGTTCGCAGCTCCCGATACCACGGATCATATTTATTGCAGACTGCAGCCTCCTACGATATCATTCATTTATACTGACCGCTTCTCCCATTACCTACTGTCAGTATTTGACGCATGGCGAATAACTAGACATGTTTAAGTAAGTGGGGACGCCGAATATAAAAATGGTCCCATAGTAGGTCTGGGTGCATCGATGGTTTTTGAGAGGACGTTGTATCGTGCTGTCGATACTATTATGCCATCTGTTGAGGTTTTGAACAGGGTTCTAGGATTTTTTTTTTTGATCGGGTTACGAGATGTGATGGGATTGAGAGACAGCGTCAGCCTTCAATTTAAGGAATGGATGCTGGGGCGCATCACCTAACAAGCATTCTGTTAGGCAAATGGGGGTAAATTCATAATTTGTCATTCTAAGAAATTAACAGTTTTCGGGATCGTGTAACCCAATTTACAAGTTCCAGTATTTATCATATTTAGATGATTGTGCCTAATTTAAATATTGCTGTGGAGACTTGTGCACGAAGGCAGTTTTTTTTTCTTCCGAAACGGGTTTTAAAAAGCACGTCCTTGATGCTGAAAATGTATTGCCATTCTTAACTCTAGACAAACTTTGAACAGTGAACACATTTTACATCATGGCTTCCCAACCTACCTTGTACCACTGCTCATTGCTCTGAAGTGGCCGAAAGGCGAGATTTGCAGCGCTTTCCCAAAACATCACATATATATATCCATGGTGAGAGAGCGAAATCTCAGCAATGAATGTGCTCCCTTGACATTTTTACCACTAAAGATGACTCACAATTTTCCCCTGCCATAGTTCTCTTCTTTCCACAACTGCATTGCAGTTTACCTTTCTTGTGTTTCCTGCGCTTGAAAACATTTTTGAAGCCTCAGTGTTTGAGACAGATTGAAAATTCTGCTTTGTATGATGACTTGTTTCGTACTTTGGATCTCACCAATAAGACCGCTTTACCTTTTTCTTGTTTCAGACCTATTGTGTCCAATACAGTGAATATATCCATATTGTGGGTTTTGGGCAGCCCTTTGGGATATATAAGAAGGTTTCGGGTGCTCATTTGTATTTTTTACCTGGCTGGTAGAAGTAAAGTGGTCACTAGCCATGTGTTTTCCAGCAACACAATATCACTACCACAGTAACTATCTCTCACTCTAACACACTACTTAAAAACTTCACTCTCTCTCTCTATCTCACTACCTCACTCTCTCTCAGAACATCACTATCTATTTCTATCTCACTCTCACTACCTCACTATATCACAACACACTCTCTCAAAACTTCACTACATCACTCTCCCACTACCTCACAACTTCACTCTCTCTTTCTAACTCACTAATTCACTCTCTATCTCACTACCTCACTCTCTCTCTCTCAAATACACTAAGTCACTTACACTCACTCTTTCACTACCTCACTCTATCTCTCTACTTCACTACATCACTCTCTGTTTCTATCTTAATACCTCACAACATCCCTCACTACCTCACTCTCTCTTTCACTACCTCAATCTTTCTCTATCTCACTACCTCACAACATCACTCACTGTTTCCATCTCACTACGTCAGAAAATACCCCTCACTCACTAACTCACTCTTTCACTACCTCACTCTCTATCTACCTCACTCTCTCTCACTACATAACTCTATATACATCACTACTCCCCTCTATCTATATCACTACCTCACTATCTCACTACCTCACTCTCTATATCACAACTTCACTCTCTCTCTAACTCACTACATCACTCACTCTCTATCTCTCTACCTCACTCTTTCTATCTCACTAACTCACTTTCACTGTCTCTTTCACTACCTATCTCTCTCACTACATCACAACACCACGCTGCTTACATCTCACTACCTCACAACATCCCTCTCCCTCACTACATCACTGTTTCACTACCTCACTCTCTCTCACTACATAACTCTCTCTACCTCACTACTCCACTCTATCTCACTACCTCACTATCTCACAACTTCTCTCTCTCAAAACATCACTACCTCACTCTCTAACTCACAACCTCACAACTTCACTCTCTCTCACTCACTACCTCAATCACTCTCTATCTCACTACCTCACTCTTTCTATCTCACTAACTCACTTTCACTCTCTCTTTCACTACCTCTCTCTCTATCTCACTACATCACAACATCACTCTATGCTCTATGTTACGAATGTGCTTCAGAGTCGTACCTCATAGAGACACCTTAGACAGGTAACTCTCTATAAAAGTGTTCACATTCACACTGAGTCACTGTGAGGCACGCGTCTAATTGGGGTGCCTCTGAGTAGAGGTATAGTGCTCGAGATATGTCTCTCCGGCCACTGCTGCGCAGGTACTCCAGAGTCGTACCTCAGGGAGACACCTTAGACAGGTAGCGCTCTATAAAAGAGTTCACATTCACACTTAATCAATGTGAGGCGTGCATGTGCTCGTGAGTTGTACCTCAGGGAAACACCTTAGAGAGCTAGTGCTCTATAAAAGTGTTCACATTCACAATTAGTCACTGTGAGGCGTGCGTACTATTCCGTGGTGCTACCTCAAGGAGGCTGAGTGGAGAGGCATAGTGTCTTTACTGCTGTGCACATCCTTGCACACGACAGTGGTTCCCCGGAGACCGTGCGGTGTAGTGCACTACAGTAGTGTTTTCACTCTCACGCTAGGTCAGCTCCAGCGGGCACGGAGCTGGCACAATCGTGTCTCGCGGGGCGGAGGGGGAAGGGACCTGGTATGTGAATGGACAGGGGGTGGGGTTGGGGTGCTCTCGCAGACGATACTAGACAGCAGGGTACGGCCCCAGCACAGGAACACACGAGAAAACGAGCAGGGGCAGTTACCACACAGACATAGAATATTATACACTATGTACACGTATACAGACACGATTACATATAGTATGCCGTATACACACTTACATGTATGTACACATGCGCACAAAGGCCAATTCACATAAACACAAGTACGTACACCTGTTGAAATGCTTATATACACATACATATGTATACAGAATGTGTGTGCAAATACACACACATACGTTGCACATACATGTAATACAGAAATCGGAAATTATCTTCAATGTGCAATACTTAGCTGTTAAATTTCCCATGTGTGACGTGCAAACTGTTGTCATGCGTGGCCCCAGCTCACAGAGGGCACACACGAGGCAAATAGATAGATAGTTTATTAGCATGGTTATAAAAAAACATTGCAATACGATAAAACAGCATATACGATCGTTAATAAATATAATGTTAATAAAAAGACATTTACACATTCATATTTCTTATAAACTATGGCGACTGAGAAGTAGCTCATCGTAAAAGTTCGGTTTTTGCTTTAGCACATGTTAGAGGGAGCAATGTTCTCAGTTCCAGCCTGCTTCTTCACATCACGCCTGATGCCAAGGCTGAAGGAAAGTGCTCTTAGTGCAAAAAGTGCTTATGTGCTTATTAAAGTGCTGATCACATATTTCTACCCGGCATAATTTACTTGTTGTAGGTGGCGTTTATTAGGGCTAATGTGATAATTGAAAACTGCCCCCTTCCAAATGCGGTCTGCATAGTAAATAAAAGTGAAATTGGTCCTAAAAGACTGACCGTGGTCAGGTTCACGTCCTTTGTACTGCCATTTTTTTCCCCACCAGTCTCAGGAACTTCACTAAACAGCAATTCGGCTGAGGGACACCAGGTGCAAAGCAGGCCAGCAAATAACAATGCAGTTTCTTTAAATGTTTTAAAAACAAAAACATAAACAAAAATAATGTCATGAACAATATCCCATCCAGTTTCATTTAGATACAGATTTATAATTCATACAATAGCAATCAATGTGTGCACAATGCCAGAGAAGGTCAATAAAGACAGAAAGAGAAAGAAATGAACATGAAGAAAGAGATATGACCAAAAGAATGAACAGATATCAAATCATTATTTAAATCAATTGTATTTAAATGCAGCACATCAAACAAGAGCCATAGGGAGTTCCCTTGAGTGAGCAGTCGGCTGTTCTGGGGAAGTTTTTCTCCCCGGTATTTCTAATTGATTTGGATTTCCACCAATGCGAATATCCAGTGTGATCACTCGACTTTAATTAATTGCTTGCTGTTCATGCCACACCTTTGCTACTCTGAACAAGCGACTGGTTGTGTGAGGGTAAATGCTCATCTCTTGATCTTCCAACTGAATTCAATACTTTCCAAGTACATTACCATTGTGTTCGCTCGTTTGCGTGTTCAATTTTTAATTCAGACGAACCATTCACTATTGTTTCTGGGCTTAAGGTATCAGCCTTCAGCCTATAACGTGGATTGATTTTTCCACTGGACACCCATCCTACATTTCAGGGTTGATTTGGTCTTCCCTGCTACTATTTGTACTTGAGGAGTAATTTCAGCACCATGGATTGATTGTGTTCAGTTTTAATTGTTAGGGTCCTGATGATGACCATTCATCAATACATGGGTCGAAACGCTGTTGACTTTCTGGCTGAGAGATACTTTCATTGATTGTGCAGGAATTCATCTTTTTCATGATTTCATTTGAGACTATGATCCTCGAATCTTCACTTGTTGTTCAGGTCTTTCCACCGTTCCTTGATTTTAAAATTGTGATCACCTTCATTGTTTGCGCTGCTCTGCACATATTTTGGATCAGCGCTTGTTCACAATGCAATGAGCACCTATTGCACTTGTTTGATGTGCTGCATTTAAATACAATTGACTTAAATAATTCTTTGATTTACGTTGTTTCTTTTGGTCATATACCTTTCTTTATCTTTCTGTCCTTATTGACCTTCTCTGGCATTGTGCAATACATTGATTGTTATTGTATGAATTATAAATATATATCTAAATGATTCCATGGGACATTGTTGTATTTCAATATCTTATAATCCGGTCCTTTCTAGGTCGACGGATTGCTCCTGTGTTTTATATTTTCCTGCCAGTCACAAAGCTGTCTTCAAAAGCTACCCCCAATATCAGAAGATGTCCAGTGAGTGAACGGGGCCTGAACTGGTGGCAGACAGAAGAAGTCAGGCACATGAGCACATATTTACTGCCAACTTGCTTGCCCCACTGCCTCATGGTCCCTGGTATAGCTAGCCTGGGTCCCCATTTTGGGCAGCCCCAAGACATCCCAGCATCCAGGTCACTCAGTATCCCAACATAGCGGCGGGGATGTACTGATATCCTGCAAACTAACCAGTGCTTAATTTGTAAAATATGAAGTGCAGGTGCTCAAATGTTTGTCGGAGGCCACACCTACGTTTCTCTGGCTCCACCCACTTCCTCAACTGGCTCCACCCACGTACTCAATTAGCTCCACCCACATCTTCAACTGGCACTGCTATAAAGTCAGATGTAACACCTGATCTGAATTTCAGCAAAGGAGCCTTCCTCATAGTAAGATTTTGGTAGGAGGTTCCCATGCCCTGTGAAAATTTTGTAAAAGATTAAATCAAAAGTGCATTTAAGCACAATTTGGGAATAAATTAGCTAAAATCACTAATGCATTGAAAAGGGACAATGTCAGTGCTCTGTGTGCTGATTTGGGGAAAGGACAATACTGGAGTATCAGAGAATGCTTAGCACATATCACGAACTGTCATTTTCTGTTTTACTGTACTGAATAAGCTTATGCTTTTAAAGGCAGCTATTTTACACATCTCATGAAGAAAAATAAGCTTCTGTATGATGGTGTTCACAACCTATAAAATCTACTGCTTTGCCAATTCTAGTACTTCGAATAAATAAATCAGTGATATGCTAACAGCTGTATTGCGTCATCTGGCTTTTCTGTTGACAGGAGTATTACCAGAAGTAAGTGACAAACCACAGTCATAGAAATGCCCAGGGGTGGGCGCCATTTTACTAGTCTTTGATGCAAGTACGACCTGAAGGGAGCAGTTAGATTTAGGTACAAAGGGCATGATGAGAGGACTCAAAATAAGCTATGCAAAGAGAAAGGTGGGCTTTTGGAGAAACTGTTACCAGAAACATGCTCACTTTTAGCTGTACGTTTTTATCGTGTCTTGGCTATAAAAAATGTTTTCTTTATTTTGGAAGATTAAAACAGGCATGAGGCATGTCAGGTTTTTGAATGGCATCTGTGTGTGCCTACACAGCCATATCACACAAAATGTGGAATTTTATCATTAGAAGATTTAGCATTTAGCAAGTAAATAAACTGAATCAGCAGTTCAGAAAAGCAGATTTCTAGGACAGCAAAGAGAAGGTACACAACCATGAATAATATCTGGAGTCAGACCTGAAAGAAGAGCTCAGCTTAGCTACTCATTCGGGGTAAAGTGGGGCATAAATGGACCATATTTGCATCCGCGATCTGTGATTAAGCTTTTGTTCAGAAGAGAGTGAAGATAATTCCTCAATCTCACTGATCTTTTAATGCAAGCCTAAATATGTGGATTAATACTAAAACTTGCAACTGCTCAAATGTCAGGCAATGAATGGAGCCATGGGTGTCGTCATCCATCACAGTTAGAGGTTCTAATTTCCTGTCTGTGTGGTCACAGGTTTAAATCCTGGCAGGTCCCCTGCCTTTCATCGTTCTGAGGTCGATAAAATGAGTACCATTGATCTGTTGTTCAGCTGCAAGATACCCTTGGGTGAAGGTGAGCTTTACAAGTTCTTATGTATACTTTATGTTGTGATTTGCAGTATAATTTCCGTTCTTTTCACTTCGACAGGCTAATCCCGAGATAAATTAACAGGTAACTAGGTGCATAACAGCAGTGTGCCATGGCGTGGTACTAGGAGGGCATGATTAAAGTAGTAACTGGCATGTTAGTGTGTAGTGTGCACTACATGAATGAAAACGTATGTCTGAGGCTTGCACACTGCACAGTGAAGATTCAGACCGACTTCTGGCCTTACCATGATTATGTTGCAATTTGTGGGTGGAAATTGCACATCTGCTAGTATCACAAGACAAGTGCACAGATTTCGGAGTTAGCTCTGCACCTGGGAGCTTACAGGAACACAAGTCATTCACGTGCAAGGTGGAGCTCATTGTCCTACAGAGTCCAGTCCCAGACCCCCATGCGAACATGTGGTTCCTCTCCTGCTCTGCAAAGCTCACAGTAACACACAAATCATGAAGGTGTAGAGGTGAAAAGTGCAGTGCACGGCTGCACGAAGAAAAATGAAAGTCATAACGGCCAGAGCTGCCAACATTGGCGCTGGGGCACTAGGTTCGAGTCTCGGGAGGGACGCTCATTAGGTAGCACTGTGACACAATTGAATAGAAAAAGACGAATAGTGAATGTGCAATTAGCTCCCGCGATTTGCGTACAAGTAAAATCCCGTTTGCATACACAAAGGATTCGCGGCCTTAGAGTCAATATTGTTATGCCTGCGGCTGCGCATCAAAATAAAAGTTACAATCCTATCCTTTGCCAGGTTCAAGATGGTGCTTCCTTCTCTTCCCAGCACCAGTGTGTCGCACAATCAACCTCTACGCCTGACATCTCACGTGAGCAGTGTATTATATTCATGTTTTTTTGGAATAATGGTACAAGTAAGCGTCAGCTTGCCATTCCTGAGTCTTGCTGACAAGTGCACCAAGCATTACGGGACTAGTAGTTTACTTATGGTCTACAAGACCGTACGTGCTGAGGCCAGGAGTGGGGTTAGATTTAGAAGTTGAAGTACTTGGTAAACCTAAACCCACAGACTTTAGTTACTTTTTTAAAAATTTGATTTACAGCTTCCCTGCTGCCACCCCCGGGCCATGAGCGGTCATTCCAGGACTGCGAGAGCGAGACACAGTCAGACGAGCCCGTTTTTTGCCAGCCTCCACAGAGTTAGCCCAGTACTCTGAAGCAGGGGAGGGACGATACTTCAAGGGCAGGGGCCGGGCAGGTAGGACTTTAACGCAACCCCAGCCGGGCCAGCCCCTATCACGATAGAAGTGTACGCCGGCGGCGGCTACTAGACCAGGCCAGGCAGTGCAAAGAGCGCATCAGTCCGTCTGCATCATATACACAGTGGTCGAAGTGGGGAAACTGTGGGCGGAGAATCAGAGGGCGGGAATAACCTGAGGATTGGATCAGTGGGCGGAGTTAGAGGTGTGGCCAAGATTGACAAAGCATCCCAATCTTTAGTATTTGTTTGGCATTCCACTGACCAGTTACAGCTTATTATGTTATGTAATACAACCAATGGATACATATGATTATTTAACGATTAATATGAGTTATTGACATTAAAATAAATTCACAAAGTGGGATATGTTTCTAATCATAGAATGTCCCAAATACGCTTAAAAGTGGAAGCACAAGCCATTTGTTTCCGAGCCATGGAGTTTCTGCCATCAGCAATATACACAGAGACAATCAATTTTACTTATGTAAATCACTGTATAGGATAAGTTACATAAGACAAAGGACTACAAGGTGTAGGAGTCACATGACAACCATATTAGTAGGCAGTATAGTTTAATAGTGATTGATCTGGAGAAACACAAACTCAGAATTTACAACTTAATACCATGATTGGGGGTTCTCGTTAATAATCATTATTGATTTCTATCCAAATGAACACTTTTTGCAACATTATGATAATCAAAGGCTTACGGAAAAAAACATAAAGCGCTAGTTTATACCTTGCAGTTTGCTTGCAGCTCTTATATGAAAGTTAATAGCTCACTATTCTTTGTTAGGATTTTAACTTATAAACTGCAAGTAGCAAACGGATCTTACTGACAAAAGCAGTAACCCACTGACCTATTTTTAAAATGTGCACTTTGTGATGGGCATGGTACATTTTCTTTGCAGCAGGCACTTTAACCCTCTGCACTATCTTTCCATGAGTCAAAACTTCACTAGACAAAACTCCGATCTCGCTCTAGGAAGAAGTTTATTCACCGGAGTTATCATGACATTTTTATTATTGCCGAAAATTGCTGTAGGCCAGGAAGGAGGCTGCAAGTGCTTTTAAAACCATAATTTACAACGCCCCCACTCAAAGTCAGCACCCGTTGCAGTCACACCGGTTGCACCACCCTAGAGCCAGCCCTTCTCAGGGGTCCTGTGACCTCAGTGACAGAGTCACTGGTGCTAGCGTCTGCTACTTCGTAGGTCTGCCCGCAAGACTGGAGGTGAACTTCAGTATGGATTGTGTTGGACAAGCTTTCAAGGTGAACCCACGTTTTCCACTGCTAGGGTCCACCTGCTGGTGCTAAGGCACCAGGGCTTTTCCGGTTTTGCGGGGCCTTCTAAGGTCTAGCATGGGAATGTGCTCCCTCATGAGAGTGGTCTGGGGGATTCTTCATGAAGACTGAACCTGGTTCCCTAGTTCTAAATTCGGCAGCTCTGCCCACAGTGCTACATCCGCTCCCTCACTGAACACCATACTGCCCCACTAAGAGAAATTCACACTGCCTTCAACTACAATCCAATTTGACCTGCTATAAACAACTGGATGCGACTCAATTCAAATTATGCACTAGGCAAGAGCAATATGCTGCCTAAAGGAAAAAGTAACATCATCCTGGAAAAAGCAAACACTCATAGGGAATGAAAGATTAAATAAAGCATGTGAAATGTAAGCAGAAACATGGTGAACTTAACGCTTTTACACTCACTATTCAGAAATCAGTGAGTGCTTCTGCCTGAAAACTACAGGGCCCAGAAAGGACCCATTTCAATATCCACTGCTCATATGCTTACAAAACGTAAGCAGTATGATTTAAAAAGACCACAGGCGTGAACACAAAGCCGCCGTACACATTTTGTTTTCAATCCACCCATCAACCAGGTATTGAAATACCTCCAGGTTTGGCACACTTCCCCACGGGGGTGGTGGGTGGGGGGGGGGAGAGCGCTTCACTGGCAAACTCGGTAAAGTGACGCTAATGTTTTTGGGGTTTGAATAAAACCAATCTGGCCACTTTAAGAACACTCCATCTTGCTTTATTTAGTTATTGATTTTTCATATTATGAACCTTTTTATTTCCGAGGCTGCACTTTGGAATAGAACAATGTCAAAACGGCATTTCCAGCAAAAGTTGTTTTTCTTTTTTGCATCCATTTCACAGGGGAACACATGAACGACAGGAAGAAAGAGGGTGAGAACCATTTCTTGAGTCACGGTTTTCGGTAAGTGAGGAGGAGTTAGACAGACAGAGAGGGAATAGGAGTAAGAAAGAGGGTGGGTGACGGGTCAGCTGCCAGCGGCAGAGCAGAAGCTGACACCTTCCTTGTCTTGTCTGGGCAGAAAGCAAGAGACGGAGACCTTTTCCTTCTCTGCTCCCCGCTGTCCCGATCAGCCACTAATGCCGAGCCCTCTCTGCAGGCCTTGGATGTTTCTTATGGGACGCATGTTCAAAATAAAAAAGTAGGGGCACGGAATCTATAGAATTAAAGAAGTAGGGGCACGCCGTTCCCTGCCAATCCCGCCCACTTCGACCACTGCATATACATGATCATCGAATTTTGTGAAGTCAGACTCAGCTACCACCACAACGTTGACCCGACGACCGTCATGCCACCACGCAAAAAAAAAAAAAAAGCAGTGTTGGTTTGGCATGGTAATGACTTAACTTAGACCTAGTCAGTACTTAATTTACCTGCTGTACGCGTGGTGGGCCAGGCGCCGGCCGGGACACACACTGCACTCCCTGCCTCCCTTTATTGACCGACTGCTTCCGTAACCGTTAGGCAGGACTGGGCCTGGTATTGCGCAGTAACTGGCTGTAGCTTGCCATGAACGGATGAGACTCACAGTGTGGTGCGCATGCGGGTATCCTGGGGCGTGGCAATCTGGGAAAAAGCCCCTACGACCCAGCAGAACCAAAATCCACCCCACATCATATTCTTGGTATCATGGCTACTATCTACTACTTTACTTAGTACTTAAATTAATTTACCTGTGCTGTACTTGTGGAGGGCCGGCGGAGACACTCACTGCCTTATTGACTGACTCAGTGGTTCCGTAACCGTTAGGCGGGAGTCGGGACTGGGCCCCTGGTGGTATTGCTCAGTAACTGGCTGTGCCAGTGGCTTGCCTTGAATGGATGAGGTGCGTGTGCCGATATGCGTGGCAACCTGGGAAAAATCTGCGCGCGCTGCTGCACAGCCCCTACCCCCCAGCAGAACCAAAATCCAGCCCAATGACTCAGTGTCCTGGCAACAGGCAACACTGAAGCAAGGGCCGCCATCAATCAAGCAACATTAAATGAATCTCAAACTCCTACTGCTCTGATTTGGCTCAGGTTCAGTCTCAGCCGCTGCCACAAGGCCCGCAACACTATTTCCTACCGTTACTCACTTGGGAGACGGTCACGAGAACAACATTAGTCTGTGGCGGTACAGTTACAGTGAAGAGGTAAATTAAATATGTCAATTCAATTTAATATTGACTTCAATGCAATATGTGATGTGCAGAGTATAGACCCGGCCCTGATGATTAAGTGCCGGTGCTAAGCACCGGAAAGCTCTGGCACAAATTAAGCACTGAAACTAACCTATGAGCATATTATATCCCTAAAGGCCCACAAGACAAATTAGAATAGGACCTGAGGGTACAGGTCAGTTGTGACTTAAGGTTGAGAATTGTGGCTTCAAAGTTGGATTTAAATTCTTCTTTGTATATTGGATACAAATCAAAGTAACTTTCTTTAATACATTTGTGTACTTTTTTATTTTTAATGCTCTTCGGACATAGTTGACTTAACATAGCTTTTCGTAAATTAGGACCAGCCTTAGAAGACATATGAAAGCAGCCCCATGTGTCCATTTAGTTAGAAATCGTCATGAATAGACATCATATGATAACAGAAAAACCGGTGAATAATTGAAAAATTAACATCAGTAGATTCATTGTACAGTATATAGGTTTAAATAAAAGCAAAGAAATAATACTTGTGAGAAAAAGTTCATGGAGGAAAAACATGTCTGGAGAAAGAGAGAGAGAGTAAACCAAACAAAAAGTGAATATTTGCTATAAATGAGATAGAGCATTATTATTTAGCAATATTGTGCGATCACTGTATTTCTCATATATATGTTATTTATATGATAATTGGTGGCAAACGGGAAATGTTAATGCATCGTGTGAATCAGGATACGTTCATGCATTAGTGGAAATCAGGATACACTCATGCATTGGTGGGAATCAGGATATGTTCATGCAATGGTGGGAATCAAGATACACTCATGCATTGGTGGGAATCAGGATATGTTCATGCATTGGTGGGAATCAAGATACACTCGTGCATTGGTGGGAATCAAGATACGTTCATGCATTGGTGGGAATCAAGATACACTCGTGCATTGGTGGGAATCAAGATACGTTCATGCATTGGTGGGAATCAAGAGACGCTCATGCATTGGTGGGAATCAGGATATGTTCATGCATTGGTGGGAATCAAGATACGTTCATGCATTGGTGGGAATCAAGATACACTCATGCATTGGTGGGAATCAGGATATGTTCATGCATTGGTGGGAATCAAGATACACTCGTGCATTGGTGGGAATCAAGATACGTTCATGCATTGGTGGGAATCAAGATACGCTCATGCATTGGTGGGAATCAGGATATGTTCATGCATTGGTGGGAATCAAGATACACTCATGCATTGGTGGGAATCAGGATATGTTCATGCATTGGTGGGAATCAAGATACGTTCATGCATTGGTGGGAATCAAGATACGTTCATGCATTGGTGGGAATCAGGATATGTTCATGCATTGGTGGGAATCAAGATACACTCATGCATTGGTGGGAATCAGGATATGTTCATGCATTGGTGGGAATCAAGATACGTTCATGCATTGGTGGGAATCAAGATACGTTCATGCATTGGTGGGAATCAAGATACGTTCATGCATTGGTGGGAATCAAGATACGCTCATGCATTGGTGTGAATCAAGATATGCTCATGCATTGAGTGAATCCATGAATGTTCATGTATTGCTGTGAATCTGGATATGTTTATACACTGGTGGGAATCAGTGAATGTTCATACAATGGTTACAAGTCCATGAACAGACATCAGTGTACATGTACACTCACTCATTGTCATTGACTAGCTCACCTCAGCGGTGACTCACTTGTTCGCTACCGCACACTCTTGTGTCTTACATCCCAGATACGCTCTTGAACATATGCACTGCTGTAGTAACTTGCTCCTTCAATCCCACTCACTTCAGCATGCACTCACTGCTAAATACATTCACTCATTGCTCACCCAGTACTACACACTCTAATATGCCCGCTTCCTCCTGTGCACACACTTATTTATTTAACACTTCATGTATTCACTCATTCACTGCTATACTAATTTACACCTAAACGCGCACTTCTTAATTCCTGTATTTGTTTCGTTTCAGAAACTTTATTCGGTTCATATAAAATAAATCATAAAATAATCATATCCATACATTACATTAAAAAGAGAAATAAAAGCAGCAATTATTCAGAATAACACAAGTTCATGAACGCAAGAATAAATATAAAAGTTGGATTGAACATTATTCTTTTATTTTTTGTTAATGTTGATTAAAATGTCTAACATAGCACATAACAGAGCGGGCTTTGGGTCACATAATAGCCATAGGGCACATTAGATGATTTCAGTCCCTAAGTCGTCCAGCGGATCTCTAATACGAAGCGCCTTAGAGAGAAGCGAAGCAGCCCTTTAAGACACTGTCACATCCCCTACATATATTTAAAGGCCACCCGATGATAAATAGTTCTTTCTTGAAAAAAGAGGGAATTAAGATAGATGTTCCTGGTAGTTGATAAACATTCCTGTATCCATTCATGCAATTCCCAACTCATTTTCTCATATACACTCACTCATTTGCCTATTCATTCCTACACTCACTCGTTTGCCTATTCATTCCCACATTCACTCATTTCTGCACCCATTCACTCCTGAGCACTACGCGAGCTACGCGTAGCACTTCGCGAACTGCGTAGTACCCTGTCCGCACTGTGCAAGATGTCGTTTTCAATGATTGCACAGTGCGGACAAGCAACCGACACTGTGTAATTATTGAAAACGGCATCTTGCACAGTGCGAGCTGTAGTTTTCTGCTGCTCGAGTAGATTTTTACTCGAGCTGCAGCTTCCTCAACGCGGACTGGTAGTTTCTCATCGCGAGCGGTCGCGAGCATACGCGACCGCTCTCAATGAGAAACCTGACCTCCTCGCGTTGAGAATCTCTCAGGGAGGTTTATTTTCCACGCTTGCGATCGCCAACTTGATGTTGCTGATCGCGAACGAGGAAAAAGTCTTGCCGAGATGTCATTTTGCTTGCTCGCGGTCGCCAACTTGACGTTGAGGGCCGCGAGCAAGCAAAAAATGACCACTGCACTACGCAACACTACGCTACGCGTGTTTGCACTGTGCTACGTGCAATTCGCGTAGTGCGAAGTAGCGCAAACTTCGCAAACTACGCGAGCGTAGCGTAGTGCTTTGCCCAGGCTTAGTCTACTCATTCGCACCTCTACCATTTCACTTCTGAACACTCCCTCATTCCTGTACTAACTCCTACACCACACCAGACACTCCATCCTATGCCCTGGGTCAGTATGCCCACCCACTCACTTCTTTACACTTACTCTTTACCTGTACTCAGGGCTGCATTCAATTATACAAATGATGAGTCTGATGTAAACAAGTCCCATTTTATGCAATGCTTGTGTAACTTTACTACTATTTCCGTTATGCAAAGTTCTCCATAGAATCCCCTATGTACATGCACATCTTTTTCTCCACAGAGAATTTGCTTTTGTCATGGGGAAACCTCTCCACAACAGTCCACAATCTGGAGGGAGAGCCATTCCCTTCCCCACTCTGGAAAGAGATTTACCCCAGCTCTTGGCTGGAGTAAAAATCCTACTGTATCCAGAATGTAAAAGGGTAGGAGGTGAGTTTGTAAATGCTCACAATGTAATGGTTTATTGGCGTTCGCAAACTTCTAAGGCTAACCATGCCTTGGAATGCCTTGAAATGCCCACCCCTTGAGTGGGAACTCTACACCTTTAAATGAGTTTATTGCTCTTAGGAATCCTTAGGTAAATTCCTGCAAAGTGCAAAGCAGGTAAATGCAATTGCAAACTTATGTTTACAAATAAGTTTACCTTTGTGAATGGAGTATTTTGTAACGCACTTCTTTATTCGTTCAAAATGTATTGTGCAAAACGCTTCTTGGCTTCTACATATGCGTTCTGAAATCTGACAATAGGTGAATTGTCTTATTGTACCATTATATTGTGGCCTAGATATTGATGGAGCAGGTATTGCAAAATTTTGTATACCTCCTCTATACTTGAATCCTGAGGGTCCCTGGGGTGCAACTAGCCCACCAGGTACCTCCATTAAGCACCACAGAGCTGCGTTGCAGAGAGGTGTAAAAAGGGGCATGGCCTCAGAACACCTCTCTGCAACGCAGCTCCCTGGCGCATACTGGAGGTTCCTGGTGGGCTAGTTGGCCCCCAGAGACCCCCAGTATTCAAGGGGAATTAGTTCCCCATCTCCAAATGCGCCAGGGGGCGCGTTTGCAGAGTGCTGCAGGGAGGGGGCGGGGCCTCCGGCACGATGCAGGTCTTTTTTTTCCTTTTTTTTATAAGAAGGGGGGCTGTGTGGCCCCCCTTCTATTCCTAATTTATTGGCCCTGGGGACCCCATTCCCCAGGGCCTGACCCCTATTTTATTTTATTTTTTTTGGAAGGGGGCTACGTGGCCCCCCTCCCAATGTCATAATTGGCTCCGAGGAGCCCCATCCCATGGGGCATGGCCATTTTTTTATTTTTTTTATAAAGTATTGGAGGGGGGCTGCGTGGCCCCCCTCCTCAGGCCATTTTTGGCCCCGGGGACCCCATCCCCCGGGGCCGGCCTTTCCTTTCTTTATTTAAAAAAAAATAATTTATAATTGGGGAGGGGGGCCACGTGGCCCCCCTCCCAGGCCACTAATAGCCCCGGTGACCCCATCCCCTGGGGCTGGCCCTCTCCGTTGGGGACCATGGGAGGGTCCCCAATCCCCGCACAGTCCCGCCGGCTCCCCGCCTCCTGTGGGAACCGGCATTGCTTTTCCACACGGGAGCTGCTGACATGCAGCTTCCTGTGTGGAAAAGCAATCTGCTTTGGTATTTGGAAGAAAGAGCAGAGTTTGCTATGGCAGGGCGGGAGCCGCGAGGCTCCCGCACTGCCATAGCAAACAGCAGTGTCCCAGGGGTGGGAACCCCGGGACACTGCAGGAGCTGGCCCTGGGGGTTGGCGGTCCCCAGGGCCATCACAGGGCTCCAGGAGGGGGGCTGCGCGGCCCCCCTCCCAACAATACCCCAGGGAGGTGGTGCTCCCTGGGGCTGGGGGGTCTGTAACGGATCCCCTAATTTTAATATTTAGAGCCCCGGGAGGTGGTGGTCCCTGAGGCATGTGGGGGGGCTCGAGCCCCCCCACATAGGTAATTTTTTTTTTTTTACAAAACACAAGCCCCGGGGGGGGGTGGCGGTCCCTGGGGCTGCGGGGGGGCCATGAGCCCCCCGCAAATATCTTCATAAAGCCCCGGGGGAGTGGCAGTCCCCGGGGCTTGGGGGGCCTTTGAGCCCCCCCAACTATTTATTTTAGAAGCCCCGGGGGTGGCGGTCCCTGGGACTGGGGGCTGTGAGCCCCCCGCACATATTTCTTTAAAGCCCCGGGGGTGGTGGTCCCCGGGGCTGGGGGGCCCCTCTTGGCCCCCCATTACAATAAAAATATTGCCCACCTGGGGGCTAAATAGTAACAAAGTGCATCCACGGATCGTCTGCGGATTTTGCCGATTTTTTAAAAACATATTGGGGGGGGAGCCCTGGGGGTCCTTGTGGGACCCCTAAGCACGCCTAGGGGGTCAGGGTGTTTCTACCCTGCTCCCTTTTATCTTTTTTCACGTTTGTTTAACTGATTTCTTGTGCCTCGGTTCTACCGAGGCACAAGATGGCTGCCAACACTTCCTGGTTTGGAGTGTTGACAGACAATTAGCATGCAGCTCGTGATCGGGAGGGTGCGCGGATCCTTCACGGCCATAGATATCGAAACTTTTTCAATTTTTATTTTCTCGGCAACTACTGAACGGATTTACACCATTTAACAAAAAGGGGTCTTTCTGAACCAAGGGCTATCTTTTTGCCAAATTTGGTGTAATTCCGTTCAGCAGTTCGGGCTGTAGCCGTGTCTAAACTTTCCTATGGGAAATTGCATGGGGAAAACACCTTTTTGGGATCCCCCTTTTTTCTCGGCCCCCGCTTAACGAATCACCCCGAAACTTTCAAGATAGGAGTGGACTGGAGCGCCGCACGAGTTTTGAAAATTTTGCGAAGATTCGTCAACCGGCGCTAAAGTTATTGGGAATAGAATGTTGCGAATTTCCTATGGAAAATAGGTCCTAACCATAACTACATACTGCCGACAAGTAGGTAATATATATATATATATATATATATATATATATATATATATATATATATATATATATATGCATATATATATTCACTGAAAAAACCATAGGTTTCAGGGGTGTTATAGTTAGCTGGACTTTTCACTTGTACAAAACCATTGAAATTGCCCCGTTATAGTTAGTTCAGCTAACTATAACTCGCGCGCCCGCAATGCACTGCTGATGACGTCACATATTACATCACTCATGACATGGTCAGTGACATCACTCATGACATCACTGATGACATCTCAAATGACATCACTGATGACATCACTGATGACATCATCCAGTGAATGTGTGTTATTCTGAAAATTAAATATGTTTTATATATGTATATCTCAAGGTCGATGGAAGAATAAATGGGTATATAAGTGTCTAAATGGATGATTTGTTTTTGAAAAATTGATTGTGTAACTGACTGATTAAGTGTATCATAGTGAATACATGGCTTAGTGAGTAATGTTTAAATATGTAAATATCTGTATCAGTCTCTCACTTTGTGTATAAGTGGCTGCATGGGTTGGTGAGTAGCTACATGGGTGTCTATATAGGTTATTAGTTGGTTTTTTGAGTATCAGTCTGAGTGTCTGCATGGTTCGGTGGGGGGTATTACGTAGTGCATAGGTGCATGAATGAGTGACTCACTGTTTGTATGTGTTGAACACAGTATGTGTGCAGGACTGTATGGGTGGATGAGTGTGTGTATGGGTGTGTTAGTGAGTGAATGACTGTCTCAATAGTGTCTTTATGAGTAACTACATATGTTTTAAACTAGTATATGTGACTATTGGTGTATATATGTGAGTATATGTGAGAGTGAGAGATTGAAAGAGTTCCTGTATGAATAAGTATGTGTTTCTATAAGTGATTGTTTAAAAGACTAAGTATGTGTAAGTTTCCGTAGAAGTAAGTGTGGTGGTGTGTGTATAACTGTATATGCAAGTAAATGTATGTTTGATTCTTTATTAGCATGAGTGACTATGTGTGTGAGTAACTCTATGGATGAGTGGCATTGTGTAACAGGATGTATAGGTGTATGAGTACATATGATGAGTGAGTACATGTATGAGTGACTGTATTGGACTGTTGGTGAATGAGTGGATGTGTATGTGGATCTTAGAATTACTGAAGAGGTTGTTGTAACTGGTATTGGTATGTCCATTGTTTTGAAAATTTTAGTCTCTATTTTTGAATGTGTGTATCAAAGGTTATATTAGGGTGAGAGGAGGTCTGCCACTCTATCACAAGGATGATGTCATCAGTGATGTCATCAGTGATGTCATTTGAGATGTCATCAGTGATGTCATGAGTGATGTCACTGACCATGTCATGAGTGATGTAATATGTGACGTCATCAGCAGTGCATTGCGGGCGCGCGAGTTATAGTTAGCTGAACTAACTATAACGGGGCAATTTCAATGGTTTTGTACAAGTGAAAAGTCCAGCTAACTATAACACCCCTGAAACCTATGGTTTTTTCAGTGAATTTCTGAGGTTTTTTAAATGCTAATTCCTAACTATAACGTGCCTGAAACCTTGTCGTTTATTTATACAAACATGGGTAGCTATTGACGGGCACATTTAATACACATGCACACCAAGCCATTCAAAGGGGATTCGACAAAAATTCGACCAAAACTATGCAAGAAACCCCCCTCACAGTTAATAAAACACACATCCACTGCCGGATGTGTAATACTTTTTATTTTACTCTCTGGAAAGGGGACGAACATCACTTGCGAGTCACAGCGCGCTCCTGACAGAGCCCAATGCTGTGTTACACCCACCATTGCCTGCCGAGTGCCACACACCTCTGTATTGTATTCCACTAGCTAGTGCATATGCTATGACACTCTCTAGCCCATGTGCACTGTAACACCACCCCGTGAAAATGTCATGCCACACTTGTCTTCGCACGGGTTATATTGCCCCATCTAACGTGCCTTCCTCGATGCCTATGTTATAACGCACAGTGCTATGCCATACATATTACAATTTGGGATCCATATCTTTGTCACAGTGCATATGCAACGTTACACTCCCCAGCACATATTTTATATTACAACTTTAGAGACTAGTTAGGTTACACAACACTGCCCTGTGCATATTACACTCCAAGGCGCATATCGCATAGCACGCGCTAGTGCCTGTGCTATCTCGCGCTCTCCAATGAATCTGTCATTGCGCACAATGTATTGCATATTATATTTCACGCCTGGTTCATCTTATATCACACTTTTTGGTGCATAGTTTATACCATACACTATATCTAGTTTTCATTTTCAATCGTGCTCTCAGGACTATGTTCTATATAACACTGTGTTCACCTACCCTTTTCACGGGCATTACATTTTGCGATAGGGGGTGGAGGGTCAGGGGGTGTTTTTGCCAAGTGAGCCCGGAGTCACAGTCACTAACGTCTTCTTCTTCCTGAATAAAAGTGAGATTATGCTGCATACTTGTTCATATTTTAAGTAGTTTGCACAGACAAAATGTTTTAAAAACAATAAAGTTTCTAATACCCGCCTTCTCCGAACAGTTAGCTTGCTGCCCCATCCCCCTCCTCCCTATCCTCTGTTGTGTGAATCCATGGACTAGCCTCCTCCCTCCTGCCATGCATGGTCTGATGTGCTGCCACTGCCCTCAATTTAGTATGATGTACCAGTCCACTCCTCCTGCCCTCCATTGCCCAATTCTATGCCCCATCATTGACCTCCTGCTTAAACTCTGTGCTTAGCTTGCTGCCCCTATTCTCCTTCCCCCTGCCCTCCGATGTCTTTGTGCATGCCCCTGCTCCATCCTTTTTGCCCACCATGTCCCATGGACCTGCCACTCCTATCTACTCTGAGTGTTTTGTTGAGCTGCCACTCCCCTCCCACCTGCCTAGCATTGTCAGATGACTGTAACCTGTCCCTGCCACCTCCACCCTGCCTGTCCACATGCCATGCCTCTATCCTCTTGCTCCTGTCCTACATGGTCCATTGTACTGCCACACCCTTCTGCCCTCCCTGGTCTGTTGTGCTGCAACTGCTCCTCCTGCCTGCCCCGTGTGGTCTGTTGTGAGGCCCCTTCCCCTGAACTTTCTTGTCTGTGCACAGGTCCTGACCCTCCCTTCTATCCTCCATCGTCCTTTGTGCATGCCCCTGCACCCTCCTTCTTGCCCATCATAGCCATTGTGCTGCCACTAACCCTCCCACTTGCCATGCATGGTCTTCTGTGCTGCCATGGCCCCTCCCACCTTCCCTGTGTGGTCAGTTAGCTGCCCCTGACCCCCTCCCACCTTCCCTCCATGGTCTGTGTGTATGCCATCACAGTCTCACTGTTGCTCTTCATGTTGTGTCTTGCTTCTAGTGCCCATCCTGCCTGACCTCCATGGCTATCTTGCTGCTCCTGCCCTGCCCCCTTGCCCCCAGCCCTCTGTTTACATGTGCAGACCCCTACTCCCTCCCTCCTGGCTTGTCTGTTCCATTGTAATGCCCCTGATCCGTCCCTCCTGCCCTTTATGGTCTGTTATGCTGCAGCCTTCTCTCCTGTCTGTCCATTATGGTCAGCTAGCTACCATTGCCTCTTGCCCCTCTGTTCTCTGTTGTCCATGTGCATGGTCCTGTCCCCTCCCTCTTGCTTTCTATGGATTGTTGTGCTGCACTCCCGTCCTGCATGCCCTGTGTGGTGTATTGTGCTGCTGCAAACCCTGATGCCTGCCCTGCAGGGTCAGTTTGGTGCACCTCTCCATGTCTCTCCTGTCCTCTGTTATCCAAGTCCATGTCCCTATCCCATTTCCTTCCATGATCCAATGTACCATACTTGCGAACATTTTGAACTTGGTAAGAGGGAGATTTTGAAAAAAAACTGGGGTATTGATTTTCCCCTTTGAGTTACATTGAAAAAGAGGATATTGTAGACAGGAGACAGATCAAATAAAGCCCATTTGAGCTTAAAAACATTGGACGTTTCCTGGCTGAATCAGGTCTGTTGGCATGTATGGTTGTACTACCATTGCCTCTTCCTTCTGCCCACAATGGTCTATTACATTGCCACAGCCTTGAAAGAGGGTAGATTTTGTATCACAGGGGGCCCCTGGCCCGTTCTGTCCACACCTGAAGTATGAGACCCTTGTCCTTGCCCTGCCAGCCGCATTTGTAGGCCGTATTAAATTGACCAGCGGGTCCTGTGTTGCTATATAATTATCCTGAGACATCCTTACCACTCAGCCAGCATAAAACCCCTGTGTAGGCCCTTCTGTTCAATATGTAGGCCTCTTTGTTAAATTGACCATAGCTCTGCAATTTTAGTGTATAGCAGTCTGAAGGCAGGTCTGCGAGGCCTTCTGCTCCAAACTAGTAGCCCCACCCTACCCGAGTGCTCCGTGCTCGGTATCAAAGTTCAACATCCCCCTGAAGCTGTCGACATACAGTAGGCTGCATCCTGGACTGGTACTTGCTTCCTGGGCAGGTTTCCCGCTTTTAAGGAAGTGGCAACCGCAGACCGTCAAGTTAGGAGAACTGAGGAGATTTTATACATGAATATATTGAATTCCTGTACAATACCCATTATTTTCTGCTTGCTCTATGGAACTTACGATAAGCGATTGGCCTGAGAGACTGACCTTTTCACCCAGTCCATTGTCAGCATTAAGTGGGTAAATGACGAAATGTCTGGTAAAATCTGCAGACGAAGCTTTTGGGTAGCATACGTAGGTAGATGTAGCGTGCAAAGGAGCCCACAAAATGATATAAAAAGGGAGCACCCACAGATATCGACGGACAACCTCGCCGTCTGTATGTAGGTTAACAGGCTGTGCAGGTTTTCCCCAAGAACTGGGAGCTCTTGTCTTCCTTTGCTTAAAATGTCTTGCTCTGCTTTGCTTGAAGTATCTTATTCTATTTTACCTATATGAAATGTCATGTTATGTTTAACCATTGTTCTCTTTACTTTTGCATTTAAAAGATGTTGTATTGTAATTGCAGGAATGCTTGCTCTAAGAGTAAATGTGAGTGTCCCTAGGTAACATTTTCCTTGGTGTAACTTGTTTCTCATGATGCATTTATAGATGTGTTTTCTCTCTCTCTCTGTCAGTCCATTAATTGAGATACAGAGAATATCATGACAGCTGTATGATTATCTGGATTCTGTATTTTGTACTTTATGTCTCTATTCTGCGGTTTCTTTGAAGTTGCATCTTCTCATTAAACTGCCATTGTATTCTGCCTCCAATTCCATGTCTGATATGTCTGTTTTCTTCATTTTTGGAGCAAGCGTTCCTAGGCACCCCGGCTCAAATTAAGGTGCCCCTTTTGTCCCTGACTCACTCTCCTGCTCAGTTCTGTGGTGGCTCCCGGGGCTCTGGGGACCGCCCCTAGCTTCCTTGACCCGTAATAGATCTTCCCTCCAACAGCCTCTCTTGCAAGTCCTGTATTGTTGGTTTGTTGCCCCTGCCCCCCTTTCCACTGCCCTCCATAGTCTGTTGTGCTTCCACGGCCCTTCCTGCCTGCTCAGTGTGGTTAAATTGTTGCCTTTGCACCCTCCTACCTGCCTTCAATTTTCAGAGTCCGTGCCCCTGGCCTCTGCCTCTCAACAGTATCCTAATGAACAACTAGATTGCTAACATTCTATATTTATTACAAAAGTGTGGAACGCCTGACATCATCTTGATGTAATCAAAACTGTAATACCTAGAGCATTCCTTTAGAAATTACATATATGAGAGGGTCTTATTGGCATCAAAATTATGGTTAGTGCTCTAAAAGACTAAAATAAGGACATATTTTCTGAGTTTTCAAATAGCGACAAAGCACTTTTAAATTATTTGTTATCTTTATGTTTTTTTATCTAGTTGACAACTTGATTAAATGTTGCACTTAGGGGAGAGGATGTGGTGTTACTTCCAGAACTGCAGACTTTGCAACTGGGGAACCAGGTTGAAGTTTCTGCTTCAGCTCGACATTCTGTGATTCTGGTCAAATCACTTAGTCTCCCCATGTCTACAACCAAAATGAATTTGTTCTTGTGTGATGTAACCAATGCTCATGTAAAGCACTCCAATACCTGACAAGTCTGCACTATATAACACTGCAAAAACACAAAATAATAAGTGTTTTGCACACTTCTGTCATTGGGCTATATTTGGGCTATATCTGGGTGATTTTGGGCTACATTTGGGCTCTTTTGTCTCCGGTGGCCATCTTGGGAGATTTATTTGTTATGAAGTTTCCTAATTTCCTCATGTACTGCAGTCTCCTCAGTCGGAAATGCTTTCAGTTTTTTACTTTGATTCCATCATGAAGGTATTCAGATATGTCACACATTTGCCATAAATTCTGAATGTTAGCACTCTAGTTGCTCATTAGATCACTGTAGTAAAACTACAGTTCACCATGGAAGTCTGCTCCTGGTATTAAAAGTGCATGTTTCAGTCTGCATGTCAGAATTTTTTAATGAAATAGAAGAGGATTTGAGAAGTCACTCAAAATGTGCCCTCATTTTCTTTCTTCAGCATTAATCATAATTTCTATGGCAAAATGAACCCCCTCATTGTGTTCCTTTTTAAATTAAATGTTTTAAGTGTTACCAGTTTATTCCAATCAAGATGGCTTCAGGTGTGCCATACTTTTGTCATAATGAAGACAGTAAGTGCTCTAGTTGTTTTTAAGAACATTCTTGGACATTCTGTCATTGGGCTATACTTGGGCTACATCTGGGTGATATTTGGGCTACATTTGGGCTCTTTTGTCTCTGGTGGCCATCTTGGGAGACTTATTTGTTATGAAGTTTCCTAATTTCCTCATTTACTGCAGTCTCCTCAGTAGGAAATACTTTCAGTTTTTTACTTTGATTCCATCAAGAAGGCATTCAAATGTGTCACACATTTGCCATAAAATCAGAATGTTAGCACTCTTTTTGCTCATTAGATCACTGTAGTAAAGCTACTGCTCACCAGGGAAAACTGCTGCTGGTATTGAAAGTGCATGTTTCAGTCTGCATGTCAGAATTTTTTAATGAAATAGAAGAGGATTTGAGAAGTCACTCAAAATGTGCCCTAATTTTTCTTTCTGCAGCACTAATCATACTTTTTATGGAAAAATGAACCCCCTCATTTTGTTCCTTTTTAAATTAAATGTTTTAAGAGTTACCACTTTAATCCAAGCAAGATGGCTTCAGGTGTGCCATACATTTATCATAAGTAGGACGGTTAGCGCTCTAGTAGTTCTTTGGAACACTCTGGAAAGCTGCAGTAGAACACAAAGGAATCAACTGACAGTCTCTGCCCTTGTTGGATGTACATGTTTTACTGAGAATGTCAGACTTCATTCTCACATGACTGAGAAAGATAATGTGAATTTACAGAAAATAAGCTCTCAGTTTAGCTTATAGATCACCTTCCAAACCTCTGTGGTAAAAGCATGAGAAAATATTTTTCTCTCAATCATGATATCCCAGCAGAAGGCTTTTTCACATGGTGAAATCACCTTAGAACATACCACAATTCCTAAAATGAGTATGGTACCATCAACAAATGATTTATAATGTAACTAAAGTCTTAAAACCTTCTATTAACTGCAATGCTTTTTAATGAGGTGCTATCATGTATATTGGTCCCAAGATGGCTGCCAACACTTCTTGGATGAAGTGCTGACAGCCAATCAGATCTCAGGATGAGATGTGTGGTTAGGCTCCGCCCACATATATATATTGATTTAAATGCTATTTTCTCAGGAACTACTGAACAGATTTACACCAGACCTACAAAAGGCACTTCCCTGACCTGAGGACTACCTCTCTGCCAAATTTCAAGTAACTCTGTTCAGCCGTTCGGGCTGTAGCTGTGTCTAAAGGTCCTATGGAAAAATGCATGGGAAAAACGCGTTTTGGGACCCCCCTTTTTTCTCAGCCCCCGCTTGACGAATCCCCCCGAGACTTTCAGGGTAGGAGCGGGGCGTAGCGCCCCACCTATTTTGAAAATTTCGCGAGGATTCATCGACCGGCGCCAAAGTTATTCCAAATAGAATGTTGCGGATTTCCTATGGAAACAGGGTCCTAACTATAACTATCTACTGGCGACCGCCAGTAGATAATATATATATATATACATATACAGATGAATATTTATATATATATATATGTATATATGCTGTAAGGCACCGAAACTCGTTGGTGTTTGTGACTCTGCTGGTCTATTAAACATGGTTTTCACCTGCAACCTGAGTGTCCTGGTTTTTGTAACTGAACACGAAACGTTGTGTTTGGATATATCTATATATATATAGATATATTGATATATATACATACATATATCTATATAAATATATATAGATATATGTAATGCCTTTCAATCACATGTGACTTGGGTCTGATTTGAACTGGTGACACGAGCCCGCCAGATTTGAACACTCTTCCTCAACATATCCCTTTGAAATGGAACAAAAGCATTTCTAATAGCAAAGTGAACACATTATGAATGGAGAAATACCTGGGCAGGAAAGCAGAGCTGTGTCTCTTCATTAGAAACTATTCTTTCTAAAGCACACATCAGTGATGTGACGGCTGCAAGAATTCAAATGAGCATCAGAGACCCCACTTGGAGGCGGCAAATGAGTTTTTTGTGTCCTTATTTTGCTAGTCCTCTGTGAATGCACCACATTTCCAGTATCACGATACAAAGTCCTCCTTTCAAATAGGTCACGCATAACTTAGTTTTGGAAACTGAGGGGCAGATTTACAAGCCCATGGCGCCGCCGGTGCATCACGTTGCGTGACGCACCGGTGGCGCAGCCTGCTAAGTGATATTTACAAGCACAGGCAAAGTCATCCTGCGTGACTTAACCTGTGCTTGTTAATATTGCCCCTGATCACGCAACACTTTGTGTGTTAGGGGCATGACATGGGTGTTTCTGTGGGTGTTCCCAGGCAACACCCATGTCCACTGATGCATTACCAGATTTACAAGAAAATGTAAATCTGGAAATGCGTCAGAAAGCTACGCCACCCTAGGAGTGGCGGAGCGAGGTGCAACGAGGAGAAATGTTTAGTTTCTCTTCATTGTTTTCCTCTTTCAATGCTTGCTGCACTCTACAGCACACATTGGAAGAGGAAATCACCTCAATTGATTGTTTTTGTGCAGGAAGGTGCCCCTTCATGCACAAAAACAATCTCCCCACGACGCAGGCATCCTTGCACCATGGTGCAAAGGCACCTGCACAGGTGCATGGCAGCGGCTTGTGCACTAGCACAGGGGGAAGCACAGAGAAGCAACATATTGTTGTCAATTTGTCGCATCCCTGTGCTTCGAAACTAACACAGTGCAGCGCAGCAAAAATGACATGCGGCACCGCGCTGCGTTCGTTTCTTGTAGATCTGCCCCAAGGTATCCCAATCACAAGCTTGCTCGTCTCTGACAGCCTCCGCTGTCTCTAGAGAACCAGATTTATTTATTTGTTTTTAAAGTTTTCTTAAGCACCAGTTACTATGGAGCATTGAAGTGCTGCACATTTGTACAAACTGATATGGGTAAAATTAATCATCAACCTTCGACGCAGTAATCATCATCAAAAAACTTTATTCGGAAGACAGTACAGCCATAAAAGCACAAGCGTACAATAAAATAGCATTTTAACCACATTCGTTATAAAATCACATTTCAGGCTAAAGCCTCAGAGTGCATAGAATCGTAAAAACACGGAGTGTGCATTGGCAGAGGGCACACGCGCCCAACAGCGCATGGCACCGAAATGCAGGCTCCCTGTGCCATTAAAATGGAATACGTAACTCAAGCCAGCCTTATTTCTCAATGATGTCACGTGTTAAAACTGACTGATAGTGATCAGAAAGGCCATGTTCAGCCGTAATAATAATAAAATACTAAAAAACATTTCTACAAGAGCATGATTAGTCAGTGTGCCGCTGCTCGCAACACTGAAGTGACACAAAGGCACGTTTCAACATCTGATAACGCCCTTAAATGTTGCTCTGCGGACCTGCACTGCCTCGGATTTCTAATCGTCAATAGGGGGGCCGGTGCTGCTTTGTGAGTCTTATACCCACCGAAGGAAAGAACGTGCAGCATAGATTGGCCAGAATGATCATTACAAGGGCACAGTTGAGAATCAAGATGGTGCTGATAACTTTAAGGGAAAGACAACGAGTATTTAACTGTATCGGCCCTAAATCAGAATAATAATAATGCTCGGTCTCATCTTCCTCCTGCGTTCCAGAAGTGGCAAGTAAGGGACTTTGCTGGACATCATTCCAAAGAGTTTGTAACCATAGGTTTGAGGGATTCAACATCCAGCCCGTGACCTTGTGCCCCATCGGAGGGCTCAAACTGTGTCCTCTATATTCTGGCCCGCCGATATTGTGGCTTTGATACTCAGGGCAAATGCAAAAACAACAGTTGATGGACAGAATGCAGAACAATGTCATACATTCACCCCAGGACAGAGATCTGGGCCTAAATCCATCGTTTTTTTGCTCACCATGCCATTCCAGTTTGAACCCAGCCATATGCAAATCAGTCTTGACCCTGTGCCTCATGGGAACAGTCCAGCCCGAACTGCCAAGCCAGGTCCTCCCTGGACTGGAAACAAGCATCCTAGGACCAGTTTCGGGGTTTCACCCCTCTTCAGCCAGGATAGCTTGATTCCAGTGGCATGGAGAGCACGGGACCTACGTCTAGGCATACCCATCCCACTCGGGGTGACAAATGCAAAAATAACAGTTGATGGACAGAATGCAGAACAATGTCATACATTCACCCCAGTACAGAGATCTGGGCCTAAATCCATCGTTTTTTTGCTCACCATGCCATTCCAGTTTGAACCCAGCCATATGCAAATCAGTCTTGACCCTGCACAGGGTCAAGACTGATTTGCATATGGCCATGTCTAAACTGGGGTGGCGTAGTGGGCAAAAGAACGATGGATTTAACCCAGATCTCTTGACTGGGGGAGAATGTCTGCATTGTCAGCATTCCGTCCATCAATTGTTTGTTGTATTGATACTCAGGGGGCACACACCTTGGCACGGAGTGCCATAATGCAGTGACTCCCTCTGAGATTAACTGGCACTGAGCATGAGATGTTCTAAAGTGGGTGCTTTTCAGGAAGAGTGTACCCATGATAAGAAGACCTCAGTTGCCTCTGTAAATGAGTTGCCCGAACACTCCCTGGCTATCAGTAGAGAAGAGAAAGAGAGGCCATTGGCCTTTATGTCACACACTCCAGAATAATATTGGGATAAAAGCAGAGAAACAAAGAGTAGCCTACTAGAGGGAAGGCTATGCATCCTAGCTCCCCGCCACAGGTAGCCGACAAAGGACCAGGATGGTTCTGCTGGGCAATTGTACAACTTGAAGCTCCAACATTCAACCTACATACCCAACATCATCCACATCTTTCTTTCAGTAATGAAATAGTGGCGGCTCCTCCACTATGGTGCAGGAGTGTTGCCCCACCTGCCAGAAGCAAACAAAACATAAAAATAAAATGATGATATACCCTTGTTTATTATTATTTAATTTTTTCCTCTAGAGCCGAGGCATGAGGGCGGGGCCAGGGGGATGACAGGCTAGTAGAAGAGTGTTTTGCACTGCCATTCAAAGCACATGATGGTCTTGTCAGCCGTCTCAGGCAGTCCTAACCGTCTCGCACACTGAAGCCCTCTCCAACCCGAGTTGCATTGCCAGGTCAGGCTCACAGTCTAACTGGGAGTGCAAATCATCAGCGCTTAGGCCAATCCTGATGCTGCTTTCAGGAGCATGAAAATAGCATCAGGATTGGCTGCAGTGCACTCTGGGAGCTTGTGCCTGCAAAAGAGAGGGGCTCAAAGTGGCAAAACGGCAGATACGTGTTTTAAAAAACGATGTATTTCTGTCACCCATCCGTTGGTTCCCCCCCACCCCTCCACACACCAGCAGCTACTGTAATGAACAGTGTAGAATGTCCCTCTTGCCAAAATAGACACTTCTTTCTGACTCTGACTATTAAGGAGAGAGGAGTTGGCCTAACGGTTAGGCCGGGGAACTGGAGTCTCAGCAATGACACATGAGGGTTGTTGTTTGTTCTTTTGCTTTTCTCCTGACGATCAATGATTTGTTATTTTTGTTTCCTGCTCTGCTCAGTAAAAATAAAATCTAAAATAAATAAAAAAATGACGCTGAATATCCTGTTATTCTGGGCAAATCACTCAATCTCCCCGTGCCTAGCAAAAATGAATGTGTCCTCATGTAATGCAACTGGTGCTATGTAAAGCGCTCTGATACCCGATTCGGGTCAAGTTCGCACTATATAAAACTCTGTAAAAAAATTGTTTTTATTTATGTAGAAGTTCAATGTTTAATATTGTCATTGTATTATGTTTGTTATGTTGTCACTATATCTTTGAATCACATGACGCGCTCTGCCTAGCATTAGGGCAGTACAAGCTTAATCACACTGCTTTTTGCCTATAATAAGCTCTGCGGAAAGCAAGAACAAAAGAAGGGCTGAATCAATCTGTGACCTCCCTGATGAGACTGAAAACCGGTTTGGTAGAGTTAAAGCAGTCATAACAAATTGATTTACTTGTTGAATCCATCAGGCAGTCAGACAGACTCTGGACTGGTAATGTCTCACTGGCTCTTAGAGTCAACCAAACGTTTTACAAACCACTGTGATCGAGGACTTCAGTCAAAATTCTGCAACTCAAGGGAATCAGGACCACAACTCCCAGAATGCATTAATTTGAGGAAGGAAAGCCCGGAGTTCAATATATCCTTATCTGGTAACCCTAGTGCCAACTACTGGCACAGGGGAGCACATGGCCGAATTCTTATTCCATATATATTTGAAGGATATATTGCCTTAATGATATCCAATATGGCTAGGAAATTACAAAAGCCTGGAATTGTAAGAACGTGGAATTGATGTGGTGGGAATATGGATTTTTGGGATAAAGTCCTGGATCTTCACAGTTCTACTTATCTACCCAACCTGCTCCACCTCTCATGGGATCAAGAGGACTAAGATGTCTCAAATCTGCAAATTATGATAACTGGTCACCAATCAGGTGCACTGCCTTCACATAGTACACATTCGTGGTAGTACAAACACCTTCTGCAGAAACGTGAAGACCTTTTACCTTTAGATACCTTAACGAATCATTTGTGCCCCAGTATTCCAATCCTATACTTAGACCCAGGTGTCTCCCGCTAATTGGAATCCAGTCCGGCCGGAGGCCCAGAAGAGTCACAGTCACTTTTGAAAGACCCAGACACAAATTTAGCTCTACAAAATGGCAATAAAAATAATGATCAAATGTTTTAGCAAAAGGCCACCTTCGAGCTGGAAAATGAGGCCATGCCCCCATCACCCATCCTCAAGATTGTCTTGATCAGCATAACCTATTTGCTTTTAGCGTCTTTCCTTAGCCCTCCCAGTATAGCACCTGTCAAACTCAACTACTTAATTTTGAAGGTTCGCCTACCAAACAGTGTAAGCTGTCTGTTGGCACAAAAGACCTATTGTCAGATTACAGTGGACTCAGAGCCCACCCATCACTTCCCCTTGAGGGGCTTAATTGTTACTCTCATTTGCTTGCTTCTTATTTGTTAGAATATGTGGGCTTTACTGCCTCTTCTTGTATTTGTCCCTCCCCTAGAGAATGGTCAAATTACTTGTGTCCTTCCATTGGTCACTTTTCATGCACTACTTTTTTGTTTTTGTTTAGGCACTCCATTAGAGTTTTTTTTTTTTATTTGTTTATTAATTTTCCACATAAAATATGCAAACCAGGGCGTACGACATAGCATCACAGTGGTTAGAAACAGCCATACACATACTTCAAATGCGAAACACAAGCATTTTGTCAAATCAATTTCAACATGATGCACGATCTACCCAATGTTGGCAATGCAGCCCACAACCAATTTGTTCTACTGTTTATACCGGCGTAGCTGATCCCAAATAGCCATCCGGGAAGGTAACTCCCCCCCACACTTTAGTTGTCTATCACAAAGCACCGTAGGGGCCCACAGCTATACACCTCAGTCCTGAGGATCCCCAGGCATCGTGACTACGTTGACGCCCATGTCCGGAGCAGAATCAATAGATTGCGCCCGGGCCCAGTCTAGAAACGGCTCCCAAATATCCCTGGGCCTAGATGTTGGCGGCATAAGTTCCCAAAACACCGCCAATTGGGATTGGCCATAAGTGACATCTCTCAGCCATTCTTTGACAGTGGGTTTCCTACGCTTCCCCCAACCAATAGCAATCTGTCTCTTTGCAAATAACAAAAGTAGTACATGTAGCCTACGCTTTTTAACGTGGTTGCATTTGACAAATCCCATCAGGCCCAGTAACGGAGATGGAGACACCTGGACGTCAAGGATCTGGTTTATGGTTTCGAAGACTTTTGTCCAGTACCCAGCAATGTCCGGACATGTCCAAGCCATGTGTAGGAACGAGGCAGCAGGTGCTCCGCAGCACCAGCAGCAGTCGTTGTCCCTTAATCCCATCCTCTGTAGGCTAATAGGCGTCCTATAATAGCGATGCAAACATTTTAAATGAATTAGTTGGAGTTTGTAGTTGGGCGAGAGCTCAGTCATTTGGGCACAGCAGTAGGCCCATTCAGTGTCAGACAAAGGTGTGGGTAATTCGGCGTCCCATTTAGGGCGGGCTCCGGAGGTCGCCGCGGGGGCGTCCGTCTGCATACGTGTGTACAAGCGGGTGATCAATTTTCGTGGTGACGGTGTAACCAGCAGGTTCTCCAGAGCATTTAACATTGGCGGCTGGGATGGGAAGCTAGCGTGCAATTCACGGCAAGCCGCTCTGAGCTTGTGGTGCAAAAACATTTCGCCGAAAGGTACCCTTTCACCTTCCACGGCTGTTGGGTAGTCTCTGAATATCCCCCCTGGGTATAGGTCTGCAAAGGTATGGAGTTTCATTGCCTCTGCAATTTTACTATTTATCTTGTCTCGAATGTTAGGCAGGAGTGGATTTTTCTCAATTGGGATCGAGGGAGCATATGGTACCGGTATATGTGGCCTTCTACGCCTCCCCTCCCTTGCCCATCTGAGCGTTTCGGCCGTATCCAACCCATCTAGGGGGCGTCTGTATTTTTGATATACTGCTACATGCAGTGGCACCGGAGCAACCACATCCTCTTCTACTGCTACATGCGGCTGAAAAGGTGTCTGATAGACCCAATATTGTAAGAATTGCGCCTGTGCACAAAGAGCATATAACTTCATATCTGGGGCACCCAGCCCACCCTGCCTAGTCAGTAGCGTCAAAAGGTCCCACGATACCCTAGCCTGCCCTCCTGCCCACACCAACGAGAGCAGCAACGCCCTCAGCGTATTAAAAAATGACTGAGTGAGTATGAGTGGCAGGTTCACAAATAGATATAGGAATTTAGGCAGGATGACCATTTTGGTCAGTGCGATTCTGCCCGACAGCGGGAGCCCCCTCCACAATGCTATTTTGTCTTCCAGCCAGCTCACTGCCCTGCCAAAGTTAAGGTTCCAAAGCTCTTGCACATCTCGGCTAATCCAGGTACCCAAGTATTTTACCGAATCACTCTCCCACTGCAGTGGAAATTCCGAGGTGACCACCCTGGTGTTATCTGTAAGGGGGAAAAGCACCGACTTTTTCCAATTAATAGATATACCGGACAGGCTCCCAAATTTGATAAATTCCCTCAGTACCACATCTAAGTTGCGCTCTGGTTCCGCAATGTAGAGTGTGACGTCGTCTGCGTAAAGAGATATTAGCAGACTGCGAGCGCTAAAACCGATCCCCTTGTCTGTGTGGTGCTGTCTAATCCACGCAGCTAGAGGCTCCATAGCTATTGCGAATAGCAACGTGGCACCCCTGACGCGTGCCACGCGTGATTGGGAGAGGGTCTGAGATAAGATTGTTTACACGCACCCGGGCTGACGGTCTAGTGTACAACACGCTTTATCCACCTGACAAACAACGGGCCAAATCCCATCCTCTCCAGAATTCTGAACAGGTAAGGCCATTCGAGCATGACAAACGCCTTAGTGGCATCCAAAAAGGCCAACGCTGCCTGCACATCCGGATGGAGGTAGTGTATCACTGAAAATACCGTACGAAGGTTGTGGGAGGTGGATCTGCCGGGAATGAAGCCTGACTGATCCGGCAGGGTGATCATAGGGAGCATAGGCTGTAGCATATTGGCTATCAGTTTAGCCAATATTTTAACATCTACATTTATAAGTGATAATGGTCTGTATGAGTCCAATTCATTATCAGGTTTGCCCGGCTTCAGTAAAGTGATTATGATAGCTTCACGCATAGATGGAGGCAGAGTCCCCGTTTCGTGTCCTTCCTCAAAGACTGCCAGGAGTCTGGGAGCAAGTTCCTCCATGTATGCCTTGTAGAATGCCGCAGTTAGTCCATCCGAGCCCGATGCCTTGTCCAAGGGCAGGATCATGATAACATTTTTAACGTCTTCTAATGTAAATGGCAGGTGCATGTATTCCCGATGTCTGTTATTAAACCACGCCAAGGCTACTGAGTCGAGGAATTCCTGCGTGCCATCCGGACATTCTACGAGTCTTGCTTTATATAACTGCGTGTAGAATGAGGAGAACGCCTCCAAGATGGCAGGGGAGCCTCTTATCCTGTTACCATCTGCGCTAGACAACTCTGGGATAAAGGCCGCAGCCCGCCTGGATCTAAGCAGGCCCGCGAGCGTGCAGCCTGGTCTATCCCCCTCACCATATCTGCGTGCTTCCGCATATTTCCCTAAAAATTTTACTTCTCTATGAGCTTCTTCCTCATATTCTAACAGCTTGCCTTTCAAATCAGCAAGTAAGGCCGCGCCCTCACCACTATGTATGCGGACCTCCAACTCTTTTATTTTAGATTCAATATTACCCAAGGTGTTTCTTATAGCCTTAAGACTCCCACCTGCCTGGAGATACATTTCCCCCTAATAACCACCTTAAAGGCCTCCCTTAGGACTGCCTCCGTAGCCACCGACCCAGCGTTCAGTGCGAAATAGTCGGATATGTCTGTACGTATTTCTTCCTTGAATGCCTCATCAAGGAGCGCCTTTAGGGGTAGTCTCCAGGTGAATTCCCCACGGTAAGTATTGGGAAGAGACAACTTCAGAAGACAAGGTGAATGGTCTGAGACTGTTCTTGCCAGGTGTCCGACCTCGACCACCCAGCCAGTCATATCTTTGGACAGTAACCAATAGTCTAGTCGAGACCAAGCACTGCGATGCTCCGAGAAGCACGTACCCTCCCTAAGCAACGGATTACGCAAACGCCAATTTCACCATCCTCAATCAGTGCATTCAGGACCGTACTGGCCGCGGTGTGATGCGTCCTAGCCGTGCTCTGTCTATCTAGATCGTCATGAAGTATAGCATTGAAGTCGCCACCCCATAGAATTGTGGCGCATCCTGTGGCCCTGACTTTTGCCCAAACTTCCCGGAAGAACTCCGGTGAGTCAACATTTGGTCCATACAGTGCCACCAGAGTAAGCAGCATGCCTCCCAAATATCCCACAAGTATAATGTAACGACCATCAGTATCTGTGTGAACCTCACGTTCCCTCCAGTCCAACCCACGCTTTATAAGAACTGCCACCCCTCTAGCATAATTTGAATATACTGAGGAGTACGAAGACCCCCACCCGCTGTGCCTGAGCCTTGCAGATGTTGGTATACTGAGGTGAGTCTCCTGTAGTAGACATATGTCAATGTTGTGTCTTGTTAGATAGGCATGGACCATGCGGGACTTCCTACCATCATTAAGGCCACGTATGTTCCAGGTTAGACAATTTACGGTAGTCACGTGCAGTTTATGTCTGTCAAATATGTTACATCCAAACTTCCCTCTGTAAACTGTCGTGTTTCGTAATAGTGTATATCATACCCACTGTGACGATGCCATACATCCCCAAACCAAACAAACTTGACCCCCACTCCCACCCATCCACCCACATCAACCCCCCAACTCGGTTGAAGCATACCCCCCCTTTCAAAACACATACAATAGAAAATACCCGGGAAACTTCCCATGGGGACGAGAGAATGCCAGGCGGTAACCCCTACCTGCGCAGGTTGGTGGAAACACTCACTCTGTCCCACCAGGTCTTCATTCAATACCGGAGCTCCTCCACCCGCAGTATCTGGCAGGCCGCCGTACCAAGGCAGCAGTCCCACGCTCCAGAAGGTCCGTCTAGCAGCTCACCTCGTGTCAGTGAATCGCCGCCTCTCTGCCTCAGTCAGTCCGCCCCAGAGCTGCTAGCAAGATGTCGGCCTCGACGGCATGGTTGTCCACAGCGCCACTCCCCCGCCGCTCAGACCACCGTCAGTGCCTGGAAGGATGCCGGTGCCACTTGAAAGTTAATACCCAGGCTTCTGACACGCACCCGGGCCCAGAGCAATGCCCCTCCATGCTTCCGCGATACCTTCGCTCACAGGCCCAAGCCGCAACCCCGGCCTCGGCCACACACGTCGGCCGCTTCCGGGCTCCACAGCGCGCTGCGCGTGAGTCGTTCACCTTATCGCAGGCTTGTAATGGTTGTTCCGCCGCAGCTGTACAAACAAAGACGTCACCGCTACATGCCACAGGTGTTCCGACGTGAGGAAATCGGAGCTATTGCAAGCTCAAGTCCATATTTGTCCGGATCAATGTGCAGATTATGTCTCGGCCGGCGGAGCTCTCTCAGGGAGCAGCCATTCCGCAGCCCGGCAAGCCACGCCCAGGCACTCCATTAGAGTTCATGTGTTTTCCAACTTTCTGCCTTGTGTATTTCTCTTGCACTCTTTGTGCCTCTGGGTTCCTCTCTCTTGCCTGTGTGCTTTTCCTTCCCCCTCCATAATGCTCTCAATCTTGCATGCTTCTCCAATGTGTTGCTATCTCGCATGTGTGCTTCCCCCAACTCCACACTGTTCTCTACCTGTGTGCTTCTTTTCCCCCTCACTCTGTGTTGCTCTCTCATGTCACTTCCTCTCGCCTGCCCTCTGTGTTACTTCTCCCACCTGTGCTTCCTTTGTAGCTTCTGCCCCATTTGCACCCTCCAGTTGTTTCTGCTTAAAACAGATCACTTTTGCTCTACTTTTTTTTTAGTTATCAATGCAACTTGGTAAAAAAAGAGACACATGCATGCTTGGAATGCACACCTACAAAATGACGTGGTCTATTTCGCAATAGGGTTTTTCTTTTTTAGCCGTGCTGGACAGCACCAGGGATGCTGTAAAGCATGGGTACTCAAAAACATGTTCCCAGCGCCCAAAAAGTATGGTCTGTGGTTTGGCCAAGGGCCATACTAATGCTAGTAGGGTTGTGAGTGGGATGGGGTTGGGTTTTAAGTAGGCGTAGCGGGAGCGAAGCATGTACATGGTGTGCACTGTGAATCCTGAATTTAGTTGAGGGTTTCATTTTATACTTACCTCTCAATTAAGCCCCTAGTCTCTATAAGTGTCACAGATTTGACAACACTGTGTTATTCTGTTTACGAGCCACTATTCCTCTACTGCTCCCTGAGGTAAGCTTTCTCTGCTTGCTTTCACTAACTTTGACAAGTTAAGAGCACTAAGGAACTAACCTGATGATTGAATTGGAAGGAAATAGAATCTTAGGCCTTGCAATCTTCTTATGACTTCAGTCTCTTATCTGTAAACATTAGGAGTGTTAAGGTAGCAAGTGCTATACAAAATCCATGACAAAAACACCACAAGGTTTGCAATTCACTGAGGTGAGTAGACACAAACACCTTGTCATACAGTTCATACTATATCAGTAAAACTGTGTGTTTGGACAACATAAACTTCAAAACTGTGCGATACTGTCTCCACGCACACCATCAGGATATGTTGGCTGACTCCTGGGCAGCTCACAGTGCCCCCTCTGCACCTCTAAACTTTATAAGGTACCAGAGGACATGTGCAACCTCAGAACATGACAACTCTGACTCCCCAAGGAAATTGTGGAAACAGATAAGTCCATTTGGTTAGTAAATCATGCATGTCCAAAGGGAGACACAAGAAATACTCAAATTGGCAGTTCAATCACTTATTGAAGCATGGTGATTCTTGTGTAAAATACGAGTGCTCCAATGATTAATAGAAGGAAACAGAACAGAGTAATCAACATTATGAGAACCGTTAAGAAGATGAACAATTCAACCATTGTGCTGTTACGTTGATTATAAGCATACATGTATACTCATATCTACACTCCTAACTACCTCATCCTAACCTAGTGGGCTTTAGGGTGTGTGAATCTACCAGAATACCCTAGGGTGATCTAACTTCTAGTTACCTTTGGGTATGTTTCATCTGGGTGCTGGTTCTTGTGTAGAGTGGGCCATCATCCTTTTCAGGAAGGCAAACAGGATTCAGCTGGACTGGAATTCCAACATGGGGCGACCTCGACAGTGAAAGCAAAATGCTCGTCTGTCTGAACAAAGCATTGGTGTTGTTTGTATAATAAACTTCACACGTGTTACTATACCAGAGCTCCAGTCGGGCTGTCATTATTGATTCTACCCCTACAGGGCTGTCGCTGAGTGGACAACAACATATAGCAACATTTTGTGCAGTGAACTTAAGCCTGGTGCAGAGATTTCAAGGCCCTGATAATATGCCTACAAAAAAGTGTAAATGCAAGCAACCTCACTTCAGAGAATATTATCCTATATGTACGTGCATGCAAATGTGTGTCAAGAGTCAACATTTAAGAGAGATGTCAACTTTAAATGTGAACATGGCAAATGGTGGTTTTCCAAGGCCTATGTAACAATATAACTACCCATCTTCCTCTGCTAGACACAGTAGAGTGGGAACGTTTTAGCAATGTCACTGTGAGACCTGACATTTAATCCTAGCTTTATCACTTTACCAAAATATGGTGGTTGTGAAATCTGTAGTGAAAGTCTGTGAAGCTTGCAAAGTACAATGGCATATCTTTGATCGGAGTAGTCCCTGAGTCTCAGCATCAAAACCACTCTCACCCCAGATGCTGTGTAATGGAGCAAGATGGAAACTATGGAACCAGAAGACATATTTTATAGTAATTTCTACCTCCCCATGTGCTAAATTGTGCGCGCTTGAATAATCACTTTCGGAACATATTTCTCTGCTCCTTTTTTAATAGAGATAGGAAAAATGTACATCAAACTAAACACTATTAGTAAGTATGTGGTAGGAAATCAAGGCCATAACCCTCCAATCATTCTGTTTTGCCCATGGGGGAGAAACCACCCAGTCTCATAATCCACTCACTAAAATATGTTGTTGTCAAAATGTTATGAACGTTGATACAAAGAGTCCTGCTCTGTGGCGTTGGAACTCCTGCTTCCCCAAATTGGTTGATGATGGTCAAAACATATCCTCCCCATGCCTTTGACCCCCTGAATTGCCAATATGCAATAGAAGTTGGCAAGCCACTGAAGGTTCAAACAAGAGGCCCGCCTTTGGCACAGCTCAAGGTTCTCTTGGATTCTCAGGTCCAAAACAAATCAAGAGTTCTGTCTGCCACCCACTTTCTAGCGTTGCGTGCCAAGTACTAAAGACATAGCATTAACTTTTGATGTAAAATGAGAGAGGAAAAGAGACAGCTATCTCGTGGCTGAACGAAATAGTGTGAAATCAGAAAACTTGGGAACAATTCCGGTTCTCCACTTGGCCAAAATGTGTTATCCTGGGCAGTTGTTTTATTTCACTTTACCTCCTTTTACTTCATTATCACATATCATAGTACCTTGAATTCAAATAAATCAGGATGTGCACTGTTAAAAACTTCTTGTGATTAATTTAATAAACTATAATGTTGTAGCATGTGTAATAAAAATCTAGGCCACAACGAGGGTACACATGACAACTGACTTGCCTCTTGGGTCACTAATGGCTTTGTTGCAGGGCAGTAAAGGCATGAATGGTTCTAAGGTAATGTTTGAGAACCACCACTGTTAATAAATGCCTGTCAATGCAGTGTTAAAATCTGATGTAATAAGGGGACACCCTTACAAATGTTAATGAAATAGACTTTTTGGAATTTTGAAGTCGTTATCATATTTTTTTATGTTTGTTGCACAATGTGTTTAAAAATAAATGCATTTCTAAAGATAGGTTTTGCAGGACACCTTATTTGCTGTATTTCCTTTTACTTCAGTTAAAGCGTAGATGCATAGTTGCCTGTTTAATAGCTTTCTGAATGTCAGTGCCAAGTCAAGTTAACAACAGCCCAGGGGGCCACATGTAATGGTCTGGAGATCCCGCATATGGCCCCCGTGCTGTACTTTGAGTATCCCTGCTGTAGAGCACCAACAAAGCCAGGAGTTCAGAAAGGCAAAACCTGTAGGTTTTGCCAAAGCTTGTTTCCTGCAGGAACCATGCACCAGGTAGCCATATATTAAATACTACCATAAAACAAATTACATAAAGAGGAATTACTAATGAAGAAAAAAGGAAGTAAGCCCAGCACCACACATGGCCATCCACTGGATTCTGCAACTCCTTCATACAGAAAATAATAGAGATTCAAAATAGTTAAAATATAATTGAATGTTAAAAATATATAAATGTGTTCATAATTATTATTTAATTATATATAATCTGTATACCCTCTTTTGAATTTAAAAATGTATGTAACACTATTTTCTCATAAAATACACCTATATTAATTTTAAATAATTCTATGCATCACCTTTAATAACTATTAATGGATATTAAAAGATGTGTTTTCTTTAGATGAGAAATTATTTTTTAGCTTAAACTTTAGGAAACCAATTTTAATTTAATTAAAAATAGTAAAATGTATTAATTTTGAATTCAAAACTAAGGGGCTTATTACATCTCGGCGGAAGGTTTACTCCTTCACAGCGGTGACAGATATCCCGTCTTCCAAAATCTAAATTCCATACAATATAATAAGATTTAGATTTTGGTGGACGGGATATCCGTTACCGTTGTGACTTATAACTCATCCGCTGAGCTCTAAATCGGGCCCTAAGTTAATAGTGCTGTCACTTTCTTTCTTTTGTTCTACGTTTAAAATAAATACGTAAATGAATCTGCATTGATATTTAACAAAAATTTTTTTCAATATTTAATTTTTTGTGGTAAATAAACGTTGTTCTTTTTTCCTACATTGTACAGTAGGGAGTCTCTGTAAGTCAGGGGCATTCTTTTTCTCCACCGTTGCCGTTAGTAAGATGACCGGAGGCTTGGTGACCTATCCAGTCCAGACATTGGCACTGGAAATAGTGGTGCAAGGAGCACCCATAAAACACTCAGGCTCGAATTTAGAAGGTGAATGAGAAATAAAGATGACTTTAAATTTGTTTATATCTTTTCACATTTGCTCTGCAGTCAGAGACAGAGGTCAAATATAAGGCTATTCCTTTTGACAAATTCCTGCTTATTTTTTACAAGGAGAGTAGTGTTTACTTTTCTTTCTCTGTGTAAAGTTAGAGGATTTTGTGTGAAAGGAAAGGCTGTAGGATGTCAGTTGTATTAATATGCAACAAAATGTAAATACGTGTAAGTGAACTGTACACATATTTCAAAATATACCAGTAGTTAGGAATGCACAAAGTAGCCCTTATTTGTAATTCTGAAGTGTGATGGAAACATATGGCCTTATTTATGAGCCCTTTATGCTGATGTTGCGTCACTTTTTATGACACTGTGGCGGCATAAAATATGTGCCACACTGCGCCCTATTTACAAAGTGGTGCATCTAGGCAGATGCGTCAAGTTGTAAACCCCTGCGCTACATTATACCTGTGTCAGGCATAATGTATGCAGGGTGGACGTTCCCCCACAAAAAAGCCTCGTAGTAGTGGTGCAGTGAAATCTACGAGATTTCACTATGCCACTTCCAGGACGCCACTGCGTCCAATCCCTATGTCTGCTTGAAGCAGACGTAAGGAGTAAGGCAGGCCCTTTCACATGGGGCTTGCCCCAGATGAAAGGACACATTTCTGGAGTTACGTCTGTTTTCAGACACACTCCAGCAAAGAGATAATTTTGCACCTATAGATACGTCAGGAATACTGACGTTTCTGTAAATCCTTGTGACATGGAGCGTCGTACAGTAAATATGGCACATCCATGGTGTCGCAAGGATGGTGCTATGAAAAGCGTTGCATCGCTGGCCGTAGATTTTAATAGGATCAAAAACAAATCAAGACACTTTATTTAGTGATGTGGAAATTATAAATATTTGAAGAAACCCATACATTATCATTCATGCAATATATAGATACATCAGTAGAATTGCATGCCCGTGTTAATTTTGTGGCTTTGAGGGGTGATAACTTGAAACCGGTTCCAGGTTGCTTGTTTCTGTTCCAGGGAGGAGCTGGCTTGGCAGTTCGGGATGGACTGTTCCCAGCAGGAAAAGGGTCAAGACTGATTTGCATATGGCTGGGTCCAAACTGGGGTGGCATAATGAGCAAAAAATGATGCATTTAATCTAGATCTGTGACTGGGGTGAATGTTTGAAATGTTTGGCATTACACCCATCCATTATCTGTTTGTGTTGCTAAAGCTTTTCTGCATTTGGAGAATTTCTTCTTATTGTGTTTTGATTTGGGTTAGATGTGGCCTTCTATTTGTTGCATTCAGGGAACTACTTTTTTATATATTGTTTTTTTATTTGTGTAATATTTTTATTACATTTCTTTTTTTGGATTTTAAATTGTTTATGTTTTATTTATTTGGTAATATATTTAATGTTTTTCAGTCGAAATATCAAAAAGATTAACAAATCAACTGTGTGCTTTTTATAGTAGTGAATTAAAAAGAATAACCCAAAAGAATTCCTATAATGTATAATATATATTTTTATTTACAGTGCTACATTATATATATGTCTATATAAACATAAACAAATACATGTGTGTGCTTATATAAGTATATATTTAGCTATATAGTATTAAATATTATTTAAATATATATATAATTTACATTATATTAATGTCATAAATTTAAATATTTAAGTTTTGCTATTTTATACTATATATCTATAAATATATATATACATATACACACACACACACACATATATATATAAAATATTTTTGGATGTTTTTTAATGCTAATAGTGTGGAACAATATTTTATGGGGCTTTCCATTATAAACATAGGGGCACGATATTTTTGTAAATGATATTTTTTGAGTCAATATATTTGTTTCACGATATTGTTGTTTTCGATGTTGTGTCAGTGATCCCAATATGGAATGCCTTCCTTTGTTAGAAACAGGTTGGGTCATCTAACCTGCCTTTTGTTTTCAAACAAGCAGCCAATTAAAATGAACCAGGGACCATGTTTGGTACTGACGTCAGCAGTACTCTTGGAGGGGGCGTGATTCGGTGATAACCAAGCCCAGCAGAGCTGAGGGGGACACTTCAAAGCTCTGACACTACAAAGCCCATCATCCCACAGCGCACGCGCCTTGGGGCTCAACAAATATCTTCTGTCCTCCAAAGAGAACGCAGATCAGATATGAAGGCCCCGCTATGTTACAAAACTAATTAATCACGAAATTTGCATAAGTAAATGAGACGTGCAGTCAGGAAGCCCGCCCTCCCCAGAGCCAATCGTGGCGTTAGGGAGAGCCATTTAAAAGCAAAGCCTGGGTCCATAAAACACGCCTATTCGACAGCACTTTCATCAGCATGGCCTACCAATATTAGATACAAAATTAAAAAAGATATCGCTTCTCTCAACTGACACTGTAACCCACACTTTATGCAAATAAATATCTAAGATGAAAGACAGCAGACTGTAGAGTATCTGCAATAATGGCACTTATAGAAATGTGACTGGGGACTTCTGCGCTTGTGCATCAATCCAATTAAATAACTTGTATAATCAGTTATATGGTAATAAAAAGTCATCGTATGAATGATTATGATAAGAAACTTAAAACATTTCTGTTTATAATAAAAATGGAAAAGTCGGGTTAAATTAAAGTTGCTAAGACAATGATGAAAAATAAATCATTTTATAGCAAAAATGTATTTGTAATGTTGAATACATTACCACACAGATTGTTTCATGAAAGCACAGTCAAATATAGACACAGCTGGGAAAAAAGATATAGGAGTCGGGAATGGGCGCGAGACGGAGGATGATGTGAATGGAAAGTGGCATTTAAGCTAGAAGGGTTGGGGCCATAAAGGTGTGTAAGCTGAGTTGAGGATGACAAGGCTAAAAGGTCTGGCCTGGTCAATCTTTCAATGTTTTGTGTTTTATGTTTTGCAAACATTTATCAATATGGCAATAATCAATAAAAATGTGAAAGTAATTGTATATAAAAGTGTCGCACTCTAGAGGTGGGGTGCATATGTTTAGGGAAAAAAATAACAAATTATCCAATTACCCATAAATTTGAAATAAAAAACCAAATGAAGGAAGGGATCCAGCCACCAGCTCAGGCACTGAAGAGAACTACTTTCTAGTGGATGTGTCCAAGCAAAATACTGTCACTCACTGTGAAGAGAGCCAATGGATAAAGTGGGCTGACCCACTGCCCATCCTGTAATGCTGTGGTGAGCGTAAGCAAAATGTGAGTGACACTTGAACAGACCAATAGAAGAAGAGGGTTGACTCAAAGGCCCAAAAGGCATTTACATAAATAAATCTATTTTTATTATGGGTTTTTTGAAAACATAAGGCAAATGAAGCAGCTAAAGCATTGTCTAGCCAGGCCTACAGCAGTATTGCAGTGCAGCGGCAGGAATATTTGGGGGGAGAGAAGGTCATTTGGAAAGAGAATTGTGTGGGTAAAGGTGCCCTCTGCAGCGGCCAGCAGGGCACCTCAGATGAAGGTAATGCACACATGAAAGGTGCAGGAAGGGCTCATGGAAGCACGTGTGATGTGGTAGTGTGAGTGCGACAGAGAAAAAGAGATTATTTTCACCCCAAACACTGGTTGCAGAGGATTCTGAATGGTATGAAGGGCAAATGGAGTAGAGGGGGCAATGTTTGTGAACAGAAAGGCAAAGTTTAAAAAAACAAATGCTGGTCTTTAAGTGGGACGGGTCCGGCCAGGTATAACCAGATACTAAGGGGCTTATTCACAGGCCCCTTGTGCCGCAGAAGAATCACTTTTAATATGGGAAAAAGTGACATATGTGCGGCGCTTGAATATGAGCCCCTAGCTTTGTCCATATCAGGCTCAGGGCTCTGTGGGCTTCCCAGAGTGCCTGTCAATGGAATGGGTAAATGGATAAAAAGGTGTTGAGACTACAAGCTCATCCAATCCTTGGCCTCCCAGCAGAGTGCACGGAGGGTGTCACACATGTGGCGATACTAATTAACATTTTATGTCTGTGAAGGAGGTTTACAAACCTGTCGAAATATTGGTAGCACCAAAGGAAAAGCAAATGCTGTGTTTACAGGTGAGAAGAGAGAGTTGGTGTGTGAGAGGGGATATGCTGAAGGGAGGAGACACATGGAAATAGGAGCACAAGTACAGAGCAAAGAGAAAGAGAGGAAGAGGAAGGAGATGATGTATATGATACACAGATGGAGACTTTCACAAAGATGCGGAGGATAACAGTGCAGAAGTGTCTAACAGTGTTAGAGAATCCAGAGAAAAGTGGTGGGTGGAAGGCAAAACAAGACAGAAATTGAGAGGCCTTGAAGAGCACCGCCCGTTCCACCGACTTTAGTAACATTTAATTCACAGTCTCCTATTTTCAAAATGTAAACATTTTCGGTTCTAATTATTCACAATAAAACCAGAGATGTTTCCTGTAGGCCTTGCTTTTGGCAGTCGTATGTACATTGTTTAGTGATACATCTGGATGCAATCACAGAAAACTCACATGTAATACTGAACAGGCGGCAGACTGTGTGAAGCACAGGATTTTAGTTCACACGTTTTAAGACACGCCCCAAATTAGGTAGGCCAGGCATCTTGAAAAAAAGTCCTGGTCATGCTTTTTTGGCCATGCTGAATTAAGAGACCCCATCACCTTTTTCATCTCACGTAAAGCACTGTACACGTATATTATACAGCACACATTTTAAGGGCATAACATTTAAAATAAATGTGTTGTATAACACACAGTTTACAACATTCCAGGAGGCTCCTTTAATGTCCATGGTGCTGACCTAGATGTTTCGTCTAGAAGAAAAAGCCACGGATGCCTAAATATCACATCCACCGATGGAAAGAATGATGTGACAGAGGTTGTACATTTTACGGATTAGTGCACAAATACAAAAATGTGAGAGTCATATACTGACCCAGTCCATTGCTAGGAAGATCACTATTTGCCTATTACTCCACAAAAAAGGTCAGAAGTGCTCAGAAAATAGTTAGACATCGCATCAATCACTATGTTAAAGTGACTTTCCTGTTTACTTTATGGGGGCTATTCAAAAAGGTAACTAAAAAAAGTAAATCTACACATGTAAATTTAAAAGGACCGTCAACTCATGGTGACGCAGTGGTGATGGTACAGCCACTGCCACACAGGCGGTCCAACAGACCCATTTCGAGTGGGGTAGTCGGACTGCCCTGGGACCACCATTGCCGTCAGGGAACCACCATTCTCTGGAGGTGGTGTTGCAGTCAGAGACCGTAATATGCTTGACTGGACCGCCTGATCCCGCCATGCATATTAGGAGTTTCCTCTTCACCGATGGTAAAATGGAGGTTCCTCCTCCATGTCAACCCTTGTGGAAAGGAAACAATGGGGGCCCTATGGCCCCTGTGCCTCCTCGCTCGTGCATGCACACATGGGGGCATAACATGTGTCCCCTGTGTGCATTCACAACAGTTTCTGCACAGCATGGACATTTCAGTCCATGCCGTGCAGAAACCTTGTGAGGCATTTTCATTGAGGTGCCTTTTTCAGAGGCACCATGGCCTTTGAAAAGTGGTACTGTCCTGGGAATGCCACGATGCCTGCCAGCCTGACTACAAATAACTTGTAATCTGGCGGGTGTGTGGCGGGGAGTCTCGGCGGTGCGGGGGCACGGTTGTGGCAAATTTACTACTTTTGGCTACTCAACATTTTTTAGTGTAAATTTACTACAAAGTGCAGACTTGCACCCTCAGAGGAGTACTAGTAAATTCAGTTTGTGAATGGTGCCCTTAGTGTTCAAAGTAACACTTTTTTTCTTTTTACAGGTCATTTTGGTTCACACACTGTGACTAAGGCAAGGATGCTCAAAGTAAAACAATTAAAAGACTCATGAATGCTGCCTCATAAAGTCCTTCACCTATGTACATTTCTGTTCGTTAGTTCTTGAAGTTCACTCTACCTGATAAAGGTCTTCACAAAAAATAATATTGATGGCATTTTTTGTCAAGCAGGATTTATCACTACTCTTCCAAACATACCAAACATGGTCTCACTCCCCTCTCATGTCAGGAACTACCACTGAAGCACATATTAAGGAATCCCCAATGCAACCTTATGAGAGGGCAGCCTCACAGCAGTAAGAAACCAAATAGGCTGTTTGTTACTACCAGGACATGACACACAGTTAAGGCACATGTCCTACCTCTTACCTGCACAGCACCCTGCCCATATGGGGGTGACTTACATGTAGTAAAAGGGGAGTTGCAGACATGTCAACCACTTTATTTGTCACATCACGGTGGCAGTGAACTGCGCATGCAGGCCCTGTAGTGGCAGAGGCCTGAGACAGGTTTGAAAGGCTACTTCAGTGGGTGGTGCAAGCAGTGCTGCAAGCCCACCAATAGCATTTAATTTACAGGCCCTGGGTATATGGGATACCACTGTATAAGGGACTTACAGGTAAATGAAATATACCAAACAGGTGTATACCAATCTTACCATGTTTTCAAGAGAGAACACGTACACTTTAGCACTAATCAGCAGTGGTAAAGTACCCAGAGTCATTAAACCACCAACACCAGGTCAGAAAAAGTACAGGAGGTAGGCAAAAAGTTCTGGGATGACCCTGCAAAAAGGGTCAAGTTCAACAAATTATTTTTGTTTTCTGCACAATTTTCTTAGTACAGGTAATTGAAAACCATTTGGTTACTCTCAGTTCCAAAGAGGAACTCATGAAGTATTCCAATGTTTCAATAATCCAGGGTAAGGCAAAGTTGCATTACTTCTCTGCAGCAGAAAATCTTGTATGCACCTTCTAGAAAAGTATGTGTTACTCCCTTAGAGCTTTTGTCCAGGCTGAAACCAGCCTTAAGGCAAACCCTAGAAGGAGATTTGGGAGAAGCTATTTTTTCACCACCACAAGCAAGACGATGTTAAACTGTCAGCAATTTCACAGTTTCCACATCAACTTGCTCCAGATTGAAACAAGTCTTGGCAAACCCAATAGGTCTCGCCTTTGTGACCTATTGGCTTTGCCAATGGCTTTTAGCAGTGCTGCACAGCATGAGCAAGATGCTGTGGAGCACTGCAAAACTCTAGAATAAAAGTTAAAAACAGATGCAATGATTAGCCGAGTGTCTGTGTTATTTTGCAGAGGTGCATGCATTCTTATGCATGCATGCCTTCAAAATGATGCAGGTGCCCATTTGTTTTTTACTTTACATAGTGAGTGGGATTAGTAATAGAAAATAAATATAGTAGCACAAAAGCACTTTTAAGGAGAATGGGCTGGCCACAATTTACTGCCTGTCTGCCACTGCAAGACCATGGTTGGGGCAGGGGATGGAACAAGGGGCGGCAGGGTGGAAGGGCACAGCAGAGTGTGGAAAAGGGAAAGCAGCCCTCACAGGAGAAGCACATGAGTGATAAAGAAACGTGGGGAGAGAAGCACATAAGGGCAAGCACAATACAGAGGTGACAGGGGAGAACATCAATTGTAAGACAGAGCTTAATGGAGGACAGAAGTGCAGTATAGGAGCAAGACAGCTAGAAAACACATGCACTCTCATGGACTCCATAATAAAAAAAGAAAAATATAGTTCCCAAAAAGTAAGGAGTGGAAGGAGAACAAGTAAAAAGATTATGCTCTGGGTGAGGGACAAACACAGAAGAGGGAGGTAGATCCACAGAAGGAAACGAATAAAAAGCAAGGTAATTGAGCAACAATAAAGCCAATGAATTGTTTTTAATGGGTGAGCTCCAAGCCTACTGTAACATCACAATAGGTCTTTTGCAACCAGGCTGTTTGTGGTGTCTGCTAGGCCGACCTAAAATGGAAGGTTTGCAGATGGAAAGCGCTGCAATAAATGAACTCCTTGTTTCAGGCAATGAGGAATGCAATGAACAAGGAATACGTGTCCTGCCCGTCACTGTCAGGGGCCAGCCGTTGTAATTAACGTAATGGTAATTTCATTAAGTAAATTGTAGGGTCCCTGACTGTGCTCTTGTAAGAAGATTTCTCAGCTGTAGAGTTTGTTCGTGACGCCTGCTGCCAGTAGGACCCTACAGACTTGGCACAGACTTCCCAGCAGAGGACGTTGCTTTTGAAGTGCACTGTCCAGGGTCCGGGCAACGGATTTACCATACTCCAGATATGTAAATCCATGGTCCGGCACCACACAGTGCTTCAAAAAGACGCTGCGCTTTAGGGGGGTGAGTTTTTCAACCATGAAGCACTTGATCAGCCCCAATTCTTCTCCAGGGGCACAAAGAAAATTGGGTGAAATTCCCACATAGTCTTTCCACACAGGACTTTGACCCTAGCCTTTTGGAAGGTTTCTCTATATCTCAAGTGCCAGCACAGCGTAGGCCACAGGTGTCTATTCCTCAGATATCTGCAGAGAAACACAGGTTCAAATGTAGGGAAATATACCATGATTAGGGCTAGTGTAGGAGATGGCGAAGCAGGTGTTTCTCGAAGATTTGTGGCTGCACATAAAATAGGCGGCCTACAGGACTGGTAAATTGGTCTGTAACTGAGATGTTCCTTTGTCTAACTCTAATCAATACAGGCAGGTATTGTCCGAGCGGGCGGCCAAGCTTGCTCACAGAGATGGTGCTCTGAACTTGGAAAGTGGTCTTCACATACTCTCAGCCTACACGTTGTTCTTGGAGCTATTTTCAGTCTAATCCCTGCAACGCGATAGGTTTGAATAGAGGCAATGTGTTGATATCAGGAAATATCCCTCAGCTGTAGTGTACTCTACAGCTGTGGTACTTCAACGGACCTCAACCAGTTGCGTTCAATAGATGCCTCTGTCTGCGGACAATTAACTTATCTCAAAATATTTGAGGGTACCTTATCAGTTTAGCAACAGGTAAGGAGGCTTCAGTGGGTTGTAACTTGTATGGTACTATTCTTGCAAGATAAAAAAAAATGACAGGTCATCAAATGCTTCCATTTTAATTTACATGTATTTTTAACTTGCAATTGATATGTATAAATGCTGTTCTGGTTTCTTTCCAGGTGTCCCTGAGAATAAATACAGTTGTTTTGTTTTACAGGACAAGCCTTGATAGAATCTTGACCCCATAGCCTGAGGTCACCGAACTCTCAGACAGCATCATTATTTGGGAGAAGAGATTACTAAGTGTAAGAAAGTGAATTATTATTTGAGATGGACAGCCACCCACCCTAAGGAATACACAAAGATGTCAAGGTGAACCTCAAAGTCACTAAAGCTACCTGAGCTCAACCCCAGGTGGCTGTGGCCCCCCCGAGCAGGTGGACAGTGCGTAAAGTATGTATTCAGTACCAAAACAGTATACAGTCAAAGCATCAAACAATAAAATACAAACTGAATTAGAAAATTAGAGTAACGTTTAATAAACAAAACGACACTAAAACGACAATTATGTACTTTAGATCTCTCAGCTGACTGTTCTGTGATGCTGAATCGGTCACCGCCCGCATGGGTTTAAGACTTGAGCTCAGTCAAGCTACCAAATAGTGAGCTTTGAGCTCCTCGTTGAGATATGACATTTATCCCTGCCTGTGAACAGCTATCTCCAGAGGTGGCGGGAGCTCAGGGCTGGCGTGGGATGCCTGGATGAGCTCACCCACCCCCAGCAGGAGCATCAAGCACATGTTGTAAGAAAAACATTCAACAAAACTGACCACTGTGCAGTTTAAAACGTGCGAATGCCAGAGCCTGGTGGTGTAAAACCGGAGGAAAAAATTATTCTTGCAGGTCAGGATTATTCTTGCAGGTCAGGAAAAAAACGTGTGGTGTGAGTCTCAAGAATGGACATTTGTAGGTTAATACCTAAGATTTGCCAAAGTTTCCAAGAGTTCTCCAGGAAAGCTGCAAGAGGCGGAGCTTATTAACATCACTCCTTGAAAGCATACACAAATTCCAAATAATATTCATGCAGAGCTATTTCCACATGCTGATAACAGACACTGAGTGATGACCGGACTACGGCCTCATTTTTGGACAAATAACTATACAAAAGGTTGATTGGTTGTGTTTGTGAATCATTATTCTTTGTGACTGTTTATGCAGCTCGCATTTATTCTAAGAATCTGAAGAAAGAATAAACCTTGATGAAGCAGTTTCTGCGAAACACGTGTCAGATGATGTAGAAGAATATGACGTGTACGGATGAAGTGAAATGAACAGTGTTCAGAATCTGAAATTCATGCTTCGTGATCAAATAGATTTGCCCAAAAAAGAAGAGGGCGAAAGATTATGTCTTTTAAATATTTCTGGACTATTTAAATGTTGTGGGTGAGGACGCGACCTGAATTTTAGTAATAGTATAGTTAAATTAGAATACTGGATGGTAGCTGTGCAACTGAGAGCCCCAATAATACAATTATGTGTTTCTACTATTCCGTATCAACAAGTTCTACTTGTACAGAGTGTAAAACCATGCATGTGAAAATTAATTTACATTGGTGCATTTGCACTTTTATTTCTCTCTTTATTTCTCCATTATGTGAATATTTCTCTGTGAGAAACCCCTTATCCTACAACCTCAGCAATATTGTGGTGTTCTCTAAACATTCCTGCCATGGAAAGGGGTTTATTCCTGAGTGACAGTTTCTAGGAGAAGACGTTTGTAACGTACCCACAAGTTTTTGGGTACGCACAAACTTTTCAATGCATCTCCCATATGCAACGCCCACACCAGCACAAAGCAGTACGTTTACTCCCAAGTGATATTTAATACGCCATACACTGTTATTATTACATGTGAAAATGACCACCCGAAAACATGGAGTTTAAAGAAACAAACACACTGATGCAAAGAATGCTCCCAGAATCTTCTTCCTCCTGCCGCCCCCGCGCGGCCAGGTCCGGCAGCGCTTCTGAGTGTGAGCTGTATTCAAGCGGAGAGAGGCGGCAGTCTGCGTGCAGCACCACGGACAGCGCCGGTTTCAAGACAGGATAATAAACTGGCAGCTGGGCACAGCTTCTGAAATCCGTTCGCGAGGCAGGCAGGCACACTATGCAGCCACTAGGCTCATAAAATGTTTATGACACATAAAGCTGCCCCCTTCCCGCAAGTTGTCAGATCTACGCGTGCGTGACTCCCACCTCACGAGAAGGCGCGAACAGACTTTCAAGAGTTCTCGACACTTCATTTTCACAAAATAGCATTTGTTTAAAGCACTTATAAAATTAAAGGATTAAGATATATATATATATAGTTCTTGTTTTTCGGTGTGTGTTAAAGTCCAGTGCATGGAACCTGCAGCGTGTCCAAGAAAGATTTCTCAGTGGGTTAATGCCTTTGTTGCACAAATTCTGTAGGTCCCCAGCTCCAATCCTAGTAGAATAGAGGGAACGACTGCTTGTAACCTGTAAGATCTACATTTGCATGCTTTCAGGCTTTAATCGCCTTCTCTACTTTTGAACTACTAAAATGAGTACCCTCTTTTAGTGTGTTCAATTTTCAATTCAAAATTCAATCTGTGAGATAGCTGAAGCCGTAAGTGAACTTACTGAAGAGGTGTGTGCAATCAGTTGGTCCCAACTCACAATCACCATAAAATCATAACATAACAGAGATAATTGGTGCACATGCTCTAGAGCACAATTCGAAAGCAGTCCAATGTAAAGTCAGAGAATAAACAAGCATTGGCAAAGCCAATAGAGATAACCTATGCGAGAAGATCTATTGCTTTTGTGAATGATTTTTTACTTATGTTGTATAGTATGTTATGGTATGCCTATCAATGTAAAGCATGGTATGGTATTATACGGCATTGCTTATCATGCTATGGTATAGTATGGCATGGTATTGTATGGCCTGTCATTGTATAGAATAGTGTGGTGCGGAATGGCCTATCATTTTATAATATGGTATGGTCTGTCATATTGTATGGTATGGTATGGTATGGTATGGTATGGGTTGGAATGGTATGGTATGAGATGGGATGGGATGGTATTGTATGGTATGGGATAGAATGAGATGTATGGAATAATATGGAATGGCATGGCATGGCAAGGCATAGTATGTTCGGTATGATATGGAAGGGCCATCACTGTATAGTACGATATGGTGTGACCTGTCATTGTAATGTATGGTTTGGTATGGTATCGTATGGTACGGTATGGTATGGTATGATATAGTATGATAGGGTACGGAAGGGACATCATCGTATTGTATGGTATGACCTGTCATTGCAATTTATGGTGTGGTATGGTATGTTACAGTATGGTACAGTACGGTATGGTATGATGTGGTATCGTATCGTACAGAAGGGTCGTCTTTGTATAGTATGGGTTAGTATGGTATGGCATGTCATTGTATGGTATGGAATGGCCTGTCATTGTACGGTATGGTATACTATGGTATGGTATGGTAGGCTATGGAAGGGCCATCATTGTATAGTATGGTATGGTGGGACCTGTCATTGTAATTTATGGTGTGGTACGGTACGGTATGGTATGGTATGGTATCGCACGGAAGGGCCGTCTTTGTATAGTATGGTATGGTATGTCATTGTATTGTATGGAATGGCCTGTCATTGTACAGTATGGTATGTTCTTGTATAGTATGATATGATAGGGTTCCTAGTGCATAGTTGCAGAAATGGGTTCAAACTGTGAGTGCCAGTAAAGCATGAGGTGGAGAAGGCAGGGAAAGGTGTGCACTGGTTGAGTTGTCCATCAAATGCCACAGAATGTGAGCATCAGGAGATTCTTCCTGAAGAGGGGTGTTCGCTGTCTAAGAAACCATAGGCAGTGGAGGGCACACAGAACACATTTCAGCTAGATCACCATCGCTATGTTTGATCTTGGGCAAATATGTTTTTTCTATGGTTTTCATTTGTGGTCCCATACTCATTTTAATGAAAACATGAATGCACTTTATAATACTTGAGGGGGCGGGAGGTGGACAGAAGCACAGGAGGACAACAGTAACTTAGGGCACCGTTTGCCAATGATTGCCAATGATCGCTCACCGACTGTAACCCTTCTATTGAAAGAATTGGTGAGAAACAGAACCAAACGTGATTCACTGAGACGCCTGGGAGCACAGCGTATGCTGCTAGGCTCTTACTTTGAATACAGTCCATACTACATTAGAACATTGCACCAGCACATCCAAAATACTGAGTAGGAAAAGACAAGGGCTGCCAAACAAAAAGGACACTGGCGAGCCAATGAACCTAACAGTTGAAGCAAAATATCCATTAGTGGTTGTTTCTAAAACACAATCTATTGCAAGTAATTGCATTGTTTCTGTGACTGGTGTGTGCATTGTCTGTCTGGGTAGTGTGCACTAACTTACAGAAGCACATGCTGCCAATTCCCTGCACTTTGGTGTGTGTCGAATTAAAAAAAGGTGGAACCAAAATACACCCAAAGCCATCCAGAGCGACCGTCAGAAATGAAACCAGCTGCAGCTGGTGACTGAAAACAAGAGAAATGTGAGTGGCGAGGAAGCCAGCCAACGGTAAGTAATGGAGGGGCTCTAAGCTTGTTTTGGACTTTTCTAAAGAACAATAGATCCAATAAGCCAAGCCACAGCAGACATGCTGTCTCAGGTGAGACCTAAACATGAAAAGTCACTATTGGTGTTGCTAATAACACAGTATACTACATGCTTGGAATGCTTTATATGAAGCCTCTGTGCCAGTTTTGTATGACACCCCTGAACCTCGGATGTACTAGCAGTGCATGGAAGCAGCGACCCCCCCACTAGAGATGGGAGAGCCAACAAATGAACAGGGAGAGATGAGCAAGATCTGAGCCAAGGGTTGTCTCTGGCTCTGAAACCCCTGCTCTAGCTGAGCCATGAAAATATTTGGCATGTAAATAATGTAATAAACATGATGTCAGACCATGCCAAGGTATCTTCAAAAGTAAAAAAAAAAGCATATTTCTTTATCTCGATGAAGTGTTTCACTTTAGTACATCAGGTTATATCTCTGCATCAAGAAGTATTTATAAAAAGTGATATTTTGTAAAAAGAAACTGAGAAAAATTCCTGCGTCCATCATGATGACAATGCTACGTAATTTACCCAGACGTGTAAAGCACACTATCACCTGGGAGGGTATCCTGGTGCTGAGCAGGTGCTAGTCTAGCGGAACCTAAGGCCTAGTGGGACTTCTCAAAAAGTCATCTTGTTGCCGAATTCAAGAAGTGAGGCGAAGGCTCTTATGTGTAGGGGCACGTTGATACATGCTTTAGGAGCGATGTAGAAGGCTCGACCTCCGGATCTGGTTTCAATATGTGTGGAATGTGTGCATGTAGGAGTCTGGGTGAGCGCAGGTGTCTGTGAGGTTTGTGAAAGCAGATGCAATTGTTGGGGTATGATGGTATAGTGTCATGTAGTGCCTTGAAACTGTGGGTGTGAAGTTTAAATTGTGCTCGTTTATGTATGGGGAGACAGGGGAGCTCCTTCAGGTGTAGTGTGATGTGAGTGCAGAGTGAGAGGTTGAGAGTAATTCTGTTAACTGTGTTCTTAATGGCTTGAGTTTTTTGTTGATCACAGCATAGAGGGCATTCCCACAGTCCAGCGTGCTTGTGATGAAGGGGTGCATGATGGATTTTCTGTTTCTGATGTGGAGCCATTTAAAAAGCTGCCTCAGCATCACAAGGCGTTGGATGAGGATGGGGTGGGACACCATGACAAACGCTGCAGAGCGGGCCTCGGGGATGATGGCAGCAGTGCCTCCTCTGTCCAGAGTCGTACGGATGTCATACGGGGTGTGGATGTCATCCTTAGTGGTGATGAGGGCAGTTTCCATGCTGTGGTTGAGTCTGAAACCACACTGAGTGAAATAAAGGAGTTGGTGGTCACTGAGGTATTTGGTGAGGCAACTGTTGATGATTTTCTCTAAGACCTTGGCCAGGAGTGATAGCAGGGAGATCGGTCTGTAGTTGGCAGTATTGGAGGGTCTGCGGAGGGTGAGACAACGCTATTAGTGAACTAAGAGGCAAGTCAGTTGACATGTGCAGCCTATATGTTGCCTAGATTCTTCTTATAAACAGAGCAACATTACAGTTTATTAAATCAAACACAAGAGAGGATTTTATACAACGCATATCCTGAATTCACATATTTGTAGGAGCTCTGATATGTGACGATAATGAACAAAAAGGATGCTCAGTGACAAAGTATTTGCTTGGGATTACACAATTTGGTCAAGCAAGGGAGGTGGGATTTATCCCAGATTTTCCCCATTCATACTGTGCAATTGAGCCACTAAATTTGGCAATTCTTTCTGACATCAAAGTTTAATGTGTTAGTCCTAATTCTTGTATGAAGAGATTATAGCATGGATGACAGGCAGAATTTGCATTTTATTTTTGGCATTTTCACATAGCACGAATCTTGCCCACAGACATACCAGCGTTTGACAACAGACACAGACTACATTAAACCTTTCTTATGATACAGGGAGATTTGTGAGATTTTCAAGATGCTGAGCTGAGACCAGGATTCGTACCTGGATCCCATATTTCCTGGTCGGCATTTGTAGCTACTAAGTCAAGTGGCCTACTGTGAAAGCTCAGCTTATTTCTGGCTCGAGGTCCCAACAGGACCTTAGGCTGAGCCAAGCATTTGGCTTGAGCTTGGCCTAAGCTTTCAATGGCTCATCCACCTCTACCCCTCACCCTTCTCCCTAAATGGGAGGGGGCACTGGTCCATGATGAAAGTACTACACTATACATGTCAACGCATGTGTCCATCATTGGACCCTAGAGGGAACCACTCTGCTCAGCAGTGGCTCATAGTGCAAGTGGCACTCCCATGTTAGCTGAGGTGATCAAGGGTTAGGCAATAGAGGAGATACTAAATAGTGTTTCACAGTGCAAGAGGGGAGGGCACGCTTGTGTCAGCCGATGTGATCATTTGCTGCCAGCAGTGGAATGGAGAGGTCGCTTTGTAAAATTACATGGCCATATGTTGCACAATAGCTGAAGAGTAGGACCCCTTACCACCTGATGAGATGGGAAGCAGTTAGTAGTTGAAGGCAGAGTCCACTTTTATCGTGTGAAAATGCGCCCACCAGGGATGAAAGGGAGAGACCGCTGTGTAACCTCATTTTTGATTTTGCGTGCCCAGATGTGTAATGAAGAGAGTCCTTTGTCACCTTTTGTGACCAGACAGCCCTGGAAGGAGAGAACTGTATCGACTCATGCTAACAGTAAAAAGGGGAGACGTGATGGGACAGCACATAGCTTGCGTAGGAAAGTCATCCTTTGTGCCCTGGCCACCCCCATTTTTAGACACTGGTGGTTACGGACCAGGCCCAGGGCCAGTGCTCTGTTTTTAAATGGTATACGGCAATTCCGTTGATTCTAATTGTCCGAGACAGCCTACTTGTACGTCACTAGTATATGGTAGGACAAGTAGGTTTAGAGACCCCTGTGGACTTAATGCAGTTAATTGTGCACTGCTGTAGTGTCTAGGGTCATTTCAAAGCCAGCCCTGCCTTGCATGTTGGTTTTAAAATAAAACTGTGCCCAAATTCGACTTCAGAATTAAAAGCACTTCCAAAGTCTAAAACTACATTTTTATTACATACATATCACACCTAAGGTCTGCCCTAGGTGCTCCAAAGGTAGGGTGCCTTGTTATAAAAGGCAGGGACATTATAAAATATGTTTTATGTGCCCTGGTAAGAGAAAAAACAGCCCAAGACGTTTTCCCTAGTGCAGTGCGGCTAGGTCCATAGGCTAACATGGGAAGGCTTTATTAAACTTGCTTTTATAAAGTCTAACTTTTGATCAGAAGTAGCAGGCACCATAATTCAAAGTATCAAAATAATAGTTACAATAAATTCAACAACTTGCCATGGTCGGATTTATGATAACTATTGCAGGAAAGTAGTTTTAGAACTCACTATCCTGAAGATACCTAAAATAGCCCTGTAGCAGCCTCTTCTGATTGGCCAGCCTCCGACAGCCTGAGCCAAGCTGTGTCCTGAGTAGGTGTTAAGAGGCCGGGGACTGGTGGAAGGAGATTTTCTTTCTGGAGAAGGCAGGGGCAGGAAGGGGGCCAGGGAGACAAACTAGACCTCAAGGGTAGAGCCACAGATGTCACAGGACCCAGGCCAGCCCCCACTTCCTTGATCTCCAGGTGGATGGGAACCCCTCTAAATAGATTAGGAGAGGGGCTGAAAGGGAAGTGTAGAGAAAAGTTAGCCAGACCTTGGATTTGGGTTAGTCAGACCTGCACTCCAAGGATAGATTCTCCATTTAAGTTTTTGGAGAAATGAGCATTCTGGTGCAAAAAATTACCACACTTCCCAGGAAGTTGTCATGGCAGAGGGTGGCAACTTGAAACCCATAGGTTGGGGCGTCCTGCCCTCTTGACAGCCCAGAATGGGAAATAAATATGTGAGATTTGCAGGAGCCCCTCGGATCCTTGCCTGAAACATGTGGAGGAGAAGGACTGCCCTGCCGGATCCTTGGACTGCACAACAGAGGACTGCACTCAGAAGGACTGCACCCGCTGCACTCTAAAGGCTCCGCACAAGAAGGACTTTGCCTGTCTTTAAGGATAAGGAGTGGACTCCCTGAGCAGCAACAGGTAGAAGAAGCTATCTGCAACATCTACTACAAGTACAACTCCAGCTAACCAGCTTCACCTGGATTTTCCTGGATTAACCAGGTGCATTGTGGGAGTTGGAGTTCCAGACCGCAAGAGGCAAACCAGAGCTTCTGAAGCCTTGCCTTGTGCTATTGGACCCTTTCTGACCCTCAAGGAACCTTTCAGGAGAAGATCTGAAATTATAAGAACTTTTTGCCAACTTTTGTGAAGAAGCTCCAGAAAAAGACTGACATCGATGCCAAGAGTCAAGCCGGTGACTTGAAACTGTGACTTGGCCTGACTGCACTGGTTTGTCCTGCAGAAAGCTCCAGAGCTCTTTGCCATCAACGACGAAGACCAAGACCTCCAGGGCTCACCAGAGCAACTCACAGCAGTAGGACGCCATCGCAGACTCGAAATCCAGATCCAACGACCTGCTCAGTTGACGTTGAGAGAAAAAGCTCCAAAAAAGTAATTACGTCAGACGGTAAAAACTTGACCTAGCCCAACCGCCCATCATATCCGTCTCGTGCCCCATCGCAGTCAGCCTGAAGCTTTGACTTTGTCCCAGTCCAGTGTGACCAGATAGCCGCAGTTGGTCCTTTACACATTTTGGCACCAGAAGGTGCATTTTTTTAATTTAAACTTTCAAATTCATATCTCCGATTCCCTATATTGGATTCATGTCAATTTGGTGTCATTTTAAAGATAAAAATATTTCTATTTTTTTAAATTGGTGCTGGATTTTTATTGTGTTGTGTCTTTGAGTTATTTACTGTTCTGGTGATATTAAATGCTTTACACACCTGTCTCCTAAGTTAAGCCTGACTACCAAGGGTTGAGCAAGTATTAACTTATTGAGACATGACTGGACCCTATTTGTGATTATGGTCCTATTACTAACTGTAGGTAGCTACCAGCATCTACTAATAAACGTTCCACCTTCCAACAGCCCTGTACTAGAATGCAGACAAGACTGTGTCACCTTGTGCACTGGCCAGTAGTGAAAGGGGGAGACCTCGTATCATCTGATGTGACAGCATGCAGCCCTGTACTAGAAGGAAGAGACCCCTGAGCCACTGCATGCACTGGCATTTAGTGTAAGGGGGAGACCCGTATCATCTGATGTGACAGCATGCAGCCCTGTACTAGAAGGAAGAGACCCCTGAGCCACTGCATGCACTGGCATTTAGTGTAAGGGGGAGACCCGTATCATCTGATGTGATAGCACACAACGCTGTACTGGAAGATAGAGACCCCAGTGTCACCTCATGTACTGGAAGGGAGGGGACCCCTGCGTCAGCTCGAGTACTGGATGAGAGAGACCGCTACGTCACCTCGTGTATTGGCCGGTAGTGAAAGGGGGAGACCGCTGTGGCACCTGACAAGACAGTGCAAGACAACTAAAGTAGAAGAAGATTGAGTGACATTAGCAACTTTCAACATTTTGAACAGCAGCAGATCCAAGGCTGTCCTCAAGTATGCAAAACAGGGGCACACTCAAAGGCAACAGAGGGGTATCTTAAGAACCTGCAAGCCATAAATGAGTATCCGTGCAGCTTTTACTCAATTTCTGATTCTTGCAAGCTTACAAAATGCGTACCATTTTTCCATTTTGTACAGTTTTATAGAGGCTCATTCAGAGCTCCAGAGGAATGTCAAACTGTTGTGCAAATTGGAAAATACAATGTCGGAGCAAAACAGAGCATTGTACATATTTAAAAATACAGTAAGAAAGTAGACTCGATCACCATTGTTGGACAAGTACACGTGTGCAGTCAGTAAAATAAGGATTCGCGATATAATTATGGAGGTAAATGTTTGCAAGATATAAGGGGTTCGGGAACCAGGTGGTGTGGAAATTTAGCGTGCAAACTGAACATTATCTGCGCCATCTTGCCTCTCCCCAGCGCCACGCATAGCGAATGCACGGCCGCCATTTTAGGCACCCCACTCTCTCTCCCCGCTCACTCTCGATCGCCAGCGCTTTCCCCTGGCGCTGCGAGCATCCCCCGCGCGCTGGCCACCCCCGCTCTCTCATACAGGCCATAAACCCTCTCCTTCTGCGCGACCCTGCTACGGAACCACATCCGACCGACATCCCATACATGGTCATGCCTCTCCTTTGATAACCCCCTTCCTCTGCGCCCCATTGTCTGAACTGGTCCCAGGCCATCACCTAGCCCTGCGGATGCAGTTTATTGCCCCTACTGTAAGGGAAACACCCCACATCAAAGGGATTACAGTAGATCAAAGCCCCTACTCCCTGAGACCCGACCGGTCACACACACCCCCCAGGAATTGGCGGAATACCCTGCTGCGCAATAGCCATCTCCTACTGTGGGTGGGGTGGGAACTTCTACTGTATCTATGTGTGGGATCGGATCTGAACCGGGGCTTCAGGGGATATTCCCCCATACATCAAGGGAATCTCAAGAATGTACTATGTGTAATAAAGCAATAAACCTGTGTATAAGAGACCAGGTCTCAGAGATGCAGTTAGAGCACCTCGTGACGATACCTTGCTGTCTGATCTGATGTGTTCTGCTCCGACGGAATAAAACTTTGTTTCCTGCCTTCCAGTCTCCGGCGCCTGCCTCTTTTATTGGTAAATTATCGAGTGGTATGAGAGGCGATTACCGCCGGGCAAATACTTGAAAGGTTATCGACTGAAACTGCCGCTACCATTTAACAGTGGTTTCCGGTGCTCAGCCCTAGCACTTAATCATCAACACCAGCGCTTTTCATGAGCATCAGTTAAGGACATATTCATTTACAGGGTGGTTAAGTGATTTGCCTAGAATCATAGGGGCATATTATCAAGCCAGGCGATAAAATTATCGCTGCTTTAGCGACAGAAAACTGCCGCTAAAACGGCGATAATGGGCTTGATAATATGCTCTATGGAATTCCAATTGAAGTCCATGTTAAATGTGAAGGACATCTAACCTGAGCTTCAATTGGAATTCCATAGAGCATATTATCAAGCCCATTATCGCCGTTTTAGCGGCAGTTTTCTGCCGCTAAAGCGGCGATAATTTTATCGCCTGGCTTGGTAATATGCCCCATAGGATGTTGAGCCAATGCTGAGACTCAAACCTGGTCCCCAACTGCAAATTCGGCACCTTTGGCCAATACGGCACATTCTCTCCCCTCTTTCATGATTAGTAGATGGTTCTGTTTTCAGCGGCGCGAACAGGAGAAATGGGCTTGTGCAAGCTGCCTCCTGATGAGAGCCCCAGCATTTACGTTTTTTACAAATTACCCACTGTCAGGAACAGTGTTAAGGAGAGTTATGGGAATTGCTTAATGGATGCGTTTTTAGATCTTTTAAACAAAAGAAATATTGGGGTGACTTTTCGTGCGTCTGGAGTGCATTCCTGATTGTGGGAGTGTATCCTGGAAAGGAGTGGCTGAGGATGCTTCAGTTCGTATTACACACCATATTAATGGCCATTTAATTAAACACTTCAATTTACGTAAATATGATGGGTCTTATTTATCAATGGGAAGTGCTGCTTTTGCATCACACAACGGGGAGCAAGCTCGACGCAACCCTTAAGTGCGATTTATCATGCCCCACCTTGCTTGGCCCCGAGCGGCTTGATTGAAGTAATGCAGCGCCAATCACTGCGTTGTGTTACTCTGCCCCAGGGAGGCGTTCCACGGGTGGGCATGGGTGTTCCCATACATTCACCCACAGATTTTCACACATTCCCAGATTTAACATTACTGGTAAACCGGGGAATGTACCAAAATGGTACCATGGGGAGGCACCACGAGGGGGAACTTCTCTTTGTTTTTTCCTCTTTCTATGTGTGCTGCTTTCCGCAGCACACATTGAAAGAGTAAAATGCCTAAGAGGATTGGATTTGTGCAGGAAGGGAAACCTTCCTGCACAAAAACAATCCTGATTACGATGCAGGCACCCTTGCACCATGGTGCGAGAGTGCCTGCTTTGGCGCTAGGCAGCACATTGTGCGCCAGTGCTGGGAAAAGGCAGGAATGCACCGTATAATGTTAAATACGGTGCATTCCTGCCCTCTCCTTGCCATACAGGGCAGCAAGGTGGCTTGCTGCGCTGTGCCACATAATGATAAATATGCACCAGTGTGTGCTGAATTAATGTTCATTTCCTCAGCTATCTCGAACACAAACACAGCATCTCTTCAGTTCCTCTTTATTTCTTTAGTACCGTCACACACATTTTCTTCACTTTTCTCCTTTTGTCTTTCATGAAGAGCTTGGCAACTTCACAAGCTTTCATTTCTCGAGGTATAAAATGGCTGCCTTGTGATGTGACACAGCAGGTGACATTTCCTTTCCCCTAGTAGGTTCTAGGTTATCCGATCTGACCATGGGCAGCCAGGAGTGAACGGGGGACCTGAAATCACCTGATGAAGCCATGCACAACCAGGTGTGAATGGAGAGACCAGAGTTACAACACACAACCAGGCGTAAATGTGGAGGCCAGTGCCACCTGCTGCACCAAGCACAACAAGGTGTGAATATAGGGACCAGTGTCACCAGCTGTGATCATACACAACAAGGCATGACTGGAGAGACCATAGTCACCTGCTGTGACCATGCACAACCAGTTGTGAATGGAGAGACTAGTGTCACCTGATGTGACACTGCACAGCCAGGCATGAATGGAGAGACCCGTGTTACCTGATGTGACCATGTACAACCAGGCGTGAATGGAGAGACCAGTGTCACCTGATGTGACCATGCACAATCAAGTGTGAATGGAGAGACCACTGTCACCAGCTGTGATCATGCACAACCAGGCGTGAATGGCGAGACCAGTGTCACCTGCTGTGATCATGCAAAATCAAATGTGAATGGAGAGACCAGTGTCACCTGATGTGACGGTGCATAGCCAGGCATGAATGGAGAGATCAGTGTAACCATGCACAACCAGGCATGAATGGAGAGACCAGTGTCACCTGCTGTGACCATGCACAATCATGTGCGAATGGAGAGACTTGTGTCACCTGATGTGACACTGCACAACCATGTGTGACTGGAGAGACCAGTGTTACCAGCTGTGATCATGCACAACCAGGCATGAATGGTGAGACCAGAGTCACAACGCACAATCAGGTGTAAATGTGAAGGCCGGTGCCACCTGCTGCACCAAGCACAACAAGGCGTGAATATAGAGACCAGTGTCACCAGCTGTGATCATACACAACCAGGAGCGAATGGAGAGACCAGTGTCACCTGATGTGATCATGCACAACCAGGCGTTAATGGAGAAACTGGTGTCCCCTGCTGTGACCACGCACAACCAGGTGGGAATGGAGAGACCATTGCCACCTGATGCGACCATGCACAACCAGGTGTGAATGTAGAGACCAGTGTCACCTGATGTGACCATGCACAATTAAGCGTGAATGGAGAGACCAGTGTCACCTGATGTGACCATACACAATTAAGTGTGAATGGAGAGACCAGGGTCACCTGATGTGACCATGCACAATTAAGTGTGAATGGAGAGGCCAGTGTCACCTGATGTGACCATGCACAATTAAGCGTGAATTGAGAAACCGGTGTCACCTGCTGCGACCACCCACAAACAGGTGGGAATGGAGAGACCGTTGCCACCTGCTGCGACAATGTACAACCAGTCTTAAATGGAGAGACCAGTGTCACCTGATGTGACCATGCACAATTAAGTGTGAATGGAGAGACCAGGGTCACCTGATGTGACCATGCACAATTAAGTGTGAATGGAGAGACCATTGCCACCTGATGCGACCATGCACAACCAGGCGTGAATGTAGAGACCAGTGTCACCTGATGTGACCATGCACAATTAAGCGTGAATGGAGAGACCAGTGTCACCTGATGTGACCATACACAATTAAGTGTGAATGGAGAGACCAGGGTCCCCTGATGTGACCATGCACAATTAAGTGTGAACGGAGAGACCAGTGTCACCTGATGTGACCATGCACAACCAGGCGTGAATGGAGAGACCAGTGTCACCTGATGTGACCATGCACAATTAAGCATGAATGAAGAGACCAGTGTCACCTGCTGCAACCATGCATAACCAGGTGTCAATGGAGAAACCAGTGACACCTGATGTGACCATGCACAACCAGGCATGAATGGAGAGACCAGTGTCACCTGATGTTATTTTGCACAACCAGGAGTGCCTGGGGAGAACAATGTCTCCTGATCTGATCTTGAACAATCAGGTATAAATGGAGAGAATATGTTATGTTATGCTATGTCATGTCATGTTATGTTATGTGTATTTGTAAAGCACACTATCACCTGTAAGGTTATGCTGGCGCTGAGTAGGTGTATGTGCCCAGCCCTACCTGTGATAAGTTGATTAAAAAGCCAGGTGTTCAGCTTCTTATGAATTTCTAGAAGAGAGGAGGAGGCTCTTATGTGGAGAGGGAGGTTATTCCCCACTTGAGGAGTGATGTAAGAGAATGCACGTCGTCCTGATCTGGTTCTGTGTATGCGTGGTATGTTGGCGAGTAGGACTCCTGTGAAACTGAGGTGTCAGGATGGTTAGTGGAAGGAAATGTGGCTGTTCAGGTAGGTGGGCCTGAGTTGTGGAGTGCCCTGAATGTGTGTGTGAGGAGCTTGAATTGAGCTCTTTTGTGTATTGGAAGTCAGTGTGGGTTCCTGAGGTGTGGTGTACTGTGATTTCTGTCAGGAAGGTTGAGGATTAGTCTGGCTGCCGAGTTCTGGATAGTCTGTAGTCGTCTAGTGAGTAGCTTGGTGATCCCGGCATAGAGGGTGTTCTCATAATACAATTTGCTGGTGACTAGGACGTGGGTGACAGCTTTCCTTGTGTTGCTTGGGAGCCATTTGAAGATCTTCCTCAGCATCTTTAGGGTCAGTGCCAGCGTTGACTTGTGCAGTCATGTGCAGTTTACTGTTGATGATTATTTTGAGGTTTGTGGTGTGGTTTCTGGGTTTGATCTGAGTTCAGCCAGCCACCAGTTGGAGTCCCATGGTGAGGTGTTTTCCCAAAGATCACTACTTCTGTCTTGACGGTGTTGAGCTTCAGACAGTTGGCTTTCATTCAGTAAGAGATTTCGGTCACGCAGGTGGGGGACTTATTTCTTGTGTTGGGGGTCTTGTCTGAGAGGGAGAGTATGAGCTGCGTGTCATCTGTGTAGGAGAGGATGTTGATTTTGAGTGCGTGGATGGCATTGGCCAAAAGCATATATGCATTAAAGATGGTGAGACTGAGGAATGAACTTTGAAGGACTCTGTGAATGAGTTTGCTAGCTTCTGAGCAGTAAGGTGCCGGGCTGACTGCTTGTGTTCTTTCCTTTAGGAAGGAACAGATCCAGGGTAGAGCGGGTCCTTGGATGTTAATCTCATGCAGGCAGCTGATGAGCCTGAGCTGTGAGACCGTGTCAAATGCTGCAGAAATTTCCAAGAGAATGAGGTCTGCAGTGTCTCCTCTGTCAAGTATCACGCTGATGTTATCTGTGGTGGCAATGAGTGCTGTTTCTGTACTGTGGTTGGGCCTGGATTCAGACTGCGAGGCATTGAGGAGCTGGGGGTTGCTGAGATGGTTGGTGAGGCATTGGTTGGTGAGTTTCTCTAAGACCTTTGCCGGGTGTGGTAGGAGGGAGATGGATCAAGTCTAATCACCGGTGCCATATGGTGTGATCTTGCACAACCAGATGCAATCTTGCACAACCAGGAGTGACCGGAGAGACCACTGTCACCTAATGCGACCATGCACAACCAAGAGTGAATGGAGATACCAGTGTCACCTGATGTGACCGTGCATAACTAGCCATGAATCTAGAGACCAGTGTTACCTAGTGTGATCTTGCACAAGCAGAAGTGAATGGAGAGACCAGAGTCACCTGATGTGGTCATATACACCCATGCATGAATGTAGAGACAAGTGTTACCTGACGTGATCTTGCACAAACAGAAGTAAGGGTTTCAGACCAATTGATGTGACATGTAATTCAAGTTGTGAAAGCAGAGACTTGTGTTACCTAAATTCAGCCACTACCAATCATAAAGGAAGTGACCCTCATGTTTCCTGTTTTGGCCATGTGCTACCAGTCTTAAGGGAAGAAACTTGTGCATCACCTCTTTTAATCTTGTGCTACCAGTCAAGAGTGGAGAGTCCTGTATCACCCGAAAAGAGTATGCACTCTGACTTGGAATTATTTAAAATAATGTGATGATGTCCAGTGGCGTAATTTGGGGGGGAAAATCCCACTTCAGGAGCACCTCTTGTGAGAATGAGTGTCTGCTCATGCTGCTGTTTTTGTTCTATTGCATTTAGCACTATTTTTGCCACGCAAAAAGCATTCTTCTGTCCATTTAGGGTGGAAGGGGGCATTTTGAGCTACAAAACTAGCGCTAAAAGCCAGGGGTAAATTGTGGGTAAAGCGTACCCTAAGTGCACATCTAGCACGTGAGAGTGGCCGCTCACACTTGCTATTTATGTTCTGTTGTATTTATAGCTAATTCTAAGCACTAACTGCATCCTTACATCCATTTTTGTCACTAGGGTACATTTTTGCGCTAAAAAAGAATGCAAATGCATAAGTACTATTCTTACTTAATTCTGTATAATCACATGTACTTTTAGGCAATTCCGCATGATTGCGCTACATGGAATTATGCAAGTTATTCTCCGCCCCTCATTGGACCAGACCTTTCCTGCAAACACTCTCCTTCCTCTTCCTACAGACACTTAGATATATGGAGCACAATATGTGAATGTACCTCTCCAAACATTCATCCATCTGTACTGGGAATCCCTGTAGATCACAACCTTCTCTCCATCCTCAACCAGGAAGGGAGAAGCAGACAGTGCCCTTCTGCTGATGCTGTAGATGACACCAGAGTTTAGAGGCCTGGACTTGGTGATGCCAAGCAGCTCAAGAGGACTAAGAAGTCCATCAAAGGAAACACAGGAAAAAGGCTTTTCCTGTAAGCCACGAGCATGAGAAACCGACTTTCCTGGACTGCGCAGGTAGCTTTGCTGTTGGAAAAGAATGTCTTTTTGCATGCAAGTCTGACTAAAACTTGCAAACTGCTTTAATAATGAGCCTCCTACCGTCTCCAGATGGATACTCGTGACTTCACGATTGCCGGACCATATTTGGGAAACAACTCCTGATGGACCTCTTCACCAAAGGAGCCCCCCTTGCTTTCGTTAAGACTGGGCCTTCAAATCCTCGACAAGACCTCCAGTGTGGAAATCATGTCACCATGTTACTCCTGTGGTTTAGTGCTCTGTGCTCATAAGTGGGGAAAAGCCCATGGAAAGACAGGCACGTATGTAATAAAGCCTTTTCCAATAGTCACAGAATATAAAAAACCCTTTGATAAATACGGCCCATGGTTTCTATCATTATTAACACACAGCAAAGTGCAAAGCTGCTGGAAGTGGCATGTATTTCTGTTCCTTAATCAAATATTAATGCATTATTAAGCTGTAATACCACTTTCTTCCACAGCAATGCATTGAAGTGGCCTGGAAGATTAGAGGTCACCAAGGTGACAAGGGATTCAAAGACTGAAGATACATGAGTGGTTCTGGAGTCAATACTACAACTCTGTTACAAAGACTGGAAGAGACCGAAGCCTCATTGCAAACCTGCAGCACGGGCTGGACTCGGGCGCAAACCGGTGTTTACACCCGGATCTGAATTATGAGCAGTGCAGTCATTTTGGACACAGAATCACATTTTGCAGGTTAGAATTTAGCGAAATTTGGATATGAAAAAAGTAGGGAAAATATTCTCAGGGTAGGAAAGAGGAAACGTGTAGAATGTGGGTGCAAGAAAACCAGTTCTACAGATTATCCTTGACATCAGCTTGAGAAGCTCAGGACCGTGGCTTATCGTCATAGTGAAAAACTCCAACGTGCGGTAAACAAATGATTTTTTTACCAGGACGTTTTTACCACCTGGTAAATCTGATGCAGAACACTGATTGGGCTAAAAGGGCTTTAGCCCAGCCTCGCCCCTATATACAAAATAAAACACACATATCTTAAATAAAAAATAAAGGCCAGTTTAATTAATCAATGCAGAATGCATTGTCTTATATTACGGAAGCTCAGACGCAAGGGGAACACTGTCACAGAAGATCTCAATTGTAAATGGCTTAAGACAGGGGTGTGTCTTGGCCCCGTTGCTTTTCTCCTTATTCATAGCAGATTTACCACCCATTTTGAGAACGTTGCGGGATGCCAGCCTAAAAATAGATGGGAAATTTACTGCATGCTTACTTTATGCAGACGATTTGGTGCTTTTGGACCAAACAGGGATAGGTCTGCTAAGAAAGCTCAAAGTGTTTGGTGAATACTGTAACCGTAAGAAATTAACAGTAAACTGGGAAAAAACTAAGATTCTGAGTTTTGGTAAAAAGAGGAAGAATTTCAGCTGGATCCTAGGCTCAATAAACCTGGAAATAGTTAAGTAGAATAAATACTTAGGAATCTGGTTTGAGAAATCTATGAAGTGGAAAATACACCTGGATGCTCCTGGAATCCGGGCCCGAACTTCGGTCGGTGGCCTGAGAAAATGGAATAACAGCTTTGAAGACTAATAGACCAGTTCTGAAAGCTTAGGCGGCTATGTTACCTCCACAGTTGTTATATGGTGCTGAATTGCTATATACAAGTGATAAAAGGAAGTGGGATGCTGCAAACAGGGAAATGTGTTAAAATGTATTGTCACTACCCAGATCCTCCACGATCCAGGAAATACGAATAGAAACCAGAATAGTATCATGGGAGAAAATGGTATGTATGGCACTAATAAGATACTTGTAACGCCTGGGCTGTGAAGAGGATCAAAACGTATCCTATTGGTGCAAATGTGAGATCCTACAGAGTGAAATGAAGTGGGCAAAGGGGGTTAAGGAAACGGTTGCTTTGGCTTGTAGGGAATTGAGAGTTGACGTAGGCCAGCAGAAAATTCATCCAGCCATAAGCAAGAAGGAACTTAGGATATTAGGGAAAGAAATATCATGTGACCAGGATCAACAATACTTGGTAGGGAAAAGATCTGTATGTTTTATGAATAAATCATGGCAAAACGATCAACAGCTCCCATATATGGATATACTTCCCAATCCTTGGCTTGGGTCAGATCTATTAAAGGTATGGATTGGAATTAACCCATGTAATGTGAATGATTGATTAAAATGGATATGATAGACCACAAAGGGAAGTGTACCTGCAACCAAGGCACAAAATGTGATATTTTGCACATTTTACTAGACTGTCTAAAAGTTTTTGATGCACAAAAACTGTGTCTATGGCCAATCTTTTTCAAATTTAAGTTTAGAAATCGTGTACAGGCAGCAGATGTGTTAATTGAAATGCACTCATTAGATATAGAAGGTGAAATAGGGCAGTGTATACTTGAAGTTAAAAATAAAAAATAAAAATGTGTACAGCTGAAGTTTTAGTACCGGTATTGCTTTGATGAAATGTATACCTGTTTTCATAAATGATATTTGGAACTTAAATAATTTCTTTACAGATCATATTTTTTGAAGATTTTTTATTGAATTGGAGTTTTATACGGTTGTTATATAGACAACATCTTAGGATGGGTTTTTAATGGAAGACTGATATGTTTGTATGTTTATATATATTTAATGACCTATGGTCTAAATACCAATGTTTTTGACTGACTGACTGAAAGCTCAGTTGGTTAATACTATCACTGCAGAACTCTGTGCAAACATTATGGATTTTGTGTTTGGAACTAGTCATACAATTGAATCCAGTTTGGTGAAAAGGGGAGTTGTGTATTTATAGTGCTATGAGGTCACAGCCTGCAATTGAAACCACTTAAGATATGCACGTCATTATTTTAAAATGTTATCATACTTAGTATAAGATAGGCTGCCTCAAAATGTGCAAAGACAGTTTTGGGTTTAATGTACAAAGCTATTTAGCAGTCACAAAGCCTGCGATTCGTAAAATCACAGGGTTTGTGACTGCAAAATTGCTTTTTTTAATGTACAAAACACATTTTGCAGTTTGCTAAAAGGCTACTGAATCATAAAATAAGTTTATAAAGACATAAGAATTCACTATTTGAAAGGGACATGTTTTGAATGCCCCTTTAAATTAGCCACTCATTATGGTATGTATCAATGTTTTGGGACTGAAATCTAGTTGCAATACATTTAAAAGTTACTGATTCCAGAGTGCGGGTGGTAACACATTCACAAACGTGAATGCAAAAAAAAATTTGGGAGAGTAGGCAGTGGTTCAGGAGACCACTTCCAACTCTCAAATAAACTTTTTAAAAAACTAAACTTTTCCTTATAAAAGCTGCCTTGTTTCTTTTCAGGAAAGCAGCTTGCAATTTAAAAGGAAAAAAGTCTACTTTATTTAAAAGCGATCACAGACAATTGGTGTCTGCTGACTCCAGCGGAGTGATTCGAGTCACAATTTGCAACCTACCTCATGAATCTTGATGAGGTTGGTCTAATTGCGACCGAGTACAACTGAGAAGTTTGCGAGCCAAACTATTAGTACATAGGTCGTTTTTCGCTTAAGCAAAAGGGCAGTGTGCTATGTGCATTCACTTTTTGAAAATAGAAATTTCGTGCATCATGCCGTTAGTGTTCATGTTAAAACAAGTGTGTTAACATATATTTTAAGAACATTTGATCAAGGTGTACCTAATGCAAAGGGTTTCCATTAGCAGGCCACACGCCAGAACACAGCTGATAACACCCTTCCATTAAGCCTCAAAAAGACTGCCCGAATGAAAAACCTTAGATTGGCTCCCAGGCAGCCTTTAGATTTTTTAATTAACCAACTGTGCACATTTACTTATATTTCAGATAGCCGGCACCCTGACGAGAAGGTTTATATTTTCTCTTGATGTCTGCCTCTATCTTGGCTTCACGAATCAGGGAATCCCCCCTCTCTTCCCTCTCAGCAAGAGGGATCCGAAGGTTGGCATTATTTGTTATGGTCTTTTTTTTAAGTATGGGAACTCCTATTGTAAAAATTAAAAAGATTGGGAATTCCGATCCTACTAGACACTCCAACCACTAAGGTCAGCCAAAAGGTATTTACATATAGATGAGGCTCTTTATTTTTATTGCTTCTTGTGCCTCAAGGTGTCTCGCTCCCTCTGCTTAATAAACCGACTTACAAGGCTCCCATAAAAGACACGGGCACCAGTTGGGAACTGTGCGCTGTGGGATTATTCAAATTCACGCAGGCGCATAGGAACAAAACATATTAAGAGCGCCACTCTGGTCCTGCCGCATGGCATCACAAACCTGGCCATACAGGCCGCACAACAAACATGCACGCCCCATCTACGGTACTCCACAGAGCAGCTCCACAAAATCCCTTGGGCACCTTGTTAGGAATATGAAGCACTGTATAAATACAACTACAAAAAAATGCATCACGCTCAAATTCTATAGCACCGCAAGTCATTATAATGTCAATACAGAGCTATACAATTCTCTATTGACAGAACCTTTACTTGTCTGCTCTAAACGCACAGACTTTACTTTCACCCTGATTCAAAATTGAGCTTTAAATTCCATGTGCACTCAGTAGCGGCTCCTGGAGGGAGTGCTGCGGGGTGGTGGGGCTAGGCGAGGGAGGGCAGGGTGAAGGGTAGTAAACTTCGGCTCACGGCCGACCGGAGTAATGTAAATAAATAAATAAATAAAACGAGTTTCATTGCGCTTGCTGAAACGCCAAATGGCGATGCAGCGCGCGCAATGAAATTCGTTTCATTTATTTACATTACTCCGGTCGGCAGGGAGCCAGAGTTTACTAACCCCCACCCTACCCCTCCCCCGCCCTGCCCCGCCACCCACAGAGCTCTCTCCAGGAGCCGCTACTGTGTGCACTAAATATCACCTAAATTCTACATAACTTGGGGGCATATTATCAAGCACGGCGTTAAAATTATCGCCGCTTTAGCGGCAGAAAACTGCCGCTAAAGCGGCGATAATGGGCTTGATAATATGCCGCAGAGAATTCCCATAGAAGCCCATGTTGACACCAGAACATGGGCTGCTATTGGGATTCACAAGAGCATATTATCAAGTCCATTATCGCCGCTTTAGCAGCAGTTTTCTGCCGCTAATGCGGCGATAATTTTAATGCCGTTTCTTGATAATATGCCCCTTGGAACCTTAATCTTGTTCTCCAAATCTGCCTTTGTGCTTTTATAATGATGCTGCCCTTACAGGTCTACAGCTTACAATATATTGGCCTCCGTTTGGGAACACCAACCTGCCGAGCTTGCCCCTTTTTCTACCTGATGTAACCTTACAACCTCTGATAAATGTCTACCTCTGTTTTTTTCCTTGACAGTACAATTCCATATTATAAACAGCGAATGTGAATGGGGTGTGGGTGTGTGTTGAGAGCGACGGGACCCATCAATTCTGTGGTCTTTGCTCTTGCTCTATGGTAGCATCATAGACGACAGATACTGATGATACACAAAGACCACCAGACTCGGCTAATATGACGAATGTCCTGCCTGCTGTACTCCTGAAGGCCATGCTTAAGGGGACAGCTGGGACCTGGTGCACCGTCAGCAGATCTGCATGGGGGGTAGGTCCATGGCCTCCACAGCTCGGGCAGGGGACCGCCTGCACTCTTTAGAGACCCCCTCCTGTCTGACCAGGGTTACTGTGCTGTGAGCAGGGGCGACTCCTTCGCTATGGCGGAGGAGCGCCGCCCCACTGCTTTCAAGCAGTGCAGAAGCAAAAAAAGAAAATGATAATAACTTTCAGTTATTATCATTTTATGTTTGACTGCTATGTGGGCAGGCAGGTGCGTGGGGCTGCTCGGGTCACGCGGAGCAGGCCAGTGGAGGAGTGGTTTGCCCACTCCTAAAAGCGTGGGGCTGCTCGAAGGGACAGATTCGGGAGAAAGGTGCATAGCGAGTAGACACAACTTAAGGGTCAAAGACTCCGAAACAGCCTTCAGAAGGAACCCGACCTATGACTTTAGACTGCAGACCATTGGGCACAGACTAGGGGCTGACCTATCATGAGTCATTGGAACCACAAACGCAGTAAGTGCCGAAGAGGTGAACTTGTCCGCACCTCATGGGTCCCTGTAGGCAAGCCCTATGGTTGTAGCATCCAGAAGGGATAAGGACCCCACACATTGTGACCTGCCCCTGCTGGGGCTGAAGAACCACCATCTTGCCATAACCCCTGGTGGGGTGTAAGCACCACTGCTTGTCTAATGAAGTAAGACGCCATATTTTCAGGAGCTCAGCTCTCGCTGTGGCGTCACCTCTGTTAATGCGCCTACACCCGTTGCTCCTCCTGCCCAGCCCCCTGCTCTGCTGGAACACCTCCCGAACCCCTGGTGTTCAGTTCCAGCCACACAGACTTATCATGCACAGCAGTCTTTATCTTTGATGCCTGTTTCCTAGTTGCACGACAACAGGCCACGCATCCTCTTCTCCTTTGATTTGTTTTACAATTTGCCTTTCTCTTCAGTGTTTTCCGTCTCTCCACTTCCGCAATCACCGAGATTTCGATATATGATCTACCAGAAACCCATCGTCTAAGAGCACCTGAATATTTTACAGAGAACATTTTTATTGTAGCAGGTGTTGCTTATAGACCTGGATAGAGTGCATATGGGGCTGGGCCGACAGGCACCAAACTTGAGAATTCATGACGTAGGTTACTAAACCCTAAACAAATTTTCCCAAAACTGGGCAACTTTTTATAGCGTCGGAGGACGGCTGTGGGGCAACAAGAGAGAGTGTCTCTTTGGAGTATGTGTGACGACAAGAGCACCTTCCCCCGCCGTTCCGGGTTCAGAATCTAAATTGTAAACTCTTATGTATAAATCCTCTTGGAAATCCCATTAGAGAGGAACGCTGGGGCAACACCCTGAGTACCAAGGTAATATATACCCAAATAGTGGGTTAGACCAGACAACAAGGGACCAATACCCTGACGAATGCCAGAGTGACCCTGTTGGGCACAGAGAATACTGGCAGAAACATGTTGGTTTTAGCAGTGGGGATTACGGGGTCGTTACCTGCCCTTGATACCCCATGTCATTTATTTTAACCCTGCCCGAAGTTAACAGGAATAAAATTGAGGGTGAACCTCGAGACAGTTTTATACTTTCTTTTCTCTGCACTTTTCTTTGGTCCCTTTCTTTAGGAGACTACTCGTTTCAGTACTGTCAGAATTTCACTGCTGTGTTTATTCTGTCTATTTGTCATTTATACTGTACCCTCACCACTTGACTTCATCATATACCACCTTTCTTTCCTCTCTAAAAAATTTGCGCTCCACCCAAGGTGTTGGTCTGCACCTGGGTGTATGATGCGGCCCTATGATGAAGCATGACACTCTCGGGTGTGTGAGGGCAGTATTAAAATCTTTATAGATTTTCCCACCTACTATGGCTAGTACTTCGCTTTATTCTCTATGATTGCTTCTCTGTCATGTGTGATTAAAAGTTTTCTGAGGGAGTCAGAGACAGCCTCGCCCCCTTTCTTTCCCTCGTCTCTTGTGTTTCAACTTTTTATAGCTTCATGGCCAACTACTGATTAGTCATCATGGGTCAGCAAGGTTAAATGGTGCGCGTTAGGAGAGGTTGGCTTTCAGATCAGACTACTGAGAAATGGTGAATAGCAGACGCAGCGCGTTTAGATCCACAGGTAAATGGGAGTGTTTGGGGAATACAACTGGGCTCTGAGTATGGCATGTGTTTACGGGCAGATAGCAGTTTGATAATTATGTTCTGTGGGGTGAGGGACGGTATGTATTTTCAACATTTGTCTAACGCATCAATGATTGTCAGTTGTTTAGTGGGGATTCAGCAAGGCGTTTAATAACAGGGTTGGTTTCAAACAGGGAAGGAGAGGAGAAGTCATTGCATAAAATTTAGTTGTTTTTCATAGGGGCTCTGCACAACGACTTCACACATACTTTGTAGCACTAACTAGCAGAGGGTGTGTATTAAATGCTAATAAGGATTGATGTGGGTAGGGTATGGGAGGCTATGCTTTAAACGTTTTTCAGTGAAGAAGTGTTGGAAAATGAATATGGGTTTTATATTTCTTAACAGTTTCCCCTGACGAAGGGCGCCACAAATAGCCCGAAATGCATTGGGAATATTGAGACTCTTGCTGTGATTCATGAATTGAATGTCTTATCGCAAAGTGGTAAGAGGCTTGGATGGGCACAACTATTTTGTGTGAAGCTTAATGGACATTTTTTGGCACAAAAGAAAGTCGAGTTGGCAAATCTCAACAATAAAAGAAAACTTAAGACACATTTTGGAAATTGGAAATACATTTATTTACTGCTGTGCGAATGGGTTTGCAGCCCACACCGGCTGCACATGGTATGCTGAACTAATCCCGCGCAAAGAAGTGAGGCGCGGTCCCAGACTGCACGCACAACCTAATAAAACCACAAGAATGGATTACATTGAGAAATACAAGTAATTAAGTTCGGTGTGCAACGGGTTCCCCCAATGTGCAACTACTGATTAGTCCCACATAACCTAAACTTATCTCTATCAATAAAATGGTGGAACCAGATCGATTACTTAAGAAATTAACGTAGTCTTCGTTAAAAAATAAGGTACTGCATCTATGAAAAAATAATGTAATAATTATTGATTTGTCAAAAAAATAAAGACTTGTCATTCAAAATTGAAATCTGGTGCCTTAATATGTTATGTTAAAGTAGATTTATAGAGCGCACGGCCACTCAGAAGAGTGTCCCGGCGCTAAGACAAAAGCAAACAAGAAGAACCAGAGGAAAGGAAAAAAGAAAAGATGGATTAAATTGGTTTTTGGAACAGCCAGGTTTACGGTTCTTGCCTGACAGCAATCAAGTCGGTGGCTTGCCTAAGGGGAAGAGGTCGCTTATTCCAAAGTCCGGGCGCTTGCCCTTGGAAAGCGCGACCGCCTTTGCGAGCTCTGAGCTAGCCCTTGTTTGCCTTGTAGGAGTCAGAATTTGTGGAGATGTTTAATCGAGTTTGCTCTTCATGGATAAACGATAGAAATAGTTATCTTGTAGCAGCAGAAATATAGATATTTATTAACACTGGCGCTCGCACTGTTCAAAGGTCTTTTACATGTTTACATTGTACATGTTTACAATGTAATGCACACGGATGTACAGCGGTTCCCAACAATCGCACAGTATTATGAATATATGAATATTATCAGATACACCAATTTTCATACCTGTGCAAAATGATGCTTATCCCAGCTTGCTTCAACAGAGCCTTTAGCAGAGCCCTAACTTGGACACATCAGTGAATGTTTGAGCATAGCGCCTGCGGTGAAGCCAAGCGCCTCGGGTACATTCAGGAGTGGATGAAAAGGTGCTTGAATGTGATGATGAATCTTGACCATCGACAGATTATCTTTGTGAGTGTGTAAAGAAATGTGCGCTCTTTGTAACTTGAGCCGACCCCTCAGCCTCATGTAACCACAAACATATCACAAATAAAGAGTCCATGGATGGCTTCACCACCTTAGTCAGTCGCTCATCTTCGCAATTCCGCAAACTAGCCAGGGAAACGGACGGGTTTCAGCAAGAGAGGTGTGTGCAAACAGTGCCAGTGCGCGCAGAGATTCGTCCGTATAGCTCTGAGGCCTGAGTTCTGTGATGAGGGGGCCCCCTGCAGCTGGGGCCCCCCGCACCGCGGGGGCTGCGGGGGCCTGTGTTACGCCTGCCCCCACCCCTACGCCCAGGTTCAGGGCTGGTTGGCCTCTGTTTACTGGTCTTTAAGAAGGCGTCTGTCAGAGTCTATTTCCTAAAGAAGGGGTGGTGAGGAGTGGGCGGGGACACAGCCAGTCACGACGTGGAAGTGCTCAGAGCAGAGGGGATGGTGGCTGCGAGGCGTGAGGGCTGAGTCTAGGTGCAGGAGAGGGAAGAGAGGAAGATGGCAAGGCTAGAGCGGAGGGGGGGGGGGTGCAACCTCGAAGGGCAAAGGGCACGGTGCTGGAAATTAAAACTGTTCCTCCATACTTGCATTACTTCCGCTGTCGCGTGAACTGCACCCCCTGTTATAAGCGCTATGCCCACAACGCCGCACTATCAGCACTAACGAAGCGCCTACCGTGCCAGCCCCCTCCACCCCCCATAGGAGTGACGTGTCGCCAATTTATAATATTGTCAAGCGGTGATCATTGCGTTGTCATATCGTTCGTCCCAAATGCGACACACCACTGTGTGCACAGTGTGGAGAGGGTTAAACAGACCAGGTGCAAGCGCCCCCATCATCTCGAGCGTGCATCAAACTCTCAGATATGTTTAGTTACAAGTAACTATGTGATGGATAAACATTTAGAAGAACTACGGATGGACGGAGATAGAGAGATAGATAGATAGATAGATAGATAGATAGATAGATAGATAGATAGATAGATAGATAGATAGATAGATAGATAGATAGATAGATAGATAGATAGATAGATAGATAGATAGATAGATAGATAGATAGATAGATAGATAGATAGATAGATAGATAGATAGATAGATAGATAGATAGATAGATAGATTTTTCGACCAGACAATAAACAGTCAATGAAAACTGCCCAAAATTATTATTAAACTCAAAGCCCAATTTCCTATTGGTATAGTTCCTGCTCCTAAGCACTTAGCAGCAAGAAGACCCTTGGTTTATATAGCGCTATACGAGTAAGTTAAATGAGACGTGAGAGAGAGGCATCTAGACAAACAAGATTACTATGTCAGCTTTAAGCACAAATGCCACAAAATACTCTACTTTCACTCTGGCCTTAACCAGTGAGAAGGATTTGCAAAGCCCAGGCCTGGCAACATGGTGTCTTGGCGACCTAGTGGTCAGTGCCAACCCGACCCTCTAAGTTTTAACCCATTTGAATTCAATTTCCATTTAAGTGACTCAATATGTGGGGAAAGAGCTGCTCGCCCGGGGAAGACGTCAGGGGCAAGTGGCAAGGTACGGCGAAGTGCTCTGGCGACATATCCCTGGTATAACTAAAGGTAAAGAAGGACTGTAATCACGGCGCCTCCACTTGACCAAACTGCGTGACCCTCGACACATCAATGATCTCCCTCTGGCTTCTTCATTTGGCAAAGGATGGAGAGAAGTTTGTCATTAAGCACTGTCAGAAAACCATGTGTGAAAAGTACTGAACAGAAACACCAGTATAGAGTATAGACAGACAGAACAGCCGGCTGCAAAGGCCTTTAAACGCCAATATCGTCATCCATGTGAAACTCTTCACATATCTACCTACAGCACAGTGGGCAAGTCCGGTTTTTTGCAGGAACCTACAAAACACGAATCTTGCTACCTCTGGTGCATAAGTGGCGAGCCGAAGATCATATGTGGGCCTCGCGCTAAATGACGGACTTTGGAATCAAGACACCTGCGTTCCAATCCTGGCTTCTCCACTTGGAGCGAACCCTGTTCTCCTGGGCATAACTCGTTATCCCATGCACCCCAGTTCACTTATTTGGCAATACAGAGCACTCGAACAATGGAGATTACCGTAGCCATGAAACAAAAACCGGAAATTGTCCATTAATGAGTGACGAGCGCTTCTAGGAGTTTAAGACCATGTCTTCGCATTTTTAAAATGGAATTGACAAGAAAAGACCAGTTAAGACTCTAGATCGCAGACTGCTCTCCATGCGTGGTTCATTCAGCGATAACCAGACCAGGGTTCTTTCTATAGGCATGCACAGAATTGTTAAATACACAGAAGTGTGGGCTCTGCAAGCTACCAATACTAACGCTGCAACGACGTCTGCCAATAATGAAAATAATAATAATTGTAATAATAATACCAGGTAATATAGGTATTTGCATGAATTTGCTTTTATAGCGTAAAATCGAATTTAGCTACCCGGAGCTTAAAGCATTATAACATAATTAAAACAGTATCAGATATAGATAATAAAATCAAAGCAAGTTAAAACACCACCATTGACAACACCTTCGAAATTGTAAGTTAAGTTATACATTACTTTACCACTGACGCCTGAAAGCGTTGCTTTCAGATATTTTACCCAGTTTAGTGGTAATTGTGCTATCGACCTCGGAAGGATGAAAGATGGCAACTTGAATTCACAGGGTTGGCGCATAAGCTCAGGTGGCTGGGACCTACCTGGCGGCGGCGTACTTCTGCGTGCTCCCATCGTCGTACACGAAGGTCTGGTTGGTGTAGCACTCCCCACACATCTTGAGACCACCATCGCCGGCGGGCTGCAGGTCCCTGTGGGCCGTTGACTTGTACACCCCCTGGAGACTCTGCCCTTCGTCCGAAAATGGCATCTGAAAAGCGCTGAGAAGCCCCCTGCAGAAATAAAGGAAGCTGCAGACCTGTCCCAACCATGGGGACTCTTGCGGGTCCCTCGCGCCAGATGCCCTCGACGCCGGGTCCGGCTCAAGACGCGAGATCCAGGCTGCCCATGGCGTTTTCATGGGAAGGTCCGTCGGTGCCAGGCTAAGCCCAGGGTGCCCTGCGGAGGTGCTGCGATGCCAGCAGGTGAGGTGGCATGGCTGGTCCCGGCAGATGCTTGAATGACAGACAGCACGTGCACCTCTATGCAGCTGGACTCTTCCAACAACGATAAACCAGAAATGCTGTCTCTTTCTGTGTGGTCAGAGCATCTATGCAGCCAGAAAAAATACTAGTTACCAAAGTTGACCAGAGCAGGCGATTCATCTGGTGACAGGTCTGTCCCCTCAGCCAGCAGGCGAGCTTGGCTCTCCTTGGCCTCCTGCCCGAGTGCCAGGTATCGTGGGAGCGAGTCCTATGCAGTCGTTTTATCCACAGGGTCGGAAAAAGAGAGCAAGAAAAAAAAAAACAATTCCTCCTCTTTTTACGAAATCTGAGATTTTTTTAATCTCAATCGATTTTTCCCCTGCTGAATCTGCCGTTCTCAAAGGATTCCCACGTGGCAATCCTGCCACCTGCTGGAACATACTAGAAATGCAAGCATCATAGGTGCTTTTCATAAAAAGATATCTCTGGCTTTTTCCATTTATTTGTATTTTTAAATTGGATGTTAGAATAATTGAAATCATTTATTTACGGTGTTTCGTAACGTGTGAACAAAGTCCCATGGGTATAACATTATAGGTAAAACATATTCAAGACAATAATTAGAAACGATTGTTGACAACGGGTGCTAGGACGAATTATTAGTAACAGGGAACCTATAAATGTAAACAATAAATATCAGCCTTGCTAGGATTCGAACCAATGGCCTGCGAGTAACACTCTGGCTCCTGCAGTCAGTGCATGGACCACCCTGCTCTTTTACTGAAAGCTTCAGAAATTCATATCCATTTAGGATGACCCAAAACTCACAGTAGACACGAACGGAGTGGCTGTCCCTTTGCTTCTGGATTTATCAGTTGCATTTGATGCTGTCGAACACCACATACTGTGAAAAAGACTCCATAAGCTCATGATCTAAAGCTGACTGCTTCTTACCTCAACAACAGACAAAGTGTAGTTTACCTACCACCTTTCACATCAACTCCTCAAACCCCATAGGGTGGGTTCTCTCAGGGGTCTACGATATCCCTTCTATTATTCAACATCTAACTAACCTCCTTATCAGACCAGATTAAATCATTCAACCTCATCTGTCACTATGCAGGTAACACCTTTCTCATTTAAAAATGGATGGCCCGGTCGACCTCTACAAGGCAAACCGTGACGACTGTCCCCGCACCATAAACACATGGATGAGGAGTAACCACCGACAGCTCAACAACGCAGTGACAGAGATCAGGACCTTCAGACAATGGCAAGAATACCAGCCTCTCTCCATATGCCACAGGAACTCAAGACCCCTTCAACACATCAAGAGAAGTCAGAAACCCAAGGGGAACCAGTAATTCGGAGCTATCCTTGATACCACATGTACACATATCACAGTGTCTTCTACATAATAAAAACACTGTGTAGCATCATCTCATAACACTCTGTGTATAGGGGAAGCAACAGCCCTGGTGAATGCACAGCTAAAGCTGTCTGCAGCCAGAACTAAAATAGGACAAAACAGATCAGTGTTAGAGGCATATGAGTGTGTGGGTAATAATGCAAATTCCCTTCTCACCGCTCTCTCCTTCACTGTTCACTCTAACCCTTGTACTCTTTAGTTGTGGAAACGGGAACTGACGACATAAACACCTTCACGAGACAGATTATCACGGCAATGTTAGCGGCGTATTTGGTAAAAACAGAAATGTGGATTTAATCTGATTTGTTCCCTTTTATTTTTGAACAAACGTGTGAAACAAGAAGAGAGATAGCAGAATGGGAGGCTATGATCGTTTGATTAAAAGTAGAGGGGGGAGAAAAGGAGTAGCATGCAATAATGACAGGTGTGAGAATGAGAAGGGAGTGTGAGAAAGAGGTAGGGCAGAAAGAGAGGCTGGAGTGGATAAGAGAGCAGTGAGGAGTGAGGTGGGCGAGGAAGAGACTTGACAAAGAGAGAGGCGGAAGGAAATGAGAGAGTGGTGAGGAGAGAAGTGGGAAAGACGGAAGGGCAAAAAAGAAAGAGAGTGCTGGCTGAGAATGAGAAAGGTGAGAAGCTGAAAGTTATGGAATAAGGAAGGAGAGAAAGAAAGAAGCGGCAAGGAGCGAGAGAGACATGGATGAAAATGACAGATGTTAGAGTGAGTGTGAAAATGGGAGAGGTGAGTGAGAATGAGAAAACAGTGTGAGTTGGGAGAGACAGGCAGAGGAGAGTGAAGGGGTGAGAAGAAGCAAATCAGCAGAGTATGAGGCTTGAGATGTGACCACGTTGGAGGCGATCAAACATGGGTGAGAGTGAGATGTTTCCTACTGGTAGGAGAGAAAGAGACTTGTGTGAGAATGAGATATTTCCTAATTTATCCACCCAGCAGATGAGATAAAACAAATGTGAACCACTGAGGTTGAGTCAATGAGGACTGCAGGCTGTGGCGATTCGAATACCTTCTGTCACGCCCCCCCCCCCCCCGCCTAATAACAGCCTTTTAAAATATTTACGCATTCTAATTGGCTCACGCAGCTGCAGAGCCTAACTACCAAATATACTCACATTTTCTCAAAATGTTACAGAAATTAAACTATACCAAAGCACAATCACCTAAGTAGGCCTGCCATTGAATCTAACTACCCCCGGTGGGGCACCGACTGGGCAGGGTTACTATATAATTAGGGCTTCCGGTTTTATGGTATATATTTTTTTGCCATTTCCGTCTGTATTTATCCATATTTATTTTGGGTGTCGTGGAAAAATTAAGCTGAAATTAGTATATTTCCAGATTTATTAAACCAATAAATATGCGCTCATGCTTGAATGTCTGCCAGGTTTCAGTGCTGTGAACACGCGCAGAAGATAAATCAGTACACCTATATGAAAATATGCAAATTTCAGTATCAACCTTGTGCATATCTACTGCTGTTAAAGCCTCTTTAATAACATTCCTTTCTTTTTCAACCCCCTTAACTATCAATCCACTCATCTATTGGCCAGGCAGTCATGGCAAACAGTGTTTAGAATTACTCAAAGAGCACCCCAATTTCCATTTTTATCCACATTTAAAAATAAATACAGACAAAAAAAGACATGTTTTCTGTCTGTATTTATCTGTAAAAATCTGTAAAAATGGAAAACAGGGAGACTTGTACATAATGCTATTAGGAGGCAAATGTCGGCATCAGATGTGGTGCACCTTGCGAGGGACATCGCTGTTTAATTCAATGGCATGTACAGACAAAGTCACCGCATTAGATTCGCAGTGAACCCCCAAATTCTTACATTACTTCATATTCAAGGCACTGTACTAGCACAGAGGCCTGGGGCTATAACACAGGTTGCAAAACCATTGAATGGAAAGCTGAGTTTGAATTTACTGATGTCAAAACCAAAATGCTAGCGTGGGCGGGTCAAACAATGAAAGGGTCGACAGCACCAAATAAGAAGAAAGCATTTGAGACTGACACAGTGAGCATCCAATCTCGAGCAAGGATTGGCTCTGTGGAGTATTGTTTATTGTTTTCAAAGGTTTCTCAGACACACAGCTGGAGGTGCCTTTAGCGTGACTTCAAAATGTGGTGGGCTAGGAAAAAAAAGGGAACATAAAAGATGGAAGCAGAAGCAGGTGAGACAGAATTTGAAAACAAACATGTAGATGAGAGAAAAGAGGTGGAAATTAATGAGAGCTTGCAGAGCATGAGAGATGTATAATAATGAGAACCTATTTGAAGACACAGAATTGTATGAAATGAGGTTCAACAGAGGAGAATGTTGCAGGGAATGGGTGTGGACCAAATGGAGCATTGGAAATATGTTATTGGTGGAAAAAAATGCTGACAAAATGTGTGTGATGTAAAAAAAAATCAAATATCATGGTTAAAGCTGTAGGAGAGAAAGCCATTAAAACATTTTCATACTCCAGGACACAGGAGCACTATTTCTCTTAAACTGCTAATCAATAATTTGTCCCAGGGAAATTGCCAGGAACAAATCAGTGGATGCACAAAACACAACACATTTGAGCACCAGGGGAAACCTTACAAGATGCACTGGGAATAATGGCCATCGAAAATCTCCTGTAACTCCTGGGTGGTGTCTGACTACAAAGCTGCAGAAAGCAGATGATAAAAGTCAGTAACTACCTGTCACACGGTAGCCCCCCATTTGTTCTTATGAGTGGTTGTGGGCTTGAGGCACAATTCTGGCGGTAAAACTTCTTCCTTTAGTGATGCTAATAAAGCAAGAATGTCTTTGCTGAGGGCACCCTTGGAATGGCAGAAGGACAGACACAAAATGACTACATGAGGTGTCACAACCCTAAATTATCAAGGGATTCCTTTGATGGTACTGACACAACTGGCCAACCAGGGGGTTGCCTCACAGCAGCTGCCCGGAGAGCGAATGACATCTGTCTAGGATGAGGAAGTTAGGACTGAAGGAGGTAAGGCAAAAAAATAGATGGAGAGCAGGAGATGGCAAAGCATGAGCAGAGGCCACGATAAATGGAGAGGCAGAGTGGTATGTTTGAGAGAAGTGAACCTGAGGGGGGCGGATTGAGGAGACTGAGAAAAGTGTGGAAGAGAACGAGAGAGCTACGAGATAAATGGAAGGGAATTATTCACAGGTGAAAAAGAGAAAGACTGGAGGGACTGAGAGGCAAAGGATAATGAAGCAAATGGGTGAGAATGAAAGGATCCTGGGATGCAGGAGAGTGTAAAAAATATTTTCCCATAATCCTCCCTATGATATTCTGCTTGTGGGATGCACTCGTTTTTCACCTCTGCTGTTGTCCAAGTCCTTCTGATCAGGGTTGGTCCCTCTATGGTCTTTGAAATTATGTTTTCTTCCAAGGGAGGGCAGCCTGTTAGCCGGGGCCCCCAGGCTAACCCTTGTTGCGTCAGGAATTAACAGACACTACACTGGATTATGGCACTTGGAGTACAGTGCTATCCCACGCCTGTTCATTTGGCTAGGGAGGACAGTCAAGGACATCATCTAGGACTCACCAGAAGTAGTGGAGTGCATCCCCGGCATGCCATTCGCTACCGCTGGCTCCTCCCTTGCACTTCTCGGCACTACATTTTAAGGTTGTTTGTGATTCTGTAGAAAACCACAGCAGAGGACTCCTTTTCGGTGGAATCTTCCTCCCCAAATCTGTTTCCTTGAATTTTTCTAAATGAAAACGTGTTGAATCCATCCTGGAGAATGACTTTCACACATAGTCCTTCACTGAGGCCTTTTTACCTCCAGACTAGCACAGGGAAACCCCTCTACTCCGGATATACTTTCCCCATTTTTTATGTCCTTCGTGTCATGCTTCTTCCTGCACCCAAGTCGATACCACTCCTTTCTTGATTTTTTTTCTTTATCACGGTCCTCAGCTGTTGCATACATCTTAGCACCTCTATTCTATATATCCTTTAATATCTCTACCTCTCCTGTACCATAGTAACTCTTCCCTTACCTATATCTACATATTTACAGTATACCCTAGACTCTCAACCCATAATATACCTTCACACCTGTTCCCCTACCTAGACTTTATTACTTCTACCAATACGTTGATACTTATGCCATCCCTCTACCCTACAACGTATACCCTAGTAACTCCCACCTTATCTATACCTAGATATCTACAGTGTACCCTAAAACCTCAACTAATAACATAGCACCTGTCCTTTTACATATACCTTAGTATCTCTACAAAGACATTGATACCTAAACCCTGCCTATATTTTAGTAACTCTAACCTTACCCCCTAGATATTTACAGTATACCCTAAAACCACAACCAATAATATACTTTAGCATCGGTTCCCCTGCCTTTACCTTAATACCTCTACCAAGACATTGGTACATAAACCTTACCTATACCCTCAAACCTATACATTAGTAGGTGTAACCTTATCTATACCTAGATATCTACAGTATTCCCTAAAACCTCAACTAAAAACAAAACACCTGTTCCCCTACCTATACTTTAGTACCTCTACCAAGATATTGATACCTAAACTCTGCCTACACCCTACTGCCTATGCTCAAGTATTTCTACACTTCCTCTTTTCTTAGTATTCCTATCTGTACCCTAATAACTCTATCCATATTTAAACCACATAATCTCTATCCCAGCATGGAACTGAGATGAAAATATATGCATTATGTCAGGACTCAATCTGGGACACTGTCATGTGTCAGGGACTCTGGCAACGATTCGTGCCAGGGAAGACAAAGTAGGCAGAATACTAGGTACAGAGCTGACCAAGATCACACAGTGAGTCAAAGGAGAAAGGGAATCCAAAGATGAAGCTCTGTATAATAGAATAAAAGAGGTAAGACTCAGAAAGGACAGGCCTTCAGAGGTGATTTAGCTAACCCTGGGCGTAGTTCGCAAAGTAGCACTACGCGAAGCTACGCAAAGTGCACTTCGCACTACGCGAGCTACGCGTAGCACTTCACGAACTGCTTAGTACCCTGTTTGCACAGTGCAAGATGCCGTTTTCAATGATTGCACAGTACGGACAAGCATCAGGCACTGTGCAATCATTGAAAATGGCATCTTGCACAGTGCGAGCTGTAGTTTTCTGCTGCTCGAGTAGACTTTTACTCGAGCGGCAGATTTCTCAACGCGGACTGGTAGTTTCTCATCACGAGCGGTTGCGAGCATACGCGACCACTCACAATGAGAAACCTGACCTCCTCGCGTTGAGAATCTCGCCGGGATGTTTATTTTCCACGCTCGCGATCGGCAACTTGATGTTGCTGATCGCGAACAAGGAAAAAGTCTCGCCGGGATGTCATTTTGCTTGCTCGCGGTCACCAACTTGATGTTGAGGACCGCGAGCAAGCAAAAAATGACCGCTGCACAACGCAATGCTACGCTACGCATGTTTGCACTGTGCTACGTGCAATTCGCGTAGTGCGAAGTAGCGCAAACTTCACAAACTACGCGTGCATAGCGTAGTGCTTTGCCCAGGCTTAGATTTAGCATTCAGACTAACTACACCCAGGACAAACGTGCAAGAAATATATGTAATACAACATTAACAATAAAGGGAACGTGGGGTAAAGCACTCGGGAGCTCCACACGGTAAGACTGAAGCTCAGTAAGTTCCTCACCCACAATTGCTGTTGCAGATACTGACTGAAAATACCCACATAGGATATGTATGCAAAGGCAGGGTCTGTGGAGCTTATACCTATGGTGATGTTATAACTGTAACTCAAAGACAATACTCACAGTGAACAAGAAACACCACCTAGGTAGTCAGCTGTGCCCACGGATCCTGGCGATCAAACAGGAACACGCAAGGCAGTAACAGCAAAGGGGTAGAACTAAACAAAAGCACAATAGACAAGGAGCTAGCAAGGAGGAGTGCTTAACAGGAAAGGAAGGAAATCACAGGGCACACTTGGCAGAAAGCAGGTAACAAACATACAAGGCAATAGAAGCAAGGCAGCAGAATAGAAAGACAGCAAACTAGAACTGCAACCAAGGAAATGGGAAGAAATCAGGGACTGGAAAAGTGTATACAGAAGGGGAGGCTACAAGGGTATACTAGAATAGTGTAGGAAGCAAGAAAACAAAGTAGCATAGAGGGCAGTGCTGGGGCAGGAAAAATAATTGAGCTAAGGCTCAGGAGTCAAGGCAGCACTGCAGGCAGTGCTAGTTCAAGGAAACAGGAAATAGCTACAGCTCAGGAAACATGGAGTCAAGAGACAATTGCAAGCAGTGCAAATCAGGAACAAGAAATAGCTGAAGCTCAGGAACAGGAAGAAAGACTAACTATAGCTCAGGAAACAAGGTAGCACTGCAGGCAGTGCTAATACAGGCACAAGGAATGGCTATAGCTCAGGAATCAAGGAATAGCAAAAGCTCAGGAACAAGGACTGGTCTCACCGGATAACAGCTACAATGATCAACAGTGGACTGAAGGGAGCTGGGGCTTAAAAGAGCTCACAGTAATCACATGCATCAGGTGTGAGCAGGCTAGCAGCAGCCAGCCACAGGTGAGCTGAATTCCTTCACCCATCCTTGGCTTGCAGGGTTGGAGACCAAGCAGTGAGCAGGGAATTCTGGGTAATGGAGTGTCAAACATGAGCAGGCTGGTTTCAAGCATGAGCAGACTGGCTTTCACAAAACCTGGCATGGATTGGGAATGGATGTCAATTCCCCAATAGTGTCCAAATGGCTGGAAGTTAGAATAATTATGCATGAAGGGGAGGGTCCAGTAGCTTATTATGACACTGGAGAGTCCCACAATTCAGCCCCCTGGTTATCTTTCCCTCTGCTGTCTGCTATGACATTTGGCTTGGCCACCCTGCCTTTTCTCCGGCAGGGGTGTATGTTTGGCGACGCCATGCCTCCATTGGATGATTCCCTTCTTGAACAAGGACTTCCACCTTCCCAGTTGTGGGTCCCCGGGGTGGTTGTGGGTGGTATTTCAGCCTGATTGGGGGTTGGTGTGGATGGCAGGGTGGGGGGTCCCCGGGGTATGCGGCCTCCTTCAGAGGCCAATTTGTTTGTTTTGGTACATATTACATTGTTTCGCTGCACTTCCAAGGCCGTTGCATTGTGCTTATTCCTCTACTTTACACTGCACCGCTCTACGCATCTATACAAGGAGTCCTCCTCACTTACCACTTCTCTTGACACCACTTCCCTAAATTTGGCACCATGACAGACACCACCTTCTGGACCTGGAACGTCCGTGGCCTTAACGACCATCGCAAGGCACGCTTGGTCCATGCCCACCTTACCCGGCATAAGGTAGACATTTGTTTTCTACAGGAAACTCACCTGCTATCTGCGACCTCCTCCAGACTTCTTTCCCGGCACTGGGGTGAAGTACACTTCTCCTTTTACTCTAACTACTCTCGTGGGTGTCCATCCTTCTACGCAGAGGGCTCCTGTGGCAGACTTCCCAGGTAATCACTGACCCTGGGGGTGCTTTGTGATCCTCCATGGAACCCTACAGGCCCAGCCATTGACGCTCGCTGCGCTGTACGGTCCCAATAGTGATGACCCGGACTTCTTCGCGCAAGCTTGGCACCACATTTCGTCCTTGGGCCCCGCCGCGCTCCTTTGGGGAGGTGACTTCAATGTAAAACTGTCCACCACATTAGATTGTTCCGGCCCCAGGCTTCCCACCCGTGCACCACTACACTCCTAAGCTCCATTCTCACTAACAACTCCTTGTTCGATGCGTGGCGCCACACTCACCCTGAGGCTCGCGAGGGCACTTGCGTCTCTGGCTCCCGCAGCTGCCGGTCCCGCCTGGACCTTTGGATCACCACCCAGACGCTCTCGCCTGGCTCACCTCTGTTGATCATATGGCGCGCACCCTCTCAGATCACGCTCCTGTTCTCCTCTGCCTGCGCCTCCCCCAATCCCCTTGTCGTGCGTTCTCCTGGCAGCTTCCCCCTAATGCGCTATGCGACTCGGTCTTCTGTGATGAGATACAAAATGCTATCACTAATTATTTTGAGCTCAATGAAGGCTCCATTGACGCCGCCTTCACGCTTTGGGAGGGTTTCAAAACTGTCATTCGTGGGAAGTGTATATCCAAACAGTCAGGTGTCCTACGCTCTATCCGTGGCACTCTCGCTAAATTGTAAATGGAGATTAAGGCTCTGGACTCTTCTCACTCCCGGGACCCCAACCCTGACATGTTAGCCCAGATCCGAGGGAAGCTCACCGACTTTGCCGATGAGGCCAACAGGGAACTCTCGTTCCTCGGTAGGGAGGCACGAGCGCGCCGTTTTGGTGAGGGCGATCGCCCTGGAAAAACCCTTGCCAACCTTCTCCACCCACCTCGCCCCGCGTCCTACATAACCGCCCTTCAAGATGGTGGCCCTGCCAGGACCACCTCCCCCGAGGAAATCAAAGCGCGATTTGCTGCTTTTTTTACACAACTTTACACTGCCGGATCTGTCCCCCCCCGTGTGAGGTGCTCGATCAATACTTGAATACACTTCAGCTCCTTTGGCTCGGCAACCCTCACCGGGAATTCCGCGACGAGCCCTTTTCTAAAGAAGAAATCCTAGCTGCTATCAATGGTATGCCTGGTGACAAGGCTCCCGGCTCGGACTGCCTGCCCGTCTCGTTCTATAAATCCTTCGCTCACCTTCTGGTACCTCACCTAGCAGCCATGTACAATGAATACTTCGAGAACGGTCAATTTCCCCCCTCGCTACGCGAGGCCGTACTCACTTTACACCTAAAGCCTGACAAACCCCCCCGAGCTTCAGGACTCTTAATGCCCCTTGTCTCTCATAAATACGGACAATAAAATCTTCACCAAACTACTTGCTTCCCGCCTTCTCCCCCTCATGCTGCTCATTGCCCGGCCAGAACAGTCTGGTTGTATCCCCGGTCGAACGACTTCCCATAACCTCTGGACCATCTTCTCTGTTCTCCATCAAATCAACCCTGAGCTCCCTGCGGTGGTGGCCCTGCTCGACGCCACCAAAGCTTTCAACACCTTGGAGTGGCCATTCCTCTTTTATCTCTTTCCCCGCTTGGGCTTCAGCCCGGTCTTCATACGTAAAATATAACTCCTTTACACCCTCCCTACTGCCCGTCTCCGGATTAACGACCAAATATCTGTGTCCATCCCCATCGGACGTGGTACCCAGCAGGGGTGCCCGCTGTCACACATGCTCTTTGCTATCGTGATGGAACCCCTTGCAGCCAGACTTCGACAGCATCATACCCAAAAAGGCATCGGTTTTACGGCTCACGCCCTCTTAGTCTCCATGTATGCGGACGACGTCACCCTTTTTGTCCGTAACCCTCAGGAGAACCTCAGTCCTCTGGTTCGGGAGGTGATACGGTTTGGGGGTTACTCCGGAATCCAGGTGAACTGGAATAAGTCTGTGCTGTTCCCCCTCACTGATGCCAAGGTGCCTTTCACTCGGGCTACCCCTTCGTTTGGGCATCGGGCCTCACCAGGTACTTAGGTATCTGGCTTAGCAGGGACGTGGATGAACTGTGAAGAGCTAACTTTGGCCACGCTGTGGACTGGTTTGAGTCCATGATCCCCCTTTGCAACTGGTTGCCTTTGTCTCTGGCCGGTCGCATAGCTATTGCCAAGATGGTCGTGCTCCCAAAATTTTTATATTTGTTCGTCAACATTCCCATCCCCCTCACTGCCCACTTTTTTCGCAAGATCCGCTCCTTGCTCATTACTTTGGTCTGGGCCGGTCGACAGCCTAGGATCGCTTATAATGGTGTCACCCTTCCAATGTCATGCAGCGGACTTGGCGCCCCCGATTTTAGACTCTATGCCATCTGTGCCCAGGCTTGCTTTCTTTACTTTTGGCTCCATCCTACTCCCTTTCAGCCACATGTGGCGGTGGAAGCCGACCTTGCTGCCCCATGTCCACGCACGACTGCTTTGTTTGCCCCGGCGAAGCTCCCACGTACTGAGATCGATACGGTCGAGACCATGCGCTGGGCCTGGGAAGGGCTCCTGAAATTTGCCAGTGCTGGCATGCTTTCCGCTAACACGATGCCTATCGCTCATCATCCGGCTTTTCCTCTTCTCCAGAATTCCGGGATGGTAAAACACGCCACCCGCTTGGGGCTGTCTACAGTGTTGGATCTCTATCCTAGGGACACATTCTTCTCCCTTGCCGATGACTCCGGCACTATGGACAATCTACTCTACTATCAACTCAGGGCTGTCTGCAGGGAGCTTCACCCCTTGTTTCCACAGCCCCCTCCCTCAATGGCCACACTCGACTTCCTTTACACCTCCCCCTCCCCTCGGAAACTAGTCACTAAAATCGCCCTCACACTGGCTGCATCTTCCATTTCCACTGACCGGGCACGTATGCCATGGGGTGAGGACCTGGGTGTTGAAATCTCTCAAGCTGACTGGCTCTATTGTTGTAAGCAGATTAAACGTCTGTCCCCAAATAATCATCTGCGCCTCATCCACTTTAAATATTTACATAGGCTCTACCGTACTCCTGCCCATCTGCTTAAGATGGGACTTATTCCCAATGATAGATGCCTGCGCTGCTCTGCTCCTGTGGCTGAATTCTCCTATCTCGCCTGGCTGTGCCCCCAGGTCTTACTGGCGTGGGGTCTGCGAGGTGATTTCTGAGATCACCTCGTCGCCGGTCCAGCCCGATCCCCCGCTATGCCTCTTAGGCTTCATTAAATATTGCCCAGCTGTTTCCCGCCGCTTGATTGCCATGCTACTTGTCCTTGCGCGGTGTAGGGTTTCCATGTGCTGGGGCCGCAAACCTGCACCTAAGGTCATTCTTTGGCTTGAGGATGCCTCACGCTGCCAGACTCTCCTGTCCGAATTCTGGTACCTCATGCCAGCTAGATCCCGCCCACTTGACATATAGGGCCCACTCGTGTCATATCTCCTACTTCGCACTCCCCAGCGCCGCGCAACCTCTCCCGCGCTCCCCGCTAGCGTTCCACCCGCAACGGCCCTGGTGAAGAACACTGAGCAGCTCGCTTCCTGCACTCACTCCCCCCCGCCTGATAAACCTATTTCTCTTACTAAAGGTGCTTTTACCTGTGGCTCACCCTACTGTACTGGTGCTTCCGCAAAAGTTCTTTGTGTATTGATTTCAAGTGGTATGTGTTCAAGGTTACTCTTGCTGCAATACATTGTATATCTGCACATGATTTCTTGATACGGTGCAATCTTGTAACTTTGTTATGCAATTTTGTCTAATAAAGGTTTTTGAAAACTCAAAAAAAAAAACTTTGGTTAGCAGATTTAAGTCAGGGTGGCATACGTAAAGTCACCCTTGCTCTCACTGGGTTTACACCACTCGCCAAACTCTAAATTGGGCCCCATGTCATTTAAATTTGGCCTGTCTGGTCCTTAATATCACACACGCGCACACACACACATGCAATGTGTTAACAAACCCAAGTCCACTGAAGAATAGAAACGCAAACTTTCACCCCCCACACTTGCACGCACGAAAAAACCACAGAATCAGCACAGCATGGCAAGTAAGCAAGTAAATTTGCACTTGACAACCTCTGTATTGTATACCAAGAACTGTAGCCGAGAATGACACTGTGTGTTCTCTGGGGCATCGACTGTCTGACTGCAGCCCTAGGTAAAGAGTGCCATAACAATCTGTGAACACACCATATGTGGGTTTTCAGAGATAGAAGGCATCCTCAGGGTTGTCTGAAGCAGGTACACTTTTGTTGAGTGTCCTGAGGTTACGCCACATGTAATGAACAATTTAAATACATTTATCAATACCTTAAGGTATGTGATCTTAGCGGAGATCAGGTGATCCAGCGCAAAAACCCTAGCAACGGGGAAACAACCCGTACCGATATCCTCCCTGCATCACAGACCCGACATCACACTAACTCATTCACACATGCAGTCAGTGGAGAAGTGTGGCTCAATGGTTAGAGCGGCAGACCCTGATGCAGAGGTCTGGCCCAGACCAGGGTTAAATTCCCGCCTTGGCGGGTCTTGGGCTCAATTTCCCTGGACCCGATAATTCTCGCCTCGGTGCCTATTCTAATCATGGGTCCCACTCTGCAACTCTGGGCAATAGCTTGCTTAATCTTCACAACGGCCCCAACAGCGCTAGGATGCCTTGCTTCACCTTGGGGGTGCCCAGGAGTGGGCACTTCACAGGATAAGGCCAGGAAGGGTTCCACAGCGGTATGTGCACAGCGCCTGAGAGACCCTTTTGGGGGTGTCCGGAGCGCTATATAAATGCACTACATTTACATTGGTGGGGCCCATAACACCAACACTCACACGTTACTTCCACATCGGTCTGCACACAACAGGAGGGATGAGTAATTCAAGTGCCGGACATGTGAGGGGAACACCTTATAACCTATAGGGAAGGAAAAGTCATTTACAGAATATACATTAACACCCTTTCGCCTACAGATCCTTAATCCTAAAACATCAAGGCACTCCTCCCACTTCGGTCAATGGACCAAATTAGTTGGATTGGTTAATGGTGATTTAGAACCAGCTAAAACACATTTTAAGACTTCAGAATCTATTTCTCAAATGAAACTCATGAATTCTCGTTAATCAATAATTGTTTATCTAAAATTTCATAATGATCCAAAGTCCAAAATTTAGAAAGTTTATATCAAATTTTTAGTAAATTGCAGAACACCATATTTACCTAATCTGGCTTTTTGAAGTCCTCAAATTCATTGGATCTGCATAATTTTGTCATAAATCGTCCGAAAGCAAGCCAAAGCTAAAAGTTCTTTGCTCAGCATGTTACAGTCCCACAGATCGGCAAAGGACCAGAGACGTGCAAACATCTATCATTGCCCGTAGATTTTAGGGAAAGTTCGCAGTCATCAGATAATCGGGAGCATCCAGACCTAGAGGATTCAGCAAAACGACGTGACCCAAAGGTAAGAGCGACAAGAACACCACGAGTTCTACTCTCTCTATTCTACTACTTCTTTTATAATAAAATGAAATCAAAAATAAACAATTTGATAATTTCAGAACGGTCATGATTGGCTGGTTGTGATCGTCCGATGTTAAATCTTAGGGTTTCAGTTCAGTTTGAGGGGTGAGGTCATAAGTTAGTTTCGAAGTCAGCTCGTTCCGGTTTGTTGTGAGGTCGATTGTTCTCAGTCTTGGTTGTTTTCCCACTGTGTCCTTGTTTGGGTACATGGTGTATAAAGGTTATGATGAGGTTTAGGACATTTCGTGCGCTTGCGCAGCTCACTCCGCGCCTCGTGGAACTGTGGCCACATCATCGTGTGGTGTCAGCGGCCATTTTGGATTTAGGCCCAAGTGCTAATTTTAGCGAAACAAACACAAAAAAGTAATTAATACATAGAAGTAATGAATCTAATGTTAACCCCTTACTAATTGCTCTATGTGCTTGTAGTTATCTAGCGTATAGCAACATTTAAAGCAATTATATTCACCCTTTTGGTCCTCTTCTCGGGCAACATTACAAGACATTACAAAAGCAACATTTATCATGCAGTTTTCTAATTACCACATATACTACTGTTAATATGCGTACAGATTTTTTCTCATAAGGGTTATTTTAGCCATGCAAATGCAAATCCCACGTGTAATTACGATATTAATAATGTTGATTAATAAACATGCAAACTCATTTAATAATATTATAGTTAATAGATGATTTAATTCATAATTTTCATGCAAAATGAGGGAGGTATACAAAATGTTGTACTACCCGCTCCATCACAGGGAAGGTGACCTGCAATGTCCTTATTACACAATTTAAGGGCTCTTTCATTCCTTATATTACATAGGCCTCAATACTGGTTCCATAAATTCTGGGGCAGCCATACCTATGAATGTTCGTAAGGGTGTCTTATTTACTGGGCAGGGAATTCCCCCTTCCGCTTCCAGGTTTTTTTTAGTTTTACGCACGCCACAGTACACATTTTCTCTATTTAACGTACTTTTCTCATTCATATTACACCTATGAAGGGGAATTGTTGTGCATGTGCTACAAATTCTGCAAAATTCAGAATCATTGCGTAAAGCTGAGGAGACTATTGGCCACTTTCTGATTATCAATGTAATGCTATAATGCAGAAATGTTGCCTAAAAGTAGAATTTGAAATAAACACACCAAGAAGCCGCTTGTGATTTGCTATTTAATATATTTAAATAGTTTAACATGTATAAACAGTTTTACAATGTAAGACAAGTCATTTTCAACACAGAATATAGATGAGCATGATATGCATAGAGGTTTCTCCTTCAATGACCTCCAGCAGTGGAATAACTGAATATCCAGGGACAAAAAAGAAAGAAAACTATAAAGGTAGTTGTTGCAGCAGTTGTAATTCTGCTTAGCACCTTGCCTTTCACACTGTCTGCTGACTGGCAGGTGGTATTGTGACCTCACAAATGAGTTGTAATAAACATTTGTAGAAGAGTTGTGATGTCATTCTCTTGTATTATAAGGGATAAAGTACCCCCTGTCGTACATTATAAGGATATTGCAAGTCACAGAGGAGGTACATAACCATATAGAGGAACGAGGATGAATGTGGAGTTCCTTTATAAGGTTATGGAACTCCAAGGTGACTTGCAATATCCTTCTCAGGTACAGCAGGGGGTACTTTATTTCTTATAGTAAAGAGTCAGGGTGTGTAGCTCTTTCGTATGAAAGACAGAGCATGTTTATAAACAGGAAGAATAAAAGTAGAAACTGGAGTGCAAAATTAAACACATCGAAAATCTGTTGGCTACTTCTTGCAAAAACATATTAAAAACAGTGCAAAATAAGTCTGTTTGTTTTGTAAACAAAAGCTGCAGTAGCTCAGAATGTATAGAAACATGCAGAACGATTCTAACTTTTCTCTAATTATTTAGGGAATGCAAAAGATAATCATATTCTTTCTGCTAGTCACTGTAAGTAGAAAAATAAAACAGAAGAAAGAAAAGCCACATTTCATTTTGGTTGCTTTAAACAGCTGCTATGTTACCTGACCTGACCTGCCTTTCCCCTGGCTGCTGGCTTGTGACATCAGCACTCGCCTACAATAACTTATTCCAGTTGAGTCCTGACATCTTTTGGGTGCCTCACAAGTTCCAAAGATGAAGAAATTAGAGGTATGCGTTTAGACAGGGATTGCAGAATCCCATGTGTTATGGGTTAATGTTGCTGTCACATCAAGACTCTAACGTTGAAATGAGATGGTGGCTTCTTATTTTTTATGGCGTTATTTCAGTTTTGTGTCTCTTTGAACTCTAGCCCATCATGCGAGATTGCGTCACATCAGTTATATTTAGGCTTGGCACTATCTTCTTCATTACATTCTAATTTGGATACAGTACAGTCGTTTAGTCCTGAAGTAGCTTCGTAAATTGCACGTTACCAAAAATGAGAACTTGAAAACAGCGGGGTTCATCTGAGAAAAGCAGAGCAGAAGGCAGGCTACATCTGCTGACAGGAGGGGACACACAAGAAGAGTCACTGCGCCAAGAGACTTTCAGGGAAAACTCATTTGGGTAGAAAGAATCACGTAAAACTGTTGTTACCCTAAATAAGGGGAGTGCAGTGAATATTGTCAGATGTAGACAGCCTCTACTACTGAGCATTGCACATTTTGTTAAGTATCCCTGCTAAAGTGGTCATAGGGGAGGGGTCAATGATGCCCCTGGGCTCCATACACTCCACCCATCTCCCCTCTACTCAATCTACGCAATCTCACGTTTGCGTCTGAACTGCGGGACTTTACCCACGATTTCTGCTCTGTAGGACCTGGCACGCCTTAGTAATGTGTATATTCTGAGAACTGAGCTTGATGGTCTACTAAAGGACACTGGAGACTATAGGTGATTGCTGCCTCCACGCCTCCACGCTTAGTGCTTCCAGAGGAGGGCGGGACTGCGAGGACCAGCTTCCCAAGCAGCCGGAGCAACATCGCCGCAGCTGGGTCCTCTTCCCAGCCTCTCCCCCTGATTGACGCAGCGACTCGCGGCCCCCGTTTCGCGGGCGCCGCTCGGAGTTTAAAAACTCCCATTCCAGCAGTATCCTGTGTGCCCTGACTGTTGGTGATTGCTGCCTCCACGCCTCCACGCTTAGTGCTTCCAGAGGAGGGCGGGACTGCGAGGACCAGCTTCCCAAGCGGCCGGAGCAACATCGCCGCAGCTGGGTCCTCTTCCCAGCCACTCCCCCTCGAGCACTTCCCTGCATATCTACCGGCCACACCTATCGCGCTAGCGGAACGCGCGCGGAACAAAGCCCGGGGCGAAGACCGGGCAAAGAGCGGGCCATTTGAGGTCGTTCGAGGACGGTCGAGAGCGGTTCCGGTTTGCAACCCTGCTACATTGTCCTCTCGCGTCCCCTGACTTTTGCCTGAGGACAGCCCCGGGATAATGGCCATGAGAGAGACACGAAGCAAGACTCTGATGGCTGCTGGGAACTCTCAATGCACCCTGGACACTTATTTTTCCAAAGCTGGTTCATTATTAATTGAGGACATTACTACACTGGAACGACGCATCTCCCAAGAAATTGAATGGGTAAGGAAATCATCGTTGGGCCCTTTAGCCGCAGCAACAACCCCGGACCAGAGACTTGATGGCAGTCAACAAACGGCTGGGAGAGAGGGTTTATCTGAAATGTCTGAATTAGGCAGACTGTCATGTCCCATTTTACCAGGCACTCCCAATATTGATTGTACTATTGTATCTCAGGCAGATTCCAGCATATTGTCCCTCCCTCCACTAAAGCCCCGTCAACCTAAGTCTGGCTCCAGCACTACTGCACATGGCAGGGAGGGAAATAGTTTAGGGTCCACGCTCTTAGATTCTAACGTGGTAGGGGCAAGGGAAGGAGCTATTCCTAAAAATAGCAAGAAGCCTCAGACGCCATGGGGGAAAAAACGTAAAAACATCAAACTACTAACTGCACCACAGACCGAGAAACTCTGGACAACTAACAAACGCCAAATCCCATCACAATCTAAAGGGTCTTTGTCACCTATTGTGTTATCGCAGAAATCTGATAACACTGCCCCAATGTCTGGGGAGGAGGATATCACACTTTCTGACATTTACAATTTGACGAGGCGGTTGCTCAAACCATTGGAAGCACGCCTGGGGAAAATTGAAATCTCCCTAAATTGTATTGTAAAAGAATTGGCTAATTTAACATCTGCCTGTGTAAAAGATACCACAGCCCCAGTTATTGACTCGAGTGGTGCGATGAACAAAATACCACCCCCTGCTATAAACCTGAATCCCCCCACTATTCCCACTAAACCTTACATCCCCCCTCTCCAATTTAAATCACCTGCTACTGACCAGGCATCAAATAGAAGTCCAAAGGAGAATTTGCCTGTGTCTGGTACTAAGGGCCTGAATAATAGTAATAGCGGGAAACAAACGATCATTAATTTACCGCCCGAGGCTAGTCCATATACAGTGATTCTAGCAGGTATCCCTGCCCTAAAAGAACCAACGCAAGAGTCAGTTGAATCGCTCAAAAACAATGTTATCAATTGGCTCATAATCAATAGACCACTACCTGCTGGAATAAGTAGTCAGGTTTTGATGGTAAGAAGAGTTTCATGGCTGGGTGGCTTAAAGAAATCTATACAGGGAGATTGTGTCTTGGTCAATTTTAGGGACCCTAGGACAGTCTCCCATATATCCAACTGGCCCTACCGTGATAGGGGAACTACAATCCAAGCTCTACCGTTATCCTTTTTCTACCCACCCCTAGTCCAAGCACAGGGAGAGGGCGATTGGGAACTTGTACACAGCAGAGGCTGCAGGCGGAGCTACGAGAAAAGGGGTATCCCCTATATGAATGATCTATCACACCTTGACTACTTCCCCACGCAGAATAGATTTGGGAGTCTAGATTGGGTGGATTGACTGCTTTGGATAAGCAGTAAAGAGGAATGTGTTTCACTTTCCCCAAATAAGGAACCTAACCCTGTGAAGGACGAGATCAGGAATCTGGTAGACTATAACTCTGTACATTTGGACATCCCGTCACTCGAGGTGGTGATTCCCATAGCCCCTGTTCTTGCTACGAGTACATCTCCAATGCACGAGTTGTGCAGCACTCCAGCTGCAGCTGAAACTAATGGCAACATCAACCCCCCCGTCCTAAAAGTGTTATCGTGGAATGTAGCGGGCCTCACTAACAAGTTGCATTGCCCAGAATGGAATGCATTTGTCAGGAGTAAGGACATCTGTATGTTCCAGGAAACCTGGGCTTGCGATGAGGTGGTGTATCCAGGATACGCGTCCTTTTCCATGCAAGCGAGATGGGGAGGGAAAGGACGACCATCGGGCGGACTAGCAATATGGCTAGCAGCAGACTTGGGATGCAGTGCTGTTCTACATTCACTCTCCATGGAGGATATCCTTGTGGTATTATTGGAATGGCCTAACTCTAACAGACTTATGCTGGTAAATGTCTATTCCCGTCCAGTAACTAACGGGCTGGAATCCCGTACTATAGAGGAACTCGCTTTAGTTTTAAGCAAAATCCCTGTAGACACTCCCTATTTAATTGGCGGCGACTTTAATTGTCACTATGAGCCCCTCTGTGGCCTACTAGACGGATTGACCGAAGCGGAGGACGCGCTCTGGTCCATACCTCCTCTGGAGGCGTCCAAACCAAAAGCATGGACACCTCTTGCAGTCCAAATTACAACACTAACTTTAAAATTCGGCTTACGGGCCTGCAACGGCCGGAAAAAATCCGACATTCCATCAAAATACACATACAGCAGGGGTGGGAGGGAATCCAAACTGGATTATATTCTTGTTCCCTTAGTATCTTGGAATTCCATTATAGACTTTAGGGTTTTGCCAGGTGTGGATAGCGATCACCGTGCTCTTGAAGCAGAATATATTCTTCCCGATTGCGCGGCCAGGAGGGATCAGACCTTGTCCCTTCGGACAGGTCTAACACTAGCTAATAATAGACGGAGAGTGAGATGGGAAAGACTACTTTCAAATCCAGACAAGCTTCCCAGCCTTTATGCCCGGGCGATTCCCATACTGATAAAGGCTCTGGAAATTATTGATCGAGATGATTACTCCGATAATCGGTTTGAGTGGGGAATACTCCATATAGACCTAACTCTGACACTATCTGACATCCTTTTTTCAAAACAGGATGGACCTATTAAACGCTCACTCAGTCCCAGATGGTATAATTCTGCATGCCGGAAGGCCAAACTGAACCTCCTGACTGCATTGAAAGAGGGCCTAGGGATTGAGGTCATTAGGGCTAGGCGTTCAGCCTACAAACGCATGACTGGCTTTGCACAAAAGGAATGGGAGCACAATAGGTGGGAGAAACTCAGAACCACATTAGCACGAGGAGACTCCCGCTTATTTTGGCGCTTTGTAAATTCAGGGATAGAAACATTATCTAACGCAATTGAGCCAAATATTTCACCCATTGTATGGCAAAATCATTTTAAATCTCTATATAGCACACCAAATATACTGGAATCGATCAATTTTAATATTGATTAAATTAAAGGGCACCCATTCACTTTAAAGGAGGTACATGAGGCGATAGATAGACTAGCTCCCGGCAAGGCACCTGGCTTAGATGGCCTGCCTGGCGACTTATTTAAACATGAACCAGTCGTCTGGGCTCCATACTTGCTGTGCTTATTCAATTCCATCCTGGGCGGTATGGAGGTTCCAAAAACTTGGTTGGGAGCTGAGATTGTCCCAATATTCAAAAAGGGATCTCCTCTGCTCCCTTCCAATTACAGACCAATAAGTCTAATAGACGTCCCACAAAAGCTGTTTGGTAGACTGTTACTGAACCGTCTCCAAATCTGGATTGAAGAGAGGGACATACTGAGCCCATACCAGGCCGGGTTTAGAGAGGGTGTCTCCACAATAGACCAGATCTTCCGATTCAATTATTTATATTGGAAAACTGTGACTATGGGCAGAGGCACGCTGTATACGGTCTTTGTCGATCTGCGAGCTGCATTCGACTTGGTGCCGCGCGCCAAACTATGGACAGTACTTAAAGACCTAGACGTTCCGGGTGACATCTTATCTATGCTGATGAGGCTTCACCAGGGCAATTACGCCAAAGTGAGATGTGGAAAGGGAGGTGCTCTGTCAGAGGCCTTTCCCGTTGACACGGGGGTCAGACAGGGTTGTGTGCTCGCGCCAACCCTGTTCTGTCTCTTTGTGAACGGTGTTATAGACTTCCTGACAGGGCTAAGTTATATCGATGCCCCGGTGTTGAATGGCAGGAGGGTACCCGCAATTATGTTTGCGGATGATACTCTCCTGCTTTCAAAATCACCGATGGGCCTCCAGAGAATCTTGGATGGATTCATTAATGTTTGCGAGCTTCGTGGTCTGGAAGTGAACGCAACCAAAACCAAGTTCATGACCTTTAACCCACCCCCTTCAACCCGCCCAAATCCCACGATTGGACATGAAAGACTAGACCGGGTTTCCACATTTGAATACCTAGGTGTCACCCTGAATCAATCTTTGACTTGGGACACGCACATTACTAGAGCAAATTTGAAACTTGCTCAACTTGCAGGTGGTATAACTAGGATGATATCTAGGTCCTCCTACAAGCCACTTGGCCCATCTCTTCACATCTATAAAACTCAGGCTAGAGGGGCAGTAACTTATGGGGGTGAGATTTGGGGACATGCAGCATGTCAAAAGTTGCAGATAACCGAGAACAACTTCATTAGACAATTGACCGCTCTACCGTCAAGTACCCCGCTCCTCCCTCTGAGACTGGACCTCGGCCTGAGACCAATTATTGAAGAATTGGGACTCAAGCCCCTGATATATTGGCGCAGAGTGTGGAGCTCTCCAGAGCTATCTAGTTATAGAGCAGAACTAGAAGAAATTTTGCGCCTCCCTAAGGTGCTGCAAATACCCTGGTTCAAATATATTAAGAACACCTTTGAAATGATGGGGAAATCGGAGTTGTGGCTTGACCCGCGGAGTGCCTGCACAGGGATCTCTCGTAGATCACTGGCGGAGGCATACCGCGAGTATAAGTTACAGGCAGCAATCGAATTTCTTTGCCAAGACTCGCTGTCTGGACGCTTCATTGCTGTTAAGGACCATTACCATTTGGAACTGGTCCTTGATGATGTTGGTCCACCATTAACACGAAAATTGTATTTGCAGTGGCGCTATGGAACACTCCCTTTGAGGGCTCACACAGAGCACTGGCTCAAAACGCAGACTACATCTAATTGCCAGGTATGCCCTCTTATGCGAGAAGACGACTTACATATGATCTTTTTTTGTCCTGCATACAATAATCCACGCAAATATTGGCTTGTCCCACTTCTTAGGAACCTAGGCTTCAGGGAATATCGTCCCGCGTTTAGAATTTTAAAATCTGATCTGTCTGCCCCTACTGTATGTGCTGTAGCCAAATTTTTAACTGCAGCATGGTTTATTCGTAATCGCCTTATGTCTAGATAATAATAGATTTTTTAAATGTTTTAAGATTGTTTCATGAGCTTATCATTGTTCATGTTTTATTGTTAAATTGATATTGTATTTCTTTGCATCTTTTATGGTCCATAGTGACCGAAATAAAGATTTGATGATGATGATGACATATAAAAAGAACACTGGAGACTATAGAACATATATAAAGGACACTGGAGACTAGAAAACCATTATAAAGGACATGGAGACTATATAATTTATATAAAGGACACTGGAGACTACAGAGCACATACAATGGACACTGGAGACTATACAGAGTAAGGATACCGGAGACTATAGAACATATATAAAGGACATTGACGACGATAGCGTGTATATCAAGGACATGGAGATTATAGAACATACATAAAAGACACTGGGGAATATAGAACATATCTAAAGAATACAGGAGACTAGCATATTTAAAGACACTGGAGACTATAGAACATATATAAAGGACATGGAGACTATAGAACATATATAAAGGGCATGGAGACAATAGAACATATATAAAGGACACTGGAGACTATAGAACATATATAGAGAACACTGGAAACTATAGAGCATTTGTTTATTTATTTTATTTATTTATTTAGGACACTTATATCGCGCACAAATCATCCCCAAGGGGATCTCTCGGTGCTAGAGAAAAAGGCAGGCGGTCAGAGAGGGGCAGGCTTTAAAGAGCCATGTTTTAAGCAGTTTTTTAAATTGGGACAGATTCATACATTGCCGGATTTGTTCAGGGAGGCCGTTCCATAGTTTGGGGGCCTGATGGGAAAAGGAACGACCCCCCCATTTTTACCTTCCTGATTCTTTATCCACACAGCATCTTGCGATTACTAGATCTGAGCTGACGTGTAGGCTGATACCATTTAAGTTTATTGGTCAGATAGACCGGACCCAGTCGTGCAAAGCCCTAAAGACCAAACACAACATTTTAAAGGTGGCCCGTTTCTTGACTGGAAGCCAGTGTAATTGACGTAGGAGAGGCACAGAAGGGGTTCGGGCTGGTTTGTCAAGGGCAAGGCGGGCAGCTGTATTTTGCACAACCTGTAATTTGGATAAAAGGTCCTCCCTAATTCCTACCAGTAAGGAATTTCCATATTCAAGGCGGCTTATTAGCAGCGCCCGGATGAGAGTCTTTCTGGCGCTGAGCGGGATCCATGGGAAGATCTTACTCAACATCCGCATGGTCCCAAAACAGGAAGCTGCAAGCATTTTCACCTGTATCTCCATTGAGAGCTGGTTATCTAACTATATATAAAGGACACTGGAGTCTATAAACCATATATAAAGAACGCTGGAGACTATAGAACATATATAAAGGACCTGGAGCCTGTAGAACATATATAAAGGACAAGGAGACTACAGAATATATTTTGTCCACTTTGCCACTTTCGTTATCTAATCACAGTGGGGTATTTCAGTGCTAACAGTTCAGCCCAAGTGGCGCAGCATCTCTCTGACCGTGGCACGACCTGTGCTGGAACAGTTGTACATCTACCATTTCTAATAAGATTTTAAATAAGAGGAGGTGCAAGTTGACCTTATCTCTGAAGAATATGCAATGCTGTTTGCAAATCTTCCACTAAAGGCGAACGTAAGAGAACTAAATTGCCTTCTCACCCTTCTAAGTGAAATCCACACCAACATTTGATGTCTAGTTCTGACCGTACCCTCTCAAAATACCAACAAAACATGACTTACATCATGGATCACATTAAGAGTGCCTTTAGCTTCTCTTCGATCCTTAATTTACTTGTCAGATCTATCATGCACACTAAATAATTGTGTATTTACACCCAAGAATACTTCCTTACTCTTGCCATTAATGATTGGCAGAAAACATTGTTCTACTTGTGTTAATGTATATTGGCCTCCAAAGGAGTTTGAAGGATAATAAATCTAAAACCAGGCTGTCACGAATCACCACCTTTATTCTGTACATGAATACATCTCCTAATAAGGAAGAGGCTGAATTTACTCCTCTTGTGGCGGCCTTGTCAAAGAAGTAAGTTATTGTTGTCAATTCCAGCCTCAATGAGCTCAGCCTTTAGCCAGTAGTAATGATTTAAGCTGCTTTATTGTGAGTACAGGGAGGAAGTTAGTGCAACCACAGAAACAACTATGACTCAAAAGAACCATCAATTCTTTTGTATGGGACTGGGATCACTGACTAGATTTACCCCAAAAATGGAAGCATCTGAAGGGCCATTTTGGACAAAATATTTGTCATTAAGAAAAAGTTACTTGAATAAGCTGATGATGCTAAATCTGGGACTAGTCCGTATCCCACCAAAAGACAAGGCGACACGTATGACAAGGGGATTAATTGCATCTATGATTTTCTCTTACTTGTAAGAAGATGGAGAGAAGGTATTCTGCCTCGTAGAGCTCTCTTCAGCCTTCAACCTGAAGCTTTGTCTCGCTGGAACAATACGAGCTCCATAAAAGTGACTGAGGGCCTCGTTTATGTATTGATGGATGGAGTTTACTCTGTCAGCGCGATGGAGCAAATTCCTCCATCACCCTGATGGAGTCCCTGTCCTCCTAATTTGAAATGATTCCAAGCCAGCAATCGTTTCTGAAGCATTGGGTGGAAGCATCGCGGTGGCGGTTCCTGTCAATGCTTATTTAAGGTTGATGCACGGCTCCGTCAACATGATGGAGCTGTCCGTTGAACTTATTTTTTGTATTTTCAAAGAGAAAGTCCTGAAACAGGATTTCATTTGTCAAAATAAAACCAAAAAATGTCCCCATCGCCATTCGAGATATCTCCCATTGTGCAGGGGGCATTCACAGTTTCCAGTGCCCCTTACTGCTAGGGTTTTCTTCGGAGTGTAGGGCAGGGAAAAATGACCTGTATGTCCACCGTCCATCTAAATTTGGTGGGCAGACAAAGAGGTCAACCTCCATTGTCCCTTACTTCTTCGGCTGTCAGAGGGGTGTAACCTTTGCAGAGTCGGAGTAGCCTCTGCTATGGTTACACCAATTGTCTGCCTGAATTTAAATAGAGCGGGCCGACCATCATCTTGGCAGTAGGTATATTCCGTTGTGCTGAAGTATCCTTACCCTCAAGATATAACTCAGACCCTAAGTCCAAAGGTAAATATATTCGCTGGGTGAAGGCATGAAAAGTATCTGACCAGCGAGGGGTTTTTAAATTCAAAAGTCAATGGATTCACCGAGACCTCTTCCAGCGGCTATTCAATGACGTGGAGCCCTCTTTGGCCGCAGTCTGATGCCTGATGCCTGGTCCTACTGGGGATTGTTTACTTCCATTCCAGAGACTAAGTGGAGGGTAAAGCTTCCAAGTGGGTCAAACCTGGTTTCAGTGTCCCACCCACACTCCATCGTGGTCAGCCTTCACTTGCGCCTATGTACCAGTCAAGCACAACCAGATGACCTCTGTTGATGCTTGATGCTTCTTGGCACTATTTTCACATTTACGCTTTAAAAATTCATAACTTCAGTTACCCTTATTGGATTTTTGTTGTTTGGTGTCAATTTATCAAAATGTACTCTATTTTTCTAAATTGGCTTGGCAATTTTCTTGTGCTGTGTTTTAACTTTCTTATTGTTTTGGCATTGCACAAATATTAACACATTGCCTCTAAGATAAGCCTGTCTGCTCTGTGGCCTAGATACCCAGGGGTTGAGCTCCGGCTATTGTAGTGACTTTAAGGGTTCACCCTAACAAGGGTTGCGACTATTACTTGAGGTGGGATCTTATTCCCGAAAAACGAATACTCCAATTTCCTACATGTATGTTTCCACTTAAAACATTTACTAAAAGACATTGACTCTGGTTTAAAATCTGCACGTCATAGATTTTCAGGTGTACTCCTAGAAGTGAAGGCAGTCTCATAAGACTGTGGTTATTTTCAATCCTTCTAGTGCCTTCTCGATATACAGCGCCTCTCTCCGCTCTGTGAGACGATTTAGATGCCCGAGCTGCACCACACCGAGTAAAATTACACGTGCAAATTCCTTTCCGAGTAAGATTTTGTGAATTACAAACGTGATTTGTACACTGGTAAGTCTAGCTCCGTGCATTTTGACTTGGCACATGCTAAGTGCTTTGAAATTTGGGCTTTAAATAAACATCTGACCTTTTCCGAGTGTTCAGGTATTCCATTTCCAAACCCAGGCAACGGTGCAAGATCAAAATTCAGCAGCAATAAAGAAAAGGTATAGGAAGCTTACCTTCTTGTATAATGGAGGATACGTGTATTTTAAACTTGGCAAATACCACTTTGTGTAGCTGAGCACTTTCTTTCATTAAAATAATGTTTCACCCTGGTTTTGCCAACTCACTGAGTTGCTGTGGAGTGGGGCACAGATGCTCTGTCTCTGTGATGGAATCCCTTCTTCACTTCTCTGCCTTTGAACATCTGCACCAGCCAGTTCTTCGTTCATCCCTGGACACCGTAGACGGATGCTCTGCAGACGTTGTGTTTTATTCAGGTCATGCTGAATCTTGCCTTCTTCCCTGGCAGGCAGCCAATGATGCTCAGCAGCAGGCTGCTGATGGGAAACAATGAGAAGGTGACTCCACCAAAGGTGACCTGGAGCAAGGCAGACACGCTGCCCTGGTGCAATGCTTGTAGGAGGCCTGCTAGAGTAATATGCATGATCGATCCCATGGGTGCAAAGAAGGTGTGTGAGTAACTTATACATACTAGAGACAGGGGCGGCTCCTCCGCAATGGCGGAGGAGTCTTGCCCCACTGGTTTAGAGCCAGCAAGTGAAAAATAAAACATTATCTTAGTATTGTTTTATTTTTCGTAAACACACATGTGCACTTGGGTTTCTCCGACCCAGCTGCATTTATCACCCTGGCTGGAGAAACCCCACAGACTCCCTGGTCTGAGTGGAGCATCTTCTCCATCCGCTCAGACCAATCCCTGTGCTGCTTTCATTTGAGAGCAGCGCGGCCATTGGATGTGAGTCTGGTGCTTTCTGAGGAACTCCAGCAGAGGAGCATGAGGCGGATGGCAGGACCAGGTAAGTGCGTATTTTTATCACCCCCCCACCGCGTGCTCCCCCGCATGATTCCCGCTGGCCCTCCCTTCCTCTCCATGCTTCCCGCTGGCCCCCTTCTCACCACCCCCTCCACCCACCCCCCTGGTATATTATCTTGTCGGTCGCTACTGACTGGAGAATCCTTTACTGATAAACAGTGCTTGAAGGTCACTCCTCAGGGCTCTGGCTGCTTTCTGTTCAGTAATTCTGGAGACACTGGTGAGAGTCTGAAAGATGTGTTTTGTCATCTGAAACCTGTAACCTACACCATGCAGCCAATTATCAGACCATTGAGAGGGGCACAGGGCATACAAGGGATACTGTGGTCTCACCAAGGGAGCTGAGGTTTTTTGCCGCTGGTGTCCCGAGTTACTCCCTACTATGGGTCTGCAAAGTGGGCAAGTTCACCCTTTCTGCACTTGACTCTCAGCATAGTCAGGGTGAACAGTATAAGGCTTCTCAGGAAGGTAGTGAAGGGGTAAGAGCTTAGAAATCAACAGCCAAACAACAGACATAGTAATGTGCTGTCAGGCCCAGTGCTTACCTTCTATGTAAAAAGAAAGTACTTCTAACCTCACAGAGGAACTCAATGCTTAACAATTAGATGACAATACTGCAAAACTCCTAATAAATCCCAATCACTTATGGGAAAGCATTTCGAATTAAACAAAAAGCCTTAGATCAGATACTTTGTCAAATGAATGTATCAATTCTTTTATTTAATTTTCATTTAGTTGACCTTCCAATTTTAGATCAAACAGAAAATTCAGAAGAAAACTTAGTAGAAAAAACTGTGACAAATTTGCGGACTACCACATTCATTCATTCGCTTTGATTCAACTCATTTATTCCCATTCACACGTTCATTCATTCAGAAACATACAAAGGTTGATTCATCAAATACATACAAAAGTTTTTTTTTTTAAAACCACAGAAGAAAAAGCTATACAATATCAATCTTATATCTAACACTTTTGATTGGGTTTGTATTCTTATGGCCAGAAGGCAAGGTCTACGCGTTTCGAGTCCTCATGAATTCTAGGGCTCTCATCAGGACCTGTGGGCTAGAAACAAAAGGAATTTGTTCAGTATATCTAGACGCCCACCAATTTTATTTACAAATGTGCACTGTGTACACTAGAAATATTACCTCTAGGAAGTAGAGGGTAGATCAGCCGATCTACGAAGCAAGTAGTTCTGAAAAGTGACGTAATCATAGAATAAGTGTCAGGTATTTAGTGAAAGGCTGGTGACTTCAAACATTCATTCAGGCTGATCTACCCTCCACTTCCTAGAGGTAATATTTCCAGTGTACACAGTGCACATTTGTAAATAAAATTGGTGGGCGTCTAGATATACTGAACAAATTCCTTTTGTTTCTAGCCCACAGGTCCTGATGAGAGCCCCAGAATTCATGGGGACTCGAAACGCGTAGACCTTGCCTTCTGGCCATAAGAATACAAACCCAATCAAAAGTGTTAGATATAAGATTGATATTGTATAGCTTTTTCTTCTGTGGTTTAAAAAAAAAAAACTTTTGTATGTATTTGATGAATCAACCTTTGTATGTTTCTGAATGAATGAACGTGTGAATGAGAATAAATGAGTTGAATCAAAGCGAATGAATGAATGTGGTGGTCCGCAAATTTGTCACAGTTTTTTCTACTAAGTTTTCTTCTGAATTTTCTGTTTGATCTAAAATTGGAAGGTCAACTAAATGAAAATTAAATAAAAGAATTGATACATTCATTTGACAAAGTATCTGATCTAAGGCTTTTTGTTTAATTCGAAATGCCTTCCCATAAGTGATTGGGATTTATTAAGAGTTTTTCAGTATTAGCATTCTGTTGTTATTTACTATGTTTGGCTCAGCTCTACTGCCATTAGCCAAAACCCAGTTTTGTTATTGGTAACAATTAGACGACAGCATAACAAAGGGTTGTATTCTAAGTTGCTTTTAACAGCAAAGGGCCCCTCCACCTGTGTCCTATTTCCCTGGTAGAGTGGGGTTTCGTCTCTACAGTCCCTAAAGCACTGCAGCTTACGCATCGATCTGCACAGATGCAGATGGCATGTAGTGGGCATGTGTACAAAGAATCTATTCACAAAAATGTGGTCGCAAATTGGGCACAGACTTTATGCAAAATCAATTCTGCTTTTTTCGAATCTAATAGTTCACTTTGCAATATCATCATTTCGAGTGAATCGCAATTTGGTCTACCTCAAAATATTCACGAGGGAGTTCACAAATTGTGTCTCACTCCAATAGGATCCCATCACAGGGATGGTACCCTGCTGCAGTCATCTGGGTCCCATATCTGTAATCACATTAATTCAAGTATTTTTTTAATTTTTATTAAAGGAGCTCGTTTTCTTTAACGGAAACACATTTGCAATAGTAGAAAATATGTTAAAGAGTTTCCAGGCATTCCCTGGAACACTACCCCTCCCAACATTTGTTTTGTATTCACTGAAAGGGGTTCCCTTGAGCTTTGCAAATGGGTTACCACCTTCTTAGGGGAGTCGGCAACCTATCAATGGTTTGTGACCGAAATTGCACTTGCAAAGCATTGACAAATAGCAAATCACAGTCTGCAACAAATAAATGGCTTGGTAGATCTGTCTCTTAATTCTTTCACATGTCAAATGCATCTCAGTTGAAAGTGTTTTACCCTTCCAGCAAAAGTCTCAAGTGCTTGAGTGTGAGAAATGGGGTTGTTGGTTGAGGGGGGTAAACCCTACTCAAGCAACAGGCACAATCCTTGTCAGCATGAACCACAAAAAGTCACCAAATTAACCTGTGCTTAACTCCCTGGCAGCTTGGCACAAAAGTAGTCAGGCTTAGCTTAGAGGAAATGAGTAAAGTATTTAGGCAACATTTCTAACACTCATAAAGTGAAAACACAACACATGAAAAATCCCACATCAATTTGGAAAAAAAGAGTAAAATGTGAATAAATTATTGGACACGAATCAACAAAAATCCAATCAGCAGAACCAGTAGTATGCAATGTTAAAGTTTCCAAGTAAGTATAACGCCTACAAGTCCAAAGCACCACTTGCGGTTATATTGTTGTGAGAGACCTGGTGAAAGTCACAAGTTCAGGCCAACTGAGATGGACAACGGGCTGGATACAGGGTTGCAGTTCCGCTGAATAAGTTACCTTCTAAAGTCCACCACGAAAAGTTTAATTCACTGTGGAGGAGGCCACAAGAAGCAAGGAGAGCATCATGAATGGTCATCACTGTAGTGCAAAGAGCAAGCAGGGCGTCGTGGACGTTTGTCACTGTTGCGGAAGATCCTGATGTGTGTCGCAGATGGTCGTTGCTGGAGAGTCGCATTGGCAGTGAGCGCAGCTGATGATGCTGTGGCGCGAAGTGCACCTCTTGTGTTGCCAGTCATCACTGGTGGTCACTGTAGGGCAAAGAGTCAAGTTTGCTAGAGATTCACACTGATGGTTGGCACAGGCGGCAGAATCTTGGCACCAACAGACCTGTATGCGGTAGTGAAAAGCTCAAAATGTCATAGTTTCTCATTTTCTTTAAGGAGAAGTTCAACTTTTGACACACCAGGTGTCCAGGACCTGGGAGGCACCTCTTGGGGATCAGGGACTCACTCTAGCAGAGGCCAGCAGGGCTCAAGCAGGTCCTGTTGCAGGTCCGGGCAGTCCATTTGCAGCAGGTCAGGTGGACAGTGGCAGAGAGACCTCTGGAGCTTGTTATGTCCCTGTAGCACAGAACAGGAGGTCAGTCAGCTTTGGAGTCACTTCAGGCTGGGATGAAGGGTGCAGGTCCAGTCTTCCTTCCGAGCAAGCAGGGCAAGCCTCAAGCAGCAAGACGGCAGGGAATCCTTCTTCTGTAGTATCCTCAGGTCCAGGAGTGTACTGAAGAATGGATCAAAGGGTCATCTTTTTATACCTGGTGCCCACTTTCAAATGGGAGAAGCTTCTGGAAATTTCCACCTACAAAGGTGGCTGGAATTTCCTAACTCCCTGCCCTGGCCCTAGTCTGTCCGGACTGAAATCACCACAGGTTCTAGTGAAGTCCTTTGTGTGTGAGCTGAGCCAGTGCCTTTGAAGTGCAAGTGTGCTAGCTGACAGCTGCGCCCCCTATCCTGCCAAGGATGGCCCACCCTGCCAACACCCAGTCCCTCTATTGTGACACTGTCTGTGGGAAATACTGTTGGACATGACTCTCTCTGCAGGTTCGTCCTCAAACTTTTTGCCTTCAGCCTCCTATTTTCTAAAGCCATTTTTGTTGTCTTTTAGGACTCTGTGCACATTACCACTGCTAACCAGTGCTAAAATGCTTGTGCTCTCTCCTTTAAACATGATTAAATTGTCTTATACCCAATTGGCACATATTATGTACTTGTAAGTTCCTAGTAAGGTGGTACTGCAAGCACCCTGGGGCTGTAAAATAAATAATAATAGTGGGCCTGCAGCACTATTTGTGCCACCACCTAAGTAGTCCTTTGAACATGTCTTGGACCTGCCATTGCAGCCTGTGTGTAGTTTAAACTGTCGTTTAGACCTGGCAAAATAAACCTCTTGCCAGGCCTAAACCTTCTTCTTTGATGTAAATAAGTCAGCCCTAGAGTAGGCCTTAAAAACCCACAGGTAATGGTGCAGTGTATTAAAAAAGTTGTACATGTACTTTTAACGTTTACATGTCCTGATAGTGAAAAACTCTTAAATTCATTATTGCATGGACTTCCGTATTACATTTAAATGCAAAGGAACATACCTTTCCCTCTTCACACGTTTTCAGACTGTGAAATCCAGAAGCTTATGTTTTAGCTAACAATGAAAAAATCTTTTCGGGATCCACTCTAAATGTGGTTCGCTGATAGCACCGTGCAGTCCACGGACATTCTCTGGCTGCAACAGAGAGGGTTACGCTCCGTTTAGAGATGAATAGCTATAGCTGCTTTTAACATGCAAAAGGGAATGAGAGGAAGGCTTGCACATAATCTAACTACTGGCTGTTGCTCATGGTAGCTTTCCAATCCAAAATTTTTTTGTTCCCTGTGACACCTCAGATTGGACCCATCCATGTGGAAATAATTCTTGGTCCTGTTCCATTAGGAACAGTCCAGTCAGAACTGCCAAGCTAGGTCCTCTCCAAGATGGAACACAAGCAACCCAAAGCTGGTTCCAACCTGATTTGCATTTTGGGACAAATCTGAGGTGGCAGGGAGGGTAAAAATACGATGAGTTGGGATGTTGCCCAAGCGACTGCCAGTAGTTAAACTATTTGCAAACATGCCACCCATCACTGTAGTGTGTTTGATATAGCTACATTTCTCAAGACGATAGACACTGAAATAGGATTTCTGGTATGTTGTGTACACAATATTTGATATTTTGATATTATTTCCATTTTCTATATTTGCCTGTGCTAACATAATAATTTTCTTAAACCTTTTCTCCACATATTCTACTCTCAGAACATGCACTGACTCTGTGGGGGGGGGGGGGGTGTTGGCAGTCAGACTAGGTCCATATACTAGATCCCTGTGGTGCTTCTTCAGGTCTGATGCATACCCTCATAATGACCTTTCTGTGATACAGCCCATGAGAGGGCCTGTGAGAATCCTTTCTAGTTGCTTTGCTCTGCAGGGCTCATTGACTATAATGGCGGCAGTGGCGTGACACAGGCCCCAGCATCCCGCACAGTGCGGGGGGCCCCAAGCTCCAGGGGGCCCCTTCAGCACTGCACTTCGGCCGGGGATCTCCTGATAGAGTCCGGAGCGGGCCCCTCCACGTATCTTGAAGGGGGGCCCCCTCAATTATCGTTACGCCACTGAATTGCGAGCTTGAAGGCCAAGAGATATCAAATTAGTGTGCACTAATCCTGGCACCCAGTAGGACTGCCTTTCCTGAAGTGCAGTAAGGACCCCTGAGAAAGCCGAGTCAAGGCTCTGGCTCAGACCAGAGAGCCCATGCACGAGCCGATCCCTGAACATATCTGCTATGTAAATTGAACTACAAACATCATCAAAAATACGATAAAGTCTCTTCAAACTTAAACTATTTGTTTTTTTATTCAACACATGGAAGCTTTGACATTAATAGGGCATGTTATAGCACTGTAAAGAGAAGTACTTAATAAAAGTGATAGTTTTATACCACTAGTATTCTGATCTCACATATTTGAAAGTGGTTTCATGCACAATAATTAAGAAAAGAAAGAATTTGGTGAAATGAAACATTTGCCTAATATCACACAGTTTAAACGTGAAGCCACAATTTAGCGAGGTTTTCTGGTTTCACTTTGTACAAATTATTCTCAGTCAGTAAACAGATATCCATTTGTCTTTCCTTATATTAAGGCTTTGTTTATACCTCCAAGTGCCTTTTTTAAAACAGAGCACAAACTGACCCCGGAAGTTTTGGAGTGCTTTAAATGAGAACAAGTTACATTATAAAAGGTCTCATGAATTGTTTACAGGCATGGTGAGGTTAAGTGATTTGTCCAGATTCACAGCATGTTGAGCTGATGCAGAGACTAAAACCTGGTTCCCCAGTTCCACAGTCGGCAGCTCTGAGTATAACACCACATCCTCAGTAGAGGGAGGGAGGCAGCCAGAATTCACATGAGAGCTCAGCTCTTTATGGGCGCAAGGTACCAACATGACCTCATGCTGAGCGAGAGCCATGCTTCATACTTCTATAGCCTGGCTCGAGCTTTAAGTGGCCCGCCCACCTCTACGCTTAACCCTATGGTAGCTTGGCCCAAAGCAGCCAGGCTTCGCTTAGAGGCCATGTGTCAAGTATTTATCCAGTACTCAAAAAGTTATAAAATGAAAACACAACACAAGAGAAATCCCAAACCAATTTAAGGAGAACAGATTAAAAATTGACACTAAAGCTATAAAAATCCAATTAGGAGTCCCGGAGATATGAATTTATAAAGTTTAAATTTAAAAAAAGCACCAAAAAGCATTAAGCGCTAACTGCAGTCATCTGATTGCGTTTGACTGGGAAAAGAAATAGATTTAAGGTCAACCGTGATGGAGCGCAGGTCAGATACTGGGACTAAGTTTGTCCTGTTGAAAGGTTTTACCTTCAGACCTAGGGCCTAATTTATATATAGGCAGGTGGCCCGTTTTCCCATCAGAGAGATGGAGTAAATTACTCTGTTGCCTAATTTTGAAATGCCCACCAATCTGATGGTCATTTCTTAAGCACCGGCAGGAATCACCTACATGGCAGTTACTGTCAATGCTGTTTGCAGTTTGGGGCAGAGTTCTGTCAACATGCCGGAGCCCTGTACCAAACTGTTTTCTTTTTTCTTTTAAAAAAGAAGATCTCAAAACAGGATTTTCTTTTCGAAAATAAAAAAATAAATGCTCCCCTCGCCATGTGGGTCTCCTCCCATGGTGAAGGGAGCATTTAGCAGTTTTCACTGCCCCTTACGGCTACGGTTTTCCAGGTAGGTACAAGCTGGGAAAAATGACCTATAATTCTGCCAATCTAAATTAGGAGGGAGGAAACAGAGATCTGCCTCTGATGGCCCTTACTTTCCACAGGTCTGTTGGAGAGGTTTAATGGCAACGGAGACAGAGTAGTTTGCGCTGTGATTAAACCTAAGGTATGCCAGCTTTTAAGTTTTGCCAACAGACCTTTTTCTTGGGGATATTATACTCTGGCAACATTGCTACTGACTATACAAGCCACCAAGATATAAACCCGGCCCTTAGTCAATGGGATGGAAGTAAAAAATCCTTCGCAGAGCAAGGCAGCATGCTGTGGCCAAAGAGGGCTCCACATCGTTGGGCAGCCACTGGAGGAGGTCTTAGAAAAGCCTTTGACTTTTGGCAGGAAAGCTCAGAGCAGGACAAATTTGAATTTTGCACCCAGAGAAGACCCCTTGCAGGCCAGACAGCTTTTGTGCCTTCATTTGGTGAAGATTTCCACCTTTTTCATTTCCAGACTCGAACCTGGTTTCCCAGCTCCCAGGTCTACAGCTCTGGTCATTATGCCACATCCTCTCCCCACTTTCATGGTTAGTAGTTGGTTCTGTTTTAGGCGGCGCTAACATGAAAAATGGGCTGGTGCAAGCTGCCTCCTGACGAGACCCCGGCACTTCTTTTTTTACATATTAACCACTGTTGGATAGGTCAAGTTTTCGTAGCGTTAAGAGTAAAGTGTTGTCAGGCAAATGTGCTGTCTGCCTCTCTGTGAATAGTAGGGGGAAGGACAGAGTGGCATGAGTGGTGGTAGAAGAACAGATTGTGAAAGAGTTCTTATCTGGCCTTCCTTTGGGGATCCCTGGAACAGACAGGGTATGTCGCAGGTGAGGCTGAGATGTGCTTTGACTATGGTCCTCAAGGGGGATGAGATGGACACAAGATCTAGGGCCGCCTTCAGGAACAGCATTTGCCACCTGCATCCTGGAGTAATTCTTTTAATTCACCTGCTCTCACCCGACAACTTGTTTTTAGGTGCCCAATGGTGCATGCTTCCACCAGCAATGCATTGCCAGTCAATTTCAGCCATGCAGTTGCCGTCCAAACTTCACTAAGGGTACATGAAGGCAGTCTATGGCATTCCTTGTAATGATCACCAAGAAAGGTAACTACACAGTATGGTCCTTTTCCTCTTAAGTAGGTGTTCTGCTTGGGTTTTCAGATCAGATAGAACCCGCTCATCAGGGCCTCACTAACCCAGCCAGAACGTTACCCCCTCCCTAGGGCCTATTTACAATAGGGCAACCACATATATCTACCACCTAAGGACAGGGAATTCCTACTATACATACCAAGACCTCTTATAATCGGCGGCCTCGCGATCCCATACGGATCCAGACCTCTCTGCCCATACGACAGTATCACAAGTGGCGGCCTCGCGATCCCATACGAATCCAGACCTCTCTGCCCATACGACAGTATCACAAGTGGCGGCCTCGCGATCCCATACGAATCAAGACCTCTCTGCCCATACGACAGTATCAGCACAATCGGCGGCCTCGCGATCCCATACGAATCCAGACCTCTCTGCCCATACGACAGTATCACAAGTGGCGGCCTCGCGATCCCATACGAATCCAGACCTCTCTACCCAGACGGCAGTCTCAGCACAATCGGCGGCCTCGCGATCCCATACGAATCCAGACCTCTCTGCCCATACGACAGTATCACAAGTGGCGGCCTCGCGATCCCATATGAATCCAGACCTCTCTACCCAGACGGCAGTCTCAGCACAATCGGCGGCCTCGCGATCCCATACGAATCCAGACCTCTCTGCCCATACAACAGTATCACAAGTGGCGGCCTCGCGATCCCATACGAATCCAGACCTCTCTGCCCATACGACAGTATCACAAGTGGCGGCCTCGCGATCCCATACGAATCCAGACCTCTCTACCCAGACGGCAGTCTCAGCACAATCGGCGGCCTCGCGATCCCATACGAATCCAGACCTCTCTGCCCATACGACAGTATCAGCACAATCGGCGGCCTCGCGATCCCATACGAATCCAAACCTCTCTACCCAGACGGCAGTCTCATACGACAGTTCATCCTATGATCACCATAACATACAAAAAGGGAATCGGTCTCACTATTCATCAGATCACACAAGGACTGCCAGTTCGAGCATAGCCTGTTCTCCGGTTCGAGGGGCTCCTCTTTCCCTTATTCAGTTACCACTTACCTGATCAGGGTTAACATCTGTTCATGTAGCCGCAGCTGACTAGAAGAATAGGCTACCCTCTCATACAAGAACACGCAGCACATGTTGGTTCACTACAAACTGGGTACTTTATTACTCATTACATACGCAACCACATAACATTACAATATAACACATAACCTGCAAAGAAAAGTGGAAGATTAAGTTGTACACTCTAATAAGAAAGGGGTCGACATCACCTTAGTAGTGTGTAGCCTGCACTCAGTGGTCATCTAGGTTCCCTTCTCGTCTGTGCCTCGGCTCGCCTGGAAGTCACACCTCCGCAGTCACGGATACATGTCTGCACCACTATGCGCTGTTCTCTTCACCCTTCTCCGAGTCACTGGGACCTCTTCCTTATCGGCTACTCTCTCCTCTCTGGCTATTCTGCTAGGAGAGTATCTGTCTCTCGGTTCTTCTCCGCCTTCAAGATGGCGTCTGTCTTCCCTGGAATAAGTAATAGCTTTACTGCTAACGGCTAGATGCCGCCTACGGACTGAACATGTAACTGCCTCAGACTTTCACTAATATAGAGGTGCGTTTCCTCATGGAAAATTCCGGCCCGTAACCTGCCGCCCACCAAATTCTTGTACCTCCCCGTACCAAGGACACGTTCCCAGCCGGCCGGCCTGATGTAGTGTCTTCGGCATGAAGAAAAATACAATCCTTCGATAAGGGCCAGCCTGAACCGGTTCTCTCCAAGCGAATAACACCTCATAACTAAAACATTACATTTGACCTAGAAGCATCCCAAGCTGCCGGAGCAGAAAGAAAGATGGAGTCTCTCCCGTTTGAGGCCTACCAGGCCTGAATTCAGCACGGCTCCATGAAATACCCTCACTACAGGACAGGTTATCCCTAATACTAACAAATCTATCCCCTAGGCTATGTGTGCAAGCCCTGATCAATGGGGAAGAGCACAGGATCATGTCGAAGTGCCTAGTAAATAGGCTCCATTCACTACTCTAACCCTTAGACTTGAATGGTAAGAGACTGAAGTCACATTCACTCACTCTTCCTCACAAGAAGGCTGGGAAAATCGAGCAGAACATTTCACCCTTGACTTCAGTCTATTATACATTCATTAAACAGAACTAATATCTGTGGAAGAATAATATGAAACAAGACTAACTGATCTATGTCTAGTACCAGGTGTGCAGAATTGAAATAGTGAAGGAATACACTGAATAAAGCAACAGATAGAAATCAAAATGCCGATAGTAATCAGAATACCTCCTAATATCTGACGTAACATATGCAAATCAGGTAACCAATTAAAGAGCCAGTCAAACCAGCCCTGGTCAATGTGTTTTCTAACTTCTTCTGTCAAGTCATGTAGTTTATCAATGTGAGCTTGAATGGATTTTGTATGATCCGACAAGTTAAAACAACAAAGACCCTCAAAATCAGAACAATCGTGTCCATGTTTAAGCAAAAGATAATCAATGGCCGCTCGATTTTGCAAGATAGCTCTACGTTCACCCTGGGCGTCTAATAGCATGTCAGACAGGACTGTAGAAGTATGATTAATGGATTTTACCATCCAGCAGGCCATTTTCCCAATAGATTTGGCATTATAGACTGCCAAAGCAGGAACACCAACAATTGAAATAGCCAGGCTAAGGTATTCAGACTTGGAATATAAATGCAAAGATGAGTCACAATCCTCCTGTAACCTCACTGTATCTCGAATCACACGAGAGTTGGCATTCGGATGTGATGAAAACATCAACAAGCTCAGTCTAGTAATGGCACAAGGGCCTCCAGAAATATTTGCGGGGATATATGGCCAGGAAGTATTACCACATGAGAAAAGCCATCCGGCAGGTAGTAACATCGTGCGATAATGACTGGGGGTAACTACCAAACTCTTGCAAGTCATGTTATTCTGAACAGAAGTACATGTTTTCGGTGTCCTTTGAAGGCACAAAGTTCGTTCATGAGCGGTGAATGAAGTGGCACCTTTCAATCTTAAACGCATACATTCAGAAATCGCACTAGGATCACAAGTAAGGAAAAAACACAAATCACCCTGTGTGATATTATAGGTAACTATTTGGGACTGGATGGGGGGTATCGGGTCTGACAGTACAGTACACAAGGGGCAATACTCATGGGTAGCAAAATCGCCCAGAAGAACATTGGGGCGAGCATTCGATATATTAAAAATATGAGTCAAAGTCTCCAATGAAGCAGGGACAGCAACTAAACAAGTCGCTAGAATGTCAGTCACCGATCTCATCGGTGTCAAGCAGAAATGAGGGGCTTTAGTCACTCGTTTGGCTAATGTAATCCAAAAGTTCGACGACGAATCCCACGCAGCGAAGGAACGCGACACTCGGGTTCTCAACTCAGCCCGGGTTGATGGGATCCCTCCTCTCTCGTCGTACCAGCCCAAAAGGAGTCCAACGCCGACACATCCTGCAGCAACAGTCCAAAGAATGATCTGAAAGAGAATCAAATACAGGCATTATTCATTCTCGTAAGTAACATTTGTCAGCCGGGACTGCTTCCCAGCTATCTTTCCCTGGTCTCATAACTAAAATGGTGTTGTCTTGACCGGTTGCAATGACTTCTGCTTGTTCAGGGGGATTCTTAGGCGACTGCACCCAAACTCTGGCCCCAGGATTATCTGTGGAGCCAAAACCTTTCTGGCCTCGTACAGTTAGCAACGTTGGGGCAGTGCCTTTTGTGATCTCACCACTGAAAACAGGCATTATTAGCAATTGAGCCACTCGGTCAGTTTGATGTATCAGTAAGTCAACCTCACTGCTATTCAGCAGGAGCACCTTAATCTCTCCCTGATAATCACTGTCAATGATCCCTCCAAGCACCTGAACGCCTTTTACAGCCAGCCCCGATCTAGGGGCGATTAATCCGAAATTTCCAGTTGGTATATGAACACCAACACCAGTTTCAATGATGACTCGATCCTTACTTTTTATAACGGTGTCATCCATGGCATGCAAGTCTAAACCTGCCGACCCTGGGGTCGCTCTACATGGAGCCAAAGCTCCGGGAGTAATTTCCCAGTACATCACAGTCTCTCTGATTTCATTGGGCTTAGCATCAACATTCGGAGGAAACAAACGCATAAGTGGGGATTCAGCATTTAGAAAAGGACGGTTATTCAAAATCAATAGCGCTTGAGGCAAAAAGTCTCGCCAATTTTTATACTTGTCATCTGTTAATTTACGTAACTGATCTTTCAGCAGGCCATTCAACCTCTCCACAAGACCCGAGGCCTGTGGATAATATGGTATATGGAACACCCATTCAATATTGTTTTCCACACAGAATTCCTGTACCAATCTTCCACGAAAATGGGATGCATTATCAGATTGAATTTGGAATGGCACACCATAATACATCATAATCAATTCCACTGTTTTAATAGTATTCAATTGGGTAGCTTGCTTACAGGGAAGGGCCACCAACAGGCCACTGTATGTATCAACAATAGTGCAAACATATTGACAATTCCTACTCATAGGAAGTGGACCAATGTAATCAATCTGCCAAATTTGAGCGGGTAATTTCCCGCGATGTAAATGACCTTTAACAGTTTGGGGCACTTGGCGCTGCCTGATATGCTGACAAATGGGACAATGTAGAATAACATTTTTGATTAAATCTAGGGGAATATAAATTCCTCGATCAGCAGCCCACCTGCTAGTGGCTTTCTCTCCAAAGTGTCCTGCTTTCTGGTGGGCCCATTTCGCCAATCCCGCAATATCAGAATCTTGCCTGTCCACCACTGCCTCAGCAATTTTAGATTTCTCATCTGCAATATTATGAAAGAATTTGTCAAGAGAGTCTATCGGGGTATGAGCATCCACATGGAAGATTGTAACAGTACTCTGTGGGAGCATTTCCCAAATCTCCTGCCATAATTCTTTTCCCCACAGTTCTTTTGAATGGATTTTCCAACTATGGGAATGCCAAGTCGGTAACCAAACTGCCAGTCCATTGGCAGTAGACCAAGAATCGGTGAAAATATGACATGTGGCAGGTAATTCTTGTTTCAGAACTTGATAAATAGCATAGAGTTCAGCAAATTGACTGCTCTTACCCTCACCAGTTGTGCTCAGCAATTTTTGTGTGATCGGATTATAGGACACCGCCTTCCAATGCCGTTTCGTCCCTATGAACCTTGCTGAACCATCCGTAAACCAGACATGGTTTCTGTCCTCCGCCGACAAATCATCAAAAGGTCTACCCCACTTAACAGGAGACTCCTGTACTAACGGTACGGAACATTCACTCTCAGTCTCAGTCGATGGCGCCCGCGCCACCTGCTCATGCAAAGATGCAACTCCTTTTTGTCCCACACGTGCCCTGTCTTGTATATACCATTTCCATTTAATCACACTCGCCTCTTGAGCGTGTCCAATTCGGTGAGTTTTCGGCGAACTCATAACCCACTGCATGATAGGAATTTCAGGTCGCAAAACTATATCATGTCCCAAAGTCAATTGCTCGGTATCCACCAGAGCCCAGTAACATGCAAGTAACTGTTTCTCAAAAGGTGTATAACGCTCACCAGCATCAGGTAACTTTTTGGTCCAGAAACCTAACGGTACTCTACTCTTGCCTTGTTTCTGCCACAAACTCCAATTCGCATAAAGGCCTTGTACAGACACATTCAAATCCACATCACCATCACATACAGGCCATAAATCCAGAGCATGCTGAATTGCTTCTTTTGCCAGACTGAACGCATCTTGTTGTGGTTTATCCCATTCAAATGCATTCTTTTTACGAGTGACATGATACAAAGGGGCCAATATTTGACTCAAATGAGGAATATGCTGGCGCCAAAAACCAAACAAACCAATGAAGCTTTGGGCTTCTTTCCTGTTCCTCGGAACTGCAAAATCAAGAATTTTCTGTTTAACCTGAGGGATCACTTCTCGGTGCCCCTCATGCCAATTAATACCCAAAAATTTCACAGCCTTGGACGGACCTTGTAATTTATCCGGGTTGATTTCCCAACCTTTCTCACGCAGGCACTCAATGACTCTGTCCAATTGGGTCTGAACTTCCTCTTGTGTTTCGCCTTGGATCAAAATATCATCAATATAGTGACATATCTGAATTTGCGGATGAACCGGTACCTCAGCCAAATGCTCTGCCACCAGCCGGTGACATATCGTAGGACTATGCACATAGCCCTGGGGAAGACTTCTAAACGTCATCTGACGCCCGTTCCACGTAAAACTGAATTGTTCCTGACACTCAGGGGCAATCGGAATCGAAAAGAAAGCATTAGCAATATCAATGGACGCATACCATGTACCTGGATGTTTTTGGATTCTTTCAATTAGGGTAATAACATCCGGTACTGCAACAGTCAAAGGGGGTGTGTGTCTATTCAATTCTCGATAATCAACAGTCATGCGCCAAGAATTATCACTCTTACGTACAGGCCAAACAGGATTATTCCAAGCAGAAGTAACTGGGGTTATAACTCCTGCATCCACCAACTCCTGAATAGTGGTACTAATCTCTTCATGACCACCTGGAATACGATACTGCTTCTGACGAACCACTTTTGTCGCCTGGGGAACTTTTATGGGGGGCATTCTTAAACGACCAACCCGTACAGGCCTGGACGATATATAATGTTTAGTTCCAAATTGGTAACATCCATCATCTAAGTGCAAATTCATTCCTTTCAAAATATCAATTCCAATTATGAATTCTAAGAGTGGTACCACTAATACAGAGTATTCTTTTCTAGGAATTCTACCTATTCTCATTTCAAGTAAAGTTTGAACTGCGGGAGTTTCCTTTCCACCTAATCCGGTAATTGTAAAAGGCTGACCTTTAAACTTCTTTGATTTTCCATGAATAAGAGTGGCCTCCGCTCCTGTATCTACCAATGCTCGGGCCCTTTGGACATTACGATGTCTCCAATAAATATCAATATCTACATAGGGTCTATTATCTCTGTGAGCCCATCTGTGTACTGGAGCTTGACCTATTTCCTAGTCATTTTTACTGCGTTCTGTGTACCAGGATAAATCAGGATAAAGACTCTCACGTTTCCCAGGTATTGATACCTCCTGTTCATATCCATCTCCATTACGAAATGGATTCCTGTCCTCTGCATTGTACTGCGGGTTTCGATCGGCCAATCTGTGTCGATCCTCTCTCCTTCTCAACTCAGGGGATTGATCCCTATCATCTCTACGTCTGCTGTTAACATAATCATCTCTCCCCCTCTCTCTTTCCCCCTCTCTCTCCCTGTCTCTCTCACGACGGGGGGACAAATCACGTACATAACGTCGATCATCACGACGATCAGAGCGCCCACGGCGGTCGTCATCACCGCTACCGTCAGAAAAACCACGATCACACTCAGTCGTCCGAACACGCCGGGCACCCTCCTTTCGATCCAAGCCACGTTTGCGAAACATTTCCCACAAACGAGAAGTAGTCTCACCGTCAATGTCCTCCTTCCGCACACCATCGGCCATAAGACCAAAAAACATATCACGTCTAGTACGTTTATTGTCACCAGGAGTACGAGTGTCAGGCCGGGATTGCCGTTCAGGTTTAAACCACTCACCCAACTCACCGAGTTGGCGTACCGATTCCAGCACCATAGACAATACGTTACCAGTCTGATTAATCAATAAAGTCATCATGACCTGCTTATAAGCAACAGGGGAAGAACGAATAATACGATTCCGTGCAGAAGATGTCAACAAACCATCAAGCAACCTGTCAGCAGTATTCAGAAAAATTGCCGTTTTCATCACCTCCTCTTTGAGACGTTGTGCAGCATCGCGCAAAGTATACCACGGTTTGTCATTCACAGGCCAGTCAGACTCAGTAGGATATTTTTGATTACAACCCTCAGTCGCCAATTGAAGCAAAGAAATTTGACCACCAACATTAAAGTTACGAAAATGATCCTGTACAGTAGAATCCTAACTCAAGGAACAAAACTTCAAACAATCGCCAGCATCCAACATAATGCCAGCAGCGCCCAGTTCATAAAGGCGCACCATCCATGTGAGTAAGGTCTCACCAGCTCGCTGCCGAAATCACTGCAAAATATCACTAATTTCTTGTTGAGTAAAATCCTCCAAAGAGTCTAAAGCAATACCATTCGGAGCACCGGGAGCCTGCTGCAACTTCCGCCGAAAAACTGGATGCACCGAGACCGCGGGACGAGCAACACAAGGAGCTCGACCAGTACATATAGAGGAACAATCAGTGTAAGAAGCATCGACCCCACTCGAAGGACGAGCGCAATCATGGGGCGCACCATCAGAGGCGCAAGAAGCAGACTTACAATCACGGCCGGAGCGAGAGGACTCGCGCTTGGCAGACTCCTCACCCGAGGAAGGAGAATCACTCGAGTTCCAGATATTACCATCCCATTCATCAGGATTCCAATCCAGTCCGGCTTTCGCCACGACCAGACGCACCTTTCGCGTCGAAACCCGACCACGCCGATTCTTATATTTATAACGAGCAATTCGCACAGCCGCCCTCTCGGCAATAGTTTGGTACGTCTCAAGTTTGTCAGCAAGCAACTTATTTTGACACCGCAACAAAGTATGAGCATTCTGAATCTCAACAAAGTTCGCTTCCACATCCTTATGCACATTCTGTAACTTCAACAACCTCTCATGCAGGATCCTGTACGCAGACAGAACAATCCAACCTCTGCGCCCCAAAACGGGAAGCTCATCACCCTTAGATACCGGCGCCTTCTGTAAACAAGTAATCACATTAGCCGGCTCCGCCAGCTCCAAAAAAGAATTCCAATTCTCACTCAAACCAGTAGAATCAGCCCACTCACGGGCTAAGGCTTCATAAGGCGTTGAATCCCAGCCGGGAATATCAACGGGCAACTTAAAAGTAGATTTCGACTTTCTAGAAAACATCTCGGAAAAGAAAGAAAAAGAGAAAAAGAGAAAGAAGAAAGAAGAAAGAAAAAAAACTACACTCACAATTATATAGAAATAATATACAAACGAAACCACGCACGTGCCGAAAGCAAACACGATACAACCACAACGCACACAGGTTTCGTAAACGGTTCGTGACGCCAAATGTTCTGCTTGGGTTTTCGGATCAGATAGAACCCGCTCATCAGGGCCTCACTAACCCAGCCAGAACGTTACCCCCTCCCTAGGGCCTATTTACAATAGTGCAACCACATATATCTACCACCTAAGGACAGGGAATTCCTACTATACATACCAAGACCTCTTATAATCGGCGGCCTCGCGATCCCATACGGATCCAGACCTCTCTGCCCATACGACAGTATCACAAGTGGCGGCCTCGCGATCCCATACGAATCCAGACCTCTCTGCCCATACGACAGTATCACAAGTGGCGGCCTCGCGATCCCATACGAATCCAGACCTCTCTGCCCATACGACAGTATCAGCACAATCGGCGGCCTCGCGATCCCATACGAATCCAGACCTCTCTACCCAGACGGCAGTCTCAGCACAATCGGCGGCCTCGCGATCCCATACGAATCCAGACCTCTCTGCCCATACGACAGTATCACAAGTGGCGGCCTCGCGATCCCATACGAATCCAGACCTCTCTACCCAGACGGCAGTCTCAGCACAATCGGCGGCCTCGCGATCCCATACGAATCCAGACCTCTCTGCCCATACGACAGTATCACAAGTGGCGGCCTCGCGATCCCATACGAATCCAGACCTCTCTGCCCATACGACAGTATCACAAGTGGCGGCCTCGCGATCCCATACGAATCCAGACCTCTCTACCCAGACGGCAGTCTCAGCACAATCGGCGGCCTCGCGATCCCATACGAATCCAGACCTCTCTGCCCATACGACAGTATCAGCACAATCGGCGGCCTCGCGATCCCATACGAATCCAGACCTCTCTACCCAGACGGCAGTCTCATACGACAGTTCATCCTATGATCACCATAACATACAAAAAGGGAATCGGTCTCACTATTCATCAGATCACACAAGGACTGCCAGTTCGAGCATAGCCTGTTCTCCGGTTCGAGGGGCTCCTCTTTCCCTTATTCAGTTACCACTTACCTGATCAGGGTTAACATCTGTTCATGTAGCCGCAGCTGACTAGAAGAATAGGCTACCCTCTCATACAAGAACACGCAGCACATGTTGGTTCACTACAAACTGGGTACTTTATTACTCATTACATACGCAACCACATAACATTACAATATAACACATAACCTGCAAAGAAAAGTGAAAGATTAAGTTGTACACTCTAATAAGAAAGGGGTCGACATCACCTTAGTAGTGTGTAGCCTGCACTCAGTGGTCATCTAGGTTCCCTTCTCGTCTGTGCCTCGGCTCGCCTGGAAGTCACACCTCCGCAGTCACGGATACATGTCTGCACCACTATGCGCTGTTCTCTTCACCCTTCTCCGAGTCACTGGGACCTCTTCCTTATCGGCTACTCTCTCCTCTCTGGCTATTCTGCTAGGAGAGTATCTGTCTCTCGGTTCTTCTCCGCCTTCAAGATGGCGTCTGTCTTCCCTGGAATAAGTAATAGCTTTACTGCTAACGGCTAGATGCCGCCTACGGACTGAACATGTAACTGCCTCAGACTTTCACTAATATAGAGGTGCGTTTCCTCATGGAAAATTCCGGCCCGTAACCTGCCGCCCACCAAATTCTTGTACCTCCCCGTACCAAGGACACGTTCCCAGACGGCCGGCCTGATGTAGTGTCTTCGGCATGAAGAAAAATACAATCCTTCGATAAGGGCCGGCCTGAACCGGTTCTCTCCAAGCGAATAACACCTCATAACTAAAACATTACATTTGACCTAGAAGCATCCCAAGCTGCCGGAGCAGAAAGAAAGATGGAGTCTCTCCCGTTTGAGGCCTACCAGGCCTGAATTCAGCACGGCTCCATGAAATACCCTCACTACAGGACAGGTTATCCCTAATACTAACGAATCTATCCCCTAGGCTATGTGTGCAAGCCCTGATCTATGGGGAAGAGCACAGGATCATGTCGAAGTGCCTAGTAAATAGGCTCCATTCACTACTCTAACCCTTAGACTTGAATGGTAAGAGACTGAAGTCACATTCACTCACTCTTCCTCACAAGAAGGCCGGGAAAATCGAGCAGAACAGTAGGGCATCCTGCATCTTGAAATCTGTAGGTTTTATGTAGAGTTCTGTTGGTTAGGGTGTCCAATGGAAGGCCATTGTGTGCTTTATTTATGTGTTTTGAGTGTTATGTGTGTCAGGTGTTTGTGTCATGTCTGTAATGTTTCATGATTCCCTTCCATTCTGAGTTCTCTGACCAGGGGGCAGGGATATCCATCACAGGGGCTGAGAACTCCTCCAATCTGTGTATAGTAGAAATACAACCATACATTTACTACACTGTCATCATTTCAGACATAAGAGGCATAAGAAACTCGTAGAAGAGGTTAGAGACTCATAACTACTGCTACTATTTGGATATTTCTACCTGGAATAGGTGAATACCGTTTGGGCGGGAATCTACCTGTGCAGAAATCCCCATATGTAGATTTCATTTTGTGCAGTGGCCCCCAAATGCAGAACCTCTGCTATCTGAAAGTTTCAGAACATTATTAATCAGGTCATTCCACCTCTATGAGGATGCTTACTCAGTGCAGAGGAACATTTAGTAGTCTGTACTGCAGTTACTCGATAGACAGGCAATCAGGATGAAGTCTGTACAGCAAAATACAGCCATTAGTCCTGCACAAAGTATCCAGCCCACATAGCAATCACATTTACATTATTGTGATGGTATGTCTGAAAATCAATATTGTAAGGGTTCTGCCAAAGTGATCTGACTTATATTTGCTATTTATCTGAGGGACAGTTCTATGTTGGAGTAATAATGAAATTAATTAAACGTTTTGCTGTTTCCTAATATTTAAGTCAAGTAACTTTTTATAGAACATGTAAAGGGGTATTTGCCTGGCAAATGTAACACAGTGGCACTGCAGATAAAACAGTAAGCCCTTCTGGCCTTACCTGTGAGTGCCCACTAATAATATAGGGCCTGCACCAGGTCAACATCTAACCTTGCAGAGTCCCCTCTGCCCCAGTCTACCCATGCAGAACTCTTAGGCTAAGCACGACAGCAGCCTCACATGCACAGCCAGCACACTTGTGCACGCGTGTGCAAATGTGTTCAGGTGTAACCAGCCCAGTGCCCCTTTCCCTTGCTGCGTGACAGCGGCCTTATCTTAAAAGCCGGACACTGGCGGTAACCACGTCCAGTCCAATTACCATGTAATTTCCGTGGTTGAGACTCATGTAGTGAGACTCCCCAACAGCAAAATCTCCTAAACTTCAGTGATCAAAAAGTGAAAATAAGGCAAATGAAATGAGTGGAAACCATTTTGCTACAGGTATACTAGACACCAGCATATTACTTTGTCTTTTTTGCTCTCAATGCACACTTTCTTTTGTTCGTAAATATCAGCATTACAGTTGAGGACACCAATCCTCCATATTCAATTCTGTTTGCTGCTTATTTTATCAACTTAATTGCTTTAACTCCTTCAGTGCCCATGACGAGATGGTCTCGTCATGGAGCGCGGTTGCGCTGTGCCCATGACGAGACTATCTCGTCATGAACCCCGCCCGCTAATGCAACGCCCGGCACAGGGCGGGGAAAGGGCGGGGCACTGAAGGGGTTAAATGCCAGCTTAATTTTTAGTTTCCAATTTCAAATTCTTTCACATTTACTGAGCATATTAAAATGTTCAAATTTCAATTTTGCTTTTTTCCGCGCATATATTTTTAGTATTCAGTTAATATAATTATCTAATCTGTTGGGGTCCTGCAAAGCAGGTATCACGGACCGCCATGGGTGCATGGATCACAGGTCAAGAATCAATGCATTAGGGGACTCATTCAATGTATGATTGCCTGAATGACAAACAGTGCATGTTCACCTTTTTTTACTTTTGCCAAAACAATATGATCGCTTTCAAAAAGGGCAGAAATCGACTATGAAAAAGAAGATGTGTGAAGCACACTGTTTTGGATACAAAAATCTAAAAAGGAGATTATACCAGTGGCTGCTGCTCCATTAGAACAGAGTGCCACCACCCCCCACCCCACCCGCCACCACCAACAAATGAAACAATAATAAAACAGGTTTTAAACCTGTTTTGTTGCCGTTTTATTTTAATAGCCTGGACCCGCCCCAAGACTCTGATGAGTCTTGGGGGCCGGTCTAGAGGATGACACTGCTGGTGGGGGAATGGTGGGCACTCCCTTCACTGGAAGGCCTCAGGCTAGCCAAACCCCTCATGCGCAGTGAAGCTCTCTCTACCCCAGCTGTATTGCTGGGGCTGCAGAGAGCAGGCACAGGCTCCCAGTCTGCCTCAGAGCACAAGTAGCCAGCGCTCAGGCCAATCCTGAAGCTGCTCTCATGCAAGAGCAGCTTCACGATTGGCCGCAGGGCAACCTGGGAGCCTATGCCCAGGGCCAGAAGCAGGAAGAGCGGGCTGCGGCGAGAGACGATGGTGGCGTTAAGGTAATTCTATTTATTTATGTATTTTTGTCCCCGAACCCTCCCCACCTCCCTCCATAGGCCCAGCCCTCCCCCCCACACTTTGGCAGATGAAGGGCCGTTACTGGAATATCCCCGTGTTCATGGTTCTCACTGAAAGCCATATTAATTTGGTTATATACTTATAATACATTTTCTTACAAAGTCACAAGAAATATTTAGCAAAGTTTTCCAGAATAGGCAAGAAGATTCTAGTGCTTGTGATTAGTCAATTTCTATTCAAGTGGGATTTATAAAGCATGGCTAATCACTCGTGAGGGTATCCAGGCGCAGCAGTTCTTGCTGCCATAGGTGGGTCAGTTGAACAGCCCGGCCTTGAGTGCCTTCCAGAACTTTAGGAGAGAGGAGGAGTTCCGGAGGTGCAGGGGAGGTTGTTCCAGGGTTTAGTCATGAGGTATGAAAAGGAGTGTCCTCCACTGTTGCTTTGGCAGATGTGAGGGGTTTGTGTGAGGGAGAGGGAGGCGGAGCACAGGTTTCTGGTGAGTATGTGAAAGTTCAGGTTTTGGTTGATGTAGGCTGGTCCTTGGTTGTGCAGGGCCCTGTAGGTGTAGGTGTAGATCAGCATCTTCAATCAACATCTCTTCTGCGCGGGTAGCCAGTGGTGTTTCTTGAGGTGAGGGGTGATGTGGGTCAATTTAGAGAGGTTGAGGATGAGTCTGCCCGTTGATACCTTGAAGGAGAGCTGTACATACACTGCTACTAAAGAAATGAACAATAATATGATGATTGATGATTCTACACCAACCGGGGCTATCTATTAATAGCTATGAGGATACCATTACCTAATGCTGTAGGTAATGAATGATGTGAAAGTCTTTGAATCAGGCTTGTTTACTTCCTAAACATTGCCTGAGCTGAGAAGAGGTAAGAAAACTGAGCAGAGCCAAATATTGGGAAGAAGAGTGTTCCAAAGGTAGGTGGGCACCCTCCAATTGATGACCACCACTCTTCACGAAATTAATGAGGGAGACGTAGAATAAATGTTGGTCTTTCAACTGCAGACTTCTCACAGGAACACGAGGAAGTAGTTCGTAGGACAGGTAAGTAGGACTGACTTGTGAAAGCATCTGTGAAAATTGGATAGGCATTTGAACCAGACTGTGACCTTCACTGGAGCCATTTACAGAATCTCTTTGAATATTCCCCTACAATATTGGCTTTTATATATCATCCTGCCACACTATTATGACTAAAATATCGGCTATCATATTATTACAAAGATAAGTATTCATAAATATAGATTCACTCTACTGAACTCTATGCACCTTGATAACATATATATATTCAAAGAATGTAGAGGTAGAGTTAAGGAGAGTAAGTGGATACTCATCTAAATGTATTTGCCTTCACGATGATACTCACTATTTTAGTTAGGATATTCATGCACCAAAATATTTTGGTGCTGGATATATTTTTCCTTCTCATAAGCCTCAAAGCTAGATAAACACTTCGTTTATTTAGGTCTCCCCTGAGACAGCCCATGGGCTGACAATTGAGAGACATTTTGTTTACTCATAAGAGGTTTAAAGCCTGCCCATTGGTTGACTTTATTGTCACTCCCATTTGCTTGTTTTTCTTTGGCCATCATATGAAGCCTTCACATCTTCTTCTTGTGTTTGGCCCTCCCCTGGAGCATGAACCAAGTACTGGTGTCCTTCTACTGCTGTGTTCTGGGAGGTACTTTTTTCTTGTTGCTCAAGCACTCCATCGAGTGCATGTGTTTGAAAGCTGTCTCTCCCGTGTGCGTCTCCATTCCCTACTCTATGATGCTCTCCCTTACCCTTGTACTATTGTCCCCCACCTCTACACTGGCCCATGAGCTGCTCCCCCTGTGTCTTGCCCATATGCTTCTGTGCCTCCCAGCCCCCACATTGCACTCCTTTGTTAGTGTGAGCCTCCCCCCACGATGCTGCCCTCCCAAACAGTCACACGCGCCCATTAACATTTACATATGGCCAGCTGAGACCTAGGACAGTGTTTGTAGGCCTGCCCTTTCAACCCCCTCCACCCGGCTGAGCTATGTCCCTGGCTTTTCTTCTGGAATGAGAACTCGGCTGCCTGCAACATGCATAAAGGAGTGCTCAACTGTGGCTGTTTGGTGAATGTACTCAAGGTGCGTACTACGGGGCATATGTACAAGGGGATTGCGCCACTGGTACATCACTTTTATCGAAGTTCCAACGGCTCAGTGCCACTTCTTATGGCTTAATGAAGTTTTGTAATTATGGCACCATTTCACACAGATGTCTGCCTGAAAGGGGCGTGCAATGGGTTTCGTTATGGGCGTTCCACCGCAACACCCATTGCTTTTTGACGCTGCCCCACATTTAGTATCTACAAAACTAATGCCATGCAAAAGCAGCTGTTAGATTGATGCAACGAGTTCAAATACTTTTATATCTTTTCGTTTTTGCTTTTTCTATGTGTGCTACATTCTGCAACACACATAGAAAGAGCAAAACACCATTAATGATTGTTTTTGTGCTTGAAGGTGTCCCTTGTTCAAAAACAATTATATAATGGCGATTTGTTACTTCTAATTGTGCTGCTGAATGCAGCACACACAGAAGTAACAAATAGCCATTATTGATTGTTTATGTGCTGGAAGGGACACCTTCTTGCACATAAACAATCATTCCCTGCAACACAGACACCCTTGCACTATGGTGCAAAGGTGTCTGTGTTGGCACTAGGCAGCTATTTTTAGCGCCAGCACTAGGTAAAAAGCAGCGGGGAGCACCGTATTCTTATACATACGGCGCATCCCTGCATTTTGTAAATGGTGCTGCGCATTACTACAAAATTTGGCACAGCGCTGTGCCATTTCCTTGTACATCTGCCCCCACGTCTTGCTGTCATTTATAGCCTGCCCTATATTCTTCACAGGTAACTGCATGCTTGGTGATGCTCCCAGCTGCGCGCATGCTCCCTGTGGTCCCACGCAATTATTGTCCTGTGTCTACAGCGTCACTCAATCACTTAACTATGTTCTTGTGAGTGTAACTCCTTTCTGTGACTGCCTTCTACAGTGACACTCAATAAAGTGGCTCTTTTCTTCAGAGGGCTGTCCTCGCCATCTCAACCAGCAAATTCTTGCCATGGTTCATTCATTATGAAAGGGGTGTGGCTTGTCACGTTCACATGTACAGAATGTGTTCTGCTCTTCTAAAGCGCTGCAATGCACTCGGGACGTGTTTCCATTATATAAACTATGTATACCGGAAGCAAAATAGTACATCACAACTTTATCTTCCTTATGTTGGCTCATTCACAGCAGAGCATGGAGGTGCAGCCAAGGTAGCACCAAGTCTATGCCGTCTGGAGCAAGCGCTACCGCTGAAGGAGCGGCTTCCGGCGCGGTATTTATTAACTTGAATCCACGCACATGTAACAGGGTCACTTTTAAGAGCCTTGCTATTCAGAGTACTTTCAGCGAGGCGCTAGAGCTGACCTGCCCAAATGCCGGTGCCGTTCTTTCTCGCTCCTCCTGTCCAGGGCCGGACTGGTGATGCCAGGCACTGGGCAATCCCCGGTAGGCTGGAAGGAATGGGGGCCGGTTTCGTCACAGGGGGCCGGTTTTGCTACTGGGGGCCGATTTTAGTTTTAACAAAATCAGAAGGCCACAGTGACAGTCCCTGCAGTGCACTCTGACCTCTGTACTTAGTGTGCGTGCCGGGCGCATAATCGCCAACCACCTTATTGTGGCAGTGCATGCAACACCAGAAGCCATCCGGAAGCGCCATTGATTAGTCCGATGACAGAGAGAGTTTAGGGCATGAGGCGCGAGTCGGACCAATCATCTGCGCCCCCTCTCCAAGTTCGCCCGCCTGCAGCATAGTACGCAGCTCGTCCCCGCCCTCTTAGTCAGTTAGGGAGTCACACGCACCGGAGAAACAAGCAGCAGACAGCACAGCATTAGTCTGTGTAGGCCTGAGGCCTCCAGACGTTTAAGTAAGTGTAATTTACTGCTTTTCAAAAGAATTAAAAAAGAAAACACACTGGTTCGTCGAAGTTCGTGTACCTTTATATTACCTAACAACAACATTTTAGAAAGGTGCGCAATGAGCCAAAGTGCACTGAGCACGCACCGGGCAGGAAGTAGGTCGTTTCATGCCTTCTGCGCCATTTTTTTCCTCACCTTCTCTTACCTGAGGCACTGGAGAGGGCTCTCTTGTGGCTGGTTGCATCCCCCTTCTTTTGCTTGTGTTTGGGCCTCCTGCCTCAGTTGAGGCCCAGTATGCTTTTTCTTTGTTGTACAGCAACGAGAGGGGGTTGGTTCTCTTGACTACACCCCCACTCCAATGGTCTTAACGAGCCTTGTTTTCAGTACTGACTCCGGGTTTTCAAACAGTGGGGGGTCTCCTAAGTGTTGTCTTAGTAGGGCTATTTGTGGGCGGAGCTCTAGTCTTTCCTATGTATCCAGGAGCCTGCTGTTTTGGTTAGCCAGAACTCGCCCTAGTCGTCTGTTCGTGGGGAGCCCTGTATCCTGTGCTGCAGATCATGTATTCCACCTGGGATGTAGGCAGGGTGGGAAAAGGTATGGCTTCAAGGGCCCGGGAGGGCGTCGGATATTCTCTCGCTCTGATCCACTGACCAAGTTGGCTTCATTTGCAGCACTCCCGTAAACCCTCTTGTCTCAAAAAGGCCTGTTATAGGAGGGTCTCAGTTTCGAGCATTCGGAAGCCTCTCTATTAGGTTTCCAGATTCACCAGTCCTGCGATATTCTCATTGGGCCTCGGTAACGGCCCGGCCTCCCCATCGTCTGCTCCCAAGTCCCCTACTTACCACTGCAGTGACGCTTGGGCTGGCTGTAGGATCATGGGTCTCAGAGTCCAGCTCCTTACGGGGTGATGAGATGCTCTGGTCTGGTCGAGATACCACTAATTTTGAATTGCATGCACTCCAGGCCAGTGAAATTTGCCACCGAGTGATAGACCGCTGACAATGTATGTTGTGAAGTGGGATGCTAAGATTGGTCCTATATTTTTTAATTTACCATTCTAACGCCTTTCCCTTAATTTCTCATGCAAGGGTGACTGGCAGTCAAACAGATAATTTTAAGTAAAAACTTGTTTAAAGAAATGCACATTTTTGAAACTTTTGCTGACAAAAACTCTCAATCGTATATTTATTTGTGTATTCAGAGGTTTTATAAAGCGCAAAGAAGACCCAGGGGTAGAAGAGCATTTGTACAGTACAAATTTCACATAAAATATCAGTTCAAGAAGATAACTACAAAGCTGAAGGACAAGGCTGTGTGTTTACAGAGCAACGAGGGTACACATCATTATAACTAGATATACATGGCATATTCTACCAGTGCAAGGACAAGCTAGGTATCATTAGTGAGGTTACACAGAACAATTTTACCAAACACAAGTATGGGGAATTCCATGCCATATTCAGACTGGTGGAAGATGAGGGCGATCGATTAGTTTGTCAGGAATTACTTAGTGAGAAGAGATTTTGACTTTCCTCTCCAAGACGGCTGGCGGTAGTTAGATCCCAATTTTTAATGTACTGCTCGAGAAGGTTTTATTTTGTTTTTTCGTTCTATGTGCATTCAGGAGTTGCCAATCAGCACTGAGTATGGTGTGGTTGCCTCTAGACAGTGAGTTTTGTGGCCAGGTATTTTTGGGTGCTGAAGTGCAGGGTTTTGAGTAGTGCAGTCTACCTTGAAGGAGGCACCTTGCTTCTATTGCGAGCCACTTGAAAGTGATGAGAACAAGTGCAATGTGTCTGAATCACTTTGCTCCGGATACTAGCCTAGCTGCCGCATTTAGGATGGCCTTCATTGGTGTTAGGTGAGTTTTTGCAGCAACGGTCAATAGAGCATTGCCATAGTTAAGTCTAGATAAGACCATAGCCTTGATTGCATTATTCAACAAGTAGGCATGCACACCTCACTACCGACACAGTACCGGGAGGGACCGGCTTCACGTCTCTCCATGACAAAAACTCAACGGGGCATTTAACCTCCAATTAAGCACCTTGGAGGTGTCACCACTACGATTGATTTTTGTCGGCATTGGGCAGTGTTGGTTTTGGTTAAAACACCGTTTAACTTTATTCCTGACAGTGATGAAAGCCTTTGATTAAAACTTGCCTGTAATGTGAAAATAATGGTAAGGAGTTTACAAATATTTTATGCTGTCTCACACTAAGCACGCGTAAGGAGTTTACAAATATTTTATGCTGTCTCACACTAAGCACGCATGGCCTGAGTCACAACAAATTTCACGACTAGTATCATTACGATTGCAGAGTCATCTGCTGCTTATCCATGAATCTATGTTATATACTGTGAAATGGAATGGGATTTGACACTGCATTGTTATATTTTGAAAAATAAGCCAACAGACCCATAATTTGTTATAAATGCAGGGCTCAAAACACTTTCTTATGAGTGTCGCGCTGTTCAATGCCATGGTTGCCAAATACCAAGGGCAACTCAGTCTTTTTTTTTTGTTTAATACTGTTTTATTACATTTTCAGAAAAAGAGAAACATATATTAATCAAATGAACACATTATGAATAAAATATAACAATTACTATATAAGAGAAATCATGAGCAAATAATTCAAAAGAGAAGAAGATAAAAAGAAGTGAAAAAGGATAGAAGAGAATAAGATGAAAGTAAGAGATATAGAGGAAAAGAAGTAAAGAAAGAAAGAGAGAAAAGAAAAGAAAAAAAAGAAATAAAAGAGTGATAGAAATTAAGAAAAAGTAAGAAATTAAGATGCAGGGGCATGTGTAGAAAGATAAGTAGTAAAAGGTAGTCAAAGTAGGTCAGATTTAATTTTCTGAGAAAGAGTAAGAGAAGAAACAGTAGCAATTCTGTGTTCGTCACAAATATAGTTCCACCAAGTTAATAATGATAATTTAGAGTTATCTTTCCAACAAGACAAAATCCCTTTAAATGCTAGAGCAATGAATAAATCAAACAGCAAAGTAATATAATTAGAAACATCAAAATCAGGTGAGGAGGAACCTGGAAAAACATTTTGTATTGATAATGGGATATTACATTGAAATATTTTCATACATTTGGACCAAATAGATTGCCAGAACTTCAATACATTAGAACAATCATAAAGTTGATGAATTAAAGTCCCAGTGGATTCAAAATAAGACTAGCATAGGGTTTAGGAAGTAGGGGAAAACTTGGAAATATAAACAGTGGTAATAACAGTTCTACTATCAATAAAGTAAAGGGATTGAGCAATACATGCGGCAATATAAGTTTGAAATAACTTGAGCCATAATTTATCCCGAGAAGAGATAGGGAGTGACAAAGATAAGTCTGCTTCCCAGAGTAACTCGATATGGGATTTAGGTCGATCAGTAACAGGTGATAACAACATCTTATAAATAAAAGCAGCCTGTGGTCCATGTTCCCGAGAAACACTATATAACGGTTAGGGTGAAGTGAGTAAGGGAGAAGCTGAAGGGAAATTGTTGGAAGATAAATAGGACTGCAAAGCTGATGATATTATCAAATACTCATTAAAAAATGAATCAGGTAAATGATATTGTAATTGTAATTCATGGACGAGAATAACAGAATTATACTGGATTAATTGATGGAGAAAGATAATTCCCTTCTCCTTCCAATGTTTGTAATAAAAAGATTTATGTTTATATTAGATTCATTAATTATACCAAATAGTGGAAGATAAAAAACATTGATATGAATCTAGACCATTGGAAAAAATATTATATAATAATTGTTGGGAGTATTTTAAAATAGGATTATCTGATATGAAGGTGCAATTAGACATATATATTATATTTCTAAAAGAAAAATCTTTTAATAGGGAACGTTCAAAAACAATCCAACGAGGGATAGGGATATCAGCAAAATCATAAGTTAAAGCAAAAAATTGCCGAATTAAAAATGCAGAATGATAGGATTTAAAATCAGGAAAACGCTCACCACCTTCTGTTTTGGGACGTTTAAGCGGGGGTGTTTGTTATTCCATAAAAACTTTGTACAAATAAAATTAATCTGTGAAAAATATGAAACAGGGATCCGAAAAGGTAACATAGATAATGTATAAAGGACATGGGGTACAATCATCATTTTAACAGTATCTAATCTACCCCACCATAACAAATAAAGAGGGGACCAAGAAAGAAGGAGTGATTGTATTTTGGTCATTACAACATTAAACGTATAACTAATGGTGGTAGATAAGGTGGAGGAAAACCAAATACCGTGGTATTTAATTTTTGTGGGACACCAGGTAAAATTAGTAATATTAAACATATATTGATAACAAAGAGAGTTCAAGGGTAAGACTTCTGTCTTAGAAAAGTTCAACTTATATCCAGAGATACTAGAATACAACCGAACCTCATCAAAAAAGGGAGGAAGGGAGGTATTAGGATCAGACATATATACCAGAATATCATCAGCGTAAGCTGACAATTTGTTTCTATAGAATCATATGAAAAGCCAGAAATACATGAATTAATTCGAATACCCTCAAGGAAAGGTTCAAGACATAAAACAAATAACAAGGGCGAAAGGGGACAACCTTGGCATGTGCCTCTATGTAACGGAAAAGATTTAGAAAAATGGTTATTAACAGAAATACTCGCACGAGGAAAAGAATATAACAGTTTAACATAAGAAATAAAATTGGGACCAAAACCAAACCATTGGAGTGTATTGAACATGAATTGCCAGTTTATGAGATCAAAAGCCTTTTCGGCATCTAAGGACAATGCTGCAAGTGGGGATTTGTACTTTCTCCCGAAGGAGATATTAGCAAAATGCGAGCATTGTCCGAAGCCAATCTTCCCTTAACAAAACCAACTTGATCTGTCTTAACCAATAATGGGATAATATTCTCAAGGCGAGGATTTTAGCAAATATCTTACAGTCATAATTGATTAATGAAATAGGGCGATGATTTTTCCAGAGGGAATGATCCTTATCAGGTTTAGGAATAAGGACAATCAAAGCCTCCATAAAGGAACCAGAAGCTTTGGAGTCAACAATGAACGAGTTAAAAAGGGCCAAAAGTTTGGGGGCAAAAATAGAGGAAAAAGTAGAAAAAAAGTAAACAGAAAGACCATCAGGACCTGGTGCTTTCAATTTTTTAAAGGATTTAATGGCTTCCGTTATCTTTTGAAGAGTAACCTCTCTTTCCAGTAATTCAAATTCATCAGGAAGCAGAGGAGGTTTTGGGAGGCCCGAAAAAAAGGTGTGTACATTTTGATTAGAGGGATTTGTATCATCAGAATATAATGATTGATAATAATCATGGAATGCAGAAGCAATATCTTCATCGGAGGATGCTAAATTATTAGTAGATTCATTTAGAATAGGACCAATATTTTTACGTTCAGATTTAATTTTTAAGTAATTGGCCAACATCTTGCCAGGTTAATTTTGACCCCTGTGATATTTAGACTTGATTTTAAGAAGAACATTACATGCATCAATTGTGGCAAGCTTGTTAAGAGCAGATTTGGCCTTATTTCCTTAATGGAGAACAGAGGAAGATCTAGTAAAGTAATTATTTTCCAGCAGTTTAAGTTGTTGTAACAAAGTTGTATACTTGGCTTTAGCAGTTTTCTTCTTTTTTTCCTGAGTATGCAATAGCAAAGGCATGGAAGAAAGCCTTGTAGGCATCCCAATTATTAGTAATGCAGGTGCCCAAAGGGTTGTTAATAATAAAAAAAATAGCTAATAAAAGTAGTAGCTCCAGTTACAAAAGCAGTGTCTGACAACAATAAATTATTACGTTTCCAATGACCACATTTAGGAGAACTCAGGGAAAGATCAAGAGCAGAAAAAACAGGGGCATGATCAGAAATAAAAATAGATCCAATCTCAGAGGATTGAATAGATGGGAGTGAGGGTTTACTAACCAAAATGTAATCAATTCTAGAACGAGTAAGATGAACATTAGAAAAAAAAGTAAACTCAAGAGTATCAGGGTTACAAGTCTTCCAAACATCATATAATGAACGAGAGGCAATGGCAGATTGAAATGATTTATGAGTTTTATCAGGATTAAATTTACATTTGGATTGTCTATCCGAGAATGGGTCTAACCATTGGTTTAAAGTCCCCAGCAACAATAATATTTGGGCAATCAATAGAGGAGAGTAAGATCTTAATACTATTCCAAAACTCAGGGTCTGGTTTAACAGGGCCATAAATATTCAATACAATAAGTTCTTTATTTTGTAAAACAACCTTAGCCATTACCCAGCGTCCATCACTATCACATTGTATAGATAGAATTTGTACATGTATCGATTTATAAAATAGTATAGCAACACCACCTTTCCGATTAGAGGCTGGAGGAAACAACTTGACCCACCCATTGTCTTTTCAATTTAAGTGATTCTATATCATTACAATGCGTTTCTTGTATAAACGAAACATGAGAATTCAATTTAGACAAATGAGAGAGTACCTTTTGTCTTTTGACGGGGTTTCCAAGGCCACGAACATTCCACGTAACATTACACATAATGACGGGAAGGGAGGGTAACACATGAATGGAGATGATACACTTCAGGAGAAAAACTGGAAGCAGAAAAACACCACTTATAAGATTAATACAAAAAACAAAATGTACGACAGCAAATAACAGCAATAGGGACGAGCATCAAGCAACATATTAAAAAGGTAATAGAAGAAGAAGGAAAAGATAGAAAGGTAGAATAAATAAACAGTTCAAGGAAAAGAATCCAGATCCGAAGAGAAATAAGAATGCGATATAAGCAGAGCATGGTGACGTCGAAGACAAGGACGCGAGAAAAAGTAAAAGATAAGAAAAAGCCTCTTAAGTAATAAATGAGCACACAACGAGAGAAAGAAAGTAAGAAAGGAAAATGTAAAAATAGATATGTCAAGGAGTGCATGTCAGAAGAAGAGGATTAATTAAAAGACCAGGAACAACCAGTTAACTATGAAAAAGTTAAACATTAGTATCCATGTTGCGAGAAGAAATACTGTCTAGAAATATTTTCAGTTTCTGAGGGTCGTCGAAAGATCGTGAATTTCCTTCATGAGGGATTTTGCAGAGACAGGGATGTTGAATGCCATACTGGATATTCAAGTGTCTCATCTGAGAGCGAAGAGCCAAAAATTCTTTACATTGAGCATTTGTTGCATTGGAGACATCCTGCGAAATAAATATATTATGACCCGACCAGATGAGACGTCGTTTAAGTTTAACAGCTTTCAGAACATGCATAAGTTCAGTAAATTCCAGGAAGAGCATTACAATACCACGAGGCTTGCTAGAAGTAGGATGAAGACGACCCAAACAATGTGCACGCTGTATGTTGAGAGGTGTGGAAGACTGAAGATCTAAGAGATCAGGGAGGAATTTCTTCAAGAAAGATAGCATATCCAGGCCTTCAATATTTTACGGCAGACCATAAAGGCGTAAGTTATTCCTCCGATTTCGATTTTCAAGATCCTCAGTGTGTAATTTCAGCTTATGAATCTCTTGTTTTAGGAGAGGAATCTTCGTGGAGATATCATGAAGGTCTCCAACACGATGTTCAAGTTCCGACACCTTTCCTTCCATGACAATCCATCGGTCCTCTATTTGTGGGAACTTTTCATTTGTAGCGGTCATAAAAGGTTGAAGCCCGCGAACCTCGTCTAAAATAGAGTCAAGTACCGGATTTTGTGAGGAAAGAATAGGAGAATGTGGATCATTTTTATGTCTCTTGGGTTTTACACCTGATAAAGATGCTTTGGAGGTGGTGTGGGGGTCACTTGCCATCTTGACTCGTTGATGGGAACAATGATTGGCAGCTATATTCAGGCAAATCCTTCCCATAAACCAATATAGAAACGGGCAAAGTCAATGAACAATATAGTTCCAGTAAGGTAACGTAGAGGAATATAAGCACAAAATAGTATTCAGTTATGAGCGTTTAGATATCGCCCCAGTAAGAGGAGGAATCACCACATCAGTAGAGGTTCAGCATCAGTAGTAGTATAGCAAGCCAGAAAATATCCAATGAAAAAGAAGAAAAGTCCCACCTCCATTCACAATACTTATCTAGAAGTATTTGGTTGTGCCATTTAATTAATTTCAGTGGACCCAAGCGATTGGTGACTAATGGAACATGAAAAAACGAAAAAAATCATGTTGCTATACATGTGGCCAAGGAATTACAGGTAAATACATGGGACCGTTTAAAAATCATGGTCCAAACACGAGAGAAGGGCTTCATGTTCAACAAAAGCTTTATAAAAAGCCCTGCCATGAGAAAAAATGCAGCGCGAGCGCCGCAGCCTAATATGGCGGGCGCTCGCGTTTCTGAGAAGAAATAATCACCACCGCGGCTCCCCGGTTCCACAGAGAAGCTGGAGGCATCAAGAGCCTGCAGACTCACCGCCACATAATACAGCTGGGGCCAATGTCAAGGCTTGAGAAATTTTCGTTTATGAGGCACTATTAGTAAAATAAGCTCTGCGTCCGATCGGAGCTTACAGCAGTCCCGCCATCTTTCTTTGGCGCTCAAGCCACCCCCCCAAGGGCAACTTAGTCTTGATTTCACCTAATGAATCTTTCTTTTGCCACCTACACTTCCTGCCTCTTTAGCTAACTCTCAAAGGTTATTTTCCATCACAGGTTTCTCCCTCTGCCAATGTTTTCCTAGCTTCCTCTTTATGCTTGTTTCCCCCTTCCCCCTTTTTTTTCTTGCTTTGGCTCAAATTCTAACTATGGAAAATAAGAACTTGTCCCCACAACTGAGCCTGTGAAGCAAGCCATGTCTCAGACCACCTATCACCTTTCTGATCTGTTTCTTAAATGCCCCCCCCCAAGCCTTTTCACAGCATTAACAGGTAGGAAGAATAAAGACTGAGTCAGCCTAGCTAGGAATTTAACTTGTGACCTGCACATCACCTCACCGATCTATCTTGCCTCTTTAGAAACAAGGGCAGTCCTCTTTTGGCAGCTGTCCACGACACAGCACTTGAACCACAGGGGGCTTCACTACAGCGTCCAACTCCAAGTACAGCTAGATATAGACACAGCAGTCTCACCACAGGTCCACTTTGTACTTACGTTAGGTAACTACCACTTCGTGTCAGTAGACCCTCCTGAATTTTCCCAGGTTACCCAGATAAGGCACCGCCGTAGCCCTACTACCTTGGTTCTTAATCTCATTTTGGACCTCAGACGGGGGGTGTTCCTCGCCATATCCACGTGCGCCTGGCACACTCTTTGAACCTCAGTGTCATCTCCAGTCCAGGCTTTACCCCTGCATTAATATCCCTCCACCCTCTTCACCCTTCATGTTGCTTGTTCATATAAACAAGTTAGACAGTTACAGGAGCCATGGTGATGAGTCTGTATTAGCCTGTGTGCATAAACACATATAGATATATATATATTTTGGGACCCCCCTTTTTTCTCGGCCCCCGCTACACGAATCATCCCGAGACTTCCAGGATAGGAGCGGACCGGAGCTGGCCAAAAGGTTTGAAAATATCACGAAGATTCATCAATCGGCGCCAAAGTTATTGGGAATAGAATGTTGTGGATTTCCTATGGAAAATAGGTCCTAACTATAACTACCTACTGGCGACCGCCAGTAGGTAATATATATATATTTATATGTATGTGTATATATATATATATATATATATATATATGCTTCAAAATATGATTGGATATATATATATATATATCACATCGACGAAGCAAACCAGGATAAACAAAGATAAATGCTCCACTATTGAAGAAACTGAGAGCGGTGCCTGAGTTAGTATTTTTTTCCACTTAATTTTTTTAAGTGGCTGCACAGCGCCACACGACTGCTACCAGTGGTCGGACTTATACTTTGTGTTGCTGATTCACTACTCTTGTGTCTATGGGTACATATGACTGGGTAACCTGGTGCTCTTTAAGGTCATCATTTACCATTTACTGTGTTTTGAAAGTTAATGCAATTAAATATGTAATGAAAAATGTGTTGTAAATGCATCATTTTGGTCTCTTTTTCCAAAGTTTTCTTGGGGGGAGGAACCCCACGCCCCCCAGACCCCTGCTAGCAGTGGTCGGGCTCGCTCGCTGCGCGCGCTCACTATGCACTGTGCGGGGACTGGTCTGAAACAATTTGTCAGTGCTGCTTTAAGTTTCCAGTCCGGCACTGCTCCTATCCCTTTAATTGTGAGCACCTTCTCCAGTTATTAGCCAGAAGTCAGGCCCTCCGCTCATTTATGCAGCTCCTGAGTTTGCACATGAACCTGTCAGAGCGCTCCCATTGTCTGGCATTAAGGAAGCCCACGCAAAGACTAATGAAAGACCTGCAAAGAAGCTAGAACACGGGCCCTTGATCCTAGAATCAACACCCCTGTGGTCCACAGTCATCAATCTAATACTGGACCACGAGCCACATTAAATAAAACAAGCATTGGCAGAGCCAATAGATCGCTTCTACAACAGCGATTGGCTTCCTTCATTTGTTGAACCATGTTTAGTGCTGCACAACTGCTGTGCAGCACGACTGAAATAAAACAAAAATGCTACAACACAGCTATCCTAGCTCTTTTTTGTTGTTTTTTGTTTGTTTTATTTTTTACTTTCAGCCATGCTGTACAGCAGCATGGCATGGCTAAGAAACAATAACAAAACCAATAGCTCTCTCGCAGGCAAAAACTGTTGGATTTGCCAATGCTTGTGTCTCTTTGGAGATAAGCCAGATTATAAGGTTCTAAACGGAAGCCCTGTCCAATAGTCCAACAGGAGGTCACGTGACCCCCAATAAGAACTGGGTAGAAGGCAAAGGAGCTGAGTAGCAGGATTGTCCGGAGGTTTGCCATTTAAAATATGTGATTTACTTGAGACCACATGTACAATATTTTTCAGTGCTCCCCTAAATTCTCAATCTTTGATTTAAAAGAAGGTGGGTGGCCATCAATAAGTCGAGGAACATAGACACCAGCAGACTACAGATTGAAGCTTTTGTGCAAGACAGACCTAACACTGTTCTCTCGCCGTTCAGTTGTAGCAAACTGCGAGCTGTCGAGCCCCCATCTTCTCATGACTGCTTAATTAGGGTACCAAAAGAACTGATGCTTCCAATCAGCAGATGCTGCAGACGGAAGAAGGCTTTGGGGGCTGGTAGGAAAATGTAAGGTCTCTTGGGGGAACTCTGGGGAAACACACAGGACACTGCTGCCATAGGAACAACAAGCATTTACAATGCAATGGTCTCGGCAATATTATAGGTAGAGCTATTGGTATTGCTCATTATTTTTTTATCATTTTTGTATCCCTAAATAAATGGCATTGTCATTTCTATTGGCATTAGCTTTTTTTGCATATGTGATACCTATTGCATTAGCAGTGAGGTAGTGAGAGAGTGAGGTAGTGATATAGAGAGTGAGGTAGTGAGAGAGTGAGGTAGTGATCTTTTTAGAGAGAGAAGTAGTGAGATAGTGAGGTAGTGATATAGATAGAGGGGAGTAGTGATGTATAGAGAATTATGTAGTGAGAGAGAGTGAGGTAGATAGAGTGTGAGGTAGTGAAAGAGTGAGTGAGTGAGAGGTATTTTTTGACGTAGTGAGATAGAAACAGTGAGTGATGTTGTGAGGTAGTGAGAGAGAAAGATTGAGGTAGTGAAAGAGAGAGTGAGGTAATGAGGGATGTTGTGAGGTATTAAGATAGAAACAGAGTGTGATGTAGTGAAGAAGTGAGATAGAGTGAGGTAGTGAAAGAGTGAGTGTAAGTGACTTAGTGTATTTGAGAGAGAGAGAGAGTGAGGTAGTGAGATAGAGAGAGTGAATTGGTGATTTAGGAATGTTTGCGAACATTAGATATGGCAAACTGCATGGAAGGTAATCACAAACATGCTGCACGCGCTGAGCACCTTGGCAGCTCTAAAGTCATGACTCACACTGGCATACGGGCAACAACTTATTTTGGATGCAAACATCCGCCTACTTTAGTGCCCGCCAACACCAAACTCAAAAGACATCAGCAAATGTAACCTGGGCAAAGCCCTCACCACAGTGGGCTCTAGTTAGACAGATATACTACCAAAACAGAGGAAACGACTTATGTTTGGTCCTAAAATTAGACTTTGTCCAGTGCTAGTGAAAATCACACTGAGCACATCAACAAACTAAGCATGTCACCCCCTTGCAGGCCCAGGTATTGCATTTACCATCTAAAAATGTAGGTCACAGATTATGACGTGATTCAAAATCAAATTTACTCCATGGAACACAAAAGACAATGAAAATCGATCCACAAACCCAGATTAAAAGTTGTGCTATCTTCTTAGACACACCGCAATCTTAAAATATATACCCCTCAATTACATGTACACCCACAATACAGCCCCAACATTGCATGTGGTTGAAAAGGGGGTGGTCAATGGTAGTGAAAGATGAAAAACTTCAAAAGAAGAAATGTACAAGATGAGTTTCTACCCTATCCTTATAGCCCCCCTGCTCAACTCCCACACATACTCCCATGACTATACTGTCGTAAATACAATATCATACTAGGCAATGTATAACATTGGCGATTAAACCTACAATGCTGTAATCCCCCTTTCAGAGCACAAAAATGCATAACAAAATACGACCCAAAGTACGCCCGCTAAGTGTTAAATCCCCTTTGACTTCAGTTTTCTCAGTGAATAAATGCACGTTTGAGAACACTTGAGTTGTAAAAACACACACATATACGCTTAACTATACTGGAAATTACAGGACAGTCCCGTGTCGTAGTGTGGCCTGCAACACCACACACAGCTTCTATGACGCTACTTATATATATGTTTGTATACAGTACACCAACCTCAGGTATACACATACAAGAAGCAGAGTGGAGAGCTTTGATATGTTAAATCCCTCTCCCGCCGCAAACTGGGAGAGGACGGTGGGCCTCGACACAATCTGAGCACCCATCATACAGAATGCACAAGTTATTGGCAGGACGCATACATCGTGTACAATATCCAGACATATATATGGGAGTGCATATTTCTCGGAGACAAACGTCACTTCAGAATTTAAGACGGTGAAGCTATGACAAGGCACTGCTGGCGTGTATTTATGAGACAACAGCGTATGTAAATTGGATTTCTACTCGAAAGACGGTAGCTGGGAGGAGAAGGGGGGGGTGTAATTTGAGCATGGCGACCCTACAAACGGGATTCCTCTCCTAAGGACCGGTTGTTGTGACGTCGAGGAATGGTATGTAAATACGGGTTATCACGTGTCGCGATACACTTAAATAAAGGATTTTTGCTTAAAAGCAGAGAGGAACCCATTGCTTAAGAAGCTGCAACGCCTTTGTGCTCCTCCGTCACCGCGCTCAGAGGGCTGAACCCCCCCCCCCCCCCCCCCTCCTCCCCCACATCCAGCTCAGCACAGTATACACAAGTCCCCTCCACCGAGGGCATCTGAAGCTTTCAAGATGGCTCAGCGAAATAAATGCTTGCTACTGAAGTGTTCTGTGATCTCGGGTAAGAAGCCTGAATACTAGCAGGGCCAACTAGCCTTTCATTCTTATTAGGTTGGTAATTAGCAGTGTGAGAAATCTGTGTAATTTGTTTTGCAAAATTAGGTGAACATTTACAAAAATGCTGTAAAATGATGCAAAATGCAAACACAGCACAACAACGTAAGTGATGGAAAGAGCAGCCTCTCGTGTTTTCTTGCATTTGCCTGTGAGCTGATGTTGCATTTTTGCTGGGAATGGTGTGTAATTAAGCAAGGTGGCGTAATATAATTTCAGAAGTTTTACGTAACAAGTTTAACATGAAGTTACCGAAAATATAGTCTCTTATGCAGCCTAGAGGAAGGTTCCCAGGAGCCTACTATCAATTGTGAGTTTCAGGTCGTGATAAAGGCTGAAGTGTGGTATAAAGCACTACCTAAGACCAATTTATCGCTCCACAGAGACTCTCCTGACAGGTATCCGTGTCCAAGGGCAGTGAGAGGTGATGGGGCAGTGCTGCAGCAGGGACCAGGTACTCTGAAGGCAGGGAGATGCCAATAGCTTCTTGGGCTCCTAGAAGTCGGCAATGTTGAGGTGTCGAGGATCACTCATGACGGGTTCGGAAGTCAGGTAGAGCTAGGATTAAGGATGATCTGTGCTGTCAGACTCTGTGTCCCCAGGACCTGCACGTCCCCTCTTTCCTACCAGTTTAAGCAGGTTCAGCCCTCCCAGGTTTTACCCAGTGCCCATGTTTTGTGGAAGTAACGCTGCACCGGTAATTGCCGATCCCACAGCAACATGTGGTGTTTACCGGGCGGTATTATCGCGCATCCGAATCAATAATGCCCAACGCGTGCATGGTGCAGCCTGCACGGAGCCTATAGGAATGAGAGGACTTTTATTCTCTTTACATCCGAAGGCTTTTCAAGGCTCGATGCTAGACAACGTCTCCAGCTGAATCCAAGGGAAACAGATTTTTGTTTTTTGGGAAAGCCTGAGATCTGCGGAGTCTGGATTGGTAGCCCCGGAGCTACGCAAGGCCCCCGCTCCCAGTGAGGAGGTAAACATCCTCGCAGTTACGATAGACAAGGGAATCACTGTGAAGGAGCAGATTCTCTATACCACCAGCACAACAACACGGCGCGGACGGATGGATCCTCACGGCCAGACGACAGCAAAAAAATGGCGGCTGGAAGCTTCGTAACTTTTTCGGATTCGGGGGCGTGTTCCTGCTGTTCTAAAAGGGCGTGGCTAAAAAGTGGAAAGAACAGCAAGGAACACGCCCCCGAATCTGAAAAAGACGGAGCCTATTTGGAGGGACGGCTCTCTCCTCCAATGGCGGGCCTCCGTTTAGGAAGCCAGCCAATGGAGGAGAAGCAAAAAGAGAGGCGGGCTAAATAGCCACTCTAGGAAACATTAAATCTTCCGACTTCCGGTTCTGCCTTCGGCAGACCGGTAGTCCTTGACCTAAAAAGGAACCCAAAATATTCTTCCGTGCGCCAATAAGCCAAGGATTGTGGCCATCGATCACAGAATGTTAAGAAACAACTGCATGTGTGGTTAGTGTGCAAGGCCTTTGTAGTCAAGGAGTTCTTCATTAAAAGTTGACTGTAATTCACGTAATTCCAAGGCAAGACAATGACAGGGATTTTAAGAGGCAACTCGTAATGTGGGCCCTAGTCTGTTTTCATCAGTGCTTAATTTGTAAAATGTTAAGTGCCAGGGCTCTGACCAGGAGGCCATTGCAGCTTGCGCCACCCTTTGTTCCTGTCATCGCTGCCAAAACAACTACTAACCATCTCTCTTGCAGGTAAATGCGACAGATCAGATTATTCCAGGCCCCTAAAGCTAAGGGAATGGCTGGGGAGGCAGATATTAGCAATTTTAATGTATATTGTATTCCTAAACTACCGTTGTTCTGCTCATCCCTAAATTAGATGAGCACCGCCACCATGTGGTGGACTGTTCTACGTATGGTGTTGACGGCACCGGAAACCAATTAAGTACCGGTGCTCAGCACCGGAAAGCCCCGGCTCAAATTAAGCACTGGTTTTCATGGTTGAGACGCTTCACTCCTTCAAATATGGCTTGAATAGGAATTGGCGGATTTATAGAGCATCAGCATGCTTCCTGAATGACATAGATGAATGATTTCAATTTAAGACACACATTAATTAACCATAAAGTGGAAATACGAGAAAATAATTGCAGAAGGCCTGAGTACATTCAAATGAAAAACATTATTTCTGGATTGTCGGTGCATAACTTTATTTTAGCTTTATCTGTTACCCCTGCCGGATGGCGCCTGGCCCCAAATGGGTAGATAGTTGGATGGTTGATACTTTACATAACAAAGGCTGTGATCTGACTGAACGATTTGCTGAACAGGAATGAACAAGCGTGAAAAATTACAAAGCAAGAGGGTTGTAAGGAGAGCCAAAAAACCCTAGGATTGGGCTTGTTGGCATACTGCATACTTACATTCAGTTAGATTTTGATATTATCCTCAATTAATATGCTTATGGGAATTTTACAATTTATGAATTTCACTCTAGATTACTTGAATTTTCTTTAGAATTCTGAATAGCTACCATCTGGCGGGTCGACAAGTGCTCCCCTAAAAAATGTCTTGGTTGTAGAATGAAGGGCGCCACCCCTCCTAGGGGGCGTGGCGCCGTTAGTGGCAGCAAAGCGACGGCAGAGTAGAGATCATCCCTTCCGGGTCACATAACCCGGAAGGGGACTGGACTAGCTGGCAGAAGCCGGAAGGGCTTAGGGAGGAAGGAAAGGCCGGTGACCCCGGAAGCGGTCTTCGTGGGCGCGAGGCTTGAAAAGCCAGCAAGCCGGAATACGCCCCCTCTTTTGTCCTCTTTCCTGCCAGGGTCAGAGGTCGCTTTCAAGTTGCTGCGGGTCAAGTTGCTGCGGGGACCACGAGCGACACATCGGACGTCGAGGATTCCGACCGACTTCTTGGGCAGGTGAGCGGGCCTCACAGTGTGCGCTTGCTAGGGATGCGTAGAGACGAATTAAATGGTTTTTAGGTAATTTAGCCCGGCGCCGCAAGCTCCGAAGCTTAGCGCCGTAGGAGTGCCCGGGGGTATGCTGTGCGTAGGCCGAGGCCTAATACATTACGAAAATCCGAGGAAAAGTAATGGAACAACATCAGGCCATTAAATGCTATCCATGCTCCTATCAGGTTTACCTCCAATCTTGATAAAAGCTATATTAAGCTATTGGATATTCAGGGGAATGGAGGCGCTATTTGTTCACGAAAGTAGTTCTAGTTCATTGCGTTGCTCTTGTGTCCACATTAAACAGTGAACGAGTAAATAATGGCGCTCCGGATATGCAGCGCAGCTAAGAAGGCACGAGTAAATGCAATGGTCGTTTTGAACCTTATTAAGGCTGGTCGCATAGCACACTGGGCGTTGTTATGGGGTGGAACTAACTTCTCTATTTCTCATTAAGTGCAGAATGCCGCCAAAACGGCCAACGAAGGGCAAAGGGGCCCAGGCTAAAAAGGACGAGTATCTGGCGTTGACGGAGCTGCTGGAGTTCACGAAAGAAAAAGGAGTCGACTGGGCTCTGAAGAAATTAAAGGAAGGGGCAGGGACGGTTGCGCAGGAGGATACAGGGCGGGGCAAGCGAGCCCGGCGCACACCCGAAAGATTTAAAGAGGCATCAGGAGGAAAGCGTTCCAGAGTTGGGGTTTCTCAGGCAGCATCCTCAGGTGAGAAGGGAGTGCTAGAGTCAACAGACTTGGTTTCGAACTCTGTGCAAGATACTATTGTCCCTCCCTCAGATACAAGCGGAGGACCCAACTCACAGAATAATGTTTCGCCGGCGGGTGTGACACCCGTCGCAAATGCGGGAGCGCTTGGGGCTCAGATAGCTGCGCCGCCAGTGGTCGCACATCCTGGCAGCGGCATCGCGCAAGTGTGGGTTCAGTCTGGGGGGTTAGCGCAATCCCCAGGTGTACTGGCAACAACATCGCATGGCCAGGCCCTTAATAATTGCCCAGCGAGCGCAATGGTGCACTCAGCGGCTTACCCAGGGTTTTTGGGGTCGGTGGTTACGGGGCAATTCCCAAGCGGGGTGACGCCAGCGCCACAAGGGCAAACGGCCAGCAATGGCGCAACAGTCTCAGGGCCAACAAGTAACACGATTCAAGGGGCTGTGGGGCCAGGGGTGATGGGACAGCCGACACTCTCTCACAGTCCCTTGATCTACGGGTCAGCCTCCATGGCTCTATCACCCTCAGCGGGCATCACATGGCACGTGCCCCTGGAGACCAAAGAGAAGATACTGAAAGGAGAGTACATCGATGTATTTGACCTCATTAATGCCGGGGTAGTCCCGGGTAAAGCCAGGGTAGGAAAAGAGGGGGAATACAAACAAAAGAAGGTATGGGTGGATTGGTCGATAAAAAATTGGATCACAGGTTTTGCCATTTATGCGGCCATCATGGCAGAAAGGTACCCCGCGGTGGCACCCCAGTTGATTAGTTATATTTCCCTGATTCATGGGGCGGCTTCCGAATTCCCAGGGACGGGTTGGTTACAGTATGACACCAAGTTCCGTCAAATGGAGGCAGTGCACCCTGAGATAGCATGGGACCAACGTGAAATTAATGTGTGGCATACGGTGTTCTATTCTACGGTCCCCTCGAATAAGACTAGTTTCCCGAGTCAGAATCAGTCCTTTCGGAGTGACAGAGGTGCAGGGGATAAGAAACAGGCCTGCTGGCAGTACAATAAGAACGAGTGCACCAGGGGCACAACATGCAGATACAAGCACTGTTGCTCCTTTTGCGGGGGTCCGTCTCATCCAGAAATCAGATGTTTCAAAAAGTCAGGAAAACCGAGAGAGCAGCCGCCCCATAATGCGGCCAAAGGACGGCCCCCTCAAGCATCCGAGAAATCTGCCAACTCCAATTAGGATTCATGTACTGACACACCTCCTTAGCAAGTATGGTAAATTGAAAGATGCGCAGTTTTTACATGATGGTTTTATGTCTGGTTTCCGCATCCCTTCCTCGGCCACCCCCGCCAGTGTTCCGCCTCGCAACCAAAATTCAGTGCTGCAGAACATGGAGGCAGCGGAGCAAAAAATCAGGAAAGAAGTAGCCTTGGGTAGGGTGGCACGACCCTTTAAACAGTTGCCGAAGCCGGACCTTGTATGCTCACCTCTAGGTTTAGTACCCAAAAAAGAGGCAGGGAAATTCCGATTGATTCACAATTTGTCCAGCCCCCCTGGTCTGTCTGTTAATGACAAGCTTAATCCAGATCTATGTACGGTGCGCTATACAACATTCGACACCGCTATTCAGAAACTGCAGGCGCTGGGTGAGGGAGCCTTAATGGCTAAGTCAGATATTGAGTCAGCTTTTAGACTATTACCAGTACATCCTGAAGATACAAAGTTCTTGGGTTTCACGTTCAAGGGCGAGTTTTTCATTGACCTCTGCATGCCCATGGGGTGCTCAATCGCTTGTGCAGTATTTGAGACTTTCACCAGGTTCTTAGAGTGGGCAGTGCAGCATTTCCTAACATCAGTTACATCTTATGGAGTTGTACATTACCTAGACGACTTCTTGTTTATGGGCCCCCAAGGGTCGCAGTCTTGCAGAAAGGCCCTGCTGGCCTTCCAGCATTTGGCTAAAGCACTGGGCGTGCCGCTGTCCGCAGAGAAGACCGAGGGGCCAACTACGTGTTTGACATTCCTGGGCATTGAAATAGATACCAGAGAGTGTGTAGGCTCCCAAAGTCAAAGGTGATTGCATTCAAGGCGGCCATTGACGCCTGTTTGGGGGCTCGGAAGGTGACACTACACCAATTGCAAGTCCTAGTGGGTCAGCTGAACTTCGCCTTGAGGGTCATACCGATGGGCAGGGCCTTCTCTAGGAACATCGCAAGGGCGATGTCTGGGCTTCACGCCAAGCACCATCACACTAGGTTGTCAGCAGAGGTAAGGAACGACTTGGCCATTTGGAAAGATTTCTTGGAAAACTTCAATGGGTCAGTGATATGGCAAATGCCGAGTAGTTCCAATGCCGAGTTAGAATTGTTCACCGATGCGGCAGGCAGTGTGGGTTTCAGCGCAGTGTTAGGTCCCAAATGGTGCATGCAGCATTGGCCAGAGGAATGGGTAAGGCATGGTCTGACACGGAATATCACCTTTTTATAACTGTTTCCAATCATTGTAGCTTTGCATGTGTGGGGAGATATACTGGCAAATAGACACATTGTGTTCTGGTCTGACAGCATGTCGGTGGTGATGGCAATCAATAATCAGAGAGCGAAATGCACCTGGGTGCTGCGCCTTTTAAAGGAGCTAGTGTTGCAATTTTTACGACGCAATGTATTGTTCACTGCTAGACATGTACCGGGAGTTGACAACTTAGCCGCTGACGCCTTGTCCCGTTTTAAGTTGGCAGAGTTCCGCACCCAATGGCCGCAAGCAGACAGAGAGATGACGAACTTCCCGGCGGGGCTATGGAAGCTTGGTGCCCCACTGCCACTGAATTGATAACAGCGTCTCTGGCCCCCAAGACTAAGTGTATGTATGAGAGGTCTTGGCAGTTATATCAGGATTACCTAAAAGGGGTGAGGATAGTGGAAGTGTTCTCCCCTACGAGTGTGTTGGGGTTCATAGTACATCAGAAAGCCAGCGGAAAGTCAGTAGCAATGATGAAAAGACAATTATCGGCAATACCTTTGTTTGCCGGCCTAGGGGGGGCCGCAGACCCAACAAAGGACCCTAGGGTGAGGATAGCCATGAAGGGCTGGGAACGGCTAACCCCGGGGGTCAAGGACAGTAGGAGACCCATAGTAGTAAGCAGGTTAGTAAATATCCTGGAGATACTGCCCAAGATTTGCTTCTCGCCATACGAGGCGCAATTATTTAGAGTAGCATATGCATTAGCCTTTTTTGGGGCATTCAGGATTTCCGAACTGGTTCCTGCCTCTAAGGCAGACAGGGTGGGGGGAATATGGTGCGAGGACCTAATCCTGTCGGAGGAAACCCTGAGAGTCAGGGTCCGGAAATCAAAGACAGACCAGTTAGGTAAGGGTACTTGGTCCCAATTGAGGGCAGTGAACGGGGCTACGTACTGCCCAGTAAGTCTGACGAGGGAATTCCTACAAATTAGGCCTCAGGGAGGAGACAGTAGGGTTCTGTTGCACGGCGACGGTAACCCCCTCACTAGATTCCAGTTCAACAGGGTATGCAAGCTTGCTCTGATCAGATTGGGCGTAGACGCAACTGATTTCACATCTCATTCTTTCTGCATCGGGGCGACCACAACGGCGGCGGGTCTGGGGTTACCTGAAGAGACAATTAAGAGGGTAGGCCGTTGGAAGTCTGCGTGCTATGAGCGCTATGTTCGCCCACAACTAGTTTGAGTCCTTCAGGTTGCCTCCTTTGCCTTCCATTGTCCTGCTTTGATTGTGTTCCATCTCTACTACTCTAGGTGCTACGGCTCGGAGGGCTCAAATATGTTGGTGCGGCCACTCTTTTATTCGCAGGGCGGGACTTGCCTTCAAGAACTCACGCGAGGAAAAAAGACAGGAGGTAAATGGATTCAACCACCATTGGGTGGGGATAGGCGGACAACATCTGGCTGAAGTACCGAACGATTTGCGGGGGGCCTTGAACAGAGGCATGCCCACCCCTGATCTATTAGTGTTACATTCTGGAGGCAACGATATGATCCCTGAGGGCAGGAGGGGCGTAAAAGAGTCCTTGTTTTCAGTCCTCGCAGCGGTCAGGAACATGCTCCTGAATACGTTATTGTTGTGGTCTGAAGTTATACCAAGGCAAGTTTGGGCGCGAGGAGCTCCTCCGAGGGCAGTAAATAAGTCAGTAAGGAGACTAAACCAGTCAGTGGCAGAGATCTTAAAGAAATCAAGCATCCGGACCATAAGGCATAAGTTGATACAAACATCAAGGCTAGAACTTTATGCGGCGGACGGGGTACACTTGTCCGACGCAGGTAATGACTTGTTCATACAGACAGTGCTAGGAGCCATTGCGGAGGCATTCGAGCGCGGGGGGGAGGTCGAGTCGGCCAGTAAGCACCTCTCCCTGTTGCGGGGTCCTGGGCAAGAGGAATGACAGGGACTCCGTTAGTCGGTGCCATTTTGACCCCAGAACAGGTCTTAAAAATCATTTCATGGGCTCCGGGCTGGCGAGAGATTTGGGGCTGACCTGCTGGTGGCTCTGGATTCTCTAGCTCTACCCTGGAAGCCGTTTGTTGTCACAAGTGGTGGCAGATTATTTACCTGCGGCTCTGTTGACCGGAGGGCGGTCAACCTAAGGAGAGCAGGCTATCTTGATTGTGGCCTGCTGGCACAGCCCGAAGGTCAAGCAAAGGCCCCTTGGAGAGCGGGTTGTAAATATAATGATAATGCGTGATTTTGAGATTTATTTGAATGCTGTGGTGTTTATAAGAAAAGTGTTTTTAAAGATTCTACAATAAATAAGATAGGCCAATAGAATAATTGGCCAGGAAGTTAATTTAATAAAACGTACACACTGTGAAGACCAAAGCCAACTCAGGTGTCTCCTTGAGAGAGTGGAGAAGAGTGGTGATGAGAGGGGGGGGGGGGGGACAAGTGCGCTTTGTATGCCATCTATTGACATTATTAGTGTCTAATGATCCAGACCTCGGTGTCTGACAGATTCTCATTGCTTACAATATTTTGTATGTTTTTTCACAAGGACCTTTTCAATTGGGATTCAGTAATTTAGGCAAAACATGATGGCTGGCATAAAATCAATGCTATGAGCAAGTAACATCACAGGGATACATTCCCCTGTTAGAGGTATTTGGAACGAGCATCAGAGCTGACCTGCCACAAGGATTTGGAATTGATATATTTTTATTTTAATGACTAGACAACTAATTACTGGAAGAACAGTGGAAAGTGCAGTCTTTTAATAGAGAGTTTAGAGTACTATGTAGGCAGACATTTCCTTCATATTGCTCTGTATTTATTTATCTCTTGATATACGCCTTTCTCTCTTTATCTCTCTTTCCATACTTCTCTCCTAATTGTTGTCTCTTCGTCTTTCTCTTCACATATTTATGTTTCTATATCTCTCTCTATAGCTCTTTCCCTTTCTCTCCATTTCTCTCTTGGTCTCTGCAAGAAGAGGTAACTACCGGGATTGGACAGGGAGAGAGAATAGGCTTGGACAGAAAAATAAAAGTGGCCCCATTAGCGACTTAGATAGCTAGAAAATGGACCATGATTGTAAGTTGGGGCAGTTTTTGAACTAGTAAAGACACGCTGTATACGTGTTTTGCAAGGTGTGGAAGACAACATGCATTTTGTGCTTGCTGCAGGCAATGTTTGTTTTAGTATCAGAGAAATCAACAGTAAAAACTCGCCCGACAGAGCATAAAACAGGCCCACAAACAGCCCAAAAAACACCCACACGCACTGACCTGTCAGACTAGCTTTTCTGCAATTGGTCTTTCCAACCTGGGAAACTATGAAAACAGAGGTGCATTTATCAGACATTGGCGAAAAAATATTGCTAGGAAACCATGGTTGTTGACTGGGCATTGTACCACACACATAAAATAAATAAATATGAATCAAGATACCTCAAATTACACCCACTAACTAGCCACAATGAAACAGTACAAATGCTTAACATATCTGGCGTCTAGTGTCCTATAGCTGAATCCCGCTTGCAATCTGAACTAGATCCACGCCAAGAGTGAGGGGAGAAGATGTGGTGCAGTGGCCAGAGCTACAGACTCAGGAGCTGGGGATCCGGATTCGAGTCCCAACGTCGGCGCAACATTCTGTGATTCTGGGCAAGAGTGATAAGCCATGCTATATAAATCTACATGCTAACTAACTCACTTTCTACCTCCCCAGGGGCGTAACACAGGCCTCCGCAGCCCCCGCGGTGCAGGGGGGGCCCCAAGCTCCAGGGGGCCCCCTCACCACCGAGTGACGTATGCCACCTGACATCTGAACACAACTCCTGCAACACTCTGCCCGGGAAACAGGACACGTTTTACAGGCAACCATTTGTGTTTTTTTATTTTTTAAATGTAAAATGCTTCACTAAATGGCGATTTCCTCTCGTCTCTCAAATACATAAACCAGACTTTTGACATTAGTGTCAACCCAAGCGTGAACGCTTTCAATAGGGCACTCAACCTCAGCCATAAGTACAGTACTGGCAATATGATATTACTTGGAAGGGCATGGCGGGTTTCATTTTGCGGATGTCATTTTGAAAAGCGTGTTGCCCACATACTCTTATAAGAGTAACGCGTTCAGGAGCAAAGATATTCAATTTTCTTAGAAAAGAAAAGATCGAATTTCTTTCATTCTTATGCCTTTCTCCATTTTATTGGTACCTGAGTGACAAACGCGCCCTTGTTACAGCTATGGATATTGAGGAATGAAAGAATTCACTTTTACCAGAGAATTGCAAGCCTCTTGTACTTTCAGGAACTTGTGAATACATGCTAAATATAGCAGAAGAGGCCCTGGCTAGGAATACCATGTGCTGTGCCTTCCGTATCAGCTCGTGTGTGGATAACAGTTCCTTTGCTTTTTCTGAAGTCCATCATTTATTTAAATTGGTAGAAGACTCGACCCAGCCCTCAGTTTGTGCAGTGCTTTGCTTTGCTGGTGCAGACTAGAATTTAACATGAAAGCAATAAGGTGGGTTGTGCCATCCAGGGAGCTCTGGTGCGCAGTCAGCTGCTGCTTAGACTTACTCAGATGGAGCCGGCTGCGGCTGCCTGGCGTTATATGCCGTCACGTGACTCTCTAGTTCCCAACAGGAAGAGTCACTAGTAGAAAGGCGGCAATTAAAAGCAGCCAGTAATATTTCTTGAAGCGATACCAAAGGGGATGATGGACGGAGCATTTGAGCAAATCAAACACTCACCCCCAGTCAACTGATCTGGGTTTAATCCATCATCATTCTTTAGCTCACTCCACCACCCCAGTTCAGACATGGCCATATGCAAATCAGTCTGACCCTGTGCCTCATGGGAACAGTCCAGCCCGAACTGCCAAGCCATGTCTTCCCTGGACAGGAAACAAGCATCCTGGGACCAGTTTCGGGTTCATAACCCTCGTCAGCCAGGCTATCTTGAATCCAGTGGTAAAGTGAGCAAGGGACCCACGTCTGGGCATACCCTGCCAACTTAGGGTGAACGAAGCGATACCAAAGGGGATGATGGACGGAGCGTTTGAGCAAATCAAACACTCACCCCCAGTCAACTGATCTGGGTTTAATCCATCATCATTCTTTAGCTCACTCCACCACCCCAGTTCCGACATGGCCATATGCAAATCAGTCTGACCCTGTGCCTCATGGGAACAGTCCAGCCCGAACTGCCAAGCCATGTCTTCCCCGGACCGAAAACAAGCATCCTGGGACCGGTTTTGGGTTCATAACCCTCGTTAGCCAGGCTATCTTGAATCCAGTGGTAAAGTGAGCAAGGGACCCACGTCTGGGCATACCCTGCCAATTTAGGGCGAACGAAGCGAAACCAAAGGAGATGATAAACGGAGGGTTTGAGCAAATCAAACACTCACCCCCAGTCAACTGATCTGGGTTTAATCCATCATCATTCTTTAGCTCACTCCACCACCCCAGTTCAGACATGTCCATATGCAAATCAGTCTGACCCTGTGCCTCATGGGAACAGTCCAGCCCGAACTTCCAAGCCATCTCTTCCCTGGATTGGAAACAAGCAATCTGGGACCGGTTTCGGGTTCATAACCCTCGTCAGCCAGGCTATCTTGAATCCAGTGGTAAAGTGAGCAAGGGACCCACGTCTGGGCATACCCTGCCAACTTAGGGCGAACGAAGCGATACCAAAGGGGATGATGCACAGAGCGTTTGAGCAAATCAAACACTCACCCCCAGTCAACTGATCTGGGTTTAATCCATCATCATTCTTTAGCTCACTCCACCACCCCAGTTCAGACATGGCCATATGCAAATCAGTCTGACCCTGTGCCTCATGGGAACTGTCCAGCCCGAACTGCCAAGCCATGTCTTCCCTGGACCAGAAACAAGCATACCCTGCCAACTTAGGGCGAACAAAGCGATACCAAGGGGGTTCCAGGATGTTTGTTTCCAGTCCAGGGAAGACATGGCTTGGCAGTTTGGGCTGGACTGTTCCCATGAGGCACAGGGTCAGCCTGATTTGCATATGGCCATGTCTGAACTGGGGTGGTGGAGTGAGCTAAAGAATGATGACAGATTATACCCAGATCAGTTGACTGGGGATGAGTGTTTGATTTGCTCATGCGCTCCGTCCATCATCCCCTTTGGTATCGCTTTGTTCGCCCAAAGTTGGCAGGGTATGCCCAGACGTGGGTCCCTTGCTCACTTTACCACTGGATTCAAGATAGCCTGGCTGACGAGGGTTATGAACCCGAAACCGGTCCCAGGATGCTTGTTTCTGGTCCAGGGAAGACGTGTCTTGGCAGTTCGGGCTGGACGGTTCCCAGGAGGCACAGGGTCAGACTGATTTGCATATGGCCATGTCTGAACTGGGGTGGTGGAGTGAGCTATAGAATGATGATGGATTAAACCCAGATCAGTTGACTGGGGGTGAGTGTTTGATTTGCTCAAGTGCTCCGTCCATCATCCCCTTTGGTATAGTAATATTTCTTGGGCACACTACTTCCAGCCTGTGTGCAGCCAGTAGTTTGCTGCCCCATCATCATGCGGGACCACAGGGAGAGCACTCAGCAGAAGAGGTCACACAGTCATCTGTACCGAGGGAAGATCTCTAGAAATTTGAGTGCCTCCACAATGCCGTGCTGAAAGATCACTCTAGTCCCATCCACAACTCAGGTCTGACAGTTCATGTTGCTTTCTGACATTATGATGTCGATTTACAACAATCATAATAATATAATTTTAGCAGGCTGCCTGAGCCTGCAAGTGAAGTAGAACTGCGCTCTGGTGCCACGGCATATTGAGCTCAGAGCTGAGCTAACTGACATTGATTAAGATCAACTGAGACCCCGCAGGACCCTGTCATGTGGCCTCTGTAGTTCGTTCCCTTTGCATATGTACATTAATCCCCTGGGGGTGGCACCTTCCCTGTTGCCAGCAGCTGTTTTCACGGCATGCAGCGCTCACTTTCCTTACTACTTCGGGGACACAGAAAGGCCTGTCTCCTTATATGCTGGTTACAGTCCAGCAATTAAAAACCTGGCAGTTCGATGTTCACTTCACAGCACATCTAGTTTAGAAGCTCTGTAGGTTTTAGGCCTCGCTCCGTGAGCTCAGGGATGTTTCATTTTAATCCAACAATGCAGACGAGGAGTTTAGAAAAGAACAGGGGCCCTGAATGAACTATGGCTACCAAAGTACTGGTGAGGAAACATTAAAAAAAAAAAAACAATACTATGAAAAATGCAGACGTTTTTATTGTGGGAATTGCAGCTAATGTAATGTAAATAGCAATGCACTTGAAAACTGCATCGATAAACGCTGAGATACTAACAAATGCAATGCATTGTTTGTGTATTATAGAAATTACAAAATTTACTCAATGCCTTCAACTTCAAATACAGAAAGGCATATCATTTTCACTTGAGTGCTATGGAGAGACCAAAAAGTCCTCTCAGTAAAGGTTAGATTAATTTGTTTAATTGAAATTAAGATCTTTTTGAGTCAAAGTTTAGTGGTTATGGCAGTGGTGTTTTTTTGTTTATGTGCCTCTGCAGTTTGTTGCTGGGGTGCATGAACCAACCAATGTACTAGCCCACCACAGACCATAGGGCGCAATGCCATCTCTGCTGCAGAAGTAGACTAAAGGAATTGAGAAAGAAAAGATGCAAGAGGAATCAAGAGAGAGGGGAGAGGACAGAACTAGGTAAGAAAGCATGAGAGAAAGACTGTGAGGATGGAGGAGTGTGAGAGAGAAAGTGTGCAACAAAAGTATGAAGTGAAAGTTAGAAGGTGAACCAATAAAAAGAGGAAATCGAGTGGAAAAGAGCCATATAGAAGAAACAGGAAAGTGGATGGAGGGGAGAGAGATGAACAGAGATACAGGGGAGAGAATAAAAGTTATGGAGAAAAAGCGGACAGAAAGAACAGTGTGAGAAAGGAGAAGAAAGGATGGAAGTGAGAGGCAGGAGCAGGCAGAGAAGAGAAAGGAAGAGGAGGAAAAGCAAACAGTGAGAGAAGTTAGAGAAAGGAAGAGTGGATGAAAGAGCAAGGGAAGAGAGTGCAAGTGAGAGAATGGGATGAGGGAAATCGGACAGAAAGAGTGGGGAGCAGTAGACCAGCGTCAGTGCATCCAGCTGGTGTGCTGATCTCTCAAGGTGGCATTTATTTCCATTAACTGAAGTTGCGCTCTGTAAAGCACTGCTCCTTTACCCTCTTACCTAAGTTTGAACCATCACCGTGCAATGCTAGGACAGAACTGCTGGGCAGATTAGCACATATTTAGTGATGGTGCTGGCCTGTCATAGAGCAGCACTGCTTTCCTCTTGCCTGCTGTACATTGCACCCCTCTCGTTTTGTCACCATACTGCATACATTATTTCAACATTTTCAAAGGGCAGGGGACACAAACTCAAGCGGTCTCTGAACAACACCATTCTGTTTTTGCTTCAGAACAAACTCTTTTAAACATTCAGGCTTTTCTTATTGAAAGAAGGATTTATGATGTTGCCCTTAAATGAGCAAATGAAAGATGTTGCTCTCTATTATGAGCCCCTCTAGACCATTACATTACAAAAAAAGAGTCATTTCTATAATTTATCTCAATGCGGGTGAGATAATGCATTTGTTCTTGCAATGAAGTCTCGCTCCTAGTGTGACTTATGGCATTGGAATGTCACTCACGAGGACACTGAAAACATTTAAATGTCCCTTATGAGGCAGCACAAAACTTGGCAGCTCTGGCTGAGGGCTCTACTTTGCAGCAATCGCACTGTCTTCAGCCTGCACAAAATTGTGTTCAGCTTCATAAGTAAAGTTAGTACAGCTGAGAGCTCCTCATTGCGGTGGGCCGCTGTCTGCAGTACGAGTAGGTGCTTTGCCAGCCTTTTTAAGATCTTACAGTTTCTTGTTGCTCAAATGGGTGTAGTTTCTGTTATTTAAACGTTTCCCTTGATTTTGCTCTTGAGAAAGGGTCACTCATATTCGTTGAATGTCACTCATAATTACACTGGAATTATGAAAATGTCACACATAAGCAGTCTGAAACCTTGGCAGCTATGGTTGTGGTGCGTGTGACATAACCCGGCGTCTGAACATGTGTCATTCAAAGTGCTGGTTGTTCAGTCTTGGCTCTATTTTTGCACACGCTGCACTGTAACTAAATGAAAATTAATCCACCATGTCGATTTGCAGAGGGAAAAAAAAGTGTGTTATTATGGGTCGTGGATACATAATACATAGGTGTCCCTTCCTGTACATAAACAATTCTTTTTTAAACATGCCGTTTTGTAACTTACGTGTGTGCTGCATGAAGCAGCACACATGTGAGTTACAAACTGGCATTTTAGGTTTGTTTATGTGCTGGAAGGGACACCTTCCTGCACATTAACAAACCTCCCTGCTTGCAGATGCCCGGGTGCCTGCATTGGCGCTAAGTTGTGAAACTTAGCGCCATTGCAGGGGGAAAGGCAAGGCTGCACCATATCCTTGTGAATATGGTGCAGCCTTGTGTTTCAGAAGTGGCGGAGAGAGGCGTTAAGCCAAGAAGGCAAACTCCTCTCTCTGCCACTACCTTGTGAATATCCCCCCAGGTTTTTACATTTTGCTATAGGTCTTGTGACCCCAAAACTCTTGGAAATTTGTAATAAGTCTCTGACCTCTGCTGAACATCTGCCAAGATGGAAACATGTTTTATTAAAAAACCTGTGAATATGACTATCCTCTCTATTTTCAGGCCTATTTCTTTATTAACATTCCAAACTGAGCTATTTGAAAAGTTTGTTAACTCTCAGTTAGAGTGACCAACCATCCGTAAATTTCACGGACCGTCCCTCATTTTGGTGTCATGTCCATTGTCCATAATCATTCCTTTTACGGACGCTTTTTGTCCGTAATTTTGGAGATCAATTACAGCGAGCTGTGCTATTCCACTGAGAAGCGCCAGGAGATTAAAAGTTCTCAGGGGCCAGGTCGCACTTTTCTGCTGAACTCCAGAGGCTGCAGCAGCCCCTCACTGAGCACGCACAGACTGTAGACAGGCCCATTGTCCTTCGGACTGAGGCTGATTATCCCCTTTCGAATGACAATGCGCCTTCTGCCTTTAGCAAATCATGTGAGTGAGTACCTTTGAGGCCAGTGACTCACTTGGATCCAGTAGATCGTAGTTGGTGATTACAGAGGAGCTTTCCCCAAACCGAGTACTGTGGAGAACTTGCTGCCTTGTGTAATTTGCCAATGTTGTTCACTGAGAGTGAAGGGGCAGGGGCAGTGACGGGGCAGGAGCTGTGATGGAACACAAGAGGTGACGGGGCCAGGCACGTAACACAGGCCCCTGCGGTGTGGGGTCCACCAAGCTGCAGGGGACCCCCTCAGCACAGTACTCAGGCCTGAGACCTCTGGATTAAAACCAGAGCGGGGGCCCCTGCATGTACCTTGCAGGGGGGGCCCCCTCAACTTTCGTTACGCCACTGTACCTCCCGTTCACTTCAGTCCGGCACTGTGCCGGGCAAGTGATAGGGCTCCCAGCAACACGGACAAGAGTCTTCAACTAGAATCTGTGAATTCTCTTAAAAGACTTTCCCAGCATGGATGCCCAAATCTTCTCAATGGCTCCCTCTGTAAAGCAAAGGACAACAAGTAATTGTCCCACGGAACAGTATTCTCACAGTTTTACTAAAATACGCAATTAATATTGGTTGCTCTGCATTCGTATTCGCTCGGTTACTTTGAGACAGAGCTATTGCTATTGAAAGGAAACTAAAATGACGTGTTTCAATGTGTTTTTTATGGTTTAGATTAACTAGGCTTCCGTTAGGCCTCAATGCTATCTTGTCTATAATGGATGCCAGATCATGATGTTTATTCTCTGTTTATATTTCTTGTTCAACACTACATGCAGCAAGATGTGCACTGTATATTTTGTAAGGCTTACTTTTCTTAAAGGTATTCTCCTATATGGTTTTGAAGATTCTTCCTGCCAGCACACTGTATTGCATTCATTCATTATTGTTTTATAACTGGTTTGTTCTCACATTGCTGCATGATATTAGGTCAGAGGGAGACGAATCTATTTTTATGTAAGGACAAGTGCTAAACTGATAAGGTTATGTGACATTTTAGAATGTGAAATTGTGATTTGTTAGATCAGTGATCATATACCATGCTGACTTGGCAGTTTCGGTGATATGTTATGCAGAAAATGACTATATAAACCCTTGATTGGGGGGGGGGGGGGAGGGATCCAGAGCTCTTTCTCGGATCTTTTTGTTCTCCACTAGGAATGCAGCCCGATTTTCTATTGATTTGCTTCACATTGAGACTGAGCCTATTTTTCATGAATTTGCTAATTTCTTGTAACTGAGGTCCTTTATGCCAATTTATTTTTATTCATTTTGATTAATTAATTGCTGCAACTGCATTAATTCTTTCTGTACTGTGCTTTAATATCCGTAATAAACCTTCATGATTTTATTAAATTTCTGATCTTGAACTCCCTATTTAAGTCAGTGCTTTACTCTCCAGTTTCAGAAAGTAATTGAAGACCCACCTGTTCATCTAGTCAGTGCACTATTTCACCATTACTATGTTCGTCAGCGCTGGGAAGCCCGCATCTGAAAGGCTACGCGCTTTATAGGACCTGGTAACATAACATAACCTCCTTATTGACTTTTAAAAAATAAATGCTATGTTGAATCATATCTTTAGGGGCACATTGCTCATAACTTTGAGGTTAAAACCATCCCTAACCCATGTAATGTGTGTGTGCTATTAATATGCAGATTTTGGAGGTGACTGCACACCACACCACACTCTACTTCCTATTTACTTCAGAGTTTCAGACTGCACCAGACAAGTGATAGGACTCTGGGTGACATGTCCGAGAGTCTTCCACAAGCATCTGTATACTCACTCAAAAGAGCCTCCTGCATGAATGCCCAAATCCTCTCAATGGCTCCTTCTGTATAGAAGAAAGAAAACAAAATAATGAGCCAGCAGAACTGCTACAGACCAAACATGTATCCCTAGGAGTCTGCCCATAGTTATTTCAGGGCGTAGCCTTGTAACTAATCCACTTTTTGAAATTGATAATCCGACTGGAGTCTGCCAGCCATAATATACCTCTGGTGTATACCAGGGTTCTCCAAAGTCGGTCCTGGATAGCTGGATCCATGCCAGATCTTTTGCAAATCCCCATTTAGATAAATGTAGTTATCCTAAAAACCTGGCATGGATCCAGCCCTCCAGGACTGACTTTGGAGGACCCTGGTATAGACCATAAGTCAGAGGATCTTAAAGGACTTTCGTGGTTGGAGTTGCCTGTTGTTTGATGCTCGCCTAGAGCATCAGGACCATCAGCCTACCAGCAAACTTCACATTCTCCCAGACTAGCATGGGCTAGTCTGGCCACCACATTACTGCGCTTGCGTGTTGGGTTAAGATAGGAGTGCACACCAGACCTGCATTAAAGAGTTAGCCTTTCAGATTTGTATGAGTAGTAAATATTCTTCTGCTATCCTTCTTTCAAAGCCTTTTGCTTTCATAATGATCCATGGTAAGAACTTAAAATATTCAGTGCAAGAGAGAGGTGCTGCTACTTCAGTGCCTCAGCAACCCTCCTTCCCCTATTCTCCAACTCACAGTGTGAAACACCACTGTTTTTCCATCTTAATATCCCTATACTAATTAATTAATTTATTTATTGCTTTCTGTAATGCGGACAAGATACTGAATGGGATTCGGAGTGCTTTACAAGAAGGTTTGGTCACATTGAGCTTTGATTTGTGCGCAGATCCCACAACATACCCAGGACCACTTGAAGCAGAGCACTCTTCCTCATTACCAAACATGACTGATTTTGGCAACAGAAACCTGCAAGCAGTAATGCTGCCTTGGAGTATAATGCTGCCAAACTATCAGCTCCCCCCACTGGCTGCTAACTCCAAGCACTCCAGAACACAACACTCTGGCAGGAGAGCTTTCTAATAGCTTAGTAGACAAGTGTATCCACTGTAGGAGCCTGTGTTTGACCTCATGATCACAGGTTCAAATCCTGACAGGTCTATGCAGCCTTTCATCTTTCTGAGGTCGATAAAATGAATACTGTTGGCAAACAATAAACATCTGTTATTGAGAGCCAAGATGCCACATATTATGTCTCAATGCTCTTTCATTTCTTCCTGCCACCCACTTGACAGCTGGGTTCTATTTTGAAAGGACAAGGTCACTGTTCAGGAAGTTAACCAGACAAGGTCAAACATCTGAAAGGTCCTAGAGCTCACACTGGCTATCCAGAAGATCAAAAAGGATATTGCTAAACACCTGGCTCGCCTGTACCCTCTTCAATGCGCTGTGCTCAGGTTGGATAGAAGTATTGTGGATTTGAGTATTATTATTGCTTTTAAAAAAAGGATCAGGTGTTTCTAAACATGATCTTCTAAGACGCAAACTGTAGTCTGCTTTTGGAGAGCTCAATCGTAGCCCGAAGAGGAGAGTTTGGTACTTGTATATGTAGGTGTATATCTTTGATGCACAATGTGTTCATTCACGTCTCTACTGTGTGGCTCTGTTCTGCAGTTGTGTGGCTCTCCTACAATCTTTCTACCACCGAAGTCTATACTTTTATGATTGCAGTGCAAGGGTTGGACCCAGGGCCGGCTTTCGCGCTGGTGGTGCCTGATGCGGCAATCTTTTTCTGGTGCCCTACCCTCCCCATAAGCACCTCCTTCTCGGATGTCATCACTAACACCTGGCAAAAGTGCCTCTCATCTCTCCAGAGCCCCCTCTCTTGCATACATTTAATTTGTTTTATAGCACTGGCAAAGGCTGGCTTTAGTAATCCACTCTGCTATCCACATAAAATACAGATCTGTACTTTGCAACAGGCACATTAACCCTCGGCACTACTTTATAGCGAGTCAAAACTGCCACTAGACACAGCTCAGATCTCTCTGTAAAAGGAACATTAATCACAAGAGTTATCTTGACATTTTTATTGTTTCCTGAAAGCTGAGCACACAAGGAACTCTGCAGCAGGTGCCTTTAAAACATACATTATTGCTAAACACACCCCCCTGCCTCCCCTCCTGAGGTTGGTGCCAGCCCCCCTCCAAGTCAGTGCCCAGTGCTGCTGAACTGGCCGCATCACCCTAAAGCCGGCTCTATGTGGCCCTCATGTTTTCTTCTAAACGGGTCTGCCGGATCCCATTCTCAGATGCCATTTCTCAAGCCTGGCACACTGGTGCAATCTTGATAACCTCAAATACAGTAATGCCTTAAACTACTCTGGTCAAGCTCTCAAGAGAAATATGAATTGGCACGAAAAGGGGCACTATAGAGTCCACAATGACTGAAATATCTTCGAAGTTGATGCGCCAAGGGCTAGCATCTTTCCTCCTATTTCTGGATTTATGAAAAGAGGGTTGGTAAAATCAAAAATAAATTGCTCAATGTGCCTAACTGGGACTTAGAGATAGGGTTCTTGAGTAATTAGGTGACAGAGATGGAAAAACTTTCCCTTTATAGGGATCTGTAGAAAGTGTGGGGGGGGGGGGGTGATGATTGGTTTCCTTCAAGCTTTATCCCATGGCTACTGCAACATGAAGTTTTTGGAACATCTAAAACTTCGATTCTGTGAAAGAGAAAAGTGGCCGTTCAGCTTCAGATCTCAGGTGAGTGCTTCCATGACACAAATATCAAGTGGGAAAAGTTCTTGCACTTTGCCCACACATGACGAAATTGGTCATAAACAGTGCTTAATTTGAGCCTGTGGTAGCAAGAGGGGCGGCCGACACCCATTTTTGCAGTCCAGTGCGTATTTTTGCACATCAGACGTATACCACGAGCAACATAGTGAAAAACACACAAAGCAGAAAGACAGAGGAAGAGAAAGACAGAAAACCAGCGACCAAATGAGAGCATGAAGTGGATTTAAGACTACACAGCCTTGCTATTCGGCACAGCAACATTTAATTGCAGCAGCCACAGGCTAAGCAGAATTTTGGGCACCAGCACTCATTCTTGTACAAATTAAGCACTCAATATAAAGTATGACTGAAAGAAACAGAGGTTATGCTCATAATTCTGGATGGTAAAATACAAAAATACCAATTCTAATGCCATATAAGACACCTGGACTCTCGTGACTCAGTGTCAATGGACACAGGAACAGAAACCCTTACAGTGGATCTAGGAAAATGCATCTTTTATCATTATCACCCCCCATTATTTTGGACTGATGCTGCTGGCTTTTAACTCTGTGCAGTGGGACTGTGCTAGCGAGGCCACAGTGTGTGTGCTCTAACTTATAAAACATTTTGAAATTGGCTATATTCCTAATTGGCATAATTTAACTTATCTATAACTCCCTACTATGTGGTCCTTAAGTGCCCATAAAGCACGATGCATGATATTTAAAAGTAGGGCATTTAAAATGTAAATGTTAAACATGACCTTACAGGGACAATGCCCTAAAAGCTAATTTCACTGTAGCAGGGTTATCCTTTCCATTGGAAAGCATTGGAAAAGATTATGAATGTTAATAAAGTTATCTTCGCCTCGGAACCAGACAAATTGTTCCTTCCATGGACTTTTAAAAATATTTAATACAAATCCAATTCATAGATCAAGTCAGATTTGTAACCAATAATTTGCAAAAGGTACTTTTAAAATGTCACCTTTATCCTGCCTAAAGCCTCCAGCAGCCCATTTGCCTCAGCTTCCAATTGTCACCCAGGAGCAGAATAGCTCCCCGATGGGCTTTGAATTGTCTCTGAGAGCTGAGACAAAGGCCTTGAGGGTAGAGAGAAGTTGACCTTCCCTTGACAAGATGGCCTAGGGTCTGGCAAAGCCCCTTGCATGACTTCAAAGGATGCCTAACCTGTCACTGGCAGATGTCGTTCACACGTGGGCCTGCCTCCCTTTTATCTTCCTAGCCAACCAAGCTCCAATCCCTGTGGAAGAGGAGTTACCCACAGAACCAGTTTTGAGTGACCACAGAGGAGTGGTAGCTCATTTCCCTGGTGTCACCATTAGGGTTCAAACAGGCACTCGGCACAGGGAAAGAAAGGTTCTCCCATGGGGTGGGGGTAGAGTAGTGAATAATGGGATTGCTTGCTGCCAGAAAATCAGAAGTTGTTGCAGAAGTGGGTAGGGTTGCCCCTGGGAACTTTTTCCCTATTGGTGAACGGAGGGCCCAGGAGTCACCCCCACCCATAATCAAGTGCCTAACGTAAATGTGGCACCCTTGGGTACCTTCATCTGAACACTGCTGTGCCTGTGGAAGACAGAAGAAGGACTTCACCTGCTGTTGAGACCTGTAAGAAGAACCCGAAGGGCTGGACCAGCTTCTACTGGTACCCAGGACTAAGAAGTAGACTCCAAGGGTCAGTTGGCTCACCTCCTGTTAGGCTACAGGGACACAAAAGATGCAAAAAGCCCACTTTCCTGAAAGAGTTCAGCTAACCAATTACAACTGGACCTGCCCTGGACACTGCTTGTGGCTTCTGTTGGAGTGAGTCCTGACCCCTGAGTGCTGTTCCTAAAGTCCTAGAACCTTTGGCTGGTGTGAGAGTGTACTCCTCCTTCCTAACACCAAACGTTGGGACATAGAAAACTTCAGGCCTTGGAAACCTGAACTTTCCACGTCTTCATGGATGACCACAACAGGACCACCTCCTCCACCAACCTTTCTCCATCAAGCACTTCTTCCACTTCCATCTGCTGCCTTAGACGCCAATGAATCCATCAACGTCCAGAATAACACAGAACTGAATTTTAATTCTGCATTCAGATTTGGGGAACTTCGGTGACTCCACGTTACAGTTGTAATGCGGAGTTCCATTCAAATCCGCTAATCACTGCGAGGTAGTATTATTTTCCATTCGAGCAACGGGAACATTGTGAGGCTTCAGAACACGAGCTTGTCAGTGCCAGTGAGATCTGGAGTTCTCTAGAGCAAGTTCTCGCCACTAGGAGGACTTCTGGTGAGATTTTATGAACACAGATGGTCGCAAACGGTCACGGTCAGAGGACTGCTTCCGACTTAATTTTCTACTCAAGCGGCGGCAAAATCAACTCAAAAATAGTTTTTGGAGTAAGTGTTCCACCCCAAGGGACCTTTTTTTATAGTTTTTTTTTTGTTTGTTTTAAATGTTGCAAACTCGACCTGAAGGTAGCAGAATGCCTTACATGAGTATCCATTGCATTACAGATGGACACATATATTATATTAGGCACTGGAAGATTGAATGATTTGCTCAGAATCATAGCATGTCGAGGCTCAAACATGGTTCTTCAGCTTCAATGTTGATTGCTATAGCCAGGCCACATCCACTTCCCATCAAAATGACTAAAATCCAATATAGGAAACCAGAAATATGAGTATTTAATTGTTTAAATATAAATAGTTCAGAAAAGTGCAAAGTACCAACTGCAGGCTTATTTAATTTTTTCAACAGGAAGGAAATGCCACAGAGACTCCAACTTCCTCTTCCTGTCCACAAGGCTCCTCCCACGGCTTTGTCCATTCCTTGGACACTTTTCATTTAGATTTTGAGGGAAGGGAACACTCTCTGCAATCCCTGCTGCATATATATACCATTGGATTTAACGTTTTTTTTGTTTTTTTTTAATCAAGTAAGTTCAAACACTTTTGGATATGTTTGATGTTTGAAGGAGGGCATGCAACAGTATTTATTTTACCTTTTTCGTTTTTTCTTAATTTTTTTTATTTGATTGTGGGAGGGCTGAAGTTTCAGTAGGGTCCTATTTTGCCTTAACTTTTTTATTTTCTATGGGAAAACGTTTGCACATTTTTGGGAGGGCTGGGAGCCTGGTTTTAAAGTACTTTATTTCCATATTGTGTCTGGTGGCGGATCTCTGTAGAAAGATCCACACAGACCCCAGCTCCACCCTTAGAGGCACCCTTATCTACAGACCCCCCGGACCCTGACCCCAGTTCAGCGACTCCATCGCCGACTTCATCAGCACCATGCACTGACCTCCACCAACTACATCCTTCTCGGAGACCTGAACTTTCACCTTGAGAACAACAAAGACAGCAACTCCACCACCTCGCCAACCTCGGACTGAGGCAACTCGTCACAATGCCTACCCACTCCGCCGGCCACACGCTTGACCCAGTCTTCTCCTCAAGGTCCCACGTCTCCTTCAGTCACACCACCGAACTACTCTGGACCGACCACCGCTGCATCCACTTCACCTTCCAGAAACCCACCACACACCACCGCACCCAACAGATCCCCCGCCGCTGCTGGAGCAAAATCACTGAAGACCAACTACACGCAACCCTTGCTCTCAGCCCACCCACCGAACCCACCAACACCGACAACGCTGCCCACAGACTCAGATGCTGGATTGACGACTGCGCCAACACCCTCGCCCCGCTGAAGAAACCCTCCCACAGAGACACCAGCAAGAGGGCCAGCTGGTTCACCCCAGAACTCCTAGCCTCCAAGCGAGCTTGCCAGAAACTAAAAAAGAAATGGCACAGTGAACAGACTCCGGACAGTCACGCAGCCCACAAGGACGCAATCCGAAACCACCATCACCTCATCAGGACTTCCAAGAGGACCTCCTTCAAAGACCGCCTCGACAACAACGCACACAATAGTAAGGAGCTCTTCAACATCGTGAAGGAACTCTTCAACCCCAGCTCCAACACCAACGACATCCAGCCGTCGCAAGCCCTGTGTGACTCCCTCGCCACTTTTTTCCACCGCAAGATAGCAGACATCCACGACAGCTTTAACACCCAGACAGCCCCAACAGACATCAACACAACAGACTCTTCACACACCATCGACCACAACCCCCAGCTAGCCTGGGCCAACGTGAGCATCAATGACACCATCAAAACCATGAGCACAATCCACTCCGGCTCCCCGTCAGACCCATTCCTGCCCCACATCTTCAACAAAACCAGCAGCTCCATCGCACCCCATCTGCGCAACATCATCAGTCTCTCTCTCGAGACCGCGACCTTCCCAGAGAGCTGGAAACACACCGAGATCAACACCCTACTCAAAAAACCCAAGGCGGACCCGAGAGACCTCAAGAACATCCGGCCCATCTCTCTGCTTCCGTTCCCAGCCAAGGTCATCGAGAAGATCGTCAACAGACAGCTAACCCAATACCTCGAAGGAAACAGAATCCTGGACCCTTCCCAGTCAGGGTTCCGCAGCAACCAGAGCACCGAGACAGCCCTCATCGCCGCCACCGACGACATCAGGATCCTGCCGGACAACGGTGAGACCGCGGCCCTCATCCTCCTGGACCCCTCAGCCACCTTCCACACCGTCTGCCACGGCACACAATGTGAAGGCCTCCACGCCATAGGGATCTGAGACAAGGCTCTGAAATGGACCACCTCCTTCCTCTCCGGCAGAACCCAGAGCGTCCGCCTCCCCCCATTCCGATCCGAAGCCTCCGAGATCATCTGCGGCGTACCCCAGGGATCTTCCCTCAGCCCGACACTGTTCAACATCTACATGGCCCCGCTCGCACACGTCGCCCGACAGCACGACCTCAACATAATCTCCTACGCCGACGACACTCAACTGATCCTCTCCCTCACCAAGGACCCCATCACCGCCAAACCCAACCTCCACGAAGGAATGAAGGCCGTCGCCGACTGGATGAAGATCAGCCGACTGAAGCTGAACAAGTACAAGACGAAGGTCCTCATCCTCGGCTCCAACCCTTCAGTCTGGGACGACTCCTGGTGGCCGACGGCACTGGGGGCTGCCCCCGACACCCACCGACCACACACGCAACCTGGGAGTCATCCTCGACTCAACGCTCTCCATGACCAAGCAAGTCAACGCCGTCTCCTCCTCCCGGTTCAACACTCACCGCATGCTCCGCAAGATCTACAGGTGGATCCCGACAGATACAAGAAGAACAGTCACCCAGGTCCTCGTCAGCAGCAGACTCGACTACGGAAACGCCCTCTACGCGGGAGCCCCGACCAAGCTCATCAAACGACTGCAACACATCCAAAACGCCTCTGCACGACTGACCCTCGACGTACCACACCACAGCCACATCACCCCCCACCTGAGAAACCTGCACTGGTTCCCCATCAACAAGTGGATATCCTTCAAGAGCCTCATCCACGCACACAACACACTCCACAAGACCGGCCCAGCCTACCTCAACAGACGACTTTCCTTCTACATCCTCAACTGCCAGCTCCGCTCCACCGACCTCGCACTCGCCACCGCCAGGAGGGGCGCTAGGTGGCGCCACGCAAGATGGCCGCACTAACGTGAGGCTCCTGCCGCCCGGCACCTAAATCTGTCATTTATCCTGCTCACAGGCATCTGAGCCTGCTTTATACGCCTGTGCCGCAAGAAGGTCACGGGCGGAACCGCCAGTCTGAGTCTCGGCTGGCTGGCGATCGTCTAACAGCCGCGGGAGGGTTGGCTGTTCTGCGCCGCTGTGACCTGCTGATAGACGTGGATTGGAGACCCGGCGGGCAGCGCTGCGCGAGGCTGCGGCTGCACACGTGGTGCCTCGGCCTCCTGGCCGGACGGAGAGGTGAGGAGTCGCGGGTCCGGGGAGGCGCGGGTCGGCTGTGTGTCTGCTCCCAGAGAGAGGTCGGGGCTCCCGCTGGAGCTGCCAGAAAGCTTGAAGATCATCATAAGGGGTAGGAGGTACCCGGCGCTGCGTATACCTGCGCGGGCCTGCTCATCTCCGCCTACGCACGGCCCACTAACAGGAGCGGCGGCCATGGCGGCGCGCGCGGCCTCCCGCCTGGGCCCTAATAGAGGTTTGGAGCTGTCACCCGCCAATTTCTGGAGCCTCCTCCATGCCCCCATTGCTATGACACCTGGCAGATCTTCAGGGTGCATACACCTGTGATTTTGGACTCTCTTGGCTCATAGTGCACTTCCTCAGCATAGACTCTGACATAACTGCCTCAGGCATACACGCAGCCCCTACTTTAATTGGAGACGGTGGATGTCGCGTTTGCCCTTGATTTCCTAGACGCTGCCCGTTGGCCTCCCTCGCTGTGTGGGGGACTGTGGACTGCCTTGCTGGCCGCCTCCGGTGGGGGTGTGTGGGAGTGTGGACCCTCTGTGGTGCCCGGTTACGGTCCCCTAGTGGCGGTCGCGGAGAGTTGGGCGGACGCTTCTATCACTCCTGCATTCTTGTGGCCCGGGCCTGGGGCTGCCTGCATAGCTGATCATCACCTGTGCTTGAGATGGGGAAACCGGACACCAGACAGCCGCGCCTCACGTTTGAGGCAAAGAAGCTTAACCGTGCCTCCCAGGATGAGCACGACGCATCGGGGGATCAGGCCATTCCAGCTGGCCCCGTCACTGGGACAGGGGAGCTGACATCTATCCTTCAGGAGGTCAGACAGGGTTTTGCGACCATGGCCGATAAAATGGATGGCATGTCGACGGGTATGGATGCCATCGTGCATAAACTGGACAATCATGAAGACCGCCTCAGGGAGGCAGAACGCCGTATGTCGGATACCGAGGATGCCTCCACACAGGTCGCCACACAGGTAGCACAGGAGGACAAATTATTGAAAATTATATCAGCCAAGAACAAGGATTTGGAGGCGAGGAGTCGGTGCAACAACATTCGCGTTCTTGGCATACAGGAAACCACCAACACCGATAAAATGGACATGGAGAAGTTATTAATCTCAGCCATCGGAGCAGAATCCTTCTCCCCTCAATTCATTGTGGAACGTGCACACTGCTCCTTGGGGCCTCGTCCACCACCGGGGAGCATGCCTCGCCCCATAATAGCTAGACTCCTCAACTACAGAGACTGCGACGCGGCGCTTTGAGTGACGAGAAGCAAACAACAACTCAACTATGAAGGAGTTACGTTCTCTATCTACCCGGACTTCACGGCCACAGTTCAGGAGGACAGGCGCAAATTTACTGCTGTAAAAAATAAATTGCGACAGGCCCAAATAGATTATACTTTACTCTACCCGGCACGCCTCAGGATCACCCACCAGGGCAAGCAACGTTTTTTTACTAAACCACAGCAGGTGGAAGAATTCCTAAAGCATCTTAAGCGCACTGGTGGCGTCTCTGGCTCGCCGCCCACTTCGCAGCGCTCTGCCTCACCAGACTGATGTATACAACCCCTGCTACGCTCCAACCACGGGGCACTGAGGAACTGTGATGAACTAGGGTGGACGGAGACTTGTGTACTTTACAGAGACGAGCTAAGGGTACTTTGGCTTTGAACATTGTTTAAGCACCAGTTATTCCTGTGGGCTTGGTATTCACAAATGCGCCGGGCACCCCCAGCCCCTTTCAGGGTTCACTTACTCATTCACCCATGGACTCTGGGGGCCGGGTGTTCCCGGGTCGCCACCTAGGTTTTCCCCCCAGCGGGCAATCCCCCTTTGTTTTATTTTGCATGCTACGGGCTGCATTTACCGTTTTATTGTTAGGGTGTAGGGAGGGGGGCGGGAAATGTGATTCTGGCAAGTTGGGGTTGCTTCGGTGGGAGGGGGAGGGGTATCGTAGGGTGTTTTTTCATTTTAGTGAGCACACGGCACAGCAGCGCACCTTGGATGGCAGAACCATGCCTGACGCCATACGCACGGTAACAAAGCTGACAGCCCTTCAACTGAGGCTTCTTCCACTTTTCTGCTTAGTCGCTGCGCAGGGAGCACTAACACTTCTCTTGTTCTGCCACAAATGGGGGACATAAGTGCTAGGACAAACACATCACAACTAAGAATTATGTCATGGAATGTCCGGGGCCTAGGTGATCCTCGGAACAAACGTCAGGTATTGGCCTACTTGTACCGCCACCAGATTAGTATAGCTATGCTACAGGAGACACATGTTAACCCTGCACTCTCCAATACGTTTGCTGCTAAATGGGCGGATTGTAGGCTTTTCTCCTCATACTCCTCCTATGCCCGTGGCACGACGATTATAATAAAGAAACAGACGCCTTTTGCGTTGGCAGGGTCCGCATCTGACCCACAGGGGCGATGCGTTATTGCGTGGGGCCGACTGGGCACAGACTCTGTTAATCTTGCATGCTGCTATGGCCCTAACACGGACACACCAGACTTTTTCACCACACTCTGGGGTAAGATAGTGGATATCGGGTCGACTCATGTCATATGGGGCGGGGACTTCAACGCTGCGCTCAACCCCGCACTGGACAGGTCCACTCCTGCCTCTCGCCACTATAATCGTACCCAGGAGGTGCTGCATGATATCCTTGTGGAGGGGGGACTGTTAGACGCCTGGCGCCACTTTCATCCACGGGCCAGGGAAGGAACCCATTTTACGACCTACGCGGCTACCTGGGCTAGAATAGATTACATCCTCATCACGAGGGGGTTGGGGCCGACTATACGCGCAGTGACACACCCTGCCAGAACGCTTTCGGATCACTGCCCGGTGACGCTGACACTCCACCCACCTGGATTTGACAAGCCCAGGCCTAGCTGGCGATTGCAACCCTTCTTTTTGCCATAGCAATTGAGCCATTAGCCTCCAGGTTGAGGCAACATCCAAGTGACAAAGCGTTTCGGTGCTTCCAGCGCCAAACACAGTTATCCCTTTACGCAGATGACATTACATTGTATGTGAGGGACCCTCAACAGAACATCAATCGGCTGCTCCGCAATTCATAATATTTGGTAGATTATCCGGGGTGCATATTAATTGGGGGAAATCGCAGGTCTTCCCGTTGACGGCAGCAGTCACCAAATTTGATTTAGACTACCCGCTTGAGTGGTGAGATACTGATCTCCGATACCTCGGGATACAGCTCTCCAGGGATCGTGAGGAATTGATTTGTCTTAATTATGGCACCGCCATACTACTGTCACTCGATGGGTCTCTTTGCCTCTATCATTCACTGGGCTTGCGTCCCTAATAAAGATGGTGGTGCTCCCGCAATTCCTGTATCTATTTTTGAATATACCTTACCACCCGGGGCGATATTTTTTTAAGACTCTCCCTTCAGAACTCATTAGGCTACTTTGGGGTGGCAAACAAGCCAGGCTCAAATGGTCCATACTCACGCAGCCCTATGCCTGGGGAGGATTCGATATTCCGGATTTTGAAATCTATTATCTTAGTGCGCAAGCCCATTAAGCCTACTACTGGATTCGCCCCCCTCCGTACATGGCTGTGGAACATTGGTTGGCAGATCCCATCCCATTGGACGGAATGATACAGGCACAAAGGCGTACTCTGGACATCCCCCCCACCACTGTTACATGCACAGTAGATGCGTGGCATGGCATTGCCGGGCTCTGTGACTCCCCACTCCTGTACTCCCCGAAGCTCCCGATCTCATACCATTCCTGTATGCCGCTGTTGCAGGAACGGGTCTTTCATCAACTGTGCGCACGGACACAGATTACCACATGGGGCGATCTTTTTACGACAGTCTGTTTCGCTCGCTCACCCAAATATTCGGGGAGACTCCTCTCTCGCCCCTTGACACATTCCTATATATCCGGATACATCAGGGAATTCGCGCTGTCCTTCCAGAATTCCCACAGGAGCCCACGACCTTCGCACCTTTGCACCATATGCTGGGGTCTGCTGATGGCAGGCATCTAGTGTCCCGACTTTACCATAGCATACGCTCACAGTATTCGGGGTCCCATTGCACTGCCCGTATCCAATGGAGTGCGGATCTGGGTAGGGAAGTGACTGAAGAGCAATGGGAATATTGCTGCCTCCAAACCTCACGGATCTCTGCTAGTGGCAGATTGCGTGTCATACATTTCAAGTTCCTACAGCGCCTCTATTACATGCCTGCTAAAAAGTTTAGATTTGAACTGGCGGATAATGATAGGTGTGAGAGATGTCACTGTCCGGGAGCAGGATTCTTACATTTAGCGTGGGAATGCCCGAGAATGCAGGATTTTTGGGCACAGGTCTTCCAGGGTCTTGGGGAGATGGTAAATGTACAGGTGGTGAGAGACCCCATACTGACGTTACTAGGTTATAACGCACAACTCCCTCAGGCGCATCGCAAATTCATTGGCACAGACTTGCTCTTGGCCAGGTGCAGGGTGGCTTGTAGGTGGGGTAGGGGGAGAGCTCCCAAATTCAAAGAGTGGCTTGACGATCTGACCTATTGCCAGGGACAGTTGGCCACATATGCTGAGACCCTTCCACCAAACTCCAGACCGAAGGATATTTGGAGTCCCCTCCAGAACTATCTCCTAACACACACCGCAGAGAGGTCTGACCCCTCCTCCTTGGAGCAGGACACTGCCTGACTATGTTGTGCTTTGTCCCTCCTTCCTGGGTGTCTTTTCTTTTTATTTTACCCATGCTGTGCTGTGTAATGTCTGTACTGCGATAAAAAACGTTAAATAAAGTAAAAAAAAAAAAAACAACCACCTGCAGGAGATCCTTCTCCCACCTCACCGCCAAGACCTGGAACACCCTCCCACTGAGCCTACGACAGACCCAAGACCTGCTGACCTCCAGGAGGCTACTCAAGACCTGGCTGTTCGACCAGTAGCGCCCCCCCCCCCCCCCTTCCCAGCGCCTTGAGACCCTCGCGGGTATGTAGTGTGCTGTACAAATGACTGACTGATTGATTGAAACTCGAGGGATTTTCATGTAACTACTCTAGACCAGTTTCTAAGAAGGTAACTCTTTGACCGGGATGAAGTCCGTCCCGCTATCCAACTAGCAATTGAATTTTCCCTGGTGCCTGGGTGGACTGTGACCAATTGCCTGTAGTTGCCACTCTACACTGTTTTGGAGCTATTTGTATTTAAATATTTAAATATTAATATTTCTGATTTCCCTTGTTGGACTTTAGTAATTTCAATGATATTTGTTCATTAAATATTCTCTATTTTTAAAAAATTAAATGGAGTTTTTATGGTGTTTTTGACTTTTCAACTGTTTGGATACTTCTAAATGCTTTACACATTGTTGTTTAAGTTAAGCCTGTATGCTCTGTGCCTCAGGTTCCAATTACTGAAAACTTTGCTGGGCCTAACAAGAATAGTGACATTATAACTTTTGTAAAATATCATTCACCCCAACAAGCAATCCACTTTCTCACAGTGGAACAATAAGAAACACAATATCAGCGCTCTGTTCCCCGTCATCACTGTTTTGCGTCAGCACTAATGCCCAGATCTTCACACACAGACTTAGACAAAGAAGGCCTACATCAAGTCTCTGATACTTCAATGAATGAAAGAGAGAAATCAATGCACCCTTTGAAATCCACCTCCACGATGGCCCGGCAACCTGACAATCTGCCATCAGAAATTTCATGATACTTATTATCTGTTTTACAGGTACCCAGTTAGCCCTATCTAATGCTATTCTCTGGTCACCCTAAAGTGAATTTGTCAGGTCTACCTTCAGCTGGGTCTGGTGGCTCAGTGGACCAATGCCTCCACTGCAGGGGCCTGTGTTTGACCTCATGGTCACAGGCTCAAATCCTGGCAGGTCCACTCAGCCTTTCATCCATCTGAGGTCGATAAAATGAGTACCGTTGGGTAAAACAATACATCCGTTATTCAGCACCAAGATACCTCCGGGTGAACGTGCGCTTTACAAATACACATGGTATGTGTATGTTATGTAACCTCAGACCTTCACCAAAATGCGATTCCTGGGCTTGTTTGTTGCAAAGTGCACCACCACAAAACATTGTCAATCTGAATATTATTGGCTTGTCCCACTTTATCAAAAAAAGTGTTGCATTACTTGGATTACAAATACAATCCCTTCTTGATAAGCCCGTTGGAGCCAGAACAACCTAAGAAGGAATGGCCAGGTGGTCAGTTGTAGCCATTTGAGATACCCTACATATTACACCCTCAGGCCTTCAAATGGTTCAAAGAAACATGGTGTGGTGATTCTTTCAAGGAACTCACTCCCCTCTAAACTTCTTTTGAAGTGGACAGACATAGATGGTACATACGCTTTTGTGCAAGTAAAACCATTGCATTCCACATTCACTGTCAGCACTGTTTGTGCACCCAACATGGACAAGAAGGCTTTCCTATCTATCTTCTCCAAACTACTCAACGTATTTAGCAATACTAAGACTTTCATAGGGGACAACTGGAACTTAGCGTTCGACCCATACTTGGCCATGGACAAACGTCATGAGCACTACCATGGCGTTGTGGGCATGTGGCGATTGACAATACCCAAGGAAAGTTTTTATTCCTTTCATTCACCAATACATAGCACATCCTTGCATATAGATATTTTAACTCTTACATGATTCTCTCCTGCCTTTGCTTTTGGTTAGTGGCATACTGGATAGTGGTATTGCAGACCAGTTGCCACTTCCATTCTGCCTGGAATTGGGTCATATAAGCCGTTCCCTGGCTTTATAGAGAATGCAAGCTGGTAAACAGAGACCCCAGGAAGAGAAGAAGTTCCTCAGTTCTTATAGTCACACATTCAAGAATGGAAATCTGTCTCTTAGACTCAAGTTCTCTGGGCAGCAGGTAAAGTGACCTCGTGAGGCCTACTGATGGGAAATTCTTCTATTGCAAAATTAAAAGTGAGGGTTAAGCAATTGGAAGTAAAAGCTACTCTCTTACCTCCTTATGCACTTCACCTGCTACCTCCCCACCTCCATTAATGTCTCAAATAGAGTCATTGTCAAGCTGTTCAGCTATAAAATCAATTGGGGAAAAATTGACATTCAACCCATGTCTGTTGTTCCTATTATAGCTAGTCTGGGTGGGTATAACTTGAGATCGAACCCAGGGGCCTGATATATCTTGTTTTTTTGTTCAATAGATGTTTCAGCAACATAGTAGGTGGCCCTTACCACCCTCCCGGTTAAAACTAAGAATTGACTTGCTCTTTGGCCTCATTTTAACTCTTCCCCCTTTGGCCAGGTTTCATGTGGTGAACATCGTCATAGCCCCCAGGTTCAACTATGTCTTCAGTATGCTCCCACTTCTGCTGCATCGATCTATTATATCAAAGATCAACTCAGGTATTAAACTGTTTGAATGAGGGGGTTAAAAGCTGAAACCCTGCTTATTACAGGCACACTCCATGGAGGGAGACTGTTGCATGGACCAGTACTACCTGGCTCACCAAAAGACTCAGCTGATAGCTTTTTTGACACTTTATAACTCCTCCAAAAACAGGTCATCATAAAAAGGAACTTTCTATTTAGTAGTAGGGGAATATGCCTGCTCGATAATCAAAACTGCTGCCTCTGGCCTTGACAACCCTAAGGCCCACACCTTGTTGACTGTCTTAAAATTCGCTCATAACTCATTTAGAGTTCATCCTTTTCTCCCTTCTTGGGTACCACTGTGGTATAATTCTGGAATTCTGATTAGAAATGCTCCCATTCACTGGGACTGGTGGTTCTCCATAGAGACGTCAAGAGGCTTATTTGTAAGCCCCTTGAGTTGTCGGTACGTCACTTTTTCCCCATATTGAAAGTGAATCACCACCTGCGCAAGGGGCTTGTAAATAAGCCCCAAATGTTAAAAGGTGAAGTCCTTAAATTCCTCCAATCTTTACGTGTTAAATTCGGCTAGAGTGACAGTTAATCTTGGCAGCATCACCAACTATCACGTTGCCTGCTGCATAGCTAGGGATCCACTCCACTTCTAGTGCAGCAGTCTCAATCCCTGAATTATTGCAAGCCCTGGGCAATATTGGAGGAGGGGTCTTGGGGACGCCCCTTAGTTTGCACAAACCAGGTCCACTTAATCACTCAGAGTGCTGGTGACACCCCCCCTGCTGAGTTTTGAATTGCTCTGTGGCCATGCCCCGGCATTCTTAGCTGTTGTTCGACCCACGGCCAGCGGTCTTGTGTTTATGGCATCTGCGTAGATTGCGCTACTTCACTATGTGACGTATGTCATAGGAAGGACCACTGGAATTATGCGATTGAGCAGCTGCAATTATTTTTGCCTAAATATAGATTTCCCACATTTGTCATGTTTCATCACCTACTGCACAATCTGAAGATTTTAACAAAATAACATAATAATAATAATCTTTATTTAGATATAACACAGATATCTTTAAAAGAATTTACAAAATTCACATTTAAAACCAACTGTTTTAAAATACACTGACTATAAAAGTACAACATATTTATTAAAAACAAGGCAGTGTTCTTTGAAATACGATTTGATGAGTTAACCTGTCAGATTGCAGCGTGATAGTCATTTCATTTCATCTTCCCTAAAAAAATGTATTAGCAAGGCCTCTTTTGCACAAAATAACATGTTTCTAGCTCAAACGGTTCAAAAAGTCAATAAAAACAAAGTGACGTGTTGCAGCACAGTGTAAGGCCCTTTGCAAAGGTTGACTGGCCACATTTCTGTTGCATGTTGCTGGCATTAGGTGTTAAACTGGTACTAACGAGGTGCAACCACTGTGCAGACAGTTTAAACAAGTGTAAAAAAGACAAAATGATGAATTAATATTATCACGAAATCTGCCACATTAAATCGCACAATATGCCTTCTCTTGGTGCAAAGTGTACTCAACTCTACCACGTAATTTGGTTCTTCCCTGTCACCTGATTCCAGTGGCCCTGGTCATAGGTCTATCCAATGCTACCCCACTGACATTGGTACATTCTAAGGTGCATATTATGAGACACAGGAAGAAGGCTCCCTTGCCTGAATGGGATGAAAGTCTGGCTGAACTGCTGAAAGTAGCTGACTGTGAAAGAGAGTGACGTATAGAGCGCATAATGAAATGAAGAATTTGGGCGATTCTAGGACCCCTTCATATGGTCTGTCTTGACAGCAGAGCTGTTGTCAGACAATTGTGTGAGCATCCCTAGAAAGGGACTTTGGCTCCGTCCAAATGTTGGGAACCAGGAGTACATGTTCCGATTGGGCAGAAGTTGGGTGCTTCCAAACCAACAGTGCTTGCCGCCACACAGCTGTGTTAGTCTTGTTTATTTATCCAGCTGCCTGAGCTTGAATTTTCAGGGGCACTCACATGATAAGGTAATGCTATTAAAGTGTCTTAGATAACTAAATAATTCATGGTGTTTTTCTCTGGCAGCAGCACAGATGGGAGGAGGGCAGTCATTAACCTACATTAATTTTTAGGTTTGCCCTGACAGTTCATTCATATGCTTGACCTATTGGCATTGCCAATGCGGTTTGCAACTGCTGTTACACACGCGGGATTGCTAATATATATCCCAAAAGAAACGATAGAGACTTGTACCTGGACGTGATGTTTGCACATAGAATACAGATTGTTTATCTATTCCCCATATACAGCAGTCAGTGTAGTTATCGTTGGCCAATACATCCCCGCAAGCACCCAAAGGCTGGCCCATACACTGACCTGGCACACCAGTCCGTCGGGCACTGCTTGATTGCCCTGCAGACCAGTCCAGCCCTCTCATAATAGATCAATAAAACTGTTTAAAGTGATTATTCATAAGCCAGTTGAGGAAGAACACCGGTCTTGGTTGAATCTCTGCTCAGAAGACCGCACTGTTCCTGGCCAAAAGGATATGATCAATGATTGATCATGTTGTACTGTGAACTCAAGGATTTCCATCCAATCCTTTGCATTTGGCATGCTCCCTCTCTCTGGGATTAGTGTTTTCTATTTTCGAGCCATTGATCCCTTGCTCTCTATGCACAAGGACTGATCATATACTTCACTGAGAGAGGAACAGCTCCCTGGATGCCCTTAACCACGTGCGGAGCGGGCACTGCCTAGCAACTAGGGCTGGACTGCTCCTTTTGGGGTGAACCTGACTGATGTGCACAAAGTTGCTCTTCACTTGTAGTGGCACAAGCAAAACAATACCTGGGAAGCCAATAGGTCTTGCCTATAGGACCTAAAGGCTTTGCCAATGTTTTTTAACAATAAAACACAGCATGCCCGAAGCTGGGCAGTGTAGCTAAAGAATATAAAAAAAAGTTGGTGGGCCACATTGTTTTCTGGGTATGCACAACACACAAAATGATGGAGCCATTTTCTTTTTCTTTGTATTTACCAATCCGAGTTGCAACAGTAACTAAAAAAAAAGTGTGAAAATATTTTTGTGTTTAATGTGGTGGGGGAAAGCAACATAAGGGGTGGGAATCAACGGGAGGCGGAAGCAACATGAAGGGCATGGGCGGGTGAAGCACCACAAATGGCGCTGATGGGGAAAGGCAGACAGCATAGAGAGAGCAAAGTGGAGCCATGGGGTGGAGAAAATGGGTTAAAAGTCGGAGCAGACATGAAAAAAGCACATGGGTGAGAAAGCAATGCAGGAGTACGTGAGAGAAAGGGAAACGCTGAGGGGGCAGCGAGAAGCGCATGCATAACAGAGACCAGCACGGAGTGCAGTGGGAGAAAAGTACATGAAGAAGACAGCTGGAAAGCACCTGCACTCCCATGGAATGCTTAAACCAAAACCAAAAGAATTGCTTGAAAAGCAAACAGTGGAGGGAAAGGATCAAGGCAATCAAAATAGATGGCAAAGAGGCAATGCTCCATGGGAGGGACAAGCACAAGATTGACAAGTTGAGATACAAATAAGAAGCTGGCAAATGAAAGTGATAGGAGAGCCAAACAACGGTAAGCAGTGGGCATGCTCCAAGCCCCTTTATGTTCTTAGTAAGCCTGCGATATGTCTTGCAACAGACAGCACATGCTCTATCTAGTAGGCGAGACCTAAAAATGGAGTGGTACTCCATGGATATGTAACGCGCAAAAGTACAGAATTGTTTTAAGGTAATTTTCTCACAACAATCTACATATCACACATTCCCTTCGTTGCCAGGTATTGATGGACTGTAACCCATATCAGAATAAACAGACAAATACACTAGGTAATCCTCCCTGGTCTCCTTATTTGTAACCTCTTCCTCCAATAATGCCTTTTTGTGATCTTTATAAACCCCCAATCAGTCAATACCGTAGCAAGTGGTGAGCAACTGAGAATCTTTGCCCTGGGATCTGCGCAGGGCCAGACTGGGATTGCAAACCAGCCCTGGCAAATAAGTCTGACCGGCAGCAGGGGGGGCAGCTGGTGGGAAATACTGTTGCTGCTTCTGGTACAGGGGGCTGATATTGCAGCACTGATGTGAAAGCGGCCGCCTGTACCAAACCCCACTGGTCCAAAACTGGCCCCCACCCTTCCGGTCCACCATAAAAAATTCCGATGCCCGCTACGGCCAGTTCGGTCCTGGCTCTATGCCTACAAATGCTCTCTACAATTGGTCTGTATTGCAGTTTCAAATTACCAGTTCACCCTCACAAAATAACCCTTTTACCAGGCTTGAACCTTACTTTTTTTAATACTTCTAAGTGACCCCTAAGGTTGGCCCTAAAGGCTCATAGGGTGCAAAGAATTTATAAAGTAAAATGTGTACTTAGGCTTTACATGTCCTGGTAGTGGAAAATTCATAAAGTCATTTTTCACTGCCGAAAGGCCTATCTCTTCCATTGACTAATAATTGGTTACCTTATTACAGTTAATTAGTGATAACTTTGAATTGGGAATAGATAGAAATGTACTGTTTACTCTTAAATAAAATGCACTTTAAAATCCGCTTTAATGGTAAAGTCAGATTTTATTCACAATTCTGAAAATGCCACTTTTAGAAAGTTGGTATTTTCTTATCCTAACCATTTGTGCCTTCCATAAGTGTCCTGGGTCACATGACTGTGAATTGCTCTGCTGTTGGGAGTTGTGTATTCCTCCAAGACAGTGACACAAAAAGGATTAGCTGTGGGTGGGATGGGCCATCCTGCCAGGATGGGTGGGGCGGAGATGTGCACTTCAAAGGTCCTACTTGCACTTCAAAGGGCTTGCCTCAAGCACACACAAAGGAATCTGACACCAGTTTTTTGTCACCACAGACGTCTTGGAGCCTTGACAAGAGAAGGGAAAAACTTTCCAGAACCAGATGTGAGGGTAGGCAGGGTGTCCCCACACACACAAATGCTAGCACCAGCTATGAATATTGGACTCTCAGATCAACTTATCAGAACATTCCTGGACTTGTGCACACTACAGAAGAAGGACTCCTCTGATGCCTGAGGAATGTCCTGTTGCTTGAGAACTGCCTTGCTGTCTGAGAAGGACGACTGGACATGCCTACCTTCATCCCAGGCTACTCTGAGTGACTCTAAGGGTCAGTTGGCTGACCTCCTGTTTCAGCTACAGGGACAGAGGTCTCATACAACTGCCCAGCTGACCTGCGGCAACTGGATCTGCCTGGACTTGCAACTGTACCGCCTGGAGCCCTTCTGGCCTCTACTGGAGTGAGTTCCTGATCCCCTAGAGGTGCCTCCATTACCTGGACCCTTGGTTGGTATCAGCCTGAGTACCTCCCTAGAAGAAAAGGTGAAATCCTAAAGTTTGGGCTCTTCGAGACCATGAACAGGCCCGTTGTGCAGAGACGACCGCTAACAAGAAGTGGTGAGGACCTGCTCTTTGTGCTACAGTGACCAACAGCGGCAACCGGCAACGCGAGATCTGCACTACAGCAATGCCAACCCACGGTGACCACCATCTCAAAGCTCCAGGAATGACCAACTGCGAAATCCGACCAGCTCCTCACGCTATACCAATGGCCATCTGCAACACTGTCCCTGCTCATCGTGGCCTCCTCTACCGTGAATGGAGCTCTTTATGCAAGACTTTGAGAAGGTAACTCAGCGGGGCTAAGCCGGTAGAGCCAACGAAAGGGCAGGGCAAGCGGGACGGCACTTGCAGCCCAGGCATGTCCCAGATCGGTAGCAAGTTGAAGCCTTGACCCGGGAAACAGAGCCCTAGACAGGTGATACCTACCGTCCCCAGAACTTGAGGAGGCTGGGTCTACGCAGCAACAAAAAGGACTGCAAAGAAAAGGAAGGATATTCCCATGAAAGATTAAGAATAGGATAACCATGATTTTGCAAAATATAAACATGTTGTGTTGAATAAACTGCAACCTTTTTTTGGCACCAAAGCACTGTGTCATTGGTTTGATTTGAGGGGAATGAGGAACGCAGTTGTTTAAAGCAAAGGAAGGGGGGACAACTCGCCTCCTGGAAGGGGTTATACTATTGTGAAGGCAAGACCGTGACATCAATGCGTTTCCAGAACCACTGGCCGGACCAAAAGCGTCAAGCGCGTGGACCTTTTACGGATCCTCTTCTCCTTCATGTTGCAAAAATATGAGAATACAAAATGTACTGCTGGTAAGTGTCTAGAACAATTAGCAAGGAAGCAGTTTACAAAGTTCACCTGAAGAAAAAAACATACATTCTCCGATTGCCAGGCAAGCTGGATTTTCCTATTAAGAAGAAGAAAAAAAGCTTTATAAATGTCAGGCCACGAACTATTGATAAATGGGCGCTTCAGATGTATTCCCCACAGAAATGGCCCCGTAATCTCCTCTGCAGTCTTCGGGCATTGGGCGGCACGCCGGGGCTCCGGCGCCATCACTCCTCGGAGTCTGCAACAGCGCGCTAGAGATACGCTTCCGCTGTTTTCACACTTTTTACGAGTATTATTTTGTTTTACTGATACCTGATTTAGCTTAACCTTATCCTCCGGAATCTATAATTGTTTAAAATGCCAAAAGGCATGTGCTGTAATTCGATTTTTTCAGATAATTATCCTTTACAGGCACTATGGGCCATATTATCAAGGAACGGCGATAACATTATCGCCGCTTTAGCGGCAGGAAACTGCCGCTAAAGCGGCAATAATGGGCTTGATAATATGCCGTTGAGAATTCCAATAGAAGCCCATGTTCTGGTGTGAACCTGGGCTTCTATTGGAATTCTCAAGGGCATATTATCAAGCCCATTATCGCCGCTTTAGCGGCAGTTTCGCGCCGCTAAAGCGGCGATAATGTTATCGCCGTTCCTTGATAATGTGGCCCTATATGTTACATAGTTATTGCTACGGAGAAGATGAGCAACTTTTAGCTGTCAAGAGGACTCTGCGCCTTTAGCAATCATTGCTGACATTCAGTGTGATTTGCAGTTACGTGTTTCAGTCCTGGCAGGGCCTACTCAGCCTCTCATCCTTCAAAAGCTGATACTCTGCATATCCATAAAGTAATTAATGCCAGTATCTATTAATTACACTGCCTACACATAGCAAAATCCCTAGTATTAATTGCTGTATGCAGGCCCGGCTCCAGGAATTTTTCTTTGGGTGGGCCAAGGGTACATTCGGGTGGGCCACTGCTGGCCCGATTTATCGCTTATATATCTAGCCAGGCCTGCTTCTGGGCCCTCCTTTTATCTCTCCTTAGTCTTACAAGGTACAGTAAAACACTCTTTTCCAAGTCTCTTTCTAAATGTTATCACTCTCAAAAAGTGCTTTTCTTCCATGTAATGTCCCTTTGATGGGAAGAGGAGGTTTCTAAGGTGGGAGTATCTAGCAAGTGACTCTACTCGGGCTCCCTCTGTGCGAGCCTTCAGGGAGAAACCCTCTTCATTACTACCTCCACCTGACCCATGACTGTGCAGCGCACTCCCTTACAGACTTGATTATCAACTTTTCTACCACCCCTCTCCATTACACCTTATCTCACAGCTGACCTTGGGACCCAGCCCCATATCAGCCACCATTCAGTTCCACTTTCATTATTCCCAGTAAAAAACAATAGTAAAATCACCTTCAAACTTGAAACATTGAATATAACAGTAAATGTAATTAGCATGCATGTTAAGTATGCTCCACAGTTGTCCTAATCACCTGACTGTTAATTAAATAAACAAAAACAGAAAGGCCATGACAGGGCTGGCTTTAGTGCAGGTGCAAAAGTCTTTTTGACCTCTTTCTCTGTAGATAACTTAACAACCACCCACCAACAGTGCCCTTCATCACTCCGTAGCCACTTCCCCTCATGGCCTCCTCCTCAGTCTCACTAACTACCACCCTCCACCAGTGCCCCTCATCTCTCCGTAGCTCCCCCACACCCCATGACCTCCTCCTCAGATTTCCTCACTGCCACCCTCCACCAGCGCCCCTCATCGCTCAGTTGTTACCCCCACCCCATGACCTTCTCGGATTCCCTAACTGCCACCCTCCACCAGTGCCCCTCATCTCTCTGTAGTTCCCCCACCCCATAACCTCCTCCTCGGCTTCCCTCACTGCCACCCTCCACTAGTGCCCCTCATTTCTCTATAGCCCCCCCACCCAGGACCTCCTCCTCAGATTTCCTCTCTGCCACCCTCCACCAGAGCCCCTCATCTCTCTGTAGTTCCCCTCCACCCCGTGACCTCCTCCTCAGATTCCCTCACTGCCACCCTTCACTAGTGCCCCTCATCTCTCTGTAGTTCCCCCACCTCATGACCTCCTCCTCGGCTTCTCTCACTGCCACTCTCCACTAGTGCCCCTCCTCTTTCTGTAGTTCCCCCCACCCCGTGACCTCCTCCTCTGACTCCCTCACTGCCACCCGCACCAGCGCCCTTCATCTCTCCGTAGCTGCCCCCCACCCCACGACCTCTTCCTGGGATTCCCTCACTGCCACCCTCCACTAGTGCCCCTCATCTCTCCGTTGCCCCTCTCTCATATCCATTCCATTAGTTGTATAGCGCTACTCATATCAGTGTAGGGTGTTACAGTACTTTACATCACAGCACACATTATACAGAGACAAGAAATCAGTCTACGGGGGATGTCACATAAGCCAACGAGGATTACAAGGTGTAGAAATCACTTCATCCATTCTGGTGGGCAATATATTTTACGAGGGTTTGGTCTGGAGAAGCACAAACTCAGGATTTAAAGAGTACTCAAGTGGTTGAGGGTTGGCTTTACTGATAAAAATGTATAACTGCCCAAACAAACTATTTTTAGTAACATTAGAATAATGAAAGAATTGAGAAGTTCTAACTATATCACAACACAAAAAAGCGAAGTTTGTATGCAGCTCTTTGATGACAGTTCATAGGTCACTGTCCTAAGTTAGGATAGTAACTTCTGAACTGCAAGTAACACAAGGATATCTGTGACAGACTAGTACCCACTGAGCTATTCCCATAAAATTCAGTTTAGCTTCATTTAAAAACTACCAACAGACAAATGGTTGCTCTGTGTAGCGTTTCTAGCGCTCTAGATAACATGATCGCGCAGCAGCGCTAAAGAAGACACAGGAGCCGGTACTTCATAGTTAACACACGCGGCTCCGACCGCCGCGCCGAGGCCACGCCTCTTTATTTATATTAGCTAGCGTTTGACGTCAAGCGTCAGCGCTAGCGCATCCCGGCAGCGCGGAAGGCTAGAACGCCTCGCGCGCGCCAAACATTACACTCCTTCCAACCTTTATCAAACATTAAGCAAAACATAAAACCAGAAAACCAACGATGAGTCTGTTACCAGTCTGCCAGTCCTTACAGGTTACACCATATAGTCTGCCAGCTGGGATGACGGTGCCGGGTTCTTCCTCAGGTTGTAGCGGGATGGGCCGCCTCTGGAAAGGGCCACATCGGGGGTTCTGCGCCTTGGGGTATTGGGCTCTACCCGGGATGGGGAGCCGCCTGGCAGGTTACTCCCCGGGGTGGCTGGGATGGACTGGGAACCACCATGCTCACTCCGACCGTCCTCCCCCTCCTGATCTCCGCTCGGCTGGTCGGGGTCTGGCCCCTCTGGTTCGGCCCCGGGACGTGAAGGTGTTCCTTGGTGGACTTTTTTGAAGAAAGACACATCTCGGGTGACCGTTTCAGCACCTCTTTGAGCGGTCACCATCGTGCCTGTCCGGCGGGTGACGACCCATGGTTGTGGTTCAAAAGGAAGTCTGAACTTGCTGCCTGGGTAGCGGTTCTTCACGTACACTCGATCCTGCCGTGGTATCGTGGACTCCTTAGCTCCCCTTCGTCGGCTGGCGTGGTCATTCGAGCGCCTCCGATTGGCTAGAGTCTTTTCGTTGGTGGCTTGTGCCGGAACCCAAGTAGGGTGGTGTGGGATCGTGTCACTTACGACTCTTCCCATGGTGGCTGTTCCTGGCGCTGCCTCGGTTGTGACATGGGGGGTCATCCGGTATTCCCTCAGGAAACTGTATATCGCCCTTTCCAGTGGAGATCCATCAGCCATGGCTATGCGAATGGTTTTGTTGAGTGTCCTCATAAACCTCTCCACCTCTCCATTGGCTTGGGGCCACCGTGGTGTTACTTTGCGGTGATGGATCCCCCAGCTCTTGAGATATTCTGCAAACTCCTGCCCCTGGAAAGGCGGTCCATTGTCGGTCTTGACCACCCCGAATATGCCATGAGTGGTGATGGTTTTCTCGAACTTCGCTATCACTTCAGTAGCTGTCTGGCTCCCCACGATTTTGACCTCTGGGTATTTGGTGAAGTCATCAATAATGACTAACGCATACCGTCCATCGGGGAGATGCCCGAAATCGGCACTCACACACTCCCACGGTCTCAGGGGATTATCTTCGGTCGCCACCGGGTGAGGGCGTTCCGGCTGTCCTGCTGCTTGGCACCACGTGCAGGTTCTCACCGTCTGCTCAACCATCGCATCCATGCCTGGGAACCATACTTTGGCTCGGAGCCTGCCCTTTGTCTTCACCATTCCTTGATGTCCCCTGTGGGCGAGGTCCACCGCCTGTTGAGCGAGGCTAGCCGGCATGACTAGCCTCGGGCCTCACAGAAGACATCCTTGGGCGTCCACGGACAGCTCACTTTTCACTTTCAAGATCGATTCCAGTGTCAGCTTGGCTTGGGGAGTCCTCCTGTTTAGCGATTCTTGGATTGTCCTCCAATCCCCTGACCTGACGGCCTCCGCCGCTGCTGTCACGCATTCATCGCCTTTTGATGCTTCTATGATTGCGGCCAGGCTCATCGGGAGGGGTCGTGACCGCTCCGTCACATACCGGACATACTCCTCTGTATCCTCAGCCTCCTCCTTCTCTTCCGTTGTGGCTTTCCTCGGGTGCCGTGACAGATAATCCACCGGGTTCGTGGCCCCTGGTTTGTACTCCACCTGGTAGTCGTACCCTTGTAGTTGGAGTATCCACTTTTCAATCCGGGGTGGCGGCTTCGAGGACGACCCCTGGAATAGAGGTATGAGGGGCTTGTGATCAGTTGTTACCATGAAGTGATGGCCATACACATACACATGAAAATGCCCGCAGGCCCAGTGGATGGCGATGGCTTCTCGCTTGATTTGCGAGTACCGCTGCTCCGTTTCGGTCAGGGACCTGCTGGCGTAGGCAGTGGGGGCCCACTCTTCGTTATTCTGGAGTTGTGTCAATACCGCTCCCAACCCAAAAGGGCTTGCATCGACCGCCACGTTGGTGGGCTTTGCCGGGTCGAAGTACGAGAGGGTAGTGTCCGCAGACAGGGCCGCCTTCGTTGCTTGGAACGCTTGCTCCTGTTCCGGGCCCCACTGCCACGTGGTCGACGACTTGGTCAGCTCCCTGAGGGGTTTGGTGAGGTTGGAGAGATCCGGAATGAAGTGGCCGCAGAAGTTGACCATGCCCAAGAAACTCCGGGCCTCCGAGATGTTCATCGGAGCTGGGGCATCCTGGACATCCTTCACCTTGTCCGGGTCTGGGGCCACCCCTTGGTCTGAAAAGGTGTATCCGAAAAAACTGATCTTGTTCTGCAGGAACTGACACTTCTCCCGGTGCAGGGTCAAGCCTGACTCCTGAATCCTTTTGAGGACCCCTCTCAACCGCTGGTGGTGTTCCTCTATGGTTGACGCATATATGAGCAGGTCGTCGCTCACGTTGAGCACGCCGGGGAGCCCACTGAGTACTTCTCTGATGGTATTTTGGAATACCTCGGCGGCACTCAAGATGCCGAAGTTGAGGCGCCGATACCGTCTGAGGCCCACATGGGTGGAGAACGTGGTAATGTACCTCGAGTCCGGATGAAGTGGTAGCTGGTTATAGCCTGACCGTAGGTCCATCTTCGAAAACCACCTGGCCCCGTTCAGCTCTCCCAGGATGTCATCAATGGTGGGCGTCAGGTGTCGCTCTCTCTTGACCGCGGCGTTAGGGAGGCGCATGTCCACACAGATGCGGACTTGTCCTGGCTGCCTCGGCTTCCTGGCAATGACGATCGGGGATACCCACGGGGTTGGCCCACTGACCTTTTCGATAATGCCTTGTCTCTCCAGGGCCTCCAGCTCCTCCTCGACCTTTTGCCTCAGGTGGAAAGCAATTCGCCTGTGCCTCAGCGCCACTGGTTGGACCTACGGGTCGATGTGTAAGGATACTTCCTTTCGGGGGGGGCGCTAGAGGGCGCGCACGCAGTATGGCCGCGCTTCGGTGAGGCTCCTGCTGCCTGGACACGAAATCCTTCAATTATCCTGCTTTCCCGATCGCCCGCCGGACCGTGACCGGGTGTCCATGTGGCTGCTGGGCCCTGGCGGCTCCGGCTGAAGTCTTGAAGCCGAGAGCCCATCGAGGACGCTGGGAGACGCGTTGAAAGCCCCGCCGGGCCGATAGCTGAGACGCGGTGGTGACGGCGGCCGGATTCCGAAACCACGCGAGCCCGGTGCTGTGCACGGGGCAGGTGGGCCCCGGCCTACCCCCTGGCCGAAGCGACCGTTGCTGCGGAGAACGTGGGGATTGTTTGCGGTGCGGAGGCGGCGGGGTGCGGAGGTGTGCTGGAGTCTCCCTGTGCCTGGCTTGGCCCCCCCCCCTGCCGCCGTGTGGATCCCTGAGGCCCTACGGCGAAGAGTGGCAGGCCTCCGACTGGCGAACGGGCGGTGCTGGTAGATGACGGGGACTCCCTGTGTGACCCCGGGACTGGAGAGACTGCATTGCTTGGCGGTTGGGGGGGCCCCCCCCGCTTTGCCTGGGCGCTGCCGCCCCGCCGCCGGAGCTGATCAGGACGCGGACACTGCGACGGCGCTATCTGGCCTACCGGCGGTGCTGCTGGCGGAAGAGTGATATGCGGCGCTGGCCTGGCACTTCACGGACCTGGCTTACACTGCTCCTGGACGACTCCCCCTGCCTCCCCTCGCTGCGGCCTGGAGGCCCCCCCCTGCTGGTACTACTCTGGGGTCCCAGGTGAGAAGGCTTCTCTGCGTGGGCTTGCGGCCTACCCGTGCGCTGGGCCCGCATCGGAGTGCTGGCTGAGCTCGCTCTTGTGGCGGTGTGACTTGTCGGAGCGCTTGCCTCCATTGCTGCTCCGGGGTGCTGGGCTGGTGCGGCGTCCACACCGGCGCCTACCGGGGCTGCGCCGCCCTTTGCTGGCCCCCTGTTTCCGTCCTGCAGACAGCTCTGTGGTGTGGACTGGTCCCCCACAACGAGCCCGCGATGGGCAAGCACGACGCTAGGCAGGCGAAGCTGTCGTTTACTGCCCCAGCTGCGAAGCCGGGGCTACGGAGTGCGCCGGATGATGGAGGCGCGCAGGCCCCCCCGGGGCTGGACGTGGACACGGCCCCGCCGACGATAGATATGCAGCAAATGATGCGGGAAATGAGGCAGGGCTTCGCCACGGTGGTGGATAAGGTGGACCGCCTTACATCCCGAATGGATGCATACGCGCAGAAGATCGATGCCCATGAGGAGCGCCTTACTGAGGCCGAACGGCGGATCTCGGAGACTGAAGATGCGACCGCATCCCACTCTACTCAGCTCAATAAAATGGACAATGTCCTGCCCCTCATAGCTGCTAAAAATGAGGAGTTGGAAGCCCGCAGCCGGCGCAATAACATCCGCGTGGTGGGTGTGCCGGAGTCCACCAACACGGGGCGCATGGAGGAATATGTAGAGAAGATCCTCATTGCCTCTATTGGCGCAGACGCCTTCTCCAAGCAGTTCATCGTGGAGAGGGCTCACCGGTCACTTGGCCCGCGACCGCGTCCCGGCGCCCCACCCCGGCCCATCATCGCGCGGCTCCTGAACTACCGCGACCGAGATGCAGCGCTGCGGGCTGCGCGGGCGAACCAGAATTTGTCCTTTGAGGGTGTCAACTTCACCGTCTTCCCTGATTTCACTCCTGTTGTGCAGGACCAGCGTCGCAAATTTGTTGATGTTAAGAAAAAGCTGAGAGCCCTCCACATCGACTATGCACTACTTTACCCGGCGAAGCTACGTGTCACCCATCAAGCGAAGCAACACTTCTTCACGAACCCGCAGCAGGTGGAGGACTTTTTGAAATCCCTACGGAAAGCGCATCGTGACCGACTTGATGAACAAGATGCGGCCCCGGAGAGCGAACATTGACTGCCAACCTGGGAGTTAACGTGATTCCTTCTCTGCATTACTGTGCCACTTCTCTGTGCCTTTCCTGTTTTGCCCTCCCCTGTGAACCACTTGATGGGCTATGTACTGACTGAGTGACGGAGGCCCGGTTGCGTGCTGGACGGAGATCGGTAATGTATGCCAGGCACCACCCTTCTCCCTCCCTCTATGACTATGGTGGGTTACGGGCAGGCAAGGGTGGATCTGTGTGCCCTCTGGATGTCCCCTGTAGGGTGTACCCCCTGGACTCTATTGACTGAGTTGCTCCTGTTGAGCTTACTGAGGGTTCTACTGGGTGGGGGGAGGGTAGACATTTCTGGCGAGTTTGGGTTGCTTCAGTGGGTGGAGGGCGGGGTGGTGGGATGCGGGTTTTTGTGGGTAGTCTTGCCCAAGTTGGGATGTGGGGTTGTTTTAGGGGCGGCTGGGTGGGCCCTAAGGTCAAGGCGCTGGAGGACTAAGCACCTCACTTCCCTCTGTTGCCCAGCACTGGAGCCTGATACTGGTGATCTGCTAGGACAGGCAGCTGGGTTAGGTTCGAGACCCGAGATGGTTCTTCATGTTGTTGTTATGTTTGATACAGCTGTGTTCAAGACGCTGCCGCTCAGGGAGCAATTCCAAGCTTTTGCTGCCTCTTCGCGGCGTGTAGCCCTGTGGGGGCGTGGTGTTTACCCGTTTACTAATGATACATTCGACCTCGGCTTGACTGGTGATGTGGACGGTGGAGCGCTTGAGGCTTGGTGTGTGGTGCGTGGTGCAATTCGCGCATGCAGCGGGTGGGGGGTGACTGGATTGGGCCCCTCGGCCGCTGCTCTTCCTACTTGTCCTGGTCGACCTAGCCATGGGGGACACTGATTTGAATATACTCACATGGAATGTTAGAGGCCTGGGGGACCCTAGAAAACGAAGGAACGTCCTCTCCTACCTAGATCGCCACGCTATACACATAGCGTTCCTTCAAGAGACCCATTTCCGTGCGCGGGCTGCCCCTACCTTTGCTAACAGGTGGGCGAAGTGCTCTACCTTTTCGTCCTATTCCTCATATTCCCGTGGGGTTGCTATATTAGTTAAACGGACTACCCCCTTCGTGCTGGCGGGTATGAAAAGTGATGCCCAAGGCCGATACTGCCTGATGTGGGGGAGACTGGGCCATAAAATGGTTACTCTGGCCTGCTGCTATGGTCCCAATGTAGACGACCCTGCCTCCTTCGCGGACCTCGGTGCGGATCTAATAGGTGTGGGTACGCAGCACCTCATACTGGGGGGGGATTTTAACGTCACGCTTGCCCCGGCGCTTGACAGGTCCCACCCGGCCCCGCATCATTACACACGGTCTCGTGAGATGCTTTTGGACATCATAGCGGAACATAGGCTGATTGACACGTGGAGACACCTCCATGTGGACGCCCGCGAGGGTACTCACTTCACGGCGCAGGCGCGCTCCTGGGCCAGGCTCGATTACGTCTTCCTAACCCCACAGTTTCATGCGGCGCTGACCGGAGCGCAACATCTTCCGCGTACATTCTCTGACCATGCGCCAGTGCGAGTCACGCTGCGGGCGGCGGAACTCGGCCCCCCTCTGGCGGCCTGGCGTCTGCAGCCCACGATCCTTCTCGATGCCCTTTTTCAGGAGGAGCTGCGGGAGGAGTGCTTGGCTTTCTTTGAGCGCAACAAGGACTCTGTGCAAGACGTTGAGACTATATGGGATGCTTTCAAGGTGACCCTCCGGGGCCTGTGCATTGCCAAAGGATCAGGGGTGCTGAAGAGCATTATGGCGCGCCTGCGCACCTTGGAAGATGACCTTCGGGCGCTGGAGACGTCGCTTGCGACCAACCCTGACGACGCCGGGCTGGCAAGCATTCGGGACAAAATTTCTGAATATACCGCGGAGGCCACCCGGGAAGCTAACTTTCGAGGCAAATACTGGGTTGCCCGGAGTTATGGGGAGGGAGAGAGGCCGGGGAAAGCCCTGGCTGCAACGATGAGGCTAGCACGACCGCCTAATACGATCATGGAGATTAGAGGTGTGGATGGCGCAAGGTACAGTGAGACCGCGCATATCCTCAATGCATTTGTAGCTCACTATAGCGTGCTCTATGCGTCCACTAGAGTTGGAGAACTCCAGCTGCATGATTACCTCGAAGACGTGTCCCTGGGGTGGCTAAGCGATGCGCAACGGGAATTTCTGAGCTCCCCTTTTGAGCTAGATGAGGTGAGGGAGGCCATTATGCAGATGAGGTCAGGTAAAACCGCCGGACTCGACGGGATACCCATTGAATTCTACAAAACCTATATCGACTTTATGGCCCCGGTGCTGAGAGAAGTCTACGAGGATGCATTGGAAGTGGGGCATCTCCCCCCATCGATGCGCATGGCCCTCATTACATCGCTCCTTAAACCGGGGAAGGAGGCTAGCGACTGTGACTCCTATAGGCCTCTCTCCCTCCTCAACTGTGATGTGAAAATTCTAGCCAAACTCATCGCCAATCGAATCAATCTATTGCTCCCCAATCTGATACTGCCTGACCAGGCCGGTTTTGTGCCAGGTAGGGCCACGACGCATAACCTGCGCACATTCTTTTCGATCCTTAATTCTGTGCATGACGATCTGCCCATGGCCGCCGTGTTCCTAGACGCCACGAAAGCCTTCGACTCCCTCGAATGGGACTACCTGTTCCAAGTTCTGGGGCGCATGGGCTTCCCGGCTATATTCATCTCATGGATTAAATTATTGTATACTGCCCCTAGGGCCAGAGTCTTAGTGAATGGGAGGCTATCCTCTGACTTCCCCATTACCAGGGGCACCAGGCAGGGCTGTCCCCTTTCACCGCTATTATTTGCTCTGGCCATGGAGCCTCTAGCGGCCAAACTGCGGCAACACCATCGGGACAAAGCACTGCGGTGCTTCCAGAGGCAGATACTCGTATCCATGTATGCCGACGACATCACCCTCTACGTACGGGAGCCGGAGGAAAATCTCAACCCGATCCTCCGCGAATTCATTCGGTTTGGCGTGATCTCCGGCATTCAGATCAACTGGAGCAAATCTTGTATATTTCCCCTGACTGCCTCCACGAGCAGGTTTGTGCCCGACTTCCCACTTGCCTGGTGTGACGGGGACTTTAAGTACCTGGGCGTCCGCATTGAAAAAGACAGAGGAACTTATGAGGGCTAACTATGGAACGGCCATGTCCCGCATTACAGATTCCATCAATCGATGGATCACCCTGCCCCTTTCCATGGCTGGCAGGTCCTCACTGATTAAGATGGTGATCTTGCCGCAGCTACTGTACCTTTTCTTGAATATTCCCTTCTATCCTGGTGCTTTTTTCTTTCGACAACTCCGCTCGAAGCTTACCAGACTAGTGTGGGGCGGGAAGTCCCCCCGGCTCCAGTAGGACGTCCTGATCAGGCCCTATGAGCAGGGTGGCTTCGGCATTCCTAACTTCGAGCTCTACTATCAGGCAGCCCAGGCGCACTACGCTTACTACTGGATGCGGCAGCCCCGATATATGCCCCAACTAGCTGCTGAACATTGGTTGGCCCATCCCGTTCCCATAGAGGGCGCGCTGTACATTCCGGTGACAGGCAGAGATAGGACGCCCACGACATTGATCAGTACGGTGACTGCGTGAACCAAGCTGGCTACCGCCCTAGAGCTCGACATGGTGTACACGCCGCTCCTGCCTCTTGTTTATCACCCCAACATGCCCCTGCTGCAGGAGGCGGGCTTCCGAAAACTGCTTCAATCTATTCACGTGACTACGTGGGGCGACCTGTACCACGACGGCACGTTCCGGTCCATGGAGCACATGTATGCCACCATTCAGCCTACTCCCCTCGATGTCTTCTTCTACCTGCGCCTGCGGCGGGGGCTGAGGGCCCTCATGCCCTGCTTCCCCCAGGAGCCCCCACATCTGGCTCCGCTGCATCGTATACTAAGCGACGACACTCCAGCTAAGCTTGTCTCCAAAATCTACCGCTCGGTCCACACCTCCTTGCAGGCGCCACGGTTAGCAGCCAGGGAGAGATGGGACCTGGAACTAAGTGTCCCGTTGACGGACAAACAGTGGCAGTTCTGCCTGATGCAGACGGACCGCGTATCCTCCAGTAGCCGCCTCAGGATTATCCATTATAAATACCTTCATAGGCTCTACTTCACGCCCGCCAGACTTCACAGATATCGGCTACGCGACAATGATAATTGCGACAGATGCCGGGCTCCGGGTGCGGACTTTCTTCACCTGGCCTGGACGTGTGATGCAGTTCACCGCTATTGGTGCCAGGTGTTTGAGGCGCTCTCCAAGATGGTCGATACAATATTACAGCCCTCCCCTCTCCTGGCCCTGCTGGGTTATGTAGAGCCTATACAGGCGGCGCACCGTAAATTCATCGCGCTGGCCTTTCTGCTTGCTAAAAGGAGAGTGGCATGTCGCTGGGGCAGGGGCAGGGCCCCCAAATTTAAGGAGTGGATGAGAGATCTAGTTTACTGTCAGGATCAGATCCGCACGTACTCTGAGCTCATGCCGCCCAGGTCGCGGCCCGCTGATATATGGGCCCCATTACAGTGCTATCTCCTTGCTGGGGCGACGGCCTCGGATAGCAGCCAGGATGCTGAATGAGCGTGTGCCGACTGGTGCGGCGACTGAGGATGCTTGCTCGAGATTTGGTCTGGGATGTGTTGGCATTGGTCGCGCTTGTGGCGTGGGTCTTCTCTCTGTTCTATGGGAGAATGTGTCGCTGTGGAAGGCGTGATGTGGGTGCTGCCCCCCCTTCCCCCCCTCCCCTCCCCCAGAGGGGTATATACTCCTTGCAATGATCTCTTGGGTTCAGCACTTTAGCTAATGTTTTACAGTGCGGTCTGTATTGCTGTTCACGTCACCCCCGCACAGAATCTGTCTCCGCTACATTTGTCCTGCCTTCTCTGTACCGCCCCTATTGTGATATGCGCACATTGGCGCTCCTTGTAACACAGCTGTATGTTTACTTTTGTCTTAAAACTATCAAAATAAAATTTAAAAAAAAAAAAGGATACTTCCTTTCCTTTCAGGCACCCGATGCCGTTAAAAACTTCTCCCAACTCTTCCATGGTGGTATCCAGTTCTTCCTCCAGGAATGCCATGGCAAACGAGATCAGTCTCAACTCTTCGGCCGATTGCCCGCTCAGCAGCATTCCGCTGCCCTCTTCCGTGACATAGACGGTGGTGCTGATGCTCCTCTCGCCATGTTGTAGCTCTGTTTTGAAGCACCCGATGAGGGGAATGGGTGTCTTCTGGCCGCACGCGTACACCTGAATCTTCGCCTCTCGCGGCGGGGGCTTGGTACGCAGTTGGTGGTAGACATTGGCGGCCATCAACTCGATGGAGGCCCCGGTGTCAATTGTCGCCTTTACCTCTTGTTGTTGGACTAAGATGCGACATTTCGGAAGTCTGCGCTTCTTCTTCTGCGGCTGGTGGATCGCAAACACATAATGGACTGGGTACTCTTCGTTGTCGTCGTCCATGTCTTCACTGTCTGCCTCTTCCTGTACCGCATGGGCCGCCTCCTTCTTGACTCTGGTGGACCGGTACACCGCCGCAAAGTGGTTCATCCACCCGCAGGCTCCGCACTTCTTCCCTCTGGCCGGGCAGTCTTGCATGCGGTGGGGTTGGCCGCCACAGTATCCACAGTCTTTCTTCTTCGCCTCCGGTTGTCGTTTCCCTCCGGCTTGTCTCCCTTTAGGCCGCACTACGTTCACCGCTTCCGCCACTTGCACTTGCTCCGTCTTCACGGGGCGATGTAGGGCTGCTTCCATATGCGAGGCCCTCGCCTGCGAGAGCTCCTTCGACCGTCCGAGAGTGAGGATGTCCAGTAGGGGCTTTCCTTCTTCCTGGAGGACCGTGACACGAAGCTTGGACGAGTAACACCCCTGTATGATCTGCCCTCGGATCTCCTCCTGTTCGTCGCGGAACCCGCACGTGCTGGCTAACTCCTTCAGCCTGCCATGGAACGCATCCAGGGACTCGTCCACCTCCTGTTTGGCTTGACGAAAGATGAATCTTTCATAGTCTCTGTTCGCCATGGGCTCGAAGTGGGCGTTGAGCGCGTTCAGCAGTGTGTGGTACGTTTTCGGCGTGGCTTCCACGAGAGTTTTGTAGATGCGGTGGATGTCTTTGCTTCCTAGGTGGAGCAGCAGCGCTCTGCGCCTTTCCCTAGAGATGCCAGCCCCTTCGAAGTAAATTTGTAGGCGGTCTGTCCAATCCCTCCAGCGCGGGGCAAGGGACGACGGGGCACCGTCAACGGCAAACGGCTCAATGGCGGGAATCGACGCCATCTTGGCACGTGCGCAGCGCGCGGTGGAAGCCGGCTCCCTCTCCTCTGCGTCGACGCCGACGGGCGTGCACCCCCTATGGGCGTTGCGCGTGGACTTCTCTCGCGCTTCTACACCAACCGGTGGGCGCGCCTACCTCCAGATGTCATCCGCGGGACTCCTCAGGCGCTTATGGACTTAGGCAATCCCACCGGGCGTGGGCCTGCTCTGGTGGAGGGTGCGGTCGTTGTCAGGCACCTCTTGGCAGCAGGCGTGGCACCACCTGGGCGAGACATACCCCTCACAGGCTGTGGAATGGGGCACCAGGGCTCACACAGGGTCACCACCGATGACTGGATGGGCCTCCAGGGCACTTGCAGTGTCCCCCACCAGGCCTAACAGCAGGCCCAGCCGGGGCACCATGAGGAGGGGACTGCACAACCAGGCTCAGAACACATGGGTGGCCAAAGCACACACTGTGGGGCACAAAGGCAGCAAAGCAGGGCTCAGTACACCCCTCGTCGCCAGTGTAGCGCTTCTAGCGCTCTAGATAACATGATCGCGCAGCAGCGCTAAAGAAGACACAGGAGCCGGTACTTCATAGTTAACACATGCGGCTCCGACCGCCGCGCCGAGGCCACGCCTCTTTATTTATATTAGCTAGCGTCTGACGTCACGCGTCAGCGCTAGCGCACCCCGGCAGCGCGGAAGGCTAGAACGCCTCGTGCGCGCCGAACATTACACTCTGCAGCAGGATGGTAAATCACAAGTTATCTGAACAGTTTTTATTATTGTTGTACATCGGTGGCAGATTCACTGTGAGGGCCAAGGCTCATGTTTGGGTGGGCCAGGCTCATGTTTGGGTGGGCCTGGCCCACCCGACCCACCGTCTAAAACCGGGCCTGGCTGTCAGGGGCGTAACACAGGCCCCCGCAGCCCCCGCGGTGCGGGGGGGCCCCCAAGCTCCAGGGGCCCCCTCAGAAGAGTACTCCGGACTGACGCAGGCAGCTTGTGCAGTATTATTACAACTCTTCATATTTGACACAATGTAAAATGAAAATATTCAACCTTGAAATACAGCCGTACTAAAAGAAAAATAACCTCTGCAATGAGGCCCCTTCGAAAACAGAGCAGTTGTTGGGTTTTAGACAGCAGCCTGCAGAAACAGGAGGGCAGTTTGTCCAGGATATGACCTCTGAGGCGGAGGCACGATAGACCACGTGACGTGCATGAAAAGTTAACCCCTCTCAGCATTGTCTCTGCATGCCTGCTGGGAGTCTGACCTGACTAGAGAAAAAGAGCGGGCAATTCCAAAGAGGGACAGAAAGTCTCTCTCTTTGCCTGTAGCCTGTCTGAATCTTTCCGACACACAGGAAATGGAACTGAATCTTTCCCCAGACATGACACCCTCTTTAAAACTTTGGTATGGGTAAGTTTTGCATTTCTTTCACTTATGCACTCTAGCAGAAAGGGAACCACTGGACAACTTTCATGATATATTGCAATGAGTAATAAATACAACAAAAGAAATGTTTGAAATGCATAGTTAGTCCTGCAAGCGCGATGCCAGAAATCCTTGCATGTTATAGTTTGGAGCGCTAATGTACATTTTAACAACAACAATCGACTACACTGTTAGGATGATAACTGCAATTGGTGTTTTAATGTATTCCCAGATCATCAGGTATTACTTTCACACTTCAGAATTGTTGCTTGCACACCTATAAATTATGCCAGTGCGCCCCACAGTGTAACACAATCAACCACTCAAACTTTTAATCCAATCGCACTTTGAATTTCTGTTTTACCACAAAAATCATGCCTTTAAAAATCAGTTCATGTAAGGTACTGTTACGTGAAATCAAGGACAGCTCTAAAGCCTGCTACATGACCTAATGCCCCTTGGTAGATTTGCACACCTGTCCCTGCTAGCAGTATGTAGATATTTTGTGAGGGAGTCTTGAAACGATGATTGCTTCGTAAAATCGTAAATCCGGTATTTGTAAAGCACAAACTACCCACCCTATGGGTCTCAAGGCGCTGGGGCCGTCGTGGAAATTAAGTGAGCTATTGCCCAGAGTCACATGGTGCTGAGCTCAGCTGCCGCCGGAGCTGGAGATCGAACCGTGAGCCCTGTGCTCCAAAGTCAGCTGCCCGGGCCGCTGTGCCACACCCCTCCCTCTCCTCTTCCTGTCCCTCTATTTTGTAAATGATAGTGAGGTTTGCACAGTTGTCATCTACGGTATTTGTTTTGTAAAGGTGAGCTTCAGCACCTGAAAACACGGTGATAGTGCGCTCCACAAATTTGCATGATATATCATTTACTTCCAGTGACCTACCTGTTTTAAGAGCTGCTGTCCATGCTGCTCATGTTTTGTGCAAAGTTTTGCACTCGTCTCCTACCATTCTCTACCTATATTGTGAGGGAGCGTTCTCCTGCTACTTCATATAACTATGTGAAGGAGACCTGCACAACTCCTTTCTGTGATGCACCATGTTGTGGGAGAGATGCCTGCCCAACTAATTTCCATGGATCTAGCTGCTTTTCCTAAGAGTTATTTTTAGGGTCCAGCCTGTGAGAGCATTCGCCTCGCTTACGAGACACTCTTGTATAGAGAAAAGGGCTTGGAGCCCACCAGTTTCTTACCATTTGTCGGCTTGCGTGGCACACTTCTTTACAGCCCAGTAATTCGTCACTGCATGCCTAACATAATTTCCGTTAATCTCTGTGGAGCAGGGACCAAGAACTGATTGATTCAACTTAATCAGTGTCCGTCCGCTGCTCCTGACGTGATTGAAGTACTATTTTGTTCTTTTTAACTTTTAGTGCCCTGCAAACAGACGGCGTATGACTGGCAAAAACATACCCAGCAGGACAAATAAAATTGCAAAAGTTCAATTTCTATAGTTAACTTTATTTTATTTTGCCAAGTCTTCTTTTCTCACTTTGCACTCATGTTTTATATTATTTTTGATCATGGGCGCTATTCTAAAAAAATAAGAATTATGTTATTGCAAAAAGACATCCTTTCTTTCTTATGTGAAATTTCTGAAATTATGTTTTAACACATCCACATGTGCATGCAGTACACCCAAAGCCACCACTCTCAAATCCGCCCCATTCAATTTAATCCACACCAGACCAATCCAATCCAACTCACTCTAATCCAAATCACTCTACCCAATCCAAATCCCTCACCCCAATCAAAAATCCACTCCAAACCTCCACACTTCAATCCTCCCAACCCGTCCCACTCTAGTCTGCCCCACTCCAATCCATAACAATCTGTCCCACTCCAAAACAATCTGCCCCACTCCAGTTCAAAACAATCTGCCCCTCAACAATTTGCTCACTCCAAACTGCCCTACTCCAATCCAAAACAGTCTCCTTCATTTCAATCTGCCCCACTCCAATGCAAAACAATCTGCCCCACTCCAATCCAAAACAATCTGCCCTACTCCAAAACAATCTTCCCCACTCCAATCCATCCCACACCACTCCCAAACAATCTACCCTATTCCAATCTGCCCCACTCCAATCTAAAACAATCTTCCCCAATCCAAAACAGTTTGCCCCACCAGTCTGCTCCACTCCAATCCAAAACAATCTGCCCCACTCCAATCCAAAACAATGTGCCCCACTCCAATCCAAAATAATGTGCCCCACTTCCATCCAAACAATCTGCCCCACGTCAGTACAAACAATCTGCCCCACTCCAATCCAAAACAATCTGCTCCACTTCAATGCAAACAATCAGCCCCACTTCAATCCAAACAATCTGCCCCTCTCCAATCGAAAACAATCTGCCCTACTTCAATCCAAACAATCTGCCCCACGTCAGTCCAAACAATTTGCCCCACTCCAATCCAAAACAATCTGCCCCACTTCAATCCAAACAATTTGCCCCACTCCAATCCAAAACAATCTGCCCAGTCCAATCCACCCGCACCAATCCAAAACAATCTGCCTACTCCAATCTTCCCCACTCCAGGCTGCCCCACTCCAATTCAAAACAGACAGCCCCACTTTAATCCACCCACCTCAAATATAAAACAATTTGCCCACTACAGTCCACCTACTCTGATCTGCCCTACTATAATTTGCCCCACTCCAATCTAACTCACCCCAATTCACCACACTCCAGTCCACCACAATCCCCGCACTCCAATTCAATCCACCCCACACCAATCCAATCTACCCCAATCCAATCCACTTTATCCCCATCCAATCCACCCCACTCCAATCCAGCACACTTCAATCCACTCCAATCCAAAACAATCTGCCCCACTCCAATCCATACCACTCCAACTTTCCCTAATCCAGTTGAAAACAATTTACCCTACTCCAATCTGCCCCACTCCAATCTAAAACAATCTGCCCCACTCCAATCTGCCCCAATCCCAAACAGATTACCCCACCTGTCTGCCCCGCTCCAATCCAAAACAATCTGCCCCACTCCAATCCAAAACAATTTGCCCCACTCTAATCTGCCTTACTCCAGTCTACCCCACTCCAATCCAAAAGAGACAGCCCCACTCTTATCCACCCCACTCCAATCTGTCCCACTCCAGACCCCTCCACTCCAATCCCCCACCTCAATCCACCCACACTCCAATGTGCCACAATCCAGTCCACCCCACATCAATCCAATCCAGCCCAATCCAATCTACCAAACTCCAATCCAATCCACCTCATCCCAATCCAGCCAACCCCAATCCAATCTAGTCCACTCTAATCCAAAACAATCTGCCCCACTCCAATGTGACCCACACCAATGTGCCCCACTCCAATCCAAAACAATCTGCTCACTCCAATTCAAAACAATCTGCCTCACTCCAATCTAAAACAATCTGCACCACTCCAATCTGCCCCGCTCCAATCAGCCCCACTCCAATGTGCCCTACTCCAATCCAAAACAGTCTACCCCACTCCAAATTCAAAACATTCCACCCCACTCCAATCCAACCACTATACCCTAATCCAATCCACCTCGCTCCAATCCATCCCACCCAAATCCAATTTACCCCACTCCAATCGAATCCACCCCACTCCAATCCACCCCACCCAAATTCAATCCACCTCAATCCAATCCACCCCAATCTGTTCACCCCACCTAATCCAATCTACCTCAATTCAATCCACTTTATGTAATCCAATCTAATCCACCCCATGCCAATCCACCCCACTCCACTTAATCCAACCCACTCTATCCCAATCCAATCCACCCCAATCTACTCCAGTCCAGTCCACCCCACTACCTCAGTCCAGTCTACCCTATTCCACCACACTATACTCCATTCTTCACCAGTCTACGGTAGTGCACTCTGACACTGCACTCTACAACGCTCTCTGCCACTGAACCAGTGAACTCTACTCCCCTCTACTCAACTCTATGACACTCTACTCCCCCTACTCCATTTTACTCCAACAAATACAGTGTACGGGACTCTACTCCCCCCACTTCACTCTAGGACATCCCTGCCACTAACTTGTAGCCACGCTGGATCGCAGCCACACTGGCATACAACATGGCAAAACTGCATTGCCAAAGCCAATCGCTTTTGCATAGGCATGACCTATTGGCTTTGCCAGTGCTTGTTATAGTTGCTGTCTATATTGTGCCTTTTTTGTCCTATTCTGAGGAAAGGTTGCACTGCATCTGCCAATGTTTCTATGGTTGAAGAAAACTTGCAAAGGTACTTTTGTGTTTTACCTCCCCTGCTTGTGTGAGCGAAGCTTCTAGTCCTGCTGCCTAAGGTATACCTCTTCTCTGTGTGATTAAATCTCACCTTCTAGCCTGTGTTCTATCTGGTTTGTGTTGCCAAGAAGCCTGCAATGCTGCTATCTGTGCAGTACAATTACTGCATATGTGTTATGCTTAAAATGCTGTTGCTTCTGTCCCTTGCACCCTATGAGAGAAACCTTAGTTGTTGCTTCTTTTACATTCTGTTGCAAATATTTCAGTGATTTATTTGCCCTCACACCATTGAGCTATACACTCAACCACAGTGTCATAAGTAATCTGGGTGAGAAACTGACTTGACTGGGCTGAAGGACCACAGTGATGGACTGCAGAGAACAAGTTGCGAGAGAAGAACAAACACAATGCTGTCAAGGAAGAGGCAGGACAACAGGCAAAGATGGGAGGAAATAAATCAAAGTGGGAGAGGATAGGAAAATGAAGTGACCCCTTGATTCGATAGACCTTTGCAACTACCACACTATTTCTCTCCTTCCCATTTCAAAATAAGCTTTAGATTTGGGCATCTTGGTCTCAAATCAGTATCGCATAGCACAGCATGGCCTCCCCCATCATGTATATGCAGACTTTCTTCCACACTATAGAATGGGACTGATAGTGCTGTTGAATCTGGGTAACCTGAGAGGAGAGGTGTATGGTGGCTGTCAGTGTCCACATTCTTTTAGATCTGGTGGCATCATTCACAATTAACATCTGTCATAATGGATTTTACAGAGGTGGGTATTCAAGGCAGTCTAAACCAACATTGCTAAAACAGTGCCTTGAATACCTAACCATGATTGAATTTAACAAAATCTCAGCAGCCTTGGTTTCCCAGTTTTGCTTGCTGTAAGAACTTGGAGTATTGGTTGAGAGAGTGAAAACCCACCTCAAATAATAATCACAAGCCTTATCAGCATAAACCACTGGAGTCACTAAATAAACCTATGCTTAACTCTCTGATAGCTTGCTACACAACAGTCAGTCTTACCTTTAAGGTAATGTGTATAGTATTTATGCAGTACTCAAACAGTAATAAAGTGAAAACACAACAATACACAAATCCCAAGCCAATTTAGGAAAATATAGTAAAGTTTAATAAACAAGACTATACCAAAGCGATAAAAGTCCAATAAGTAGAACCGGAGATACGAATAAGCGTCAGTCGTGGGAATCTGATCGTGTTAGACCAGTTTAAAATCAAAAGTTAAGGACGACCGTGATGGAGCGTGGGTCAGAGGCAGGGACTAGGTTCCTGCCAGTGGAAGGTTTACCTTCTGACTTAGAAAGTAAACCTTCTGACTTAGAAAGTTTTATGGGGAAAATGTAGTCTCCGAAGAGTCATCGGCGGGGCAAGCTGGACCTGAAGTGGTGTTTGATGACGGTGGGTTGCTTATGAGCGGAATCACGGTGCGATTGTCGACGAAGGCTGGAAAGAGAGCGGGCGAAGTTTGAAGGCCATGCCTCGGAAGGCCTCAAGGTTGATCGGATGCTGTTTGGCATGGTGTAGCCCTCTATGTTCAGACTTAGAAACGTTTCTAGAAGTCACATCTCCTTCAATGGGGCAAACAAGAAAGTCGAGACCGACAGAAGGGGGGTTGGGAGCACACTGCCTCACATCCCAGCACGACTGGCGATTTGACATCTATGACAGAGCTCTGGCGGCGTTCCCGGTCTGTCAGTCCTCCAGGCAGAAAGCCGCCAGAAAGTTTCTGAGTCCCACTTCTTGCAGTTTAGGGACAGGAGGAGTAGACTTTAACACCAGCCAAGGGTCTGTGCATAATTAAATTAATTTAGTATTGCATGGTAACCATTTGTGCATGCCTTGCACTTGAAAATGAAGCCATTTACCTATGTACGACTACCAGTCTGGCGTCAGATCATGCTGTAGCTTTGAGACTACTACCTTACACGTCGTAAACAATGCCCTCCTAATCCCAGATGAAGTTACCACTGCCTCCTGATATTTCTGGACCTCTCAGCTTCCTTAAAACACACCGATGATACACAGTTTTACTTGAAAGTCTCCTCCAGTTCTAACATCCAGTGCCTCAAACACTGCCTGCATATCATGCAAACCTGGATGCCCAGCACCTAGCAGAAGCTCAACCCAACCAAGCTAGAATTTCTGTTGTTTGAAAAAGCACCCAAAAGCAATGTGCAATTTAAAATCTTGCATACTGTACATTTCCCCTACAAATACTTGGGAAAGAATATACGTATACCATTAATGTTTCATAATAGCTGAGGGCCGTGCCCCCCTAAAATTATCATTCTGGCTACGGGCCTGCGGAAAGCTCCTGATTGTGTCCGGAGGGGGCCCCTCCACGTACCTTGCAGGGGGGCCCCCTTACGTTTCGTTACGCCACTGCTGGCTGTATGTATGAAACAGCTTTATTGATATTGCCGGCGGTGGACTGTGTGTTCGGCTGATAGATGTGTACAAGCATGAATGGTCTCGAAGCCTTAAATTCACTGAATGTTGACGTGTTGCGAGGTAATAATGTTGGGCGGAAATTATTTTCCACATCTCAAAGCAATTACTTCATTCTTGAAAAGTATATGTTTCAAACAATAAAAAGTCTAGAAAGCGAGTTTCTCTGCTTTATTTCTCGGTCGCCATTTAATTTATTTCAAGGCATGACACTGCCTTTCATAAGGAAATACACTGACCATTTTAACGATCGTGAATACACAGTTCACAAAACCAGGATACGGAAAGCTGAACATTGTCTGCCCACTTCTCGCATCCGCCTTTTTAACTTCTCTTTCCGGAGTCTTTATTGTCATGTTTTCAGTTTTTGTTGTTCTCCTATTCAGGGCGGGTAACCAGGGCAACTCGAAAAAGCCTGAGAAGGCCACAGCTTCACAGCAGCGTTATTTTCTGGCTAGCTGATCGTTTCCAAAAACCTACTCATTTGTTACCACTTCAGCTTTTGTAGCAGCGCCCTTTGTCTCTGAGATGCAAGCTTCACAAATAGGAGGGTGTTGCAATGAAGGGAGGCGGGTATACCGAGTGACCCTCAAATGCGAACCATTATCTTAATTCCACATGCCCAGTCTCTGGGGATCATGTACGCGTGTCTCCTCTAAAACCTTTTCCTACCTCCAAATTTTAGATTTGAGGTTCACAACCTGTGCTGAGTAAATGTGTTTCTATACATCTATTTAGGAACCTATATAACAATTTAATAGGGAAAGAGCCCTTCATACACATTCCAACTCCCTTCTTTGGTCATTACTTCGAAGAATTTGAGATGGACCATTCCATTGTCTTAATCTTTAGTTTAATTACTTTTTTCCTATATGAACCGCTTATAGGCAGTTTATATTTTTTCTGCAGTTCCGCACTAACCCATTTAGAATCTTTCCGTGACAAAACGTCTCCACATCCAACCACGTGCCTGCAGCCATGATGGTGTATTGGTGAGCCTACCTGACTCACACATGGCAGTCTGTAAGAGAAACAAGCACTGGCAAAGACAGTCAGTTTTGCTTGCCCGATTTATTGTGCTAATACTTGAGTAACCGCTATCCAGTATTCGTTTTCTCAATGCTTCTTTGCCGAGCAACCACTGGCAAAGATTATAGTGGAGGGTAGCCATTTTGAAATTGTATTTTCCATACTTTATTATTGTTGCACCATTCCAAGTTCTTGGAATGGTACATTCGTAGAGTTCTATGGCAACCTAGGTTATTGTGCCTAGATGCAACGTGACACTATCTTGAATTGGTACAACAATAATGAATGAAATACCATTTCAAGATGGCCACTTAGCCATACTGTGTTGCCCAGTGTTTGTACACTGAAACCAACAGCGGACGAGAGAGACGGAGAAAGAGAGAGAGGGAGAGAGAGAGAGGAAAGCGTGTGTGTGCATGTGTGTGTGTGCGTGTATGTCTCATAAACGAAAGAAAAAGGCTGAGAAATATGGTGAGTTGGGGTTTATTATAGACTTCTATCTAACCATAGCGGGCTATACCAGCAATTAAAGGCCTTTATCAAGGGAGCGGGCCTTTAATGGGCCGTATTCCCCAGCTACGGCAGGCTATAAGGCTTTTCAAACATTCCACCACTACAGGGCAGAATGTTCTAACAAATAAAATAAAGGCCTCAGGGAGTTCCAGGGATTTAAATCCCCTTGGCCTCCATGAACATTTTATTCACAGCAAGATGTGTAAATGACAAACATTGGAATGTTGAGCTCTGGGCTTTTGCTAGCCATTAGAAGCCCAGAGTACTCAATTGTCTTCAATGGGGCACCCAACATTGCAATGTTCTAATCAGTGCCTTTAATGGCCGGTATAGCCCGCTATAAGGCTATATTAGCAATAGGGTAAATTACAACAGTGTCTGTGTCAAGTTAGCTTGGGCTTATGAGCATTCAGCTCAGGCAATATATTGACTGCCACAACTGTGGGTGTTGAGAGGCCTCGTACACTCCACCATGGGACAAGACATGAGTTGGCTCACACCTCAAGGTTCAGTAGCATGAACACCAAATATGATAGTGATGGCTAAGCCCACCTGCAGAAACGGGATCTATACAACTCCAGGTTTAGAGACTAGTACCATTACTAGCAAATCTGTCACAAGTGTGTGCGTGTGGGATGGTGGAAGATGTTGGGGTCCAAAAAGCTTAGGACAGACAGAGGTTAACAGAAAAATAAAGCTTCCTTTTGTCTGGTGCTTGCCTTAGAGATGGGAAGGAACTTGAATTTGAGAGGAATAAATGTTATTTAAAATGCATCTCTGTGTCAGTGGCGTAAACATAAAATGATGGAGCCCACCATTCAGAATGTGAAGAGGGGCCCCTGAGTCACCAATATCAATCAGATATTCATTGAACCTGAGTCGGAATGTGCTCCCCTGAAGGATTGGGGGCCATGCTGTGCCGCAGAGGATGTGGGAGCTTGTGATCGGCCCCAATGATGATTAACACCAATGATCCTTGAGGCATAATTGAAGTCAAACGGAGAAACCTCTAAACTTTAGAGGTGAAATAGACATAGTGCTGAAGAAGTAAAGGAAGTGAGGAGCAAGTCTGAGGGAGACGGAGCATATATGAGTGAAATTAAGCATGCAATTGCAATAGAGAACAAAACATTTATTGTATTTGACAACAATCATGCCCCAAAACGCAAAAAAGAGGGTGTATATGATTTCTTTGTCCCCCAGACTTTTGAGCAACTGTGTACCATCAGGTAAGATGTACTAAATGACTTTGACAAGCAGACAGGAGGTGGGAAAATGCTGTTATAGTCTGCACTCTGTCTGCACACTGATTTAAAGACAATGTTGATCCAGCCATGAAGACAGTGGAGGTTAAAATGGAGATTCCATCTAGGAGAGTGGCATGGAACGAGAAAAACTTGGCTAAAGGATAGCAAAGATTCAGCTCTCCTAAAATATTCTGAAGTCAACAGAGGTCTGCCCTTGTGCTCAGAACAATTTAAAAAACAAGCAATGTGCAAAATTAAGGGACTGGAAGAATCTTGAAAGTGGCAGGTTGAGGACACAGACTCCCATTATTAAATTTCTGACAATTTACTGGGTGAGCATAGAGAAGAGGGTAATTCAGTGGTTGTCATGGATCACTGACACAATATCGTGATATCCAATATCTTTGACAAAAAAATCATGTCACAAATATCGTTTACCACAATATCATGATCCTATACTTATAATGGTAAGTACATAAATATCAGAAAAATATATAATTGACACTAATAATGTCAAAAAATAGGCAAAAATATGAATCTTTTAATACATGTATAGATTGTAAAGTAGTAAACGTTTTTTTTAATATATAATGGTAATATACTGTAAATGAATATATTCCCTAATATTTAATACTATATACCTGGCTCTATTATTAGATGAACTACAGGTACCAGCATGCCGTTATGAACGCTCACCTGTGAGCTCCCCTGTGAGTACTTGTTATGTTATGTTATTTGGTTTGTAAAGCGCTCAAATCACCCTGGGGCATCTCGGCGCTGCATAATAGACTAACATCCAAAAATAGCAGGTCAACAGGGGGAACTAGCAGAAGAATTAGAATAAAAAGGTTTTCAGTTTTTTCTTAAATAGCTCGTATCTGGGGATGGATCGTAAAGTGTAAGGAAGCTGGTTCCAATATTTTGGGGCCAGATATGAGAAAGATCTGCCTCCCGTTCGGGAGAGACGAAAGCAAGGGACTAGTACTAGGCCCTGGGAGCTTGATCTAAGGTTCCTTGAAGGAGAATATTTAAACAATTTTTTTTGTAGATAGATAGGCCCTCTATTGTTGTATGCGATGTAGGTGAAGCAGCAGATCTTAAAAAAAGATCTCTTTTTCACCGATAGCCAATGTAGTTCTCTAAGTAACGGTAAGGAAGGAGTTCCTGCAGGTCGATTTAAAATCATCCTTGCCGCAGTATTCTGAACAACCTGTAATTTGGCTAAGAGGGTCAAGCCTACTTCTGCCATCAGGGCATTGCCATAGTCCAACCGGCTTGTGACCAAAGCCTGAACTAAGGTCCTACGATGGTTAGTAGGTATAAAAGGAAGAATTTTCCTCAGAAGCCGTAGACAGTAGTAACATGTGGCAGATGTGTTGATGATATGTTCTTTCATCGACAGAGCCCTATCGATTTTTATTCCCAGATCATTGACTGAAGCCTTAGGAGTGGGGGCCACACCTAATTGGGTGGGCCACCAATCATTTGTCCAGACCTCCGCTGCTCTGCCTAGTAACATGATCTCTGATTTATCTGGGTTTAATTGAAGATAATTGGCCATCATCCAATCATATATAGTCTTTAGGCCGTTAGCAAAACGGATTTTCTCATTCTCTAAATTATTTCCAATAGAGAACATGAGCTGCGTATCATCTGCATATGAGATGATATCGAAGCCCAGCGGTTCAACTATCTTCGCCAGAGGAGACATATAAATATTAAAGAGGGTCGGACTCAAACAGGAGCCCTGCGGAACACCCCTCTTTAACGGCATTTTTGGCGAGGAGTAAGGCCCCACCGTAATTATTTGAGATCTTTCAGACAAGAAATGTATTAACCACTTCAAAGCCGTTCCTTTGATGCCCCCATCGACTAGTCTCTCCGCCAGCTTTTTGTGCGAGATGGTATCAAAAGCCGCGGAGAGATCTAGAAGAATCAGAATCACTGAGCCCCCTGCATCAACTGTCTGTCTAAGTGAGTCAGTTACTGCCAGTACCGCAGTTTCTGTACTGAAACCTTTCCGAAAGCCTGATTGTGAGGGGTCTAAAATACCATTCTGTTCAAGATAGAAGCAAAGTTGTTTATTTACAATGCCTTCAAGTTGTTTACCCAATAATGGTAGTAGGGATATAGGGCGATAGTTGGAAAGAATATTCGGGTCAGCTGAGGGTTTCTTCAAGATAGGCCGGACAGTTGCCTCTTTCCAAGCAGTAGGGATGGTGCCCGTGGTTAAGGAGGAATTAAAGATATCTCTAATAGTTGGAGCGCAGCTAATGGCTATAAGTGCCATAGTTTTTGGGGGACATAAATCCTTTGGGGACCCTGATTTTGCTTTAGCAAGGCCATTTATAATTTCTTCCTTCGTAACCAGTGCGAACTGCTCAAGACAGGCCTCCTTTGCTGTTGGTGCTTCCCCCATGGGGTTAGACAGCAGATCTAAAGTTAAAGGGGTCTCTGGAGGGAAGTTGTTATAAATTGTGGATATCTTATCCCTAAAGAACGATGCTAATGAATCACAGAGATTCTGAGATTCAATAGATGGTTGTGCACACACTCGGGGAGATGTAAAGTCTTTGACTATGGAGAATAATACTTTCGAGGAATTGCTAGCTTGTTCTATTTGTGTTATGATTGAGGTACGTCTCGCTTCTTTCAAATTTAGATGATAAATGGCCAGAGATCGTCTAAATAGAAGTCTGGATTGACATTCCTTATTAGACCGCCAGAGTCTCTCCAGACGCCTACAATTGGCTCTATCCTTTCTAAGGTCCTCTGTGTACCAGGGGTTGGAGGTTCGCCTTGTACCTGTGCTCTGTTTAGATGGAATAACTGCATCAAAGGCACTACAGAGAGCAATATTCAGATCTTCCAATTTTTTGGAGGGATCGTAAGAGTTATTTCCCCCAGGAGGCGAGAAGGCGTTGTTAAAAGCCTCTATAGACAGATTTCGCCACATTCTGTATTGTCCCAGGGGTACTCTCTTCTGAGGCTCAGCCTTTTTTTCCCCAGGCCTTATTAGAGGAGAATGAGATTAATGAATGGTCAGACCAAGTTAGAGAAAGGGGGGGGGGGCACACTTCAAGTGGTCGTCATTAGAAAATATTAGATCCAATAGGTGGCCAGCTTGGTGAGTAGAGCCCACCAAGAACAAGCGCATGCGATAAATACCTGTGAGAGCCGCAGTAGCTGTTTAACCGCCACTTCCTCTGACGAAGGAGCCGCAGTGCTCTGAAACGCATAAGGACTGAATGTCACTCTGAACTGTGATGATGGTTTTCTAAATTAAATGATTTTGATCATCCCATTGTGAGCATCTTCCCGCCTCAGGGCACTTTTTTGGATTGATTTGTTTGCGGCAGCCTGGCCGCAGGGAATTGATGCCACCACACTTATGTGGGGCCCGACGTCGAAATTGTTCACGTTGTTGGGGGTACAATGAGGCATGGATTAATTTGACCAGCTGACACGGCCCGGAGGCCCACTGGGGTTTGAACTTTGTTTTAATGGTGACGTTTGCACAGCACCCACTGGGGAAATACCTGACTCTATTATTAGATGAACTACCAGTACCAGCATGCCATTATGAACGCTCACCTGTGAGAACCGGAACAAGCGCATGCGATAAATACCTGTGAGAGACGCAGTAGCTGTTTAACCGCCACTTCCTCTGACGAAGGAGCCGCAGTGCTCTGAAACGCGTAAGGACTGAATGACACTCTGAACTGTGATGATCGTTTTCTAAATTAAATGATTTTGGTCATCCCATTGTGAGCGTCTTCCCGCATTAGGGCACTTTTTTGGATGGATTTGTTTGCGGCAGCCCGGCCGCAGGGAATTGATGCCACCACACGTATGTGAGGCCCCGACATCGAAATTGTTAACGTTGTTGGGGGTACAATGGGGCATGGATTAATTTGACCAGCTGACACGGCCTGGAGGCCCACTGGGGTTTGAACTTTGTTTTAATGGTGACGTTTGCACAGCACCTACTGGGGAAATACCTGGCTCTATTATTAGATGAACTACAGGTACCAGCATGCCGTTATGAACGCTCACCTGTGAGTACTTGAACAAGCGCATGTGATAAATACCTGTGAGAGCCGCAGTAGCTGCTTAACCGCCACTTCCTCTGACGAAGGAGCCGCAGTGCTCTGAAACGCGTAAGGACTGAATGACACTCTGAACTGTGATGCTGGTTTTCTAAATTAAATGATTCCATTGTGAGCGTCTTCCCACCTCAGGGCACTTTTTTGGATGTATATATATATATATATACATATATATATATATATATATCAAACGCAATTTTCTCCAGAAAAGAAGAAAGAATAGGGTCGCACTCCAGCGGTATTTTAGTAATTCAATGCTCCATTTATTTCCAGTTCACTTCGGTCCACAAATCAAACGCAAACCAACCAACGCGTTTCGTTAACTTCTGTTAACTTGGTCACGGTTGTTACCATTCGAAAAAAATATTTTTGGGAGAATCCGAAAAAATCTAAGACCACCTGTATACTGGAAACCCCCACATCTACTTTATTGGCAAAGGAATCCAATGACTATCTGACATTATTAAATTTAAATGCAGAGGAAGGGGAAGAGATACCCCTGGAAACAGCAATTCCACAACTAGGGGCAGGTCTTAGTAAAAAACAATCAAAATCTAAGTTCTACCCCCAGTTACCCCCTGGAAACAAAATTGACGTCTTTCAAGAGGCCATTATTCATGATCTTTACAAAATCAACAAACCTCAATATAAAGACAATTTAACAAACCTGGAAAGGGAGGCCTTGGAAAAATTGGCAGATGACAAGGAAATAGAAATCAAAATGGCAGACAAAGGGGGCAATGTGGTAATATGGGATCGAATCCTATATATCTCAGAGGCATTGCGGCAATTACAAAATGATATGTATTATGAAAAATTACATACAGACCCCACAATGACTTTCAAGTTGGAAATGGAGAAAAAATTGAAATTTTGGACCACCAAAAATCTGATAGATGAAGAAGAGCGGAAGTATTTATCAGTGGACTTTCCAAAAATGGCGACTATGTATTTTCTCCCGAAAATACATAAAAATCAGAAAGAACCTCCAGGAAGACCTATTTTATCTGCTAAAGGCTCATTATTCGAACCAATGGCCAACTATATTGATCATTTTCTCATCCCACATGTAGCAGAATTACAGTCATATATCAGAGACACAACTGACCTCCTTAAATCCTTACAAGATGTGGTTTGGCAAGGAAATTTTTATCTAATAACAATGGACGCAATTGCTCTGTATACTAACATTGACAATGATTTAGGCCTAAACGCAATTCGTTACTTTTTGCAGGAAAGAAACATTCATTATAAAGACCACAATGAAATGTTACTGGACATGATTTTCACATGCCTCAGTTGCAATATCTTTTTAGTTGGAGATGATCTCTATCGACAGAAGAATGGGGCGGCTATGGGCTTTTCATTTAGCCCAAGCTACGCCTGCTTGGTAATGGGTTGGTGGGAGCGGGAGGTGGCCTGGATTAAAAGATATGAACAATACACTAAGAAAATAATCAAATGGACACGTTTTATAGATGACTTGTTAGTCATCTAGAATGGAAATGAGGAGGAATTCCAGGATTATTTAGAGATCCTCAACAACAGTGTAACTAACTTGAAGTTTACATATGAAATAAGCAAGGAAAAGGTTACTTTTCCTGGACGCTGAAATATATGTGAAAAATAATTGCCTGGAGTCCACCTTATATCGAAAAAGCACAGCAACGAATGCCACCCTTGAAGCAACAAGTTTCCACCAACCCTCCCTGATATCAAGCATACCTTATGGGGAATTTCTCCGCCTTCGAAGGATATGCAGTGAGGATGAGGAATGGAGAAAACAGAGTGCAGGAACAATAAAAAGGTTCATAAAAAGGAAGTACAACAAGCATACGGTAAAACATTGTTGGAACAAAGCCAACCAAAAATCTCGGGAGGAATGTTTATCATCATTAACAAAAAAACAAGAACCCATTGAAGAACCAATAAGATTGATATTGGATTACACCCAGGAATCAAAGGAAATTGTGGGTATTATCAAAAAGAATTGGAAAATATTACAATTAGATGGTACCATGGGAAAAGTAATGGGATCTAAACCAATAATAACATACAGGAGAGCTAAAAACCTAAAAGATCGACTGGTGCACAGTCACTTTAAATCAAGTAAAGCGAAAGAGACCTGGCTAAGAAAAAAAGGGTCTATCAAATGCCAAAATTGCAAGGTGTGTCAAATCGCAAAACCAACGAGTGGAATAACAATGGCAAACAATAAAGTTTGGAAAATCAAACAATTGATATCATGTAAAAGTCAATACGCAATTTATATAATAGAATGCCCTTGTAAATTAAAATACGTGGGAAGCACCATATGTGATTTGAAGAAAAGAATCTTGAAACACACACGGGCCACTAAGAATAAGGACAAAAATAACGCAGTGGCAAAACACATGGAAACCCACCATAACCGTTCAAACAGTCTTTATTTCGACTTGTTGTCATAAAAGACAAATTAAAAACAGATCTCATCATCATTTACAAAAAACCACATTTAAAAAAAAACAAAAAAAAAACAATTCATCATCAGATGTTTCCAGTTTAGGCTACACAATTAAATTAGGTATTAAATTCATGATACTAAAACTAGAAGCATCATGATTTAGGTTTACTACATGTAAGGCATTCCTACTCGACCAGTTAAAAGAATAAATATCTGTCTTTCATAAAAACAGGCTAAGAAAAATACAAAAATTCCACCATTATACTGAATTTCTTTTAGGGCGGCTGGAGGGCTTTCAGTTTCCCAGCTCTAATTAGCCACATTTGTTTCAAAAATTTAGCTAAAGCTATCACTATTATTTCAGAACAGTCAGTTTGGAGTATTCTTAATGCAGTGATCCCCGTCCTAATACCCTTTTGAATACAGACTGCTCTTATCCATCTTAGGCGGGGGACCTTGTATTCTGGGCAAATAAACAAGATATGTGCTATAGTTTCAGGGTAGATTATGCAAAAAGGGCACATTTGATCTTTTTTGCTAGAAGCCTATTTACAGGTGACCGTGTTCAGTGGGAGAGTACCTACCCTGAACTGGTGATATAATTTCCTATCGAGAGGCAATGTGATCAAATCCCAGTACAGCTCATACCCAGTAGTATGTTTCAGCTCCAGAAAGACCTTGGTATGTGATGGATCAATATGTAACTGGAACTCCTCCTGGGATATGAGTGACCAATAAGCCTCTTTCAGCTCTAATTTAGTAGGAAATGATGTCCCCTGTGGATTGTCCCAAAGATCCCCCATTCCTAGGGACTTTAAGAGAGTTTTTACCTTTCTAAACCATGGAATTTTGTCCCCACAATCAAACAATTGATATCATGTAAAAGTCAATACGCAATTTATATAATAGAATGCCCTTGTAAATTAAAATACGTGGGAAGCACCATATGTGATTTGAAGAAAAGAATCTTGAAACACACACGGGCCACTAAGAATAAGGACAAAAATAACGCAGTGGCAAAACACATGGAAACCCACCATAACAGCAATTGGAAGTCTCTGAGTTTTTATGGAATAGAAACCATCCCTATCAATGCACGAGGAGGAAATCGGGAGAAACTACTGCGACGGCAAGGAATCACGGCACATCATAAACTTTAGGAGCATGACACCGTTTGGCCTGAACCAGTCGGAAGAACTGTACATACATCTCTAATGAGGAAAGATGATCATAATCATGTGGAACCACAAAGATGGACCTTACGTAATAGATTTTTGGTTTAAAATTTTGACCTTTTGTTTAAAGGATCGAACTTGTGTGGTTTGTCTCTTGTCCATGAACAATGAAAAAAACTCATGGATGTAACTGACACGGATCAAGTGTGAAAGGCCAATTAGGGCCTTCAAATAACTGAAATAAGTGGGTCTGCCCACTAGAGGGCATGATTTGAATTAAGTATGTTTAACATGAGACATCATGATGAGAGCAATAATATTGAGCTTTGTTCATAAAACGATGCACATAGAGTTCAATGTGGTCAAGGTTTAAAATCGTCATCATTAGACGTGGTTATTTGTTTATTTAATTTTAAGCCTACTCATGAATAATGTTTAATGCATCAAAGGGGACTACATCTCCCAGAAGTCTGGAATTGCAAACCCCGGAACTTACAGGAAATGAAGTCATGACATTTCCTGTTATCACACCTGTTTAAATGAATTCTTTTTTTCGAATGGTAACAACCGTGACCAAGTTAACAGAAGTTAATAAAACGCGTTGGTTGGTTCGCGTTTGATTTGTGGACCGAAGTGAACTGGAAATAAATGGAGCATTGAATTACTAAAATACCGCTGGAGTGCGACCGTATTCTTTCTTCCTTTCTGGAGAAAATTGCGTTTGATATTTAGCGGTTTGGTTCAACCGCAAGGGTGACGCACCTTTAATGAGCGCCAGGAACACCGGGATCTTGAACCGTTTTTGGATGCATATATATATATATATTCACTTAAAAGCCCTGTCTAAAGGTCCTATGGAAAAATGCATGGGAAAAACGCGTTTTGGGACCCCCCTTTTATCTCAGCCCCCGCTTGACGAATCCCCCCGAGACTTTCAGGGTAGGAGCGGAGCGTAGCGCCCCACCTATTTTGAAAAATTCGCGAGGATTCCTCGACCGGCGCCAAAGTTATTCAAAATAGAATGTTGAGGATTTCCTATGGAAACGTGGTCCTAACTATAACTACCTACTGGCGACCGCCAGTAGGTAATGAATACACAAACATATATATGTATATATATATATAAATATATACAGTGCAACAAAAATATTAATTTTTTCTATTTTAAACGTATTACTGTTTTTTATATTTTAGATGTATTAATATGAATATATATATGTGTGTTTGTGTGTGTATATATGTACAAATATATTTAAATATAAACATTAATATAGAATATAATATAACATTAATATAATATAAAAAATATTTTATTCTTTGTTACACCATATATCTATCTATATATGTGTGTGTGTGTCTATCAGATGTGGGTAGACTTTACATGTGTAGCAGGCAGGAGGATGGCATTCACGCATGCAAACACTTTTGGAAAGCAAGATTGTTATCATTGTTTTTCCATACTGAAATGATTGTAGAAATTATTTGGTTTTGACTTGGCCCTAACAATACCATTTTTGTATCTGATGACAAGTACTTCAGGCAGGTCGAGGGCACAGCGATGGGAACGTGCCCCAACCTTTACCAACCTCTTTATGGGATGCTGGGAGGAATGGGTGGTCGGTGCCCTGGATGAATTCAACACTCATGTAGCAACATGGATTCCTTACATGGATGACCTATTTGTGATATGGAAGGGAAACATCAGTGACGCCATGAGACTCATCAATATCCTAAATGATAATGAACTGAATTTGGGTTCCTAGACATCAAAGTGGAGGTGGGTGACAACAAATTGACCTTTAAACTACATAGAAAAGCCACAGCAGTGAACACACTCCTGTATGCCCAGCCTAAGTCACTGATACGAAGTATCCCATATGACAAACTATTACGGGCTCACCAAAACTGCAGCCCTGAAGTGGCATATCATCAGGAATGTACCAACATAATGAGGAGATTCAAAGAAAGTGGTTACTACAAATCTACGTTAAATAAGGCCATCAAAACAGCACAGAGGTTATGCAGGGAAGAACTCCTAATCCTGAAAGTGTGCAGGGAAGGGACAACAACTGATAACTTAAGGTTAATCACCACTAACAATCATAAGGCAAGAGAGGTTAGGCACATCTTGGAGAAACACTGGCAGATATTGATGAGTGACAATAACCTTGAGGAAATTATTGAGGACTATCATAGAAGAATTGGTTTTCTGAGAAAGGATGGAACTATATTTTGGAACTGAATACCAAACCCCGAAAAGTTGAACATTGAGGAGGAATTGAATACTCTTTTGTGCAGATCAGTGCAGCTGTGCTAGTTCAGCTTAATTTCCTTGTATTATACATTTGTCATTTTCCTGCTGTCTCTTTCTTCTCCTTAACCTTAGTGTGAAGTTTTAATTCTGCGTTTGTCTTTCCCCTTCCTTCACACAGGGTTTACGGAACTGGTAAATTGTTGGGCTGTGCCTCTAGCTGAGCTAAGTATATGATTTTTTATTACATTTTGATAATGTTCTTTTGCCCACCTGGTCATAATTAATGGTATATTGTTCTTTGTTTTGTTGTTGAAGCAATTTTTGCATTTCACTGGAGAATCAGGCTCTGTATAATATGTGGCTCGGTCTTCATTTACCCACTTGGGTTTGATTTTTGACAATTAGGATTTGACTACAGGGCAGTGTGTAACGTTTATGAGTTAATCCATCACTTTATGTTGTTTAATATCCAGTATGTGTATGTATGACTAAAGCATGTACATTGTGACATTAGTATTTCTGCCAGAAGCTGATTATTTTTGCATGGAAGGAGTACTGATGTTTTTGTTTTAATCGGAAACATACGATGATCGCTGCACTAAGATTTTATCAACCCACTTGGGTTCAATTCCTGTTGTTATATATTTTGTTCCTGTCATTGAATTACAGTTAAATGTTGCTGACATTTGGATTTTGTGTTTACGCTAAATGTTTTATACATTGTGATATCCTTGCACATGGAATGAGCATCTATTGCAGTCATGGACATATTACAAAATGGCAGACATATAATGGTCTGTCCCCGTGGAGCCATTCCCTTGACCTTTGTTTATGTTTATGACATATAGATAGAGGTTTATGTTTGACATTGGGGGTGGCTCTCATCACCTGTGAACAAGGTGGTCAGGTGTTTTGCTGACACTGCATGGTGTTACAGACAATATAATGGAATAAATATTTGAGCAACTTCAGAGTGAGCATTCTCCTTTCTGTGCAAAGAAAAGGTACAGTTGTTCAGTTGATATATATATGTCCTAATCCACAGTCTGTCTCCAGACCACTGATACGGCGGCAAAGCACAGAATCATCCGCAGCCATATAGTTGGGAAAATTCTCCAATTTATTGTGTGAATACCAAAACCTCAAAAATAACGTGCAAAAAACAGTAAAATTGATATAGTCGACGTGTTTTGGTGGATGCCTTCAAATGGGCCTTACAAATAATAGCAGTGGACTTAATTATTGTTAGTCCTTTCTCAGCTTTGTGCTTGGAGCTTTGGTTCGGCACACAATTCCCTCCATTTTCTTACATCATCGGTTTACCTCAAATGTCGTACTTTTGATTAACAGTGCACCACATTCTAATATAATCAAAGAGTGCTCACAGATATAGACCTCATATCATTTGATACATAAAATGAATTTAACATGTTGAATCACATAATGTTTTAACACCATTAAAACACATAACGCGTGAACATGTATATCACACTGAATTCCAGACCAAATTTGTCAAGGTATGGATGTGTAACAGTTTATTTGTTTACACAAGGCATCTGAAGCATAAACCTACATCTCGCTTCACTCCATTTCCCATATGATTACACAGTATTTATTGGACAAACAATAAATATGCTCCATGATTATTTTCAACAGTCTAAAGTGCATGGTGCTTTATATTAGTAAAGGGAAAAAGGAGAAGAAAAGAATGGGAAGAGAAGAGGATAATGACTATTCTATATTATAAAGTGCAATTGAGTTATTCTTGTTCCATTATCAATGTTTGGGGATACTCTTATGTTCGTTGCATACCATACTCTCGCATATCCCAACCTGCATTTAGATTATAATTTTATATCCATATTTATGGTTGTACCCCACTCCCTATCATAAAGTGCATTGTGCTTTCAAAGTGCACATTGCATAATGTAAACAACTTATCACAATACAAAACATACTCCTCCTCCTAAAGCGCAATTGCATTCCTGGATTCTGCATTTTCCATTATCAATGTTCAAGGGTACAATTCTGTTTATTACATAACATGCCTTCACAACCACAATATGCATTCATGTTATAATTGTAAAACCATATCCATAGTCATACTTCACTCACTGAGATGAATAAAGTGCATAATGAGTTCAAAGCGCATAATGTTTCAAAGTTAACCAAATGTTGCTCCCTCAAAAATTCAAAAAGTGCATGGTGCATCTAAAATGCATTAGCCTACATATCTTGGAATCTGAATATGACAAAGTGCTGACTACTCTATTCAAATTTAATGCCAGAATGAGGGTATGTCAGGAAAATTAAAAAAATTGCTATTTACTCTAAGCAATCATTTCACATATTAAAAGCTGATCCATATTCATAAGTTAAATCCATCTAATAAAAGGTTTCTAACAAAGAGAGTTCAGTGTAAAGTTCAATCAGAGATGAACATACAGCTCAACATCAGCATTATGGCCCCAAGGGGTTTCAGTTCCAAATGCGAATATTAATCATGATTCCTGTCTTCTCAGTTCCTTTTCTTGATTTCCCCCTCTCGGTTGAGGTTGAACGGGCTCAATCCCATAATACCTGAATGTTGCAAGGGATCGTTCATGAAACTGTTCAAAGTGACAGGCTATTGGGTAAGTTTTGTCACCATTCATTATTGCCCTCATATACTGAAGGATCCAGATTTTTAGCTTGTTAATGGTGCTACCCACATACAGTTTGTCGCATCCGCATCTTAAGACATAAACAACGTGGTCTATATTGTAAGAAATCCTGTCATTAGGCGTAACCACTTGACCCTCACCGATTTGATCGTTCTTACAATTCAACCCATATCTACATGCCTTACAAGGGTTGCATTTTATAAAGCCTTTGGTGGCCAATTTCTCAACTCTTTCCCCTGATCATAGTGCCTAGATGTCAGTATATCTCTAACCTTGGACATAAAACTCCTCTCCGCTCACGGAGTTTGCAGATTTTTGGCAATTACGCATTCCGCGTTGAATGCTCAGTAGCCGGAAAACTCCGTACTCCTCAACAGAGCAGAGTTTTTTGTGTTTGCGTGCCCAAAATGCATTTTCGCATGTGCGAGAGCGACCTACCGGGTGCCTGTGATCGCTGGCCAGATTTCCTATCCGTTCGCGAGCGCCACAAGATTTGGTAGCCGGCCGCACTGTCCCACGAGAGTGTGTGATCACGAACACGTCATTCGGGCACACCATCTGACTTCCAGCGGAAGTTTTGTGAAGAATGCGATAACGCAGAATCTGCAATCTGGCAAAGGTTCTCTCCCGAGCAGCATCAAAACCTTCTCAAAATGATGATTTGGATTAAAAAACACTCCTCAGATTGACATTTGACTGTACTTTTTTTGTGCAAGGAGTCCTTTTTCTTTTTTTTACTTATCAATTTTACTGTTTTTTGCACTTTATTTTTGAGGTTTTGGTATTCACACAATAAATTGGAGAATTTGCCCAACTATCTGGCTGCGGATGATTCACAGAAAGGAGGACGCTCACTCCGAAGTTGCTCAAATATTTAATCCATTATATTGTCTGTAACACCATGCAGTGACAGCAAAACACCTGACCGCCTTGTTCACAGGTGATGAGAGCCACCCCCATTGTCAAACATAAACCTTTACCTATGTGTCATAAACATAAACAAAGGTCAAGGGAATAGCTCCATGGGGACAGACCATTATATGTCGGTCATTTTGTAATATGTCCATGACTGCAATAGATGCTCATTCCATGTGCAAGGATATTACAATGTATATAACATATAACTGTAATACAATGACAGGCACAAAATATATAGCAACAGGAATTGAACCCAAGTGGGTTGATAAAATCTTAGTGCAGCGGTCATCAGATGTTTCCGATTAAAACAAAAACATAAGTACTCCTTCCATGCAAATATAATCAGTTTCTGGTAGAAATGTGCATGCTTTAGTCAAACATACACATACTAGATATTAAGTGGTGGATTAACTCATAAAAGTTACACATGGCCCTGTAGTCAAATCCTAATTGTCAAAAATCAAACCCAAGTGGGTAAATGAAGACCAAACCACATATTTTACAGCCACATTTTATACAGAACCTGATTCTCCAGTGAAATGAAAAAATAGCTTCAACAACAAAACAAAGAACAATATATATCATTAATTATGACCAGATGGGCAAAAGAACATCATCAAAATGTAATAAAAAATCAAATTCTTAGTTCAGCTAGAGGCACAGCCCACCAATTTGCCAGTTCCATAAACCCTGTGTGAAGGAAGCGGAAAGACAAACACAGAATTAAAATCATGTTAAAATCTTCACACTAAGGTAAAGGAGAAGAAAGAGACATCTAAAAACGTCACACTAAGGTAAAGGAGAAGAAAGAGGCAGCAGGAAAATGACAAAGAAGGTCCCCAGAGTCTCCAACTTCCTGTTCCTGTCCAGCAGGCTCCTCCCAGTACTTTGTCCATCTTCTGTTCACTTTTCATTTGGATTTTGAGCTGGTAGGATCACTCTTTGTGTATGCTGCATCATATATCATTGGATTTGAGGACTTTTGAATTTGAGATTTCACAAGTCAGTTGGAAAATTGGTGTTGTTTCTTTGATTAGGGCATTGCACATACATTTTTTTGTACTTTTCATCATTTTTTAAAATTTATTGTCGTGGTTGGCCTTTAGTTTAGTAGGGGCCTAGTTGTTTCTTTGTAAGTATTTTTCTTCTTTTGTAAAGGAAATATGTTGCACGGTTCACTACATTTTCTCCAACTTTTGCAATCAATTTGCAACATTTATTTAATTCACTAGCCCAGTAGTCTGCCAATAGGCCTTTCAGCCAGTAGGCTCAGAGCTACTCATGGGTGCATGAAACAACTGTTTCTGTGGTGTATTTTTATTATTGTTTGTTATTTAAACATAATTGAGGCTTGTATTGGATTGAATTCCAAAATGTTTTTTTTTTTTGGTATTTCACTTTTTTTCATGTGTGGTTGATGTGTAACTTGCAAACCTGTTTCAGCCCTGTGGATTTTCGTTTTGGCATTGTTGCATTAATGCTGTGTTGTTTAGCATGCCTTCTTTGTCTGGCCAGTGTGTGAGTGTGTTTGTAATAGTGGGCCAGCATTTGCCTTGGCTGAGCCTCCCCATATGGCCAGGGGCTATTTTGTAAAGTCTGTGTCCATCTATATAGGCTTGCTTGAGTTCATTGTTTTGCAGGCCTCCTGCTTGATGTGAGTGACCATGTGGCTGGTGGCCATTTTGTGGTGGTAGTTAGTGTGGTTTTGCCACAGGCCTGCATGTCTTTCCTTTGTTTCTCTTGGATTACTGCTTCCATCCACTGTCAGCTGCAGCTCCCTGAATGCTGCATTCCATGTGATGCACAATGCCAAACCGGTTCCGTTACATTTGTATTTTTGTTGTTGTTCTTCTTCTTTCTTATCCTTCCTGAGCGTACAGTACACCATTAAAGCCCTTGTTGTCAAAGTCTCACAACTGGCTACACTGTATTGTTATGTTTTTTAATAACTGAGGTAATACACTTAGTAATATTAATAAGACTAAAAAGTGTGACCACACACTAAGTTATATATTTTATTTGTTTGTTTGTACTAGCAGTAATTGAACTACAACACTGAAAGCCATGTTTCACTGACGTTCTTCTTGCTTCTTTGCTTTTATTTTTTTTTTTATTTTTTTTTTTTTTTTGAAACCGTTTATTACATCCATAAAAAGGTTACAGTTATGGGCCTACAACCGCACGGCCGGCCGCTAGAGCATCACAAATATAGTACACACAGACAGTAAAAGTCTCTCAGCGGTGCACAGTAGAAACACAGGAGTAATCAACGGTGCAGGCCTCACGGCGTCCTGCCACAGAGTACGGTTTCATTTTAAAGACTAACAACAACAACAAAAACCACAACCGCAAGGCAACCCAAGATTCAAGGTGACCACACTTGCTCCATAGTGGGGGATCCAGAGTGGCAGGAAAGATCTGAAGAGGGGGATGGGAGGAGATCAGGGACTGGGGGGCCGCGTGCCCGCGGCCGAGCAAGGGGGTCCAGCTAGGGAGACGGAGCAGGCGAGGCAGCCGGCAGCTGTGGCGGCTCACAAATGCCCCCACGGTAGGCGTTCCAGGGGCCCCAGAGTTTCACCCACGCCCCAGGCTTACCCCTCGCCACATACACCACCTTTTCACGGAACATACACCAATCCATGTGCTCTTTCCAGGCCGACACCGCAGGGGGCCTCTGGGATCCCCACAATTGAGCAATATCACGTTTCGCTATCATGTATCCCAGAGTCACCCACCGCGTCTGCGGAGCCAAATAGTCATTCGGTTCCCATACATTCAACAAGCACCTCCTCGCTTCAGGCAGCAGCGCTACACGCGTGACCACACGCAGGACCTCATGCACACCACGCCAGAATCGCTCCACCTTCGGGCACTCCCACAGTATATGCATAAAAGTCGCCAACGCACCACAGCCACGCTTACACAGTCCGTCCACGGCAAAACCCATACGTAGAAGCCGTGGCCCCGTCACGTAGACCCGGTGAAGGATCTTGAGCTGGACGAAACGAAGGCGAGCCGGGATGGCCACCTCTTTTGGAGAGGCCACCGCGGACATCCAATCCTCGTCGTCCAGCTCCAGCCCGTCGGCCACCCAAGCTTCGCGTAGACTAGTTAACAGGCACGATCTATCATTAATCAGCTTCTTATATATGAGGGAGATCGTGCTGTCCGGGACATGGCCATCTAGCACTCTGTCCTCCAGGGGGGAAGACTCCGGAATGGATGCAACATCCGGGAAGACGGAGCCCAGCGCATGGCGGACTTGTAGGTACCGAAAGTACTCACTGCCCTGCAGCTGGAACTCCGCCTGCAGCGTCTCAAAAGTTTTGAATCCCCCCCTCGTCCAGAGATCCCCCACTGTGCTGATTCCGATCGTGTCCCACTTCTCGAAGCCCTTTGATGTCCACAGGGAGCCCAGCCTCTCGGAGGCATACAGTGGAGACGCCCGGGTCAAACGGTCCTTCCACCCCATAGCTGCATTTGCCGCGTGCCAAACCCGCACCATGACACGCGTCGGTCCCGTCAGACGGGAGTCGGGCGCGCCAGAGTACAGTGCTCGATTGTAATCGCCACCGGGAAGGAGCATCTTGTCCATCTCGAATGCCGGGTTCAGGGCGGGCCCGTAAAGGCCATGATTAATTGCAGCTAGCTGGGAGGCCCAGTAATACCGTTTAATGTCCGGGAGGGCGACCCCTCCATCGTACCACGGGAGCGTCAGTTTAGCCAGAGCAATACGCGGCCTCCCGTCCCAGAACAGGCGCCGCTGAAGGCCCTCCACCTCACGAAAGTAGCTTGCCGGGACCATGTCCATAGTGTTCTGGAGGGCATAGAGGAAGCGCGGCAAGGACATCATTTTAAACAAGGCCGCTCGACCGAGCGGCGAGAGCGGGAGACGCCGCCAGCGCACCACATCCTCCCTCAAACGCTGGAGAGGGGGCAGCAGATTCCGCTCATAGCGGGCCTCCGGGTCAAGAGTGATATATATACCCAAGTACCGGAAACCCTGGGAGGCAATCTGGATCGGGCAGTCCCGCGGCAGGACCGGAGCCTCCCCGGAGAGTACGTAGACACAGGATTTCGCCCAGTTAATGACTAGGCCTGAGTTGCGACCGAAGGAGCGCAGCACATCAACTAGGACGATCAGGGACTTGCGCGGGGAGGCGAGATACAAAAGGATATCGTCCGCGTAGAGGGACACACGGTCCTCGTGCTCGGGGGTCCAGCGGAGACCCCGGATGGAAGGGTGCCACCGCAGCCACTCCGCCAGGGGCTCCAGGGCCAGGGCAAACAGAAGAGGCGACAGGGGACAACCCTGTCGCGTGCCCCGTCCCAGCGCGAACGGGGTCGACACACGCCCGTTCACCACCACCTGCGCCATTGGGCCCGAATATAGTAATTTGACCCAGCTGATGAAACCCGGGCCGAACCCAAACTTCGCGAGCATCGCCCAGAGATATGGCCATTCGAGCGTATCAAACGCCATGGTGGCGTCCAAGGACGCCAAGATGGCTGGCTCCCGCACAAATGGAACACGCGCAAGCACGCCGTGCAAGCGCCGTAGATTAAGCGCCGTGTTGCGGTGCGGGATAAAGCCCGATTGGTCTTGGTGGACCAAATCGCCCACCACGCCAACCAACCGGTTAGCCAACACCTTGGCGAGGATTTTGGGCTCCGCGTTCAAAAGCGAAATCGGCCGATAGGATGTGACCCGTTCACGGGGCTTTCCCTCCTTATGGATCACCACAATTGTAGCCAGACGCTGGTCCGGCGGGAGGGAGCCCTGCGAGTGAGCCGCGAGGAACATCGCACGCAGGTGGGGCGCCAGCACATCCGGGCGTAGCTTATATAGCTCAATGGGAATGCCATTGGGGCCCATGGCCTTGCCAGATGAAATCGAGCGAATAGCTGAGGCAATTTCGTCCGAGGTGGGGGGGACGTCCAGCGAGTCTCTGTCTTCCGCCGTAAGGGAGGGGAGTGCAATATCCTGAAGCAGGGCAAAGGAGTCCGCTTCCGAACAGGAAGAAACAGGGGAGTAGACTCCGCGGAAATAATCCGCGAAACAGGAGACAATGGCTTCCGGCTCCGTGGCACACGCACCATCCACGCTCTCAATCAAAGGCACCACTCGGCTCGCTCTCTCTCTCTTATCCAACCACGCAATCAATTTACCGGCCTTATCACCCACATCGTACAAGCGCCCCTGCTGTTCTCTACCAAGGCCCCTGGCCGCCTCCGTGACGAGGGCCCGGTAGGCCGCCTGCTTTAACTGCAGAACATGTAACTTGGCGTCTGTTACCCCGTTCTCCAGGTCACCCTCCAATTCCGCAATCTCGGCCTCCACCCGGGTCACCTCCTCCCGCTCGCGCCGCCGGGCATTGGCAATAAAGGAGAGGGCCTCCCCTCTAAGAACCACTTTGAAAGCCTCCCATAGGGAGAGGGCAGATGGGACCGACCCCTCATTCTCCTCAAAATAGCGCTGCAAGGATGTGATCAAGTCTGCACGAATGGAGGGGTCGCGCAGATACCAGGCGTTAATCGGGGCCACCCTGCCATCCCCCCTCGGGATGACATCGAAATGCAACAACAATGGGGAGTGGTCTGAAATACCCCGTGCCAGATGGCGCACCTCTCCCACCCTCCCCGCATGGGCCGCTGGGACAAGGATGTAATCAAGCCGCGAGAGACTGCCATGGGCCCCCGAGTGGAAGGTGTATTGTTGCAATACGGGATGCTTTAGGCGCCAACAATCCACCAGGCCCAGTGTGTCTAACAGGCCAGGCAGCCACGCCTGTGCCCGAGGGAGGTCCCTAGGGGGATGGCGATCCATAGATCCAGATACAACCGCATTAAAGTCCCCTCCCACCACCAAGAGGCCACTCGGAAGTTCCAGAAGGAGGCGCCCCAGGTCCGCAAATGTAGTGGCCTGTAGCCCAGGCGGGACGTACACCGACACAAAACTGAACACTCTACCCTCCATACGTCCCGCCAGAGCAGTGTAACGTCCCCTCTCATCGTGGTGCACCTCATCAATCTCCAGCGGGAGCGAGTTCCTAATCATAATACCCACCCCCCGCGAGCCCGAGGTGAAGCCAGAGTGGGCCGCCAAACGATATCCCCTCCGATTCATTGCATGAAAGGTGTTACCTATAAGGTGCGTCTCTTGCAGAAAGACAACATCTGGTGAAATACGTTTTAAATACTGCAGGACCACACCACGCTTAATCCTATCCCCCAGACCGTTAACATTCCATGACAACACCGTCAAGTCCCTACCCCCCATCATACGTCGAAACAATCGGTCGTCCCCCACCGAGCAGTCTAAAGACAACAAAACAGCTGCAGGATTGCCTTGCGGTACAAACAAACAACACACCCCCCCCACCCCCCGGTCCCAACAAAACTCCCCCCTCCCTGCACCCCTGCATGAGCCCAGACAGCCCCCCCAAAGTGCAGTGTGCCTGTCGCCCCATAGCTAAATACTAACTAGTCCCCCAGAGGAGGAGGGAAGCCCCCAGCAGGCCCCACACGACCTCCATGGGAGGGGAACCTACAGAAGCAGTATGTGGTGAAGGAACAATGTCCCGAGCAAGGCAATACAGTCATCCCTCAATTCTGATCCAGCGGGCCCTCCTCGCCAGCCGCGCTCCCCCCACCCCCCCGGCCCCGATCCCCAGGCAAGGCGTCCAACCAGTCCCCAGCCGCCTCGGGCCGGTCGAAGAAGTGCGTGCGACCATCCACCTCCACCCGCAGCTTAGCCGGGAAGAGCATTGAGTACTTAAGATTTAGGTCCCTTAAACGACGTTTGACGCCAATAAAGCTCTGCCGCTGCTTCTGGACCGCCGGGGTAAAGTCTGGGTAGAAGTTGACGTCCATGTTGTCCAACCTGACCGGTCCCTGTTGCCTGGAGGTCTGGAGGATGGCATCTCGGTCTCGAAAATTAAAGATTCGGGCAATAAGGGGCCGTGGCGGGGCACCGGTCTTAGGGCGGCCCCCGGGGACGCGGTGGGCACGTTCCACCGCAAAAAACTTACTCAGCCCCCGGGGCTGGAGGTGGGTCAGGATCAAGTCTTCCACGAAGAGGTCCGCCGCCTCCGCCTCACGTCCCTCCGGCACACCAATAATGCGGATATTATTCCTCCGGGCGCGACCCTCGGAATCCTCCAGTCGCCGGTCCATCAGGGCGCTCGCCTGGCCAAGCCGGCGCACCTCCTTCTGGAGGGCCACCACGTCAGTCGTGAGGCTCGTTGTGGTGTGGGTCAGGGAGTCGACTCGGTCATTCGTTTTTGACAAGTCCGCCCTCACAAGTCCCACATCCACCAGGACCGAGTCAATTTTCTGCGACAAGGTGTCAAAACGCTGGTCCACTGAGGCCTTCAGTTCAGCGATGGCGCCCATGACGTCCCGGAGGGTTAGATCCACTGGATGGGCGGGTGCCTCCGTCGGGCCCACCGGGGATGACCGCGTTGTCTCCGGAGAACCCCTTTGGAGCGTGTAGCGGTCCATACTATTGGCCTGGTGCGCCGTACCACGGCGGGTCGTCTTCACCTTCGCCCGGTCGCCATCTTGTTTGGTGGCCATGCTGGCCCTTCCACCGTCGCGCCAAGATCTCCAAACGGGCCGTCACACCAGATCACGGGTGTCAAGGGGGGGCGACCACAGAGCTGCGGGTCGATCCACCGCAGGCGGGTCAGCTGGGCACCGGGACAAGGCAACACCACCGCACCCCGCTCCGCAGCCCGACCTCGCCAGAGAGCAAGGAGGGCGCAAAAGCGAAAGTGAAAGTGCGGGGTACGCGAGTCGCCCAGCCCCGCTCGCCGCTGTTATTCACCTTGTCCCCGGATCACGCCACTACTCCAATCCGGGGGGCCGGCGAGGAGAAGGCCGCAATCTTCAGGCGATGTTCCCACCGGTGTTCGGGGTCCGATTCGAGCCCAAAAAACGGGTAATGCCTCAGCTCGGGTTCCCCGACACAGTCCCCTTAACAAGGACAGGATATTTCCAGGATTTATTCAGGAGGTCGCGGAGGTCCTCGGGAGCCTCGCACCTACGCGGCCATCTTGGTTGCGCGCTAGGCTCCTCCCCCGCTTCTTTGCTTTTAGGTGAACAAAAGAGGAGGAGACAACATCACCCATTGTACTGCCAGACAGAAGTCTTGCTGCGCACGACGTCACGTGACATGTAGCCAAAGACATCTCTTCAACTTGTGCCACTGCGTGCTGCTGACATCTTGAAGATGGCGCCTAAGAAAGGTACCAGGTCCAGTACCAAGAAAGTTGCCAGTGAGAAGAAGGCACTGACACTTACCAAGACCGGTATGTCGCTCAAGACCTTTTTTGGGAAAACAAAAATTGCGCTTGCAGCAGCAACGTCTGTGGAGCAATCTGGGAGCAGCACCCCCGCATCAGTGGACCCACCCCACAAACCAATGCCCAAGCCCATGTCTGTCGCAGAAGCAGCCAGTCTAATCCCGAGTCCCACGCCAACGAGCAGCAGTGTTGAAATTGACCTATCGCAAAGTAGTACCCAATCAACACAGGAAACTCAGATGAGTGGGCAACAACAGAAGCAACCACCGCACCCAATAGTTGTTGTTCCTCCCGAACTAGGGGCAGTTAAGGAGATTGAGGTTCCTGCAGAGGAAGAAGAAGAGTAAGCCACTCTTTCAGAAGATCCATTGTCTTCCAGATCCCCAGCAAGTTCATCAACATCGTCTGCAAGCCCCCCTTCTGATGATCTAGATGCCACTTGGAAGCCACCTCAGTCTGAGAGTAAGACACGCCACGAGACAAAGGCTAGGGAAAAGAAAGGTTCCAGAAAGCCTTAGAGTTATGGAGTTAGATGTAGAAGATGAGTATGATGACGAACCAGTGAAAACCGACATTGCCCCATCCCAAATTGCTGTTAGGGATGTGGCACAGATACCACCAACACAGATGATACCACCTACACCACCTCCAGCATCCATTTTTCGCTGGCAGCGACCTACATCCACCACAACCACCTAAGTAGAAGTAGGTACTGCAGAGTCAAATGTCACGCCCACCTACCAGTTCATCCGACATTGCAAGTGGCATCAGCAGCCCCAGAAAATTTACGCCCCCCCAGTTTGGACTTTTTTTCGGTTAGCAAGAAGGAGGTGAACATTGATATATGCTCCATTTGTAGACAAGGTGTTAGTTGGGGTAAGCTTGGTACAAACCATAGTACCAGAGGTCAAACAACCCATCTGAGAAAACACCACTTGATCCAGTGCGAGGCGCACCTTAGAGGCCAAAAAACTGCACCCATTGTTGTTGGAGGGGATGAAGAAGTAGAAGATCCAATCACGGTGGAAGGTGAACAAGAGGGAGGCATTTTCTCTGGTACACAAAGCAGCCACAGAAGTGCAGTGGTACAGTCCTCATCGGCAACATCGCAATGGGACAAGAATCAGGCTGAGACACCAAGGGGTCCAAGGCAAGAGAGAACCGCAATGAAAAAATGTGGATTGAGCCTAACATCTGGTGTCAAGAAGTCACCTGCATCAGTGGCACCAGAAAATAAAAAAATCCATGCTACCATTATCAGCATGTTTAGGTCAGAGGGGCAGTTCGAACGCAACCACCCGACGGCACATTTATACAATGCGAAGCTGGCTAAAATGTTAGCTCTGGACCTCCTTCCTTTTTCTTTTGTGGAAGGGATGGGTTTTCTTGAATATGTGGCAGCCTGAAATGGAAGGTTCCCAGCCGGTCCTACTTCACCAGAGTTGCTGTTCCAGCACTACATCACGACGTGCTTGAATTGCTTGGACAAGCTTTGTAGCAGAGTGCTGTTCACTCTATCCACCTGACAACAGACATGTGGACCAGTTTCCAAGCCACTGATTACATGTGCATCACTGCATACTGGACCTCTTTTGTGGGGATTAGAGAAAAGATATCTGCAGCGGGTGTTGTTGACACTTCTGAGATTTTTAATGCCGCTTGGAAACATGCAATTGTAGCCATGTTCGCCATGGAGAAATCTCATACTGCTGCAAACATTTTGGAAGACTTTGACAGCAAGGTCTTTGAATGGCTGCGGCCAAGAGGGCTTATCATTAGTTTTGTTTCCACGTACAATGACAGTCATATAGTTAAGGCCATGGCCGATGGTGGCTATTTCAGGGTCCTGTGTTTGGCGCACTGCATTAACATCATTGTTCGAGACTTTCTGAAAAAAGAAGACCAAGTCAGCAACTTACTGACCACCTGCAGAAAAATCTGCACACATTTCAGCCATTCTTTTAAAGCCCGGAAGCAGCTGAGGATCATTCAACGTGATAATTGAATGTCAATTAAAGCACTCATGCAGGAGGTGCCAACACGTTGGAAATCAACTTATTACATGTTTGACCGTCTGTTTGAGCAGTACAGACCAATCAATGAATATGTCATGCAAAAAGGGGATGCTACTGTGAAAGGCATGATCATCGAGATGGACCAATGGGGCATAGTTAAATAAATGCCTGACAGAGATGCTACTCTCTTTCGAGGTCTTCACACGTGAAGTCAGCAAGGAGTACTGTACTATTGGCCAAGCTAACCCATTTTTGCACATGCTGCAGGAACAGCTGAAGGGGGTGTCTGCAATGTTTGCAGGAGTGGATGAAAACAAAAAAGCATATGAGTTGGTGGAGAGCTTAACCCTTCGCTTATTTGAAAATACAAGGGTGCAAAGAGCCATTGTGTCATCCAACCATTACATTTGTGCCACAGTTCTACATCCACGGTACAAACCCTAACTGCACACTTTCATTCCTTCTTCAGACAGGGATGTTGCCAACTACAAAACTTGGATAGCTGTGGAAGTCAGTCATCTAGAAAAAGAACGGATGGGAATTAGAGGCCCACTACTTCAGGGCACAACAAGTACCGCAGGGCAGCCGGCTTCAAGTTCAATTTCAGAGCCTGAGGGCAGTGTGGTTGGCTCACAGCAGCCAAAACCACCAACAACACCAAGAACAACATCAATAACAACAACAAGAAAAGGAGCATCAGCCCCACAATCGGCACAGGAATGGTTTCTACACCAAGGGAGTCCAGTGCTGAGGCAAAGGCAAAAGAAGCCGAGCAAAGCGGAGCACCCATGAGCATTGAATGGATGGTCCAGGCCTATCTGGATGACTCACCAGAGGTCAACTTTGATCAAAACCCATTGCTGTATTGGTATGGGAAAAGGTGCCAATTGTCAGTGCCCAGCAAGCTGGCGATAAAGTATCTGGGTTGCCCTGTCGCACGTGTCTCTTCTGAGCGAGTTTTCAGTGCTGCTGGTATCGACAGTGAAAAGGACCAGTCTCTCGCCCAAAAATGTGGGGCCCGATTCACAGAACTAACTTGAGACAAAATCCTAAACTTACTACTCATGGTATTCACAGAATGCACTTACGACTGTCCTAAGTTTACGTCCGCACTCGGGCCGGAATTTCCGCATCTGGAGTGTAAGCTCTGGACCCAGAGTGTAAGCTCCACTCCCGGAGTGGAAGCTCCACACCCGGAGCAGAATTTCCACCATCGGGCCGGAATCTCCACTTCCGGGCCGGAATACCATCTGGTGTTAATTGACTATATCTGATGCATTGTGGGTATTCCGGCCTGAAAGTGGAGATTCCGGCCCGATGGTGGAAATTCCGCTCCGGGTGTGGAGCTTACACTCCTGGTGCGGTGCTTCCACTCCGGGTGCGGAAATTCCGGCCCGAGTGCGGACGTAAACTTTGGACAGTCATAAGTGCATTCTGTGAATACCATGAGTAGTAAGTTTAGGATTTTGTCTTAAGTTAGTTCTGTGAATTGGGCCCGTAGAGAGGTTAACCATGATCAACATGAATCAGCACTTTATACCACCAGATTACACCATACCTGAAGTAGCACTGCAGGAAGATGATGACGGCACTCAGTTCATGGAAGTAGTGTGTTAGGTGACCTACTTCTGAGAGAACTACCAGAGTTTGAAGATGAGCGCTACTTCCCTGACAACTAGGCTTTCGAGTCGACTCAAGTTACTTTCTTTCTTCCTTTTTGAAGCACAAAAAAAAAATATATAGCTGAGGAACATCATTTACTTTATTATTTGTGTGTGTCACTGTCTTTCTGGGTCACAAATCCATCCCGACTGTCTTACTCTATTGCTGCCAAATTGGAGTTGCAACCGGAGTCAGTGAAGAAGTAACTACTAGTCCACTCCTGACTCTCCCTAAAGCCATTTCCCTCAAGCCAGACATTGGATGGATAATACAACAAATGTGAAATGTGTGCCTCCCTTCCAACCTGGGCCCTGACTATATATATCCTTTCCGAGCCTAGAGGGACTGCCCCGGAAGAACAGTTAAATGATGGCATGCATTGCACCCTGAGTGATTGTTGTTTGTTGTTCATGATGTCTACTATTCTGAATCTAGATACAAAAAAAGTGGCTCACGTCTATCTTTACCTTCTTGTTGGTCAATAACAAAATTGTACTACTGCAGACCGATCCATTGCATTTTTGAGTCGGGACGAGTATGGAGTCTGGAGGACTCTCTCGGGAGTCGGGACACTGTTGGTACAGAGTTGGACACCATACCAAACTCGCAGTCAGAGTCAAGAGGATCATAGATGATTGATGGAATGAATAACTCAGGGCATGAAGTGGCCTAAAGGTGAACAACAACACCAGACCAGAGCTACATGTCTGTGTAATGGTGGTGTGAATGACAGTGGGGGGATGATTTTTTTAACTTAAAGTGGAAAATACTATGTTGCTGTGTGTGTGTTCAGTGCTGCTGCTGTCCAACTCAAATTCAGATCTAAGTGGAGGTTGGGTGGGGGGGGCTGTTCCTGTTGTTGGAGGTAACTAACTGCCGGAAACAGACATGATTTAGCCATGCCACATCCGAAAGTCTCCTTGTTGCACTCCTCGTTAATTATGCAGTTTAACTTTTCTCCTTGATTTTTCAATATCCTTTTTGTTTTTCATCTAAAGGCCCTTTGCCCTGCTCCATACTGGGAAAAACAACTCACACTTACCTTACCAAACCGTATCTGCCAGGCACCCAAAATTGATGGACGGACAGTCCAAGGAAGGACCAAGTGGAATGCAGAGATGCAACTCCAAATTTGGCAAAAATATAATACAGTCACAGTATCTTCTTCATTTGATTCATTTATTTTTTTCTCTTCAATCATTACGGCTGTGTGTGTTGTTTGTTTGCTTATATTTTACTTCTACATATATTTTACCTTTATTTGCCATCTTTCAAAGGAAGCCCAGTACAACAGAACATAATGTATGTCTGTATGTAACTTGGGTGTCTCCGGGGGCAGACAGGCAATTGCATAATTAACATACTGCCCTGTACTAGGCTAGTACTACTCCTCATCATGCATGCATTTCCCTTTTATCCCTCAACAGATCTATGAGGGTCAGCTGCCAAGACGAATGTGTTGTCCATGTGTAGTGTTTGTCTTTTATTAATCAAGAAGAGAGAGAGAGAGGTACGTAGTGGACCATGCCTCCTGTATCAAATAGATAATCAAAAGAAATCCACTAGAAAGTTTAAACTGATATCCTTCCAGATATAGTAGTATTTCTTAGGAGGGATTTACTTTTCTTAAAATAACCCTCACCCACCAAAAGGTCCCATGATGGCATGCTTCATCATCGGGTTCTCCTCGCCCCGCTGCAGGACGGGGCGTGCTGCAACCGACGGAGAAGTGGAAGCACTTTCTGGAGGGTGTGGGATGTAATACTAAAAGATAGGAGTGGAAGGGTCAGTGAGATAGAGAACAAAAATTCTAAAAAATATCTGGCCACTAGGGACCTAAACTTAATTGAATCCTGTGGCTGGTATTGTTAAAAATGGGGGTGTTGGGGGTGCACAATATATTGTATGCATTAATCCTGGTCTACATGATACAAGCATTCCCCTTCAGCTTTTCTTCAGGACCAAGTACGATTGATGCCTAATACCACTCCTGAATATTGGCTATTGTATTCTTAAGTACCTATTCATGGTATATCATTGTGCGTTATACGATACCCAATCGGTATGATGCTTCAATACTACCTATTTGGTAAAATGTCTCAATTCATTTTTATTATTGTTCTAACTTTGCCCCATGAGCTCTGCAAGGGGTCCCACGGAGCCACAGGCAGGCAAAGTATGCTGGGCGAGGCTGTGAGGCAAGTTTGACTACAAGTGTCCCTCCCCTCCTGTGCGGAGCTCATGGGGCAAGTTGGGTATCATATAACGCACAATGATATACCATGAATAGGCACTAAAGAATACAATAGCCAATATTCAGGAGTGGTATTAGGGATCAATCATACTTGGTCCTGAAGAAAATAATTTCTAGAATTTTTTTTCACTATCTCACTGGCTCTTCCACTCCTATCTTTTAATAATATAGCCAACACCTTCCAGAAAGTGCTCCCACGTCTCCGTCGGTTGCAGCACGCCCTATCCCGCAGCAGGCAGAAAGAACACAATGATGAACCATGCCACCAAGGGACCTTCTAGTGGGTGAGGGTTATTTTAAGAAAAGTAAATCGTTTCCCTTCAGGAATACTACTATATCTGGAAGGATATCAGTTTAAGCTTTCTAGTGGATTTCTTTTGATTATCTAGTGTTTGTAACTCAAGGCAACATATAGATTTGATTGCTCACCCATGCTCAGTATTCGCAAATAAATTTTTTTTCCAGATGAACATAATCCACCATAATCATTTCCGGCATCGATTCATTATCCTTCCAGCACTAAAGGTTACGCTTGTCCACTTTATAGGTCGAGTCAACTTCAGTTTGTAACTTGTACTTGGCTATCCCCGCCACCATTATGTTTTATTTTACTTTAGCATTGCTTATCATCATCATGGTGTCTTGTTTGGCAGTCTTCTTCTTGTGTACTGTACTTCTACTAATCGTTCCCTAGTCTCCCTCAGGTGACTGTCTCATTTTCTTTTTTTTGCAAATGCTACTGTCTACTACTGCTACAACCACCCATGTTGGCACCCTAGGAAATCAAACCATCACCATGCAGCCATCGGTTTGCCTAAACATCAATCATAGGTAAGAGAAGAAGTGTGGGGGAGGCAATAATGTATATACTATGGAAATGTATTAATTCACACATCCACATCCTTCCGAGTAGCAAGGGTTTTAGTTGCGGACTGCATAGACTAGGAGGAGAGACTGACAGTGGTAGGACAAGTGAGGGTACCGCATCTATCTGTTGGTCTGCTACACTATCGGCAGATTTCAAAAACTGGCTGTGGCCCTGCAGTAAAGGAGGAAACAAGGTGAAGTAAAAGAGTAACCCTCCCGAAAAGATTTACATCATATGTATTGTAAAACTATAAATAATTTAGTACCCTAACAAATAAACCAGCAGAAACCCACAACACTTGACCCGCCCCCTCCCTAACCCTAACCAATGTCCAGTAAATGTCCTTGATTGTCCACTCCAAATGTCCATAAAAAAAAGAACAACAACCACATTTTCTCACACTCCCAACAACCCACCCACAAAAAAATGATTACAAAAGGGGCAAGGGTCAAAAAGACTGAGGTCTAGCAGCGGGCATGCCGGCTTGTGCGCTCCAGGACCTCCTCCAGCCTGGCCTCTAGGTGCGCCATCCGGAGAGGCATGCAGCACTGAAAGTTCCTGCAGGAACAATAGAGGTGGGCAGTAGTGGTTGAGGATAAGTTGCGGTGGGTGGCGGGCAGCTGCCAGAATACAGCACCATACCACCGGAGGCACGGCGTCTGGCTGGGGCCCAGGGCATTGGAGGAAACTGCAGCTGCCGCCTCCTCCTCCTCCTCCGCCAGGACAACCAGCTGGCGATATTCAGCCCAGATGGCCTCCAGCTTCCTTTGCCGGATCCTGGCTGCTAACTCCTCCCTGTTGGGTTGGAAAGGAGTAGCTATATCAAGAAAGAAAAAAGACAATTGGAACGAATACTCTTAGCAAAACAGTAACACAAAATTATTTACATTAAACTATAGTGGCACAGTAGCACTAGCAGTACATAACATTTGTGGTATCCTCACTTCCTCGACCCCTAAGATTTGGATGTGATGATGATTAGACTTTCAGGCATTATGCACTATGGAGTAGACAAGTATTCTTCTTCTCTCTCTTGTTTAGCTCAATTAATCTTGTAGGCATGCCAGCTCAGTCAGCTTGTGCCCTAGACAAACATACTCATGTCATAGACTCACGTTACATTACTACTGTCTGCAGGTGGGGCAGCTATACTACACAATTATCTATTTTTCCATTACGGCCATATTCTGTTAAATCAATGGCAAATGCTCAATTTCACTTTCACCCTGACTACTACAACAAGGTACATGATATGCTTAATATGAATGATGATGATATAAGGCACAACGTCACGTCACGTGATGATGACATGACTTACTACTATTGTTTGATTGCAAGTTAACCATAAAGCCGATAGGCCACCCATGGCTGACATGGTCAAAATGACTTGAGTGGGGTGGGGGAGTGGGCCTAGGAGTCGGAGGGAGGCAATTGATGATGGGTGGGTACATAGTCATACACAATATATATGTTGTGCTTACAAACTACTGTGAGTCAAGGGAGTGTTCCATTCTGAAACAACCTCAAACCTTTCAATCAAAAACCTTGTAAAAAAGCAATACTTGTTTATTCTTCACAGGGTTTTTTCAATTATCATTGCATCACCCTACACCTACTATGATACCATCCAGGCATCCATCCATCCAAACATGGCTATCATTCTCAATCTCAACAAACCTTTCACCAACAACATACATTTGTCATTTAACCACCACCCATGCGTCCTTGCATGCCTTTGATTTTGACCCATCAAACCCCCCAGAGGAGTCCTTTCACCAATACAGTTTCACCCACCCAGGCAGGCATCCTTTCTTTCACCTTTCACCCATCCTTCAACCACCCATGCATCCTATCAGCCACCTATATGCATCCTGAGGCCCCTTCTTCCACCCACGCATCCTTCTCTGCCAGTCATATATTACATGTCGTCTGACTCTTTGTCTTCATCATAAAACGTTCTCTGCTGAGTTGAAGATAGAATAGAATAGGTCTTTAGTTACTCAACTCCCGCTAATGCTAATGTTAAGTAAAGGGTGTCTTCTTCAACTGTTCACAACAACTTAGTCTCAGCAGCAGTACAGTGTACTAAGTGTACACCCTTGCAGCAATTGTATTCATCATTCTCAATAAGTATGGAATATGACTTACCACCGCCCGCCACTGCTGCTGGCTCACCCCCTGCAGCTGCGGCATCCGCTCACTCCAGAGTGGCGTGGCCCTCACCGCTGGCCCTGGCCTGGCACTTGTGGTCAGTACGCCTGGAAAAAACATTTCACATTTTTTAGACGCCATATTTAAGCAAGATTGAAAATACATATTAATACATACACCACACACATCACTATCTACAATTCGAATACTAGAGCAGAGTTGACAGTATGTCCTATAAAAAAAATATATATATCTGGTTGGGCATTTTGTTGGTGGCAATTTTTGAAAAGCCTCTCAAGAAGAGGGCAACCCAAAGGACTGGACTCAGCGGCTGGAGCTTTTGGTGCATCTGATTTTTTTTAGAAAAAGAGTGGCCAACTGGGCGGACAATCGGACATGAGGTCTCTCTTGGTTGGAAATTAATTGTGCCGTCTTCCTCCTCATACTTCCTTCCAGCCATGGTGAACGGTAATCAGTTGTTCAGTGTTCACTATCAACTGCTGCTAATAAAAAAAGTACTAGGCCTAGACAAGAAAAAGTAAAATACACCACTTTGGGGTGTCCACGCGAGTGACCATCATTTACTGATTGAGCATGAGACAGTAAAAGAAAGCCTTCTCATCTCAACAAACATGCGTAGAATACCTTACTTGGGCTTGCAATCTGCATAGCAGATTAGTACTTCTAGTACTAGTAGTAGCAAGGAGTCCTTACTACTAGTAGTACTAGTAGTAGGACCAATGTGTTCTCTGAGTCTTACAGTACCACCACTAGGCAATCCACAAACTACATAAGGGGAGAGGGTAAGCTGAGATGAAAACCAGAAGAAAGCAAGCTAATACAGAGTCAGAGGCAGCAATAACAAGAATTTAGAAACAGATAGATTGAAGATAATTTGGGAAAAATAAAAATTAGGAAATGAAAAAAATAGAGCGGTAAAAGTTAGAGAAATATACATTAAAATAACACCAGGAGGACTTACTTGGGCCAGCAGAGCCATCTGCGCCTGAAGCCGCTTCCTGCCCGTGGGAGGCCCCTCTGGCTACCGTACCCACCTCAGCAGACCTAGTATTCTTCTTGCCCATGGATGCTGATCATAAAAGACATAATTAAAAAGACAAAAAATGAACGGTGTTAAATAAATAAATATTAAATAATTGTTCCAAAAAGATTTTTAGACAGGAATCGGCAGTTGCAATAACATTGGCCTATCTTAAATCAGATCGACTAGTAGTAGTCTAGTATTGCGGTTGCGGACCATCCTATCTTTATTATTCCACAGTTCCATTCAGATTCCTGAATCCTAAACCTACCTAGCCCGTCTATTCCAGAGACTTTGTAATGAATTGCAAATAAATGATTTTGCTTCTGAGTTCCGATCTCATTTGCAATCATCTCTCAGGCTCAACCCCCTTTGACGGGCCAATTCACCAAGTCTGCGTTTAGTCTTCTTAAATGCATAGATGGAGGCATGCATATTGCATACACCAAAGTGGTTGGTTGCTATTCACTCACTATATGAACTGCAAAAGGTTCTACTAGGACTGAAGTTACGTGAGAAGATGCGGCATGCAGGCCCCTAAATTACCAAATAACATGAAGTAACTAATTAACTAAATACTACCACTATCTTAGTGACAGGACAGCTTGACAGGACAAAGGAAAGGACTGGGGTCTTTCCTATCTGCATTACCTAACTTAAATTCTCAACTTTCTCTTACATATCCAGCCCAAGTGAGCTCAAAGTTGCAAACAAGTATGATTAGTAATATAATTAGCTACTCACCAAGCCCCGGGACACAAAAAACAAGTGCGGCCACCTCCACCTCGGAAAATAAGGCACGGGCCTGCACCCCTTCAGGACTACGCCTTCCGCAAGGGAGGCGGCCCCGGCTCTCGCTCCTCCTCCTACCCTGCTGGCTAGTCTTCTTCACCATCATTCTGGAGGGGTGGGGGCGGAAAACAAAATGTAGGAAGTAAAGAAAGGAAGCAAAAAAACAAAGAGCAAGTAATAGAAAAACAGTCAAAAACGCACAAAAAAACACACAAAAGGTAGCAACAAATGCAAAGTATCCACTCATAGGACTAGAGAGTGATAGATAAATAAAAAAGATCAGAAAAAAGGTTTTAGAAACAAAGGATTGAAAAGATATAGGGAGGATAGATAAACAGGCCCAGAACCATAGCAAGCATGAAAAACAAGATGGCCGCGCCCATGGGAGACCTGTGTGGTGAAGTTTGTTCTATATTTTTCCCCCCCAAGCACGCAATACGCGTTCCCAAACATCAAAAACGCACCGCGAACGGGCGCAGCAAGCAACTCTGCACGCTCGCGGAACCCCGCATAGCTTGCAGAGTTTTTTACAACTTTGTGGGACTTTGCCCAAGGCTTAGTGAATAGTGACTTCAATTTGAGGTCTACAGGCATTCAATTACGAATAGTGTTAATTTTCTTTGAAAAAATTATAGTTTCTTTTTGGGGCTAAAGAAATTTTTGGGGTGTGACCAAAACAATATTGAGATGACATGAAATCTTGTGTGAGTGTGTGTGTTTGTTTCAGAAAACATCAAAAACTTGCAATGTTACTATGTGCAAATTTAACTGATATGTGGAAACTAAGCGCTCATTACAAAGGCTGACGGACCGCCACCAGCAGGCTGACGGTGGCGATCTTTCGGCCATCGTACCAGGGATTTCCATCCGCCATATAACAATGGCATTTTGATGGGAGGCGGTCGGAAACCCGGTCCCGACAGTCGGTTTGTATCCGACTGCCTGTTGTACCTCCCTGTAATCCCAGAATTGCGGCGGTAGGATTACAATATTCCTTCCCGCCAGTCGTCCTGCGGTGGTCAACCCGCAGCAAAACCGCAGGCAGAAAGGATTTGGGGGCCTTTAGCGGCCCACCCTAACCCCCATTGGACAGGGACATAGGCCCTGGGGGGGCACCTATTGTGCCCCCCTACATATCCATACACCATGTGGTAGGCACTGCATGGTGCCTGCCACGTAGTGCAGGGATATGTGAGCGGTGTCTGTTTTGAGTTGCGGCAGGTGCTGCAGAGCGCAGTACCCACCACAATGCAAAAAATGGGCAATATGATCGCCACTGTGGCGGTCTCCTCCTAATTTGTTGTGTTGGACCGCTGCCTCATAGGCGGGCGGTCCCAAATATAATTGGATGGCGGACGGACGAAAGTCCATCCACCATCCTAATGGCCCCCTAAGAAAGGTAAATCTATGCGCAGTAATGTCCACTCACGTAGATTTATTCTTAGGTCTAAAGCTCTGCCTAAATTCAATTCATTCACAGTGGACTGGGATTTATATACCACTCAAAATATGACTGTAAGGTTACTACTAGTAACTTTTTGTTCTAAATAGTGTTGTTAGAGACTTCAGCCTTGGCAGAGGAAAGAACATACACCTTACAATCATCACAAATGGCAGCCCTTAAATATAGCCCACCCGTTGGGCTGTGTTTTCTTCCCTTGCAATGCAAAACAGCATGGAGAAAGAATTCAGCTACAGTTGTGCTGTGTATCAGCTTTTTTGTGTGTTTGGAGCATGTAATGTGTTAATATATGTCTTTGATTGTTGGTGGAGAAGTGTTAGACATAAGATGGGTCATGTTTTTATAATTCATTGACAATTAACAGATTTGTAAGTTTCTAAGTATGTGTGTCTGTTATATTTACATCTTTACAATGTGAGTTGTTTGCATATCTGCAATGTCTATAGATAAATGTCAACTATTTTTAAATTACTTGTGTTTTTTTTCCTTTTTAAATGTTTTTATAATTTACTTTTTACAGATGTAATCCAATGTCTAAAGTTACATGACCACCTTTTAAAATTGTTTGATCTTTTTTGGGAGAATATCTTTGTGCTAGTAGTGTTTTTCCTTGAGACCACTGATTTCTATGTGATTACCTTACAATATGATCGGTGTTGTGTGTTACTCACCCCAAAGCTTGGCTGATGTAGACTTCAGAATATTTTGGACTGTAGTTATACTGGAACAGACATGGGTGCAAATTTAGTGAATTGCAAATGACTTACCTTTTTGTATGTGTGTTTTTTAATTCACATACCCATTTCCTCCTCCCACTTTATATTAGATATTGCCCATTTTGGAGTCCCTCCCCTTCTTTCCACACGTACACTTAAAACACGGAATTACATGTGTGTGTAGTTGTACACGCTCTAGCAAATAACTCCACACTGACTTAGGTGTGTGGATCTGAGCCCGTAACTTGCATGATTTCTTTTATGGGCATGTGAAGTACTATTACAGGATAACTTATTTACAGGCGTGTTCATGTCTGTCTGAATTGCACCATATATGTTGTATGGTGAAGTCTTGTGGATTTGTATTGATGATCTGTCATAGCTTGTGTTGAATGTAGTTCATGGGTGTGTGTCTTGTCCATTAATTGTTCATCAGGGTGGCAAAGTTCTTTTATACAGCTTTAAATGTTATATCTTCTGTTGTACTGGTATGTGCATTTATGGATTTTGCATTGGGTGTTGTGCATGTGTATATCTTTTCTACTGATGTGTTCACGAGCATCGAAAGTGGTGCATCTTGGCAATTAGAATTCTTTATGTTCCACTGAGATTTTGTGTCTATTCACGAACTGCCAAGGGGTGGCCTTTGCCCACCTGACTTTAGGTATGTGGTGTATGTAGTTTGTGTGTGTATGTATATCTCTGTTTAATGAGTTGTATGCAAACACAAACATGGTGCAAAGTTTTTTTTTCTTCTTTCTGAGAAATTGAAGTGCCACGTGTCCCAAAGTGCTGTTTTGTCTAAGCATGATCCACTAAGGCTACGCTGACTTCTAAACCAAGAACAGGCACTGAATGACTGACGTGAATAATGTGTGACCATCCCTTCAGCAGTTTCGCAAATATGTGGGGAGTAATATCTTTGTAAAATGACATTACATTTCTGAGTGAAAACGATTTGTGACCCCCCCCCCCCCATCATAACTTTTAAAACATTTGTCCGAGCTGCATCAAATTTGGCAACATCTTGGATATTCTCTATCGACATATACATTTTTTCCCAAAGTTTAGTGCTGATTGATCAAATGATAACATATAATGAGGGTACAATAATCAGATTTCCTATGGAAAGAGGCATCAACCTTATAAGTATGTACATATTTATAAGTATGTATGTAAAATGAAACATGAAAAGCACAAATTTGTACTTTCTTGAGTCGGTTCTGCTCTACTGTGGTAGTTAGTTATAGCATGGAATTTATAATTTGCATTTTAGTATAACATTCTGCTGTTGAGCAGGCCAGCTTACATCTTGGCTTCAGTGAAATCCAAAAAAGTAGCCAAATAAGGCACGTCTAACCTTACCATGAAAGTTTTCCCCTCAGCAGGTCCCACAAAAGTTCATGAGGTCTATAAGCAAAGATATTTTCAGTCACAGCCATATGTTTATGATTGAAAAATACCTCGATGTACCCCTGTCAAGGGTTCAGAAAGGGATTCATAGCAGACCTAAGTGGATTTTGTCCTGCCGATTCCATGAGCGAAAGAGAAATCTGCCATCATAAATCCCACTTGAGTGGTGTGAAGTGAGCGCTCAGTACCTTGTTTGCTCCGGAAGTTTAGGAACCACCACAAACATGTTTGAGGCAGTTCCCAAACTCCGGTTTGACCCCCTTCCCAATCTGGAAATGTCCCAGATTTACTCTAGTCAAGGGCTGCAATAACTCCTCTTCCGGGATTGAAAGGGGATCTTATCACCTTCAGATTTGGTCAGGGCCGGACTGGCCGCAGCGGGCACTGGGCATTTCCCTGGTGGGTCGCATCGGCTGGGCCGGTTTTGGGCCCCCGGGGGCCGATTTTGGTACAGGGCCGTTTTTGTAGCATAGCTTCAATATCGGCCGCTATAATGAAATCAGCCGAAACCGGCCCTGGCAAACTGCTCGGTCGCACCCCCAACCCACCGGGGGGCCGGCCAAGCACTTTATCAGGGCTGATTTTGGTTCCCGGATTTGGTGAGGGTGTAGGGATAGAGCTTTACACACAGGGAAAAATATTTTCCTGCAGAGAAAAAAAGTGTGGATTTGCACTGGAGACTCCATTTACTCTGTTTGGATTTCGATGCCAGGCAGAATGTGGCACAGAGGAAATAGGACCTCATGGCACATGTCTCATGACATTCCCAGTCGTACACCTGGTGCAGCTTTCCAGGCTTTCTACTGTGAATGCTGATGAATAGCAAAGAGTAGTAAATCTGCACCCCCAAGTAGGCGTGCATATACCTTTGCAGATTTACTGCTTCTTTTGGATTGTATATCAGCATATCATTAGCTAAAATATAGCCTGACAGAAATATTACGTCTTCACTTCTGGTTTACAAAATTCTAATGGCCTGTAGAAGGCCAGAGCATCAACATTCCAATGTTTGTTCACAGCTGTTGCTGTGAGCAAAGGCATCACGGAGCCCGAGGGGTTTCAACCCCCTCTGGCTCAGTTTTTGTTTTACTTATTTGAACATTCTGCCTTCGGCTCGGGCCTTTAACGCAGGAGAAGGCCTTTAATGGCCAGTGGAGCCTGCTATGGCGGGCTCTAAGGCGATTAACTCTAATGGCATTTAGGACAAAAGATTTCGGGCTGACAATATTTTAATAACAATATTTTATCTATGTATGTATGTGGTATTTTTGTAGAGCAAACCTAGCACAGCGCTGCACAGGGTCAAAGGCATGCAGACAGTCAACAAGGGATTGAAGAGGTAACTGGTTTGTGGACGCTACTGCAGCATGATGTAGTGCTCTTGAAAGAGGTGGTCTTCATCTATTTCCGAAATTGGAGCAGACTTGGGGCAGCCCTGATGGATATGGGGACGTTGTTCCAAATCTTGATTGTATAGCTGGAAAAGCCACAATAGATGGTGAGCTTGTCAGCCAGATAAGCGGGTGTGAAGGTGCGTACCCTCCCTTTTTTTGGTGAATAGGCCCCAGGAGTCTGTTATTGATGCTATAGCTTGGTAGTGGTAATTTCACCAGCAGAGAATCAATAGAGTAAAGAAAACCTTTAATACTAGATAGCATGTACCAGAAGGCCCTGGTATTACAGATGCATGTTTGGCATTAACCTCTAATCTCACCTTTGGTACCACTCGTTTCCCTAGATCTAATCTTTACTTTGCAAGACAATAGTTTTTATTATTGTGATTATTTCTGTTTGATTTCACTCAGCAGCACCAGCTGTACTGCTCCACACAACAATGCCAGATACGTGTACCAGAGAAGAAATAAAAGTGAAACCATTCCAATATGGAATAGTTAAATGATTTTAATGTTTTTCAAATCTTCTCACGAGCGTATAATCGACTTTTGGTTTTACACGCTTCTTTACAGAGAGTAGATCGCCTTTCATCAAAGCTATTCCTGCTTTCCCCTCATGCCCCATTAAAAAAGTGTCATTCTTATTAATTAAATCATTTAAAGACTGTGCTTATTAAGAGTGACGTCTTTAAAGGCTGAGGAGGGTGAGGGGGCGAAAACATATTTCTATTTCTATTCACGTCAGAAATTTTTCCGTGCATCTACATAATAAACAAACACTGGCAAAACCAAAAGGTCTCAGCTGTATAGTCAAACTGTTGACTGTGACAATAATAGTTTGGACCTGTGTGTGCAGCCCAAACCAATGTTCTGCGGATCAAGCTAGCAAGAGGGAAGTGAAATTAGGTAAGCATAGATGTGCCAATCTTAACTCAACATCTATGTACCTTGAAGATATATATATATATATAAAAAAGTACAAAAAGGTCATCTACATATGTGCAATAATTCTATTTTGTTTTCTCTTCAAGTGCACATTAGATTTATGCTGTTTTGTTAAGTTATCTTATGCTAATTTCTCCTATTGCATGTTGTCTTAATGCATACTATCTTATAATGTATTATGTTAGCTTGTGTTATGTTATGTTATTTTTTGATTTTACGGAGCATTTATGAAGCATTCACATACCTCTAGGAGTTTCTTGGTGCTCCTGGAAAATTGTAAATGACTGACATAAGTAGAGCACATAGGAAATTGGGCGAGAGGAAGCAGACATATTGTTTCTGTACTTTTAGGCGGTCTTACTTTTTCAGAAAGTTTGTCACAGGTTAACAGAGAAAAATAGAAGAGGCCTGTATACCTTTAAAAAGATTTTGAAAAAAAGACTTTTCATTAAAAACTGTGATTTCATTTAGAATTTGATAGCACGGGCAACAAAGAGTTGGGTTGGTGGAAGTGCACCCTCTCTTACCCCTATGTTGGGTTGCCCACTGTATTTTTAGTGAACCACCGCCTCAGATTCTGAAAAGAATAACTGCAATCATTGACTCTTGCAAACTATCCTCAGCATTACCTTCTCACTCCCTCCCAAAGCAATCCTCTGCACCCTGCCACCCACTCTCAGCACCATCTGCATTTACCCTCCCCTCATCCAACAAAGTAAAAAAAAATGGTGTCCTGCCATCCATATCACTGTCTGTTCAACCTCTCGTCAGTTTATCTCCTTACTGCCAGTCAACTATAAAAATAAATATCTCCTTATTGTAGGAAACCCGCCTTTTCTGTGTGGCCATCCAGACTTTTCATTGTTTGTGGACCTCCTACTTATATTTCTGCTGGTTTTAGAACTCTGTGCACTGAAACTCCTTTTAACTGGTAGCAAACTGCCTATGCTCTCCCTTTGAAAATGGTTGAATTGGTTTGCTCCTAATTGGTATATTTAACTTGCCTATAAGTCCGTAGTATACGGTACAAAGTGTAACAAAGGTCTAGAAGTTGAATGCCACTTGTGGATTGCAGCAGCTATTGTGCAATCCACTATAATGGCAGTGGAAACATGGCTTCAGGCCTACCCTGTGTAGCCTGACTATTGTAGTGTAAATCTGCTGTGCGACCTGGTAAAATAACCTTTTTTGACAGGTAAAAACCTCCCTTTTGAAGGATTGGTAAGTCACCCCTTGTAGCCCTCATGGAAGGTGGATTGGTATTTAAAAGTGAAAAATGTAGAAAGTTAATGTTACCATGTCCCTGCAGTGACACAGCCCTAGACGTTTTTTTCACTGTTGCAGGCCTAGCTGTGCTATGCAGAAAAGAGTACATATTAAAATACAAATACTATATCTTGGGAATGAGACTTGTTAAATAAATAATTAAACAACTATTTATAATGGTATTTAAAAATCCAATTTATTGGTGAAGTTGGATGTTTAACAAATATGAGGAAAAGTATATTTTACAAAGTTACATTTTGCCTTCTTGAATTGTCAGAAAGCTAATTACCATAAGCATCAACCAGCTCTCAACATGCGCTCAGCCTTGAATGAATAGTTGTGAAATAGGTGAGAATTGCCTCCCAGGAGAAAACAATAGACTGACCAGAATGGGCAGCTATGACTCCTCTGAAAGCCACACAATATGGGGGGGTTTGGGGCTGCAGGTATTTTTTTATATCGCAATGTCAAATCCTGCTTGAAATGTGTATTCGGTCACATGTAACACTTGGGGCACACTAAAAAGGGAGGAAAAACACCCTGGCACATGGGATATTGTGCCTGTTTGCAGTAAGACAAACATACCCTACTACACAAGTGGGTAGGATGGGCCCCTATAACTTTTATCCCATTGATTAGAGAGTGCCCAGGAGTTTCCCCACCCACCAGTTGGTGCAAGGCATAAATGTTGCGCCTCCAAGCACCCACTTCAGAACACTTTCTTGACCTGAGGAAAATCTGAAGAGGATTGGACATGCTGTCTGTGACCCGAGAGGAGCCCTGACGATTGAACCTTGCCCTTTCTGTACCCAGGACAAAGAAGTGGACTCTAAGAGTCAGATGGCTGACCTTCTACATGGATTCAGTTAGACAGCAAGCTCTAAGAGGCATTTTCCTGGAAGAAGTACCTAGCTGACCAGCGGCAATGGGACCTGCATTGGCCCTGCTGTTGCACTCTGATTGACACCTGCAAATCTTTAAGTGCCTCATCTGAGGTCACTGGGGGACTTCAGAAGTGTACTCCTGTTGTTAATATAAGTGATGCTTTATGCTTTTCGAAGCAATTTTTGCTTATAAATTTAACAAATCATATCTCTGGCTACCCTTATTACATTTTTTGTAATATTGGAGTCATTGTGTTCATAAAATTCTCCTAATTTATTCTAAATCAGCTAGGGATTTTTATTGTTTGGTAGTTTTACATTATTACTCTTTTGGTAATGCATACAAACTTTGCACATTGCCCTAAGTTAAGCTTGACTCCTCTGTGCCATGGGTTGACCCTGACTTTCATAATAAACAAATCAGGCCTATAGCCATGTGTCTGGGGATTTTTATGATAGCAAAAGTCTTCGATCACACTAAAGTCTCCGGACCTCATCTTCTCCTCCGGGGACAAGGTTAAAGTCAGCCACATCACTCCACTAACATGGACGGACCACTCCATGTTAGTCCACTTCCACATAACAGGCCTATCAAACATCCCTACAGGGTCAAACAACACCCTAAGAATGTTACTGAAACATAAAATCTCAATGCCTTCCAACGAAGCTACCCAGACCCCACCAAGGACCTCATCAACAACACAAACAACTTCAACAACAGGATCACCACCTATGCCCACCTGGCGCCCTTGAAAAACACCAAACCCAAAAGATCCACCAAACAAGCTAGCTGGTACAATGCTGACCCCGGAGTATCCAAGAGAGTTTACAAACAACTTAGAAGGAAATAAAGAACCACCCAAGGAACCACCCCAAGAAACACCTACAAGGCAGCACTTAGACACTATCACCATCAAGTGAAAGAGACCAAAAAAAAGCCACTGACCCTGAGAATCGAATCAAGCGACAACAATGGCAAGGAACTCTTCGCTATCATCAAGGAATTCACCAACTAAACAGCTGAAACTCAAACCATCACCCCTACACAAGAACTCTGCAATAACCTCTACAACTTCTTCCATGAAAAAACATGAAGATCTACAGCAACTTAAAACCCCAGCGGTCTCCCATCAACCTTACCAGCCTGCTATCCTCAGCGACCAAAGACTACAAAATGAACCCACCATCCTTCGAAGACACTGCAGCAATAATGAAGGCAGTCCATTCAGGTGCTCCCACAGACTCCTGCCCCCACCATATCTACAGCCTGGGAAGACCTACAATCAGTGTTGCACTCACTTCCATTATCAACACCTCCCTCAAGACAGACACCTTCCCAGATAGCTGGAATAATGCTGAGTTCACCGTCCTCCTCAAAAAACCCTCAGCTAACCCCGAAATAAACAGAAACTACTGGCCTGTCTCACTGCTCCCCTTCCCAGTTAAAGTCATCAAGAAGACCATCAACAGACAACTCTCTGACCATCTAGAATGACAAACTCCTGGACGATTTGTAATCAGAATATTGAAACAATTACAGCACCGAAAGAGCCTTCATCGCTGCCACAGAAAACATACACACCATCCTTGGCCATGGACAGACTGCTGCCCTCATACTCCTCTACCTCTGCCACTTTTGACACCATCTACCACCATACAATCATCGCCAGACTACACACAGTGAGAATACAATACCTCTCCGGAAGTACACACTGAGTCAGGCTCTCGCTGTTCACATCTGAACTCAAGGACCTCACATGCAAAGTCCAATAGGAATCAATACTCAGCCCTACACTTTTCAACATGTACATGAGTTCTTTTGCAAACATCATCAGATCCCATGGAATCAATATAATCTCCTGCTCCAGCTCCTTTTTTCCCTTGCAGATGACACCATCACCACCAAGGCAAACTTCAAACAATGCATGACCAGCGTGGCCAATTGGCTGAAAGAAAACTGCCTCAAACTCAACACTGAGAATGCTGAAGCGCTGATATTCTTGAATAAAAGATCACCTTGGGCCTCCATCCTGGTGGCCCACCAATCTTGGACCCACGTCCACCTCAACCAACCACGCTAGGAACCTAGGCCTCCTCCTGGATACCAACCTCACCATAAAGTCCCAGGTCAATGTCATCACCTCCACATGCTTCCACATCCTCAGCATGATACGTAACATCATCAAGTTGTTCCCACTAGATACCAGATGTACCATCACACAGGCCCTAATCACAAGCAGATTGGAATATGGCAACACACTCTATGCCATCATCCCAACCCAGCTTCTTCACAGACTTTAAGCCATCCAAAAAGCTGCCACTAGACTCATCCTCGACCGCCGCGCCTAACCCACACCACACCACTACACCGGGAGCACTACTGGCTCCCCCATCCAGAAGCACTGCCAGTTCAAACATCTCACTCACGCATTCAACACGGGACTCGCATACCTCAATCATTGGCTTTACTTCCACCAACCCACCAGACAAGTTCGCTGAGCATCACTCCCACTTTCACACACCCCACATCTACAGAAGCACAACGTGAGGTCATTCATTCTCCTACCAGGACACCAAGTCCTGGAATTACCTACTCCAACACATCAAGGCTTCCTCATCACTTCTTAAAATCTGCAAGAAGCTAAAGACCAGGCTATTCAATTAGTCTTCTTGCTGTACCAACAAGATTGCCTGTATTTCATTCCCAACCTCACCACATGCCTGCACTCACCTACTCAGCACCTGGATACCCTCATGGGTGAAAAGCAACACTCTATGAATCCACCTTACATTACATTGCATTTCATTACATATCCATGATCACTGGCTTGCCATCATAACCTAAGCAGTCCTGCTGTATTGAGTATAAACTGTGCCACGAGTCAAAAAGTGCAATACAAGCACTCTTTCTAGTGGAAACATACAGATTTGGCCCAATCAAATCCTGTACTCAGGTACCCCAACATGTGGGTGGAGCCCCTCTCAACAGTACTCTGAAAGCTCTTTTTTTTGGATCACATAAGGTCAGGCAGCAGCTGTACTTTCGAGCCAGGCCTAAAAATCCATTCAGATTATTGTAGTCCTGCGCATCCCTTACTGCTCACAAACACACAACTGTACTCTGAAGTCTAAAGTTAATAATGGAAGGGAAGGATGCTGGGACTGGAATAAAGCAATACATTCTTCACAATCGCCTTCTTACCATCTGTGCTACACTAGAGAAAGCAAACACCATAAATGAACAACGTATCTAAGTTTAACAACTTTACAGTGCCACATGTGCGCCACCAAGAGGTCACGCTCTATACCATTGGAAGCTTGATACTTAACGTCTGTTAGTGAGACTCCTGTAGGCAGCCATACTTCTGCGGGCTCATGCAGCTGGATTAACAAGCAAATTATTAACAGCTGTATGGCAGGAAAGCCCTTTTTCTGTGGAAGTACTCCTCTCCACCAACATGTGGGCAGAACCAAAACTCCACTGTCAAGCCAGACCTAAACATATGTAACAATTAGCCCACCAGTCATTGACTCGGCACAACGGTTGACACTTTCCTAAATTCGTTTGTAAAAACAGACTCCTAAAACATTTAAAACTATTGTAGCTGAGTCTTCTGTAAATCTTCTCCTAGTCATGTGGGAAGCGTTTTTAATGAGGCGGTGGATTCATAAAATGGGTGGACTGAACAACCACCAAAGTTTACTGCCAACGTCAGTATGCACCCCTTAAAACTGAGAACACTGTGTGCTGTCAAGGACATATGTTAGAAGATAACTGGCCCACAAGGAGGAGTCTTGGCTATAGATAGTTCACTGAACAACACACAGGGCCTGATTCACAAAGGTAAACTAGCACTTTTGTGTAAGTTAACATTTGTTTTGGAATTAACAAAACTGCATTTTAATAATAAGTTTATGAGTGTGGAGATCATCACACACAAAAAGATACAGCATGCCTATCTTTTCATGTATGGAGTTTTCCGACCTGACTGTGGAGTCGCCACACTTGTAAACTTACTATTAAAATGTAGTTTTGTGTATTCCAAAACAAATGGAAACTTACACAATGTGTAAGTTTACCTTTATGAATCAAGCCTAAAGCACCTTGGAAGGTGAGAGCAGAAAGGGGAAGGCATATAGACACCTATTTGCACCTATAAACATAAAAGGCATGGAAAATAGCCCTGAAAGAAATAGGCTCTTGGGTGAACACATTATAGCTAAGCAGTTGTTGCTATGAAGAAGTGAGTTAACAAGAAGAATACTGTAATTCTGAATGAAAAGTTAACCTTACCACAAATTCTAAATATTAATCCTTGAGACGATCCCGACTACCAGATCGAAAGTACATGGACTACTGTACATTGGCTTCATTTATCAAGCTAAGATGGGTCAAGAAGACTAGTGACAGTGACTTTGTGCCATGGCTACTATGTCTAATTATCTTGATGTAAAAAAGGAAAGGATAAAAAATATAGGTAATGGACAATTCTCGATTCAAAGGCTTGCTATGATCTTGTGTAGGGCATAGATGCTAATAGACCCTATTTAGGTGGGAGACTCCCGATGTTTAATCCCCAAATGGCTTTGTTTTGGCTGTCTCAAGCCTGAAATTGCCTCTTCTTCAATAGAACTCAATGGGGGAAATACTTTCTCCCAATTCTTTTTTAAAATCTCCCACTTTCCTCATCTAAATTGTTGGCATATATGGTAGAGGTCTTGCAGCAGGCTGGCCTTGAAGGCCAAGGGAACTGCACTGTTTATAAAATTAGATAGTTCAGCTACAAATAAATTATGTATACAGATCAAAATATGAAAAGAACTGTTCCAAAAAAAGATTTTCGTTTCAGCTTCCACTGCTGATTCAGCCTCTTCTGTGTGCACAGTCGCCTGGTCAGACAAAAACCTTCATTTCCACAACAGCAACTCCTCCCCCTGGATGGCGGGACTTCATATTTCCAAATGGTCTAGAAAGGAAAAAAGGACAAAATACTTTTATTCAATGTATGTAAGTGATTTTAGTGCATACACCTCAGTTGTTATGTTTGGGCTTGTTTGCTACCAATGATGTTGTGCATGGGACATGAGGAAGAGTTTCTGACTCACTTCCACTTTCTGACTTTGAGTTAGGGCGGGAGTGAACATGCTGTAGCCGACAGTTCGGTTAATAAGATACTGACTGATCATTAGTGATTTATTTCAACCTTCTACTTTCAACCTTCTGGTGATGATAATACAGCAGTTGAAACTGTAGTGCTAAGTGAATTGAGCTTTGTTCCACTCTTTTGATCACCCCTGAATGGTTGGATGCCCATCAAGTCCTGAGGATGGTCTCCATGAATTGCTAAGGGGACAAAGCGTCAACAGAAAATGAGGTCCTAAGGGCAATACTTAACCCTTTCGCTGCTAGGCCTCCCCCCCCCCTGTGCTAAGCCTTTCTTGGGCTATTTGAGTTAGTTCGCGATTAGGCCCCTGTAACTTTTTGACCACATAAGGTATCCACGCCAAATTTGCGTCCTTTTCTTCCAACATCATGGGGATTTTGAAGGAACCCAGGGTTTGTTGATTCCCTTGGTGGGGACACAGAAAGAAGCCAAAATACAGCCACATTTTAGGTTTATGGGGAAAAAAGTGCTGAAGCTAAAAGCGTCAGTTTTTTTCCTGCAAATGGTATCACCAAAGGATTTGTGGTGCTGAAATCACCATCTTCCCAGCTTTCAGGGACAGACTGACGTTTTGTACATAGTTTTGGCATTTTACTGGGACATTGGCAAGTTTTGCTATTTTTTGTGCTTTCAACCTCCTTTCGGTTAATGGTAGAAATGGGTATGAAAGCAATAATGGATCCTGGAAAGCTATACATTTCAAAAAAATTGACAAAGTTCTGAATTCAGCAAGGGGTCATTTGTGTAGATCCTTCAAGGTTTATTTTTATAGAAACTAATAGTTGAAAATGGGAAAAAGTGAAAATGAGTTGAAAAAAACAGCCATTTGTGTCAACGTTTTCACCTGTAACTTCTTATAAGTATGACAATTTTTTTCAAGCAAAATACCGTTACATCCGCTGGACCCTTCTCTTCTGGTTGTGGGGATATATAGGACTTGTAGGTTCACCAAGAACCCAACGCACCCGGAGCCAATAACTGAGCAGCGTCATGCAATGGTTTTTTATTGTGTACTGGGTATATAGCAATTTATTTGGGAAAATATGAACAGTGAAAAATCGGAATGAAAGACACCTATGTATTTCTGAAATGGGAACAAAATATAGAGTTTAGAAACAGTAGCTATTTGCACATTTCCAAACTTGTCGGTACCCATACTAGCATGTGAATTATAGGACATTTTTCAAAGTGATTTCTCTTTTACACATGGTCTTACATTTGGAAGGCAGAAATTCATCGAAAGTCAATAGGTAATAACAGTTGCTCTACAATTCTGTGTTCCCCTAAGTCTCCCAATAAAAATGGTACCTCACTTGTGTGGATAGGCCTAGTGCCCGTGGCAGGAAATGACCCAAAACGCAACATGGCCACACCAAAATTTTTACAGTGAAAACGGACCCTTTTCCCGAAAATGACTAGCTGTAGATTTTGAACCCTAGCTCTGCCGGTACCTGGGGAAACCTAGCAAACCTATACATTTTTTAAAACTAGACACCCAAAGGAATCCAGGATGGGGTGACTTGTGAGGCTCTCACCAGGTTCTCCTACCCAGAATCCCTTGCAAACCTCAAACTTTGTAAAAAAAAAAAAAACATTTTCCTCACATTTTTGTGATGAAAAGTAATGGAACCTGCGTGGATCCACAAAATTCCACACACCTGCATTCCCCAAATTCTTTAAAAAAATGATACCTAACCTGTGTGGGTAGGCCTACTGCTTGCGACAGGAAACGACCCAAAACACAACGTGGACACACCACATTTTTACAGTGAAAACTGACCCTTTCTTGGCAAAGTGCCTAGCTGTAGTTTGAACCCTAGCTCTGCCGGCACCTAGGGAAACCTTGAAAACCTATACATTTTTTAAAACTAGACACCCAGAGGAATCCAGGATGGGGTGACTTGTGTGGCTCTCACCAGGTTCTCTTACCCAGAATCCCTTGCAAACCTCAAACTTTGTATTAAAAAAACACGTTTTCCTTACATTTCTGTGATGGAAAGTTCTGGAATCTGCATGGATCTACAAAATTCCACCCACCCCGCATTCCCCAAAGTCTTCCGATAAAAATGATACCTCACTCGTGTGGGTGGGTCATGCAAAACGTATTGTGGAGACATCAAAATCACCTATGACAAAACAACCTGGTTTTGCAAGCGTGTGGGGGGGGGGGGGGGTCCTGGGTTTTTGACCCGGGCTCATCTAGGGTAACCTACCAAACCCAAACATTTCTGAAAAGTAGACACCCTGGGGAGTCCAGTGTGGTATGACTTGCGTGGATCCTCCAATCTTTCCCTAACCAGAAGCCCCTGCTAACCTCAAATTTAACTCACAAAAATCACATTTTCCTCACTTTTTTGTGTGGGAATGTTGTGGGATCACCGGGCTGACACAAATTTATTACCACCTAGGCTTCTGCCAGGTCTCTCGATAAAAATTGTACCTCACTTGTGTGGATAGGCATAGTGGCTGCAACAGGAAATGGCCCAAATCGTACTGTGGAGACTTCAAAATTCCCTATCATAAAACTACCTGGTTAAGCTGGGGAGCAACTGGTTTTTTGGCCCCGGGCTCGCGGCCATCTAGGGAACCCTACCAAACCCACACATTTCTGAAAAGTAGACACCCTGGGGAGTCTAATGAGGTATGGCTTGCATGAATAGTCCCAATGTTTTATTACCTAGAATCCCCTGCAAACCTCAATTAAAATCACTTTTTCCACACATTGTTGTGTGTGATCACTGTGCCAGCACAAATGTCCTACCACTAAGCGTTCCCCTTGGTCTCCCGAGTAAAATGATACCTCACTTGTATAGCTGTCCTGTGCAGAATCCGCTAAAAATGTATTTTTTTTAAAAAACTGAAGCACTTGGAATTTGCGGTGCTATACCTTTAATCCCTATGTTTTTGGCTCTTCCCAGTCACAGGCCTTTGGCCCACGCACACAAGTGAGGTATCATTTTACTCAGTACTCAGGAGAACAAGGGGAACACTGGGTGGTAGGAAATTTGTGCCGGCATGGTGATCCCACGCAAAAATGTGTGGAAAAAGTGATTCTTTCAGCTAAATTTAAGGTTTGCAAGTGATTCTGGGTAGGGAAACGTTGGGGCATCCACACAAGCCATACTGCATTGGACTCCCCAGGGTATCAAGTTTTCAGAAATGTGTGGGTTGGGTAGGTTTCCCTAGATGCCCGCGAACCCAGGGGTAAAAATCCAGGCCCCCCCTGCAAAACCAGGTCGTTTTATGATGGGTAATTTTGAAGTCTCCACAATACGTTTTGGGCCCTTGCCTGTCGCAGGTACTTGACCCCACCATTCGAATCCCCTGCAACCCTCAAATTTCCATGAGAAAATCAAATTTCTGTGTATAGGTAAGTTCTAGGATCGGGGAACAACCTTTACAACGCAACTTTTACAACGCACTACCATTACAACGCATTTTTTACAACGCATAATCCATTACAACGCATGATATTACAACGCAGGATACTACAACGCATTTTTAAAAACTACCTTTACAACGCATTCCATTACAACGCATACTACCATTACAACGCATACCATTACAACGCATAATATTACATTATACTATCCAACACTTACCCTACTGATGCACCCCCTGGAGTTAGAATAGTAATTTTTACCCCTATACTATCCAACACTTACACTATTGATGCACCCCCTGGAGTTAGAATAGTAATTTGTACCCCTATACTATCCAACACTTACACTACTGATGCACCCCCTGGAGTTAGAATAGTAATTTTTACCCCTATACTATCCAACACTTACCCTACTGATGCACCCCCTGGAGTTAGAATAGTAATTTTTACCCCTATACTATCCAACACTTACCCTACTGATGCACCCCCTGGAGTTAGAATAGTAATTTTTACCCCTATACTATCCAACACTTACCCTACTGATGCACCCCCTGGAGTTAGAATAGTAATTTTTACCCCTATACTATCCAACACTTACCCTACTGATGCACCCCCTGGAGTTAGAATAGTAATTTTTACCCCTATACTATCCAACACTTACCCTACTGATGCACCCCCTGGAGTTAGAATAGTAATTTTTACCCCTATACTATCCAACACTTACCCTACTGATGCAACCCCTGGAGTTAGAATAGTAATTTTTACCCCTATACTATCCAACACTTTCCCTACTGTTGCACCCCCTGGAGTTAGAATAGTAATTTTTACCCCTACACTATCCAACACTTACCCTACTGTTGCACCCCCTGGAGTTAGAATAGTAATTTTTACCCCTACACTATCCAACACTTACCCTACTGTTGCACCCCCTGGAGTTAGAATAGTAATTTTTACCCCTACACTATCCAACACTTACCCTACTGTTGCACCCCCTGGAGTTAGAATAGTAATTTTTACCCCTACACTATCCAACACTTACCCTACTGTTGCACCCCCTGGAGTTAGAATAGTAATTTTTACCCCTATACTATCTAATACTTACCTTAAATGTAATTTAATATTATGCGTTGTAATGGTATGCGTTGTAAAGGTAGTATGCGTTGTAATGGTAGTGCGTTGTAAAGGTATTTTTTAAAAATGCGTTGTAGTGTCATGCGTTGTAAGGTCATGCGTTGTAATGGATTATGCGTTGTAAAAAATGCGTTGTAAGTGCATGCGTTGTAATAGTGTGCGTTGTAACGTCATACATCCTCTAGGATCACTGGGCTGATACAAATTTCCTACCTCCCAGAGTTCACCAGGGCCTCCCGTTAAAAATGGTACCTCACTCTTGTGGGAGGGTCAAGTACCCGCAACAGGCAAGGGCCCAAAATGTATTGTGGAGACATCAAAATTACCTATCACAAAACGATCTGCCTTTGCAAGGGGGGGGGGGTTACTTGCGTTTTTGGTCCTGGGCTTGGCGGCCATCTAGGAAAACCTACCAAACACACAGATTTCTGAAAACTAGAGACCCAGAGAAGTCCAGGGGGGTATGGCTTTGTGGATCCCCCAGCATTTCCCTGCCCAGACTCCCCTGCAATCCTCAAATTTTTATGAAAAAAATCGAGAAAAAAAACAAATTTCTGTGTAGGAAAGTTGGAGAATCACCAGGCTGACCTAATATTTCTAAAAGCAAAAACAACAGTTGATGGACAGAATGCAGAACAATGTCATACAGTCACCCCAGTACAGAGATCTGAATCCAGCCATATGCAAATCAGTCTTGACCCTGTGCTTCATGGGAACAGTCCAGCTCGAACTGCCAAGCCAGGTCCTCCCTGGACTGGAAACAAGCATCCTAGGACCGGTTTCGGGGTTTCACCCCTCTTCAGCCAGGATAGCTTGATTCCAGTGGCATGGAGAGCACGGGACCCACGTCTGGGCATACCCTTCCCACTCGGGGTGACAAATGCAAAAACAACAGTTGATGGACAGAACGCAGAACAATGTCATACATTCACCCCAGTACAGAGATCTGGGCCTAAATCCATCGTTTTTTTGCTCACCATGCCGTTCCAGTTTGAACCCAGCCATATGCAAATCAGTCTTGACCCTGTGCTTCATGGGAACAGTCCAGCCTGAACTGCCAAGCCAGGTCCTCCCTGGACTGGAAACAAGCATCCTAGGACCGGTTTTGGGGTTTCACCCCTCTTCAGCCAGGATAGCTTGATTCCAGAGGCATGGAGAGCACGGGACCCACGTCTGGGCATACCCTTCCCACTCGGGGTGACAAATGCAAAAACAACAGTTGATGCACAGAATGCAGAACAATGTCATACATTCACCCCAGTACAGAGATCTGGGCCTAAACCCATCGTTTTTTTGCTCACCATGCCATTCCAGTTTGAACCCAGCCATATGCAAATCAGTCTTGACCCTGTGCCTCATGGGAACAGTCCAGCCCGAACTGCCAAGCCAGGTCCAATATTTCTACCACCCAGCATTCCCCCAGGTCTCACAATAAAAATGGTACCTCACTCCTGTGGGTGGGTCAAGTACCCGCCACAGGCAAGGGCCCAAAACGTATTGTGGAGACTTCAAAATTACCTATCATGAAACAACCTAGTTTTTCATGGGGCGGCATCTTGGGTTTTGGCCCCGGGCTCAGCAACCATCTAGGGAAACATACCAAACCCAAACATTTCTGAAAACTAGACACCCTGGGGAGCCCAGTGAGGTATGGCTTGCGTGGATCCCCCAACAAATTCCATACCCACAATCCCCTGCAAGACTGGAATTCTGTGGAGGGAAAAAGAACCTGGTGTCTAGTGTGCTGAAGATTTTCCAAACAATCTGTAAGCTGGGGACAGACAATCAACAGCATTTCACAGTCACCTCTAAAATCCCCCGCTACTAATGACTATTACATCACCCCCCCCCCCCAACTGATAACCATTTCCTCTCAGCAACCACACTGGAGCCTTCAAACTGAACCACTCTAATATAATGCCTTACACTTCACCCAAATATAACGAGTTATGTTTACTAAAAGTATGTACCAAAGTCTTTCTTCTCAAAGAAGCGGTCATTAGCATCTGTTTTAGTATTGGGTCACATTTGGATCACTGTTTTTGTTTCTGCTTGATCTTATTTTTAATTTAAAGCATTTAAAAAGCACATGATTGCTTGCAGACATCCTGGTGATCTACTTAAGGTAACAAAAAGCAGTGCCATGCACTAGTAGCTAGAATTAGTGCTGGATTAACCACGTTTTAAGGCTTTCCTGAAATTCCAATAGTTTGACCTTGGACCATAGACATCTCATGATTGCCTTTCAGGTAAAAATACATGATTTTATTTAAGTGAATTTCCAGCTCCAAATCATCTAAAGGTTGCCCCATGAAAAAAAAGCATTGAGTTCAGATTGAACTTTGTTTGTATTCAGATAATATTTGCTCCAGGTAGGATTGGGAATTTGGTTTGTCACACCTCAATTAATTATTTTTCTTCTTCTACAGAAAATGTGTAGAATTAATTCACTGTAAAGTCTTAACTGGATAGCCAAGCATACCTACTCTTTGTTAGCTGCGGTTCAGGCTACTAAGTCAACTTGATTATTGCAATACCATTTCTTTCAGGCTGTGTTGAATAAATTACGGGGCATGCAAAATATGGTGACCAAGTTAGGTCTGGGACTGCTCTGGCCAGCCTCATCTTCTTCTGAACTGTGTGAGCTGCACTGGCTTCAAGTGGCTGTAATGACTGTTTTTAAATCTCTTTGTATAGTATACCGCACTAGTAATAATGTTGGTCCTGTTTACTTTTAGGAAAAGTTTAGGATGTAGACTCCAAATAGGTCCCTTCACTCTCTGGATGCCTTTTTCCTCACCGTCCCCAAATTTGTGCATGCTTGTTTAGAAGGTAGGGCTTTTCAGTGGTGGTGGCGAGGATATGAAACACTCTGCCCATTATCCTATGGAAAACCACTATTCATTTGCATTTCATAAAGGCTTTAATACTTGGTTGTACTGTGTATAATTCTTCTTCCAAATGGTATTGTTGGGATTAAATTGTTTTATGCTTTTGGAGTTTTTTGCTTTTGTACATCTAGGTTGATATAGTAGCTTTTGTCTTTTGGTCTTTGCGTGCTTATAAGCTGTGACCATAGCATAAGAAAACATAACATAAAGCTTGGAAAAGAGAAGTTTACATATTATCTATAGGTATTTATGTAATTAAGATTTTATAGGCTTCGGTTATTATCTCCTATTAGGCAGGAGAGTATTGACTGGTGTGCTGGAATACAGAGCTGATTTGTAATCTATTTTATGTCCACGTTTATGTTTGAGAAAGTGCTTTGACAATCTACAAAACACTATACACAGAACCATCTCGTGATGGTGATAGAGGAAGATATGCACGAGTGTGGCAGAACCTGTAGGTCCATTGTCCAGCAGCAAGGGTTTGGGCACTGGCACAGAGCTCCAAAATGTATGAAGTGAGCATTAAATCCTAACTCGAATGCAATAAGCAATGTTTCAGCACAAGGCTTCATTAGGACAGCCTTCCACTGGATGGGTAGTTTTGAGTAGCAAAACCTGTAGTAGAGAATTGTACACAGGAAAAAAAAACTACTTCAGTGGCTCACGAGAAGGCTGTTGCAGTATTCAAATGTCCTCATAGCCAAGTAGTAATAAGGTGTTTGCTAATGAGAAAGAAGGGGCATGGGCATATCTTTGAACTAATTAATAGATACAACTTGGTGGCTGTGGCTACGAAGGTAAGAAACGATAGGGGTGAGAAGTTCAAAAAATACTGCAAGACAGAGAAGAAGTGATCATGGAGCGAGGAAGAAAATGAGTCAAGGGGTGTAATGACTGTGTATTGGCCTAATGCATTAAATGTGGTAGAGAGTTTTCCAATAAAAGAAATGTGATTTTGGTGGCCAGTGATGGTGAAATGGGCACAAGTGTGAAATTGGTCTCAGTTGAGGGAAGGTTGTGGAGTACAGTTAAAAAGGTTTAGAAAAAATGTAGCTTTGAGACAGTATGAATGTTGATTGAGGAGGAGATATCCACCATTAGTTTATTAGGTCTGCGGCTAAGCACAGCTGATTTAAAACAATACAAGCAGATCAGATTCAAGGCAGATGTAAAAGACGTTGGAGAGGAGAAAGAGAACACAGTTGGAAAGTGAGAAGGCATAATAGCTTATTGGTCCAACACCTCAGAGAGGGGTGCATGAGTGGCTTGAGGTCAGGAATATGAGAAATAGTTCACTGAACATGCTAGCTGGAAGAGGACAAGTTTGGTGTCCTTGATAGGATGAACACTAGCTTGGAGTGAGTGATAATGCCTTGGTGATAGCCTGCTTTGGGTAATTTAATGGTAGTTGTAAGTGCGTTCAAGGGCAGTTCATATGCTTGCTCTGATTGTAGGGTAGAGTGCACCTTTAGGTCTTGCTGAAGAGCATAGTGGGTGGATCCAGGCTCCAGTAAAATCAACTCTTACTTCAGTGATCTTTAGGCAAATTCGACTCCCATTTCCTACCCAAAATGCTTTTTTCCAATCTAACTATAAACCTTGTCCACCATTCTAGCCACGTCATGTTTCGGTACTAGATACTCCATCTTCAAAAATAGCCTGAGCGTCCTTTAATCAATTTCACTTGTCAAATATTGAGACAAGATACATGGAAACTCCACTACAGAAATTATATCAACATTCAGAAACAAACAGAAGTGTATTTTTCCATTTTGATAAGTACTTTAATTAGTACTGAAATTCAGTTTACAATGATATTAGTACATTCAAGAGACGCTGGAAGTTATAAATACCAATTGCATTACCTCCATGTTCTTGATTCAGAGTCAAATGCTTCAACACTTTGCAGATTGACCATTCCATCGAACCCTCCTATGGCCATCAGGTGTCCATTGGCAACAGTAAGACACACCTGAAGACAAGAAAATTGAACATTCAGTAGTGAGGCATAATAGGTAGAATGCAATTATCTGTATTAAACTGTGTGACTATTTTTAAGCTCTCCCTGCCAAAGTGTCAATGCTTTCATTACAAGTATACACATTATGTCATCAGGGCAGCTCAAACGCATTTTTGTTTGAAGAAATATTCATGTCAATTCAATTCAAATAGCTTTATTTCGATAAACAAGATATCATAAAAGCAAAATTATCATTAAAACGATAAAAATAGAACATTTATATACAATGGATCCAAAGAGGGTTTAGAAGGACATAATTGTTTTGTTAATAAAATAACAATTTCATACCCAAAAAAATACCATTTATATGCATAATGAATTTTTGACAGACTATAATAAATAAGTTTGGTTAAAATGAGAATAAAAAAGACATACTTCATATACGGCTATCTGATATCATTTAAGAGAATAAAAATGTGGGAAAAGCCAACATAAGGAACACAATCCCATTTCCAATTTCATTTTACACCTCCCTGCATAGAAATTTGGATCTGATGAGCCAAGTGCAACCAAGGTACTTCGCCACACCACATACAAAAAGAGCTCTAGAATCTGATTTCAAGATCCGCAGGGCAGAGGTGTGAGCCGTGTTGCCCAATTGTCTACAAATTGGTTTGAGCCACTTTGATCTGGCTCTTGAATACGCTGGGCAGAAAAACATGAGATGGGCCACACTCTCTTTTGGTGCCTCGCAGCAAGGGCAGTCCGCAATTGTCTGGCGCGGGGGGCTCCATGTTGCGGTAAACTCACATACCATTAAGGAGCCCACTCTAAACTGTATATAGAGTGCCCTATCTCTTAGGATTTTGATAAAATCAAGATACGGCTCTAGGAGAATATGCTGTTTAAACTGGTAAAATTTATCAGCCATCCTCCCCAGTTTAGGATTGCTAAATTCCTGCATGTCAACCCAAAGCCAGTATGGCCTTCCCAACAGCTTCTGAGACCCAAAGTGAACACAAGTTTCTTAACGTTATTGAGCCAGCTGACCCTATGATTAGAATCCAGGCCAATTACCTCCTTAAGTGCGGCGGTGTAGCAAGCAAGTTCAGGGGTTCGTAACAAATGGGCCCAAAAAAGCAATGGCCTTAATCTAGCAATGTCTTTAAAAGAGCGTCTTCCCATGTCGCTCATCAAAGGCTTAAGCGGAACATTGCAGGGAAGGGTCACAAGCTCTGTCAAAAACTTGTGTTCCGAACAACTGATCTCTTGCATATTGTCGAACCCCAAAGTTCCGCACCGTACAGGGCGGAACTTACTGCCCTTGCTGCATAGATCGTGAGCGCTGGGGCAACGGGTCTACTACATGAGCGACGATGTTCCCTGCCTATTGCCCCGGTCTCACGTCTATGATTCAGAAGCATCTTATTGATGTGGGGTCTCCATTGCATTGTATCGGAAAGACGAATACCCAAATAGTCAAAGGTGCTAACTCTTTCTAGATATGTTCCGCCCAAAGAAAAAATGTGCCTAAAGGGCTTATAGGGATTGAATGTCATTAGTTTGGTCTTTGTGGTGTTAATAGTCAACCCTCTTAATGAACAAAAAAGATGATACCTATCTAAGAGCTTCTGCAGCCTGACCGGGGTCTTAGAGATCAACAAGGTATCATCAGCGAAGAGGAGTGTAGGTATCCTATCTCCAGCCAGGGCTGGGGCATCAGATGGGATTTCCTGAAGAAAACTAACCAACCCATTCACATATAAAGAGAACAGGGTGGGGGTCATAACACAGCCCTGGCGTACTCCTCTATTCACTGAGATTCTTTCGGTTTTCTGTTCTTGTGACCCCCATCTCACTTGAGCATAATTATCCTCGTGCAGTCGGACAAGCAGACTCAAGATAAACACAGGCATACCCATTTCTGCCAAGACTTCCCATAGTTGGTCCCGCGGGACCAGGTCAAAAGCTGTCTTTAGATCGATGAAGGCAAGATAGAGGCTGCCTCCACCTATCACGACTACCTTCCAGTAAATAAGAAGGAGCCTGAACACCTGGTCCATTGTTCCGGTTTTTTACCTTAAGCCCGCCTGGAATTGGGAAAGAATGATCTCATCGTCGGCCCAAGAATGAATCCTCTGGAGTAAAACCCTCCCAACTACTGTTTGAATGGCATCTATGAGGCTGATTGGTCGGTAGTTGGCAGGGTCCTCCCTGGCCCCCTTCTTAAAGATAGGCACCACTTCAGCTCCCTTCCATGACTCTGGTATGGGACAGCCATTAGCAATAGAGTTAATTAAGAGCATGATATACTTCGCCCAGTTACTAAGACTTGCACGAAATAGATCCCCTGGGAGACCATCCGGTGCCAGGGCTTTTAAAGGTGTTATTTTATTAATTGCTGCTATCACTTAATTTAAATTAAAATAATCTGTAATACTAGGAGTTGGGCAGGTGATTAGCTTAGCACAGGCTCCGCCCTCATATGTTGTGACTGTCCCGGTGTATAGATTTCTAAAGTGGTCAAACCAGGCTTGGCTGGATATATGGTTGGGAATTACATCTGGATCATTCCTATTATCCCCCTTAACGAGATTCCAGAAAGAGTAGGCATTGTTTTCCAGGCTCGCGTCTTTTAGGTTCTGCCAGTGCGATTCGTCCCAATCTAATTTAGCGCGTCACAGCGTCGCCTTGTACTCCTTCCTAGCACATTGGACACTGGAAATGTTTTTACTTTTAATAGCTAGGACTAAAGCCTTCCTTTTATGTCTGCAAATTTTTGAAAATCGGGCGTGACTGCTTTTTAGGCAAGGTTTTGCAGATCTACGGTTAGGAGTAGTCATGAACAGGGATCCCAGCTGTTCTACCAATCTTGTGTAGACATCTACCACTTTCTGTGAGGCATCGGTGTTGATGGATGCTTCTTGTAGATCTATTACATTTTTGACCAATAGACTATTAATTTCCGCCATCTTGGCTTCATTAACGACTATTTTAGACCACTTAAGGTGTCTCCTACTATTTGAAGGAACTAATTCCTTGGTCGTTAGATTATTAGTTGCCTCAGAAGCTGGGCCAAGAGCAGGCCAAAGGAGTTTAGTACTCAAACAAAGAGGATTGTGGTCACTATCAATGGATGGAACAACTTCCATGTCAATTATATTTCTCCACAGTCGTGTATCTATTAAAATATAATCAATGCGGGATGGGCAGCTAATTCTATTGTACGTACAAGCCCCGCCAGAATCTGATATTGTTCTGCCATTTGCAGCCCTTAGCCCATATTCCAAAACAAGTGCATTCAGCTGAATTGCAACCCGTGACCATTTTTTGATGGGAGGAATACTTAGGGGGGGAATACCCCACCTGGTGTCATCCTACTCCAACCACATCATGGCTCCTGAGCTAAGGGGTTCAAACGTGCAGTAAAGGTCTCCCGCTATCATAAGGAGCGAGTCAGGATGGCATTTAGACAATTCTTGCTCCAAAAGAGATACAATAGGTGAAGAGGTACCCCCCTTTGTCCCTCTCACATACACATTAAACAGTTCAAGCGGTGTAGCTCCTTCCTTCCCACTTATACTAAGTCTCATTATGTCTGGACTTGCACAGTTATAATCGATGATTCTATAACCCAAAGCGATGTTGACCCAGGCCATCAGGCCTCCTGAGGGGAGGCCTTTCCCTAGGGAGACAGCTGGCAAAAAGAGGCAAGTATACCCAGATTTATAAAGAGGAACTAGGCTCCAGGTTTCCTGGAAGAGGCAGATGTCATGGTCTTCTATTAACCTGTTCCAGTCGGGGTAAAAGCAGCTTACTACCAAGACCAGCTATGTTCCAAGAGATAATCTCGAGCTGTCGGTGTGGAATTGCGAGGGCTGCCTCACGTAAGGGTATCACTTGGGGTTGCAGTAATCGATCAGGTCTAACGGCAACAGAGGTTGCCCTATTTGGGTCTGTAAGTTGGTTTCCTCAAATTGTCGATATTACGATGAATATTAATGTTATTAGAAATATTTGTCCGCAAATGGCCAGGAGTACTTGGGGGATATGGGCTACAAGCTTGTGGGTTACTATTATAGCAAGTCTCTATGGGCTCGAAATGAGAGACAGGAGCTGTTCTCAGTCAGTCATTGATATCCAGTGTAGACCCTCCCTCAACACTCTTCTCTACTACTTTGCCCTCAGCCCCTATATCAGTGGACATTGGAGAATTTCTAAATTGGATGACTGGAGGACATGTTCGAAATTCTAATGCCAAAAAATTTGCCGCCAGGTCAGGTTTTGTCAAGGTGAGTTCGACACAATCAAGGGAGCGATTATGAGTTGTACATCGCCGAACCCTGACTATGTCTTCCCGTATCAGTGATCGACAGCCCCTGACATGGCGGATCCAATGAATGATCTTGTTTTTTAAGGAGTCTTCATTTTCACGTCATTGCGTACAGTGAGCTTCGGAACATTGACCATGTAAACTGTACGGGTCTGTCCAGAAGGGTCGTTCAAGACATTTTCTGAATGCAGATGGTTTTTAGGGCGCTGGCGGGGATCTGATGGCATATGAGAAGATCTAGCATTAGTCGTAATAGGTTGGAGGAGCAGATGTGCTGCCTGGTCAGTAAGCAAACGGATTTGAGAAGGAGGTGTTTGCTGATAATGGGGGGGTTTAATAGCAGGTGGTTTAAGGGAGCAACCAGAGAGATGATGTGCAGGGGGTCGTTCATTTAGTACATTTATGTGTGCCCTATGGGGGTATGGGATGGGTGTTTTATTTTCAACCAACTTGCGGGAAATGTCGCTTGGGGCTATTAGTTTAACTACTGCCACTAGCTCCTCGATCAGCACCCTCATTGCACCAATTTCTGACCTAAGCTCATTGACAATCTACAATGGGTCTTCAAGTGCCAGGGCACCAGACCCTCCTGGCTTGGGCAAATCTACAAGAACATTGGAGCCTGAGATTTGAGGTTGGTGGACTGGATCCTCCCGTAAATCAGGGGCCTCGGCCAACACCGCAAACCGATTAGAGCAGGAGATGGTAAGAGCCTCTGAGTTGGGAGTGGAATTTCTGGGTGATTGGCTAATCGCGCACTGTATAGAGGCGACCCCCCCCTGTGCTGGCACAATATGATCGTACTCACCACTGGGTACAGTGGAGCTTTGAGAAGGTTTCCAAAACATAGACGGGGTTATAGTACGACAGGATTGCTCCCGGGAACTCCCTGATAGGGTTTTCTCCGCACCAGTGGCCACAGGCAATTCAGTTTCGAGAATCCCTTCACATTCTGTGATTAGGGTCTCGATTCTATCGATCACACAGTTATTAACACTGCGCTTGATAATTTTCCTAGCCTTTTTGACCTTACCCACCCCGCTAATTGCTCCATGTGCCCCCCCAAACTTTCCATTGCTTTCCTTTTACCCCTAATTACTCTTACAATTACTAGTTAAATGCCAAAGTATAGAATAAGATAAGAGCTTATGAGAGAATGTTTAGCAGAAAGACAATGTCACTGCTAAAAACTGGCCCAGTTATCAACTCTAAATATCTTAAGACTATAATGTCACTGAGCAGTCCAGATCAGCACAGTACCTTAGTGAATATCACATAGATCCAACCGATGACGCGTTAGGAGCATTAGGGAGGTAGCCCTGCCCTGCCTTCTCCTGGCGTTGACGGGCGCAAGACGTCCCGCGGTTGCCGGTGGCGCGTTTTGAGCGCGGAGATGGTAGTGGCTCCTCCCCCCTGTGAGTGAAGGTCTCTGGGACTTGGAGTCCCTGCAGCAGTTCGAGCAGGCAAAGTCGCGTTGCCTTTTATTTGGTTCTCAACATCGGATATCGGCGCACAAATCAAGGACCAGATCAGACTTGACAAGGTCCACGGCATATGCCTCCGGGTCCGGCGTGTAAACTCAGTCGAATAATCAGGGAGGCCAACCAGACGGAAAAAAGTCCACTGAAAACACCGAGACCGGATGCAGCTTTCCCGCGACTCGGGGCTGTCAGTTTCCTTGGGGCTTCAGAGAGGTCCGCGGCACTTTCAAATGGCGAAATAAGGAACTGCAGGAGCACCAGTAGCTGCAGCTAGTCGTCAGCGTCAACACCAGCCATCTATGAAAACGCCGAGACCGGGCCAACCACACCAGCAGCTTCGGTGTTTCAAAGACGCTATCAGCACAGACCGGGATGCAGCTTTCCACTCCCGCCTTCTTCCAGGGCCACATGAAATATTCATGTGATTTACTGTATTAAATTTAATATAATTAAAACCCGCTTAAGATCTAGACATGTACTTTAGGAGGAAAACTGTAAATGTCACCAAATAATTGCCATGTAAATGACCTAGCTGATGACCATAACTGTACAACAAAAGTAAAAAAAAATCTGCCAATCGTACCTTAACATGGTGACCAAAACCTGTGACTTGCGAGGGATCCTCCAGGAAACATTTAGGTAACATGAACACTACAGACTCATCAGTGTCCATATTATGATATGGTTAGAGAAATGTTATTCGCTCCACTTGATTGTGCTACAGAACATTGAGAATAGAAATATCGGGATTCACTAATCTTGTAGACTGAATTTAAGATGGATAAAAGATCAACCGGTAAGGGCATATACAAGAAGTATAGATTTACTATTCTTAAGTCCGCTTCTATGCACCTTGAAGATATGTATATCGTCAAGATCCATATATGTGGAGTTAGGTATAGAACACCTACAGTTACTTACCTTTCGATATTTCATCATTCAACATTGTGTCCACTGTGTTTGGTGCCATCAAGATACCTAACTTGATATTCCGGAGGCACACAACTCTACTCATTATAGATATCAAAAATAACTTATTGTAGGACACTGCGCAAGACCAGTCAATCAAGCAAAGATTACCATCCTGCTTGATTCCTATCAAGTCTCTTTTTATTTCCCAAATTAGCTCTCTTTGGTAATTTTGAATCTGCTTTGTTGATTCTGTAGCATCTACTAGAGCTACCAGCAGTCTTCGAAACCTTCCAAAATCATGATCTCCATATACGAAATAAGAATTGCATGATCCAAAATGTCTAAGGCTTCTGATTTGTACTGATCCAGTGCTGTCTCAGACCCTTCTACTGAGCGAAAAATTGAGATTTTCCTAACTTGTGCTGAGAAAATGATGATTTTAATAAAGATAAGGAGAATGATGTTGTATGGCAACTATCTCTTTAATTGTAATCCAGGGAATCAGTGATGTCAGCAAAAAAAGGACTCATAGACCAAGCCTTCTCTTGTGATTGCCGCTCTGATACATTTATGTAGCTCCTTTTCATCTCTCTCATACAGCCTTTCTCTTTTGTCTCATTTTCATTGCCGCAATTGTTATGATTTTTCTGTCTATAATGTTTTTAGCCTTGATGGTAATATGTATCATAATTTGTGATTTTATGCCCTGGCAAGTCTTAATATGAGACATCCTTGTTTATTACCCTTTAGCATTTGCATCCCAGCACTACAGGCGTAGCCTTCACGTTTCTGTTTCATTGGTGTTTTACTGATGTTCATGCCTTTTTGGTGATTTTGTACTCGGTGCATACTCAACCTAGCTACTCAATGCGTTGGAGCTTACCTTCAGTCTCCTCTGTGCATTATGCTTTTTTCCTAACTTATACCAGTGAACATGGGTACAGCACACACATCATGCCACTCATGGCCTCTTGCCCCATTGGACTTGGTGATATTTTCCTCGCAGCTTCACTCACTCACCACTCTCATGAGCCCATCTACAAAGCACAGTGAGCACATCATGATGCACAAGCGACCAATGAGAAGGTGGAAGATATGTCTACTTCTGATGAGGAACTGTTACTAGCCTTGTCAAGTTCCAACTCAAGCAAAGCTCCCCTCACTTATTTGCATCCACCTTTCCAGACCTCAATCGAGAATGACTTTTCAATGCACCAAAGCACAGCACAGCTTATATCCAGGGAGTAGTCATCTATTCTTCGAGTAGCGCAATTCACCAAATGCTCACCCATTGGATGGAGGTCCCAGATCTACTCTTCAGGCCAAATGCCCATCGCCTCAGATTCTTATGATCATAAATTAGGGTACTTTCTCCAGAGATGTGTTGTGGACCCTATAACAGGCACACATCACAGTGTATGGCAAAGCGCAGACCAACATGTGATATGTCCTTTACAAAAAGGGTGTTTTTGCAGAAACAACATCAGATAAGGGCACTTCACCAGCAGGAGAGGTCTTCCCAGCTGTGGTTGGGATGCAGCAGGAGTTTCAGGCCTTGCACTATCCATAGGTTCTTCAACCAAAGAGCCAGCGCCTAATGCTCCGGAGCAGGCTATTGCTCTCTCAAACATCTTCTCGATCTCAGTCAGGTAAGCCTCTTGCTCCTCTTCCCTTGAAAGTGGGGGACTGCATAATTAATTTTCTTCCAGAATGAGTCCTAGAAAGTATTAAATGTCACCACATAGATTTTATAATCCACATTCAGCACCACAGACCACCCATGCCACCTCTTCTCTTCTCAGGAAAATGCAGCTGTAAATAAAGAGACGGCAGAGTTATGCAAGAAGAGCAAGCAGTCCCATCTCCTCTTTCAGGGGTTCACCACTTAAATTGTTCTGTATGGCTTGCGTTCTGCCATAAAACTGAGGTCAAATAAGTGGGTTGGGTATCACTACTTAAAAATGGAAGGAATCTGAATTCCAATAAAGACCATTCTTGCCAACGACTCTATGGTGCACCTGGCCTTAAAAGATGCTTACTTCTCCATTCCCATGAGTGGGGCTTATCAAGAGTTCATCAATTTCCAGTGGGGCATTACATTTTGGTTGTTTTCTTGTCTCCCCTATAGCCTGTACTTGGTTCCTTGTTGTTTTCTAATCTTCTTTGCAAAGTAGTGTCTCATCTTTTTACCTCTGGGCTCTGATTAGTGATTACATTCTTCTGATGGCCAGGCACATCTAGTTGCCTCTGGAAAATCTTTGGTATACCATGTCCCTCCCTATTCCTCGACTGGTCTTTTTGATGAATTTTGAGAATTCCCCTTACATCACTTCTCAGGTGATGTAGCTCCTTGGCTTTCTTGTAGCCACCAATCTGTGCTAGCTCAAACTTTCAAGTAAGAACTTATGTCATCTGCAGAAGGTACTCCAGAAAATAATTATTTGGAAACTCCCTTCATTTGAGGACCTGGCTTGAGTGATAGCATTCCTCTCTCCAATCCATACAATTTTCTATATATTACTTAGGCCTCCAATGTTGGAAGATTCTCAATTTGAGGCAGGGGCTATTTGGACCCGGACGTACTAATATTGCATGCAATGTGGTAAGGTAACTTGCGGTGCTGCGTGAAAGGGAGGTACCAGAAATGTACCATATTTATTAAGATGGGGGTCGTAGCCTGGGAATCTGACATGATGGCTGCACTCTGTTAGAGCTTCACACATCAAACATGCTCTTGTGCCATATGAACACGCAGCAGAAAAGGGGTCCATGCTGGTGACACCTTAGAGATAGCAGAGAGGCTCCACACAGTGGTGCAGCAGGTGGAGAGACCAGAGCGTGTCTGGAGGAAGTGTGCCCATCGGTGTGGCCTAGGCCTTGCCAGAGCTCTGTACCGGCACTGGCTGAGTAATGCCAGCTCAGGATGCCTGAGCAAGAACCCAGGCTTGGTGAGCACCAGTGGGGACCACCAGGCGCAAGTGGTCGCGGTGCCTCTTGAGCCAGGGTGAGTGGATGCCTTATGCACGGCAGGCACTGAACATCTATGTACAGCCAACTACCATGGATAACGAGTCAAAATGACCAAGAGAAAGGCCACGACCAACTATTGAAGTGTATCAAATTATGCCCCGGCACTACTGTTGCTGATACGAACATTTCATACCTCTCCTTACATTCTGCTGCCATAAGAACAGCCTGCGCCCCCCAGGACAAGGAAACCATTGTGTGCCACCATATAAGCGGAGTTTCCAAGGCTCTTTAGACATATTACCCCCTGCGATACAACACTCAAAACAGTATTATGGGCAAAGGAGACACACAAAAGGGCAAAATAGGCTTTGAGTCTAAAATGGGCCCACGTGCCCATGATAAACAAGCAGAGACAGATCAGAGACAGGTGCGTGATGGAGACGATGATGGAGTGTAGTCACTGCCAGAGAAGGTTAACAGAAAGCTGGATGCCATGAGGTAGAAAATGGAGAAGAATGAGCAGCATCTCGACTTCACAGAGCAGCATATCTGACACAGATGATGCACTAGCGGATATGTCTAAAATGCAAAAGGAAATGCTGTGAGAACAAATAAGGAGAAGGGGAAGAACGAAAACCTTGAGGCGCTCTCTCGCAGAAGCAACATACTCATTATAGTAGTTTCCAAATCCACAGCAATGGGGAAAATGGAAGCGTTTGTAGTGTTCTGATCGTGGAGCTGTTTAGTAATATACAACTGTTCTCTGTGTTTGTGGTTGAGTGGACACATCGTACCCCGGGTCTCCTGTCCATGCATGGTGCCCACCACAAGCCATCCTGGCTAAGATACTCAATCACAGAGACCTTGATGCCATACAAGCATTGGCAAGAGAGAGGAAGGACATCACATATGAAGGGTCACAGATAACGTTTTACCCTCATTCCACACAGAGAGTACAAGAGGCCGGACATAAATTCATGCTTATCAAAACATGACTGTGGTAAATGGACCTAGAATATCCTATGCTCTGCTATGCTTCACCCTGAATGGTAAAACTCATTCCTTCACCAACCATCAGGAGGTGGCAACATAAGAAGCAGATCAAACTGCACACCAAAAAAGGCAGGGACGCATTCTGCAGCTCTGGACAGAACCTTAGCGGCATTGAACAGCATCTGCTCATCATAAGCCACCAATGGACTTACCTAAAAGACATTGTACAATTGACCAGCATAGTGACATCAGACCAGTAAGCCACTGGTGCAGCGGACCTTGTCAGAAAGTGCCACCAATTGGGTAAGGACTTTTACTGAAACAAGAGTGTAGCGACATCAGGGCCCTGCTGGACAACGGAGAAACCACGGCCCTCATCCTCCTGGACCTTTCGGCCGCCTTCGACACCATCTGCCACCACACCCTACGCACATGCCTCCACAACGCAGGCATCCACAGCAAAGCCCTGGACTGGACCACCTCCTTCCCCACCGGAAGGACCCAGAGTGTCTGCCTCCCTCCATTCCAATCTAAAGACACCAAGATCATCTGCGGCATACCTCAAGAATCATCCCTCAGTCCGACACTCTTCAACGTCTACATGGCACCGCTCGCCAACATCATCCGACCGCACGACCTCAACATCATCTCATACGCCGACGACACCCAGCTGATCCTCTCCCTCACCAAGGCCCCCACCACCACCAAAACCAGCCTCCACGAAGGAATGAAGGCCGTTGCCGAATGGATGATGAACAGCCTCCTGAAACTGAACTCGGATAAGACGGAGGTCCTCATCATCGGATCCACCCCCTACGCCTGGGATGACTCATGGTGGCCAGCTGCGCTGGGAGCTGCACCGATGCCCACTAACCACGCACGCAACCTGGGGGTCATCCAGGACACATCGCTGTCAATGACCCAGCAAGTCAACACCGTCTCCTCCTCCTGCTTCAACACCCTCCGCATGCTCCGCAAGATCTACAGATGGATCCCCACCGGAACCAGAAGGACGGACACCCAGGCCAGCAGCAAACTGGACTACGGTAACGCCCTCTATGCAGGAACCTCGGCCAAACTCCAGAAACAACTACAACGCATAGAGAACGCCTCTGCACGCCTCGTCCTTGACATCCCCCGCCACATCACATCCCACCTGAGAGACCTGCACTAGCTCCCCGTCAACAAGAGGATCACCTTCAAACTCCTCACCCACGCTCACATAGCACTCCACAACACCGAACCAGTGTATCTCAATGAATGACTCACCTTCTACACCCCGAACTGCCAGCTTCGATCCGCTGACTTCGCCCTCGCCACGGTCCCCCGCACCCGACGAGCGACTGCCGGCGGCAGATCATTCTCCCACCTCGCTGCCAAGACATGGAACACCCTCCCCATCCGTCTGCGACAGACCCAGGACCTGCTGACCTTCAGGAGACTTCTCAAGACCTGGCTGTTCGAGCAGTAGCAGCACCCCCACTAGCGCCTTGAGACCCTCACGGGTGAGTAGTGCGCTCTACAAATGGAATGATTGATTGATAGCCATGCTCAGCCAGTATTGGTGTGATTGACTTTGCAAGACATCTAGTTAGGGTAAACAATCTATGACTGTACTGTAGAGTGGTAAACATACATTCAGAGGCATGTAAGAGCAAATATAGCACTTTTACAGCAACTTGCATTTTATATTCGCACTAGAGCCACCCCATGGCGGTATCACTTTGTTTAAGAAGGTTAAAGGGGGAAAGAGGGAATTGTGTTCAGTGAGTTGGGGATGAGGGACATGGATAGAGGTTGGAAAACTGGGTTTCGGAAGTAGTGGCAGACAGGGGAAGGGAAATTAGAAAACAAAAAATGTTCATGTTGGTTTTCCCATAGCTGGTCAGGGCAGGACACGTCAAAAAGGAAACACCATTTTGAAATATACACTCCCACACAAAGGGTGGGAGTGAAAAAGTTTACATCCGAATGATGTCATGGAATGTGAGGGGACTCAGTGACAAAAGGAAGCCATATAATGTCTTGGCATATGCCAGAAGACATCACATCAATGTACTGTTACTGCAGGAGACTTACTTTGCCCCTGCGAAATCTAACTGGTAGCAAGGAGTTGGAGCACACATTGCTATTTCGTGGGGTGCTCTACCTACTCTAGAAGGGTTGCAGTGCTGTTCGGCAGGGGCTTCCCACATCAACTTCTTACCACTATAGCTGACCCAGAAGGCAGATACCTAATTGTCCAAGGGATGCTAAATCACATTGACACTAACACTGTAAACATCTATGTCCTGAACCATAACTGCCACTGAGGTGGAGACACAATGCAGCAAACTGAATCCCTAAATGATTATAAGGACAGTGGACCACAACATCACACTCAATATCACATTAGATAGCTCTAACATTACAGACAGGCAGCGAGTGGGGATGAGAACAGCATTAGTAAGAGCCTTGTAACACCACGACCTCCTGGACCTGTGGAGAGCTGTGTCTGCATTTCACTTGGCAGGGCACAGGTTATCCTCCAGGTTGGAAGTCTGGATTGGGAATAGGGATGTAGCAGGATGGACCAAAAGGATCGAACATCTCCCACGCACATACTCAGATCACTCCCCAGTGGTCCTTACACTTAACCTGCCTGAAGGATTACAAATGAGCACAAGCTGGAGAGTCCAGCCTTCCATGCTGCTTGACTGCTAACCCTGGGCATAGGTACAAGCTACGCTTGCGTAGTTTGCGCAACTACGCGCTGTGCCAATTGCACGTAGCACAGTGCAAAAACACGTAGCGTAGCAGGCATTTTTTGCTTGCTCGCAGTCCTCAACGTCAGGTTGGCGACCCCGAGCGAGCAAAATGACATCCCGGCGAGACTTTTTCCTAGTTCGCGATCAGCAACATCAAGTTGCCGATCGCGAGCGTGGAAAATAAACCTCCCGGCGAGATTCTCAAAGCGGGGAAGTCAGGTTTCTCATTGCGATGAGAAACTACCAGTCCGCATTGAGAAAACTGCCGCTCGATTACAAATCTACTCAAGCGTCAGAAAATGACCGCTTGCACTGTGCAAGATGCCATTTGCAATGATTGCACAGTACGTACAAGCATCCGGCACTGGGCAATCAGTGCTAACAGCATTTTCCCTACAGCACAACGTAGATCGCGTAGCTTGCGTTTGCAAAGTGCACTTCGCGTAGCGTAGCGCTACTACGCAAACTACGCCCAGAGTTATTAACTAAACCTTTATAGAAGAGCTCAGACACGGCATAGTTGAATACTTCCATCATAACAAAGACTCTTTGGGCCACAAGGGAGTGATCTGGGAGGCATTCAAGGTAGTGATGAGGGGGAATGCATCGCCAAAGCCCATAGCATTCTATAATCTTTCAGACTGGCCACACTAGAGCAAGAGCTCCAAAATGTAGCAATGAGGCACAGTATATATCCAGACTCAACCATACAAGCGATCAAGCAGTGCACACTCATGGAATACAGAAAGGAGATATAGAGGGAGGTGAACTATCTGGGGAAATAGATAGGATGGGGACCGTCCTGGTCGCACACTGGCCAGTTTTATAAAAACCTATGTGGCCAGTAGATTACATTGTCACTATCAAAATGGGGGATGGGATAACACACTAGAGTTCTCTCCACATTCGCTGACTTACACACCAGACTATAGAGCTCCCCACACAGGATGTAGACCAATGATATTGACCGATACCTGGACACAGTAAGGCTGGTCTGGGTAGATTCGGCCGAAAGAGAGATACTATGCTCTCCTCTTACTGATGACAATACTAAAAGACCCATTGCAAGCTTGAAGGCCATCTAGGCACACGTAAGCAACGGACTAACAAGTAAGTTCTATGAAGATTCCCTGACTTATTAGCCCCACATGTGATGGAAATGTACAGAGAAGCTATCCTGAAAGGTGCTCTATCCTTACTAGTATGAGAGGTGATAGCCCATCAGCTGGACCTGAACCAAAATGTGGTGGCAGTCTTTCTAGATGCAGCAAAGGTGTTTGACTCTGCTGAGTGGTCCCCTATAATGTTGACACTTGATAGAATGGGACTGGCCACAGTGATGATGCGCTAGATAGTCCTCTTGTGCAGACACCTTATGGTGTGAATCCAGATTTATAGGCTACTCTCTAACCCCCGGGCATGCAGCAGGGATGCCATGTGTCACCCTTGATTTATGCATTGGTGAATGAGCCGCTAGTGTGCATAGTACGAGAAGTCCATGGACACAGGAGTATACAATTCAGCATGCGATGGATACTGATATCTCTATACACTGATATCCTCTTAATAGTAAAAAAGCCAGATATAAACCTGCAACCAATAATATATGAGATCATGGCATTGGGGAAGGGTAAGGTCTGACCATCATTTGGTCATAATCCATCATGATACCACTCACAGATAAACCCACACGACCTATACTGGTGCAGCCGTTAGGCTGACAAGAGACCCCAATTTGTTACCTGGGATGCAATTGCATCAGGACCAGGGGGTCATAATAAAGGAGAATTATGGAAGAAAAATTGATAAAATGACAACCAATATTGAGAAATGGATAAAATGACCACTGTCCATGGCAGGTAGAAACGCAATAATAAAAATGATTATCCTACCACAATTACTATACCCATTTCAGAAAATCCCCATACCTGCCTTTTTTGTCCGTCTTCAGTCAATGATAAAACTTGATTGAGCCAGAAAACAACTTCGCCTGAGCTACCTTTCTATTCATAGACCACAAAGTCAGAGGGGATTTGCAGCACTGAACTTTGAGGTCTATTATCTTATAGCGCAGGCTTGATTCCTCTCCCACTGGCTTCATGATTCCCTCTCAAGTCCCCATGACCTCAGCACAGTGCTGCTGGGAGACCTAACATGACCCAGAAATGAAATACTTTTGGCCAACTGCAAAGTCTGGCCATGACATGGACTAGCGAAGTTATGACCATTTGATACTATATACTCCCCACACACACCCTTAGCTAGAAACCCGAAGGTTGAGATTACATTTGAACAACTGTTAACAGACTAGCCGAAAGATGAATTCTCATGCTTGGAGACTTATGCATAGAATATAGATTTATCACACTGGCAGACTACATAAATTTGGCAACCCTTTTATGTTTTCATCTACCATTGACTGAGAGCGATGGTGAGACAGCTAGACCCGTGGTACCTCAGGGAGCCGGAATCTTAGACACTGCTCTCTATGGCGACTGCGGGACCTGCACCCAGGAAGTTGATCTCCCTAATGTATATCGTAACCATGGGCGACATACCATTCAAACACAACCAGACAGGGAACTTTGCGTCCATGAACTGGAAACTGAAATAACTGATGAACTATGGACTTGTTGCTCGGAGCACACTGAGAACATCTCTATGAATGGGAGGCACAGATTGACTCACTATAAATTCCAACATCAGCTGGGCCATAACCAGGTCCTACAGGTCAAATGCACTGACAGAGAAGATACACATTGCTTAAGGTGTCATTCCCCGGAAGCCGACTTTCTACATGTGGATCGGGCCTGTCCTCCGATCAATAACCATCAGGGGCCACTGTTCCAAACAATTAACAACAGGACAGGCCTGACACTGGAAGCGAGCCGGATGACAGCGCTACTGGGTTATGCTTAAAAGGTCTGAAGTAGCAAGCTGAAATTTGGGGGCCTAGCACGACTGAAGAGTAAACGAAGAGTAGCCTTATACTGGGGAAGAGGTAGGGCCTTCAGAATAGCCGACTGGATAACAGAACTAGTCACATGTCGAACACACAGCAAATTACCACCTAGGACATCCCAGCCTAAGGATATTTGGGGCACCCTAAGGACACACCTGGAAACTGAAATGGGAGACCCAGTTGATGACACATTAAACCACAGGGAACCTGCAGCCCAGTCACAATAAAAGCAAGGCACTTGGCATGCACAAGCCATATAGGAATATATGTTTGATGCACTATACTTCTTTGCTAAATAGCAGTACTGTAAAATGGCATTTTTATGCATGTACTCTAAGAAGGTGATGAACTGGCTGGCACTATATATTGGCTGTTTGATAAATAAAGCATTAAGAAAAACATATATATATTAAGATATGGTTCATTTCTGCTCTCTTATTGAGCTAGTGAACGTGTGGCAGCCTAGCGCCAATACAGGCACATTTTTGCCATGGTGAGAAGGTGTCTGGGTTGCGGTCAGGATTGTTTTTGTGCAAATAACGATACTTTCCAGCACAAAACCAATCTCTAAAGGTTTATTCCTCTTTTTACCTGTACTGCGGAATGCAGCACATGTGCAAAGAAGTAACAAGGAGAAATAAAGATATATTTCCATGTTACACCATGGTCGAGTATGTGCACACTTTTGCAGAAACCCTGGTTTACAGATGTTAGTAAATCTGGGTTTGCATCAAAATACATCGGTGTATGCATGGGAATGCTTATGCTTCACCCATTGAACGCCTCCCCGAAGCAAAGTAACGTCAGGCAGACCTAAGCACTGTGAGATTTTTTTTTAAACAAAGCCATGTAAATCGACATACATTTTGCATCAAGGCTGCGTCAAAAATGTGAAACAAACCCGATGCAAAATGTTAGTCAATCTGGGCCTTGATCTTCTTGACAAAGATACATGGAAAAAACTGCATTTATGGTGGAATATATGGAAGCAAGAATTATATGATTCTGGAATCGAACACATGAAATCTCGGTTGAAGCTCTAACCTCCAAGGTTGCATGATTAGAATTCTGCTCTTCACATCAACTGTTTGGAGCTTGTGACTGAGACACTCGCCCACCAGAGCTTAGTAAAGAGACACTACTATGCAACTTTTTCCTCAAAACAGACATCTCAGCTGTCCATTATATCATCATGTGGGTAGGAAATAATTCATCTTCCCTGGCCAATGATCTGTGGTCTTAATATTTGGTGAGACACTGCACTCTGCAAGTGGTGTTTTTTCTGGGACTTTAAACTAATACTTGAGACACCTGAGGCACTCCAGTGATTGGATTGTATATGAGCACATCTTTCAGGTAATCTAACTCCTTTGGGGTCTCCTACAGCTGGATATCTTTGCTTACCAACCCAACCATTTTGTGAGCTGGAGCCCAGGCCAAGATGCCTGTGTGACAGATGTATTTCTCCAAGACAGGAATCTGTATTGGACCTACGCCTCTCTTCCATTTGCCATGATGCCCAGAGCCATGATCCAGATTCAGTGTTCTCTGACAGACCTGGTCCTAGTGACCCCTCAGCCTTCTCAAGCCCAGTGCCCAGCCCTCTTCGAGCACTGAATAGATAGCTTCCATAGAATCAAACTACCTCCTTTGCTCTCTGAACTCACGGAAATCAACTGCGGAGTACCCCAAGGATCATCACTCAGCCCCATGCTCTTTAATATCTACATGGCCCCCCTCGCTGCCATCATCAGATAGCACGGACTCAGCATAGTATCCTACACCGACGACACCCAGCTCATCCTCACCCTCAGCAAGGAACCCACCACCACCAGACTCAACTTCCAGGAAGGAATGAAGGACGTTGCATCCTCGATGAGCAGCAGCTGCCTGAAACTCAACTCAGAGAAGACAGAGATCCTCGTCCTAAGACCCTCCCCCACCAGCTGCTTCAACACCCTCCGTATGCCCCGAAATACCTTCAAATGGATCTCCCCAAATCAAGAAAGACCATCACCCATTCATTCATAACCAGCAGACTCGACTACAGCAATGCCCTCTACGCCAGGATCCAAAAGCCTCTGCTCCGCAAGCTCCAGACCGTACAGACTCGTACTCGGCATCCCTCGACATAAACACATCACCCAACACCTGCGAAACCTCCACTGGCTCCCTGTCAAGAAAAGAGTCCTTTCAAGATACTCACCCACGCCTACAAATGCCTCCACAACACCGGACCCGGGAAACAACCTTTACAATGCAACTATTACAACGCACTACACATACAACGCAGGCATTACAACGAAACGTCCTTTACAACGCATGACACTACAACGCATACCATTACAACGCATACCATTACAACGCAGACACTAGATCGTATGTCACTACAACGCAGTCATTACAACGCATACATTACAATGCATACCATTGGAGTTAGAATAGTAATTTTTAACCACTACACTATCCAACACTTACCCTACTGTTGTACCCCCTGGAGTTAGAATAGTAATTTTTACCCCTATACTATCCAACACTTACCCTACTGTTGCACCCCCTGGAGTTAGAATAGTAATTTTTACCCCTATACTATCCAACACTTAGCCTACTGTTGCACCCCCTGGAGTTAGAATAGTAATTTTTACCCCTATACTATCCAACACTTACCCTACTGTTGCACCCCCTGGAGTTAGAATAGTAATTTTTACCCCTATACTATCCAACACTTACCCTACTGTTGCACCCCCTGGAGTTAGAATAGTAATTTTTACCCCTATACTATCCAACACTTACCCTACTGTTGCACCCCCTGGAGTAAGAATAGTAATTTTTACCCCTATACTATCCAATACTTACCGTAAATGCAATGGAACAGTATACGTTGTAATGGTATGCGTTGTAAAGGTAGTATGCGATGTAATGGAATGCGTTGTAAAGGTAGTTTTTTAAAATGCGTTGTAGTGTCATGCGATGTAATGGAATGCGTTGTAGTGGATGTTGCGATGTAAAAATTGCGTTGTAAGTGCATGCGTTGTAAAAGTATGCGTTGTAACGTCATACATCCCCGGACCCCAATACCTCAATGAAAGAATCTCCTTCCACCTACCCAAAAGAAACCTCAGATCGCCTGACCTCACCCTTGCCGGAACCCTGCACATCCGCAGAGCCAGAACAGGCGGAACTGTGGCCACGACCTGGAACGAGCTCCCGATCAACATCTGACGCGCCCCCTCCCTGAACGTCTTTAAGAAGACACTCAAGACCTGGCTCTTTCACTGAACGGTGCTGCTACCCTCCACCCCCAGCACCTTGAGACCCTCACGGGTGAGTAGTGCGCTTACAATTCCACTGATTGATTGATTGATTGAATCAGCTTCCATCTGCTGCCCAAATAGCATCCATTTTGCAGGATCACCAAGGAAATCCTCACGCTGTAGTGATACTGGATCACTTTCCCATTAGCCTTGGCTTGTCTCTGGAGTTGAAGAAGATTCCTGGAATTTCCATTTCAAGCTTTGAAACTTTAGTTCAAGCATGCAAATCGGTCTGGTCAGGTTGGATGGGCTGGTGCATCAAACGAGCTGGTGATCCCTTTGGATCCACTCTCCTGCATGTAGCCAACCTTTTTAGGTTTCCTTCTTTGCCAATTGGCTTTCTTACCATTAATGTATACCATTCAGTGGATTCCTCTGGCCACACTTTCTTGGACTCTATTCCTATTCGAATGGATCCCTTGAATTGAAGGTTGATGAGGGGTATTTCTCTCGCCTGTGTTCCCCATACTAGGGACTTTTTCATTTGGGACATCAACCTAGTGCCTTTCGTTTTGACGCATTGGTCTGTGGGCCCCATATTTTTACTGAATAAGCAATGACCCAAAAGGGTAATTATTTTTTGCCTCTTCTTCATCAAAGGTCATTAAGTGGTGGAGAACACGGAGTGGGGTGTGATGTGGGGGCACAGGTAGGTAGAGCACCTTCACTGATTTTATTGCATTACTTTATTTAGCAATTTACACATAGTCATATTTATGGCACATTAGAGCCTTGGTTGTGGCTTTAAGCAACACTGATATTGTGAATTTCTGATGAGGCTCTCGTTGTTGAAAATCGGATAGTTAATGTGGGTTTGCTTTCAAAGAATGAAAAGGTGTATTTTAAATGATTGAACAAAAGTAAGTGTGATGTTCTCTTAATGATTTTTATTCTTAGCGTAGATGGGGAAGTTATTTCTCCTTTTTATTTCACATACTAGAGTTATTGTTTATTGTAGTCTTGTCTGCATTTGATATACACATATGTTTGTACCATGATAATTGTGTTATACAATGGGGAATACGTAGGCGTTTACTTGTTTTATTGGTGTATGAGGTCATGATTGTTTTTGTTAATGATTTGTGACATGAGATTGTATTTCTTTCATTTATAAATGTCAATGGTGTGAAATGTCTTACCTATTATTTATATTTATGTACCAGATTTGATTTATATAGAACTTTCAATAATTTTTTTTAACGTTTTTTATTCCAGTCCTCTGCATCAAGGATAGATGCAGCTCACCTGAATGTGTGGATTTTACATCTCCATGAGGACCAAGACGGCCCGTCTGTCTTGTATCCATATTTTGGAGATCATCCCAAGTTGTGTGTGGTTGGCTTTTTTAAGGACTATGGCCCACATGCATCAAAGCAAAAACCGGTCGCAAACGGGCAGATTCTCAGAATCTGCCCCTTTGCGACCGGTATTTTTGCATTTGGGATGCATCATCCCAAATGCAAAAATCGCAATTTAAGTAATCTCTAAATTGCGATTACTTAAATTGTGATTGCATTTAAGGAATCTCAAATTGAGATTACTTAAATGCAATGCACTAAAGTAAAAAAAATTGCGATTTTGCTAATAGGGGGAGAAAATTACCATGAAGTTGAACTTCATGCTAATTTGCAAAAACGTTGAAAAATGCACCAAAGTGCATTTTTCAAAGTTCCATTTTACACACACACATGCCCTTGGGGCATGTGTGTGTGCAAGATGTACTCATATGCTGATTTCAGGGGTGCAACAGGGTGTCCTTTTGACACCCTGACACCCTTCAAATTGCATGAGCAATTTGCGATTCTCTAATTGAGAATCGCAAATTGAGAAGGTCTTCCCATTCATTCCTATGGGCCTCTAGGGCCATAGGAATGAATGGGGAGGTATTCCTTAATTGCAAGTCGCAATTTGTGAGTCACAATTAAGGAATGTTTAGAAATCGCTATTTTTTAAGCGATTTCTACATGCATAGCCTTTTGCTATTCCCTATTAGCGAATCCTTATTTTTCGCTAATAAGGTATCGCAAATGGCATTGTTGATGCATGTGCCAGTATGAGAAGTAAATTTTTTTTGTTATGTTATAAGACACTTGTATAGTACACAAGATGGAGCGGGTAGTAAAAAATGTTGTATACCCCCCCCCCAATTTGCATGTGCATACTAATAAGAATAATTAATTAATTATAACCATATTAATGTTTGATGTGAAGTATTAACCAACCCTATTAATAAATGAATTACACGTGGGATTTGCATTTGCATGGCCAATAAAATTCGTGAACTAAAATATGTACGCATACTAATATTAGGAAATTAGAATATTGCATGATATATGTTGCTTTTGTGACGTAAATTGTAAGTTGCATTAAATAGTGAGTATAAACGCTCTGAATATTGCTATTATGCTAGATAATTACATACACATAGGGGAATTAGTGAGGGTTTAACATTTTATTAACTATTTCTATGTATTAATTATATTTTAAGTTTGTTTTGCTTAAGTTGACCATTTGGGCCTGCCACAAAATGGCCGCTTCTTACACGTGACGGGACAGACACCACACCACGAGGTTTTGGGTGAAGTGCACCTGCGCCAACGGCAGCAACAGTGGCCTTGTCTTGACCGTAGCCAAACTGTACCCACCAAGGACATCCTGGGAAAGTTGCCAGGCCCTGGAACAATGGACTTTAAAACCGGAACCAGCAAGTGTGATGACTTAATGGACTAGACTATGTGAGAACTTTACCGGACGACCCCAGATCAGCCAATCAGAACAGTCTAAAACTCATTCTTGTTACATTTTGACATTGAAATCACTATAAATTATGGTAGAATAGTGAGTTGGTTGGGTTCACTCTTTTGTTTTCCTGACGTTATGCTGACGGAGAGGACGGTGACACTGCTGGACAGCTGTTTTCCTGAATCTTTGACAGACTGAATGGTGGCTTGACTTTGACGAATTAGAGATATTCTACGATTTGACTGACTTAGAGGACGACAATTAGCCAGATTAGGTAAATATGATGATCTGTGACTTGACTAATGATTTATTAAAGGTTTGCATTAATTAGATAAAATGTATTAATGATTACATACAAATGAGTTGAGTTGTTTATTCATAGGGAATGTTTAAATTTTAAATGTGAGTTAGAGAATGTTATCACCTCACTCATCTAAACTAAATTAGATCCATCGTTAAGTGGAAGGAATATCTAGGAGTTCAGGTATAAGATGTGTTGAATTGAAAATACTTGAGATATATTTTCCATAAGTACAGAAAATATTCCTTTCATGTCAGCTTTTGGAACATTCTTCTCTCAGAAAGGGCAGACCAATGATGTGTGAATGTTGGTGTTATGGGCCCCACCAGTGAATGTATTGATTGAATGCGTTAGTGAAGTATTTGGTCTGTGACGAAGAGAGAAATTTGGATTCCACACTGCATCACACACACATCAAAAAGGTTTCTTGGCGCTGAGGAAAAGAGAGGCGACATCTAGCAGGAAATTAGTAATATGCTTGTCTGAACAGCAAAGTTTTCAGGAACTTCCTGAAGTTTATATAGTTGGCTGCCAATAAGATTTCAAGAGGCAAGGAGTTCCATGTGTGGGGGGCTATCACCGAGAATCTTGCCTCACCAAACCTCTTTCTCTTGAATCTAGGTACCATTAAAAGGGTCATGTGGGCCGATCTGAGATTACGCTTTGGGTGTAGCTCTGGATTCTTGAGGATATAAACACTGGGCTTTTGTTGATAAGTGATTTCAAGTTGGTGGAGCCTATTTTGAAGATGGTACACTGAGCTACCAGGAGACAATGCAGCTTCTCCATCAGAGGTTTAGTGTGACAATACCTGGGTTGTTGAAAGACCAGTCTCGCTGCTTTATTTTGCGCCATTTGGAGCCTGTGATTTAGGCCTATTGGAGGGCCCAGATACAGTGTAATTGCATAGTCAATTTTTGAGAGGATTAAAGCAATAATGACTTGGATGGTGGCTTCTACCGTGAAAAGATTCCTGATTTGCCTAAATTTCATATAATCAAGGCAGCATATGGCTAGATCGTCATTGATTTGGATACACAGACATTTACGGCTTTCTTAGGTATGTGGGTGTCCCATCTCACGTGGCCAGTAGGATGGATTCCAATGGTTGATCTTGTTCTTTGTAACAACAATCTTTGTCTTGTCTGAGTTCAAGTTGAACTGATGACTGTTCATCCAATCTCTAATGTATAGCATGGTATTTTGGAAGAACTCCATCGATTCCAAGGTGTTGTCAATGGTGAAAATCAGCTGCATGTTGTTAGCGTAATTATATATTTTCACCTTCGCTGCTGGAGAGAATGTACCAGAGGGCATCAGGGAAAGAGGGAGACTGATTGGGAATGGAAAATATTTCATCCAATCTAAAGCAACACTCTGTAGTCCTGCGTCCTCGACAAGGTCGGTCAGAATCACATGATCCACCGTATCAAAGGCCTTGGTTAGATCTAAGAGGATCAGTGGCTGGGTATTGACTCTATCTGCTTCTTCTCTCATGTCATCCACTGCCAAAAGAATGACAGTTTCTGTTGAGTGGGTGGGTCAAAAGCCTGCCTGGTGAGGGTCCAGGAATTTAGAGTCCTCTAAGCAGGAACTTAAATGTTGGGCTGCATGGGTCTCTAGTAGTTTTGCTAAGCAGGGGAGAAAAGACATTGGTCTATGGTTTTTCAACATAGAATGGTCCTCACCGAGTTTTATTTGGAGTGGGATTACCACGGGCTCCTCAAAAGATTGAAGGACACAGCCCTAATTTAAAGCTACATTGAGGAGGGAAGTAGCTGTATCTTGGAACAGGGAGAAGAAAGTATTTTGGATCCAAGGGGGGCAGACATCTTTTGGGGTTTCTGATTATAACTTTAGCCAATAAATCCATAAGGCGAGCTTCACTGATGATAGGGAAGGTCGAAAGAAAGATGGAATTCCTGTCTTCAGGAGGAGTCTTGATGTCAGATATACTGGCAGGGATAGTATCTTTAATCTCCTTCATTTTATAAACAAAGAAGGAGTTTAAAGCATTGCATAGTTTTTGTGTAGGAATGACTGGTAAGGTCACTTGTTCAAGATAACTGACAATTTCAAAAATATCTTTAGTTTTATTTTCAGAGTTTACGAATTTATTTGAAAAAAATGTTGTTTTAGCCTGCAGAATAGGTTTTTTGTCGTTTTTCTGACATTGGACAAAAGTTTCCATATTTTCAGGTAGGTTGGTATTTCACCATTTTCATTCCACCTGGCAAAATATTTGTTTGGCTAGCTTTAAATCTTCCAAAACCCATTTAGGCTCCTCATGTCATTTGTTGCAAAGTAATCCTGTGACATGGGAACCCCATTGTGTGTAGACTGGTGCTGGTGGTAACCAACTCTGACTGTCCCTGGGCTCTGCCCAACCAGGTCCAGGGCCAGTGCTATGCTGAAAATACGCTTAGGATACAGTGAAAACACCTATACATACTAGGGTACACAATAGGTTTGTTGATCCCTATGGTTGGCATAACCTCCCATAATGCCCCAGTACATAATAGGGCAGGGGGGATTACAATTATCTTCAAGTTCCCAGTGTATGATAGGGCATGGCAGTTTAGAGGCCAGCAGACTTTTCTGTACTTGCATGTCTGCACTGCTGAAGTCTGAAATCTTTTAAAAGCAGCCCTGTGTTGCAGAACTGCTTTTAAATGTAAATTGTGCCCAAACTTGACTTTGATGTTTGGGGCACTTAAAAAATAATAAACTGGAATATTGTGGCATATTAGGCACTGCCAGGGTCTCCCCTAGGTGTCCCAGGGGTAGGCGGTGGGGGGGGGGAGCAGGGACCTATAAGGAGGACCCTTATAAAATAGGATTTATATGCCCTGGGGATAGAGAAGTTGCACATTTCACTTCCCTCATTGTAGTACAGTGCTTCGCAAAATCGGCGTTGGTGCTAGGAGCACTGTGGAGTGAGGATCTACAATATTGTTTTCATATTCAGCACCCCTAAAGTCTCCCCTGGGAGTTCCAGGGGTGGGGGGTCCTGTAGATATAGGCATGGTCCTTATAAAATATATTTTATAAGCCCTGGTGTTGGAGAAATTGCCCAGTTCATTTTCCCCCATTGTACATGCCCAGCCACATAGGTTAAAATGGCAAGAAGTTATTCATTAATAACTTCTGCTAGGAATTACAGAAATATCATACAAGGACTTAGTAGAATGGTAGTGACAAATCCAACAACATGCTATTGTTTAATTTATGCCAAAATGTACAGACAAGAAGTTAGAAGACTTTCTTGTCTGCAAGCCAAAATTCAGCCTTCCAATGATCTGCCCTGATTGGTTAGAGTTAAGGTGATTCGCCAGGCTGCTCTGCTAAGTGATAAGTGGCACCCAGGCTGATGGGCCATCTGGGAGGAAACTGTTAGACTCTACAGGAATCCCAGAGCAAGAGGGAGGAGTCATAAACTATGAGCTTTAAAGTAAGGAAGGGACAGGCAGAAGAAGCCCGGAACCTACACCCCTACCCTCTGAACTCAGCCAGATGGCAGGCTTAAGGAAGGAATGTGCAGATGCCAAAGGGAGAGAGACTATGGAGATGAGCCATCCTGGAGGTTGGTTTAGCTAGTTCTTGCCTCTCTGCTGAGACTTGAACCTTATTGAATTTTGGAAGAATATTGCTTTCTGGGAGACCATAGTGCCACATTTTGGAGGAAATGGTCACACTCGAGGATGGTGCCCTGCTCCTCATTGGACAGGAGTGTCCTCCTGCTTGGCCCAGAGAACACCAAATAAGTATCTGAGGGAGCAGAGCCCCTTAGAGCTGCTGCTTGAAACTCAAGGAAGAAGAAGTTTGATTTGCACACACCAGGACCTGCACTCTGACTGACTGCGCCTGCTGCACAATCTGGAACTACAGCCCCGTGGACCTAACTTGCTTCAAGAACACTAAAGAGTGTTTTCCCTGCAAGCGACACGTTAACAGAGCACACCTGGACCATCAGCACCAAGAACACCCAGTCTGGAATGCTTCCAGTGGATTTGTAAGGGTTTTGTCCAAGTGGATTGTGGGATCTGAAGTCACAAACTTTCAAGGACCATCTTGGAGCTTTCAGAACCTTGGAGTACATTTTTGACACTTTGGGATCCTCAGAGGAACTTCAGGAAGAAGTTTGAAGCAACTTTGGAAAAAGCTCCATTAGTGGACCGACTCAACCTGGTCAGCCAAACAGGCGACCCTCAACAGTGAGCCAGCCTGCCCTCCAGGTTCGTCCCACTAAAAAGCTCCGAAGGTCTGACCTTCAGAGTTTGACCAGGAGCCGGTCGAAACCCAAGCCTGAGAACCCTCACCGAAGCCGGCCTGGTGAAGAGCATCGAGGGACCCCCAAAGAAAAAGCTCTGTAAAATGTTCTAAGTCTGAAGGTAACAGACTTACCTGGGACCAACCGTGAGAGTCAAGCCTGCCACCTTCAACCGCAAGCCGGCTTGGATCCCTGGTTCGTCCCGCTAGAAATCTCTGGAGATCTGTCTTCCATACTTTGACCGGGAGCTCGGCAAAAGGCAAGCTGGCGAACCCTCACCAGATGTCCCAATAGGCGCTATAGGTTGCTATGAGCTAAAAAAAAAAAACATTTAAATCCTATCTACGGTTCTCTACATTGGACTTTTTTTTGTTTTGGTGTCATTTTAGAGATAAAAATATTGTTTAATGTGATAAGTTGGTCTTGGATTTTTATTGTGTGTCTTAATTATTACTGAATTGGTGTTTTTAAATTCTTTACATACCAGTGTCTGAAGTTAAACCTGCCTGCTTGCAGTCAAGCTACCAAGGTTTAAGCACGGGAATTATTTTCTGAGCGCTCTTCTGAGCCCAAGACTGTGTTAGAGTCCTTATTGCCAGTGGTAGATGCATATTTACCACTACTAATAATCCACTTTCCAACATCATTAAATTGATTTTGTTCTTTAAAGAGAGAAATGAATATTGCTGGCCAATGTTTGCCAGTCTGATATTGCCTACTCAAATTCATCCAAGCTCCCATTAGTAGTAGGCAGATGAAGTGCCAACGTGTCACAAAAGGAGTTGAGGTTTACACGATTCCAATTTCAGGAGAAGGTACCCGGGCAGGTAGCGGATTTCGCTGGAGTTAGATCATCTGAGGTGAATTTAATTAGATGGTGGTCCAACCATATACATGGGAAATTTGAAAGACTGGATATGGTTAAATTAGTGGACCAAACCTGTCTAGTGTATGACATTTAATGTGTGTTGACACAAATACATGTTGGTCAAAATTAAAGAGTATTTAGCATATCGGTCATGGGGAAGTTTGACCAGCAGTCTCTACATTAGTCCAATAATTCAGGTTTCCAAAGAGGTGAATTTTTGCATGACCGATGGCCAGTGAGGACATAGAGTCAGCTAAGCGTTGGGGAAATTCCTGCATGTGACACAGGGGGTCTATACATGAGGATCCACACAAAGGGGGAGGTGAGTGAGTCTAATTTAATCAGGATACTGTCAATTGTAGAAATTGATAACAGGGAAAGTCTGGTAAAAATAAGATGCTCTGTATAGCTGTAATAGCTGTGGTGACCCCTTCACCTTTCTTCCCCTGACGATCTAGTGGTATTGAGCAGATAGTAGTTTTCCTGCACAGCTGCTAAAATATCTGGCATGGATTCTTACATTAGCTATGTTTCGGTCATTAGCAGTATACCCAGAGTTTCTGAGTTGGCTGCCTCCAGTGTTTTAAGGGCTTGGACCTCTTACAGTCTCTGCCCCCTGCGTTCCAATTGGTTCCCCTTATACCAATAGGGCTCGAGCCTAGGGCATCCTGAACAGCAAGGATACAAGTGAAATACAGTAATTTAAAAAAATTGTGGTGCAAATGTCACACAAGTGCAAGTTTTAAAAGTAGATTATGGCGAAAGCATAGCATAATGTTACCTCTTCTATTTCTTTTATTTTCTACCTCTTTTCTTCACTCCTTTGCAATCTCCCATCCCTTAGTCTCTTTCATGAAGCCCTCTCATCTAATTTCTTTCTTACCATAGCTTGCTGGCCTTGACAGATTGTGGAGGAGGCCAGGGTTAATGTTTCCAAGTTTGAAACCCACTCCACTTGTGGTACCATGGTTTCTAAGGTCTCTAGTGCTGGCTGTGGCCTTGCTGATACCTTGCAAACAGCTGACTGGTCAAACTCTGGTACTGCTAGAATGTTCTACTTCAAGCTCACTGAGCCTCCTTGGTGCTTGATAGGTTTTAGACACTACATACAACGATGCCCGTTTTCCCTGGCATAAAATTGAGATTTTATCAGCATCTGCTGAGAAAATATTTATTTTATTGAAGACAAGGAGGCAGATTCTAGATGCTGCCCATTCTCCCATTGTTTTCCTAGCAGACGATTCGGGAGATAGCTGTGGTCTTTCTGTAACTTGTCTTTCTTCTATGTTTTCTGGTTTAATTGACAATGTCATGAGATGCCTTATGGCCTTATTTGCCTTGTTCTAATGAGTTTCTTTCCATTCTTCCTCTTTACTAGGTTTTTCTTTTTACATTACACTCAAATCATGTTGCCTCTCTTCTCTCTAGCATGAGTTCTATTCTGACCTGGCTTTGGCATGGCTCCAGATTAACTTTCCCAAGTTTTGTATAAGAGAGGAATAGGCTTTGATGAGCCTGTTGTGAGTCCTACTTGGGATTGTGAAGAGGTATACCTACAAATCTGTTTAAATCTCATGCTGTTTCAGTTCCAACAGTGCTGAGGAACTTCTCTTCCCAATACTAGTGTATAATTGATTTTTTCAATACAGCTGAATTGTGTCACAGCTCTTCCATCTCGTTGACCAATCCTAATTTTAATTACATGAAGAAGTGAGTTTCCTATAAACAATGCTTTCCCATTGTTCCATTTTCATGACTTCTCCAGAGCTCTCAAACATCTCAGGATCATGTGTCAGTAGATCACCCAGTCCTGTTTCTTTCTTACTTGCATACTGGTAAGTGTAGTGCCAAAGTTAAAATGAAAGGAAAAGGAAAAGGTACACAGAATGAAAACCCTGGACTGGTTTTAATATTTTGACATTGAACTGAGTGTTCTTCTTTTCTTAGGGAGTTCTGAGATATGTAAAGGTGGTCTTCAGAGAAAATGATTTGACTTTAGCAAACAGGGATTGTTTGAAAACCCAGGGCCTCATTTCTGAGGTTTTGGTGAAGACTCACTGGGCTGCCCTACATCAAAGTGAAAGCGCAGGAATGCACCGTATTTATCCAATACGGTGCGTTCCTGTCCTTCCCCGCAGTGTTGGAGCGGTTTCAGCACCCTAGCACCAATGCAGGAACTCCTGCCCCATGGTGCAAGGGATGCGTAAGGATACCTGTGTTGTCGGCACCTTCCTGCACAAAAACAATCCTGGGAGGCTTTTTCTCTTTCTGTGTGCTGCAATCTTGGGAGACATTTCTTCTTTCTGTGTGCTGCAGAAAAAAAGTTATTTCTCTTCGTTGCACCTCCCCTGGGGCGGCGTACGGTTTTGATGCATACACTGGTTTACATGGCTTTGTAAATCTGGGTAAGCGTCAAAATCCATGGGAGTTGCGTGGGAACACCCATAGAATGCCTCCATAGCACAGAGTAAGGCAATGCAGTGATTAACCCTGCCCAAAAGGGGGTGGTGATGGACGGAGTATCAGAACCAATCAAACACTCACACCCAGTCAACAGATCTGGGTTTGATCCATCACCGTTCTTTAGTCCACTCTGCCACCCCAGTTCAGACATGGCCATATGCAAATCAGTCTGACCCTGTGCCTCATGGGAACAGTCCAGCCCGAACTGCCAAGCCATGCCTTCCCTGGACCGGAAACAAGCTTCCTAGGACCGGTTTCTAGCATTTCAGCCGTCTTCAGCCAGTCTTGCTTGAATCCAGTGGCAAAGTGAGCAAGGGACTCACGTCTGAGCATACCCTGCCAACTTATGTCGAACAAAGCAGTACAAAAGGGGGTGGTGATGGACGGAGTATCAGAACCAATCAAACACTCACACCCAGTCAACAGATCTGGGTTTGATCCATCACCGTTCTTTAGCCAACTCTGCCACCCCAGTTCAGACATGGCCATATGCAAATCAGTCTGACCCTGTGCCTCATGGGAACAGTCCAGCCCGAACTGCCAAGCCATGCCTTCCCTGGACCAGAAACAAGCTTCCTAGGACCGGTTTCTGGCATTTCAGCCGTCTTCAGCCAGGCTTGCTTGAATCCAGTGGCAAAATGAGCAAGGGACTCACGTCTGAGCATACCCTGCCAACTTATGGAGAACAAAGCAGTACAAAAGGGGGTGGTGATGGACGGAGTATCAGAACCAATCAAACACTCACACCCAGTCAACATGTCTGAACTGGAGTGGCAGAGTGGGCTAAAGAACGGTGATGGATTAAACCCAGATCAGTTGACTGGGGGTGAGTGCTTGCAATGTTCATCACTCCGTCCATCATTTCCTTTGGTTTTGCTTTGTTCGCCATAAGTTGGCAGGGTATGCTCAGACGTGAGTCCCTTGCTCACTTTGCCACTGGATTCAAGCAAGCCTGGCTGAAGACGGCTGAAATGCCAGAAACCGGTCCTAGGAAGCTTGATTCCGGTCCAGGGAAGACATGGCTTGGCAGTTCGGGCTGGACTGTTCCCATGAGGCACAGGGTCAGACTGATTTGCATATGGCCATGTCTGAACTGGGGTGGCAGAGTGGGCTAAAGAACGGTGATGGATTAAACCCAGATCAGTTGACTGGGGGTGAGTGCTTGCAATGTTCAACACTCCATTCATCATTTCCTTTGATTAACCCTGCCCAGCCTTTCTCCATACATATGAGGCCATTCCACGTCATGCCAAGTGGCTTAGCCTGACCTCACAGATATGATTTTTTTGTTTGCGCTGCTGGAGTGTCACAAAACTGACCTCTAGTGGCAAAAGGGGTCAAACTTGACTACTGTAACAGTCTCTATTTAAACGTCCAGGAACGTTTTCTGAACAAGCTACAAAGGCTACAAAATGCAGCGGCCAGACTAATGACCGGGATCCCTAAATTTGCACCTATCTCCAAAGAAATTCAAAAGCTACATTGGCTTCCAGTCAGGAAAAGGATACTTTTCAAAACATTAAGCACTGCCTTTAAGGCTCTTCATGCGACTGGGCCTGACCATTTGCAAAAGCATTTAAAGTGGTATATACCCACTAGAAATCTGCGGTCATTGGGTGCGAAATTGGCATCAATCCCCAAAATGAAAAAGCTTTCATCGGGAGGCCGAAGATTTGTCGTGGGGGCAGCTAAGGCGTGGAACAATCTTCCGGCGCAGCTCAGAAATCTGCCAGATTTGTTGTCCTTTAGACGGGCATTAACCTCTTCAGCGCTGCGCGGATTCCCGCGCAGTGCTGAAAGATCTGAGCGCGGGCGGGGCCATGACGGAACGGTTCCGTCATAAGCACAGCCCAACCGGCGTGCATGACGGAACCGTTCCGTCATCGGCATCGAAGAGGTTAAAAACATGGTTATTTATCCTCTAAACCGGCTCATTCCACAGTCCACTCCTTGGTATTTTTAGCTATTTAGGATTTGGTAACAGCGCCAGGACACCTCAGGGTAACCGTGGCGCTTTAAAAATTAATTAACATAACATAACATAACATAAATATGCACCTTAGTGACCTGTTTTAACTCTAGAGTTTTACATCTTGTGGACTTGTGCGGTTAAGCGCCATATTAATTTTTTAACATTTTGCAATACTCCCAAACATCATTTACACCACACTGCTAAATCTTAACATACCTTATTCCGTTTGGATTTCATCGGCGTCAAAGGTGACCACTGATTGGACGAGGGGTCAAATCTTTCAGCACTGCAGTGTTCTAGAATGTCATCACGTCCACCAACAGCGTAGATTTTTCCTTCAAATACTGCACAGCCCAAGCTCTCCCGGCAGTTCCCCATAGCAGGGCAGGTGAACCACGTGTTCTCTTCTGCGTTGTAGCGTTCAACTGAAATGAAAACAGAGAGCTCGGCACGTCAGCGCGTGACGTCAGCATGTTTTTCTTACTCTTCTGTCCTTTTCACTTCCCCACAGATGCACAAGTGAACACAAGTGCTGCAGAGAATGAAGCGATTGCAGAGTAGTGGGCGCTAGGCCCACATACTAATGAATGAGACACCCGCACACAGTGGTGGGGTACTGGATAACTGGCCCAGGGCACGTGCACCCGGCCCCTTTAATTACCACGGTCACCTGACCGGTGACGCCTGTGATGGGTGGGTGTGAAGTGTGGATACAGTCCAAGGCTGAACACTAGAACGTGCCCAGCAGGACACTACAGTGATGTGCCATTGCAGATATGCCATCCTTCGTGCTAACACTGCACCAAGCACTTAAGCACTCTGTGTAACTTCTCATATGAATGCACTCAAGATCACAGTATCCGAAAAAAGGAGTTTATGCAGTGAATTCCAAGAATGCGGAAGTGATATCACACACCCTTTGAACACAGATGACATCACATAGTTGACCCTATTTCCTTTCCTGAGCCCCCCACACCCCATTACTGAGGGGGCAAAACATAGTTATTTAACTGCTGCTCCCTTAATGAGTCTTGAGGCTCGGGTAACAAGAGAAGTGCAGGAGGCATCAAACAATAAGCGGGGGTAGCATCTCAACCCCCAGCTGGAGTACATGATTTTGGGTACCATAAAATAGTGCAATTAATTAGCCAAATTGCTGAACCATTCCACTAATTGTACGTGTAAACCCTGCTTTCCTACTTCGCTCCCCATGCCTTGTAGTTTGTAGAGTTCAGGGGGCATCCCTATGACTCCAGTGCACTCTCCTCAAAACACAAACGCCAAAATAAAACAGCAAGCCCAGCTCCCCGATGACATTATGCCCCTTTCCCACTGTAATAAAGGTGGTTCCTTGCACAGTAAACTTTATCATATAGTCCTGAGCAAAAGTGCAAGACACCAGAGAAATTCCAGAAGTTTGTATCAACTAAATTTGTGAGATTTTGCACTTGTCCAATTTTATGCACCCTTCTCACGTGAAAAGGTCTTAGGAGAAACCAGCAGGAGACTGACTGTCACAGAAAATGAATGACTGACTGACATTTTGTGCTCAAACCAGTCTTTATGTAAGAAGGGGTAAAAAAGTGGCACGAGCTGCTGGCACATCTCATTTTGCTACAACAGCCTAAGTATCAGAGATTAGGTTACTGGTTAAGGAGAGTAAAACCATTCTTAAGCAATAACCACACTTCTGCTCAGGGTTAAGCCTGACTGTTCTCTGCCAAGCTACCCCAAGGCTGAGCACAGGTTAAATTAAGGATTGCTTGTGACTTTACCCTGAGAAGAAGTTAACCTGTGATCAGCTTTGGGGTAGCTTGGCACAGAGCAGTCAGACTTAACTCAGAGGCAATGTGTAAAATATTTTTGAACCACTTCAAACCGTAACCCAGTGACAAAACAAAACAAAAGGAGCCTGCAACAGAGTTAGAAAAATAGAATAAATTATAATAAATAAACCAAGACCAAAATTCCAAATATCCAATCAGTAGAACCAGAGATATTAGTTTTGAAAGATTTCACTAAAAATAGCACCAAAAGGTGTAAAGCGCCAACTGTGGATATATGGTTGTGCCAGACATGGAAAAAGGCACAAGTACAGGCCAACTACAATGGTGTGTGGGCTGGCTACAGAGACCCAGTTAGACCCACTGAACAAAGTACCTTCAATCTTGGTTTGCAGAGCGTTGCGAGGATCCACGTCGAAGATGATTCACAACAGTGGAAGTCATGCATCCGTTCCGGAATGTCGCGACGCTGCGATGCGAGGTCCTGTTGCGTTGGAATCCATGATCCTGTCGACAAGGACTTGCGATGTGCAGTCCAGAGTCGGGGACGCGTCCTGCAGTGGGGACGATGCGTAAGTTTCGAGGCGCTGCAAGGCTGTGATGCGGAGTCCGTCATCGTCGCCGAGGATGCCTTAGATGGGAGATGCAAGGACCTACAGTGAAGAAGCAACTTCAGCAGTGGTTCCGATGTGGCGATGGGCTGCGATGCAGTGCGGTTCTTTGCAGCAGTTCCAATCCACACAGTATCAGCAATGCATCGGTTCTGCTTGGGGTTGGGCCGTGCAGCAGAGGAGATGCTTCGGTTCCACTGGCTCCACATAGGCTGGTAGAGCACCTTAAGCCAACTTCCAAGGGTCCAGAACTGGGATGACACCTCTTGACAGGCTTGACTCACAAATTGCTGAGTCCAGGTGCAAGGATGTTGACGCCTTCTGTCTCTGATGCTCAGGTAAGGGGTCAGCTAACTAGCCCTTGGAGTCACTTTGGACTTCTGGGATCAAGAGATGCAAGTCAAGTCGATCTCATCCAGGCAAGATGGTTGCAGACAACAGCAAGGCAGTAGTACAGCAGTGTATAGTCTAGCAGAGTGGCAATCCTTCAGCAGCAGCGCAGTCCTTCTTTCTGGCAGAGTGTCCACAGGTCCATAAGTGTACTGAAGAGTTGGTGTCTGAAGTCCAGTATTTATAGCCAGTTGTGCCTTTGAAGAGAGGTAGAAGCTTCCAGATGTTTTCCTTTGAAGCCCCCAGGCATCCTGCCTTCCCTGTCCTGGCTCCAGACTAACTACAGGGGGTATGCAGACCTTTGAGTGGAGGAAGGACATATACTATTCAGGTGTTGTGGGGCTGGGCCCAGCTCCTCCCTCCCATTCTGCCAGTGAAGGCCCATCCAGGCACATCTAATCTCTCTATTGTGTGTGGCTGTCTAGGAGGAATATACAAAGCTCACTGTCAGCTACACCTAGACCTGTGACCCAGGTATAGGCTACAGGCAGTAAATTGCTATGGCAGGAAAATGCCAACTTTCTAAAAGTTGCATTTTAACAATTGTAATTTAAAATCTGACTTCACCATGAGTTGGGCTTTTAAATTCCAATTTCAAAGACACCAAACATGAAATGGTTACCTGTTCCCATTTTGTAATTACACTTATAAGATGCAATAAGGTAACTACACCACTATCCTATGCAAGAGGTAGGCCTAGCATTAGTAAAAAAAACTAATTTAAGAGTTTTCCCTACCAGGACATATAAAACTTAAAAGTACACATCCTATCTTTTAAATACACTGCACTTTGTCCTCTGGGATGTCCATGGCCTACACTGGGGGTGTTTTATATGCATAAGAAGGGAAGGTTTGGACCTGGCAAAAGATTTACTTTGTGAGGTAGACAAGGCAGTTAAATACTGCACACATAGGGAGCAATGGCATGCCTGAGACATGTTTAAATGACCACTTAAGTGGGTGACACAATTAGTGCTGCAGACCTACTAGCAAAAACCAAAGGAAATAATGGACGGAGTGTTGAACATTGCAAGCACTCACCCCCAGTCAACTGATCTGGGTTTAATCCATCACCGTTCTTTAGCCCACTCTGCCACCCCAGTTCAGACATGGCCATATGCAAATCAGTCTGACCCTGTGCCTCATGGGAACAGTCCAGCATTTCATTTCCAGGCCCTGGCCACATGTAGTGTCATTTTACATGGGACTTACAAGTAAATTAAGTATGCCAGTTTGGGATAAGCCAATGTTGCCATGCTTTAAGGAGTGAGCGCATGCACTTTAGCAGTGACTAGCAGTTGTAAAGTACAAATAGACTTAAGGCCAGCAAAAAAAAATCTATTAAAATGGAGAAGGAAGGCAAAAAGCTGGGGGGAAGCCCATCTTAAGGCTTACAGGTCTAACAGTAAGGTGCCGATTCCGATCCGGGTCGGAAAGCACTCCGACCGAGCCAGATCCGAAGTGTTTTCTGACCGAGCCGGAGTCCTGCAGTCCGACCAAGCGACTACGATGCGGCATATGCTGCCAGGCTCGGTTCGGTCGGACTCCCATAGAAGCCAATGGGAGCCGGTCATACGATGCGTACATGGGCTCCCATTGACTGAATGGGTATGTCTCGCACAAGGGCGCCCCCTACAGTGGGTACGCGTCGGTGCCATCTGCACCGTACATGCCTGTGTTGGGGGACCCTTGGGTGTCCCCTTGTGTCCGAGTCGTAGGGCTGCAGGTGACAGGGGGTCCGACGCGGGCCCCCATAGGCAACCACCCGGACGTTTTGTGAGCCGGAAACTCTGGCTCGCACAGGCTGTCCGATACGTGCATCCTACTGGCTCGGTCGTAAATCGCATCCATTGCACGCCACAGTTAGCTTACGACCGAGACGTATGGAGAGGTTCAGGACCCGGAAACGACTTGGTCGGCGAATTTCATGTAGCTCGCATCGTACTTGCTCGCTCGTACAGCTGTACAAGTGAGGCGGAAAACAAGCGTATGGCTGGTAGTTTTTCCGGCCGGATCGCGTTCGGTGCCCTTCCGACCCGGATCGGAATCGGCCCCTAAGTATGTACACTTTGATGGAATTTATTGAAAGAAATGCCAAGCTTCGCACATTTCTAAAAATTATCTTAAGTGATGCATATCAATGTCTGTTGATCTTCTAATTTTAATTTTAATAAATGACAGTCAAAAGGACCAATTCCAAATAAACAGAAGGATAGAATTAAAATTAGGAAGGATCTAATACGAGCAACATTAGTGCTCATTGGACTGCCTGTAACTTGTTTTTTGTTCGACTGGTGTAGATTAAAGGTAAAAGTTGAATTTGGCAAACTTCAATGAAATGCCCATAAATGTGAATGTGGTAACATCAAAGATTCCTGAGATCTATAGTTCAGGGTTACAGTGCTCAGGAACCAAAATGGACTCAAACTTCTGGTTTCTGAAAACCAGAATATGTCCAAAGCCTGGGTGCAATATCTACATGTTATATTAGGACACTCAGGGTGGTGTACAGCAAAAACCCTACATGTAATAGACTTGTTTCTATGCTGCTAACTTTGCAACCACTGTGAGGTGAAGGGTAAAAGCACTCTCTCAAAGGCTTTTTGCTCTCAGCTCTACTATCATCTTTTGGTCGATGACAGAATGAAGCACAAATTCAGCCGAGCAAGGAATTTTTTCACCCAATTTTTTATAATGGTCTAAATGACGAATTATGTCCCCAGTTACATTCAAATTCAGATTCATAAACATTGCACAAACACAATTATCACCAGATTTTTCTGCTGGTTTGTGATAGAAATACAAACAAGTATTGTCAAAACCGATAGGTGTGTTGTTGTCTTACAGCCTCTTGGCAACCATGAATGCATATAGATTCAAACACTGGAATCTTAGAATGTTTTTATGATAAACATTTACAAAAACATTCACACATGGCTGCCCGTGCATGCACATGCTTGTGTACACATAGTCCAACATCTTTGAATGTTTTTGTAATAAAGTTTTTTGAAAACATTCAAAGATGGCCACCTTTGTATGCCTATGCGCACAAATGGGAGGACATTTTGGAATGGGTTGAAAGCCCATTTGAACAGAGCCAGCCTGTCGTGTAGTTCCTAATCATACATAGGATCTGCGCATTTAGACACCATAAACTAGGGGAATGGTGTCCAGACTGATTCCAGACACACCCAAAGGATATGTTAGCCTTTAGGCCAGCTAGCTCACAGTGCCACCATGAGTCCCCTAACCTAACCAAGGAGTGAATAGTGTCTGGCAACTATCAAACATGACAACCCTTGATCCTTCATGGATCGTGGAAACAGTACGGTACTTTTCGCTAAGTCATTCGTTCTTACTTAGTCTCAGAGTACGGTACTTTTCGCTAAGTCATTCGTTCTTACTTAGTCTCAGAGAGATACATAGAATAAACAATGGGGACGTTTTCAATAAGCGTTTATTGAACCAGCGTCATTCTAGTATAAAACATGTTTGTAGTGACAACCATTAGACAAAACAGATGTATAAGATTACAAGCACCAACAGAGTAAACAAAAGGTAGAGTTTTACCATGGTGCTAAAACAGTCAATATATGCAGGCATATAGACACATGACGGTAATCAAGCGTATTCCTACGATGAAAACCCTACCTAAGTGTACCTAAGTGTACCTAGCATATATAGGTGTAAAGCCAAGAATCCCCTTGGAAAGAGCCAAACCCATTACCTGATGGGAGAGACTGAAGGACCCCGTCTTGGTCTGGAGTTGGACACCCCGCAAGAGATGTCAGACCGCTGCGTGTTGTAGCTTCTGCAGGCCGGGACCTCAGCTTCTTGTGTCAGCATGGAAGTTTCTTCTCTGCCTATGTAGTGTCGGCATGGTTCATTTGTACCATAAAGATAGCCTTGGGGTTCCTTACACAATGAATATGTTGTGAGTACGTTTATGTAAATGAGCCTAAATCAATACCTGTAATTATGCAAAATAGTTCTTTCGCCCTAGGATGAAGAGGACCATGTATTTTTTTACAGAGTATGTTAATTCTGTAATGTACGTCATGTGCAGGGACTTTCCCAAGAATCCTCATGCATCATAAATGAGGCTCGTTTCAAGGAAACTGAGCAACATTTATTCAGCACATAACTGGATAAAAGGTCAGTGCTAGAACAGTTCTGCAGAGCAAGGTAGGACAAATGTAGTGTAGCTACCTAGGCCTAGATTGGGGTACATTGGGGTGAATAACAACCTGTGCATAGACATGCATCCACACCCAAGAGCAGCCATTTTTTGGAATGGATGTCAAGTTCATTTCAACAGATGGCGGCCGCAAGAAGTGCTCACACTTGACACAACGAAATACAAGAAGTGACGAAGGCCTATTAGCTGCGCCTGGTAAGGTGCCAGGCCCTCACAAGCTTCAAAATAAGTTCAAGTAGGGGGATCCTTTACCCTTGTTTTAGGCTTTGGTGGGTGGGAGAAAAATGTGGAGGGCAACTGAAGAGACAAATGAATAGAGAAGCCAGCCTGATAGCCCTATATGTAAGCATATTATGTATTTTAAAAATCATAAAATCCAATGGCCTGGCTATCACCAAACCTAAAAACTAGAAACACTGTGCTCATTTAGTTTTGGCACTCGTTCTGTCTACTTTTTGACTTTATTTTCCAAGGTTGTTGCTGCCATCTAAAAACCAAATGATCGCTGTAGGAGAGAGGGCAACACGTGAACGGGAACTTGGCGCACTTGTCTAAATCAGTGGAATGCCCAAAACAGGGAAAACAACTGTGTGCATCCTTAATGCCACATCAAACTATAAATGAGGATATAAGTGTTCGCCTTATCTGTGTGCAAGTGTCGAAATGGTTCCACTGATGGCTGTGAAATCGATAGTGTCAAGTATGACTTGAAGACATTTCAAGGTGCTTGCTATGGGAGACAGCGATGAAACCCTTTCTTACCCGATTTTAGCGCCGATCTGCCGTCCGAGCCGCCGACAGCGTAGAGGCAGCCATTCAAGACGACAGCTCCTAGTTTCATGTGCCGACTGTTCATAGGAGCCACCTTGAACCATCTGTTTTCCTCTGGGTCGTACCTGATTGAACAGAAAATGAATAAGCAATCAAAGGTTTCCAGAGATGTCTAAGACACGCTGGACCTAAACGTGCACAATGGCAACAGGTTCCTAGGTTACTACACCCTTCCACCATGACCCACACATTCGACCATCATCTTCCCAAAACCCACATAAACCCTTCCTGACCTCTGCCTGTTCTGTTGCTCTACCTAAACCTCTCTGCCCATTTCTACCTTTGACTCTGTCTCTCTGCCCTGTCATCTTACTGGTTTTTGGAATTCTGGGTAAGACATATTTCAGCTCTTTTCATGTGACTCTAATAAAGTGTAAAATAATTTAGTATTGTTTGGAATCGTGGGCTTGCGTTAGCAGCAAATGGGTAATACAAAATTCATAATTTGTTCTGTAAAGAGGCCCCCAAAATATGTCTGGGCCCGGGTGCCCCAAGTCCACAAGATGACACTGCAGCTGTCCCCTGTCATTGTCCTTTAGTACCACTCATGTTAAGCCACCACCCTTCGCAAGCACCCATCCTCAGCCATCGCACTTTACAAGCACCAATCCTCAGCCATCGCACTTTACAAGCACCAACCCTCAGCCATCAATCTTCACAAGCACCATTCCTCAGCCATCGCACTTTACAAACACCCATCCTCAGCCATCGCTCTTTACAAGCACCCATCCTCAGCCATCGCACTTTGCAAGCACCCATCCTCAGCCATTGATCTTTACAAGCACCATTCCTCAGCCATCGCACGTTACAAACACCCATCCTCAGCCATCGCTCTTTACAAGCACCATTCCTCAGCCATCACACTTTACAAACACCCATCCTCAGCCGTTGCACTTTACCATCATCCATCCTCAGCTATCGCTCTTTAAAAGTTTCGATCCTCAGCCATCGCTCCATCATCCATCCTCAGCCATCGCTCTTTAAAAGTTTCGATCCTCAGCCATCGCTCTTTACAAGCACCCATCCTCAGCCATTGCACTTTACAATCATCCATCCTCAGCCATCGCATCTTACAAGCACTCATCCTCCGCCATCGCTCTTTACAAGCATCCATCCTCAGCCATCTCTCTTTACAAGGACCCATCCTCAGCTATCACACTTTACAAGCACTCATCTTTAGAGCTCACCCTTCATAAGCACCGATCCTCAGCCATTGCTCTATACAAGCACCCATCCTCAGTCATCGCACTTCACAAGCACTCATCCTCAGCCATCGCTCTTTACAAGCACCCATCCTCAGTCATTGCACTTTACAAGCACCCATCCTCAGTCATCGCACTTCACAAGCACTCATCCTCAGTCATTGCACTTTACAAGCACCCATCCTCAGTCATCGCTCTTTACAAGCACTCATCTTTGGTGTTCACCTTTCACAATCACCCATCCTCAGCCATCACACTTACAATCACTCGTGTTTAGCCACCACCCTTCGCGGCACTCATCCTCAGTCCTCTTCCTTTACAAGCACTCATCTTTACTGTTCACCCTTCAAAAGCAACCAGCCTCAGCCTTCTCCATTTACAAGAACCCTTCCTCAGCCACTATCTTTTAGAAGCATTCATCTTTGGTCCTAACAACTTACAAGCACCTAAACTCCGCTATTGCCGGTTACCAGCATTCATTCCCAGTCATCACCCTTTACAAGCACCAATGTATAGCCATTACACTTTATATGCACCCATTCTCAGCCCTCACCCTTTACAAGCACTCATCTTTAGCGCTCACCCTTTAAATGCACCCATCCTCAGCCCTCTCCCTTTACAAGCGCTCATCTTTAGTCCTAACTATTTACAAGCACCCTTCCTCAGCTATCGCCCTTTAAAATCATCCATTCTCAGTCCTTACTCTTTACAAGCACCCATGTTTAGCCATCCCCGTTTACAAGCACCCATTCTCAGCCCTCGCCCTTTACAAGCACTCATCTTTACCGCTCACCCTTTACAAGCACCCATGCTCTGCCATCACTCTTTACAAGTACTTATCTTTAGAGCTCACCCTTCACAAGCACCCAGCCTCAGCCTTCTGCATTTACAAGCACCCTTACTCGGCCACTATCGTACTAGAAGCACTCGCCTTTAGTCCTAACCATTTAGAAGCACCCATCCTCAGCTATCGCCCTTTACAAACATTCATCCTCAGCCCTCGCCCTTTACAAGCACTCATCTCCAGAGTTCACCATTTACAATCACCCATGCTCAGCAATTACCCTTTACAAGTACTCATCTTTAACCATCGCCCTATGCAAGGACCTATCTTCAGCCATCACACTATACAAGCACTCATCTTTACTGCTCGCCATTCACAAGCATCCAGCCTCAGCCGTCTGCCTCCACAAGAACCCTTACTGAGCCACCACCCTTTACAAGCACCCATCTTTAGTCTTAAGCCATCAAAAGCATCAATCCTCACCCATCACCCTTTCCAAGCACCGATCCTTAGTTATAACCCTTTACATGCACCCATCCTCAGCTATCACCCTTTATAAGCACCCATGTTTAGTGCCTCGTTATGATGTCAGTGGGACCGCCTCTGTAGGGATTAGGATGTCTGTTTCCCACAGCCTTTTCATGGCAGTCTCACCACCATGAAAAGCCTATCGTAATGGACTTTTGGGCCCCAAACAGGGTCCCGTCCCCGTGGGACACTGCTAATTGGCCAGGGGGGCACATGCGGTGCCCTCCAAACATCTATGCACAGTGTGCCAAGCACGACATGGTGCCTGCACACGGCACATGGATGTTAGAAAAGTGCATGTTTCTACCGTGGCTTGTGATGCAGCCCTTTTCCGGGAGCAGCAGAAGCCGCAGTAGTAAAATGCATTTCATGACTGCCTGCATGACAGTCCTATCATGATGGGGCGGGTGGGGCCACTGACATCTTGTTGGAAGGTCACCTTCCCGAAGCAATGGCAGCCGCATGCTCGTCCGACTGCCATCGTAATGAGGCCCTAAGTCATAACCTTTACAATCACCCATGTTTAGTCATTGCCTTTTACAAGCATCCATCATCGGCCATTTTCCTTCACAAGAACTCATCTTTAACATTCGCCCTTCACAAGCACCGATCCTCAGCCATTGACCTTTACAGGATCCCATCTTTAGCAATCACACTTTTCATAGACCCATTCTAAATCATTGCCATTTACAAGCACTTATCCTTAACTATCGGCCTTATCGAGTACCCATTTTTAGCCCTTTACAAGCTCCCAACCTGAGACATTGCCATTTACAAGTGTCCATCTTTAGCCATTCCTGATATAAGCACCCAGAGTCCTTCTTCACTGATTGCATGCCCTTATACCAGGCTGTCTGCCTTTGACTCATTGCAGATTTTGTACATCAATTGTTACTGTACCGTTCCACAGTGCTGAGGCAGGTTACTCCATCATGGCCGCCTAGACAGTACAGGTATCCTCCCATCACGGCCACTCCAACATCACTCCTACCTCCGCTCAATGGAGCCACGTCATGTCTCCATTCGTTCGTCTTGGGACTATACCTTCAAGTGCAAGGAATAACAAAAAGACTCTGTAAAAGAAAGGCTCATGCAATAAGCACATTGTATATTAATTAAAATATATGTGGGTGGAATTTAGGTAAGAGTATGAAAAGGAAAAACTGGCTAAGCCTGGACCAACCAAAGTCATCAGTGAGGATTCCATTATTGTAATGTAATGATTAGGAGCCAGATAGACAGAGTACTATGTTACAATGGCAATGGTGTACCTTGTCCACCAAACTCTTTGTTCGCCTGCCTTATGTTGAGTTGAGTGGACTACCAGGATTACACACATGGAGAAAAATGTACTCAGTTATTGTATACCTTTGTTTGATGGCCCAAGTGATTACAGGGTGTTTGAGGTAAACCATCCACCCTCTTTAGATTGAGAGGTTGGATGTGTTTTTTCCAGTGGTGGAGTTCTCCTTATGGTAAAGTACAGGGAAAAGTAAAATATTTTGATGTTAAATACTAATTTAAATTACTTTTACGTATTTATTTTAAATGTAAAACAAACAAAAAATGCTAACAAATAATTGACTTAATTTTGTATTAGATATTCAATTGAGTTAACTATACTAAATTAATTAAAATATTTATCTGAAGTTTAAATTTAAAAAATCCCACTTAGGGCAAAACATTTTTTTTATTATGTATTAATAAATCTTAAAAGTGATGCATATAATTAATTAAAAGTAATTTATAGTTTAACTAAAATGAATGTTACATTAAGTTTATATTCAAAAAAAGATTATACAAATAGTTTCAACGAAAATAATGAATGTTTTATTTTTTAGATCCCTTTTTATAGATAGAAATAAATGTACTATATTTTTAAACAGTTTAAATAATTTAAGTTGACATTCTTTCATATGTGGTTTTATTTTATATCCCTAACTTAATTATTTTCAACAGAAGGGTATTGAAGTATGAGTGGTTGGCCATGTGTGGTGTTGCACTTGCAACATATCTGAGCTAGAGTACATTTACTACTGATTTGGCTATTTTTTGATGAATTAACTTTAAAAGTGTAGTTTCTGAATAGCAACAGGCTTACTAAAGTACTTAATTTGAGCCGGTGGGTATTGGTGGGGCCCATCAGCTCTAATTTTTGGGGTACCAACATTTATTTTTCCTCATCAGACATTTCCTGAGAGCACAAGATGAAAGCTACAAAAAGGGGGAAAAAGGAGAAAGTGAAAGATGGAAAAATCATCACAAAGGTAAAAAGTGGGAACCTGCAAGAGTGAGATAAATTGGTAGAGAGTGTCTGGTAGTGGATTTAAGAGGCATAAGGTGGATTCATAACTATGGAGCCTCTGTTTTCAGTGTACCAGTGCCAGCCAAGGGCTTCTAAGCAGTCCTTTGAACACCGGCACTTATTCTTCTATAAATTGACCTATTCTTTTTGAGGGTGGGTTTTTGTTTTGTGCTCATGTCCCCACCAAGATCCCCTTAGACTTCCCTTAACCCCTCTTTGCACTTGTCCAAACCTTACCTACTAGAGCACCCCATTTTCCAACCACTCCCTCACGTTTAGCTGATATTTAAGACTACCTTATTATGATAGTGGCTGAGGAAGGGTACTTGTAAATGGAGAAGGCTGAGGATGGTTGCTTGTGAAGGGTGAACACTAAAGATGAGTGCATGTAAAGGAAGAGGACTGAGGATGAGTGCCTGCGAAGGGTGGTGGCGAAGCACGAGTGCTTGTAAGTGTGATGGCTGAGGATGGGTGATGTTGACACCGTTGCAGAATCTGGACCGATCGACCTCTGGTCGGCAGTCCCGATCACAGCATTACAATGCTACCACACATGGTGTAGTCGCATACTCCGATTTCTCTATGGGAGCTTGTGCTGTAGCTGTAAACAAGCCGTAGCACCAACTCCCATAGAGAAATGGGAGAATCTGTTCATCCCTTCACCCTGTGGAAGGTACCTCAAGGTGCCTGCCACATGGTGCAGGAATGAACGGGGGCACCATAGATGCCCCCTCGGACCCCCAACTGGAGGCCGCAGGGAGAATGGGGGCATGCTAGGGGCACCCAAAGTCGCTTTCCGACAGGCTTTACATGTCGGAAAGCCCGACATAGAAAGCCTGTCAGAAACGAATATCGTAAACCCGATGGTGGGAACGCCGTTGGGATTACTGTCAGGCCTCAGACTGGCCGACGGGCTCCTTGAGCCCATCGAAAACCCAGCAGGAATGACCGACCGGTTTCACTTTCGACCAACTGCATTGTAATGCAATTGAAAGTGACCGCACAGTGGGACTCGGAAAGCCTCCTACCTGTGGTCAGAGGCATTCAGAGTCTCATCGTAATGATGCCCTAAATAGTAAACTTGCATGCATGAGGATCACCCCATAAAAAAGATGAAAGAAGTAGAGTTAGGGTTGTGCACTTGTAGGTGTATGAATAGTATTTTGTAGTATTTTAGTAATAGTACTATAAACGTACTACTAAATGAAGTTTGTCAATAGGCCCCTATGTCTGCATGTGCCTTTGACATAACTTGATAGATGGGCATAACGTCCAGCCAAGCATATTGGGAGTTCACTTTGCAACTTTGTCTATTTCTCCAGTACCCTCAGGCCAACCCCTACCCCCTTTCCAACCCACCATCCTCCCCACAGCCACCACCATCAAACACACATGTCTTTTGAGTGCGGAGTTGCTGGATGTGTTGTGGACTTCCACATCATATATACACTTCAAAGCCAAGTAATTAAGCTCTGGTGTCTTGGAAACAGCTAGCCTCAGTGCTACTTCATAAATCAAACCTTGTTATATTACATTTACAACAGGCTCAATCTTCACGTGTTACCAGGCAGTTTGGATCCAGACAGGATGTCAGACTCTCACAACACATGGCCATGTTTCAGAAGCTGGTTCGCTGACAAAATATGGAAACCCTAAAAATCATGGTAAAATGTATTGCGTAAAAAATATTGAGCACAAAAATATCGTTTTCCTACACCTATAATGTAAATTACAATAATATTGGGAAAAAAATAATATTTTACACTATTATTGGACAATAAATACAAAAATATAGTATTTGAAGTTACATATATAGTTAAACATAGTAAACATTAAATATATTAACATGTAACAGTAATATAATGTAAATGAAATATATTTATATAATCCAAAAAATTCTATAAATACTTATTTAAAAAAACACACACACATTTACACATATAAAATGTAAAACTATTATCAAAATAATAATTGTAATATTGTAATTGATATACTAATTTACAGTTTATTTTAATTTAATATCACAGTATATATATATATATATATTTACATATATATACGAATATCGTAAACCCGATTTAATATCACAGTATATATATATATATATATATATATATATATATATATATATATATATATACCTGCAACCAAGGTCTTAGTAAGACTGAAATGTATAGGGAATTGGTTGGTTTCTGTTTGATATTACGGAGTCATAGAATAAAGAAAATTACTTACCCTCACTCGTGAGTGCAATCCGACTTCTTTTTGAAGTATTTTGGCATATATATATATATATATATATATATATATATATATATATATATATGTCAAGTTCCGCTGAAAAGCCGCACGCCTGCTGCTACGTGCCGGTGCCTGCCATGGTGGCGAACAGCCACAATCCATAAACAAAAGTCCAAACCGTAGACGAATGAAGCGGCACACCATCCAGGTACAGAAAAAGGTTTATTAGCTTAAGAACAGCGCTTTTCAGCCGTGAAGGCCTTTGTCAAGTTACCCGGATGTTGTTTGTATGGCAATTACACGCAAAAAGAAATTTGCCAGGGAGACCTGTGTTGTCAATATGACGCACTAGGCAATATGAGATGTTGGTATCTTATGAAATGCATGAATTAATTATTATGTTTTTTCAATGTGTGAGATGTATGCCTCGGCACTGTAGTAATATCATTGCTTTTGTCTTCCTCGATGCGTTTTCTTTGGGCACTTGCCATATAATGAATTGGGCGCTATACGTGTAGATAGCACTGCGCGGCATTAAGCAGTAACTTCAGATGCATCAGTAAAAATGCAGCACAATAGTTTTCATTTCTTCCGCAATTGCGGGACTTACACCTTAATACCGCAGATTAATTGCTTTCAGGTTTTTGAATGTTTATATGTTCTATTTGGGCACATGCTAAATATGAATTTGGATAGTACAAGCACAGGAAGCATTGCGCTATATATGTTTTCAAAAGGGTGTTATGTTTCATTTAATTAACCTCCCTTTTCCTTCATGTATTGTACACATGCGCTCTGTTGCAGTTGAGCATTCATCAACTATTTCAATGTTTGTGCTGCAAGACATTCGAAATACAACAATAGTAACTCTTCTGTGTCCATTATGACATTGTCAATTCGTGTATTGAAATTTCCGTGCAATCAACAACTTGACAAAGGCCTTCACGGCTGAAACGTGTTGTTCTTAAGCTAATAAAGCTTTCTCTGTACCTGGATGGTGTGCAGCTTCATTTTTTTCTACGGTTTGGACTTCTGTATATATGTATATATATATATATATATATATATATCACCAACAATCCCGATAATGGAGAAGGCTGTCAGATAGGGCGGTCCGAGTTGGGGTAATCGGCAGCCCCAATTATGAAACTCCAAACTTTTCTTGTACGAAAGTAAACACGGACTCCCAGGAGATTTGCAGTTCTAAAGCTTGTTTAATAGACTGCACACAACACAACGCGTTTCAGCTTTCGCCTTGTTCACGCTAAAGAAAGTATTGTTTCAATAAAGTTAAATACAATTCATTGAGCGCAAAATAAACAACAGACTCATCTCGACCACATAATGTTACAGGGAAATGGTAGCGTGGCGGCCATCTTAGCCTAGTACAAAATTCATTCAGAAAGGCTTGTAATGTGAAGTAACATTACAAAAAGGTTTAAATGAAAAATAGCAATGATAGAATTCGCTTGTCACAACTTAATGATGTATTCAGTAAATGTAAATGTACAGCGTAAGTCGCACCCCACACGCTACAAATAGCAAAAAAGTATTAAGCATGTGCATACATTGTACCTCAAGCAATATACAAGACAACAGTGTGACTTGGATTAAACACCGCGCTCTGAAAACATCGTGCGGTGAGTGACTACAGTGGGACTGTTGTCCTTGGAAACGAAGGCTGATTCCTCCTTTGCTTCTGCTGTGGTGTTTCACGTTAATCCCGTTACTACGGACATTAATGCGACTGTGATTAAGACGCCGCGTTTTAAAATCATTGTGCGGAGAGTGACTACAGCGCTGCAATATTTCCTCTGTTATCTCTAAGGAAGCGAGAGATCTCTGTACACCTAAGCCGGTGTCTCTCTGTGCAACTGGGTGTTTCGTTTTACGAGCATCTTTGTCGCAGGGGTTCGGCTCCGGTTCGGTGTGTGTGGTCCTCATGTGTTTCACGTATTGAGGTGTTGACGAGCAGGGAGCCGATTGGATATTGGGACTGACAAGTCTCACTTTCTCGGCGTTGGAGATTTGAAGAAAAATAGCTTGCTGAGTATGGCTGCAGCTTTAGAAGCAAAGAGCAAAGTAACGGCCAACAGACTCTTCTTTACACAAAACAATGCAAATGGTGATTCTATTAGCCCAGCCACTGTCATTACGGAAGAAATTAAAGTCCAGCAACTCTACATTCAATTGGAGAAGTTATATAAGAAAGAACTCTCTAAATGGTGGGAGGCAGAGTCTTTACAAAGATATATAGATGTAGCCCGAGTGCCTCGGGGGCTACGTATCTTTACTATTCCCACCTACGAGGACCCTGATCCGGAGATGCTGGAGGAATGGTCTAATAATTCTGCTGCCTGTTCCATTACGATGATGCGTATATTAGTCAAATTTGCATTAAAAGATCGGAGCAAATTATTGGCAGAGATTGACCAGCTATCAGCCCAACTTGAAAAGTTGGTGGCTAAAGAAGTACTAGAAACCTTTATGAAAGCCCTATTACAACGCATGGACAAGTTAGAGGAAGAGATCACGGCCAAAAAACAACGCAAATTCCTAAGAGACTTTAAGGACTATCAATCAGGCCGGACTCTGACTTTTCATAAGAAATATGATCACTTGTTTGATAAAAATGGTATTGTGTCCATGCCACCACCAACAGCATCAGTTAATGTTGACATCATTGAGAGCGATGTCTCAGACGGCAGCTTACCGGACATACCTTGTCAGTGGCTGGCAGCTTGGTGAGTCCAGATCTCCCAAAAAAATCGAATTTTTTAGCCCAGTTCCAGATGTTAAATCAGGGACGGACAGAGCAATATCAAGACCAAACTGGTCAGAGAGGCAGAGGGCGAGGCGGCAGAGGAAGAACCAGAGGAACAAACAGGCCAAACAGAGGAGCAAGAAAAGAAACAGGAAGCCCAATGGGAATGATGACAAGGGGCAAGAAAGTCCAACAATGACTGTCATCAATCTTTCTGAACGAATCCTGTCCGATGATGAGAAAGACCTCCTTCGACTAGGTTTGTCCTTTTGCCCTACTTCCAATTTTAACTTTGTTCAGACACGAATTGATCTATTTTATTTTTCACGCAAATTGAAATTGAATAAATGGTTTGAGACCAAACATAATAAGATCGATACAACACCTGTGATTATGCCGTTGAATAACCTCAATTTTGATGATATTGAAGTTTTACATGCATTATCGACTATGTCTAATTTAGATGATTGTAATGTTGATTCATGTCTGAATTTGGATGAATTTTCTATTGATACTAATATCAATCCAGGCAGCCATTTTAAACCCAAATCTGTGTTTCTACCGATTATTGAGTGCGACGCCATTGAAGTATTCGAGATGGGTGTTTTACATGACTTAAAGAAACTTAGATATGGCAAAATTCCAGCTTGTGAGAAAAATCTTAATTGGCGTCAAATACAGGCATTGCAAAAATTGAAGGCAGACAGTTCCATCGTTGTTCGACAATCGGACAAGGGTGGTAATGTTGTTATCCAGGACAAACTGGCTTATTTGCATGAAGGTTTCAGGCAACTGAATGATCAGACATGTTATGAGGTTTCCGACAGGAGGGCTATAACACTGTCTAATACCAAGTATGGAGAATTTCTAGTAGAATGGAGGGAAAAGGGGTTATTAGAATGGGAGGAATATAACTATCTGATATGTTCCCACCCTCAGATTCCTGTGTTATACTTACTCCCCAAGTTGCACAAGGACCCCATCAACCCGCCAGGCAGACCCATAGTCTCTTCTATTGGGTCTCTGTTGGAAAATACTTCCCGTTATATTGATCACTACTTAAGACCATATGTAGTTGCCTTACCAGCTTACTTACGGGACACCACCCAATTCTTAACCATTATTGATGGGATACATTGGGAACCTGACTATACCTTGGTTACCTTGGATGTTGGTAGCTTGTATACAAGCATACAACATCAGTTGGGTTTAAGAGCTGTGCAACACTTCCTCAAAGCCCGTTCTATTTCTCTCCTATATCACTCAGAAATGATCATGGCTATGATCGAATTTTGTTTGACCAATAATTTTTTTCTGTTTGATGATGTCGTCTATCGGCAGTCACAGGGCACAGCGATGGGCACCTGCTTCGCCCCCAGCTATGCCAATCTTGTCATGGGCTGGTGGGAGGAGCGGGTGGCCTCGTAGTTGGAAGAATTTTCCAACTGTGTCTTGTGGCTCCGATATATTGACGACATCTTTTTAATTTGGAAAGGTGACCTCGACTCTGCCAGTGCATTTGTAAACAAATTAAATGACAACCCATATAATTTGGTCTTCACCAAGCATGCCAGTAGGACCTCTGCTGTCCGCTGGTAACAGCATTTTAAGTGCATCCAGTTCCCATCCTCGCAAATTGGTATGCAGCATCCCATATGGGGAATTATTACGCGCTAAGCGTAATTGCATTACTGAGAGCAGCTATCTAAATGAAAAAGCTAACATGGTGCAACGCTTTAGAGACAGAGGTTACCAGTCACAGACCATTAAAGAAGCTTGTAAAAAAGCTGATGCCGTTGCACGGAGTGAGTTGTTACATCCAGCACAACGAACATCAGAAATGGAAAGCCTCCGTTTTATCACCACATACTCGGGACAGGCGCATGACTTGTGCCGTGTTCTGGATAAACACTGGCATGTCATGCTGACTGACAATAATCTCAAGAAACATTTGACGAACCATCCGCAAGTCACTTTTAAGAGAAGCAACTCTTTGAGGGATGAGCTAAGTCCTAATGTTATTACCAGTGACACTACCTTAAAGAGTATTGGCAGGCCAGGATTTCGCTGCTGTAAAAACTGCAAGGCTTGCAGAAATAGTGTGGATTGTACAGAGGTACAATTCTCCAGCATGAGCAAAAAGTTTACCATCAAAAAAGCTCTTACTTGTAACACTATGTACTGTGTTTATGCACTAATATGTCCCTGTAACAAGGCATATATTGGCAGCACCATTCACCGTGCGAAAAAAAGAGTGCTAGAACATGTAAGGGCGTTGCGCTATAACAATAAACAATACCCAGTGGCACGCCATTTTTTCGAGCTGCATGCTCAAAATGAACGACTGCTTAAAATGGTGGTATTAGATGCTGTTATGGACACTGTACGTGGAGGGAACAAATTACTCCATCTGAGACAATTGGAGTCCAGATTTATTGTGGACTTCGATACGATGTTCCCTAAAGGGTTGAACTCGAGTGAAGAGTTATCTGTACATTTGCGTAACTAAACTGTAATATTTATATTGTATTTACTGTGGCTAGAATCATGTTATACAAAAAATATACTAAAATTTGCTTTTGTTTTGTTTTATTATATTTTTCAGGGATTGGTATCATTATCATGCTGAGGCCCTTGATGAACTTGAAATTTGAATCACTCTTAACTGAATTGTTTACAGTACTGTACTTCTCTAATTTGCCCACTGGGGCTCTATGTTTAGGAGGAGTTTGTACACTGATGACCCTAGCTTACATAGCAACAGAGATCTGCCAATTAGGCCAGTAATTCTGTATATGAGGTATCCATGGCTGCGGTGGTTTAACAACTGAGATATGCCCACTAGGGCTATAATCTTGTATATTGCTTGAGGTACAATGTATGCAAATGCTTAATACTTTTTTGCTATTTGTAGCGTGTGGGGTGCGACTTACGCTGTACATTTACATTTACTGAATACATCATTAACCTCTTCGATGCCGATGACGGAACGGTTCCGTCATGCACGCCGGTTGGGCTGTGCTTATGACGGAACCGTTCCGTTGAGGAAATATGAATTTTTATGATCAATTGTGTCCCCTATCTTAGACCCCAACGGCTCCATGTACATGCTACAAGTACATGTATGTTCCCTCCACTTCAAGTTATGAAGACGCAAATACAATTGTGTCCAACGTCAACATGTCCTCTTTCAGATCTGCCATGAATGGGTCAGATATTCCGTTCCTAAGTATGCTTTGCCACCGTCTTTATATGGTATACTTTTCACGTTTTCCAGCTCTGGCAAGGTAGGCCCTGAATTCTGCCATCGAGCTTTTCCTGCTTCTGCCTCTGAATGCTCCAGCCTGGACCTGTATCTGTATCCATGACCTTTGTCTTACTCCCTGCGCGGCTAACGGTGCCCGGCCCGGCCTGTTGCCTGCCAAGACTGTATTCAGCCTTCAAGTTATCTGCTCCGCTCCTCGAGAAATGCATTCCTGTCTAGTAGTTTAGGTAAACATCTTTCCAGCTACAGAGCAAAGGGCCCGGCCTCACTGTCTCCGTGCAAGTAATTCATGACTCTCGTTTCCATGGTAGGCCCATGCCCCCTCGCATCTCATGTAGACACTTAGACGCTTGTACACGCACTAGCAGTCAGTATAGAATAGACTCTGTCCGAGAGACCTTTCCTTCCAGATAATATAGTTCCTTAAACACAAGATATTAGATACGATTTGGAATTAGGTTGTTCTGACATCCCAGACTTCTGTCTCCTCATGTAGGGCTAAATGTCAAGTTCCCTTCACCCTGTAGTTACACGTCAATCACACGTCATGCGGCTGTGCGCGCATCTCTGCCATGTATTTCTGCTGACATTGCAGGATTCTCTTATGGATCCACCCACCTGTGTCATCATCATAATGACGTTTCTAGTATACGCCTTTATGCACGCCTATTGTAACGCCTTTTTCATTACGTATGTGTATTCTTATCTCTCTTCTCAGCTGTAACGCCTTCTGCATATGTCTTCACTGTAATGCATTTACTATAAATATGATAACTTGTCAATAATGTATCGCCGATCCCTTCCTGAACCTTCGTGGTGACGGAACCCGATTGCCTGGTTCGAACCATAATTCCTTTGTAAGGAATAAATTCCCTTTTACAACCTCAAATACCACGGATTCTGCCTCTTATTTTTACTGAGTTATTCTTATTGAATTTTACCGCATAAACTAAGTCTAGGTAATTTAAATTTACCACATAATTGGCGCCCGAATAGGGACACCTCTCACACCCCACGCGCCGGAGGTGCGTTGCAGACCCGGTCTCCTGCCACAGCCGGACGGACAACTACGCGTACCCGCAGGATTTCCTGTATCTCCCTCAGGCCAACGGGGGCGACTGAGGCTGCGATCAACACCCAGACGAGGCGGTGAGGAGTGCGGAGAATCCCGACCAGAGCCTAGCTGAGAGAGCAAGATCCGAGGTATACAGAGGCCCACCAGATTCCGAAGTTCCGAAGTATCTAAGTCACGAGTCCAGTCCGATCCAGTCCAGTCCAGTTTCCGAGGCCTTCCGTTCCGTGCTTCCCGGTGAGTACCGTTGCTGGGGACGCATTTAGACGTGCACATTAGTTTGTGCCGGTCAAGACGGGTTTGGGTACACAGATCCGGTCTGCACTGTTTCAGCAGTGTTTCTGTACTGTTTAGCAGTACATCCAGTATATCTAGTATTATGCAGTTAACTAGTTTTATTCTAATTATTATTGTTCGTTCTAAAATGTTTTGATATGTTTTAAATGTCGTGGTGTGAGTGATTGTTCGATCTTCATTACTGTGTTCATTGTATTAATTGTGTTCAAGTCCGAGTAAGAACAAAGTAGCAAGGTTCAAGATGCCGTTATTTTCAAAATTAAGACAGATAAAAACTAGAAAAGGGATACTCGAAGAAGCCGTTCCCATTCCACCTAGGGACACTCCAGGGTACTTTATGTACCATAAACATGGCCTAGATGCCGTATTATATCTTGGTTTATGGGTGGACTACACCAAGGATTTAGCAGAGAGTCAGAGATGGCCCGCTGCTGGGACATGGGATGCAGATTGCATCATGAGAGTAGAAGAAGTATTATGGAAAAAGAAAGCCAGACAGTCACAGAAAGATGCCATTGAATTATGGCGTAAAGAATCGCATAGACGCGCAGAGAAAGCGTTCAGAAAAGAAGAGAAAAGTAGAGAGAATTCAGACAAAGCCCGAGAAAACCTATTAATTGACGAAGGTATCCGAGTAAAAACAGAACAAGTAGACAGACAACGAAACACTCTTATGAATGGTATGTATCCTCTTCTGGCCGAGGGTTTGCCTAAGGCCACCCTGGAGGTACCAAAAGATCTGCCACCTCCATTACTCCCGATTAAAGAACATCCCAAGACCGCAAAGGACATTTTCCTTTCTTCCTATTTAGATGATGCAGCCCCCGAATATGCTAATGGTGTGCAGCCACGCGCACCACCTGTTGACAACGCTCAACCCCAAGATTATCTGCCCCCACCTCCGCAGCAACAAACTCCTCCTCACGTTCAAAACGTTCCACCTGTTTCTACAGTCCTTCCTGCATCTACACTCTCTACCCTACATCCAACAAATCCTTTTGGGCTTGGTACCTCAGGAGGTGCGACAGGAGGTGCGACAGGAGGTTTTTCCACGCCACCACCAGCACCTAGGTTGACTTATAGGGATTTAGCACACCAACGTACACCCCAAACAGCTAATGACAAAATATTTAATGAGCCTCTTACAGATTGTAGATATGATCCAGTGCCCGGTAAACACGACAGAATGTTGCTATCATCAGTACGTTTACGACGAGTTTCGACCTATCTAATGACGCTACCAGGAATGATTGGTCATCTAGACAAAATATATCACTTTATCCAAACAGGGGAAGGTCCTGAAAGTATTGGCGAGGCCATGGAATACCAGAAAGTGGACATGCAAAAATTATTGTTACGCTTCTTCATAAACTGCTTGATCAGAAACAGAGATAGGCCTGAGGTAGATCCAGATGAAATGCAAGTACTTACCAGATGGGGTCAGAATATAGCAGACGGAAAACATGATAAACAGAAGAGTATAGAAGTTATGCACCGAAAGATCAGAAAAGAAGTAGAACGAATACATGAAAGAAGATTAGAAGCAGATAAAACTGAATCAGAGGGAGAGGAGGAGGAACAGACAGAAATGACCACAGGACAATTAGAATTACCAGCTAGAGAAACGATAGCTTATGTAGGAAAAGGAAGATCTTTTAATAATACAATGCGTCCGATACGTCCAGAATGTAACAGAATTTTTCAAGCAACTATATCAAATCCAAGGACCCCTGAACACTTATTCCAGGCTACTGATAAATTACTTCGAGAACGAAGGGGGTACCATGTGCTCGATTCTATGGATGAACAAGAATTAGCCAGGTCAGCAGTACAATGGGCTGACAGTTCTGAAAAATACAGTGATGATGCGCTAGCACACACGTTTCTGAATCTTACACCTGACGAACAGCGTTTAGCTAGTATATACATGATACAACATCTCCTTATATTATATAAAGGCCAACACTCCGATCCTGGTCCCCTACCTGATATACTGATAGAACTACTCCTGAATAAATGGAGAGGTCTAGGTACCGATCTAATTAAAGTAATTCTAGAATACCGACACAGATATAGTGCCTTTTTGTGTCCAGAACATGATCCAGTTCCCTCCATGGAAAGAAAAACGTATTACATAGACAGACAGAATCCCTTACGCGAAGTACACCCAGTTAGAAATGATGATAATACTTTTAGACGCGTGTTCGTGTACACGCCTATAACTAAAATAGAACTATTGGAAATGAAAAAATTAGTGCCCAGCCATGACAAAGATCCAGCAGGTTTTCACCGTGAAATAAAGGACATGTTACTCATGGGTGATTATACCTATCCTGACATTATGAAAATATTGAAAGTATTATTGCCTGCCGGTATTTATGAGAAACTCAAAGAAAAAGAGTGGGAGGTGGGAGAACAAAAGATTGATTGGACAGCATTAGAAAACGAAGAAAATGCCCGAACTGCAGGCGTAGGGCTTGGGGACAAAACTATAGTATTACCAGGATTATTAGTACAAGTATTGCCACGTTTATTAACTACGAAAAAGGAAGACTGGGGAGCAATCTCAGCCTGTAAACAGAAACCCGATGAAGACACTAGTGATTTCTATTCCCGATTTGAAAAATGTTTTGGTATTAATAGCGGCCTGAAAGCAAGTAGCGATTCATATCCACATCTTTTTGTAACAAAACTAGTCGAGAATTCCCTGCCCCAGGTTAAAAACAGAGTATTGAAAGTTGAGAGCACTTGGCAAGCTAACACTCCGTCACAAATGTTACAAATGTTACAGTATCACCAGAATAGAATTAGAGAAGAACAAGAACACGAACAAAGACGTATGAAAGACACGAAATTGAAAATGCTCGTCGCCCAGTCAGTTCCAGCTGACGGTCATAAAAAGGGTGCGACACAGTCCAGTAATTCAGCGGTTCCCGTTAAAGGGACATGCAACTATTGTAAACAGCCAGGTCATTATATAAACGATTGTGCAGTTCTGAAACATAATATCTCTACGGGTAAAACCAAGGAGAGACCACGTCCGCCTAGACAGGATCAGATCCAACAACAAGTACCTCAGAATGTACACCCGCGCGCCGTGAAAGGTATTTAACCTTGTACTTTTGGCAGTCTACCGGCACCCCACATACAGACCTGCTCCCTGCTGACGAGAGGCAACTACCTCGAAACACGTGTCCAGGGATGGCATTTATTTTCAATACTTGTAGCATAGGTGTACTCGCCGCTGCTACTTCATTGTCCAGAATCCTATGGGGCAACTTGCTAGTATGACGAGCGGTGTGCGACCCACTTAATGATTGACTTTAAAGGCTCCCTCGAGCTACACGGCTGACGAGTCAGGATCCCGCACCCGCGCGCCGTGAAAGGTATTTAACCTTGTACTTTTGGCAGTCTACCGGCACCCCACATACAGACCTGCTCCCTGCTGACGAGAGGCAACTACCTCGAAACACGTGTCCAGGGATGGCATTTATTTTCAATACTTGTAGCATAGGTGTACTCGCCGCTGCTACTTCATTGTCCAGAATCCTATGGGGCAACTTGCTAGTATGACGAGCGGTGTGCGACCCACTTAATGATTGACTTTAAAGGCTCCCTCGAGCTACACGGCTGACGAGTCAGGATCCCGCACCCGCGCGCCGTGAAAGGTATTTAACCTTGTACTTTTGGCAGTCTACCGGCACCCCACATACAGACCTGCTCCCTGCTGACGAGAGGCAACTACCTCGAAACACGTGTCCAGGGATGGCATTTATTTTCAATACTTGTAGCATAGGTGTACTCGCCGCTGCTACTTCATTGTCCAGAATCCTATGGGGCAACTTGCTAGTATGACGAGCGGTGTGCGACCCACTTAATGATTGACTTTAAAGGCTCCCTCGAGCTACACGGCTGACGAGTCAGGATCCCGCACCCGCGCGCCGTGAAAGGTATTTAACCTTGTACTTTTGGCAGTCTACCGGCACCCCACATACAGACCTGCTCCCTGCTGACGAGAGGCAACTACCTCGAAACACGTGTCCAGGGATGGCATTTATTTTCAATACTTGTAGCATAGGTGTACTCGCCGCTGCTACTTCATTGTCCAGAATCCTATGGGGCAACTTGCTAGTATGACGAGCGGTGTGCGACCCACTTAATGATTGACCTCAGAATGTACAGCCTATGCAAGCTGCACCACAGACCGTAGCGGTACCACAGCCACAGCCTATTGCCGCAACACAAAACACGACACAACAGATGTACCAATATGCACAAACTGACTATCCAGATTATCAGCGATACACATGAAATAGCCTAGAGAGGGAAGGTGGCGTACCCCTTATTGAGGTTCCCGTAGATCAAGAGGGTCCTTATGTACAGAGTCAAGTATTAGGGAAAGACAGAAAGTTTTTACTTGATACAGGGGCAAGCAGAACAACTATAAGTCACGACGAGGTTCCAGGGGCACCCCTCTCAGGCTCACAAAATATTTCCCTTGGTTTTTCAGGACAACCTATTGTTAATGAAGTATCGCAACCGCTTCCACTTACAGTTGGTCCATTGACACGGACTACAGATCTATTGCTTACTAAATCATGTCCAGAAAACTTGTTAGGTATAAAAACATTGAAAGCTCTAGGAGCTATAATATGTTGTTCTCCGGACGGGGTACGACTATTTTTGCGTGACTTTAAAGGTCACTACGTGTCAAAAGACATGGATCACCGGTTACAGAATCTACCTGCACATTTATGGGCACAAGGCCCCACTGATGTAGGTTGTATGCACATTACACCATATCGAGTCACACTCAAAGCAGGAGTGGTATTACCACGAATGCGACAATACAAGTTACCTCCAGATGCTGTAGTGGCTTTTCTGCAAATCATTGACGAGCTCATTGCACAAGGAGTGGTTGTGGAAACCGACTCCAATGTATGTAATTCTCCGATCATTCCGATTCTTAAACGAACTGATCCAAAAGCACCCCCAGTATATCGATTAGTTATTGATCTGCGCGAATTGAATAAATGCATTGTACCACAATATCCCGTGGTCCCAGATATCTCTTCATTACTGACAGCTATTGATTCAGAAGCAACGTTCTTCACTGTAATTGACCTCAAGAATGCCTTCTTTAGCGTCCCAATCGATCCGGAAAGCCAATATTTGTTCGGATTCTGTTTAAATGGACGAAGCTTTAAATTCGCACGCGCACCTCAAGGATTTACAGAAAGTCCTAGCATCTACAGCCAAGCACTGAAAAGACAACTTGACAGTATCCACATGCCAGTTAACACTGCACTGCTTCAGTATGTCGATGATCTGCTGATCACCGCCCGAAGCGAACCCGAATGAGAAAAAACATCATTGACGGTTTTACATTTTCTGGCCGACAAGGGGCACAAGGTGTCCCCTTCGAAGCTGCAATTCTGTGTTCAGCAAGTTGTGTACCTTGGGCACTTGCTGTCCAAGGGGGGAAGACAGCTCACACCTGACCGCATCCAGTTAATTGTAAACATGCCACCACCCAAGACACAAAAGGAGGTACGGGCCTTCATAGGCCTCACTTCGTACTGTAGGCAGTGGATTCCCCAATACGCATTTCTAGCAAAACCACTCATTCAGTTGACAACCCAGGAGGCAGCGACATCGACTGTCCTCCCTTGGACTCCAGAACATACACAAGCTTTTGAAGACTTAAAGAAAGCCTTATGCCAAGCACCTGTTTTAGCGACACCATGTTACAGTAAGCCTTTTACACTTTTTGTTACAGAACGTGAAGGTACTGCCTTGTCAGTACTCACTCAGGAACAAGCAGGATCACATAAACCATGTGCTTACTTTTCTAGCACATTAGATCCAGTAGCCCAGGCTCTTCCTGCGTGTCTGAAATCAGTCGCAGCGACAGCTTTAGCGATCAGACAAAGCGATTCCATAGTATTAGGACATCAATTGACAGTACAAGTACCACACGCAGTAGAGGTTCTCTTGAACCGGACACAAACACAACACTTGACTATAGCACGACTGACGGGTTATGAACTAACATTGTTTCAGCCACACATAGAAATCAGACGCTGCAGTACATTAAATCCTGCCACACTTTGCCATTAAGTGGAACGGACCCACTGGCACATGATTGTATTGAAGTCATTACTATTACGACGAAACCCAGACAAGACTTGACAGACATTCCATTATCAGATCCAGACCTGACATTTTATGTAGATGGTTCATGTATGAGAACAAGTACAGGAGAGTTAGTGGCCGCTTATGCAGTCACAACAGACACTGAAGTCATTGAAACGAATTGTATTAACACTTTGTCAGCTCAAGCAGCAGAGCTCATCGCTCTGACACAAGCCTGTATTCAAGCCAGAAATAAAAGAGTCAACATATATACAGATTCACGTTATGCATTCGGAGTTGTACACGACTTCGGAGTCCTTTGGCGAGAGAGAGGTTATTTGACTTCTCATGGTGCCAACATTCAACACGGTCCCCTCATTCAAGCTCTGTTAGATGCAATACATCTGCCTACTTCGATATCTATTATGAAGTGCAAGGCCCATACAAAAATCACCGATATCATTTCCCAGGGTAACGACCTAGCAGACCGAACAGCTAAGCAAACAGCACAGAATAGAACTCATTTAACTGACTTGACAAAGACAATAGTTCCGACATCGACACACTGCATGACAGTTAGGGATCCCGCCCTTGATGTAATTGACATACAGACACATGCTACACCAGAGGAAACAAAGAAATGGACTGAACTAGGAGGGATCCAAACAGATCAGGGATGGATGACGAAGGGAAAATCTACATGGTTTCTCCCCGACTCCATGGTTCAAGTTATCATTAACACAATACATAGTCCAGCGCACTTAGGAGAAAAAGCTATGTTAGATAGTATTCAACACATTTGGTTCAACAAACACTTACGAGCTGCAGCCAAACAGAAAGTCCGTACTTGTATGATTTGTTGTCAGTTCAATCCAGGTAAAGGCGTACCTGTAGAGCAGGGTGGATTTCAACCTCCCGATCACCCTTTTGAAGTCCTCCAGATGGATTATATCCAGATGGAACGTTGTCGAGGATTCAAATATGTCCTCGTAGTTGTATGTGCTCTTTCCCGTTGGACAGAGGCATATCCCGTCTCAGATTACACTGCCCCGACTACTGCCAAACAGTTAGTTCGTGAATTCTTCCCACGGTATGGTTTGCCCCGTATCGTGTACTCAGATAACGGCCAACCGTTCTCATCCGAGCTAATGAAACACATTTCACTCTTGTTAGGCTATCAATGGAAATTTCACTGTGTCCGGCATCCCGAGGCAGCAGGTCTCGTGGAACGCCACAACCAGACTCTGAAAATTCGACTTTCTAAAATCTGCAGAGAGAAAGGTGTCGACTGGATAGTAGCCTTACCAGTTGCACTATTTTACATGAGAATGGTAGCACATTCTCACACAGGGCTATCCCCGTACGAGGTGGTCTTCGGTAGGCCACCAAATATGTGGGGGACGCCTATACCTCGTAAAATCACTGATGTTGATTGTAATATGCTGACAGATTACCTTGCTTCCTTGATGTCTGCACTACAATCTTGCCGTTCACAGGTAGCTGCAGCCTTTCCCGACAACACCGAGGTGAAGCCCCATGAAGTGGTTCCTGGAAACTTTGTTTTCATAAGAAATTTCGACAGGAGGAGCCCGTTGGAGCCTCGCTGGCAAACGCCTAAACTGGTACTTCTGACCACGAGGACAGCAGTGAAGGTCGAGGGTCGCAAGGGTTGGCTACACTCGAGCCATATCAAGAAATTTCATGGACCACTTTCTGATCTGAACTCTCAGCCCTGCCCCCTTCCACAGACTGACTCAAAACTCCCCCTGGTTGAGAAAACCGAATCACAAAACTATAAACTGAAACTAAGGTCTAGCAAGTCAGACAATTCGATTGTTTAAGTCCTCTCCAAGGTGAATCGGTTGAATTAGTCTCTGACATGTATCCTCTAGACCGAAATCGAGAGAGAGATAGACAGAAACAGCTTAAGAAACGTGCATATTGTAAATCACTCCATAGTCACTGTATAGTGACACTGTTGATTATGTTTTTTCTAAGTCTTTTGATTATTGCTGCAAGTATACTGTTGCACATGTACTATCCTATTTTCAAGCGTGCTCATTCTGCTTACAATGTTACTGCCGAACATTCTTTTAGTGAATTACCTCCACATGAGTTGTCCTACAGATTTGCGCTGCGCAACAACACATTCATTAGTATGTTACATCATTCCCATCAGACCAGCAATGCTACAAATTGTTGGATATGTGGCCGACTCCCTCCCTATCAGAAATACAAAGGAGTTCTGCCCCTCTTTCCGTACCCGTTCACACACAATGGTTCCTGTGGAGCATGGTTTAGTTTGATTAATTCTTTAGATTCAAACACTGTAGTTTACCAGAGCAACTGGGTATGGGGAAACCTGAACTTAGTTTTGCTTAAAGCCTGTTACCCTAACAAGGAGGGACTTCCCAAAAGAACAGGAACTGATCTAGAAAATGAAGTATATGGATTAGGTAACTTTACACTTAACCTCATGATTCTGAATGTTGAATCCGAAGCTGCACCAGTCTTGCCCGCTATGTCAGTATTTCCAGTTAAAGGTGAATTATGTGTAAGAAAGAATGGTTCAGTACACCTGGGTCATAGTAAATGTACTACTGTGATCGAATTCAGTGATCAAGGCAAGTCTACATTTAGAGCTTCTCGTCATTCCTACTTCATATGTGGTCATACCGCATATATACGTTTACCTCTAGATTGGGATGGTACCTGTTACATTGCATTCCTTCTGCCACCTGTTTTCCTAGCCCCTCCTGATTATCATAGAAATACTCATCTAGTACACAATAGACCCCAGAGAGATCTCCCGATTGTTGACTACACTGAAACAGCATGGGAACAACAATATACAGATTTCAATAAAGGTTTCTTTCCCTACATAGGTGTTGTCACTAATAGTAAACTGATACGTAGATTAACCAGAACCCTTGAAGCAGTAGTGAATGAAACTACTTCCGCCCTAGGCAACTTAACAGAGGAGCAGTCTGCGATGCGGATTGTTGTTCTTCAAAATCGTCTTGTCCTTGACGTCATACTGGACGATAGGGGCGGAGCCTGTAGGGTCATCGGATCAAGTTGCTGTGTTTTCATTCCAGAAAACGCGCCATCAGTATATAAAGCAATAACTCGTCTTCACAAGATTGCAAGCCAGATACATCAGAATCCAGGCACCTGGACTTGGTCCGGTTGGTTCTGGAGCGTGTTGTCAGCCTGGGGATGGAAAGTCCTATCCTTCCTAGGTATTGGCCTTCTCATAGTATTCAGTTGTTGCCTGTGTCTACAATGTGGACCAGCGATTTGCGGCCTGTGTGCCACATTATGTATTCCACGTTCAAGTTCTCATTCAAAATCCCGGTAGAAGAAAGAAGAGCAAATGATGTTACATGAACAGATTGATGGATTCCTGAGGATCGATATTTCATGAAGGGTCCGTAGGGGACAAGGAGGGAATGAGGAAATATGAATTTTTATGATCAATTGTGTCCCCTATCTTAGACCCCAACGGCTCCATGTACATGCTACAAGTACATGTATGTTCCCTCCACTTCAAGTTATGAAGACGCAAATACAATTGTGTCCAACGTCAACATGTCCTCTTTCAGATCTGCCATGAATGGGTCAGATATTCCGTTCCTAAGTATGCTTTGCCACCGTCTTTATATGGTATACTTTTCACGTTTTCCAGCTCTGGCAAGGTAGGCCCTGAATTCTGCCATCGAGCTTTTCCTGCTTCTGCCTCTGAATGCTCCAGCCTGGACCTGTATCTGTATCCATGACCTTTGTCTTACTCCCTGCGCGGCTAACGGTGCCCGGCCCGGCCTGTTGCCTGCCAAGACTGTATTCAGCCTTCAAGTTATCTGCTCCGCTCCTCGAGAAATGCATTCCTGTCTAGTAGTTTAGGTAAACATCTTTCCAGCTACAGAGCAAAGGGCCCGGCCTCACTGTCTCCGTGCAAGTAATTCATGACTCTCGTTTCCATGGTAGGCCCATGTCCTTGACGTCATACTGGACGATAGGGGCGGAGCCTGTAGGGTCATCGGATCAAGTTGCTGTGTTTTCATTCCAGAAAACGCGCCATCAGTATATAAAGCAATAACTCGTCTTCACAAGATTGCAAGCCAGATACATCAGAATCCAGGCACCTGGACTTGGTCCGGTTGGTTCTGGAGCGTGTTGTCAGCCTGGGGATGGAAAGTCCTATCCTTCCTAGGTATTGGCCTTCTCATAGTATTCAGTTGTTGCCTGTGTCTACAATGTGGACCAGCGATTTGCGGCCTGTGTGCCACATTATGTATTCCACGTTCAAGTTCTCATTCAAAATCCCGGAAGAAGAAAGAAGAGCAAATGATGTTACATGAACAGATTGATGGATTCCTGAGGATCGATATTTCATGAAGGGTCCGTAGGGGACAAGGAGGGAATGAGGAAATATGAATTTTTATGATCAATTGTGTCCCCTATCTTAGACCCCAACGGCTCCATGTACATGCTACAAGTACATGTATGTTCCCTCCACTTCAAGTTATGAAGACGCAAATACAATTGTGTCCAACGTCAACATGTCCTCTTTCAGATCTGCCATGAATGGGTCAGATATTCCGTTCCTAAGTATGCTTTGCCACCGTCTTTATATGGTATACTTTTCACGTTTTCCAGCTCTGGCAAGGTAGGCCCTGAATTCTGCCATCGAGCTTTTCCTGCTTCTGCCTCTGAATGCTCCAGCCTGGACCTGTATCTGTATCCATGACCTTTGTCTTACTCCCTGCGCGGCTAACGGTGCCCGGCCCGGCCTGTTGCCTGCCAAGACTGTATTCAGCCTTCAAGTTATCTGCTCCGCTCCTCGAGAAATGCATTCCTGTCTAGTAGTTTAGGTAAACATCTTTCCAGCTACAGAGCAAAGGGCCCGGCCTCACTGTCTCCGTGCAAGTAATTCATGACTCTCGTTTCCATGGTAGGCCCATGCCCCCTCGCATCTCATGTAGACACTTAGACGCTTGTACACGCACTAGCAGTCAGTATAGAATAGACTCTGTCCGAGAGACCTTTCCTTCCAGATAATATAGTTCCTTAAACACAAGATATTAGATACGATTTGGAATTAGGTTGTTCTGACATCCCAGACTTCTGTCTCCTCATGTAGGGCTAAATGTCAAGTTCCCTTCACCCTCTAGTTACACGTCAATCACACGTCATGCGGCTGTGCGCGCATCTCTGCCATGTATTTCTGCTGACATTGCAGGATTCTCTTATGGATCCACCCACCTGTGTCATCATCATAATGACGTTTCTAGTATACGCCTTTATGCACGCCTATTGTAACGCCTTTTTCATTACGTATGTGTATTCTTATCTCTCTTCTCAGCTGTAACGCCTTCTGCATATGTCTTCACTGTAATGCATTTACTATAAATATGATAACTTGTCAATAATGTATCGCCGATCCCTTCCTGAACCTTCGTGGTGACGGAACCCGATTGCCTGGTTCGAACCATAATTCCTTTGTAAGGAATAAATTCCCTTTTACAACCTCAAATACCACGGATTCTGCCTCTTATTTTTACTGAGTTATTCTTATTGAATTTTACCGCATAAACTAAGTCTAGGTAATTTAAATTTACCACACCGTCATGGCCCCGCCCGCGCTCAGATCTTTCAGCACTGCGCGGGAATCCGCGCAGCGCTGAAGAGGTTAAGTTGTGACAAGCGAATTCTATCATTGCTATTTTTCATTTAAACCTTTTTGTAATGTTACTTCACATTACAAGCCTTTCTGAATGAATTTTGTACTAGGCTAAGATGGCCGCCACGCTACCATTTCCCTGTAACATTATGTGGTCGAGATGAGTCTGTTGTTTATTTTGCGCACAATGAATTGTATTTAACTTTATTGAAACAATACTTTCTTTAGCGTGAACAAGGCGAAAGCTGAAACGCGTTGTGTTGTGTGCAGTCTATTAAACAAGCTTTAGAACTGCAAATCTCCTGGGAGTCCGTGTTTACTTTCGTACAAGAAAAGTTTGGAGTTTCATATATATATATGTATATATATATATATATATATCCAAACTATTGTCGATTCCTTTCATTCAATCAACAGCCGAAGACCATAATGTTGCAGAAAGCGGTGATTTATTGTCGCTTCACACTCAACCCAACGCGTTTCGGGGACAACCCCTTGATCACGATATATATATACATATATATATGTGTGTGTGCAATAAATTAAAAACCGTAACAACCTGGAAAAAACTTTAAAATATATACCAATTTACTTAACTTCACTCATGAGTGCAATCCGACTTCTTTTTGAAGTATTGTGGCATATATGTATATATGTGCAATAAATTAAAAACTGTAACAAACAAAATTTAAAATAGATACCAATTTAATTACGCATAAAAAGTAAACAATATCAAAGAATACCTTTTTATCTTTTACTAAAAATATATTATATGTTACAAACATTACTAATTAAAATATATCATTTTAAATACACAGAACCATAATAATAATATAATTTTAAACAATATAAACAACACCATAAAATTCTAGGAATAATGCATATATTATTCCCACTGAGTCTCAGGAGGGGTAAAATGTACTATTCCCAATCCAGTCAGTTCAACAGTAGGGAAAGTACTTCACTTCAAACACATACCTTATTTTGATACAAGCACTAATTTCATAAAGTTATAACACTATTAAGGTAATTATAAAATGTTTGAATCTTTAATATCTGTGTAATAGTAGGGAAAGCGTTGGACTCAGGAGGAGTAACATTTACTATTCACACTCCAGTTTGCACAACAGTAGAGTAAGCGTTGGATGCTGGAGGGGTAAAATTTAATATTCACACTCAAGTCGGTGCAACAGTAGGGAAAGAGTTGGACTCAGGAGGAGTAAAGTTTGCTATTACCACTCCAGTCTGTGCAACAGTAGAAAAATCGTTGCACTCAGGAGGTGTAAAATGTACTATTCCCACTCCAGTCAGTGCAACAGGCGGGAAAATGTTGGACTCAGAAGAGTTGAATTTACAATTCCCGCTCCAGTCTGTGCATCAGTAAGAAAAGCATTGGTTCTGGAGGGGTAAAATTTTGTATCCACATTCCAGTTGGTGCAACAGTAGGGAAAGCGTTGGACTCAGGAGGATTAAATTTACTATTCCGGCTCCAGTTGCTGCAACAGCAGGGAAAGGGTTGGACTCAGAAGGGGTAAATGTACTATTACTATTCCCAATCCAGTCAGTGCAACAGTAAAATGTTTAAATATTTGATATAAGAACAAAATGCTATTTAATAATTATTTCATTGTATCCCTACACTATAGTCCCACATACCTAGCAATGCACATTTAACATATATCAAAATTATAATAATTACACAATTTACATAACTGATAATTAATAAATACATAATTTATAATAATCGATTATTATGTATTTAACTTCCCACCCTATTCCCCTACAAACTCAACAACCCGCACCTAAAATGTTAATACAAAATTATAATAATTACCAAACATACATAATTTATTGAAAAATTATTCAATAATAATTTATCAATTATTATTTGATGAAATTCCTACCCTACACCCCTACAAACCCAACAACCAGCACTTAATATATAAATTAAAAAATAATAATAATTACACAATTAACTAATATTTAATTAATTAATAATTTATCAATAATTAATCAATTATTATTTAACTTCCCACCCTATACCCATACAAACCCAACAAACCACACATAAAATATAATAAAAAAATATTATTTACAGACTTTTTAATCAATAAATAACTCGTATTAATTAAAAAAATATATAAATTGAGTATATTTAATTAACTGCTCACCCTGTACTACTAAAAACCTCACAACCCACTACAACACTATAAATTACTATTTTACAATTACATTAAAAATATAAATAACTTAAAATTACAAACTATATTTAAAAACATTAACTACAATTACACAAACAATAAAAAAACATGCACAATTGAAATATTATTTAAACACAAAAAGAAACTTCAAAAACGATATTTCTTACCTTAAGAAAAACAATATTTCTGTGCACGATATTAAAAACTTGATATTTTTGCAATTCAATATTTTTAACTCAATATTTTGCCTGAATACCTCAGAAGCATCTGCTCCCTTCATCAGGGTTTCAGAAGCTGTCAGATCCCAGCTTTGATGTTGTTTTATAACCCACCCTGCTACTACCCTATGCCCTGCCTGTCTTATCTCAAGGACAGGGATCTTGAATACAGTAGAGCTACTTACCGCATCCTGAGTCTAGCCTTCTCTTTGAGGAATAGTTGATGTATTTGCCCAAAACTGCACTATTCTTTGAGTCATATCCTTTAAGCTGCTCCCAGCATTCACTCTGCAGAGCCTTATGGCTATGTAGGGACAGAGCAGTCATGAACCATATGAGGCTGCTTGCGACCCCGGGGGTGGCTTTAGGTTTTCTTATGATTGAACCTATCTGTCTACTCACTATTTGAAGGCAAGCACCCCTTTAGCTTTATCTAGTTGGACCAGTCTTGAGTTGTTGCATCCATGGCCCTTCATCAAGGTCAAATGTCTTGTGATCTTACTTTCTATGATGCAGTCAGGGATTAAAGGATGCGTAATACCACTTCCTTTGCTAGCAGGATTTTGGTGAAATAATGCCAGAGCCTAGGCTTGACCTTCAACTATTTAAGAGTCTTTTCAATGGCCTGTGTACCTTACAGAAGCACATGGAATCCCGGATATGAAGAGAAATACCCTATATTGCGGCACTCACTTCCTGTGGGTTTAATTCACTGGACAAGCTTCAAATATGAGGCCTAAGGCCAAATCCAGAGCAAGAATTTTCAGAGCCCATAAAAAAATGGCATGTTCCTATTTCAGCACTTTCGTTACACAAACAACAGACCTTGTTTGAAGCCATTTGTTGCGATTTTGTACCCTGTTGTGGCCATGGTTGGTGGTTCTGCAAGACAGCTCCGTTGGCCTTGCTAACAACGTGTCTCTTAGGCAGCAGCACTGTGACTGTAGAACCTCTGCCTTCTGTGGCAGAAATTGCAATTTTCTGTGAAAAAGTTGACCTGAGAAAAAACAAGCAATGGCAATGCCAATAGGTCTTTCCTTTGCGCATGCTTTGCCAATGGTATTTAGCCATGCTGTACAACTATGATAAGGCTGTGAAGCATAGCTAAACAATGAAAAAAGGTATTTGAAGCAATCACATGCATCATTTTGTAGGTGCACGTACCACACATGTGTGCACCAAAGCGTGAAGCGAGGGAAAGAAAGCAACATGGGGAGCTGGACAGGGCCAAAGCAACATGAGGGGGAAACATCCATTACAACACATGTCACTACAACGCATGCCATTACAACGCATACCATTACAACGCATTCCATTACAATGCATTATAAGGTAAGTAATGGACATTTTTTTAATATTAGGGTGGGTATGGGTTTTGGGGTACATGGGAATAATAATTTTTACCCCTACACTATCCAACACTTTTCCTTATGTTGCACTCACTGGTGTGGGAATGGTAATTTTTATCCCTACACTATCTAACACTTACCCTATTGTTTGTCCTAAAAGTATTATGCGTTGTACTGGTATGCGTTGTAATGGTATGCATTGTAATAGAATTCATTGTAATGGTAGTTTTTAAAAATGCGTTGTAATGGCATGCGTTGTAAAATCATGCAATGTAATGGTCGTTGCGATGTAAAGACTGCGTTGTACAAGGATGCGTTGTAATTGCAAGCGTGTAACATCATATATTCCATGGGGGAGGCTAAGCAATACAGAGGGTGCAGGTGGGGGAAGCCACATGGGCGAGCAGGCAAAAGGAGAAGTAGTACTATAGTGGACAGAAGAAGCAAGGGGCAAGAGAGTAGGGAGGGGCAAGCAACATGGTGGCAGGGTGGGGAGGAGAGGCAATAGGCGAGAGAGCAACATGGAAGCGGGTGTATGAGAAGCACACAGGTGAGAAAGGAGTGGGGATGTACACAAAGGTGAGCGCAACATGGAAGGGGAAGGGCAGAGAACAACACAGAGTGAAAGGAAGAGATGCACATGAGGGAGACAGCTGGAAAAGCATGAGCATAGAAGTTGGTGGGGGAAGCACATTGGTAACCAGACAAAGGGGGGACTAGTAAGGTGATGGGAAGGAGAAGTAAGAGACAAGAAAGGAGGGATTGGCAGACGGAAGCAATATGGAGAGGGACACGAGAAGTACACAGACGACCGAGTGCAACATGGTATGCAGGGGAGAGAAGTACACATGAGAAAGACAACTGGAAAAAAATGCAATCTCTTGGAGTGCCTAACCGAAAAGCAAAAAGGACTTTTTCAAAAACAAGGAGTGGAAGCATAGACTTCAGTCAATCAAAAATGATGGCAAAGAGTTAATGCTCCATGGGGGCTGGGGGGGACGAGCACAAGATTGACAAGTGGGGACATGAATAATAAAGAGGCAAATCAGAGGACCGAAAAGCTAACCAATGGTAAGAAGTAGGCTCCAAACACCTCTATGTTCTTGGTAAGTCCATAATATGTCTTGCAATAGACAGCATAAGCGAGACCTAACAGGCCGGTGGGAGCACCATCGCAGACCTTGCAACAAAATATATATATACATTTACGGGTGGGTGCCATATTCCAAGATACCACTTGCATTTAAATGTGCTTTATAGAAGTTATCTTTCATTTATTCTCCTTTCCCTGAGACTGCCATGCCCCACAACTGGCAAAGTGGTCGAATAGATGAAATCTTGGTCTAAAGCCAGGAATACCATGAAATTTAATAATGTGAGATGTGAGACTCTATCCAAAATACATCATTAGAAAGATAAATTACAAGTGGAAAGCCTGCCCAGGGCCCGGCGCATACCATTCAGCAGCAGAGGAGCCATCAAAGGGAACAAAGCGGCTTGGAACCGTCCCAGGGACAGGACACACTGGCCTTCATCAGTCCTGTCTGCCCCCTCTCGTCTTACTGATTAATAAGGTCCCCAGCAGCAGCAATGTGGCAGGCTCCCCCTGTGACATTCCAGCCTGGGACCTGTGCATCTAAACTTACCCACTGACAGCGCCACGCCTGCAGCATGCCTCACAGAGTCATTGCCACGACCGTCCGCTTAGCAAGATTGAAAATGTGCAGTCAACCAAGGCACAAAACAGGCACTGACAAAGCCAATACGTTTGGCTTTTGTATGGTGCAGTTAAGTAAAAGCGCAGCAAATATATAAGTGTTTATCTAGAGCATGCACAAAGATGAACAGACACTCACACCTGTTTACACAAAGTTGGCAACACAACAGTTATCCGTGCACACAGTCCAACAAACATACAGGCACGAATGCACAGAGACTAACAGTCACACCAAACCATCATAAAAAAGTGCAGTGCTGGGTACAAGGTGATATGCATCAGTGGAGAAAAATGTGGCACAAGGCAATATGCTCCCGAGGAGCACACAGTGATGTGCAGTAAAGGAACACCAGTGATGCACCTGACGAGAAAACTGGTAAAAGATGGTCCAGGGGGTGCTCGCGATAGCAGCTCAGAAGAGCTATGGGTGATGCTTCCCGGAGAGCACTCAGGGGCACCACAAGAGGGACTGACAGGGCCCGAGGCCCTGAACTTTTGCAGGGTCCCGCTTTCCTGATTCAAAATATTTATACATTTATAAAGCAAAATTGGAATTTTTATTATTAATGATGAGGAAGCGAACACCCACATGCCACTAGATTGTGGAAGATGGTGTATAGAAACCAAGGAGTCCCTGTGCTCTTTTACTGTAAGACATCTATGTTTTGATTTAGGTGCTCGTGACACCTGGCATAAATTGAAGAAGTGGGCCCCATGTATTTGTTTTTACTCGGATCCTGATAATTTTCTGACAAGTCTAGAAGCAGTGGGTACTTCGAATCCAGGGAGCACTAACTGATACCTCTCAATGGAGGACCATTCATTTTGTACCGTGTGCCAATCAAAGTATCACCTGCTGCAGGAATATAATGGAGCAGAGGCTAAGCTCTGTTTCTGAAGCACAGAGACTGCATTCCCTTCTTGATCACCCAATGAGAAAGCCAGTGATTCCAGACATTTCACTGCAGGATACTGTCGTCTATCAGGCAGAATGCCTTAGACACTTATCGGATCCAAAATCCTACCGGGCCCTAGAGTCAGATCCCACATCTAGACTGTCCGGAGAAATCAAACAGCTGGTCGAGGAGGGGGAGGCAGAAGGATGGATAACTTCACAAGAGGCAAAATTCCTGGTGACCAACAACCCAGTGATACCCTACTTCTACTGCCTCCCCAAAATTCACAAACAGCAACGACCGCCTCCTGGCCGTCCCATTATCTCCGGGATCGGCTCACTGTTAGAACCTCTGTCCAAATTCGTAGACGTGTTTTTACGACCTATGGTCAGTGAGATGCCAACTTACCTTAAAGACACGGCAGACGTTCTACGACTCTTACCAGAGATAGAGTTCAACTCTGACACCGATCTCTTGGCTAGTTTGGACGTAGAGTCACTTTATACGTGTATCCCCCAGCTAGAGACCCTCGACGCCATCAGAGGCCTTCTGGAAGCACGTTCTCTGGACAGTATCACCCCTGTACCTTTCATCATGGAGTGTGCCAGACTAGCTATGATGGAGAACTATTTCAAGTTTGAGGACCAGATCTTCCTCCAGACATCAGGGACTTCAATGGGCAGTGTTTTCGCGCCTAGCCTCGCCAACCTCTATGTCCATCTTTTCGAACAGGACATTGTACTCAACCACAGCAACCCGTATCGTCATCATTTGTTGCTGTGGAAGAGATACATAGATGACATCCTTGTGGTTTGGCGGGGCACTAGTGACGAAATTCATGCTTTTCACTCATGGTTAAACCAGCAAAATGCGTATTTGCGCTTCACCATTGAGTACAATAAACATCGTTTGGCCTTCCTGGATATCTCCATCTTTGTTCATGAAAACTCACTGAGTTCTGAACTATATAAGAAACCTATGTCCAGAAACTCGTTGCTGTCCTTTAATAGCCATCATCCGAGGGCACTCCGAGAGAATCTTCCAGTTGGCCAGTTCCTGCGGGTTCGCAGGAACTGCTCGACTAGACAACTGTTTGACAAACACGCTGAGGCACTTGCCAGACAATTAGAAACACGGCAATATCCAAAACGTCTGGTGCGTAAAGCTTGGAAACGGGCGTCAAATAACAATCGTGACGCCCTACTGGACACTGACGTGCTCAAGACCACTAATGAGAGACTCACATTTGTCACCACTTTCTGTACTATGTCCAGCCAAATACAGAAAATAGTACGGAGACACTGGCAAATATTGAATATAGCGGATGGCAAGATTTCGCCTCCCTTATTTGCCTTCAAGAGGGGTCCTAGTTTGCGCGACAGTCTGGTCCATACCAGACCGCTGGCACACCCCACAGCTGAAACCAACACTTTGTGGTCACTACCCCCAGTTCGTGGCCACTTCCCTTGCGGAACTTGTAGTGTCTGTCCGCAAACCACTAAGACCATCTCGGTGGACATAGGCACAGGACGTCCCTGGGTATTACGCAACCACACGAACTGCAATTCAGACTGCGTCATCTACAGAATCACGTGTCCGTGTTCCCTACATTACATAGGGTACACCACACGCAAAGTGAAGCTCCGCATTAGCGAGCATAAAAGTACTATCCGCTGCGTGAGACAATCCACTCGGATGACGGAGCATTTTCTAGCCAAAAAACACAAGGCTGAGGATCTAAGGTGGCTAGTACTCGAACGCCCGTTTATTCCTCAACACATAACGGACGTTGCCCAGTTCTTATTTCTCAAAGAACAAAAATGGATTTTCAAGTTGAAAACTGACACTAAAGGACTGAACGACAATATCCCATGGGCTTCGGTCTATACTTGAATCGGTCAGACTGTCTCAGTGTTAATCACTCCAGGAAATAATGTTGTTTGATCTAGTTCAGTTACTCTATCGTCACGAGTAGCCTTAGCCAGCGGGAGTTGTATACACCTTTACAGCCTTGCGGGCACCCAAGGTTCCAGTCGACATACCCTTCCCTAGAGACATCGTTATATGTCGACTGATCAAATGCCATTACGACATCCCATAGTATGCGGAGATTTTTAGTTTCACGATATTGTGCACTATAGATTGACACTACATGTAATTCAACAAGGGATTATATATCACCAACTGTCCCACAGTCATGGTGGCCTTACCACTTTAGGCGCCTTCTCTATGCCTCAAATTCCTTATTTCTAGAGAAGGAATAATCCACACCTGACCAAATTGCCAGTTGACAGGATTATTTTATCTTTGTCTCACACCACTGATCAGTTACACTCGAGTGCCCCCATTGGTTAAGATTGATGAATGGGTTTCACATCTACCCAGGGTATTCCCATGTATCAGGCTTGCTTAGGTAGAATTCATGGCCTCCCTACGCGGGCTCGTTAGACACACAAGGTCCGCCCTATATTGTATCTCAAACGTAGTTGGTCTTTCTCTTATGGTCATCCGAACTCGTGGTAATTATAGATTACACATCACCACTTTTTCGAAAGAACTAATTATTTACATTTAACCAAATGCAAGTAGACGATTCTACTTCATCCGCGCTCCACATTACAGATGCATTTGAATGCTCCCACTGTTTGGTACTAAACACTGGGCTTCGGGATGTTACGATGTCTAGCGCATGCGCGGGCTGACTCCTTTACTCCCCGACGCATGCGCGCTAGACACACGAGGCCCGAGTAAGGGTGGGATGTATACTATACACCACTTTGTATACGTAGGCGGTCTGATCCTGCGGAGTTTTGCCTTGCCCTGATCGTCCTGATTATTCCCATCACCTTGGAATACACTCGTACTTACAAGCTACACCAGCGCAGTGTCTGACACTAACGCGTGCGCATTCATGTCAGCGTCTATCTTAGGCGCATGCGCGTTACTTCGCATAGACGCGGTTGAAGTACGAGTGAATAAACAGCTGAATAAACAGCTGAATTCAATTCACGACGTACGCGTCCCACTTGAGCACTATAAATAGCAGCCTCCCCTTCCTGTCGATGCCTCCCAGACAGCTTGTGAGCCAGTCTGAGGTATCGACGGACAGGTGAGGAGGCAGGCGGCTTGTGCTTTTGGTTTACTCCAGTTTTGGATATAATCCTTAAAATATAATCCTGAATTTAGAACTGGCTGGTTGACCCTCGACCACAATTCCCAGGGTTGGTTTCTCTCCTTTTTTACTCACCAACCTTTCATGGTTAGATTTGCCCCAGGTCACATAGGAAGCCTTACAGGTCTTTCAGTCTTTAAGAGACATTAATTTAACTATACAGACCTAGGCATGGGGTCTTTGACTTGTCTCTGTCAAGCATGCACATGCTGCTGACTGCAACTCTAGAACGCGCCTGTCTGATACGATCGCTACTAAGTACCACCCTCTCCGTTCTGTCAAAGGTTTCTCAGACGGCACGCTAGTCAGAGTTGTTGACGGATAAGTAAGGGGAAGACAGTATGCCCTTTTGTTTTCCAAAACAGAATTAGCTGTTAGAATCCTGTTGACAACTCCTTCAACCACCTAATTACAATTACTTACAGTATTGTCTGACCCTGGTCACACTAGATGTCAGATAGACTGTTTCAGAGTGACATCTCCTTAACATTACTCCGATGGGCGGTCACGAGGTCTCGGACTTTTTTAATTAATTTGGGTTCCTTTTTTAATTTGTTTAAAATATGTGTGTTGAGTTTTGAACAGACGGGCATCCATTGGCAATCTGTCTTGTTTTCTTTCTCCACATTTAAACAGAGCGGTGCCTCCTTCTCCGAGCAGTCAGCCGGGTGAGGTGAGGCTTTTCTCCCACACAAAGCTGGGTGAGTCATTTTCTATACTAATTTAGTATCTATAAACATCATTTTGGAGTTTAGTTGTTGATCTAGGTGATGCTGAATCAGCTTTACCTTGTGGCAATCAGTAGTTGTGTTTTGATATACATGAGGTTCATATATATTTTTCTTTTTTAGGAATGAAGACATCGTTCTTACGCTCTAGTTTGAGCCTTTTTTGGTAGGGTGGCAATTGCCACACCGGTATCCCACATTCACATTTGGTGTATGGGTATAGTTTTATCACTTTGTAATTAGTTTTGCAGTAGCTCTTTTTTTCGGTCCTGAAGAAAGCCGGGTTAAATCACCGTAGCGGCTGAAACATGTCGACCACACGCTCACATGAACCAAAGACTAGCCTATAGAAATATATAACAGACTATAGGTTCTTTTAGACATGAAACTTGGTTGATCCACATTAAACATATTTTTTGACCAAGTATTCATTTTTAACTTCACTTCACTTCTTTGCACTGCACATCACTGGAGCCCTCAACTACTTGGGCACAGACCCTGGCAGGAGTTGATTTCCTTTTGGGGTATCACTGTCCGGTGCACCTAGGCAGAGTCCCTGGGGATCTGCATTTATGGGCCAAGACAGTGATTTCCAGGAGTACCAGATGACGAGGCTCCGCCAATAAGGGTGGGCTGATGGACTCCTACCTCCTGCGGAGGGCTTGTCTCAATTATTTGTAGGATCTCTTGTGTTTCTTTACATCAACTATTGTTTTGCTATCTTGCCATGGACTGTGCACCTTCTTGTTGGTTTCATTGTGTATATTTGGGATTGGAGGTGTTTCAGTCCTTAAACCAAGTCCCTCACTTTGACCCTCGTTTAAATTTGTTGTTTGGTTCCAATGAAAGTATCACCTGCTGCAGGAATATAATGGAGCAGAGGCTAAGCTCTGTTTCTGAAGCACAGAGACTGCATTCCCTTCTTGATCACCCAATGAGAAAGCCAGTGATTCCAGACATTTCACTTGAGACTCCTCTCTATATATCTTCAAAGGAGTTTACATAAAAACCCTACAAGCTATATTCATAAAGCCACAACTCAAAGAATAATAGGTTTTCAGGAAATGCGTTTTCATTGTAGGCCAGGTACTACCTTTCCACACTGCTGAGGCAGGAGGTACCATCATGGCCACCAACTGTGTAGATGAAGTTTTCCAAGGTAGCCACACCAGCACCGCAACGCTGCCTGTGGACGGGCGCCACCACCTTCCACTCATGCGACAGAGGACTGTAGCACTCCACGTTACAGGCGGTGTTCTTGGGACTCCATCCTCCAACTGCAGAAGGAATTGCAAGAGAAGCAGAGGTTTAATGTTGGTGATCTCTAAGGAAGGAACAATGTGGCTGTTTGGTGGCTAATAATTATCATTCTGCCTAATGGAGACAAGAAGGCAAAGGAAAATGTTAATAGGTTGGTTAATGGTGAATTTTTCTTTCTTACCTGCCACCAGGAGCATGCTGTCAGCAGTTAGGAGCAGGAGACTGCTTTGTGAAATGTAGGATGTTAATTAATGGTAAGTGGAGCACCTACAACCAGTAGACAGTCGTATGAAGTTGGTCCACATTAGTATATACATATTTTTTTCAATAAACATCAACTGGAAGTGCTTTAGACCTTTTTGATCATTTTGACCCAAGGACTTTCAGACACGTGGAGCAGTAGCACACCTCCCAACAGACATATTTGACTGGTTGTATCTCCATTGCGCCTTCCCTAAAATCTCAAGTACACAGCTTGCATGCCTGATCTTCCCATGTATCTAATATTACACCTCCCACATGTTTAACCTCTTTCCTGTTCCTTCAACATGTGCTCTTTCTCTCTTCTAGATGCTACGTGGTATCTGCCTCTCCTCAAAGCCACCAAAACATGTATTTTCTTCTATTTCCTCAATTCCATTTGGTCAACTTCTAAGTGTGCCCATTAGCACGAATTACCAGTACCCAAGTACCTCCCTCTGTTTTATCTACCTTCCCGCAGCCTTGTTCACTCCACCCTCTTGTAATTCTCCATCCACTGGGAAAAAGGTGAACCTACTCGCCTCTTGCGTTCCTGTAGCCATCTTCCTCCCCTTCACACCCTCCATCCACCCACGTTTGGAGCTTCTCTCCTGCCTTCTTGCCTTGTCCATCAGGATATGCCTTCTTACTTATCCCTTGCCCCATGATTGTTGTATCTGCAGTTCCTGTTTGATCTGTGACAACATCCATATTGATCTGATCCTTGTCAAGGGCAACAAGTCAATCAACATATGTCAATGTATGACAGCTATTAGTGCATACAATGTCCCTACACTTTGGTGCTCCTAGAAAGTACTGGACAAAAAGAGCTATATTGCCTTTATAAGGAATCATCCCAGGTCAATAAAGGCACAACCCTTTGGACGGCGCTTTATGTTCAGCAGACATTCAACCACATCACAACCAAAAGCACAGCTTGGCCTAAGTCGCAAGTCATCACCGAGTGCTTCTTTTTTTTTATAAGCAATTTTATTGTTTTGACAATAAACAACACCAGCAAATCAGCATTAGACAGTGAAGATGGCAGCACACGGCCAAAGACATGAACCCTCCATGATTTTCGAACCCTTAAGGTACAAGTAAATATGCAAATTACACCCACCGCTTGACTATCCCATGGCCCCCAACCATTTGCCCTGTACCCTGTAATACTTTTTGGGACACCCACGCGCTACGTACATGGATTTTTCTTGCGTAGCACACCAATCCACCCCCCTCCGCCACCTCTCAGAGCGAGGTGGATCAGGACACTTCCAGGATGCAGCTATGTCTCGCTTAGCCACTGCCATTGCCGTATTGAAAAATAATTTTTCATTTCTAGACCCATTCAGCCCATACGTAATCCCAAGGAGAGAGTGACGTGGGTCACGAGGGACTTCCCACCCCAATATTTCTGTGAGCTCCTCTTCAATGTCACCCAAGAACCATGCAAAATGGGAGCAAGCCCATATCATGTGGGAAAAATCAGCCGGGTTATTGCCACACGTTGTGCAGGAAGCGCTCGGGTAAAAGCCCGCCCGATGGAGGTGTATTGGGGTCAGGTAGGCTGGGTGCAAATAGTATAGTTGGACCAGACGGATGCGGTAACCGTCTTGGGTGCCATAAGAGCATCGCGCCAATCCTCCTCATCTAGAGTACCCACCCACTCCTCCCATTGGCTTCTAAGCCGATCCAGCGAGGTCAGGGTGTTGTTCACCAGTGTCCGGTAGATGCGGGATATACCCCCTTTCCCCAGATCCCCCAGCATGGTCTGCGCTTCGGGGATCCTTGTGTCGTACGAAATGTGTACATGGAGGGCATGACGCTGCTGCAAATATTTGTAGAATTGTGTCCGGTGCAGGGAATATTGGGTTCGGAGGTCCTGGAAGGAGCGCATATGGCAGCTCACCCACACATCCCCCAATTGCGAAATTCCTGTAAGGTCCCATGATCTAAAGCCCTGTAACCCACTAAGCTCTCGGAGCCAAGTGCCATGCCAGAGAGGCGTGCACTGAGCCAGCTTCTATGTCCATTGAGTGTGGTGCAGAGCTGCCTGCCAGGCCAACAGAGTGGAGCGCGGAGCGCATTACCTCTGGTAAGCTGGATGGAATGGACTCCCCATACATCAGAGACTGGATTTTGGACAAACCCAGCTCGCTCAATTCAAGCCTGTAGGCCGGATCAGACCAGCCCCCATTAAACCAGTCGTGTATGGACAGTAAGCGCGTAGCCAAATAATACAGATATAAGTGTGTCATCTCCATGCCCCCATTGAATGGAGGAATCCGGCATATGTTCAGGGCCAGAGAAACCCTCCCCCTCCCGCAGAGGAACTTGGAGGCCATACTGTCCAATTCTCGAAACCAGGCCCTCGGAAAGCAAAAGGGGGTGTTTTGGAGGACATAGAGGAACCTGGGGAGAATCATCATTTTAAACATGCGACTCTCCCCAGGATATTCAGAGGTAAAGTCTGCCACTTCTGGAGGTCTACCTTGGCTTTCTTCACGAGCGGGGTCACATTGTGGGACCATCCCAGCTCAGGGAGAAGCGCCACCCATATTCCTAAATATTTGAAAGACTGACGCCGGAGTGGTATGGTGGATTGCCAGTCGTAACAGTCTCTAGACAAGTGTAGAGAGACCAGGACTGACTTGTCGGGATTCAGCCGGAGGCCGGAAGCCTGTCCAAAGGATTGCAGAATCTGGAGGCACTGAGGGCCGGACTGGGCAGGATCAGCCAGAAAAATTAGGACATCGTCTGCATAGAGAGCGATCTTGTCCACCTCTGCATTGGGCTATTCCCATCCTCGAACGCGTCCCTCGTACCGTATCAGGAACGCCAGGGGCTCCATCGCTAGGGCAAAGAGCAGGGGCGAAAGGGGGCATCCCTGTCTCGTTCCCCTTTGAATAGGGAAGGGTTCCGACAAGACCCCATTGATAAAGACTCGTGCCCGGGGCTGGGCATACAGGACTCGTACCAGATCCCGAAAGTGGGGACCGAAACCCATCTCGGCTAGGACATCATCTAGATACCTCCAGTCCACCGAGTTGAAGGCCTTCTCGAAGTCTACGAGGAGGATCACCAAATAAGGGGTGAGCAAGTGACAGTGGGCCAGATGCAGCCTCTGGAGACAGTGCTGAGTACCGCACAGGGGCATGAATCCGCACTGGTCAGGGTGAGCCAGATTGGATAGGTACTGGGTGAGAATCGTGGCTTACATTTTGACTCTGTATTGATAAGAGAAATGGGACGGTAGTCCGCACAACGTGAAGAGGGCGGTTGAGATTTTGGGAGAACCACGATGATGGCCATGTCTGTCTCGGGTGGGAAGGATCCCTTCTCCAAAGCTTTGTCGAACAGGTCAGTGAGGCGCAGGATGAATGTCTCGCGATGTAGGGCATAATATTTCTGAGGGAGTACGTCGGGATCTGGGGTCTTGCCGGATGAGGTAAAGGTTATAGCATCATTAATCTCTTCACGGGAGATAGTGTGATTCAAATCAGCCTGGGCGGCCGCGTCCAGCTGAGGAAGGCGAGCGCCTCCTGTATCTAGCAAGGTAGAGAGCGATAGTGCTGGGGTCTTTTCAGCATAGAACTGGCGATAGAAGGAGGCAAAGGTGCGAGCCATCACCACCGGGGATCGGTGTACCACCCCGTCCAGGTCTATTATTTCAGGAATAATCTGGTTTGCCCTGGGAAAAGTGGCTAGTCTGTGGAGAAGCAAGCCATTCTTGTCGCCCCAGTCATATACTCCAGCTACTGAGGATCTCCAGAGGAGCTTGGCGGCATCCAAGGAAAGCTGCCGAATCTCTGCCCGAAGATGAGCGAGTTGTCGCTCTCTGAGAGTGTCATCAGCAGCAGGCGGGGATTGTTCGAGGCGTAATGCCTGCGCCTCCCGCGAGGTGATCTGCTGTAGCTGCGCCTGTCACTGGAGCTTGAGCTGGCCCTTAGCGAGACCCTGGATGATGGCTTTGCTCACCTCCCACAGGGTGCCTGGAGAGGACACCGACCCATCATTGGTCAGGAAATACTGCTTAAGCTCCATCCCCACCACCTTTTTACATTTTTTATCCTGAAGAAACCAGACATTCATCCTCCACGTCGGACGTGCCTATGGAGGGGCGTGCTGAGCAGCACCGGAGAATGATCAGAGATACCCCTGGGAAGGATACGGACATCTTGAATCATGGTGCAGTCAGTCGAAGGGACAAAGATCGCATCTATGTGCGCCTGCGTGTGGTGAGCTGCAGAGGTATGAGTGAACTGTTTGGTGTGAGGGTGCCAGATACGCCATGCATCACAGAGGCCCAGTGACTCAGACCAATTTGTTAATTGTTTCACCTGCGCAAGTCTAGTGGTGGACGGGGGCGTGTCATGTCACGGTCTGGTGAGGAGACCACGTTGAAGTCGCTCCCGATAATAGTGGAACCCAGGGGCAATGTGGCCAGCAAAATGGTGGAATGTTTCAGGGTCGTCATGAGCATCGAGGAGGGCGAGTACATGGATACGAGATTAAGGGGATTACCACTCAATGAACCACAGAGGGCCACTGACCTTCCCTGGGAGTCATGAATGACCTGTGTAAGCACAAACGGAAGGGAGTGCTTCAACAAGATAGCCACCCCACCGGAGCCCCGGGCGAAGCCAGAGTGCCACAGTCTGTCATACCCATAGCGTGCCAGGAAGGGGCATGATTCCCCATCAAGTGCGTCTCTTGAAGCAGGAGTACCTCTATACCGAGGCGTTGGACAGCAATACGTTTAATTCAGTCCAGGAGGCCGTTAACGTTCCAGGACAGAACGTGAAGGGAAGCCCCTGGATTGGGCATGTCAGTCAAGGCGGTTGGTGGTCAGAGTGGCGGTGCGCGGCCCTACAGAGAGTCGAGGATACGTGTGGGATATCACACCTGCGAGGAAAGGTTCATGTGAAGGGCCATGTATATCCCATGAGGGAGTGGAACAGAGTGCATCGTGATCGCTGGTACAACAAAACAATAAGAAACAATAACCTTCGGAAAAACCAATCCCATTCCCTCCCCCACCCTATACTTCGAGAACAGAAGCATCTGTTGGCCCCCCTAGTGAAACAAGAACCAAACTAGAACGCTCGGGTTGAGTTGCGTAGACCCCTCCATGTAAAAGAATCGGCAATGTCTCGGCAGAAAAACTGTGAAATAGAGCAAAAAAGTCTGCCGTGGCTCCGAGACGCCATGGAGGTTGGAGCATGCTCCCAGAGAGACCACATTATAGGCAGCGCCCCCTAGATCCTCAGAGAGCGGGGCTGAGGGAGAGGTCAGAGTCCGCCCTCAGTGAGCCCCGTTGAGCCAGCGACGGAGGAGCCATAGGTGGACCGCCGGATGAGTGGTGCCTGCGGCAGGGAGTAGAGCCTGATGGGGAATATGGGCAGCCAGGCTCGATGATCTTAGTGGCGCCGCCTGGGACCGGCGCCTCCTGCGAGATTGCGTGTGCCTCCGGAGCTGGCGCCCCGGTGAATGAGGCCTCGTGGACTGAGAGCCCGATGGCACGGGGACAGGTTTCGCTGCTGTCGGAGGGGCCGTTCCTCCGTCAACCAGGTCCAGGCCGCCTGGGGCAAGTCAAAGAACTGCGTCGTGCCCTGGAAAATGACATGGAGGCATGCGGGGAACTGGAGCTGCTATTGCAGACCCAAGGATCGCAGTTTCTTTTTAATGTCTGTGTAGGAGCGGTGTTGGTCTTGCACTACCTTGGTATAATATGGGAATACCATGATGGTGCGGTTCTGGAACTTGAGGGGTCCCTGAGAGCGTGCTTCACGCAGGATGGCGTCCCGATCCTTGAAGTTAAGGATTTTTAGTATGATAGGGCGAGGTGGGGCCCTGAGTGGCGGTTTTGGTGTGAGGGACTGATGTGCTCTCTCCACCACGAGCCATGCAGAGAGGGCATCCTTGGGAATCCATGATGTGAATCAGGTCTCATCAAAGGCGGATACCTGGGTCGTCTCGACCCCTTCGGGGAACCCCACTAGGCGGAGGTTGTAGTGGCGTGCTCGGTTCTCTGCATCCTCCGCGCGCCGATGGAGTTCCTTGGTTTGTGATCGCAGATAGGCCACCTGCTCCTTCAATTGAAGGATGTCATCCGCCGCCGTTGAGATGTGGGATTCAGCCTCAGTTATTCAGGCCGTGGCATTACGTAGGTCTTGCTGAAGGAGGGACATGTCCACCTTGACCTCTCCGATCTTCCCCTTCAACGAAGTCTGCGAGGCGCTGATAGCTTGTAGGATGGTTGCTAAGTCTTTGCCCGAAAGGGGGGCCCCGTCCGTCTGCCCAGGGGGTTCATGTTCAGAAGTGGTGAACCGGTCCATCTTTGTTTGCGTTGGGGCAGTCGGGGATTTAGAGGCCTTGTCTCTTCCCATGGTCGGTGTCAGATCGCGCTCCAGTACGAGATCCAGGAGCCAGATGGAGGAGACCAGGTCCAGTCACAAGCCCCAGTTGAGATTGTGCAACCCCGCCAGGATCAAGGGCTATGAGGCTGGGTTGGAGGCCACTGTAGGAGAAGCAGATGGGGGTGGCTACAATCACACTGGTTGCCGGCTGCCGGCAGAGCCCCTCAGCTCAGGAGGCAAGGATTGGGGCCGTGGACGGGTGCAAAAGGGGTTCACCGCGATGATCTCCTACGCTGGGCAGGCGCACGGTGAGGCCCTCCTGAAGGCACAGGTTTAGAGGCCAGTATTATGTGTGGTCGACACCTTCAAGACTTGGGGTGGAGGGGGAGCCCGCTCCCGGGATCCCCCGCTGCCCGATCAATGGAGCCGATCCCCCCCCGTCCAGGCAGTTAACGTCCCGCACCATGTGCCGCCACCGGTGATACATGGTGACCCACTGCCGTGGCCTGAGAGGTGTGCCCAGGAGAAGCGGCCTAAGGAAAAAGGGGGGGCACCGGGAGGGCACCGGCCGAACCCCGCACCGCCGCCCAAAATGGCAGTCGAAGGAGGGAGAATGGGAGCCCCGCCTCCATGGGAACCAGGCCAGGGTCTTGGGTATAAGGTCTTTCCGGGCTTAGATGAAACTGGTAGGCCCGAGAAGGGCCCGTTGCTCTGTAATCTGAAGCTGCCCGGCCCCCGGCACACCCAGCGTCAAGGGTGATGACAGGTTGGGTCAGGGGTGGAAGGCGGTCGGTGGGATTCACTCAGTGGGGGCACCTGCTGCCCGAAAAGCACAGCCAAACGGCCCGCTCCGCACCCCACAAGGCGAGCCCGCAGCTCCCAGACTGGCCGGGCCCCAGGCACAGGGGATGACTTGGTAGCAGCAGTCCAGATGGACCTCGAGACACAACCGCTGTGGAGGTAACGAAGAAAGGGGGGGCGGGAAGCCTTGGCGCTTACCTCCTGCACCGCTACCTGACACGGCAGCTGATCCCCGGTCCCGTCCCCACTCACCGGGTGACCCTACCTCCTTGGGCTCTGGACCAGCCTCAGCTGCTGGAATCGGGCGATTCAGCCTCTGGGTATGCCGCTCTTTGCCCTAGGATGTAGACTATTAGCACATCACCGCCCGCACTCCAACTGTCCCTCAGGTTCACTGGCTGCTTGGTCCCGGAGGCCGCCATTTTGCGCGTGTGGGGCGCGGGGGAGCCAAAGCACCGGACAGGCCGGCAGACGGCCAGAGAAGCCAGGCCACACATCGTGAAAATAACCCTGCTGAGCCGGATGCGCAGCTCCGACCGGCGTCTCCTGGTGAAGGCGCTGCAGTCACTTGCAGATCGCGGTGGAGGCCGCCATATTGCAGCCCCAGGGCCTCAGGAAGTCTGGATCTCAGTAGGGCGCTTGGAGCCCGGAATCAGCAGTCCGGACACGCCGGAGCAGCACTCTCTCCTCAGGGGTCCCCTGCAAGCAGATATGGAGCACAGATGGCCGCCGTTGACATCGGGATGCGAGGCAGATGACGAAGGGGTCCAGAGCATTCTTAGAGTGCGACCCCCATCTTGACGCCTCAGGCCACGCCCTCTTCCACTGAGTACTTCTTATTGACACTTTCACTTTTATCCTATGAGATACCTTCTTTGTAAAAATCAGAGGTCAAAGATGCATCTGAGGCACTGACTTTTTGGGGGGCAAAGTAGAACACTTAACACAGATAGCAAATGCAATAAGAGACTATCTTAGAAGTTAAGCCTTCAGGAAGCTGATAGCACCACCAGTGGGGACTAATGAACTTTGAAAGTGTCTGTCATAAATACCTGCCTTGAACTGGACCAAGAAGAGAGAGAGAGAGAGATCAACTTTCTATAGATGGAGAGAAAAAAAGAGGACTAAATAATGCATTTGTGTGCACAACTTTTCTCATTAATTCACTAAAAAAATATTGATTTTGGAAGAGCGGCAATAAAATAATCCAGCAATTTGTGGTGAGCAGGCCAAATAATACCCTCCTCAGGGGTGATATGGTACCCTCTTGACAAGAGGAGTTTGGCAAAATAATATCAAACTAGCCGAATGTTCAGAACAGTTTCTTTAAATGTATGTAATGTAAGCAGTTAAAAAAAACTGGATTGTTATTTTTCAAAACTTTCACAGAATCTTTCTTCATGTTTCCATCTTGCCCCTTCCAAGTAGATTCCCAATCATATGTTATGAATGAGAATCCACTTGGAAGGAATTGGTAAGAAATCCAAATGTTATACAAATTTCACAATCATAGCCCATCGACAGCAGAACCAGACACCTCCTACAGACTCGTACAAGAATGGCGCTGCTCCCTTTCATAGATCTTACAGGATCAGAGAGGTTACAAGAATTTACATTCTCAGGCCACGAGCAGAAGTAACACTAATATCATAGAAAACATTATAAATATAGATGATGAAATGTCTGCACATGAGCCATGAAATAATCGATTAACGTGCCATCTGGCACAAATGAACTGAACTCAGCACTAAGACTCTCTCAACTGAGCATGGACTTTCACTCAAACAGCTGACACTGTTTCTAAATGCGATCAGCTTGTATGTTTGTGAAAATGCTGAAATTGCACCTTGAAATACATAAAGTGTAACTCTAGATCCTACATGAAAGCCCTCTCTAGGCTGCATGGACTGAAACTGACTCATTTGTATGTCTGAGTCCAGACAGACCACTTATGCAGCGGAAGTGCTACAGTCAGTTTCTCATGCGCATCAAAATCCCTCTGCACTTCCTAGAGAGACATTGAACATTTTAGTAAAATATATGCCAAGAATTGACTTTGTGTTTGGCAGGGAACTCTGAAATCTGACCCTCCAACTTAACCCAAATTCCGTTGTCGCTAGAAAGATATTTACATATGCCAATGCATTGTCACTTTAACAAATTACTATTATAAGTGATGTGCAAGTGCAAGTTTTATATCCCATAGATGGAAGCCTTACAACACTGGGCCCAAGAGTGAATGTCCTAGGGTTGCCTAGATTTGTGTCAGTATACTCCTGTGTCCTCGAGCTTTGTCACTCCCGTGGAGAGTAGCAGATTCATTTGTATTAACTTAGCCTTTGCTGAGGACCCCCGGCTTGTGTGGTGATTTATGACCTGGTGTTTGCAGCTAACCCAGCACATGTTCTGTGATGGGTAACGCGCATGCGTACTGTGAAGATGCTTGCTTGCATGGGGAAGGCATTAGGTGTTACAGAGGGATATGTATGGTTGCGGGGATCGGAAAGCACACCGGATAGTGCAGGACTGCCCCATAATTTACTCATCATCCTGAGCCCCACATTAGGCAAGGATAGGACACCAAAGGGGCTCACTGCACAGTGCCTGCTGCAAATCACTATACTATCATCACCCACTCTCACTTTACTATCACACCTCACTGCCTGCTGCCTATTATGGCCCTGCTCTTCCCAGCCTCTGATACTGAATAGCACAAAAGTGTAGACTTACAGACACAAGCAGGAGTAGATTTATACTGAAGAGCACATTTACACATGTAAATTTACCTTTGGGAATAGGTTCCTCACAAATTGGTTGATTTCGACCGAGTTAGCAAAAAATAACGATAGCCGCTGCCACTGCTTGAACTTGCAAAGCAGTGATCCACCCAGATACAACCAGAGTATGCCACACTCACACTGTGCCTTCCTAAACAGACTTTCACCTCTGAAACCTTTCAGCCAGCTGCCCTCCACCAGCCCAACAAATACGCCACACTGTGGCTCTTCTTTGACTTTCCCATTTCTATAAATTTGTATTTTGTTTGAAAAGACATACATATTAAAATACCTTTCAAATACATTTTAGCAGTCATACCAGTCAGCTTTTAGGTGAGATTCTAAACGTATGCTCCCTACAGACGTGTCACAAAACACTGCTTTATTAATAATAAATCCCAAATTTGAAAAGCGCAAACTTATCACCCCTAAGGGTATCTAGGTGGTGGGGTCCGTCGAGGAGATTAATTGAGCTATTGCCCAGAGTCACATGATGCTGAGCTGAGCTGCCGTCGGCGATCGAACCGTGAGCTTCGCGATCCAAAGTTAGCCACTCTGGCCGCTGCGCCACTCCTCTCCTCTTTGACACATGTTCCTCACTGCAAGGACCCTCTATTATCTTCCATGATCCTTTGATTCATGATGTAAGGAGGGCCTCCTCATGCAACTATAACTAACATTGACTCTTCTTCCAGCCATATCTGCCCATGTCCACTCCTGTATTATTGAGATGTCTATTGAGCGTGAACCCAAGTCATGGGAGGTGGACTGCTTTTGGGGTGGTGTTGTGCAGGCAAGTGCAAGAGTTCATCTGGGAATGGGGGTAGTGGTGTGCACAGCTACATGATATTCATGCACCAGCAGCTGCTAAAGCAGTTGTAGGGAAAAAAAACCTAGGACTGGTCCTGATGGCCTGTTGACACTGATCAAACACACAAACGTTGATGAGAGGAATGATTGGGGTTATTCAACTGGGTATAGCTTGAATCGAATGGCACTGTGAGCAAGGGACCCACATCTGGACATACCCTTGGCCTCTTAGGGTGTTACATCAAACACACAAAAGGTGATTGGAAGGATGCTTGCAATAAGTCTAACTATTGGCAATTGCTCTGGGTAGCGTTCCAACCCACTGTTATTTTGCCCGCCATGCCACCTCAGTTTGGACGCAGCCATATGTAAATCAACATTGACCCTGCTTCAATAGGAACAGTCCAGACCAAACATTTTTGTGTTTGATGTAAGCTCAAGGTTGGATTTGAAAATGTATACAAACAAAAGTTGTAAGCTTCTATTTTGGGAGTTCAGCTAGATCATTGAAAATTAAAATCATCTGGCTGACCTTCACACATAGAATGGTTCTGATAGGTTCATTCAGAGGGACAATTAGCACAGTAGAAGGTTGCCAAGGCCAGCTCGCCTTAGCCATATTGCAAGTATGACAAAAATCAATTGTGATAAGTAATAGGCCTGGGCAGAATGTCGATTATGCCAGAGTAATTGGAGTTATTTGGGTAATTTCTCTTTTTGGATATAAGGGTGCATTTTGAGCTAAGAAAATAGCGCTAAATGCCAGTAGTGAATTTGGGGGAATCCTACTCCAAGTGCATATTTACTGAGCCAGAGCGCTGCTCATGCTCGCTATTCGTGTTCTTTTGCATTCACCGCTATTTCTCTGTGCAAAATGCACCCACATGTCCATCTTGGACACGAGAGGCATTTTTGCACTAAGAAATAGCCCTAAACGCAGAATTACTCTTCTCATGTAATTCAAGAGTAATCTCGTGGAATTCTTAGTTGATTCCACATGATTACGCTACACGGAATTACACGAGTTACGCAAACCCCTAATAAGTAATAGGAAAGTAACTGGACTACAATGCATTAAAGAAGCTAGATATCGAACATTATTCAGCATATGTGGTGGTGCTACAGATGAATTTGTGGCACCTCAGTGATCCACAAACATTGTATTTTATTGTATTGTACTGTACTATATTGTATTATAGGTTTATATACTACTTCCTACCCTTCATGAGGCTTTCAAGCTCACCCCTCGCTGCCTATGGGCCTACGACCAGAAGGTCTTGGCTTTTCTGACAGCAGGACTCGACGTCTGACAGCAATTGCCCCAAGTTAAATACACAGGTGCCAATTACGATCCGGTAAAAACCGGGTACGAACCGTCGGTTGGAGCGTATTCTCCGTCCGACTCATACTCGGTTGTAAAACATTACAAACATGGAATTACGATTCGCACGGAAACACCATTTCCGTACGAATCGTAAAAAACACCGACCGACGAAAATATGCATACGAATGTGATCCGGGAATGCTGCGACGTGACGTCGGGACGCTTCCAGGCAGCGTTTCACGACCCAGGAAGTACGATTCGAACCGACAGCAGTCCGGACGGCAATATTTTTACGGCACCCAAAAAGTGCCGGAAAAGCGAAGTACGGCGCGAAACGACCAGAGTAGGTGGCCCGGTAAGTGCCGTACCCCCCCCCCCAGCCCCCGCATGTACGCGTCGTACCCCCCCAGCCCCCGCATGTACGCGTCGTACCCCCCCAGCCCCCGCATGTACGCGTCGTACCCCCCCAGCCCCCGCATGTACGCCTCGAATCCCCGTGTATGTACACCAGAGTACGTGTCGAACCCCCCCGTGTATGTACACCCGAGTACGTGTCGAACTGTACGTGTCGAACCCCCCGTGTATGTACACCCGAGTACGTGTCGAACTGTACGTGTCGAACCCCCGTGTATGTTCACCCGAGTACGTTCGGGTCGTACCCCCACCCGTGTATGTACGCACCGTACATTCACGGGTGGGGGTACGACTCGAACGTACTCGGGTGTACATACACGGGGGGTTCGACACGTACAGTTCGACACGTACTCGGGTGTACATACACGGGGGGTTCGACACGTACTCGGGTGTACATACACGGGGGGTTCGACACGTACAGTTCGACACGTACTCGGGTGTACATACACGGGGGGTTCGACACGTACTCGGGTGTACATACACGGGGGGTTCGACACGTACAGTTCGACACGTACTCGGGTGTACATACACGGGGGGTTCGACACGTACAGTTCGACACGTACTCGGGTGTACATACACGGGGGGGTTCGACACGTACTCGGGTGTACATACACGGGGGGTTCGACACGTACAGTTCGACACGCACTCGGGTGTACATACACGGGGGGGTTCGACACGTACTCGGGTGTACATACACGGGGGGGTTCGACACGTACTCGGGTGTACATACACGGGGGTTCGACACGTACAGTTCGACACGTACTCGGGTGTACATACACGGGGGGTTCGACACGTACAGTTCGACACGTACTCGGGTGTACATACACGGGGGGTTCGACACGTACTCGGGTGTACATACACGGGGGGGTTCGACACGTACATGCGGGGGCTGGGGGGGTTCGACGCGTACATGCGGGGGCTGGGGGGGGTACGACGCGTACATGCGGGGGCTGGGGGGCGGTACGACGCGTACATGCGGGGGCTGGGGGGGTACGACGCGTACATGCGGGGGCTGGGGGGGTACGACGCGTACATGCGGGGGCTGGGGGGGGGGGGTACGGCACGTACCGGGCACCTGTTTGGACGTCTCCATAGTTGTTATTGGAGTTCGGTGCGGACGGTCTTTTAACCATACGGTTGTACATTCGGACGCCCGGAACGGATCGTGATTCCCCGGTCGGACTTCGCTTTTCACGTTTGTACGGTAAATCGTCCGAGGACGTGTCGGACACATTTTCCGACCCGAGGACGTGTGGGAAATCATTCCCGATGCGGTTCGTATGGACTTTTTACCATGCGAATCGTGATTGCCAGTTCGTACGGCACTTGTACGATTCGTACGATAAAAAGACCGGATACGAGTCGCACGGGGAATTTTTTTACCGGATCGTAATTGGCACCACGGTGTGGACCTATTGAAAAATTTACGATTAAGCCCAAATAAGGGAATGAACTGAAACAGGGTGGCCAATTCACTAACAGATGGACATCAACTCAAAAAAATAAAAAAGCATAAACCGTGCCCAAGAAAAACAGACATGAGAAATAAAACAGACAAAAATAAGAAACAGTGTATCACTTTGAGTCATGTATGGATGGGTAGCCTCCTACTCTGCAGAGCCAGACAGTTTTGCAGTGTTAGTTGTAAGTGTTTCAACGTGGTGCACAGGGTGTGCAACACACTGTAATTAGTGTGGATGTTTCTAATATTTAGGGGCATATTTACAAGCCTCTATCAACACAGGAACTTTTTACAACATTCCTGGGGCAATATGGCTTTGCCTTATTTACAAGGCGGCATTAAGCCACTTGTAAATAAGGTGGCTCCCTTTTATACTTAGCGTGAAAGGGGTGGGCAATGGGTGATGTGGTGGGCATTTTGCCCCAACACCCATTGATTTTGACGCTGGCCCATATTTACAAGGGTGGCTTAACTATGGGGCAGGGAAAACCTGGTCCTCACATTGCGAAATGAGGAGAAATGCTTTATTTCTCCTTGTTTTTGCTCTTTCTATGTGTGCAAAATGCCATGAATGATTGTTTATGTGCAGGAAGGTGTCCTTTCCTGCACATAAACAATCATTAAAAAAATGACGTTTTGCAAAATCTATATGTGCTGTATTCTCCAGCACACATGGAAGTTACAAATTGCCATGTGCATGAAAGTGTCCCTTCCCGAACATACACAATCATTCCCCCCAATGCAGGCACCCTTGTACTACGGTGTAAGGGTGCCTGCGTTGGTGCTAGGCAGTTTAATTTAGCGCCAGCACTAGGTGAAATGCAGGGGTGCACCGTATCTTTGTAAATACAGTGCATTGTTGTGTGTTCAGAATGGCGGAGCGTGGCGTTAGCAAGTTTTGCTTATCGCCATGCTCCATCATTCTGTTGTACATATGCCCCTTAGTTCGAACAGAGAAATGGGTTTTGTTATTCAATGAACGGACATTAGTCTAGGGCGTAACTCAGGGAACAGTCCATGCAAGTTTAAAGTCGAGATGTCAATCATTCTTGTCCCAAGTATGAAAAGATCATCGTCAAGACAGATATGAAAAACCAATCACTTAAGACATAGCTGCCAAGTTTTCAATGTATGTGTCATATTTCTGTGCATTGCGTGACATTTTGAGTGACATTTTATCATGAGCGGATCAAGGCGATTATAGCAGTGTGATGAGATTAACTTTAGAAACAATCCCTTTTCTGAGATGCACTGGTCCAGAGGGGTCCTTAGAACACTTTTATTCCATTTCTTTTTTACATTTTTATTTTTCGATTCCCTAGAAGATACAATAGTCCAACACGTTGTCCATACAGGCCATTAGCGCGTCATCAGTACAGTCAATCTACAATCAAGTACAGATTTATATTCAATTCATTAGAGCATTATCCATGACTTATCGTGGGCATTTATTTAGTATCTTCCTGTGTGAGGGTTCATGCTCTCATGTGCTTCTCACCGCGCACTTGTGGCCTGAATATCAACCACAGCCTGTATTGAGAGAGCTTCTCCCTGTGAGACAATTTCAGTCTCCCAAGCCACTGCCTGCAGCACCCCCCATGCAGCCAAGCCTTCTGTCGCTCTATCCTCACACCTCACTGCCTTCAGCCAATGCCCAATCAAGAACATCTTTCTTCCAATCACTTTCTTATGACCCCTGTGGTGAAACCAGCCTATGGCTATACGTCTCTCCTCTAACACCAAGCCCAGCTATGCACATCTGTCTTGAACCTTCCCCAGCTTGGGTTTTTAAAGAACAGTTGCGTTCTTGAAGTGCTGAGACAAGATATAACACTGATGGTGTTCAGATGAAGCACAGACCCCTTCACTGTAGCCCACCTGCAGTTTTGTCAACAGGGGACCATTATGCCTTGGTGATCCCATATTGATATAGCAGCGTTGTGGGGACATTTAGAACCTATGACCGCAAGCACGAAGGGGATGTGGGGGAATATACTGAGAGCCTTTCCTGCAGCATCTCAGTCCGTCTAGAGGGAGCTGTAATGGTGTAGTGAGTGTGCCATTGGCCCTACTGGAGGTTCTCCTTCAGTAGTAACCACAGCTTAGTTGGGCCCTCGGACCCCTGAGACCCAGTGCCACTGCACCTATTGCACCACTGATAGCTAAGAACAAAGTTCGAAGGCAGCTCCTGGAAGCATAGGCTGTCACATAACAGCCTGACACTGGGAGTCCACCATAGTCCACCAAACTAACCCTGCAGAAACTCCCCTGGTGGACTGCAGACTGATCTTCAGATTTAGCATTTACTATAAATCATGGGTACTTGCAAACATTTCCCCAGGGGCCGCAAAGTACTGTCTGCGGCAAGCGCAAGCTCTGCACCGATGCCAGCAATGCGAGGGTCGGGTGATGAAAGGTGGGCGTAAGGCCACGTGAAGCAGATTCATGGTGTGGACAACAAACCCAGCCCTCAAGTGACTTCTGGCTACAACCAACGATCTATTCTAATGCACCAAGAATTAAAGTCAAATCATTAACTTCTAATGTAAAACATAAAAGGGAAAGAGATACTCTGCTGGTGGCTGAATTGCCAAATGTCAAACCAGAAAACATTGACGAAATTGTGTGATCCTAGACAACTGGTTAATTTCACTTTGCCTCCAATTTCTTCATTACCACATATGAGAGCCTCTTAAAATATACGAAGTCAGGATGTGTGCTGTACAAAACCTTCTTTTGTGTTTCATTTAATAAACTATAATGTTGTTCCAATTATGCAACAACCAAGGTTACACACAAGATGCACCTGACAAATGAGTTGCCTCTTGGTTCATTAATGGCATTGTTTTCAGAATGAGGGCGGCATGAATGTTTCCAAGATCATGTTTGAAAACTATCACTACTAATAAATGCCTCTCAATGCAGTAATGTAATCTGATCTGCTAAGGTAAAACGCTCATGCATGGTAATAAAATACACTTCTTTGAAGTTTTCAGAGAGTTTATCATGTTTTTATATGTTTAATGCAAGATGTCTCTAAAAGTAAAGGTGTTCCTAAAGATAAGTTGTCTAGGAGACCTTCTGTTTTTCAGGTCGAGCCTGGGCAGTGAATGCGCTGCTTTGCGAGGCATGCTGTATTCATTTATGGACTTGAAGCTCTGCCCACTCTCCACCCATATTTTTCATTGGCTTGTGTCATTGTCCTTTGGAAACTGTGACTTTTCATTGGTCAATAGGTTCAGTAGTCTCTCCTTTGCATCGCCTTGTCTTATTTTTTAACCTTCCATGAGGACACCCCCTGTTACAAGTGTTAGTACTCGGTAGGCTTTCATTACAGCCTCTGAGCACTATTTGTTTAAATGGTTTTCTCCTGCCTGACACTCTCTCCCCCATTGCTTTATTATTTTTTTTTTTTCATAGAACGCCACGCCACACTCATAGAGTGGCGGCCGTGCCTTTGGTTTATTTGCAGCTACGAACGCATGTTTTAAAAAAATATTTATTACCTTTTTTTTTAAACTGCCTCATTCCGCACTTTCACTATAATGGGGGCTGCGCCCCTTTCCTTAGACAAGCCGTGGCTAAGGAATGGGGCGCGGTCGCCATTAAAGTGAAACCGCGGCATGGGGCGCCTTTACAAACAAAAGCATTTGTTTATCATGTTGACACGGCTCGTCTAAAGAAAGGGACGCTGCAGACATTAAAGTGAAAGCGCCGCATGGGCGTGTGTACAAACAAGCATTTGCAATGCAATAGGTCTCATATTTACCAGAGTTTTGTAAATGCGAGACCTATTGCTTTGCAAATGCTTGCTCTTTACTGTTACTTTAGTTAATGTGTAAATATTGCATGCCCGTTTGTTTCACAGCTTTCTGAATGTTCCTGCTCTGTCAAGTGAACAGCACAGCAGCCCAGTGCTGCTGTTCACCAGGGAGCAGCTATTAAAGGTCAGGAGGGCCGCATGAGCCCCCTGGGACGTACTTTGAGTATGACAGCTCTAAATCAGGTTTCTAGATTATTAGGCCACAAATGTGTATGAGGCACTATCTGTCCTTCCCTTCTTGTTACAGCCCAGAAAACTCTTGACGCTGCCTCTCTGCTCTCCATCTGTTGCTTTACCATTCATTCTTTCCTGTGCCTCCTTTTTGGTTCTCATCTTCTTCCTCCTTTCATTTTCTCTGTCCCCATCATCTTCCCCCTTCATTTGTTTCCAAATCTGTGATTCTTCATCTCTAACTCACACAGGTCCTTTTCCGTCCATCTTCTCCCTATGGTGTCATCCCGTTCCACATCTCTTATTCCCTATTAACTATTTCACACCCACTCTTCTTCAACTCTACTAATCTCTTTTCTCTTCCCACTCATGCCATATTCTGACTACCTCGTATTGCCTTCACCCTCTCCATTCATCCCTCTTTCTCTCTTCCGCTCCATGCCTTCTGCTTGTCTTTCTTATTGCTTCACCAACATCCTCCCCTCTTTCTCTGTTTTTATTTCCCTCTCACGCTGTCTCTTCTGCTTTGTTTCTCCCTCTCATCATCATGGCATGCCACACCTACCCATCCCCATTCCTGTCCCTCCTGCCTCCCTTTCCTCCAATCAGACCGCCCTCTCCGCTCCCTTTAATATATCTCGCTGCTCCCCTTGTAGCCCTCCCCATCCCTGTTACTTTCTTTCCTCTCTCCTCACTCATGATGAAGACGTCATTCCATACATGGTGTTTGTAGCAATGGTCAGAAAGCTTTCTGCAAATTCCTACCGGAGACAAAGGTACAAGTGGCTGCATCTTTACAAGCTTGTGTAGGGGGCACTGGTTGGGAAATTGGTAAAGTGACTGATGCCTGGGTAAAAACAGCATTTTCAAGCAGAAGTCTCACCCAACACTTGGAAGGCAAGGCCAGGCAGCAGACACAGCGGGCTGGGACCTGTCCCATCGAGAATGGACCCGAAAATAAATGGCTAAATATGTGAAATTTCAGTGCTTAATTTGGGCCAGTGGTTTCCGGTGCTCGGCACTGGCATTTAATTGTCAGCACCGGCCCTAACGACAGTCTGCACATGATGGCACTGTCACTCGAATTTAGAGATAAGGACAACAGCTGTTTATTATTTCAATACAGAATAAAAATACTGATATCTAGTACCCAGGGCATTTTTATAGCTTTGGGTGCCTGTAATTGTCACATTTTTAAGAGTGTGATGATTAGTAGGGTGTTGGTGTTGGCAGAAGCAACAGGTGGTGCAGGCTGCAGTGGCCTCCTGACAAGGGTCCTGGCACTTTTGTGTTTTTTACAAGGTAAGCACTGTAAAAAATGTGTTACCAGGAGCCTGCAGCAACGAGGGGGAACTCATCAGACTTGACGTCTGAGACAGGGGAGATCCAGGGAAACTTCCCTTCAGGGTGCACCTGTCACATTTCAGCACCAGAGTGAGTGCATGTGATGGATCACAGGAGATTAGCACACAAGGAAAGGCAGGCTCAAGGAGAACAAACAAGCATTGGCAATGCCAATTGGTCTCGGCATATTAATGAGTTTAGTGGTGTAGTTGCTATTATAAATATATTAATATACTGTGTTTAGTATCAGATGAATAAGTTAGCAGGTTAGCAATGACTTCAGAAGTAGCAGAATAGTAATGCAGCAGTTTTAGTAGTAAAGCAGCTACAGCAGGAGCAATAGAGTAGTGATAGCAGTTAACATTAGAGCTTTGCTAGTAGTGTTAGCAGAACAGCAGTATGAGCAAAGTTAGTATGATCGCAGTGTCAGCAGACTGAGCAGTTTAGCAATAACAGTAATATAAGGAGAACAAATACAATTTCACCAGGAGAATAGTAATAGGAGTAAGATTACAGAAGTAGCAGTGGGACAGTATTGTGAGAAGCATTATTAGAGTAGAACTGCACGAACAGGAGAACAATAATAAAAGCATTAGGAGAGCAGGAACAGCAGTGGTATTTGTAGAGCTTTAGTAGCAGAGTTATTGCGAGAGTTGTGACAGACGTTCTAGGTAAGTAGTAGCTGCATTAGTAGCAATAGACAGCTACAATGGTATCAGTAGTTAACAGGATAGCAGTAACAGTAGTAAAGGAGAAGAACAGAATAGCAGCAGGAGGGCAGTAATAGGGGCGTGAGTAGATTTGTGACACCGGTGTTAGTAGCATTAGTAGAGTACTGTGTGCAGTACCAGGGGAGCAGCGGTTAATAAGTTACCACGAGAGCATTAATAGTAGTGTTAGTAAAACAGCATTGATAGTAGTGTGAGGAGTACAACAGTAACAGAACTGTGAGTAGGACAGCAGTAACAGAAGTGCCAGGAATAGACAAGACAGCAGTAGGCACTCACAGCAGTATTAGCAGTTAACAGGATAGCAGTAACAGTAGTAAAGGAGAAGAACAGAATTGCAGCAGGAGAGCAGTAAGAGGGGCGTGAGTAGCTTTGTGACAGCAGTGTTAGTAGCATTAGTAGTAACAGTATAATTCGTACAAAAGTAGTAAGATCAGTAGCATAACATTGGTGTCAGTAGTATGAGAAGCAACAGAGTAATCACAGCAGTGACTGCAGAGCTAAGAGGATAGCAGTGATAGGTTGCGCACGATGAAAGTGACAGCAGAGGTTACAGAATAGCACGGACGGGAGTATCAGCAGTTATCAGTAGAGCAGTAACAGGAGTGTTAACAATCAGCAGGACAGCAAAAACAACAGTATGAGGACAGTATCAGCAGGAGAGCAGTGATGGGAGTATAAGTACAATAGAAACAGCAGGTAAAGTACCATTAGTACAGTCAGCAGGAGCAAGAGACCAGTGGTTGAAGAGTTACCAGGAGAGCAGTGACAGCAGTTAGCACGAGAGCATTAATGTTAACAAGATAGCAGTGACCGCAATATAAGCAGCACAAAAGTAACAGTAGAGCTACAGGACTAGAAGTGACAACGTTGTGTCCAGTACAGCAGTGACAGTAGATTAATATGATGTAGTGATAATAGTCAGCAGGATAGCAGTGTTAGTAGTAAACAGTGACAATATAGTTAGTAGGATAGCAGTAACAGTAGTGTATGTAGCACAATAGTGACAGCAGTGATTAGTTTTAGTAGGATGAAACAGACAGTAAACTTAACAGAATAGCAGTGACAGCAGTCTGCACAATATAGCAGTGACAATAGAGTTAACAGGATAGCAGTGACAGCAGTTTGCAAAATAGCAATGACAGCAGAGTTAGCAAAACTGTAGTAACAGCAGAGTCAGCAAAAGAGCTTGAAACTGCAGTATAAGGAGTACAACAGTATAAGCAACACAGCAGTGACAGCATAGTTAGCAGAATATTAGTTGTGACAGTACAATTTGCAGAAAAACAGTAACACGCAAGTGAGTAATTTACCAGTAACAGCAGAGGTAACGAATAGCAGTCACCGCATAGTTACCAGGACAGCAGTAATAACAATATAAGCAGGATAACTGCTACATTAGAGTTAGTAGGACAACAGAGGGAGCAGTACAGCAGTGACAACAGATTTAGCATGACAGTAATGTGAGCAGTGAGAGCAGGACATCAGTGACAGCAGAGTTAGCAGGACTTCAGTGACAATTAAATGAGCAGGACACACTAACAGCAAAATTAGCAGATTAGTAGTAACAGCAGTGTGAGGAAAACAAACAGTAGCAGCAAAGCAATAATAGGAGTGTAACTACAGCAATGGCAGTGGGACAATAGTGTGAGCAGTGTTATTAAAATACTGACTGCAGTAGGAGGAGGAGGACAGCACTGGTAACAGTAGGAGAGCAGTCAGAGCAGAACAACAGTGACAGCAGAGTTAGCAGGATAGCAGTGACAATGAAATTAGCAGGACACGCTAACAGCAGAATTAGCAGGATAGTAGTAACAGCATGGGACGAGAAAAAACACAGTATCAGGAAAGCAAAAATAGGAGTGTGACTAGAGCAATGGCAGTGGGACAGTAGTGTGAGCAGAATTATTAGAGTAATGACTGCAGTAAGAGGAGGACAGCATTGGTAACAATAGGAATACTTCCTTTCTTTACTTCCCACCGTTTTTTAACAGCCATAAGGGTCTACTAACGAACAGCCGACCACATACGCAGTTGGCACAGGACACAAGAATGATGCAAATTAAGAGTCCGACGATAGGAGCAATAGACAAACTCCAAACCAAGCAGTAGGCACACGATCAGCAGCGGTTCAACTTGATCAATAACGCACTTCCAAAGAGTGCTCAAAAAATAGTTTTTAACGTATTTTACACTTTCACTACCGTGAAAAAAATATATTTTGTTTACATTTGCAAGAACTAAAAATAATTTATACGTTTTTAATTCTTACAACACTAATTTGTTAACACCATTTCTTTTCAAAAAGCTCACAATTATAACTACCAACAACGCTGCTTTCATACAACAAATAAACTTACCTACAACGCTGCCAAATGAACACCTCCTCTTTTCACTTCCCACCATTTTCCCCAAAAGGCAAAGACCCAACTTAACAGCGGTAAAGGTCTACTGACGAACAGCCGTCCACATACGCAGTTGACACATGACACGGGAATGACGCAAATTAATAGTCTGACGATCGATGCAAAAGACAAACTCCAAACCAAGCAGCAGGCACACGATCGGCAGCGGTTCAACTCGATCAATAACGTACTTCCAAAGCGTGCTCAAAAAGTAGTTTTTGACATATTTCACACTTTCCCAAACAGAAAAAAATGATATTTTGTTTACTTTTGCAATAACTAAAAATCATTTATACGTGTTTAATTCGTACAACACTAATTTGTTAACACCATTTCTTACAAAAAAAAACCTCACAACTACCAAACTTACCAACAACGCTGCTTTCAACTCTCTCAACATCATGCACTTGCCTGGAACATGAAACAAAACAAAGAATATGGAAGAAAAAGATTCAACGCATGTGTAAAATAGCCGTTTGTGAAACACTTCTAAAAGAGAGTCGACGCATGCGTAAAATAGTGGTATGAACAGGTCAGGCAAAATAGAGTTCGTATTCAGCCAACCAATCCCAGGACAAAACAAGTATTTCAAATGCAATAGGACTCGTATTTATACGTGACCTATTGCATTATAAATGGGAGTGGGGCCCTCGAAGAAGGCACGAACGAGAGGGGTGGGGGGACGGGGTGGTGATACGAGAAGTTACGGACTGCGGGAGGGAACGGGGGAGGCAGGGGAACAGAACTGTTTTGAAAGTAAAGGGGCCGATAGCCATGGAGGGACAAAAATGACATCATGGCTGTCAGGAGGCGGGACTAACTTGCCGAACACCAATCAGAATGCAGCATTTACGATTTAGGCCAATTAAAAAGATATCCGGAAAGTGGGCGGAGCTTCCCCCACTATACTGTATACAGCATCTCTCGACGAGACAGCGCATGCGCTGCCTAGGTCGAGACCTAAAAAGGGCGTACAGTGTCATGAAGCCAAGGCACAGCCGAGTCTGGCGTGAGAACTCTGTGGGCGCTGCTGCACTTCACTTAAAGCGAGCTCTGTCAGACTCGAGTTTCCTGTTCATACTTTGGCCTTGCATCAAGCAGGGCTGGACTAGGAAATGCAGTCCTGCCAAAAATCCTTAAACCAACCGCTCCCTTTGTCTCCTTGTGCAATTTCTCACTTTCCATTCATCTATCCATTCTCTCTCTCTCTCTCTCTCTCTCTCTCTTCTCAGTGTTTCATTTGTAAAAAAACAAAAAAAAGAAGTGTCAGGAGGCCCCTTCATCCTACGCCACCCATCCTCATGCAAGTGTGACAATTCTGACTATTCCAGGCCCCCAAAGCTCTAACAATGGCTTTGGTGGCAGGTATTACTCAAGTCAAATGTATAGAACAAAAGCTCTGAGCACATGCAATCTTTAGTCCAAATGAAAGTACTCCAGTAGTCTTCAGGTTCATCAAATCTTGTCTTTTTAATCGAATAGCATATTTAGAACCAGCCCCGCACCAGCCAACACGCGTTTCGTCTTCAGGTGAGTCATCCTACGACTTTCTCAGGGCTGTAAATAAAAATATTTGTTCTCCACGTGATTACTCTCTGACTCATATGTACAATAGCCTTACTATTTATACTCAACATGTCACCGCGCGCCCACTTTACGCAGTTAGTGCCGTGCACGCACGGTGGCCACGCGGTGCGCTACGCCACCATTTGCACACGGGGTGGAGAAAGTGTGTTTTTTTTTTTTTAATAATTTTTTACCGTACACATACGGTAAGCGTACGGTAAGCGTAATCGGCGAAATTTTCGAAAAATAAAAAATTACCGTTTTTTGCCTTGGGGGATCTTTGAAGACTCAACTAACATGGTTATGTGCATGGGCGCTGTCTAAACAGCCCCTTTATATGTTTTTGGCATTTGTTTATCAGCTCCCCCCTCAGAGTGCGAGAGAGAAAATGGCGGCCGCCGCTTCCTGGTTTCGACCGATTTGAATGTTTACTAAGATCTAAGGGCCAATCAGAATCGCGCTCGCGCACGCCACCGTACGCGTACCGTAAGCGTACCGTAAGCGCACCGTAAGCTGGCTCAGATATATATATTGATTTAAAGGCTATTTTCTCAGAATCTACTGAACAGATTTACACCAAACCTACAAAAGGCACTTCCTTGACCTGAGGACTACCTCTCTGCCAAATTTCAAGTAATTCTGTTCAGCCGTTTGGGCTGTAGCTGTGTCTAAAGGTCCTATGGAAAAATGCATGGGAAAAACGCGTTTTGGGACCCCCCTTTTATCTCAGCCCCCGCTTGACGAATCCCCCCGAGACTTTCAGGGTAGGAGCGGAGCGTAGCGCCCCACCTATTTTGAAAAATTCGCGAGGATTCGTCAACCGGCGCCAAAGTTATTCAAAATAGAATGTTGCGGATTTCCTATGGAAACGTGGTCCTAACTATAACTACCTACTGGCGACCGCCAGTAGGTAATATATACATATACATGTATATGTATATTACGTATATTTTTTGCACACAAAGGAAAGAGAGCAAGTGTAAATGCTCTTAATAACTTTGTTCTATTGTTCCCTTCTCTTTTTGACCATGGAAAGAGGTTTTCTCCAGCCTTTACCAGGAGTAAATCTCCAACGATTTCCGGAGTGATAAATGGTCAACAAAGGGTTTCTAAAGTCCTATAAACTTTCACACATTTCTAGGTTGTCCTAACCAGCGAATGCCTCTCCCCACCATCATAGTAGGAGATTTAAAATCCTTTTACCAGTGCGATACTGACTTCAGTGAATTAGAAAGTCGTTTTGCACTTGTAAGAAAAGCTTTTTGGCATTTCACGTCACCTTTCGAATGATGTGCTTTAAACGCTTTGTGTGACTCATGCCGAGAGTATTTGGTGCAAGTGAGCTGGCTGTTGTGATTGAGTGGGGAGGGTGGAAGGTGTTATGAGTAATCCCCAAAAGGCCCAAGACATTCTGTCGACATTTAGAGACACTGGGAATTGACACGTGCCAGAGAGAGGAATTCACAAGTGCAGTAAGATGATACAGAAGAGGTCAAAGGGCGCACTGTGGTACGTGCAGAACGGAGGCCAAATTAGTGAGTGTGAAGTTGGAAGCAGAAGGTGGAATAGGGGAGGCTTGGGCAATGCAGATCTGGTGATTAGAAGTAAGTGTAGGTCTGGCCTTTAGACAGGTTTAGCTGGCTCGTCTTCGACTTTTTCCCCAAAAATTCACAATATAAACACATACATACATATATATATATATTCAGGCTCCAAGTCTCACCCTTGCTGCTGCACTCGGGGCGGGTGCTTTTCTTCCGCTTTCGTGAGGGTGAGATCACGTTGTTAATTCAGGCTACAGATGCGGAGCACTCTCGGGACATTTCAAAGTTGATTTATTGGTGCCTTCCTCAGTGCATATCAACCAGCACTTAAACATGATGTGCTTTTAAATACATTAGAGATTGATCTCATTGGAGGGATGCAAATTCACAAGTGACGAAGGACTGGAACAGTTCAAGGTTCAAATGCCTTTTTACCTGGCTGCCATGTCTGTGTGTACTGAGTTAAATGAAAACAGATACCCATTGCACGCCCCTTTCATGCTAAGTGAAGCATGAAAAGGGGCCTTATTTACAAGGCAGCATTAAGCCATGTTAAGTGGCGTAACGCTGCTTTGTAAATAAGGAAAAGGGGATATCGCCACCAGAACATTGCTAAAAGTGACTTTCTGGTGGCAATATCCCCTTGTAAATATGCCCCGATACATTTAATAGTGGTTAAGGCAACAATAAAGAACGATTGGACTGTTTTTTTTATATCTGCTTTTAACATTGTTGTTGGTGTTCACTATATATAAAGTTCCACGTCTTTACGGCCTAGGATTTTTGGTTCTAAAGGTCCCTGGATTCTGGAAGTGTTCTTGTTGATGTGTCCCACTGTCAGTGTTGGTGCCTCCCCATCCTAGTACCTGTGCTCCCCTGTACATCTGCTCATGCTAAATATCCCAGTGTCCGTACACATGTCGCTCTTTGGTGGTAAATGTGGTTTCTCACACTCTCGCAGTATCTGTGTCCCTCTGTTTCAGTGTCCATATCTGTCTCCTACTATCATATCTCTCTGTCAAGTCTGTCCATGTCTCTCTGTCAAGTACATGCATATGACCTTGACCTAGTGCCTGTTATGCTGTCCCAGTTTATCTGTGCATCACTGTCCAACTTTCTGTGTCTCAGAGTCTGTGTCTCCATGTCCCAGTACTTGTGTCAGTCTCCCTGCCCCAGTGTCTGTGTTTCTCTATCCAAGAGTATGCGCCTCCCTGTCCCATCACCCCTGTTTCTCTGTTTCTGTCTCTATGTTGTAATCTTCTGTATCTGCCTCACTAACCCAGTGACAGAGTCTCTGTATCCCAGTCCCATTTTCTTTATTTTTGTATCCCTTTCCCAGGGTATGTTTCTCCCTATCCCAGGGCTCTATCAAAGCCTCTCTTCCCATAGTCTATGCCATTTTCAACCTATTCTTTTCTCCCTGTCCCAGAGTCTGTTTCCATGGCCCAGCGCTCATGTCTTTCTGTCTCTGTCCCAGTGTGTCTGACTCTCTATCCTATGTCTGTGTTTTAGTGACTGTGAGTCTTGCTCCCTGAGTCTCTGTTTCCCTCTTGCAGGGAAGGCTTCTGTGTCCCGAGATGCTCCCCTACTGTCCGCATCTCCCTGTTCCAGTTTCTTTTCTTGCTCTGGTAGTGGCTTTATCAATGACTCACAGTCCCCAGGGCCTAGCTTTGTGTTCAAAGGGGTGTAGCTGTCGGTGATGTAGTCAGTGTAGTGTTACCAGGGGCCCTGTTTTAAGTGTTTTCACGTCCTTGGAAGGTTGGGGGAAGCTTTATTAGCTGGTACAGTGTAGTTGGCAGGAGGCCAGGACAGAGCATTATCATCATCTGGAGAATGGCAGTGGTGTGATGTAGTAACACGCATTTGGACTCAGATCCACACTTACTGTAGGTCAGGGTCACGTATTTGTCACCAGTGGTGTATTTCCTCTCGCTTGCCTAGTTCCTACTCCAGAATCATCAACGTCTGAAAACTTGGCAGGGGATGGCAAGCTCTACTGCTGTGCTGAGTGTCCAAGTTGGTATTCCACTGTTTAAATCTAACAGGTGTTTACTGGGAATGTTTTATCTGAGGAATTTTTAGTGACATCATTCTAGAGCACAAAAACACAGCTTTCATTGTCATGATGTTACTAAGAACACCAAGGTGACAAGCACCGCAGTTATTCAGTTATTAATTGTTAGAGCTATCAGCCCCTCAGTTTGGTCTTCTCCCAAACGTTTTACCTTCACCCTACTATTTCTGACCCCCTTTTGTTGGCTTTTCACTTAACCACTGCCAATTAGTGCTAAAGTGCCTTTGCACTTTAAGTCTCCCTTAAACATGGTGAAATTGGCTTACACCCAAATAGCACATTTAATCTAATTGTAAGTCCCTTGCAAAGTGCTACTACATGTACCCAGGGCCTGTAAATTAAATGTTACTAGTTGAACTGTATCACTGATTGTGCCACCCGCTTAAGCAGCATTGGAAACTTGTCTCAGGCCTGTCATTGCAGCCTGCATGTTCAGTATTAAACTGTCATGTCAATCTGGCAAAATAATCCTTTTGCCAGGCCTAGACCTTCATTTTTAATACATATAAGTCACCCCTCCAGAGGCCCCAAATAGTCCATAGAGTAAGGTGTGTTGAGGTGTGTTGTATGTAAAAAGTTGGGCATGTACTTTTAAGTTTTACATGTACTGGTAGGGCAACAGCAAGGTCTGCCTCTCTCGTGGGATACCATTGGGTTTTCTTATTACATTTAAAAAGTGATAACTTTTGATTAGAAGCAGATAGGAAAGTCATATTTGCTATCTGAGGAATTGTAATTTAGAACCCTCTTTAATGGTTAAGATTTATAAGTCATAATTCTGAAAATGCCACTTTTAGAAGGTTAAGCAGGTATGTGACAGTATGCACTCCTTCCCTTAAGTGTAATCCTTCATAACAAACTGTTCTTTTGGTGCGCACGAACAGGTGCTGAGAATCGTCCCAAGTCCCAGCGTATCATACGATCTCCAAAAGACACACTGCTCGTGTGCCCGCCTGTCGCACTGCTAAAGGAGGAATAGATCCTTTCATGAAACCACTTCCTCCTAAATTCTCCCATGCTTTAACCGTAGTATACCAATAATTGTACTTATCCAAGTTTCATCAATCTTTCTGTGTGATTTAATCACTCCGGAGACAGCTTTAATTCACCTTATGTCTTTAATCAAAGTTTCAACTGCCTACTGAATGCCTATCCAGGCTTTCAACAGTGGCATGTTTAAGGACAATCAAAGGTCGAAATGGGCTAATTTAATTATACCCAATGCAGTTCGAGCCCCATGGCTCTTCATCAGGAGTCACTAGAACAAATAAAAAAAAGGAGGAAGTGGTTTAATGAAAGGATCTATTCCTCATTTAGCAGTGCGACAGGCGGATGCACGAGCAGTGTGCCTTTTGGAGATCACTTTTAGAAAGTTGGCATTTTTTTGTCCTAATCATTTGGGTGCCTGCCACCTGTTTCTGGTTCACTTGACTAGGTGTAGTTGACAGTTGGCCTTTGTGTATTCCTCCTGTACAGCATCACAATAGAGGGTCTGGGTTTGACAGGACAGCCGATCACTGACTTGACAGGGGCAAAGATGTTACCTACCACAGTTGCACTTCAAAGGCACTGGCTCAGCTCACACACAAATGATTCACACTAGCCTATTGTGCCCCCAAACAGACTGGGACCAGGTCAGAGAGACAGGAAATTTCAGACACCTCTGTAGAGGAAAACTCCAGAAGCATCCCCCACTTCAAAGCTGAAACCAAGTAAAAGTCTTGGACCCAACTCTTCAAATCACTTCTGGACCTGTGGAAGACTCAGAAGAGAGACTGCTCTGCTGCCCTGCTGCTCTGCTGCAAGAAGGACTGCCCAGCTGCTCTGCCTGCAAGAAGGACTGCTGTCCTGCCCTCTGCCAGAAGAAAAAGTACTGTGCCTGCACTTTTAAACCAGGAACCACAGAGCGGCTCCAAGGGCTCCAACACCCTTGAATCCTGCACCTGGACTCTGCCTACTGTGAGTCCTGACCCACAAGTGGTGCCTCCCCAGTCATGGACCCTTGGAAGTGTGGATACAGGTGCTCTGCCAGCCAAGCTGTGGTCCCACCAGCGACCCAACGCAGCCCTCGCAGCGCCCGACTGGAACCATCATAGAGTGACGCACCTCAACGCGGACCTTGCATCAATTGCAGCTCATCATCGAAACTGATGCAGTGTGACACAACTCGACGCAGGACTCCCCATAGCTCCTCGGAACCGCCGCTAAGCGGCTCAACACCCCCCATCCAGGACATAAGGTGCAATTCTCAGCTGGCCTAACTTGGTTCCTGTATCTAACCCGCGCTCCAGCACGGTCATCTAGAACTTGTGACTTTTTCCTTGCCTGTTTGGACAAGATGACCACAGTTGACGCTTTGTGCTTTTAGGCACTACTTTTACCTAAGTCTTTAAAATTACATATCTCTGGTTCTAACAATTACATCATTGTCATTTTGGTGTCAAATAATTTATTATTATTATAAAGAGGTGTGGGCTCTTTCTTATGTTGTGTTTTAACTTTAATACTGTTTGCATGCTGCATAAATACTTTACACATTGCCTTTCAGTTAAGCCTGACTGTTTTTGTGCCAAGCTACCAGCGGGTTAAGCGCAGGTTAATTTAGTGACCATTTCACCCCCAACCAACAACCCAATTTATCACACCTGTCTACAAATGTATGTTATCTATGCCCCAAGATAATATGTCCCTGCTTTTAAAAGCTTTATACTACGTGACCTCACCTGCTTCAGCCCCTGCTCTGTGTTACTCCTGTTATCCTGCCATACACCCCCACCACCCTCTGGCCATGCTTCCCCCACACCTAAAATTCAGAGAAGAACAGCTGCATCCTCGAAATCTCCCAAATAGGTCTCAGCATTACCTCCTCACTGCTCCCCAAAAAATACCTAGTACAGTGGTTCGCAAACTGTGGTCCGCGGACTCCCAGGGGTTCCTGATACATTCCCAGGGGGTTCGCAGTCAGCAGTTTTAAAAGCACTACAAATTTTCTTGTATAATCAGCAGTTTTCCGGCAACAATGAAAGTGTCAAATAACTTAGATGATTAATATACCTGCTGGAGAGAGATGGGTGTTTCGTCCCATGGCAGCTTTTTAACGGAGTGCAGATGATGAATATGCCTGATGCGACGAACATGCACCATGCATTTAAAAAAACTGTATTTTGTGTGTACAGCTCAGTAGGTTACTGCTTTTGTCACAGAGATTCTTTTGTTACTGTGAAGCTCATAAGTTACACTTGTAATCTAGCCCAGTGAGCCGTGAGCTGCATGCAAACTGCATGGTACAATTTATTAAATTATGTTTTTTCCCAGTCTTTCATTATCCTGATGCTGCTAATAAGGTTTGTTTGGGTACAAATACATTCTTATTATTAAAGTCAGCCCTAACCACTGTGTTATGTTCTGAATCATGAGTCTGTGCTTCTCCAAGCACTCTTAAAAAATGCCAGTATGGATGAAATTTGAATCCTACACCTTCCAGTCCCCTTTGCCTTGTGTAACATTTTCTACAAACTGATTTACACATGCATGTTTCATTGTTTCTGCATATGTGTGATGTAAAATGCTCTGACAGCCTACACTGGTATGAGAGGTGCAATAAAACTGTTGAAATACATGTGAGAGAGGGACTATGGAGAGATAAGAGGCACTGTTGGAGGGGGGAAGCAATGGAATCATTGAAGAGCCCCCAATAAAGATTATCATATCCCTGTGCATAGTAAGGTGAATGCACCATTGTTTCCCAAATTTTCTTGGGGGGAGAGCACCCCAAAGCCCCCTTTATGGTGGTCAGGCTCACTCGCTGCACCATACAGGGGCTGGTCTGACAACATTTGCCAGGGTTTCCAGACCACCACTGGCAGGAGCAAGAGCCTCACACTGCGAAATAAAACCAAAAACATGGAAAAGTTAGTCGCCGAGATGCAGCACCAACCTTCCCATTAAAGTTTTTTAACGTTTGCAAAATTTTCAATTTAAAGTACTAAAATCTTTAGTAATTCGAGTATTTGTTTGGTGTGCACGTGTTTTTTTTTTAAACTATTGTTTTAATGTTTGAAATTAAAATCGCACAAATTGCTTGGGTGTCCCCAGCTTCCAGAAGTGACTCAATGGGGGTCCTCGTGAGTCAAACGTTTGGGAACCACTGACGTGTCCAGCCACTCACCCTCACACCCTCTATATTTACTCTCCCTGCCCCACCCAAATAAAAGAAAATTATGTCCTGTCCAATTTATCTCCTTACTACCACTTAAATATAAAAAAACTATATTTCATTGTCTCCTGCTACACTCTCACACTTGCCATCTGCAGCTTCCCTCCTTCGCTTGATGCTGTGCCGTTTGCTCTCCATGAGCAAGCACTGCATTGACAGGCTCTCTGAGAACCCTGTAAGTATGGCCTGGCATTCCCTGTGACATCACAACTTCGGTTTCTGCATTGATGTGACGTGGTAGACTGCTAGGTTTAGAATCTGATATTCACCCTAATAGCTCTCTCTTAGTGTCATAGAGTTTATCTGCTTCCCACTGAATGTCTGACAGAATATCGACGGACAGAAAATCGAGCTACAAAAATATCGACACAAAAATATCGATGTCAAAAATATCAAAGTCCTATCTACATAATGGTAAGTACAAAAATATCAGGAAAAAATATCGTTGTCAAAAATATTGATGTTAAAAATATCGTTTTTTAAAATGTTTTAATAATAATGTAAATGTAAGTAAATAATACATATAATTAAAAGAAACATAGTTAAAAATATTAAAACATGTTTAAAAATAATAACTAATACATATAGGACCCGATACTGTGGTCAGTTACGGCCCTGCAAGTACGATGTGACCAAACCCTGTTTGGTCGCACTCGTATGTTTCACAATGGGAGCATGCATTCCAAGCAGAATACATGCCCGCATTGTGAAATGGAGGGGTGCAGTACATTCCTGCATCCTGTGGCCGGCACTCCAAGGTGCCTGCCACCGGGTACTGGGATCAACAGAGGGGCACCATAGGTGCCCCCAGGCCGCAATTCGGCAGCCTCGCACCCATGGGGGCCCTACTGGGGGTCCCCAAAGACAGTTCCGACTGCCTTTTTGTGCCGGAAAGACCAGCACGAAAAGGAAGTGGAAAAATGCCATCCTACTCCCTCGGTCGTAAAGAGGCGGCCGGGGAGTACTGAATGAAATCCGGATGGCGGACGGGCTCTCCGAGCCCATCAGAAGCCGTCCAGAAATCCGAGGCGGATTCTTTTCCAACCGAGCCCATCGGAATGGCTCGTTCGGAAAGGAATCCGAACAGCACCCTCCGATGCAGACGAAAATGATCCGACCATCGGTCGGAGCTCTTCCGTCCAACATCAGAATAGGCCCTTTAATGTTAAAATAAATTAAACATATGCATATAATGCAATATATATACTTACTCCACATAGTGCAACAGTAGGGAAAGCGTTGGATAGCGTAGGGGTAAAAATTACTATTCCCACTCCAGAGAGTGCAACAGTAGGGAAAGCGCTGGCTAGCGTAGGGGTAAAAATTACTATTACCACTCCAGAGAGTGCAACAGTAGGGAAAGCGCTGGCTAGCGTAGGGGTAAAAATTACTATTCCCACTCCAGAGAGTGCAACAGTAGGGAAAGCGTTGGATAGCGTGGGTGTTAAAAATAACACACTTATAAATCAAATAAATATTGTAATTAAATAATGATTTATTAATAAATTAACAATACATAAAATAAAAACTACAAATTAATCAAAATTATCAATTACTTTAATAATATTAAATACTTCCCACAATACTGCCCAATAAACACACAACACACTCCACATAAAATTTCACACAAATAATATCATTTCCAATTTATCAATTAATAGCAATTAATTTGCAATTAATAATTAATTATCAATAAATTCATTATCAATAGCAATAAATAATATTTAATGACAATTAATAACCAATTAATAATTAACAAAAAAATAATTATCAATTCCCAATTATTGTTTAATAATTACTTAATTACAAATAAATTACTTCACACCCTATTATCCTATAAACTCACAACCCACTCCAATTATAAATTAATACAAATATAATTATCAATTAATAAAAATTAATTACCAATTAATAATTTATTACCAATAAATTAACTATTAATACCAATAATTGAAAATGAATAATTACCTAATTAAAATTAAATTACTTCCCACCCTATTCCCTTATAAACCTGCAACCCGCTACAGAACTAAAACTCAAAATTTAATTAAAAATAATTAATAATTCCTAAAAATTATTATTTAATTTACAATAATTAAATTACTTCCCCCCCTATTCCTCTATAAACCCACAACCCGCTACGGTACTAAAACGCATAATTTACTGTTTTTGTAAATTACTAATTTTTAAAAAATGTACACATATATTTTAAAAAACAGTACAATACTTTAAAAATACAGAACACATACATATAAAAAAACATACTAAAATACATAACACTAATATAAATATCAATATTATTAACATCGATAATTTTACTATCGATATTACTAACTTCGATATTTGCAACATCGATATTTCTTACCTTCAGTTCGATATTCTGGTTGTCGATATTCTTGTTGTCGATATTCTCTCCCTACGATATTTAAAACTCAATATTAATGTACTTCGACATTAAAAAATCTATATTTTGACTGTCCACACTTCCGACTATGAGCCCCAGGCAGAGGACACCACTTGTTCTCTCATCTGACTCTTTTATTGCTTGATTGCATATCTGAGCTCCTGCCCTGCCATCTTTCAGCGATCATCTTTGTATTCTCAGAATCGGCCCATTTGCGAACGGGAAAAGGCCTTTTGGGATGTATCATCCCAAAAGGGCACCGCAAATTAGAGAATTGCAAATTTGCGATTCTCTATTTTGCGATTGCATTTAAGGAATTGCAAATTGCGGTTCCTTAAATGCGATGTAACAAGCACCCAAGTTGTGCGATTTCTCCTTAAGAAATCGCAAATGACCACCAACTTCAAGTTGGTGGTAATTTATGATTTCTTTGAAAGATGCACTTTTTGGCATTTTTCAAAGTGCCATGTGGCGCACATACATGCCCTTAGGGCATGTATGTGCGCCACATGCGCACACATGCTCATTTCAGGGGTTCATCAGGGTGTCTTTATGACACCCTTGCACCCTTGAAATTATTCTCAATTTGCGATTCTCTAATTGCGAATCGCTAATTGAGAATGTCTTCCCATTTATTCCTATGGGCCTCCTGGCCCATAGGAATGAATGGGAAGGTATTCCTCAATTGCGATTGGCAATTTGCAAATCGCCATTAAGGAATGCCAAGGAATCGCTAACAATTTGCAAATTTTTACTTACATCTCGTTTGCGATTCCCAAATAGCGATTCTCAAAAAATCGCTATTTGAGAATCGCAAATAGAGAATTTGATACATATGCCCCTTAATCTCCCCGTGCCTAACAAAAATGAATGCGTGTCCTCAGGTAACGTAACTGGTGCTCTGTAAAGAGCTCTGATACCCGATTCGGTTGCGGGTCAAGCTTGCGCTATATAAAACTCCGCAAGAAAAAACAAAAAAACGCTGCAACAGGTTGGTCAGTGGATGGCAGAGAGTATATAATGTAGGGCAGAAAGAGTGCAATGAAGGGCCAGGGCAGGCATGTAGCTATCTGTAGTGCAGCAGGTGCAGTGGCACCAGGGTCCTTGGATCTGGGAGGCCCACTGTATGCTATGGCTGTATTTACAGGGCGCCATTGCTATGTCACTGGTTGTCCCTGTGTCTGTGTCTTTGGCATCCGGTACGCATCCTCCTGTCCCAAAATATGTGTTTTCTTGTCCCTTGTGGAAATGTTATGTTACATTTCATCCAAATGTTTTCACAAATGTCTTAAGATAAAATATACATTTTAATAAGCCAATGGGCATAAAAACAACTGGTGCTACACAAAAAAAACAATTACATTCATAATCGAATATGTATGTTTAGAAATTTCGTTTTCTTTTCCAAGGCCAGGTTTCTCCTTTACATGCACATATTTTTGGAGCCATGCCAGTGAACCAGTCTGTGACTCCTGAATGGGTTCAGCAGTGTTTGTGGGAGTGGGCGTGTCTGTCAGACGTAGTGTCAGTAATGCCATGGTGCATTCTGCTAATCCGGGTGTGTCGCGTGGTGTTCCTGTTTTAGCATCATTACTAAGAGGGGACTCGAGTTTCACAACCAATGGCACTTGACTATACGTACGTTCATGGGAATGTTGACTGCTCCTTCTCACATGTCCTGCTTAACCTGCCATGTGATCCTCGACCGCTGCAGTGGTGAACCTGAGGGGTTGGGGCCCAGATCACATCCCCTTAATCTTCATCACTCTGAGTCCTACTCCTCCTCATCACAGTCCTTATACGTGAGGTTAATCATCCCTTTCATAGGTGACTAGCACGATTAACACCTTTTGATGTGTATTCTTTTAACACCTACCCCTATAGGGAATAACCTATAAAAGGCTGCCCTTTCTCCAAACACTGCTTTCTAATATTAAGTAAAATGCATCCTATAGATTTACCACCCAAATGTCCATTTAAGACACTAACAATGCATCACTCTTTGGGAAATACAGTCCAGGGAAAATAAACCAGAAGGGCAGCTCCTGCTTACACCCACAGAGGGCGCTGAGGGTCGTTGTGTCAGAGAGGAACCAGATGCAACCCCCTGGTGTTGCCTGTAAAGTGATCAGAGCTGGTGCGACATTTAAGGATGTCCTCCTGCTGGGGAGGAGTCACAGCAGGTGGAGTGTCTGTCTGTCATCAAACAGTTGTCTTTTCAGGAATCACTTGGCTTCTGTAGGAAGGACACTGGCAGGGCCGGACTGGCCATAGCGGGCACCTGGCATTTTCCTAGTCGGCCGGTTTTGGACCTGTGGGTGCCAGTTTTGCAGCAGTGCTACAATATTGGCCCCCTGTCACAAATGCGGGAACGGTGCTTCTCACTAGCATAACCCTCACAAGCACGCCCCCCTACTCCCCCCCATCCCACCGCCAGGGCCGGTTGAGCACATTGCCAGGGCTGGTTGCTGTTCCCAGTCCGACCGTGAACACTGGGCTGTGGACACTGCTGTGTTGTGAAATGCTAAGGTCTGGTGACATTTCCCACCTATGAGTTCCGTCTCTATTTTGTGGAAAGACAAATTAAGCTTGGTGAAGTAGGCCATCGACTTCCTATTTTGTGGAAAGACAAATTAAGCTTGGTGAAGTAGGCCATCGACTTCCTGTTTCAAATGTGATGCTTCCGGTGTGTTTCTCTATCGCTCAGACACAGCCACCCTCTCTTCTTGTCATATTAAATTTTATATTTAGAAAATGAACCTGTTCAGCAAAAATGCAGGCGGGTTATAAATTCTGCAACCAGGCGTATTCCCTAATGCAGCAACTCCACACATTGAAGAGTGTGATATCTACAGTGGTAGGTAGACAGATAAACTCAGGCGCGGAATCTCATTTAACTAAGTCCCTCAGCTGCCACAGCGGTTGTTAAAGTTATTTCATGATGTCAGGTCTGCAGTTCTATAAAGGAGATGTCAACACATGATATATAATCTTTATAGGCCAGACACTTCGGGAAGGGCTGTTCTTAGTGGAGCACGACCTAGTCCGATTGGAATATGATTGATCCCTTCTGAAGTTACAAAGTGGGCTTAAAAATAGACAGACTGGGATGCAGACAAGTGCCAGTGTCTGAGATTAATTGAAGCATTTCACCCTTCACCTTTTTATTTCCATGCATCCTTTATAGGACCGGGCAAACATTTTAAACAAGTACTGGCAATGCCAATAAGTCTGGCTTTAAAAAAAATTATAATAATGGAAAGCATAGAAAGTAAATAGCATAGCAATTGATGTGTTTTTGTTTGGAAGCAAAGAACTGTGGAATATTATTGGTGTAGGTTAAAATGTCAGGTGACAGTTGCACTGTCAAGCCAGACCTAAAAATCCATGTAGGTTAATGAATGCCCTACTCCCATCTATGTTTCTACCAGAGAAAAGCTAAAATATTTAGTTAAAATTAAATTAAATTGAAACAAAATTATTCAGTTATCTCAGACACTTTAATAGCATTACAATGTCATGTGTGTGCCCTTGAAAGCTCAACCTCAGGCAGCTGGATAAATAAACAAAGTGATCTCAGCTGTGTGAAGGAGAAGCACTTTTTTGTGGGCACAAACAACTTCTGCCCAATCAAAACAAGTACTCCAGGTTCCCAACATGCGGGTGGAGCCAAAGCCCCTCTCTAGTGATGGTCGCACCATTCTCTAGTGACAGCTGCGCTACCAAGCCAGACCATAAAAAGTGCATCTCGGTTTTTTGCAACCTTCTAAGGGGTCGATTCCGATCCTGGAGAAACCGGGTACGAACCGTCGGTCGGAGCGTTTTCTCTGTCCGACTCGTACCCGGTAAAAACACCATACAAACATGCAAGTACGATTCGTACGGAAACACCATTTCCGTACGATTCGTACAAAACACCGACCGACACAAAAACACATACAAATGTGATCCGGGACGGCGCGTACGTGACATGCGGACAGAGTTAGGCAGCTTTTTACGTACCATCAAGTACGATTCGTACCAACAGCACTCCGGACGGCTATATTTTTACGTTATAGAGAACAGTGGTCCCTATTCAGGAGAAATACAGTGTGATAGATAACCATACACTTAGAATAGAATGTATGTCTTTTGTCCAGCCGGACAAGAATTTATTTTCATAGTATTTTTCAAAAGTAGTATCAAATAAAACATTCAAATGACAAGTGGGCACAGCCGAGACCAACAGAACACAAGACAGAACAATGAACACAGAATTGGCCAAAAGGCAAGCCAAAATGGGTCTGTACAGTTGTTCTCAGTATAGACAGACACAAATTAATCATTTAACACCATTGCACAATGTGTTATAGCTTTAGTCTAGTGCATAGGGTGTTTGGGTGTCGACGACGTTTCGATGCCACATTAAATATAGGGCATCATCTTCAGGACAAACAAATAATGCACTGCTGTCTTGATAATATATCACACCTTTTTTACAATTCTAAGGTGGCAGAGAGTCGACGGGTGCTGTGTGCCAGCTGTTAGAGAATGCACGATCGCATTACTTAAGTGAGCGTGGGCATTCTCTAACAGCTGGCACACAGCACCCAACAGGACTTTCTGCCATAAAGCAAACAGAATTGATCCCGCTGGTGTCAGCAACCCCCAAAGTCCAGATGTTGAGCGCTCCCGCGCCTATAATGAACCGTCGACTCTCTGCCACCTTAGAATTGTAAAAAAGGTGTGATATATTATCAAGACAGCAGTGCATTATTTGTTTGTCCTGAAGATGATGCCCTATATTTAATGTGGCATCGAAACGTCGTCGACACCCAAACACCCTATGCACTAGACTCAAGCTATAACACATTGTGCAATGTGCATATGTAATTTCAAAGCAAATTCAATGCAAACAAAAGTAAAGAGTTAGTAATGTGGTTTGTTTTATGTTCTTTTTTTCAATCATAGACTGTTGTATTCAATTATACTCTAAGATAAAAAGATGCGTGTATGTATTTTATATTGCTTAATACTGTCTTTTGTAAGTACTCACTTGTTTGGCAGACGAGAAAGCTGAGGCAATGTTATTGAGTCACCTGCTTACGAATGTCTGAACTCCATCTGTTACTTCATTTTTCGATTTTAAAGAAATATGTACTAGCCCTATAGGAAGTGAGGAAAGTCTAAAGTGCACCAGACTTTAAAGTGTTAGGAGTGCTGATTGTTCTGAAATTAATGTGGACTTAAGACAAAAAGATACATGGGCCTGACATGTGCTAGATATTCAATGTACACTTTGATTTTCTAAATTGTTACCAACTGATTAAATGAATGCAATGGATATCCTGAAAATATCTAATCGTTTTAGCTATCTTGGAACAGCATTGTGGATCACCATAAAAAGTGCATTATTTCAGCCTACATACCATTGACAATTTCAATAAGGAAGTAACCAGCTACAACTGCGGATGGCAAATTGTGGAAAGATGGCAAGATAAACTCAGTCTCTATGAAGGTTTTTGGAAACCCCTTCAACTGCACACAATTGGTAAAGTGCAAATATGTCAAGCACTTTTTTACAGGATTAAAGCATAGGTTTGTTTAGCTCTGATTATTGACCTAGCTGTACTTCGTGAAGTTTTCTACTTTTTCGATGCACATGCACTCACCTAGATTTTTCTAGTTGTATTAGTTGGCACTGATAACTCATAAGCATTGTGTATGTAAGTGTCTAGTATGCTTAGCTTTCTCTTGCAAGTTACTCTGAAACCATCTCACATTGTTATTCGAGTGCATTTTGTACTCTAGTGCATACATTGCATAGATTTTCCGGCTCAGTGACTCAACACAATTTACACTTGTGCACAAAAAAGCTTGCAAAAGACCTGATTTTCACACAAAAGGTACCTGAATCAAGCACTGGCAAAGACAATAGGTTTTGCCTGTGCGACCTATAAGTTGGTACTGTCCATACATTGTATGCTTTATGGAAGTAAAGATTTTGAATTTGTTGACATTCGTAAAGTTTCTTTGCTTTAGTGCAATTTTGTATTGTATTTGGAATTTACTTTACTAAGTTTTGGCAAAGCCAAGAGGTCTCGGCACTAACAGGGTGAGAACATTGGGTTTTTCAATGCTTATAGCGCACATGCGAGCTGAGTTGCATTTAGGTGTCAGATGAGTACTGGTAGTGGTAGGGTGTTCAGAATGGAGCATGACTGATAGCTCTGGAGCTGAGGCTGAAGGCAGTGTGAGCCAGTATTCCATAACAGAGTTCAGATTACATGCTGATCCAAACCTTGTTCTCTCCCCCGTGCAAACATAGTGATGATTATATATGTACCATTTGTAACTGCCATTTCCAATTATTTACAGTAAAATCCTTCTCCCTGATTGTTAGAAGCCGGAGATCCCTCGCGCACCGTTGTTGTCAAGTGCGCGACCCAGACCCCCCGCTTCCACGTTAGGCCAAGAAAGGACACCGTCCGAGACAGCCCTGCTCACCCACTTAGTAGCTTGACACGAGCAGTCAGACTTATCTCCAAGGTACGAGTGTTCAGTATGTGCAACCACGCCCACAGCAATCCCAATGATGTCGCCACAAATGGACTCCACACGAGTTTGTATAAAACAAGTATACTTTATATAGAAAGAGATACAAAATGACCACACGATACAAATCCAACATATACACAATGGGTAATATTGTTTCCAGTGGGTTGGGCAGTCCTATTCCCCAACCACCGCTTCTAACCGACAGTTACGGTTAATTGTAACCGTTCTCAACAGGTTAGGTACGTCGTATCACTAGAATCATACACGTTGCAAAATAAAAGGAATACTGCCCTTCTTAATGATGGGTTCCTGTGCCATGCCACAGTGAAACAATGCAATGCGTAGCGTCACGATCATGTACTGAGTCAACACAAGATAATGCAACCCGGATCGCTACCAGCATGCCCTGTTCAAGGAAGAAATACAGCAATGCGTCACGCTGCAATTATGTACAGTGTGATAGGAAGACAATGCAATGCGTATCACCACCAGCATGCCCTGTGCAAGGAAGAAATAAGCAAACGCGTCACAGTGCAATTCAGTACAGTGCAGTAAATAACCAATGCAGTGCGCCACACTATGATCCTGCATCCTGCAAGAGAAACATCACGTAGTGCGTGGCGCACTAACCCCTCAGTTCTTTCAGCACCACTAGTGTCAGACGTTGTCCAATAGTTCGAAAGTTCGTTAGCAGCAAATATGCAAAGTGTTATACGACTGTTTTCAGAAGTTGTGCGACTGGTTGCCCCCAACACAGATCAACGATGACACCCAAGTTCCACTCTGGGCCCTGGCCCCTGTATTGCCCCGTCTGGGTCCAGCACTGACCGAGATCTGGGCTGAAGCAACAGGCGCACTCAGCTGCCAGCAGCGAGAGGCCAAGAGAATGTCCCTCCGAGCCTGCACCCCGCCCTAGGCGATGATCCACTTTACCTGGGGGGGCGCAACCCCACTCTCCTCTCCTGCAGCAGTGGCTTGGCCTCACTCCAGAACTTGTCACCATGGGCAAGGCGCACTCGGGCCAGTAGTTCAACTCCTCCATGGCTGCCGGGCTGGGCCGCCAACGTTCAGCACAAACTCCTTCCACAAAGCCTTCCACACAACGCTGGTGCCACCCCACGTTGCCTTCGAGGGCCCGATCACTTGGCCCTCCTCTCCAGCACTGTTAGGACTTCTTCGCTCCCCCGTGCTCACTGCTCCCCGGTACTCCTCACCAGCACCTCCGGTGGCACCTTCGACACGCACCCCCGGCATGTCCGAGACCCACTCCTCCTCCGGCCTGTGATGACCAGGCGCACCTCACAACGCCTCGGCTGGCACCTTGACATGCACCCTGCGCGTCCGAGTCTCGCTCCATCTCCTGGTGCACACGATCTTCAGACACTCTCCTCTAGCACCGCAACTGCACCTCCACAAGCACCCTGCATGCTGGAGACCCACCTCGTTTCTTAGTGCACACGACGACCCAGGCGCTTCCCACTAACACCCTGGTAACACCACGACACGCACACTGCGCGTCTGAGTCTCACCTCTCCTCCTGGTGCACACGAGGTACCAGGCGCTCTCCACTAACGTCCTGGCTGCACCACCACACGCTGACCCGCATGTCAGAGACTCACTCCTTCTTGGTGCCCACGATGTACTGGCGCTCTTCACTAGCACCTTGACTGCAATGTGACACGCACCCCCTGCGCATCCCGAATCTCGGCTCTCTTCCACGATGCCCACAATCCACAGGCGCTCCAACACCTGTAGCCGCACCAAGACACGCACCCTGCGTGTCAGAGTCTTGATTTGCTCCGGGTGCCCACGATCACCTTAGGCACCCCTTCGGAGGTCTCAGGCTGCCACAACACAGTCCCACCACCGCGCCACTTGAGACTTCCTGGTAACTTTTATGTTCCTGTGTTTCTGAACAGGGAACCAGCTCACCTTGGGCCCTTAGGATTCAGGACGCAGCACACAGCAAAGTCCTGCTCAGGAAGAAGGGAGGGCACGACCCACTGCAGCGCCCCTTCAGTCTCCCCTCGGTCAAGAGCTACAAACTGCCCACAAGCCCCAGATCACAAAGCAAGGGTTAAATGTCTCCCGCAGCCTATTCAGCAACTCTTCCTGAGGCAGAGGGGTTCTTCCCGATCGTGGACAGGTCAAAGCTGCCAGAGACTCGACCAGTCCACCCCGTCTTCAAAGCACTCCCAGCACTTCTCTGAACGATACCGAGACCGTTCTCGACGACATCATCAACATAACCAAAGTCTTGGGGTTGCCGTTCTTCTAGTTATACCCCTATTGTCTTTGAAGTTTCCTTGTGCTCCGGGGTCTCTGACCCATCTCGAAATCAGACTTGCGTATCTCTCCCCCCCAGTGTCACCATCCTCCCTTTGATACTGGGGGCCTGGATCTTTATTCACTCCGAGGGAAATGGGTCTATTGTTTTATGGCTCTAAACCAGGCCTCTTCACCTCGCCAAGCCTCTCCTTCTCCCCGCTGGCGCCGTCTCCACCCCTCCCCTGGGGCACGACCTCCCTCAGCCTTTCTTGCCTCACCCAGATCCAGGCAGGCAATTCACATTCTGAAGAGACACACAAAAAGGTCTAAAGCACAATCTCGGCCATTTTCTCAAACAGCGGCTTCTGGACACACAGCGACAAAACCATCTACCCAAAAAGATGCGTTATGACGCTGTGAGCTCAGACATACCAAACTTCACTGTTCCATTTCCAATTCTTGGGAAACTAGGCTAACAATACTACACCCAGCCTCCCCCATTCTGTCCTATGGGCAGGATGGCCTTTCACCAGGGAAAATGAAATGGAGTATGTTCCACTGTAAGGGCCTAGCACCCACACTGGCACAGGTTCTGCCTTTTACCTACACTGCACCCTGCCTAGGGGTTACCCAGGACATCCTACAGGGGTGCCCCATGTGTATGCAAAAGGGAAAGTAAGGCCTGACAAGGGGTAGCACTTGTCAGGACAACATGCTAATTTAGCATAATGCGCGCAGGACCTACACTGAAGACCTATGTTCCCTCTCTGCGCATTTCTTTAGTACTAGCCCTGGCACACACAGTGCACATCACTTAGGGATCTTGCTAGTAAGGCAAACATACCAATCAGAGACAACCAATCACCATTATACAGGGAACATCTGTACATGCACACTGATTAGCAGTGGCAAGTACCTACAGCATCTAACTTTGCAACTCGCTGTCAGGAAAACAGTCTAGGGGAAAAGCAAAATGTTTAAGTGAACTTTAGCCAAAAAGGTCAAGTCCAACACTGCTCATTTATGTTAAACTGATAAAAACCAATCCAAAACCAATAGGGTTTCTTGTTTGAGCCAAATGTCTGTTTGGATGCAAAAGGAGAAAACTCACAAAGAGGCACATAAATGCTGGACAGGATTGTAGTTTGTATATTTAAAGCCAAGCCCTTAATTAATTAGGGCTTTTGGATAAGCTTTTGACTAGAAACTGAAGGGGTATTGGAGAAACACACATGCAAGAGAGAGAATGTAACGTGGAGCAGGGAGAGCGGAAAAGAAGCACACTAGGGCGATAGCTGGAAAACATGCACTCCCGAGTGCTTTAACAGAAAAAAGAAGAGTTCCTCAATAATAAACAGTGGAAGGACACAAGTAATTTAGCCATGCTCCAAGGATAGGGAAAAAAAACAAGAAGAGAAGGAAGGCTACACACGCTAACGAATAAGAAGCAGGCTAATTAGAGTTACAATGAAATCAACCAATGGTAAGCAACGGATGGACTCTAAACCCACTGTAAGCTAATAATACGTCTCGCAATAGGCAGAGCATGTGATGCCTAGTGGGCGAGACCTCAAAACTATAGGTACTTTGAAGGTTTAATAGTTTTAGCCAGAATTACTTGTCCTTTGTAAGCTAAAATCTCCATAAATTTGCCCACCCATAAATAGATTTTCATGGAGATTATTAGCTTATTTGTTGGTCATTTGGAAAACTAACCTGATTGATGCTGCCCCCGGTCGATACGGTATGTGTAAAGACAAACCAAGCGGTTCTCCCACAAACAAATGAGGTCAATTTGTCAGATGGCCGTGCCCACCAAATCATAAATGACCCCCTGTTATTATTTATGTTAAAGTTACAGCGTCAGACAATGGACTACAGTGTTAAAAGGAACATGTTTCCTTGGATATTTCTATATATCCAAGACAGATGTGATCCTATTGTATAGGCATGCAGTTGTTGAAACCCTGCCCACACTGCTCCATCACTTCCTGTATGAAGCTCGAGATGCAGAAAACAAGATCGAGGTTCACTTTCTGTCCAATTAAGTCTCTGCGTGAAACGAACGCTCAATGCGTGTCTTTACTATATTGATTTTTTTTGTGTGGATATTCTTAATTTGCTCATTCGTACACCATGTTAAAATTATTTATTGTCTCCCTAGTTGGAACTTTGGTGCATCACACTTTCCATTACATTCTTACTGTGAATTAAAAGACAGCAGCATGAACTTTCAAGGGTTATATTTCAATTTCACTTACTAGCAAATATCACTTCCACATTTCGGCAGCTTGTGGGATATACACGAGAGGGTACCGTTTCCAATCTGGGGGGAGTCCTCTCCCGCGCCAGCTGCTCCCTGGAACAAAATGGATTATTAATTAGATGGGTCCCAATAGTTGTCTAAGGTGTCAGTCTCAAGGAGTCCACCCTTGGCTCCCTCACAGGCAGGAGGACTCAGGCACAGTACAAGCCACCGAAATGCATCACACTTATGAAGCACAACAAGGTTACTATTGATCAGAACATTTCAAGAGTTGTGCACTGGGAACACCATGAAAAGGGGAATTGCTCAACAACACATCATTATTTACATTATTGCTCCAAAGTATTGCTTTATTTTTTTTATTGCTATCCTTGTTGCACCTTTGTTACAGTCTTCTGATACTGACGAAAGATATTTGTCCTCAAACTAAGCCAACGTTTGTCATTTCTTGATCACCATTTGCCACCTGGCCAGCTTACAGTGCTGAATTTGAGCCTGGGGGTTTCCGGTGGTCAGCAATTGTCAACACCTGCAATTATGATGGTCTGCCACATGGCAGCGCTGTCTGTCTAATTCAGAGATGAGCACAACAGTTGTTTATTAATTCCATATAATGTTAAAAAGGCTTATACCTGCCTCCGAAACCATTCTTACAGCGATGGAGGCAGGACTGGACTGGCTGTAGCGCGCACTGGGTATTTCCCCGGTGGGCTGGAAGGGTGGGGGCCAGTTTTGGACCGGTGTGGGCTGTTGTTTGTTAGCGGGGACCAGTTGTAACAAAAGCGCACGCAGCAGTGGTGGCCCATCCCCCGGGGCCAGTCGGACCTAATTGCCAGGGCTGGTTTGCGATCCTAGTCCCGCCCTGGTTAGGAGCCTGAAATGTCACACTTGTAACAGTGTGATGGTCAGTGATTGTCATTTGCAACGCTGGCTGGAGCAATGGGTGATGCAACCTACAGTGATCTCCTGACGAGGGCCCTGGCACTTATGTTTTTTTTTTACAAATGAAGCACTGCCAGTTTATATGACCTCTATTGAGGCTGAATTAATTTTCCACCAACATGTGTAACAATAAAAATAGCATTGACTTACTTCTACTCTTACCTCTTTTTTTAACTTATTCATTTGATGGCATTAACACAAATCACAAGCCTGCAGAAGGAAATTTACAAAACCCAATACTTGGCTGATCTCTGTTTTCTCATGTTTATTGATTATGTAAAACACTTTAAGAGATCAAAGTGAAAGGAGAAAGAAGGCAAGTGTTACAGAATATTTTCCCATAGTGTCCCTGAATTGGAATCAGTAACACAGGGTGTTTCTTTGGCATGCGTGAGCAATATATGTTCCACCATTGACCAATCTGTCCTTCACCGGGAGGTAACTGTATACTGACGAGGCCTGCACCCACCCTGCCACTGGCATCTGGGCTTGTTACATTCACATTACACTTACTGGTGTGTGAATCACCCTTCAGCCGCTGCAGACATTGTCTTTAGTTGTCTTTATGCAGTTCTCTTTTTGGAAAGGGGAAGGCATTTCATCCCAGTCTTCTGATGAGCCTCATAAAAAGGTCTAATACTCTTGGGCTGTAAAGTTTCACAACTAAACAGTGTTGAATAACACTGTCCCAAATCCTGCTGTTGAGATTTTGCAGACTTTGGGTAAAATCAGGAAACGACCCTCAAGCTTCTCATCTTGTGATCAGATACATTTACACCTCTAAAATAGTTGGTACAAAATGTCACTTTCATGGCTCCTGTGCACAATCCAACCCAAGGCGCAGGTCAAGCAGAGAGTCAGCCAAAAGAAGCGCCATCCATGGACCTCTGGGTCCTCTGTTCAGTCTTCTTCACACTTGGATCTCTAGGTGGAGGATGGGCACCAGAGGCAAGCAGAACAGTTCACTATCTCAGGCAGGTGGACAGGAAACTAGCTTCCTCTGTTCTAATAGTCCAGCAGGTACTATAGGTCGGGGAAGAATAGCTCTATACTGATATTCAGTTACTGAAAAAACAAACGTTTTTATTAGCTGAAAATACCAGTAAAAACATACGGTCTTAACATTTTTAAAAACCTGAAATTCACCAGTTAGGGCCACAGAAATTATGCAACAGGGGAGCACCAAATGATGTGGCACGGTTGACTAAATTATGTGGCAAGAAAAGGCAAATTATGCAGCATAATGCAGCATGATTGTTCATAGTATTAGTTCATTATTTTGTAAGTTTTACACATGGTAATACGCTTTAGGCAAATATTTGCCTCATTAGTGATAGTTTAACAGCACAACACATTATTAAGCAACTGAAAGATGATCAGTTAGCCTATGCGATGGTTCATTAACACATATCATCATTATTCAGCAATCCAGAAACAATTTGCTTTGTTAAGATCTGCAGATCATGAGCAGATGATGGAGTGTGCGGCAAATGCGGCCAATACTTAATTATGTGAAAAAGCTATAGTTATTGTTTACTGGGTTAACTAAGAATGTTTTCACCCCCATGCTCAATGGGTCACCAATGATATCATTTGAAATCTCATCAATGATGTCATTGAACATGTCATGAGTGATGAAATATGTGAGCTCTTAAGCAGTGCATGGTGAGGCACAAGTTGTAGTTAGCTCAGTAAATTATAACTGGTCATTTTCAGTGTTTTTTAGATTTTAAAGTCAAATGATTTGACAACATATTCACCTAACTATAACGTCACATTAACCTATGTTTCTTTCAGTGAGTTTCTGAGGTATTTTTTAATGTAAAGAAAGACATGTTTACCATACCTAACTATAAAGTCACTTCAACCTTAGTTTTTTTCAGAGAATTTCTAGGTTTTTAAAACGTCAAAGTAAGATCTTATTACAATACCCAGTGCCCTGTGAGCCGGCCAACACCCTGACACGAATGGTCTTCAGCCACCCATCCAACCCCCCGCACGCCTGTGGTCATGCGCAACATTAAGTTCGGCGCGGAGCCTGACTTTCAACAAGAACCTTCACCCAACCACCTGCAGGCGGCCAAGCCCCCATGGACACCAACTAGACATTTGTATTTTTTTAATTCAATATCAAGATGGCACTGGGCTGATCCCATGCTTTAAAACTTTGCTAGAAAAATAGACATTTGAGGTGAGAAAATTCAGAGTGTCGTTGTTGATGTAGGATTCCCTATACATGAGCTGCTCTCCATCTAAACTTGGGAACTACCCAAAGTTCTTGCTTCTTTTTTGCATAATTTATGCAGCACTTTAAGCTTTGGAGTTTTTTGTTTTATTCATTCACAGAGTGCAATCATCGAAATGCTAATGAAGCAACTACTGTTCCCAGCATGCTCGGCACTGTGACATTCGGACTGCTCATTCAGGGCGTGCCATTACGCATGTTAAATGGAGGACCTGCGGCACTTGCACTGAACCCATCGCCTCAGAAGAAGGAATAATATCCGAAACGCGTCATGCAGAGGGTCGATCTGCATGGACACTGCCCATATCAATAAAAAGAGTGTTATCTCTAACAGCGGTTCGAGTGCTTCCTACGAGTGGGCAACTCTGAGCTTGATGTAAAACGTGGCAGCCCAGCCGTGAGGAGAGCACCACCCCGCGAATTCCAGGGGGCCACGGCCGGTATGATATTGATTGTGCCGACAATATGTGGGGCCGATGTTTTGAATTAAGGACAGTTTTCCGTGCTGAGACTCATTGGAGTTTTTTTTATTCATTCACGGAGTGCAATCATCGAAATGCTAATGAATCAACTACGGTTGCCAGCATGCTCGGCACTGTGACATTTGTACTGCCCATTCAGGGCGTGCCATTTCGCATGTTAAATGGAGGATCTGCGGCACTTGCACTGAACCCATCACCTCAGAAGAAGGAATAATATCTGAAACGCGTCAGGCAGAGGGTCGATCTGCATGGACACTGCCCATATCAATAGAAAGAGTGTTAGCTCTAACAGTGGTCCGAGTGCTTTCTACGAGTGGGCAACTCTGAGCTTGATATATATATATCGCATAAACACTCTTCCACCACTTCTCCTCTCCTTCGGTTAGTGGATAAAAAGAGCACGGACCACGTAATCCTTAAAATTCCGCTCTGTTTATTCAAAACATCTCGAAAACAGAACGGCAGCCATTACGCGTTTCGTCCCTCCCTGGGGACTTGATCACATGGCGCGCATCAACCATTAGAATTGCTTTTTGAAGGTTACACTTTTTTTTCCTTCTTCCCTTTTCTTTTTTTATTTCCTGGTTTTGTTGTGAATGTGTGAACCACGTGATTAGATCTTAAAGACATCAGTGCAAAATAAAAGCAAGTACTGGTCACAGACATAGGACTGATATTGGTTGTTTTTAACATTGGACTTAATGGCTTAGAGCTTGATTTCAAATTGTTCGTTTTGCCACATTCAAGTACATGCCTATGTGTACAAATTTGCAATTAAATAAATAATTAAATGCTTATGTACAAAAATAGACAATACCCGTTTAAATACAACCATAAAAATAGTCAATTTAGTGTCTTAAATAGTGGTTAAAAGTATTACATATTTAAATATATAAAAACCATATAAATAAATAAATACATAAAATCTGTATATAGGGATAAATCCATGGGCATTATTATTGCCTGAATGCTCTCATCCTTACTATGATTTGTATTGTATAAAATATATGGTAATCGTATTTTGTTATTTAACCTCCCGAAACTGCCTCATTTTTGTTTATCTTATGGCAATTCATCTGGGAATTGTTTTTATTCAATAAATTGATAATCTAGCCTAAGTCTAAAAATAAAGTCCAAGTCTTGTCCTATGTCATCACATACTGAACTCTTTATTTATTTTTTTGTTTTTTGTATCCATTAGTTATGTGCAAAATCAAGTGTTTGTTGAAAAAAGTGCTAAGTGCCTAAAATCGAAAAATGGTGATTAAAAATTTGAAATAAAGGGAGGATTTTGACGAGCAAGCTGGTCTTTAAAAATATATGAACTTTCTAAATGCTTTTTTGGTGTTTTAAGTCACACTCAAATTTTAGAAAGTTTTAATTTTCATCTATTTTATTTTTGTTATTATTTACATTTTTTGTTATATATAATCAAAATTTATTAGGTAATAATGCTGACAAGCCATAATTATTATAAACTGGCATGTAGTTCTTCTGAACTATTTAATCCATTGGGTTGTTTCGTATCTAGATTTAGAATGTAATTCATTTCCATAATACGAAGGGTCTTTTCCCTGTTTCCTCCTCTTTTGTTTCTCGGGACTGAATCCAATAGGAAATATTTAAGGTCCTTTGGATCACTATCATGTCGTTCATGAAAGTGACGAGCCACTGGATAAGCCTGATCATGATTGTTGATGGCCCATATGTGCTGGAGTATTCGTCTGTGTCCCTGCAAGATAGTACTACCAATATATCTCAGTTTGCAAGGACACTCCAGCACATATACCACATGGTCGGTTTTACAATTTAGGGCCTTAGTGATTTTTCTATCCGGTCCTCCAAAGGGGGTCGAATAGTCGGTGGTTGACACTTCATGCTGGCAAGCCTTGCAGGTTTTACATCTGTGAAACCCTAATCTTTGAGTTCGCCATGATCCCTTAGCTGGAGGGCCACAGGGATCATTATCCACCAAAGTGTCCTTCATTGAAGTATTTCTCCTATATGTTATGGAGGGTCTTTTGGGAACTGTTTTGCCTATTATTGGGTCCTGTTTGATAAGATACCAATTTTTATTAATGATCTTGCGTACTGATGACTCTTGCTGATTGAATTCCAAAATGAATCTAAAACTGCTAGGTGGCACAACAAGCTCAGTTTCTTGCGGTTTTTGTTTTAACAGGTTTTCCCTTGATTTGAGATTGCTTTTATTGAGTGCTTTAACCAGACACTTCTTGCTGTAGCCTCTTTCTTTAAATCTAGTTAAGCATTCCAATTGTGCTAATTCTAGGTCTTTATTGTTACTCCATATACGTTTGATACGCAGTAATTCCCCATATGGAATGCTTTGTACTAAGTGCTTTGGGTGTGCACTACTTGCATGAAGGATGGCATTTCCTGCCGTGGGTTTCCTATGTAATTTAGTGTCCAATTTGCCCTGATTGACAATAAGCTCGACATCTAGAAAAACCACATTAGTTTTACTGATGTTTGCGGTGAAGCTAAGATTCAGATCATTGATGTTAATTGAATCAATAAACTTCATTGCTTCATCTTTTGTGCCATGCCATACCAAGAATAAGTCATCGATAAATCTCCACCAACACTGCACATGGTTGTTTAGAGTTTCCAAATATTTGTCCATGAGAACCAGCTCCTCCCACCAGCCCATGTGTAGGCATGCATAGCTGGGGGAAAAGCTGGCTCCCATGGCTACTCCTTGCAACTGTTGGAACATAGTATTTTGGAACATGAAGATATTATTCATCAAGCACATTTCTACCATATTGACTAACATCTTGGTATGATCAGAATATTGTGCCCCTCTTCTAGACAAATAGTACCGTAGAGCTCTTAAACCATCCCTGTGTTTGATAGAGGTATACAATGAGGCCACATCAAGGGTAATCAGCAAATAGTCATCTTGCCAAGGAAAGTTTATCATTTTGGCTAAAAAGTCCCCAGTGTCTTTGATGTAGGAGGCTAGTTTGTGGACATTGTTCTGTAGGAAAAAGTCAACGTAAATTGAAGTGTTTTCAAAGATGCTGTTTCTAGCCGATATAATCGGCCTCCCTGGAGGGTTTCTTTCATTCTTATGTACTTTTGGGATAAAATACATGATGGGAATAGTTGGATTGGCATTCCATAAGTATTTGTATTCATCAGTAGTTAACAGACCGGTGTCACGCCACCCCATCAGTTTTGTTTTGAACTCCGTTTGCACTGAACTGTAAGTTATTTTGTTACTGTTACAGTAGCGGGATTTGTCGTTGAGTTGGCACATTGCCCCTGTCAAATAACCCTCTCTTTTCCACAATACGACGTTGCCACCTTTATCTGCATTTCTGATGACTACTTCCTTATTGTTTTTTAGTTTCGTCATGAGTTGGTGGTATTGAAGTTCTTTTTTATTTTTGACAGTGTTGTTTTTTGTCTTGAATACAGCTTTGTTTAGATGTTTTAAGCCACTAATAACTTGTTCTTGAAAAATGTCTATTGTGTCCTTCATCATGAGTGGATAAAACGTGGATGGTGGCTTGAATGGCATCTGGCACAATTTAGTATTGGTTATTACTGTTTCGCCAATAATGTTTTCCCCTGAATCATCATCCTCATGGATTAGATCATATAGGGTGTCCACCAAGTTTTGAGATTATTGATTATTGGTGGATTCCATGGGATCATTTTTGTGTAGGTTGGTTATTGATATTGACCCTTGATTCAGCATTTTTTTCCGCATTTTTAGACTGTACATAATGTTTTAGGAGCTTGAGTTTTCTGACGCTCTTATATATATCCATACGCGATTTGGCGTAATTAAATGAACTTTCGGGGCAGAAGGATAAGCCCAAGCCAAGCAGCTGTTTTTCAGCAGTGTTTAGAACTATGTCAGTTAGATTGATCACTGTCTTATCACTGGTTGCTGCTGGGTCGATAAGCCCTATTTTATCCAGCATTTCTTCTGCTGACGTCTTGGTGGCCTCTTGTTTGTTGTTTCTTCTATTTGCTTTGCTTCTTTCCCTTCGTTTGCTGTTTCGCCTCGATTTGGATTCGCTTGTTGTTTTCTTGGTCTGAGCGATTGGAGGCGTTCTCTGCATAAAAAAATCACTTCCTCTGTTAGTGAGTGTCTGCGTGCTGCCGGGTGTTTTGTTTTTGTGCAGATTTCAGCTTCAGACCCACTTTCTACTGCTGAACTTAATTCAGATGCAGAGGTTAAATCTGGTTGTGCATTGTTCGCCCCCGCCCCATATGATTGGCTTTGAGTAGTGTTAGTTTTGCCGGCCTTTAGTGCCTCGAACTTTTTTGCAAAAGTGAAGATTTTGCCTTGTTCATAATCGCACCGGTCCCGGTGAAATTTGAATGCTTTTCGTTCCCTAATTATGTCTTCTTCCTTTTTAAGCTGTTTTTTCATGTCTACTTTGAGTTTTTCAATTTCCTCCTGTCCCTCCATTTGTTCCAATTCTTTGTTGAGGTTTTCAATGTCCTCAGACAGTTTTGCACAGTCCCTTTCAGCATATTTAACCAAAATAAATAATAATTTGCACAATGAATCCAAATTAGTTTCTGCCCACTCCTGCATCATCTCACGGTCTGGTGTTTCATAACTGGGGGCAATAAGTATTCTTAGACCACGGGGAACCCGCCCCACGTCTATGTAACGTTGTAAGGATTTGGCCTCCCACCAGCGTTTTTGTTCAGTTCTCATCATTTTTTCCAATCGTTTACATTTGTCCCTAATGTCAGCGTTTTTGGTCATTGCTGATGATTTCTGGGTAACTGAGTCTTTTGGTGGGGCCATATCATCGTTAAACATTGCTGCTGCTGCCTCCTCCCTTTCTTTAAGCGCGTCGGTTGCCATGGTTCCTGTGTGCGAGTATTGCTGTTTAAATTAATATATTGTTGCGGCTGTTGTACGTTTTCGGCTTAAAGAGAGTTCTCCTCATATCATGTAGTGAATAAGCCTTGAATTCAAACAACACGGATGACTCTGTACCCGACACGGAGCTACAAGCAATAGGGCTGGCTTAGAACCCGTAAACACCGGCACCGTGTAAGTCGCGTCCTCCGGCGCGTCCCCCGCTTACCTGCGTGTTTAGCGAGATGTCCGCTTTCTGCTCCTGTTTCCAGGCTCCGTTGGGGGGCTCCTTTGTCAAAATTCCTTCCGGATTTGCATCAAAACGCTCGGGCCGAGCGATGGCTCCTTTGAGACAGATGAGCCCGATTCACATAGGGGTCCATGTGGGAGGCAGGAGGAGTCAGAACCTGCCTCGTATTAAATCGCATAAACACTCTTCCACCACTTCTCCTCTCCTTCGGTTAGTGGATAAAAAGAGCATGTTTATTCAAAACATCTCGCAAACAGAACGGCAGCCATTACGCGTTTCGTCCTTCCCTGGGGACTTGATCACATGACGCGCATCAACCATTAGAATTGCTTTTTTGAAGGTTACACTTTTTTTCCTTCTTCCCTTTTCTTTTTTTTTTTTTATTTTTTATTTCCTGGTTTTGTTGTGAATGTGTGAACCACGTGATTAGATCTTAAAGACATCAGTGCAAAATAAAGGCAAGTACTGGTCACAGACATAGGACTGATATTGGTTGTTTTTAACATTGGACTTAATGGCTTAGAGCTTGATTTCAAATTGTTCGTTTTGCCACATTCAAGTACATGCCTATGTGTACAAATTTGCAATTAAATAAATTGATTGGTTGATTGATTGATGTACTTATAGAGCGCAGCTATCACCCTACGGGCATCTTGGCGCTTGCATTGGGAACCCGTCCTGGTTTTTCCCTGTAAGATAACCCGTACTGGGCATCCCCAAGGTGAAAGCCAGGCATCCCGCCGCGGGGGGCCGTTGTGGAGATTAAGCAGGCTTGTTGCCCAGAGCTGCATAGTGTGAACTCGTGCTTAGAGTGGGCACCGAAGCGAGAATTATCAAGTCCGTGGACAATTGGGTTCTGGACCCTGCCGCGTCGGGAATCGAACCCAGGTCCCGGGTCTGATCTCTGCTTCAGGGTATGCCTCCTCTAACCAGTGAGCTACACTTCTCCACTTATACAATAAATAATTAAATGCTTATGTAGAAAAATAGACAATACCCTTTTAAATACAACCATAAAAATAGTCAATTTACTGTCTTAAATAGTGGTTAAAAGTATTACGTATTTAAATATATAAAAACCATATAAATAAATAAATACATAAAATCTGTATGTATGTATATATATATATATATATATATATATATATATATATATATATATATATATATATATATGTTTTCGTTTTCATCAGGTATGTACCTCAAACTCCATTTGATTCAATTGATTGTTTCCATGAGACAATAATTACGGAGGACCAAACTCTACTAAGAGGGAATGGAATTAAGGAAGGACTCATGGCAATCAATACTGTCACTCTAAAACATTGCATCTTTGGTCATAAAACCTTTGGACAAAGGAGGAAATGTTATTTTACAAAATAAATCCAATTATCACGAAGAAGCTACAAGGCTAATGCGTGGCAATCAATGTTACTTGCCCATAATAAAGGACGAATACAATATGAGCATTCAGAAATGTTATGATCTGATAACTGTCTGGTGAGACAGCAGCATCCTATATCAAGATGAATATACATTTCTGAAGGAGGACTAACCAGTGGTTCCCACCTTTTATCAGATACCAAAAATTCATAAGGACAGGGATAGGCCTCCAGGACACCATATTGTGTCATCGATTGGAAGCTTGCTTGAAAATGCTTCCACCTTTGTAGATTCTTTCTTGTCATTTGTCAAGGATTTGAGCTCATACATTAAAAACCTTCGATTTTATAAGAATTATTCAGGATAGGGTATGGGAAAAGAACTTTTTATAGGTCACCATGAATATTGCTAGCTTGTACTCATGCATTTCACATCAGCAGGGGTTACAAGCAGTGGAATTCTTTTTGAAAGGGGAAACCCCCTGATATTCCAAGAACACAATATGATGGTGTTACAGCAAATATCCTTATGTCTTAACAATAATATTTTTGTGTTTTCTGGGCAGCTGTACCTGCGAAGACAGGGAACCGCGATGGGCACGTGCTTTGCCCACCACCATACAAATGTATTCTTTGGCTGGTGGGAGAAGAATATGAGTGGGAAAGGTAGTTCTATGGTCCAGGTACATTGATGACCTGTTTATTGTATGGTGAGGCTCACAGAAAGAAGTTGAAAACTATATTGCAGGTCTAAATGGCAAAAATTTAAATTTGAAGTTTACAGGTTGTATCAAAAGCCCCAAGGTAGCCTTCCTAGGTTTATTGGTGTATGACAAGACTACATGACTGCGGAACAAGAAGCTGTTAAGAGATTCACTAGTAGAGGATATTTCTAGGAATGTCTTGAAGGAAGCAGCTGACAAAGTTCAGGCAGTGGATAGGCAGCAACTATTGATCCCCAAGTTGAAAGAGCATGAAGGGAAAACAGTAGCAAGGTTCATTTTGAATTTCTCTGCGAACTCCAAAGAGATCCATAAAGTAGGAGAGAAACATTGGGGTCTTTTGCAGGCTGATTCCATCATTGGCCCACCCTGCTCTCGAGGCCAAACATCACGCACAGGAAATGCACCTCATTACATTGATCTGCTAGTTCACATCATTACACTGAGAAGGGGAAAGAGAAACCTAGGGTGATCGATTTCTTTCCTTGCACCATATGCAAGGCATGTAGAAACAGTAAGAAGGTAAAGGAGTATGAAGTCCTGGGAACTAGAGAACCAATAGAGATCACAAAGCTATTAAATGGTAACACAAGCTTTGTGGTGTATTGTCTAATCTGTCCATGCGACAAACAAATGTAGGAAGCACGATTCATCCACAAAGAAAAGAATATTAGAACATTCCCGGGCCATAACGTACATGGATGAATCATACCAGGCAGCGAAGCATTTTGCTGTAGCACATAAGAGGGACAGCAGCCTCTTGTGCTTCTGCTGTGTGGACCAGGTACCACAGAAAGAAAGGGGCGAAGACAGAGTGAAATCCTTAAGACGACTTGATTATAGATACATTATTGAAATTAGAACCTGAGCCCCTTGGGGTCTAAACAGTGACTAAGAACTGTGGACACACATAGGTTGATTTTGCTGTAGAGCTATGTCAACTCGAAGACATATAGAAGCATTAAGGATATTGGGGTCTGATTGTTCACCTTGCATAGTTGTGGCTGTAGCTAAATTTCTAAGTTGGACCTGGATAATAAGTACCCGAACTTCTATCCAACCTGCTGCTAGTTAGTGTCCCTTACGAGTTAAGTTTTTCTTTTTTATTCTGTAAATTTTAGCAACTAATAATGTTTTTAACCATATTATCGACAGTAATTAATTGGATTTAATGATTTTTTAAAAAAATTGTCTGTGGTTTATTTTGTGATATTTATTCTGTCTGTGTCTAATGTGTTGATGTGCTTTTAAGACTTACTGTCGAATAAAGCTTTTTTGAAATTGAATTGAATTGATATGTCAAGTCACCCTAAATGATGTTTTAACCTTTTGATAGAAATTTTCTTAATATTAGGGATGTTAGGAATATATGTTTTGCACTGAGCACATAGTCACCTCATTGATAGGAAGAGACACTTTTGATGGAGGTCTTGCTACAAATCCAACCCCATTCAGGGAGGAACATAGGGAGCAAGCCTAATACATCTTTTTAGGATGCTTAGCCCAGTCAAGGTAAAATTGTTGAATCTGGAATCACATGAGAGGCTGATCTGTCTCATTTGTACTGTATATATTTAGTACCATTGGGAAGAATTTCATGATGAATTGTGCAATATTAAGTAACATCAGTTTATTGTTTGTTTTAATTGGGCAAGTGCAATCATGAATCAACATGAAATCCCTGTTTTTAAAGAAAATATGATCTGCCAGTCCGAGTAATGAATTGGTTTTATGAAATGCATAGTTTTTTCTATCATTATTTATGTCAATAATTATTGATATAGATGTTATTTATTAATGGAATTCAAAATATAGGCTTTGGTATGTGGATTACTACTTATAACACACTAATGAACAAAGATACACTGTGTATTTAAACAGTTTATACAATGTTTAGATGTTATAAGCCCATCTTTTACTGCTATGCCATTCCAGCCATCCAATAGCTTGTCACAGGATAAAACATAGGGAGAGTGTAATTGACGCTGACATTGACAAAGGCCAGGGGGCCGAAACGTGTCTGTCAGTTCATTTTGTTTGTTGTGGTCACATTAAAATAAAAATGTATAAATTGATCACTCCTGAGTGCGCAGTGTTCCTTGGGGAGTGAAACGAGTGTAACACGAGACCATCCTCGCGAACCGCAGTACGCACCACGCTTGAGTGTGGCGGTCTGGTAATCAAAACAGGCTGCACTTCACAGCATGGTGTAAGATTCATACTCTTTAATGTTTAAAGCATAAATAAGGCAAGGACCCCCTGCTGAAGAATGTGAGTTCCTTAGGCAGGGATAATGAAGTAAGTGTAAAGTTCTAAGGCAACTCCAATCTCTTACACCAGCTATCACAATAGATGCATAGAAGGAACCAAAGTATACAACTATACAAAAAACAAAAATGTTTTTCTCTTAAAAACACGACAGTAACCTTGATAATTATATTGGGCCCGATTCACAGAACTAACTTAAGACAAAATCCTAAACTTACTACCATTTTGGTATTCACAGAAGGCACTTACTCATTTTGGTATTCACAGACGGCACTTACTCATTTCGGTATTCAGAGAAGTTAGGAGTCCTAACTTTAGGACTCCTAAATGCCTTCTGTGAATACCGAAAGTCTTAAAGTTAGGATTTTTCTCAGTTTAGGAGTCCTAAAGTGAGAAGTCCTAACTTTACTACTCCTAAACTGAGAAAAATCCTAACTTTAAGACTTTAGTATTCGCAGAAGGCATTTAGGAGTCCTAAAGTTAGGAGTCCTAACTTTACTACTCCTAAACTGAGAAAAATCCTAATTTTAAGACTTTCGGTATTCGCAGAAGGCATTTAGGAGTCCTAAAGTTAGGAGTCCTAACTTTACTACTCCTAAACTGAGAAAAATCCTAATTTTAAGACTTTCGGAATTCACAGAAGGCATTTAGGAGTCCTAAAGTTAGGAGTCCTAACTTTACTACTCCTAAACTGAGAAAAATCCTAATTTTAAGACTCAATATTCACAGAAGGCATTTAGGAGTCCTAACGTTAGGAGTCCTAACTTTACTACTCCTAAACTGAGAAAACTCCTAACTTTAAGACTTTCGGTATTCACAGAAGGCATTTAGGAGTCCTAAAGTTAGGACTCCTAACTTCTGTGAATACCGAAATGAGTAAGTGCCTTCTGTGAATACCAAAAGGAGTAAGTGCCTTCTGTGAATACCAAAATGGTAGTAAGTTTAGGATTTTATCTTAAGTTAGTTCTGTGAATCGGGACCATTGATTCCCGTGTTCAGCCATTAAATCGATTCCCAAGCTCACTCAAAACGTGTCTGCATTCACTCATTCACTTTCATACTTGACATGCATTCAAATTGATGGTAACAAAAGAATAACAAAATCAAATGATAATTTTCCACATCTGCCAATCAGACTGCTTCATGAATATTCTTCATCAGAGTTCAAGTTGGTGCATTCAATAATTGGTAGTATATGACTGAAAACAGGCTGATATCTAAGGCAAGACACCAATTGTCAAGAACGTGGCTCAAAGTCAGATGGAGTCTTCGCGTGTTTCGACACCAGGAGGTGCCTTCATCAGAAAAAGCCACAAAGTTAATGAGCTTGGAGCCCTGAATATTGCAGGAGTCTGTGCCTTGAAAAGCAACGAATGTGGGCGAGAATACTATCCAATGATGATCATGTAGAACAGCACAGATTGTCTGTATCCAATGGTGTAAGGTTCATTGAACGCCCGTTATTTAAATAGGTGCAAGAGTCAGGCCCGTATGCTTGTAAGCATCGTCCGTGACAATGGATGAGCTTATGGTAAAGACGATACGCATCGTCCATTATGTAAACATGTATATAAATAATAATAAATCTATATAAATCTGACCTGGGTACTTGTGCACAATGTCCGTGATCTTGAGAAAGCTTCGTTAATTTCCTTTGGGCAACTGATGGAATCGACAGCCGGAGGCTTTATTGTTTATCCATTTATAATGGTCGATGCACTTTGGTTTCTCCACCTTCTACTGGGCCATAGAGCCCCCACCATACAAAACATCTGTTCCAAGTGCTCGTGTAGTACTTTCACTCTTTTAATAAAAGACTACAACTAGACCGCTGGCTTTCTTCTCATCATTGAGGAACCATGTGGATGCCATTTTTTCTCTCAAGGGATTATTCTCTTTAGTATTGTAAGAATGTCCTGTGCCATTGTACATGTATTATATCTTTGTCAACTTTCCTTTTTTCTTCTACCGAAGACTTTTCAGAAGCACTTTCTGACCATGAATTAAATAGTTAATATTGAGTCCAATAAAATCTTTCAATTTCCTTTTTATTTTCATTAGAGTGCAGTGTGCTTATATTTTATAGCTTCTCGTCTTCTCCATTCTCATCTGATAGATGAGAGTACTGATATATCAATTGCACTCAGTTTATAATTGTCAGTAAAGCACTTGCTTAAGCATATCCAAGACAACATGGTGTGATTAATGGATAATTTCATGATCCATTCTTAAAGTGTCATGTGCATAATATGAAACCAATGATTGTCCTTTTCATTTTTACTAAAATGGATTGTGTCCATACTTTGTGTCTTCTTGTCTTCTACATTTTCAACTCACAGGGAGAAGATGCAATCGTCCCTCAATCATTCACCTATTATTTGGCATTCAATATGCAGTGAAGTACTTAATTGAACATGCTCAAACATGCACAATACAATTTAGCTAGAAAACCTCATACACCATTCTAAAAGTATCATGTGTAAAAAATTATCATTCATGTTATTTTATTGCACCTCTATTACTTCCCTTTATCTATTTGTTTATACCTGATTTTATATAACATACTTTCTTTTTATCCATCATTATTCCCCTTGCCGTTTTCTAACTTATATTTCAGTCAGTCAGTCAAAAAAGCTTTATTATCGGTTAAAAACCATAAAAGCGAAGGATACATAATTACATAAGACAACCAATTGATCACCAGTGAGCAGCAATACAATGTGTACATGATTAAACAATACACCTAGAACAATAAATAGTAATTAAAATAATAAAAACAGATAAAAACAGGCCACTCAGAGTGATATTAAAATTCCCTAGTAAATGCAGAGGGGTACTGACAGTTAAACAGTTAAAGCAGCTTTCTCGTTAAGTTTGGCTCCTCTAGAGCACCACATAGAGAATAAGTATCTGGAGGTCGCAAACACAGTCAACGGGGTAGAGTCATATTTCAGCAATCTAAACACAACCCTGTAACCCCTGAAGCCCCTGGACTTGCATAACTGTAGGATCCATTTGGCTCTAGCCGTGGAGTATGAGGGGCAGAAGAGCACAACGTGCAGATCTGTCTCTTCGGCGTGTTCACACCCCGGACATAGGCTAGATGCATAATGAGCCATTGACCACTTGTTTGTTACTGCCCTCACTGGGAGAGATCCATGTCTGAATTGCACATACAATTTCTTCGCCAGTGGGGGCTGAATGTCGTCCAAGAGTTTCTCAAATTGGTACCTGTCCTTGACTTCGAGGAAGCTGCTGGACAACCTACCCAACGATGGTCTTAATGCCATCTGTTCCAATCGGAAATAGTTGAGTGCTTTGACCAGCACCCTCTTGGGAGTCGTAGCAGAGGAGAGTGTGGGTGCGAGCCACAGATCTCCCTTTCCCAAGGCCAGGCATAGGTCTTTAACATGCTTTAGCCAAGTTATTTTTCCCACACCCCTTAACGTCAATAGGTGACTAAGTTCCTCCCGATAACTTAAGAGCTCAGGTGTGGACCAGAGTCTCCTCCAGTACAATAGAGGACGGTTAGGGATAACTTCATGTATGGGGACCAGACCCAAGTCAAGGTGTAGCGGGATCAGCGGTGTGCTCGGTGGGAGTCTCAGCAGACGCCTGATGGAACTATTCTCAGAGATAGAGAGCGAGGAGGTATTGGCGTGGCCCCATAGCTCTACACCGTAGCGTGCCCCACCTCTTGCTTGTGCTTTATAGATTTCTACTGGAGGTCCCACAATTTTGGATGTGCACTCATTATGTACCTTTAGAATACCTCCCGCTGCTTGGGCCAGCTATTTGCCTTGGCTATATGGATCCCCCATTCCATCTTGTCATTCAGTGTTACCCCTAAATATTCAAAAGTAGAGACTCTTTCAAGGACCGTACCATCCATGTGGGGAAGGGGACAGTTGGGCAATTTAGAGTTAAAGACCATAAATTTGGTTTTGGACAGGTTGATCTCCAGGTTTCTTAGTCTGCAAAAGGAGCAGAAAGCCTCCAATGTTCGCTGAATACCCGTTGAAGATTTTGATAGCAGAAGGGTATCATCAGCAAACATCAGGGCTGGTATCTTTCGGGCTGCCAAGCTGGGAGAGTCTAAGTCCCGCGCGTCCCAAAGATGTTTGATCAACCCATTAAGAAAAAGCGAGAAGAGCGTGGGGGCCAACATGCACCCCTGCCTCATTCCCTTTTCCACCGGAAAGACAGCCGAAAGCTCCCCATTCCTCCCGTACCTCACTCTTGCAAAAGTGCCCTGATGTAGACGTTTAAATAATTGGCACAAATAGGCTGGAACACCCATCTCCAACAAAATAGCCTATAGCTTCTCCCTCTGGACCAGGTCAAATGCAGATCGAAGATCTACAAAGATCAGATGCAAACTACCGGCCCCCAAAGTCACCGTCTTCCAGAATACCATCTGTAATCTAAACAGTTGGTCGATGGTGGAAACTTTGGCACGAAAACCTGCTTGTAGGGAGGTCAGGATGTGATGGTCATCCATCCAACACTGGAACCTTGATAAAAGAATGCGGGCCATTAATATATATTTGATTTTAATAGGCTCTCTGGTGCAATTTCTCCCATCCAATACAGCAATTTTATTTTATCACCCACGATCCCCAACTATTTGGATGTTTCCACCTATAGATGTATAAAGGGTTCTGCCTCCTTACTGTGGATCCACTGTTCCTCTGTGCCTATTAAAAGGATCTTCCTAGATTCCGCTTATTTTAGCTCACTATTACCACCACGCTGTAGTTTCTCAATGTGTTGGATCCCAAAGTTTTTCAGATCACTTATGTTACCTGCAAATTTCTCCCAGCAATGTTTGGCAATTGGATAGTTGAAGTCCCTTGTTTTTTATAGCTCTGAGATTCTGCAATATTCTCTGTTTCACTGCAGACACTACATGATCCGTTTCACATTATGTGCTCTTTAATTGTTTTCATTCTCCCATTCAAAAGTTAAACATAGTTGTATTTATTCCATGTTCACATGCTTTACATGTGGAGCATTTCCAGAATCCATTTTTGTTGTAACTGGTCAACCGATTAGATGATTCCTTTTGTATTGCTTTAAAATTACTAGTGGTCAGCAGTTTCACTAATGATGACAGTTTTCAGTATGTAATTCGCGGAAATAGTGGTTATTTATTTCTTAGGTCTTCATCCATTAGTAATATCCGCCAATTCTTTTGCAATATGTTGGACATGGCACTTCTTAGGGGGTTTCACTAGAATGTTTGGCTTTTTGTCTTCCTGGTATTTGCTGACTTTCTGTTCATGTCCTTAAGACTTTGGGCACTTTCCCACTGTACTCCAGTGGGAAAACATGCGTGCCCTTCTTACACATTTCAGGAAGGGGTGCTTATTTGATTGGTTTAGGTGTTGTACATGTGAATGCACTGTAAAAAGGTACATCACAGGCCCAGGCTGGGTACTGCACTGGCTAGTAGAGGGACACGGCATGATTGTGCCACGCACCAGAATAACCTTTCAAACATGTACCATGCTCAGGTTGGCCTTTCTTACTTATCAGCCAACCTGAGGGGGGCTTTTACAGCCACCAGAGCACCCCTAGGGTAAGTACTGAAGTGGTGTAGCACGTGGCAGGTAATCGGTGGGGTAGGTAATCATTTGTGTTCTCTGCCCGGGTAGGGAAGGAACCCCCATGAGGGTATTCTCTACCTATGGGTTTTGGCTCTAACCCTTGGGACTCCTCCTAAGTTTCGCTGGTTCTCTTGTTGTGGCCTTAGGGCTCTTGGCACTTTCCCATTGTAAATGCAGTGCGAAAGTGCGTTCGCCCTCCCTTCACATTGGAAAGTGGTGCTTACTGGATGTGTTTAACACATCGCACAAGCCTGCCATTGCAGACCAGTGTGCGCGCACTTTCACCAATTATATCTTTAAAACATAAAATCAGCCTGCCATTGCAGGACTGTTTGGGTGCACTTGCCCAATTTATGTGCTTAAACATGTGTCAAACCTGCCATTGCAGGTCAGTGTGCATGCTTGCACCAAATATGTGATTAAACATGTGTGCAGCCTGCCATTGCAGGCTGGTGTGCACCTTTGCACCTATGGTGTTTTTAAACATGTGTCCAGCCTGCCATTGCACGTCTGTCAGTGTGTGCGCATTGCGCTTATGCTCAGGCTGGCCATTCTAAATCACTGGCAATCCTGAGGGGACCTTTCACTACCACTAGAGAACCCCTAGAGTAAGTCAGAAGGGGTGAAGCAAGAGGTAGGTGAAAGAATGGGAAGGTACACAAGTGTGTTCCCTGCCCAGGTAGTGAGGACAGAGGCAATCTTGCTTCATTCCCCATTCATCGATTTTTTCCTTTTTGGCTCTCAGTGCAGCAGACCAACAGTCCTCCCCTTGCCCGGCCCCCAACGACATTGTGTGGCCAGGTAGTATTGCTCGGCTCAGGCCTGGGTAGTGAGAGTGATTGACTGGGCTAAAAGAATGCTTCAGAGAGCAATCAAAGTGGGTTAAGAGATTGCATGACCCTACCCCATGCTTCACAGCTGGTGCTGGTGCTGGAAGGTCCTTGTGGAACCCTTTTGAGTGACCGACTATTGCCCTGAGCCAGTGTCTGCTCCCCATACTGTGGGTGAACTTCCCGAGTGGGTGCGAAAACCCCTATTTGACTCTGCCTCCCTGGGACTCTGACTAAGCGCTACTTCGGCCGCGTGCAGTCTGGTATCCTGGGGGAGGGCTGGTTATCTCCAATCTGTGGGCGTAGGGTAGTTAGGGTGAGTTGGTGGGTGGAGGGACGCTTGAGTCATGTGGTCTGCAACGCGCTATCAATTGACCTGCCAGGTATCAGTTGCACCACATTACGGTGCTGTGTGCGTATGTGTGCAAGAGCGTACTGTACGGACCTGCATGATATCCATTGCACCACATATCAGTGCTGAGTAAGAGTGTGTGTGTGTGTGTGGGGGAGTGAGAGTCTGCAGACTGCCTGTGATTCACAACATTGGCTGGCGGTGTTACACGTTGATTTCTTGCCAGAAGAATACTACATTTGACATTGGTTTTACCTATGCGGCCTCTACCGGCAGTGCTGCTAAAAAGTGTTATAATTCTACATACATATTTCTGATATTCTTGTGACCTAGGGTACCCCCTACATATGTGTGGTATTGAATTATAAGATTTTCTAGGGTGGACCTAGGTTTGATAGCGTGTTGCACAGCCTAAGGGTGCGGGTGTGGGGGGTTAGAATAGGATCTTTCCCAAGTGTGCATACCACTGTTGTCATTTCAACACGGTTGGGCCTACCACTGCTAATAATATTTCAAATGTTATTCATGCCCAGAAATATATGATGTTCATGTTTTGTTGATTGTTGTGTGTGTTGAATACAAACGTTATTTACATACATCACGTGTGAGGCCTCTTTCGTGACGCTGTGAGTGCTGTGCCCGTGCTTTCACATTGCCTCTGTAATAAGCCTGCCTCCTCATTGCCAAGTAACCCAAGGGTGAGCACAGGTTAATCAAGCACCCCTGATGGAAGTGGAAGATCCTGCCTGGCTAGGGCCTCGCCTCAGATAACCAGAAAGTGCCAGTTCCAACACAATATATTTTTTGACTTCTTCATGTGATTGGTTATAATCCAGGGTGAATCTTAGAGTTGATCCCTTCTCTGAGCCGATATATATCTAAATTTTCCCCAAAGGGAAGATGAAGGCTCGCGCACTCACGGGGGTCGTTAGTTTTGGCAATCACACCTTTTTCCATGTCATTTGTTCAGCGCCATATTGTTCTTTAACTACACAGATCATGGGACTTGAAATGTTTCTCAGCCCTTAAAATCATCACAGGACCGGCACTCTACAATTGCTCATATCCACAGTGAGGCTGCCATCTTTTACTGCTTTTTTTCGCATAGAATTTCATAATTCAATTTCATTATTTTCTTAATGCGTATAACACCAGCAGTTTTTCTTCCTGTTTTTCACAACAAAATTCATTGTTATGCTTTTAACAAGCTCCTCGTTGTTACCATTATGAACATCACTCTTAAAAATCTGTTATCGTCAACTTTCCCACAATCGGTCGTTTTTCATTAATGGCAGCCATCTTGCATTTTAACTCTGCACATTTGTTAAGACAATGATGTATCCTTTATCTTATCAAGCACATTAAATATTTTCACAGGTTAATCTCATTCACAGACTGGATTAATATCAATCCCAAAACACTCTAGAGGCATCCTCCAATATAAATATCTCCTGTCTTGTTTAACATATTTTTTCAATATTAATGCTACCTGTCTCAATTGGTTAGTTTATCACATATGTGTACTTTCTTGTTTGATTAAACTTATCGCCTATAAGTATTCCCTGAATAGGCCTTCTCAGTTGCCTAAAAATTATTGGGGAACATTATATGACTATTTTTGTTATTTGCTCAGGTTTTGTGCATCATTATTTACTCGCTGGATTCGCTGTTTTTTTAATTCCATTGTAAACTGACTACAGATTTTAAACAGTCCCTAGAAAAAGGAAGTACATTTTTACTATCCTATATCTGACCAAAGTTCTTCCTCAGAATTCAAGCCTATTGGATGTTTGGTCTGTAGGGTACCTATATATTTGATTTCAATTGCCTCAGCTTTCTCACTTGATCTCCTCCTCTTTCATGTTTTTCTATTTGATCTAAGCAGAAGAATTTCAAAAGGTCCTGGTTACTATTATGGCGTGTTTGAAAATGTCTTGCAACCGGATATGTTATGTCATGATTGGTAATACACCTAGACCTCAGATCTCTCGACCGACGTGGAAGAGGGACCAAAGAAGGACTGCACTGAGGGACCAACAAAGAAAGACTGCACCATTGAAGACCGCATCTGCTGCACATGGCGGCAAGCAAAGACTGGGACTCTGCCCAGTGAGTCCTTCTCAAACAGGAGTTTTCTTCAGAGCCCAGTCAAGCCAAGAGACTCCAAGGGCCAGCCAAATGACCTCCTGTTCGCAGCACAGGGACACAACAGCTGACGAAGCCTGCTGGATCAAATTGGGAATCCAAAGTCTTCCGGTCACTACCACCCCTGCCGTGCAGCACCAAGGGCCAAGACCTGAAGTACAGAGTTCCACCCAGAACACAGAAGTGCTGTGGGACCCTCAGAATGTAAGTTATTGACCCATAAAGGACTGGTCTGTGACTGGTAGTCCAGTGGTGACTGGACTTTGGCCAGACCAAAGAGGACCTCCCGAGATATTGACCATGAAACTAGGACCCTCTCACCATCTTCGTGGACTGCAGAACCCCTACAGGAAGACCCCCATAGCATGCGTCACACCCAGAGCATCCTTTGAGTATCTTCAGTATCCGTCATCCCTTGCACCAGGACCACTCCGTAGGAATCCATTGCAATGTGGATAAAGTGACTGGAACTGCTGAAGGACTGTTTCTTCTGTGAAGGTAACTGCTTTTAAGGGCCTTGCTCATCCCCTGACTATCTCCCTGCCGGAGTTGGTTGCCCCAAGTATTTCTACCCAACTGCAGTGACACTTACCTAAGTTTTACTTGAAAAAGTTTCAAAGTATCCAATTGGTTGACTTTGCCAGGCTTTGTCCGAACATGAGTGAAATTGCACTGATTATTGCTTGTGAAATCTATATCTCCGGAACCCTCCAGTGGATCTTTTTCTTTCAGGAGTCTAAATTCTTATTAAAAAATACTGTCTATTTTTATAAATTAGTGTTGGATTTCTTGGGTTGTGTGTCGAATTCTTCTTCAATTGTTTTGGTGCTGTTTAAATGCTTTATACTTATTCATCGGCGTAAGCCTTGCTGCTCAGTGTCACGGCTCCCAAGGATTGAGCTGAAGATTTGACAGACAAATCTGTGAGTCCTGAAAGGGTTGGTAAGTGTATTGCACGGTGAGGTTGCACTACCATTCCATACAATAGACCCCATTTCCTCAAACTGAATTATGAGTTTTTAAAGTTTTTAGTAAAAACAAGTGCCTACAGGATCAAAGCGCCACCTGCAGGTATATGTTCGTGCGAGACCAGAGCAAATTCAAAAGCTAAGGCTGACACGGAAGGGGCGTGGGTCAGATACACCAGGTGGGGTAGACCCGGTCTCGGTTCACCTTTGGACTTGGAAAAAGTTTGAAGAAAAGTCAAGGAGAAGGTAGAGTTTGGTGTGAAAGCAGCAGGCTGTGTCCGAGGAGACAACATTAACATTGGGAAGCTGCACGACAAAGTCTCAGTGAAGCCATTGATGAGCACAGGAAAAGCTCCATGCAGGAAATGCTGGATTCTCTGGGCGAAGAGGTCATCGTTGTCAATAGGGAACCTCTTGCTGTCATGCCCGGTGAAGACTTTTACCTTTGGACTCTAGCAGGAAGAAGCTGCTGAAGAAGGCTCATCGAGGTCAGACACATTAATCTATTAATTTCAGTTTTTAAATATTTTATGTGAATAAACTACCCACCCAATCGCCAATGAAAGCCGCACTTAACAGACTATAATATATTTAAACAAAGTAATGCCAATTTAAATATTTTGAAAAAGTAACTAATCAATTAGCCTAAATAAATATATAATTTTAAAAAACTGTCCATCAAATACTCCAATAAATCCGAACCCCTGGAGCTTAAATTGCAATCCATAAATACAACATTTAATAAGCAATTAAACAAATAAATAATAATTTAAATACATAAAACAATCAACAAATTCATCAGAGATCATTAATTCATATGTATTTCCTGAAAACCTCCACCTACCTAATTCACCAATAAGCCTAACAACCTGATATAAAAATGTAGGACAGAATAAAGAAATTTATAAATCCTTTAAACAAATAAGTAACAAGACAAAGATCAAACATAATTAATAAATTATTTAACATAGGTGAATATATATTTTAAAACAAAACTCAGTTTTTTCTCCAATAAATCAAACAACCTGAGCAAATATATAAATAACAATAATATGAACTAAAAAGAATAACTCTACAATAACACATATAATAAAATAAAAGAATACAATAGAACATCATAATAAAAAACAATAGTAAAATAAACAATATATGAACCTCGATATAATAGTAAAACAATTTTAAAAAACAAAATATTTACATTCAATGTTTTGGTCTATAATACTTGTAATGAAATTGTGACCATATTATCGTGGTTAGTCACTATTTTTGCATCAATATTAGGTACAACACTGAGATAAAGGGTGAATGCTTACAAACAGAAGGAAAAGAAGGGTAAAACAGATTTTTGATATATCTTGGCATTTATGAGATATGAGAGAATACCCACTTATTTATCTCAGGATTGGCTCAATCAAATCCATATTTATGTCTGTCAAAGGACATAAGATTTCAAATGCACTAAAACGACCATTTATCCTCGTCCATGAGCACACATCTTTCAGGTGAAGTGGAAAGAAGCCCAATAAATGATGTGCGGCTAAGTGTACATAAAATTTCCTGCCTGCTTCCCTTGTACTGAAGGCCCAATGCCAGCTGCAAAGCTCTCACTGCACAGCATGGTTTCTGGCAACAGCTGGCAGGAGGTAGGTTTGAGGATGCTCTTTGTCCTGCTGTTCTACAGGTGAATGGGGTGCGCCAATGGTAGATGTCTCTGAAGAAGCTGTGGTCCAGGGAGTCTTTCTGCAACAATAATGGGTGTTGTCTGTGCAAAGGGTATTAGGAGATTTTCAGCCGCAAATCACAGTCACAGACTAGGAAATTAATAACTGTGAAGTAAAGGTGGATGTGTTCTGGGGCTGTAATTTGGGGGTTTTAGTTCTTTGTTATTTGTATAGTACATTGAAAAGTAGAATGAAGAAACTGTGCCCTCAAGAACTGGCTTTTACAGCAGCATCAGAAAGTCACCTGCCCTTTGTGATTTTTGGTAACATAGGAGTCTGAATGTTATTACAATGTTGTGACCAGTTTAGGATGCCTGGTGCCTGTGAGGCAACTGTGTGGCTTTCGGTAAGTATTGGCCATATTTTCTAGGTTCTTGCAGTACTGTACAGTGCTCTGTAGCAGATTTGGGTATAATATGTTGTGTTGTAGTGCAGTAGGTGGCATTCGTAAGGCACAAGGTTCATCAATGCATCGGTCCCTTAGTATTGAGGGCTATTATGGGTTAGTTTACTGTTATGACTGATGTATCCCTGTTAGGGTTCTTTCACTCTTGCCATGTGTCTTTCTGTCCCACTGCCCATCTCCATGTTGCTCTGGGGGTTGCAGGTGTCCGTCTCCTTGCTCATGTTGCGTGCATATGTTGCCCTGCCTGAGTCTGAATTTCTTAGCAGAGGGCCCATTTTCTTGCTTGGATTATGGACCATGGAATTGTTGTTGTGCTATTGCTCTATATTTTTAACTCAACATGTTATATGCACTAATGCAAACTGAGTGACCCTCCATCATGTCCTTTTCATCAGTCAATAGTACTTGTTGTGCACATACCCCAGCATATTTGACTACTCTCTCACGAGTCTTGGTGGGTAACCCTGTTGTGCCTCTTTCTTCCACTCAATTCCTGAGCATGTGATATCTAGATTCACGAGGGCAGTTTGGTTGTGAATGGAGAAACTTGCCAAAGTGGAGCCCTTCTTTTAAACTTTATTAAACTGTGTTATCTTTGGGTTTTGTAAATTGTTCCACCATAAAAGGCTTTTACTTCCAGGGGTGGTCCTAGGATTTTTGGCCCCTTCTTTTTTCCAGCTCTTAATGGTGTTGAAAGTTAGAGGTTTTCTTGTTGGATGAGAGGGTTAAACCTGCTGGGGCACTAAACTTCAGGACAATAGGTGTCCCTTGGTGCCTCTGTACGGGCAGCAGGGTTGGAGGCCTGATTGTAGTAGAAACCTGCAGAATGCGTCTCCTTCAACTTGAACCATAAGAGTGAGCTTCCTTCTCCTAGACCTTGCCTCGCTACACCATAGCACTGAGGCCCAGGGGAAGGGCACCCCGTTCCGTGGGCACATTGCAGCAAGACACCTTGCTCTCAATTAGATGAGTAAGAGGACGGGTGTTGCATGGCCTGCCTGTGGCATACTGGTGCAGGCCCCATGTTGGTGAGCCGAGTGCATGGCCTGGGACAACTGCCCACATTGCCCCTGCCTAGTGCTGGCCCTGTTCACTTCACTTACTATGGAGTTTGTTTTCATCATGTTTACCTGTATATTTAAGATTTTCATCACACTTGTTTAGCAATTTGAGAACATCCTCCAGTCTCTTAAAGTACCCATGTCATATGAAAAAATCCATTGTGAATTTATGTATTCCACGTTATAATACCTCCTTAGTGAAGAGTGGATACAATATGAATGCATGTCTTTTAAAAAGTCTCAGAATAAAGGCTTGCAGTACTGGGGGCAAAGGTGTCGCCCATGGTTGTTCTTTTCATCCACAAAAAAATGCTGCTTTGAATGAAGAAACAATTGGTCAACTGTTTGAATTCTATTCATTTGAATATAGTCTCAGTATGTGCCTCATGTGCGTGTGGTATAGAAAGCCCTTGATTACCCAGACACACAAAGTTGCGGAATGGCAGGTTTAATGGATCAAATTTAAAATTCCACTGTTATGGAAGAGATGTTGTTGAAGTAAAATTAGGGTGCTTATACCAAAGGCCGTAGAAAACAATTGGCTCCATTTTAGAATCAAAATAATCAGGCAAAGTGAAGGGTCTGAGGTGCTTTTATTCATTTTGAATAGGCCATACAAAGCTTGAATGCAATAAATAGAATGTTGGGGAATAAAATGCTTCCTCACTGCCAGTGTCCATGTTTCTTTGTCATGGTGTCTGCCTCTGCCTGCCAGCTATGCTTGGCATAAAATGGCTGGACTTTGGCATGTGGTGGCTGCACTTTTATCTATGTCAATCAGTGTTTCATAAAGCATTTAACCTTGAACTTTAACATAACTCTAAATACTCTCTACTATGGAATAAGGAAACAAGACTCAGGAAAATAATGTGATTTGCCATCAAACTATTTGGTCAAGAGGTAAGCCGGGATTTGCACTCAGGTCTTCTGGATACACATACAGTCACTGGACAACACCGTTTTATGCCTCACAGCCCATACTAACTGGCCAACAAATTGCAGTGCCACATTTGAATAAAATTCACTCTAGTTTTACACTCATAAGGCTAGTACAATCTGAGATGGAGAAAGAGAAAGTGTTTCTGTGTCTGAGGAAATGGGGTAGGAGAGGAGACGAGTCCCTATCCAATGGTCGTGCAAAAGGACAGCAACATTGGCCCCCTCTGCCCAATGTCTTTGTATAGCTGTAAGGCAACAACACCTAGTGAAGACTCATCAATTTCACTTTGCCTCGCATTTAACAAATATCTAAAAGCCCTGGGCCAAGCATGGCGATCCAGAGAGGCACCGCCACTTCCAAATGTCATGTGAGGGGCACAGCAGGATGTGATGTTTGTGGCCCATCCTGTGCATCAGCAACACAAGTAGTCCCCTCTGGTGCTCCCATCTGGTGATCAGCACTCTTGAACAGAAAATACAGTGATGTAGGCACACAGATAGGTATCAAAGAGGGTGGGGAGATGGGAAAAAAGTAACTTGCTTAGGATGCCAACATTCTTTGCCACCGCTCTTTGAATGTGGTGTCACATAGCAAACAGTGGTACAAAAACCTACTCTGACCCAGCACTTCATTTCAGAAGCGGCAAGCGAATTGATCTGGAGGCCTCTGCGGATCTAAAATGCTAATCCCAGGGCAGCTGGATAAACTTCCAGAAGTGCTTGGCTTTCATGAAATCCCAGTGCTGGGGAACACACATTCTTCACATTCTCACAGTCAGTCTATATCAAAGCTCATGTCTCCAGCAGCCTTCACAGGCTGTCTCTCGCCTCTGGGGACTTCTTGCTCTGTAGCTTAAAGTGCAGCTGCTAATTGAACTTAAAAGGTAATCACATTAACATTGACATATTTCACAGTGCACAGCCCAGACTAAACTGGCGTATGTTACAGGACCCATGGTATGGGACCATAGGCTTACAATTCACAAGAACCCAGTTTTTATTAGGTCTCGCCTGACCCAGCGCATGCGTTGGTCTGGCGAGACTTTTTGAGAGGGCTCCAAAAAGTGCTACCAGGCGAGCCTAGAGCTACAGTGCATGTGCGCGGGCGCGCGCGCCGCACTTGACCACGATTACTTTCACTTTTGCGGCCGCACGGCTGCTTTGATGTTTGATCACAATCACTTTCGCGGCTGCACGGCCACTTGGCATAGCCATTAGGTCTCGCTTTTGGGACCTTATAAGTATTTAGTTATGCAACTGTTGCATGGCTAAACACTTATAAGGTCCCAAAGGCGAGACCTATTGGCTATGCCAATGCTTGTTTAGCACATAGTTAGTACAGCATTATTGAATTATAGCCCACTGCCAGAGGCTATACCGTTTGTTATCGATCCTTGCCCGAGTCATAGTAGGCCTGACTGCAGAGGAGGGCCTATAATAAGGGAGAGAGACATTAGCACCCAAATAGCCCAAGGCAGAGGGGCTTTAAGGCTATTAGAACACATACTGAGGGTAGAATGTTCTAAATTAAATAGGGAGAAACATAAGGGCAAACATTGGCATGTTGGAGCTAAAGGTCTGTACCAGCCATTAGTGGCCCTGCACCACTTCAGTATCTTCAAAGGGCATCTCCATATTCTAATGTTCTAATGGAAGATATGGAGTTATTTCAAATAAAATCACGGACATTGAAAGAATTAAGCAGTGCACAAGCTGGTCGTCATTAGTAAAAAGCATTCAAATACTTTGATTTTTTTTCTATCATGTCAGAAAATAATTTCTGTTGTTGACAAGAAAACTTCTAAAATTCTATGTGATCTGTGGGTCCTATACCTATTAAAAATTACAAACTGGTATTTTTGTTAAAAGTTAAAAAACATGATAGGCCGATGTTTTAATGAAGTAAGACACGTTTAATTTGGTATCAACTGCGCCTGCCTGTTAATTGTTAACTCGTGATAACATGTTTATGAATATGTTGCCTTTGCTTGTCTCTAATTTAAAATGCTTTTTTACCTTTTCATTTAGGTTTATGTATCACAGTTGCGCAATTTGTGCTCCATCTGTCCGACATTATGCAGAAACAATTCGCAGACTTCTGCATATTTGTTGTAGGTGGGGTGGGGGCGCTCTCCTCTTCCTGAACACAGCCAAGTTAAAGGGGTCGTCTGTGGGATCGGTGCAATTTGACAGCACTGAAACCCCCTATTAGCTTTTATGCAACTGTGGTGTCAGAGCGGTGAGACACTGGATATCAAAAAGTGTGTTGATGAAAGTGTTTGCACAACCTAGATATCTGAGGTTTAAAGTCGGGCAGTAGGTGGCATTCTGCTGTCAGCGAGGATGCCTTTTACTCTCAAGGTGCCACTTTTTGAAGCATGTTTTGTTTGCAGCAGTAGGAGGCCTTGCCACATGTTGTTTATATGTCAGCTGGATGAAATGCTGAACTAACAAGAGGCGCACAGGGCTCCCCGGGTGTTTGTTGTGTGTCAGGAAGAATGGAACTCTGGGAGATCAGAATGAACTTGTCGAATGACGCTGAATATGCCCGTGTTTTGTTTATGCCAAAGGAAGGATGAAATGAGGAGCTGTCAATATGAACTAACTGAGAGGTGAGATGGGATGTCAGAGGAAACTAAATCATTAATTACAAGGCGAGGCATTATATACATTGAACCATTATATATATTCAAGACTTTGATGCAAATGTCATATCTCATGTGCATGCACTTCATTTTATCAATCTCAGAAGATAATATGCTGCGTCCTGCCTCTCAGGCAAAAACGTGTAACCTAAAAATGACACAAATATCTCAGTAAAGGTACAGTGCTACTTTACAGCATGCATTCAGTACATACCTTAACAACAAAGGACAGCATCCACCCTCCCAGCTGCCTAAACACGAGCCACAATTATAACAATAGTTCGCGTTAAATCTGAACATTCTCACTCGGTCTATCAGTTTCAGGCAACACAGAGTTCGAACCCACTGACAACAAGTGGGCGAGGTAGCGGCATTAATCTGGGGAAGTGAAAACACTCTTAGAACCGGAATGTATCCGTGTAAATTATGTTCAAGTGCATCCAACAGCAAATAGGAGAGTGAACGAATGTATGTCTAGAGAGTAATAAACTGAACAGGGGTGTATAACTATAATCAGAAACATTATTGTGATCAATCTGGTGTGATATTTTCCGGTTCCGATTCGTGCAGCATTTTTTAAACAAGCCCTGTCACGGCATGATTGCCTGCGAACATACTTGTAGTGGCTGATTGTGTTTTTATTAAAATCAGCATTATGTTGTTAAAGCCATTCTGCTCAGAAGAACTTTGGTCTGCACCGATGGCCTCTTCTGCTCTGTTCCAATAATCCAATGCTCCTAGAGCGCTTTATCGGCCAAGTATCAAGGCGCTTTAATAATGGATGCGCCTATTATTACGCGGATGCAATGGTACTCATGTTTTCGACCTTCGAAGGATGAACGATAAGCGATCCTGCTGGGATTAAACCTGTGACCTACAGCAGGCTAGACACTGATCTCGCAGGAGGTGCATTAACCTAGAGAGCTACCCACAGCTGTTCAGCTTACCCCTTGTCGTCTTGCACGCCCATCCCTCGGCAGTCCCGGCGCTGCTGTCACACGGAGGCGCAGGCTGGCTCTGAGCACAGACTGGACAGATGGAAGACTCGCGCGGCTGTGTCAGAGACCAGGACGCCCAAAATAGGAGCCCATCCCAGGCTTCGATGCGGCGGGGCTGAAGTGCCACTCACACTGATGCGTGAGTGATAGTGAGGCTCTGTTTCACCACGGGTGCACCATTAGATGGGCATGTTTACCCAGCCTGCTTTTGACTCTGCCCTGCACAAGTACTTAATTGTGTACCCTGGCCCTGTGCATCCTTCACAGGTTTGTCTTCCAACACCCCCTGTTGGGCTGGCGAGCTAGCTCCTTGACGAAAATCCCAGGTCTTTTAGGCTCATTTACAGGTGGTTGGATGTTTCACTGTAATACCACAGACAGGTAAGCGAGTTACAAACCCAGATAATGGTGATGGTACAAAAAATGCAGCTTTAAATTACGAATACCATTCAGGAAGAATGTTTTATTTTATTATTCTGCATTTTAAATCTGGAATGTTAGCACACGCATTTTGCTTGTGCGAAGGCGCACGGTTTTCATGTGAACAAAAAGCTAATTTACTTACTACATTTTCACTGCGGCAATCCTTTGGAGGACACATGGGTATCCTAGGATGAACCTATCTCTCTGTCACATGGGTGCGGTCAGACACTGCCCTGGCCTCTCTCCTCGTCTCAGGCTGGTCCCGCTGCATTGAAAGTTGGACCAGCGATTTGAAACTACTGCGCGTCTTTTTAATGCTCCGTGGTCTCCAGCGCAGGTGGAAGTTCACACCTGTAACAGGGGCAGCACATTTTGGGGCATATTTATAATAACTGACGCATCCCTGCATATCAGCAGGGATGCGCCAGTTATTATGCGCCACAGCTGCGCCACCATGGATGCGTCGCATTTATAATGCGGCGCACAATGGGGCAAAAACGGCACAGATGCGTCACGCATCTGTGCCGTAAAAGTGGCGCATTGCTGGAGTTGCGTCGCAAGCGCGACGCAGCTCCAGCAATGCTCTGGGGGGCCCTATCTTCACAATGCTGTGTCAATCCTTACGCCTGCTTCAAGCAGGCGCAGGGTTTTGACGCAGCATGGGCTCAAAAGTGACTGAGTGAAATCTTGTAGATTTCACTCAGCCACTTTTAGGAGGCGTTCCTGCGCCGGAACGCCCCCACCTGCCCTGGAACGCCTACATGTGGCGCAGGGCTTTACAACGTGACACATCTCCCAGATGCGTCACGTTGTAAATACCCCGCACCATGGCGCAGGATTTGCGCCGCTGCTGCGTCACAAAAGTGACGCTACGGCGGCGTAAATGAGGCGCAAGTCAAACATAAATCTGCCCCTTTGTTTATTACAGTCAGTCGCGCTGTCACAGATTACACCGAGAGTATGGAATCCAAGAAGGGCGTGGCACAGTACAAACTGGGACAGTGCGCCCATAGAAAATTTGGTGCTTGAATTCTATGATTTAATATTTTTGACTCAAGGTAATTGCTGTACTCCACTCCTAATATCTCACCGGCCACTCTTCCTCAAACTCTGCTTTTTGTCATCAGCCAATATGTCCTGTTTGATAAGAGAGAGAACATTTGTGTGAAACCTAAGAGATTTCTCTACTGCACGGCACCTGTGCAAACTATTCCAATTTAGCAAATTGTTGAAAGTCCACCTATTCTAACCCCTTTCTACTGATACTTGTTAAATTTGCCACAGCGCCAAGATGCCCAAGGGTAAATCGTGCGCTATATTTAATTTAAATAACTTAACATAACATGAGCCCTTGGTCTGCTGCATGAGTGCTGGGTCTACTGTATGAGTCCTGGGACTACGGCATGAGTCCTGGGTCTACTGTACGAGTCCTGGGACTACGGCATGAGTCCTGGGTCTACTGTACGAGTCCTGGGACTACGGCATGAGTCCTGGGTCTACTGTACGAGTCCTGGGACTACGGCATGAGTCCTGGGTCTACTGTACGAGTCCTGGGACTACGGCATGAGTCCTGGGTCTACTGTACGAGTCCTGGGACTACGGCATGAGTCCTGGGTCCACTGCACAAGTCCTGGGACTACGGCATGAGTCCTGGGTCCACTGCACAAGTCCTGGGTCTACTGTACGAGTCCTGGGACTACTGTATGAGTCCTGGGACTACGGCATGAGTCCTGGGTCTACTGTACGAGTCCTGGGACTACGGCATGAGTCCTGGGTCTACTGTATGAGTCCTGGGACTACGGCATGAGTCCTGGGTCTACTGTACGAGTCCTGGGACTACGGCATGAGTCCTGGGTCTACTGTATGAGTCCTGGGACTACGGCATGAGTCCTAAGTCTGCAAGAAAGCTCCGCTGTCTAAAGCTTGGGCTAGTCAGCTCTGTATTGCTGCTCTTTGAGACCTGGAATTGTAAGTTTGGTGCAGCCTGAATCGTAGCTGTAGTGTCTAAAGCAGAACTCCGTAATATCTACGTAACCTGAGAGACAGCTCTGAAGACTTCTCTTAAAATTCAGACTCTCCGCTGCAGCTGTCGAGGCTGACGCATGCCCTAGTGAGAAAGACTCGATTCAAAATGCTGTTATTCTCAAAAGTAGTTTCACACAGTTGCTAATTCATTACTGGAAGCGCTCACTTCACTTCAGTCTCCAAAGACCATGTCTGCTCTGTGACCTCCACCCATTCTGTGTTCCCTCACTCAGAGTACGCTCTTACCAGCTCTGAATCCACCTCAGCCTTTCTGATAATCTCTCTGACTTTGTACTTACATCTCCTGCTCTGTCCCCCATTTCACCCCATCCAGGCCACCTCACTAGCTCTGTGTTCACCCACAGCACCTGAATATTTAGTGACTGCTCTGGGCAGCCTGGTCACTGACAGCTACGCTACCCAATTACAGGCCCTATTCACAAAGGTAAATTGAGTTGTAATATTACATTTATGACCAAATTTCTCTCTTTTACGCCTGCCAGTTAATTCACCAGGGGATTCCTGGCAGACACAGGCCCATTTTCTTGTGGACAGATGTCAACCACTAGTTGGAGTTCTCCGCATCTGTAACTTCCACTCAAGGGGTGGGAATATGGGAATTCCAAGACGCTCCAAGGTGTGGCTAACCATGGAACGTTTTAGGTCTCGCCTGACCCAGCGCATGCGCTGGTCTGGCGAGGCTTATTGAGAGGGCTCCAAAAAGTGCTACCAGGCCAGCCTAGAGCTACAGTGCATGTGCGCGGGCACGTGCGCCGCGCATTTTCGGGATTGCTTTCACTTTCGAGGCCGTACGGCCGCTTTGATGTTTGATCGCGATTGCGATCACTTTCGCGGCCGCACGGCTGCTTGGCATAGCCAATAGGTCTCGCTTTTGGGACCTTATAAGTATTTAGTTATGCTACTGTTGCATGACTAAACACTTATAAGGTCCCAAAGGCGAGACCTATTGGCTATGCCAATGCTTGTTGTTTTTGTGGGCACTCACAAACTCCTCTCTTCCTCTTTCTTTTCTGAATCGTTACTTTTTTACGTCAACACAGTGCGGGCATAAATACTGTTCAAGAAGGGGAAGGGAAATGATTTTCACGGTGCGCCCCGGTTCTTAGACAATGCTTAACTTGTGAAAGAATGAGTGCTGGAGCTCTGCTCAGAAGTCCATGGCCGGTGCAATTGAATGTCAGCATGACAAACATAAGACTGCCTGGTTGTAAATCCACCTCATGCCTCTTTAATCTACAACCAGACACTCCCTGCCCGTTTATCTCACTCGTGCAGATTACTGCTTTCTCACTTTGTGAATCTTTTTACATTTTCTCTTTCTCCTTCCTCCTGTTTTGTGTGTTTTCCCTCTGTTGCTCTCGTAAATGTCTGATGTGAAAAAATAAGTGCCCGTCCCCAAAACAGAGTGCCAGATCCTCCTACCGGCAACCACTAGCTCAGTTCGACACTGCTATTCGAGTAAGTCAGTACCCTGGCTCGGCTGTTCATGTTAATTTATTGCTCGTCCATCTCTACGGGTTCTGCTATTAGAGTAAATCCAGGGCACAAGTCCTAAAAAAAGAAGTGGGGGGACGCTCCAAGTTAGGTGGTGTCTCCGGAAGTGACGTCACGGCAGGAAGTGTCGTCACGAAAGGTGAAGGGGGCAAGCTGCCACCAGCAAACCTCGGCATTGTCATCACACTTCCTTCCTATTCCAAACCCGGGCCCCTTGTGAGCGCGCGCCGTTTCCTCTCATGCTTTATTTGGTGGTGTGCTGGGATTATGTTTTCCTCGTGAAGCCCTCAATGCGGCCAGCTTTTGCGCAGGGGGGACGGCGTCCACCCGGTAAAATAAGTGGGGGGACGCCGTCCACCCGCGTGGTACCCCGACTCGAGCCCTGAGTAAATCAGAACCCTGGCTCGGCTCTTAGTGTAAATTTATTGGCTCTCCCATCTCTATGGGTTATACGGTGAGGAGGAAGGCCCTTCTACACGACTATGGGAAGCCATGAACAACATGTGACTGTTAAGTCACATATTGATGCTAGACCAACAGCTGCCCTAGAAACGTACTTTGAGTAGCGTTTTCATGACTCTTGGTCACGAACACTAAAACCTATGGGGCATATTTAACATACTTTCACGCAGTGCAACGCAGCAAGCCACCGCGCTGCGGTGCATGAAAGAGGAAGGGTAGGAATGCACCATATTTAACATCATACCGCACATTCCTGTCCCTCCTTGCACTGGCGCACTTCAGGCAGCCTAACACCAACGCAGGCGTCCATGCAAGAGTGCCTGTGTTACAGGGAGAATTGTTTTTGTGCAGCAAAGGACACCTTCCTGCACAAAAACAATCTCAAGAGGCATTTTCCTCTTTCCATGTGTGCTGTAGATTGCAGCACTTGTAGAAAGAGGAAATAATGAGGGGATAAAAAGACTTTTCTCCTTGTTACGCCATCCTCGGGGAGGCATAGCGCTTTCACGTAATCTCTGCTTTACAAACCTTTGTAAATCTTGGAATGCATGAAATCCGTGGGCGGATGCATGGGAACGCCCATGTTCCACCCATGTTCCACCTCTCAGAATGAAATGTGAATTAATGCTGTGCAAGCCGCTGCATTGCGTTACATTTCTTTTTACAAAGCCACGCATGATGGAGCAAATCACTCTTTGCATGACTGTAAATATGTACTAGCATTTTACGTCATGGATGTGCCTCAAAAGTGGTGGAACCATGACACAAATTGTTAGTAAACCTGGCCCTATCTTCCCAGCTTCAGGGACGCCGTGGATGCACGCTTCAATGGCCTAGAGCAGTTTTCTCTTTCCCCTTTTCCTTAGTGTGCCCTAGACCAGATGTTTCACTTGTTTCTGTTCATCTCTTTCTTGGTTTCACGCTTGTCTCTGCAGTGTTGTCATTATTGCCTCATTCTGCTAATCGGACTGCTCGGTGCAGCCAGGGCTGGTGGTGGGTGAGAAACTGATGTCAGGATAAAAATACAAAACAAACGTTTAAAAAACAGAAAAGGTGTCCAACGAGAACATTGAGGTGAGAAGAAGTGACAAGTGGGTTGAGGAAAAGGACAGAAAGATGCGACAAACAGTAAATGTGAAATGAAGGAAGGAAAGGAGAAATACAAACGAGAAGGAGCAAGAGCGCGACCAGGAAAGAAAGAAATACGCTCGACTTTCTAGATTTCCTCAGGTTTCAAAGCCTCCTCAAGGGGATTTTTAAGAACCTACAAAAATGAATAAATCTGTCAAAATGTTGGGGATGGATCCACTATACACAGGTTTACAACCCACGGGGGGGCTCTGCGGTCAGTGTTTAGAGCAGGACATTAAAAAGTGAGTTTCATCTCCAGTAGCCATATCAAAGCGGCAGCAGAAGAAACGCAGATAGGGGCGTGGCTCCCATTGGAGCAGCAGGTGCCGTGGCACCGGGGTCCACTGAACCTTGATACTTGCTCTGTTTTATTACCCCAACAGCAGTCACAGGGGTCATTTCCGCTGCTTTGCCCCAGGACCCGTGGCATCCTAGCTACGCTCCTGGCAGCGGAGCGGCGCCGCATCTTCTGAGGCTGCGGACTGTGAGGTCCTCTTACTGTACAGTGTACATTCTGTGCGGATCACATTTCCTCTCTGACACAATTTGCCTTTATTGAATCATTCAGCTGCTTCCAGAGCTGTCACTCTCTCTCCGCCCATCCGGGAGGGAGAGGAGGCTCGGATAGGGTGTCATTCTGCAGGCAGCGCAGGTATGGGTGTCAGCAGGCCACGTCCTCACCCTCCTCACCAGGCTCCTTCCATGGAAGGGGCAGACCACCGGCTGGCATCTCTGGGCTATAAGCAGCCTCTCAAACCGCAAACATGCATTCCAGCAGCATTGCTGGACCGGCCCAGCCAGCTGCAGGATGCCACATTTTTATGTGTGTAATGTGAAGCAGCGCGCGGCAGGACATTAACATACTGGAGCAGTATGGGGTTGATAAAAATGGAGAGAACGCTTGGATGCTGTCCATCCCCAGCAATGCCCTTAACCTGCAATTACCCTTGGATGCACTCGACTTTCCTTAGCCACTTATCCCGAAATGCACATATGCGCTTTCCTCTTCCCCTCTACCCACACATGAACCCATCATCACTTCCCCTCATGTGCACTGAATGTTTCCTTCCCTGTCATGTTCATTCAACTTTCGCTTTGTAACCAGATTTGTCCTCCTTAAGCTTGTGAGATGTGTGACGTCAAAATGCCACATGCTCTGGCTTGCCTGGATACCTCTAACTGCAGGCTGCACCTGAAAACTCTGGCATTAGTCCTTCGTGCCAGCAGGTGGCATCTTCCTCCATCGGCATTGCCTCCGGTTCTACACGTGAAGATTGGGCCCTGGCGGAACTTTAATTTCGCAAACGGGATTGGAGAATTTTGGTAACGCTGCGTTACTTTTGTAAAGTGGAGTTTCTGCCAAAATCTCCCAATCCCCGCAAGGCAATTTCCTTTTTCTTGTTCGGGCAACACGATGACAGCGGGAACAAAGAGAGGCTTCCAAATGCAATCTGGAGATTGAGATTCGGCATCCCCTAGTGTGATTTCCGGTCACTAGGATACTTCCGTGGACACTTTTATTTTATTTTATTTTTTTGGTATATGTTTATTGAGAAGTACATGTCAGTTTATAAACAATACATAAAAAAAGTGAGTATAAACAAATCAAATTATGGCCACACAATAAATTACTATGAAATGTTACCTTCTCAGATTTTTAAATATAAAAAGGATAATACAGATATCAAAAGATACAATAGTTGAGGTACTCATAAAACCTGGAAAGGATGAAATAGGAAAGGTGGACTAGGGAGGAGATGATCAAGATAGTATACAGGAGGTAGTAAACCATGTATTATAGATAGTTGGAAGATAGTAGCGATAATATCATACAAATATATTATTTCAAGTGAAGATATTCCCACTAACTCAACAATTTCCAATAGGCGAACAGTAAGTCCTAATTCAAATAACCGTGTTACTGGCTACAGCATCAACAGTCCTAATGATAACATCAACACCATGAATATAAATAATGATGGTAATGAATTAATAAGGAAATGAAAACAGAAGTAATTCACTTATTGTAGTTCTTAACTAGAAGAAAAATCTGAAATATTACCAGAAATAGAACATGTATTAGCTAGAAAGGGGTTCCAAATTTGGATGAAAGTTCCAACATTGTCCTGCAATGTATAAATTAGTTTTTCATATGATGCTATTTTATACATTTCAATAAGCCATTCATCATGTGTAGGACATTGTGGTGTTCTCCAATGTCTTAATATACAAATTTTTCCTACAGTGAGTGCAATAGCTATCAATCGTCTTGTTTCCGTGGACATTTTATGAACACGGGCGGTTCAAAGTGGCCGTGGTCAGAGGCCTGCTGCTTCCCGGGCAGACTTTCTACTAGAACGACAGCAAAATCAACTCAACAATAGTGTGGTGCCATTCAGGGCCGGCTTTAGTGCTGGTGGTGCCCAGTGCGATAATGTTAGCTGGTGCCCCTCCAATGACCATCACCGATCCTCTAGCACCCTTTAACAGTGACCAAGTCTCAATAACACTTTCTCTCAGATGCATTGAATTCGTTATATTGCGCCACTCATACCAGTAAAGGATGTCAGAGCACTTTGCCTCACACACACATTACACAGAGACAATCAAACATATGTGTGTAAATCAGCTTAGAGGAAATGTTACATAAGCCAAAGGACTAAAAATGTAGGAGTCACATGTCTTCCATACTGGTAGGCGGTATAGTTTAGGAGTGCTTGGTGTGGAGAAGCACAAACTCAGAGTCGAAAAAGAAGCAGCATAGTTGGGAGATTTCTTTAAAAATAAGAATCGATTTCTACCCAAATGAACCCTGTTTGAAAAATTAGTCTATGCTCCAATGTATACTTTGCAGTGTGAATGCAGCTCTATGATGAAAGTTAATACCTCACTGTTCTATATTAGGATTTAAATTATAAATTGCAAGTAACAAAAGGATGTCTCTTTTAAAAGCAGTAACCTGCTGATCTATTTACATTATATGCACTCTGGAATCTACATGGTATACGTTCTCTGCAGCAGGCATATTAACCCTCTGCACTACCTTCACATAAGTCAAAACATCAACTATACAAAACTCCAATCCCTCTCCAGGAAGAACATTAATCACAGGAGTTAACTTGACATTTTTGTGAGGTCTGGTAATTGCCAGAGGAAAGGAAAGTGGCAGCAGGTGCTTTAAAAACATAATAAACTTACAAACACGGCACCCCCAGGAAGCCAGCACCCGGTGCGGTGGCACCGTTCACACCGCCCTAGAGCCGGCCCTGGTGCCATTTGTGCTGTATTATCAGCGTAGAATGTGCAACTGGCACTAAAATCGGAGCGTGAGCAGTGAGCAGTGCGAAGTGCATTTTATCCCCATAGGCGGAATTCCATGGAATCTCGCACAGTTTTTATGTGACTCCGCATGATTCCACTGAGTAAAATTCCACGAGTTCTGTCCAGGCCTAGTGAAGATACCAGATTCTGCTCTGAACAGCCGCGGCCGCTGCAGGTAAGAGCGGTTAGGTGGTGGCGCCAGGTGAGGGGGGATTTCGAGAGACGACCATGAGGGAAAATTAAATAAATAAATACATTTTCCTCGGGCCGTCTCTCAAAATCCCCCCTCACCTGGCCGCACTGCCTCACCGCTCTTAACTGCAGCGGCTGGCTCTGAATCTGATTGCAGATCCGAAATGGGTTTCAACTCGGGCACACTCTCCAGTTCCCTTGCTTTACAGACAATACGAATGGAAACCCTCTTTGGCTCCGATTAGGGTGTTCTTCAAGGCCCTGAGCCTGCTTCACAGAAGAGACAGCTTCTTTAGAAAAGCTGGTCTGCAGAAGCCACAGAGGTGCTAGATTTTCATCATCCTACAGTGGAGTGTAGGGTCCACTTTCTGACTGAAACTATACCCGTTCCCTCTAATTCAGACCTCTTATTGCCACTGAAAGAACCCCTGACCGAGTCCCCATGGCAGTGTGGTACATGCCTGGTTTGACTCTGTCACCAAGTCACTCAATTGCTAAACAGCAAAGACTTACCTTTAGTGATCTAACTTTATTAACATAGCATCCTGCTTCAAAGAGTCTTATAGTTCAGGCCTTTACGAGCAAATTCAATACAAATTATTTTCCTACTGTTCTACTGGAGAGAGAATTGAAGAAAATAGACTGTATGTCAACAAAGCCCTCTGATCAGCTTGCATAGAACTCTGATCTTTTAATGTGATTTGCCTCTTGGGTCAACACACTCATGCCCTCTGGGAGGTTTTGTCTGAAGACTTCTGAAATTCCTTTGCACAGACGGTGGAGGATGGCGAGGATACGATGAAAGGTATTTTGAGGTCCAGCCTGGATACCACATATTGTATTGCCCAGTTTTGGGCACCAGGGTTGATATTAGAAGTGACATTTGGATGCATGCCATTGGGTTTTCAGGTGACATCCAAGCCTCACTCATGAACATGACCTCTGATGGGGTTCAGTTGTTTGGCAAGAAAGAAGATTTTGCTCTACAATGCATTAAGGATGATGGAGCTGCAGTGTACACCTTGTGATTGCTTTCACCTGCCCACCAATTCTACCAGCAATATTCGATGTTCTAGATGTTCCAAGAACATTTGTGGGGCCTGGTCAATCATCAGAGGTAGCGTCCGCATCTCTTTCAGCCTCTTTGTGGTTCTAGAGACAGGCTGTGCTTCTCCAAGAGGTCATCAACAGCAGCAGCAGTCCTCGTCCTCCTCCCCCAGTGCCACTGCAACCTAGTCTTTTCAGTTTCCTCTCCATTAGCCACTGCGAGCCTGTAGGGGGTCGAACCAAGGCTGTTGATCCCACTGGCACACTATTTAGACCAATGGATCTTTTCGATGGTTTGACAAGTTTATGCTATCTTGAGTACCCCTCAACAAGTTCCTCCAGATTTTTCTCAGATTTCAGTGTACTGTACAGCTACTTTTTCCCAAGATTTGATCACTTTGCTTACTAAAGGAACAATCTGAATTATACTCCAGAGAGGGGTATGAGTTGCTACTCCAAGTGCTTCTTCATCCCCAGGAAGGATGGGGCCCTAAGGCCTATTTTAGACTTCAGAGTCTTGAAGTCGTTCGTCACGGTGGAGAAGTTCTAGAGGACCTAGACGACTGCATTGTGTGTCAGGAAACAAGGGTGGAGGCATTGCTTCCTGCATGGAACTTGGAGAGTGCACGGAAGCAATACTACAATCTCACTCATTGTAAGTCTTTGCCAGGGAAGAATGTGTTAGTGGTCCGTACAGAGCGCCATGTGGGCCAAGGCATTGTGAGCATGGAGTATGAGACAGCGTCCCAAGAAAAAACTACATTACCCAGCAGCTATATTATCGTACATAGTCTGAAGCAGCAGCCATCATGGGTGTTTGAGTATAACTTCACTAATGGCCTATACGTTGCTGTTTAGAAATTATGATAAATTGTTTCCATAGCTGAAACTTGCGAATGCAATCTATTTGATCATTATTATGAATTTGTACATGAATAGGGGTTTGTTGTATGCCTATCCTGCACGACCCTAGAATGTATCTCTGATTTGTACTGGGATCAGACCACTTTCAATTCACCTTCCTACATGTCATGCCCTTTGGCCTGACATCGGCCCCTCAGCTTTTACAAAGGTCATGTGAGTGGTGGCGGTCTATCATTGCAAGCTATGGATCAGTATTCTCCTACCCCGATGATTGGCTGGTGAAGCTAGGCTCGCCTCAACTAGTCTCAGACCACCTTTAGCCAATGGTGTAGTTATTGTATACTCTGAGATTTTACATCAATAAGCCCAGTCTGGATATGATTGCCATGAGGACATTCTCTCTGATGGAGAAAGTCGAGGTCATTTGGGCTATGATTTTGACATTTCAGGCAAGAGAAAATGTTGCAGGCTTGAAGGTTCAGAGACTGCTTTGTCTCCCAGTGTTGTGTATCTTATGGGAAACATCCATTACCACGCGGGCATTGCATCGCAATGCCTTTACATCGCGGGTATTACAACGCAAGTCATTACAATGACTTGTGCTGGCTGGCGCTCTAAGCTAAGGAATAGTATGATTTACTATTCCAACACCTTCCCTACTGTACGTAGACTGGTGTTGGAATAGTAAATCATACTATTCCTAAGTCCAGCACCCTCCAGCACAAGTCGTGGTAACAACTTGCGTTGTAAAAACTGCGATGTAACATTCCGCGATCATTTTGATCGCGTTGTAACGTCACATATTCGTATCTTACAGGTGCCACATGCTGTCTGGTAGAATGTGGACCATTCAACGAAATCTTCAGCTCTAATTGGCCCAGCATTGAGGAATGTCTCACAGATAAGATTCCAGTCTCCAATGAGGCTGCCACCAACCTGACATGTGCAATATAGTTCTCCACTCCTCCTCAGTGGTAGCAGTGATGACAGAGTTGTCCATTTTAATTCGTGGTTGTCCCTGAATGTTGTGAAGATCACAGGCCCCTAGTCTCCCATAGAGCACCATCACCATTCCATTGGTGTTCTGGAGCTACACACCATCCACCTAGTCCTCAAGGCACTTCTTCCTTCCATCAAGGGCAGGCCAATCCATGTGGTTAGGGACAACATGTCCACCACATGGTACTGAAATAAGAAAATCAGAATGGGGCCCTGTGCCCATTGTCTGGAGCTCCAAGACTGTGGTGGTTGGACTTCCATAAGGTCTCCCTTACAGTGAATCCAGGATAGATGAGCTCAGCAGGTGCCATTTTGGAGATCATGAGTGGCATCTGCATCCAAAAGTGGTACAAGGTATCTTTGTCCGGTTGGAAGGACTCTCTGTAAATCTTTTTGACACATGAAAACATTCAATATCCCGCTTTATACACTCTAGACTTTCCTCCTCAAGGGTCTCTAGGGAGACATTCTACTTTCAATAGGATTTTGGCCTCCTATTTCCATTTCCATCTCTGCCCCTGATCCCACAGGCCCTGAAAAAAGAAATGTGAGTCCAAATGCAGTGGATTCTGCTGGCCCTACACTGGTCCAGGAGAGTCCGATACTCTGAAATGCTGAGCCTTAGCATCTTCCATCTTCAGCAGGAGGATCTTCTATCCCAGCAGTAGGGCAGAGTAGTACAACTGAACCCCCACAATCTACATCTGCATGCACAGAGATTGAGTAGAACCAGCTAAGAGATTCTGATCTTACACCAGAGATGCTTGCACGCAGAATTACTACAAAGTAAATCTACTCAGGCTATTTGTCCAAGTTTGCAGACTGGTGTGTGGAAACACAGCTACGCCTCTGCAATCTAAGGTGTCTGATGTCTTTTTTGTTTGTATTACAATTGGGCTGACAAAGCTTTGCTGTAGGCACTACTAAAGGTTACCTGACAGCCCCTTCAGCCTTTGTTTGCCTGATCAGTCCTCTTCATCAAATCACCTGCTACAATGCATTTTTAGATGGCCTTTCACATACATTTTTCCGTACTCCCTTCATTATACTGAAGTGAATTTAGTTCTCAGCTTTTTGACTAGTGCTTCTTTCAGGCCTTTGTATAGCTGTACCTTAACTTTCCAAACTTTTAAGACTGTCTGTTTTATAGGGATCACTGACGAAATATCAAGAAGGAGAATATCGAATTGCCAAAATATCGAAGTAAAAATATAGAATGCCAAAATATCGAAGCCCTATCTCCAAACAGGTAAGTACAAAAATATAGAATCCAAAATATCGTTGTAAAAAATATAGTTAGTCAAAATATCGAATTTTTTAAATGTCTTAAAATTAATGTAAAATTAATGAAATAAAACATATAATTAACTGAAACATACTTAAAAATACTTAAATAACTTTAAAATTAATAAATGATTAATGTAAGTAAAAAAAATAATACATATATATTAACGTAATATTAATTAAAAATATGCAATATTTTTTGCGTAGGATAGCGGGCGGGTAAAATGTACTATTACCACTCCAGTAAGTGCAATAGTAGGGAAAGCGTTGGATAGCGGGAGGGTAAAAATTACTATTCCCACTCCAGAGAGTGCAACAGTAGGGAAAGCGTTGGATAGCGGGAGGGTAAAAATTAGTATTCCCACTCCAGACAGTGCAATAATAGGGAAAGCATTGGATAGCGTAGGGGTAAAAATTAATATTCACACTCCAGAGAGTGCAACAGTAGGGAAAGCGTTGGATAGCGGGAGGGTAAAATTTACTATTCCCACTCCAGTGAGTGCAACAGTAGGGAAAGCGTTGGATAGCGTAGGGGTAAAAATTACTATTCCCACTCCAAAGAGTACAACAGTAAGGAAAGCATTGGATAGAGTAGGGGTAAAAATTACTATTCCCACTCCAGAGACTGTAACAGTAGGGAAAGCGTTGGATAGAGTAGGGGTAAAAATTACTATTCCCACTCCAGAGAGTACAACAGTAGGGAAAGCGTTGGATAGCGGGAGGGCAACATTTACTATTCCCACTCTAGTGAGTGCAACAGTAGGGAAAACGTCAGATGGCGTAGGGGTAAAAATTACTATTCCCACTCCAAAGAGTGCAACAGTAGGGAAAGCGTTGGATAGCGTAGGGGTAAAAATTACTATTCCCACTCCAGAGAGTGCAACAGTAGGGAAAGCGTTGGATAGCGGGAGGGTAAAATTTTCTATTCCCACTCCAGTGAGTGCAACTGTAGGGTAAGCGTTGGACACCGTAGGGGTAAAAATTATTATTCCCACTCCAGTGAGTGCAATAGTAGGGAAAGCGTTGGATAGCGTAGGGGTAAAAATTACTATTCCCACTCCAGTGAGTGCAATAGTAGGGAAAATAATAATTTAATATTTTATTAAAAATAAATAAATTATTAATACCAAAAAAGTATTAAAATTAATTACCAATCACACAATATTTAATAATTAATTAATTATAAATACCATTTTTTTTATTAATTACCTGTTAATAATTAATTAACAACCAATTAATTTTCAATACCAAAAATTAATCAATACAATTAATACCAATTAATAGTTAATTAAGAATGAATTAATTGCCACGGCCTGTTGCATGTGCTCATTGGAATGTGTGGCGTTGCATTGCGGGCCCTCGGGCTCTGTAGCGGCCGGCCTTGGTGGTTGTAGGCCCTTGTATGTATTTTATTGTAAAATAAAGGTTTCTTTAAAAAAAAAAAAAAAAAAAAAAAAAAAAAGAATGAATTAATTAGCAATATACAAAAATTATTTCAATAATTAATTATTTCCAATTAAATTCCCACCATATTCCCCTATAAACCCACAACCCGCTACAAATAATAAATGAATACAATTAACATAATTATCAATTAAACAATTAATACAAATTAATTACCAATTAATACAAATTATTTACCAATTAATAATTAATCAACAACCAATTAATTTTCAATACCAATTAATAATTACCTAATAACAACTAAATTACTTCCCACCCTATTCCCCTATAAACCCACAACCCGCTACAGAAGTAAAACGCAAATTTAAATGAAAAATACTTAATAATTCCTCAAAATTATTATTTAATGTACTATAATTAAATTACTTCCCACCTTAATCCCCTATAAACCCACAACCCGCTACGGAATTAAATTACACAAAAATTAAATAACATAAAATTCATTACTTTAAAGATATTCAAACATACATTCCAAAATTAATACATACTTTTAACACATATACTAACACTTAAAACACTATAACAAAATTCGATATTTTTAACAACTATATTATGACTGTCGATATTACTTACTTCTATATTATTTAAATCGATATTTCTTACCTGATTTTCGATATTCTTCACCACTATATTTTGGCAATTCGATATTCTGTCCATTCTATATTAAAAACTCGATATTCTGTCCCGGCAATATTTTTTATTCGATATTATGTCTGTTTACCGTTTTATAGCAAACACTTCTGTATGATGTGTCAGTGAGCTACAGGGGTTGACACACTTGAAGCCTACTTTTTTCCCCAATAAGTCTGAAAACTAGTCTCGCTCTTTACTGTGAGGCAAATCAATAACACTCTCTGCATTCTTCTCCCCTCTACATCCCTCTAAGGAGGTGGAGAGACTACACCAGTTGGACCTATAGTGATGGAAAGGGCCAAGGAGTACTGGGTGGATGATCAGCTCTTCATTGGATTTACTGTTTTGAGGATAGGAAAGGCAGTTAAAAATGGACCTTATCACAGTAGATTGTAGTTTGCAACAAATTTCTAATGCCATGGTCCAAATAGATCCTCCTTAGATCCTTGTAGCTCATTACACCAGGACAAAGGCTAAGAATACAGTCCTGGCTCATGGTGTCACTGTTCTGGATATCTGCCAGCCAGTCACATGGGCATCCATCCATACTTTCACCAGACAATATGGTAATGATCCACAGGGAGGGTCATTCTAAACCCAAGATCCTTCAGGACTTTCTGGTGCTGAGTCCACTGATCATGACAACCTCCAATAAGGGGGAATTGCTCTGGTACCAATTCACAAAGGTGAGGAATCTGTAGTTGGAAGTATCAATTACAAAAATAAAATACCTTCTGTAAAGCTCTTTCTGGAGGATACTCTGTGCTCATTGCCCGCTGTTCTATGGAGAGGACTTTTAGGAGTTAGTAAAGTCCACGTTATATTTTGAACACTGTCTATTTTCTCAATATGACAGTCTCACTCTATGTCTGAGGGCACATAAAAAAACAAATGAGTAGTCTGACATGCGCAGCAGAGGTGGTGCGTACATGCAACTCCATGTTGTTATGTCTGGAGGTAGGAGGAAGGCATGATGGAGGCTGATAACACCACTGCTGGTGCACAGGAGCTTTTGAAAGAATTCAGTGCAGGTAGATTGTGAAATCTAGGCCATCAACGCATTTTGGTGAGATGATCTTATCCTGTCCACCTTCTTTAGGACAATAAATTATTTTGACCTTTAATTAGTTTTATTAGCACATAATATATGGAGGCAATCTAAAAATAATAAAATGAACATTTAGACAATGGCCAATGAGTACAAAAAACATTTCCTTAACTAAACAATAAACATTATTATTTCTTTTATTTGCTCTCAATGGTATCCATGTAACTCTCCATATTGGCTCCTTCAACACACTCATACAAGATTAATGCACTCAGAAATTATCTCTAAGATGTTTGGAGTATATCTTTCTATGAGTCAAAGTAAGAATCTCTGAATCCAGGATTTTCTGATATTCAATCCAGTGTGTTCCACACCTACCTCTCACCCTTTCGCTTCATTATTAATAAAGACATTTTTAATTCTCAGTTGCCATTTGGTGTTCCATACCTCTCAAATGTTAAAGGGGCTCAACCCCTTTATCATATTGATGGGTGCGTCTGACCATTAGGTAAACTAAATTATACTTCAACCATGACAGACCTAATTAATCTAGGCCAGCATTCAAGTACTCACCATAGTGAGAGATGGTGTTTCTTTCCTGCCCACTAAAAGATATAAAGAGAGAAACAGGACCGCCCACAAGTCCATAATGACCAAGTCTATCAGAAAAAACCCATCTGGAATTCCACCCCGAACAACACTCCCAGAAGGGACTTCAAGGAACTAACCCATTGATGCTCATTAAAGAGAGTGCACAAAGCCAGAAGCCAACTCAAATCTACTAATGGGAAAGGGAAAGAACAGAGCTTTGGAGGATGGCAAAAACAACAAGACCGGAGAAAAGAAGAGCTCTGTGACCACCTGTTAGAAATAGGGGTCTCTAGTTGGAAAGGGTATGCACCTTTGTCCAAGTAGGGACCCTTCCTAGTAGTCAGGATAAGGGAGTTACGCTCCTAAAATAACCCCTGCTCACCCCCTTGGTAGCTTGGCACGAGCAGTCAGGCTTATCTTAGAGGCAGTGTGTAAAGCATTTGCACATAACCAACAGTAACACACTGTAAGCACCACAAAAGGACAATACACCAGTTTAGAAAAATATCCAATATTTTTATATACTGAAGACAAGACCAAAAATAATAAAAATCCACAAGACAGTACTTAGAAATCTTTAGTTATCGAAATAAACTTGAACTAAAGTTCCTTGAAGTCAATAGCTCCATGTGGGGCTATCAGGGCGTCGTGAACAACAAATCCTAATCAGTTCTGGCTGACCGCTGCGTTGTGGGCCATCTTTTGTGTCGGGTAGACCCGCAAAGCTGTACCTTTAGAAATGCAGGGGGTCGGCGACCTCGCGTTGAGCTCCGAAAGCACAGCGTCCACAGGCGTAGGTTCCGGATGTCGGTGCAGGAGTCGTCAGGCCCTTGAAGTGACACACGATGCAGATCAAACTCCTCGTGGTTGAAGTTAGGAAAGTCAGCAGGCGTCAGCTGCTACGGTGCAAAGTCCAGCGGTGCGGTGTGCGGTGTAGGCAGCGGTTCGGTGACGGTCGTCCAGCGGCGTTGGTAAGAGAAAGGCTGCGGTGCGAAGTGATGCGGTGCTCGTCGCAGTGCAGGCAGGTCATGGTGCAAGCAGCGCCGTCGTTGTTGCTGAAGCACTGTTGTCGGCTAACGTACTAGAGTCGATGGCGCCGGCGTCGGTAGGACAAGGCTGCAGTGCGGGATGAGGGCGTTGCATCGTGTAACTTACAAGCGGCGCCCTCGAACCACAGGGCAAGCAGCGTCGTTGATGTTGGCGAGAAGCGGCGTCTTTGGGGCGACGATGTGAAGCGAGGCGGAGTGCAGGTCCACAGGTTGCGGTTCAAGCAGTGGCTCGGTGGCGGCATCAGCAGGTGTCGTCTGTGCGACCAGGGTTGCAGTGCGGCATTGCGGCAGTGACCTCTGTGGTGGCTTCAGGACACTGAGTTGGCAGCGGCGTCATAGACAACGCTGGGTTGCTTTTTCTTCTGTTGCAGCACACAACACACAGTCTCCAGTGTTGAAGGCAGAATAACTTGAAGTCTTTGCTGTTCCTGGGACTTCTTGAACAGGGGTCAAGCTCTACCTCAAGCCCTTGGAGAAACTCACAAAGAGGTTTGCAGAAAGTTCAGTCCAGTCCTTTCACTGCCCAAGACAGAAGGAGCCACTGCAGGCCAACACAGCAAAGCACACAGCAAAGTGGTAGTTCCTCTTCACAGCTTCTCCAGTTCTTCTTCTTGGCAGTCCTCTTGGTTCAAAACAGTTCTAAAGTTCTGGGGTCTGGGCCCCAATATTTATACCAGAAAATCCTTTTGTTCTCTGAAGGCATAGAGTGTCTGTATCCAGCCGAAACCAGTTTGTCCTCACTGGTGCAGCCTCCTGGCAGGGGGTGGAGACGGCCTTGTGCAAGGCAAACCAGGCCCATTCAGCTGCAAGGAAATCTCCTCCCACTACTCTAAATGCAGCCGAGGTCTATTCAGCCCAGCCCTGACCTATCAGGCTCTAGGGAACCACTGTCCCTGTCCAGCCCCTGTCATCCCAAAGCCAGACAGTCAATTCACAACCCCAGCAGAGGCACACAGGATGGCTAAGCAAGAAAATACCTACTTTCTAAAAGTGGTATTTTCAAACACAGGATGTAAAAATCATCTTCACTAAAAGATGCATTTTAACATTCTGAGTTCGGTCATACTAAACTTTATTTTTCTACCTTGTTCCCAGGGGTAGTTATGTTTATAAGATGGTATAAACAAACTCCCCATTCTGTCCTATGGGAACAGGCAGCCTTGCAATGGTGAAAACGAACTACACTGTAATTCACCACCAGGACATGTCACACACATCAGTACATGTCCTACCTTTAACATACACAGCACCCTGCCCACAGGGGTACCTTGGGCCTACCTTAAGGGTGATGGACATGTAGAAAAAGGGAAGGTTGGGGCCTGACAAGTGGGGCACTTGCCAGGTCGGCATGGCAGTTACAAACAGCGCACAGACTCTGCAGTGGCAGGTCTGAGTTACCTTTTCAGAGCTACTTCTATGGGCGGCACTACCAGTGCTGCAAGCCCACTAGCAGCATTTGATTTACCAGCCCTGGCACTCTCAGTGCACTTTACTAGGGCCTCACCAGTAAATCAAAAATGCCAATCATGGAAACACCAATCCATAACATATTTTACAACAGGAGCACTTGCACTTTAACACTGAACAGCAGTGAGAAACTGCGCAGAGACACTAAACCAGCAAAAACAGAGTCAAAACCGGGAGGTCAGAAAGCAAAAAGACACAGACAAAAGATGCCAAGTCTAACACCACCTAAGAAAGCAAAAGCTCCCTTTGAGCAACAGTAACCTAAAAGAGTCAAGAATCATCTGAGCCTTCATCATCACAGAAAGACAATGAGATATAATGTAGGGTAGAACTGGTAAAACCCCACCAGAAATGAAAGGTCGCAAGAGATACTTGAGGATTGAACTTTAAGACACAAGGCACCAGCAGTGGTGGAAACATTTGAAGTGAAGTACTCTTACCTAATCTGAAACAGAATAGCCATCTTTCTCAAGAATGAAAGACAGGAGGAAGGGGTCCACAGGCTAATGACCTCAGTAAACCCACGGAGAAGCAGGACCAAACCTCAAAACAGGTATTAGAAATTAGGTTTCTGGTTGGCTAGGGTATGCACCTAAGTCAGGCAGAACCCACCACTCTAGTCAGGGTAAGGGAGTTACACACCCAAGATGACACCAGCGCTCACCCTTGGTAGCTTGGCAGAGCAGTCAGGCTTACACCAGAGGCAACGTGTAAAGCGTTTGCGCAACACACTCACACCAGGGACACCATAGCCACCACAAAAGAGACTCCACACAGTATTATACAAAAATAAGTTTCTGCATTGCATATAAACATAGACCACAACAACATGAACCAATAATTACTTTGCCAACTATGCAATTGTCATAACATCACAGTTAGTGCAATAAGATAACGACTTATATGTTTCACACGCCATGAAAACACCATCACTGTGTATACAATGTAAATACTGAAATAATACTCATTATCCTGATAAGGCAAGGCAGAAATGACAAATACCATAATATCAGGGCGTGAAATGCAGCAGTTAGGTTAGGAAGAGAAAACACCTGAATCACTAAACATCATCATCCAGTTTCACCAGTAATACATAGCTCACTAATTACCATCATCAACACATCAGGGTAGCTCCCCTACAACTAGAGGGAATACATACAGCCAGCGCTTCAGCGCCTCTATATGGGTTGTGCGGTAATATGAGCCCCAACGTAGGTTAGAGGAACACCTGCACACTTACTACAGTGAATACAGTAATTTCAGAGATTTTCTCACTCCGTGATGTGGGGGGACTCCGTCGAGGTTTCGCCCAGTAAGGTCATCAAAGAAAATGCCCCCCAAGGTATGTGTCACACGGGGAGAGGGGCACACACTGAAAAATCAGTCGGGGAGGCCTTGTTCAGTCCCCCCACAGTGGAATTGTCAAAGGCAGCTGCCCACAACCGCGGGGTATACCTGCTGACCAACGCAGACTCCCTGGAGTGAAACCCACTTTGAGGTGTAGTGCATCCGGGCCCCCCAAGGCCACTCGGACTACTGCTACTGCCAACATGGGGCCGCCCAACAGAACAAGCCTCACTCCACGAATCCCCTGCCGTGGGGCAGAACCTCTGACACGGCAGCACCTCCCACGTTACCCAGAGGTGGGGGCTGCGCAGAGAGACAATGCGGTGGCTCGCACCTACGGCTATGCTTCAGTGGACAGAAAGGTGGCACAGCGTGTACAAAGAGGACTGGGGCAGAAATGTTGATACGGCGTTGCTCAGTTGAGGGACACACCAGTGTTTCCCATGTACATATACTCACAATGTCTTTGATATGGAGGTAACTTCAAAAGAACTTTAGAAGTGAAAAACACCCCCATTGAATCACAGTTCCGGTTCCAGAAGTCAGCACAGGGTAAACGAGCCCTTTGTGTGAGGGCAGCGCCCAGCCTTTATCAATATAAATGCACCCCACCTCCCTCTCTCCCACCCCAGGAAGACTATTCAGTATGCAGAGGAATGCAGCTGCAACCCTGTTACACCCAACCCTTGCTTTGTGATGGTTGTCTGTAAAGTATGCACAAGCTCAGCTGTCACTCTACCCCAGACGTGGATTGGAGTCAGGCTGCAAAGCAAAAAGAGTCATAGGCAAATAGGAATGCCCATATTCTAAAAGTAGCATTTCTACAATATTAATATAAACTCCACTTACCCCAATAAGCAGGATGTATTACCACTATTCCAAACATACCAAATATGGAAATGCTACTTCTTCCAGATCAGACATTACCTCGGAAAAACATATCAGGGAATTCCCAATACAAACCTATGAGAGGAGCAGCACTCACAGCAGTGAGAAACCAAATAGGCTGTTTGTCACTACCAGGACATGCCACAAAATAAAGGCACATGTCCTACCTTCAGCATTCTGCCCATAGGGCTACCTAGGCCTACCTTAGGGGTTACCTATATGTAGAAAAAGAGGAGTTTCAGGCTTGGCAAGTAACTTTAAATGCAGTGGCAGGCCTGAGACTGGTTTGAAAGGCTACTTCTGTGGGTGGTGCAAGCAGCGCTGCAGGCCCAACAGTAGCATTTAAATTACAGGCCCTGGGTATATGGGATACCACTGTACAAGGGACATAAAGGTAAATTAAATATGCCAAACGGGTGTAAGCCAATCATACCAAGTTTTAAGGAGAGATCACATGCACTTTAGCACCGAATAGCATCGATAAAGTGCCCAAGTGCCCAGCGTCCTAAAGCCAACAAAAACAGGTCAGAAAAAAATACAGTAGGAAGGCAAACATTTTGGGGATAACCCTTCAAAAAGGGCCTGGTCCAACAGGAGGCATCTAGAGGGCTCCCAGCATACCAACCCTGAATTTTCTAGGGCTGCAAAAAGTTGTGAAAAGGGTTAAAAACAGTAGCACCGACAGCCACAACGTTCTTTTTTTCATAAAAAGGTTGGGCCTCATTGCTACGTTCCAATTGATTTGCATCTGCTACTCACAGGTCGTGTTCTACTACTGATGTGTGAGGAGGATTTGGCTAGTTTGGTAATCTCACCAGGGTTGAAGTATCACTCATTTCCTAATCTGCGATCCTAGTGTTCTTTCCAGAAGACTCTGATGATGCCCAGATTAGTATGGGCACCTAGTGGACATAGTTAAATGGATCCCAGAACCCTCGAGGTCAAATAATCTACAAGCTTCCATCTCCCAAAAATCTAGGACAACAGGCATGTGCCACAGAGTTCATATGAAAGAGGATGGACCAGGAATTATCCAATGAAAACAATGGGAAAATAAACAAGACAAAGGAAAATACTACACATCCATGCTCACTCCCTAAAAATGGAGAGGGAAGCAACAGCCAAATCATAACCCATACAATGTAAAAGAGAAGCGTGCCCATTACCGGGAATGCACAAAACCATAAGAGCAACCTGTAGACGAAAGTAAGACATGTGTACAGTGAACATAAACAATAGTGCCCCACCAGGTGTCATTAAAAAAAACAAATATTGGGATTAGAAGACAATAGGAGAGCAATCCATTTCAGGATTCAGTCAATGTATACAGAAATATTATATGAGGAGAGAAAATGTATAGCAGAAATAGTTTATAAACAGAAAAATATTGACTATAACATGAGACATAATTAAAGAATATTAGACATTTTTCAGAAAGTGCTCAATGTTAAAACTGATCACACAGTTTTAGTGAGAAAAAAAATAAAAGCCCCTTTGAGGTGATCCATTGGAAAGTAGTGGTGGTAGACAGATAGCAAAAACAACAATGTTGTAGAGCATTCTGTAGTAGTTTTGACAAATGTATATTCCATAAGCTCTTTAGAGTCACATTTGTTCAGAAAAAAAGTATTTATGTCAGTAGGTATCAATGGCGTTTCCGCTCCAATTGGAGTCATAGGCTCATCATCTGGACTGATGAAATGTAGCAGCACTCTGTTAATCCTATGTCACTAGTTTCAAGTATGTCAACGTTGCAGGAACAATAAAGAAGAGCCGCTCCACTTATGTGGCAAAGTGGATGCGATCACCAATTTGTGGCAACAGGTCATTTTGAATTCAATGGGCAATCGTTGGCAAATCAGGATGCAGAGCAGATAATCTGCAAGCCATCAGTGCTAAATCAATCCATGGGCCTTTAGTGCTGAATCAGTGTAGGGCCCTAATTAATGGCCTTGCCGAGTGGTATACAGGTATCCGGAAGAGAAATCAGGGGATATTACAGTGAGGAGGCCAAGAGCCACCATAGAGCTGGAAGAGAAGGGAAATTAATTTTATGTCCGAAAAAGGGCATGAAATTGATGAATGACCCACCACAAAAATAGTCAGTTTGTACAGTGAGGGGTTATAAATTAAGAGCCCTTGTGCAATACCTACTGTCTAAGTAGCTGGTGTGGACCGTAAGGGCCAAAAATAAATTGTGGCCGGCAGCAAAAATTGATACTGCCAGAAGCCTGAGATCCCTGTCCTGATTTAGCACCAGAGGTCCGCAAATTGATTTATCACCGATGGCCCGTGGATTATCTGCTCTACATCCCGACTTGCCAAGGAATGACCTCTGAACATATTACTGGACGTGGGCAGAAAACCGAAAACAATCGCAAGGAATTCTTAGTAACAATCCCAAAAGGAACAAGAGAACCCTTGGGATTAAGCCCATAAGAAGAGCTCCATGAAAACCACTGCAGAGAAACATTCTCAATATGAAAGTTATTGACTTTGAACATCTTGGAGAAACACTGAAACCCTCTGTGAATCAAGAGATGTTCAAGCAGACACATGCTCATGGTGCAATTACACATGAACTTGTAAAGCTAAGAATGAGTGTCTGAGAGCTTAACCACTACACCACAGTGGAGCGCCCAAAAAAGAACAGAGTGGTAAGGGATTTAGACACCTGAAGCACTCTGAGTTATAAAGATGCCTGAATGCACAATGAATAAAACTCATTGACAATGACAAACAGCAAGCCTGCAGCAGTAAGACTGGACTCGGAGGCTTCCATGATTGACTACTCAGACAATACGAGATCTCCCAAACCTGTAAAACAGCAGACACCTGAACAGTCTGGCTGATGGACTCCTGGGAAAAAAACAGGAACCAATCCTAATATATCCCTAAAAAGGAGACAAAAAATGCTGTTATTAAATGTGCACATCCTCATTTCCTGATTTGAAATAAATAAGAGGCCAAAGTTGGGCTAGGAATCATGAACAACATGTTTTAAGTTGCGAGCACGGTACAAACTGTCTGATCACTCAAAGAACAAGCATTTGCAATGCTATAGGTCTCGCATTTACGCAAGTGTTAGACCTGGCATCATTGGCATGAGTCTCTCCTCCATTTTTTCTGTTTGCCTCCTCTGTTTACGATGTTTTTGCTGGATTATTGCTTTGGGCACTGTGCCACTGCTGATCAGTGCCACAGTGCAAGTGCTCCCTATGCTAAATTGTTACATTGATTGGTGTTACCATGATCGGCTTGGTTGACTTACTGTTCAGACCCTAGTCTAGTGCACTGCGTGTGCCAAGGGCGTGTAAGTTAACTGCTGCTGGTGGGCTTGCAGCACTGGTTGTGCCACCCACAGAAGCAGCGTGCAAAATGTGTCTCAGGCCTGCCACCGCGGCGCCTGCGTGCAGTCCCTGACTGCCATGTCGACTTGGTAAGGAAACCTACTTACCAGTCTCTAAACCTTCCCTTTGCCACATTTCAGACACCTCTATGGTAGGCCCTAGGGCAGGGTGCATTGTTGGTAAAAGGTAGGTCATGCCCTGATGTGTGTGGCATGACCTAATAGTGAATTACAGCCATTTTCGTTTTTCACTATTGAAGGGCTACCTGCCTCCAATAGGCCAGACTGGGCAGACTGATTATTAACTCCATTATAATCTATCTGACTCAGGGAGCATGGTAGCAAGTCGAGTTTAGTATCCCTGAACTCAGAATTTAATAACACACCCTTTAGGATGGATGGTTTTTAAATTCTATGTTTGAAAATAGCACTTTTAGAAAGTGGCTATTTTCTTGTCCAACTATCTACCGGTCTCTGCTAGTTTGGTGTGTGTGTCAGGGGCTGAGTGGCTCCAGAGGTCTGAGTGAGTCAGTGTGGGGTGAATGGGGCGTTTACACGTAGAGTGAGGGAAGAGTAGCCTGCCCTGCCTGACACAATACTGGCCCCGCCTCCTGCTGGGCGACTGATAGCCCTGCTCCTACCAGTGACAATACTGGCCCCGCCTCCTGCTGGGCGGCTGAGGACTCTGCCCTGCCCAGTGAATAGGCCAGGTGCCTCTGCCTGGCAACACCCACAACAAACCTGAGATGGTGGGAATCGCCCTGCTTGGACAAAGGGAACAAAGGGAAAAAGGGGTATAAGAGAAGGACCCCTGAACCAAGAACTCAGATCACTTCTGACAAGGAAACCTGTACCAAGGACAAGAAGCCTGCTGATCTAAGGACTTGCCTCCCCTTTCTGCCAGAGTGCTGTTTTGCTGTGGAGGAACCTGAAAGCTGCTTCTTTATTTTTGCCAAGGAACAAGGAGAGAGGAACTTGGTGTGTACTCTCTGAACACTTGCTAGGAAATCTCCAAGGACTGGAAGAGTGCCAGTCTCCTGCTGAAGTCACAGGGCCAAAGGACTTCACCATTTGCTGAATTGCTGGAAAGTGTTGTTTCCAGTACACAAGGGGAAATCTGCAGTCTCGACGCCGCCGACGCCGCCGAATCCAGCTCGACACCGTGAGTAACGGCTCCAGTGTCCCGAGCCTTCGACGCCGGCCGCCGGGCCCGATCGACGCCAGCAGCAACGCCAGTGAGCAGTGGGTATCGGCCCCGGCTCCAAGTGACCCCGTCTCGACGCCGGTATCGACGCCAGTGAGGAGTGAGTATCGGCTCTACCTCCAAGCGACCCCGTCCCGACGCCGCTGCTGATCGCATCGACTCGACGCCCTTCTCGACGCCGTGAGCGCTGCTCCGGCCCGACATCCCTCGACGCCGCTGCGGATTGACCCGACTCCGAGGCACGACCTCGACGCCGATCTCGACGCCGTGGATCATCGTTTTCTTCGTTTCTCAAGGTACTGTACTTGTGGGGTCTGTTGCAACTCCAGGCTCGACGTAGCGCTCCTCGCGGTCGACGCCGAACCTTGGGAATCTTGTAGACTCGACGTCGTGTGACTCCTGTGGGGGTTACATTGTTGCCAAAGAACTGTGCTCAGAAGAATACTTTGCTAAAGAACTATTTGCCAAGAAGAAACCTTACTTGAACTATTATTTTTTCTTCCAAAGAGTATTTATTAAGACTGTGGTATATTTTTGTCGTTATTTGGTCTTGTGCTAAGCCTTATATAAAAATACTATTTTTATAATAACTTCTGTGTCGTGTCCATCTGTAGTGTATTCACTTTATTACTGTATGTGGTCATAAATGCTTAACACACTGCCTCTGAGATAAGCCTGTCTGCTCTGCCAAGCTACCAAGGGGGTAGCAGGGGTTATCTGAGTGTGTAATCCCCTTTCCCTGACTAGAGTTGGTTGGTCCCTATTTGTCAGAAGTGTATACCTCTGCCAACTAGAGACCGCCGGTTCTAACATTGGTGGTCAGCGGTGAGGATTTGAACTTTGCATTTATGACTCATGTGCAGTGATTAGTGTACGCTACATAGTGAAAGCAGACCATAACGCAGCCACAGTCTGGTTGGTAGGATTGCCTATTTTTGTTCTCCGCTTTCCTGGAGCTTAGTTTCTTAAACACTGCCAGTTTTGACCATGGAGAATGCCGGAGCTGCTACACCTGTGGAGAATGTTGTGGGGGAATTTGATAAGGAGAAGATAGATTCCTACACGCTAAAAGATCTGAAAGGATTTTGCAAGCAGTTTAAAGTTCCTACCACAGGTCTCACAAGGAAAGACGACTTCCTCAAAGCGCTGAAGGCCTGGTTAGAGGCCAGAAATCCCTCTGATTCGGTGGTGGTACCGGAAGAGGAAGAAGAGGAGGAAGAGCCCGCAGATGGGCCAGTGTCATCTCCAGGCAGTAGTGCGTCCTCTAGGAGCCTTTCCCCCGAAGAATTAGAAGACAGGGAGAAGGAGAGGGGGTACAAGTTAGAAATGGCAAAACTTAAATTAGGAGGGCAGTTGGAATTAGAGAATGCAAGAAGCAAGAGAGAAGCTGAAATGGAGAGCAAAAGATTAGATTTTGAGAGAGAGAAATTAGCGTTTGAACGTGAGAAGATGGTGAGGGAGATGGAGCTTAAAACTAAGAGTTTAGAGTTGAATCCCTCTGGTGGCAGCACTCCATCCGTGCCTGCAGAAAGTAGGTTTTATTTTCCTAAAGATGTGATCAAGGATTACAGTAAGAATGAAGATATTAGCCAATGGTTTAAAGCGTATGAGTTAGCATTGTTGGCCCACCGGGTCCCTGAGAAGGATTGGGGAACGGGGTTGTGGAGCCGCTTTACAAACGAGGGGAGAGATACCTTGTTGAGCCTTCCTGCTGAGGATAGGATGTCTTATACTCATATGAAAGACGCTTTAATGCTGAGATATGGCTTAACCCCAGAAAAGTACAGACAAACCTTTAGAGAATGTAAGAAGTTGCCTGGTACTACGTGGGTTGAATATGTGTCTTTTTTCTGCAGAACCATGGATGGTTGGATAAAGGGTAGCAAGGTCGATAGTTATGATGCTCTTTATGATTTGTTTGCTTGGGAGCACTTGTCTAATAACTGTTTTCCAGAGCTACGCCAGCACCTTGTTGACAGCAAGCTATCTAACCCTAGAAAACTTGCTGAGGAGGCGGACCGCTGGGTCAGTACCAGGGTCCACAAGGGTCCAGTGGGAGACTCAGCCAAGGGTGGGCAGGGTCCCCAGCAGAAGAGTGGGGGGGACAGGGGTAAACAGAGGGAGTTTCAGAAAGGGCCCCAAAGTAGTCCCCAAGGGAACCAAGGGAAGGGTTCCCAGCCTCCCCCTGTAAAGAAACCAGAGGCCCCGACAGGTAAACCTGTTCACAGGGGCCCCATGACCTGCTATGCCTGTAAGCAGGTGGGACACCGTTATTATGATCCCCAGTGTCCCATGAAGGATTCGAATGCACCGCCGCGTGCACCCCCTCGTCAGGTAGCGAGTGTAGCCCTGGGAGGGGAGGAGATGGGTGCCCCCGGTGGGTGGGGTCCCGCAGAAATGTCCCTGGTCTCTTTAGGAGACGTGGAAATGGTCCCTCCAACCCCTCTGCCTAGTAACACTAAGAAATATAGGCAGTGGGTGACCATTAATGGCCATAGGGTGGAAGCTCTCAGAGACACCGGAGCGAGTGTGACAGCTGTCAAGTGTCACTTGGTGTCCAGAGAGCAGGTGGTCCCTCATGCATTCTACCCCGTTGTAGCTGCTGACAACTCACAGAGTAAGTGTGAGGTAGCTCAAGTTCCTTTTGAGTGGGGGGGGGTCTCAGGTACTCTTCAGGTTGCTGTGAGGCCCGCCATGCCTGTTGATTGTCTCTTGGGCAATGATTTGGAGGACTCCCCTTGGGCTAAGGTGGAGAGAAAAGCGCATCTGGAAATGTTGGGTCTGCCTGAGTGGGTGTGTGCGACCACCCGGTCCATGTCAGTCAGTAAGGGTGTTGATGGGGCCCTGGAGCCTGAAAGTATGGCCCAGGTCCCAACCGTGAAGAGAAGCGGCAGGGGGCGCGGGAAACCGTCCCCCATCGTTCCCGCGGTCCAGGAGGGAGCAGACCCTGAGGGGGATGCCCTGGAACCGACAGGAGAACAAGTGGCCGAACTGGGAGACCTGCCCGAGCTGACTCATTGGCAGCAGGATGGTGGTCCCTCCAGGGAGGAATTTTGTGCTGAACAGAAAGTGTGCCCTTCTCTTGTGGGTATGAGGCAGCAGGCCTCAGCCCAAACGACAGGTGATCAGTCAGGATCACATTGGGTCTACTGGGAGAACGACCTCCTGTATAGCGAGCCTAAGGCTGCTGAACCTGGGTCAGCCCGTGTGCTGGTGGTACCCCAGCGCTTCAGAGCCTTCCTACTGGGGTTGGCTCATGACGTTCCGTTAGCTGGACATCTGGGGCAGGACAAGACCTATGACAGGCTTGTCACCCATTTTTATTGGCCCCAGATGAGAAGGGATTCAGATATCCATTGTAGGACCTGTCAAACTTGCCAGGCAAGTGGGAAAAGTGGGCGGAAGCAGAAGGCTCCCCTCCAACCTTTTCCCGTCGTCAGTACCCCCTTTGAGCGAGTGGGAATTGACATTGTGGGGCCACTGGACCCCAAGACAGCCATGGGCAACAGGTTTATCCTGGTCTTGGTGGACCATGCCACCCGGTACCCGGAAGCCATCCCTCTCCGAATAGTGACGGCCCCCGTGGTGGGACGGGCACTGATGGGTGTTTTCTCCCGCATGGGGTTCCCCAGAGAGGTGGTGTCAGACCGGGGCACCAACTTCATTTCGAATTATATGAAGTCTCTGTGGAAGGAGTGTGGGGTAACCTACAAGTTTACCACTCCTTACCACCCTCAAGGTAATGGGCTGGTTGAGAGATTCAACCGGACCCTAAAAGGCATGATCATGGGTCTTGAAGAACCAATGAGGCGTAAATGGGACGTCCTCTTGCCATGCCTGCTGTTTGCTTACCGTGAGGTGCCACAGAAGTCTCTAGGGTTCAGCCCCTTTGAGCTTTTGTATGGTCACCCGGTAAGAGGACCTTTGAGTCTGGTCAAAGAAGGCTGGGAGCAATCTCCCAGGAAACCTCCCCAGGATGTATATAGTTACATGCTGGCCTTTAGGAACCAGACTCGGCGCTTCAGAGATCTTGCTCAGGCAAATCTGGAGGCCAGCCAGGAAGAGATGAAGCGGTGGTACGATCAGAATGCCACTCTGGTTGAGCTTCAACCTGGTCAGAAAGTTTGGGTCATGGCCCCTGTGGAACCTTGTGCGCTCAAGGACAGGTGGACCGGACCATTTGAGGTTGTGGAGAAAAAGAGCGATGTCACCTACTTGGTGGACTTGAAATCTCCCAGGAACCCCTTCAGGGTCCTGCATGTCAACCGGTTAAAGCCCCACTTAGAAAGGTCCGAAGTGGGCATGCTCCTTGCCACAGATGCTGGGATGGAGGAGGAGAGTGAGCCTCTTCCTGACCTCCTGTGTGCAAAGGAAAAAGATGGGTCAGTGGATGGTGTTGTCCTCTCTGACACACTGACCCCTGAGCAGCAGCAAGATTGTCGCCATCTGTTGGTACAATTCCCTGATCTGTTCTCCTTGATCCCTGGTGTCACTCAGTGGTGTGTCCATGATGTGGACACTGGGGACAGCACTCCTGTGAGGCACAAGGCCTACAGGGTGACTGACAAGGTCAGAGCATACATCAAGGAGGAGGTCTCCAAGATGTTTGCCTTAGGGGTGGTTGAGTCCTCTAGCAGTCCTTGGGCCAGCCCAGTGGTCTTGGTCCCAAAGGCTGCAGCGCCTGGTGCTTCACCAGAACTTCGGTTCTGTGTGGATTACCGAGGACTCAATTCGGTCACCAAGACTGACGCGCACCCCATCCCCAGAGCTGATGAGCTCATCGATCGGTTGGGGGCTGCCCGGTACCTTAGTACGTTTGATCTAACGTCTGGGTACTGGCAGATCGCCTTGACTGATGGGGCAAAAGAGAGGTCTGCATTCTCCACACCAGATGGGCACTACCAGTTCCGTGTGATGCCCTTTGGGATGAAGAATGCCCCTGCCACATTCCAGAGGTTGGTTAACCAGGTATTGGCCGGGCTGGAAGATTTCAGCGCCGCCTACCTGGACGATATAGCAGTGTTCAGCGCCAGCTGGGAGGAACACTTGCGCCACCTCCAGGAAGTGTTGTTGGCCCTGCGCAGAGCAGGCCTCACAATCAAGGCTAGTAAGTGCCAGATTGGGCAGGGTTCAGTGGTGTACTTGGGGCACCAAGTAGGGAGCGGCAAGGTGGCCCCCCTGCAACCCAAGATAGATACCATCCTGGCTTGGGAACCGCCCAAAACCCAGACTCAGGTGAGAGCCTTCTTGGGTCTCACGGGTTACTACAGGAGGTTTGTCAAGGGGTATGGCAACATTGTGCACCCCTTGACCTCGCTGACTTCCCGGAAGCAGCCGAGACTTGTGATCTGGACTGACGCCTGTCAGAAAGCCTTTGACACCCTGAAAACTGCAATGTGCACAGCACCGGTCCTCCAGGCACCCGACTTTTCAAAAGAATTCATTGTCCAGACGGACGCTTCAGAGCATGGTGTGGGGGCTGTTCTAGCACAGATGAATGAGGAGGGCCGAGACTTACCTGTAGCCTTCATCAGCCGGAGGTTACTTCCCAGGGAACAAAGGTGGAGTGCGATAGAGCGTGAGGCATTTGCTGTGGTCTGGGCGCTGAAGAAGCTAAGACCCTACTTGTTTGGGTCTCACTTCCGGGTTCAGACAGACCACAGGCCCCTCAGATGGTTAATGCAGATGAGGGGTGAGAACCCAAAGCTGTTGAGGTGGTCCATTTCCCTACAGGGGATGGACTTTACGATGGAACACCGCCCTGGTACAGATCACGCCAATGCTGATGGTCTGTCCAGATTTTTCCGCCTTAGTGATGAGGACTCCCTGGGTGAAGGGTAGTTCTCCCCACATTTCAGCTGGAGGGGACACGTGTTAGACCTGGCATCATTGGCATGAGTCTCTCCTCCATTTTTTCTGTTTGCCTCCTCTGTTTACGATGTTTTTGCTGGATTATTGCTTTGGGCACTGTTCCACTGCTGATCAGTGCCACAGTGCAAGTGCTCCCTATGCTAAATTGTTACATTGATTGGTGTTACCATGATCGGCTTGGTTGACTTACTGTTCAGACCCTAGTCTAGTGCACTGCGTGTGCCAAGGGCGTGTAAGTTAACTGCTGCTGGTGGGCTTGCAGCACTGGTTGTGCCACCCACAGAAGCAGCGTGCAAAATGTGTCTCAGGCCTGCCACCGCGGCGCCTGCGTGCAGTCCCTGACTGCCATGTCGACTTGGTAAGGAAACCTACTTACCAGTCTCTAAACCTTCCCTTTGCCACATTTCAGACACCTCTATGGTAGGCCCTAGGGCAGGGTGCATTGTTGGTAAAAGGTAGGTCATGCCCTGATGTGTGTGGCATGACCTAATAGTGAATTACAGCCATTTTCGTTTTTCACTATTGAAGGGCTACCTGCCTCCAATAGGCCAGACTGGGCAGACTGATTATTAACTCCATTATAATCTATCTGACTCAGGGAGCATGGTAGCAAGTCGAGTTTAGTATCCCTGAACTCAGAATTTAATAACACACCCTTTAGGATGGATGGTTTTTAAATTCTATGTTTGAAAATAGCACTTTTAGAAAGTGGCTATTTTCTTGTCCAACTATCTACCGGTCTCTGCTAGTTTGGTGTGTGTGTCAGGGGCTGAGTGGCTCCAGAGGTCTGAGTGAGTCAGTGTGGGGTGAATGGGGCGTTTACACGTAGAGTGAGGGAAGAGTAGCCTGCCCTGCCTGACACAATACTGGCCCCGCCTCCTGCTGGGCGACTGATAGCCCTGCTCCTACCAGTGACAATACTGGCCCCGCCTCCTGCTGGGCGGCTGAGGACTCTGCCCTGCCCAGTGAATAGGCCAGGTGCCTCTGCCTGGCAACACCCACAACAAACCTGAGATGGTGGGAATCGCCCTGCTTGGACAAAGGGAACAAAGGGAAAAAGGGGTATAAGAGAAGGACCCCTGAACCAAGAACTCAGATCACTTCTGACAAGGAAACCTGTACCAAGGACAAGAAGCCTGCTGATCTAAGGACTTGCCTCCCCTTTCTGCCAGAGTGCTGTTTTGCTGTGGAGGAACCTGAAAGCTGCTTCTTTATTTTTGCCAAGGAACAAGGAGAGAGGAACTTGGTGTGTACTCTCTGAACACTTGCTAGGAAATCTCCAAGGACTGGAAGAGTGCCAGTCTCCTGCTGAAGTCACAGGGCCAAAGGACTTCACCATTTGCTGAATTGCTGGAAAGTGTTGTTTCCAGTACACAAGGGGAAATCTGCAGTCTCGACGCCGCCGACGCCGCCGAATCCAGCTCGACACCGTGAGTAACGGCTCCAGTGTCCCGAGCCTTCGACGCCGGCCGCCGGGCCCGATCGACGCCAGCAGCAACGCCAGTGAGCAGTGGGTATCGGCCCCGGCTCCAAGTGACCCCGTCTCGACGCCGGTATCGACGCCAGTGAGGAGTGAGTATCGGCTCTACCTCCAAGCGACCCCGTCCCGACGCCGCTGCTGATCGCATCGACTCGACGCCCTTCTCGACGCCGTGAGCGCTGCTCCGGCCCGACATCCCTCGACGCCGCTGCGGATTGACCCGACTCCGAGGCACGACCTCGACGCCGATCTCGACGCCGTGGATCATCGTTTTCTTCGTTTCTCAAGGTACTGTACTTGTGGGGTCTGTTGCAACTCCAGGCTCGACGTAGCGCTCCTCGCGGTCGACGCCGAACCTTGGGAATCTTGTAGACTCGACGTCGTGTGACTCATGTGGGGGTTACATTGTTGCCAAAGAACTGTGCTCAGAAGAATACTTTGCTAAAGAACTATTTGCCAAGAAGAAACCTTACTTGAACTATTATTTTTTCTTCCAAAGAGTATTTATTAAGACTGTGGTATATTTTTGTCGTTATTTGGTCTTGTGCTAAGCCTTATATAAAAATACTATTTTTATAATAACTTCTGTGTCGTGTCCATCTGTAGTGTATTCACTTTATTACTGTATGTGGTCATAAATGCTTAACACACTGCCTCTGAGATAAGCCTGTCTGCTCTGCCAAGCTACCAAGGGGGTAGCAGGGGTTATCTGAGTGTGTAATCCCCTTTCCCTGACTAGAGTTGGTTGGTCCCTATTTGTCAGAAGTGTATACCTCTGCCAACTAGAGACCGCCGGTTCTAACAGCAAGTTTAAGCTATTGGCATTGTAAATGACAATGCGTTCTATATATGTTTCAAAAACCGAATCATAAATAAAAGGCATGGTCATTTACAATGCCAATAGCTCAAACTCGCGTAAATGCGAGACCTGTTGCATTGCAAATGCTTGTTTATTGTTAATGTTGCACTTTCATGTTAGGTGTGCTTGAAAAACAGTTTTCCAATAGTCTCACTACACATCAGAGAGGTCCCTGTATCTCTGCTGTAAGAAAAGATTTCAAAAAGCTGATCCTGCAGCTGTTCCGTGCCCTGACTTTACCGAAGTGCGCGCTGAACACTTTTCCTTCCTGTGTTAATAAGTCGTAGTGATCTGCGGATACTGTGAATGACCATCTTCCCTGAAACCTTGTATCTGTTTGCTATTCAAAGACGATGTCCTGCCCCACCACCAGAGAGCATCTGGCTCCCGCACCTATAACCACAAACAAACCGCGTCATTGCCCATCTAACCCTCTAGAAGAACAAGCCTCCAGACTGAAAAACGGAGCAGGGCGAGCTTTAGTGTCAATGTGCAAAATGCACGCAGCGTCAGTTCTCCGCAATGAAAGCAGAACCTGTTGAACTATCTCCCCACAAGGAAAAATATTTTTGCATTAAAAAAAAAACTGTACAAAAGAAAAATGTTTCGTAGAGACGCATCTGATAAAAACAATACATAAAATATAATCTGAAGTCTTGGACGCCACAATATCTTTTGATAAAAACTCAGCTGAAAAGACAAACCACTTTAAAAAGAAAATGACAAACTGGAGAGCGGAAAAAAACAGATTACAAAAGTGCCACAAAGAAAAACAAGAACACACTGGCAACAGTAATGAAATGTGCATTTAATTATAAAGAAATGCATGTTCAAAAAAGTGAAAACGTGTAATTAAATACACACTAGTCTCAAAGATTAAACCATGAGTAGACAAAAATACGTTTATGTCATAAGCTTGCAACTCATGACCGCAGAGCACAGACACTTTAAAGGAATTATAAAGATTGTCAAAATTACATTATTTTGGTCGCTGAATTCTCGATGGCTTGGGGGATGCAGCAATGCAACAGCTGCCTTCATTTGAAATGATTTTACATGAATGCTTACGGAAGCAACAAGTGGTCAAGCATGAACCGAATCTGTTTCCAGCGATATAATATACAAAATATCAAAAGCACACTGGAGCTCTGTATCAGTCCACACCTGCACAGAACTCTGCATTCCAGGGAGCAGTTCATTTGGGATGCTTACTGGAGGAAAACCTCAGTTTGCTACAACAAGGTACCACTCGGTGCACAGTGTGATCGTAGACAGATGAGGTACAAAGAAAGTTTTCAGGGCGCCACTCGGTGCACAGTGTGATCGTAGACAAATGAGGTACAAAGAAAGTTTTCAGGGAGCCACTCGGTGCACAGTGTGATCGTACACAGATGAGGTACAAAGAAAGTTTGCAACGGGAGTGGGTGGAAGCCATGCTAAAGCGTTGCTTTAAGAGGCAGTGCTTTAGTTCAGAACTCTCAGCTGAAGTGTTGGGTGGTCCCGGAGCGAGCGCGTCTTTCACTTAACTTCAATGTCAGCGCTGTTTATGTGTCTAGTTCTCATGGCAATTACTGGGCCATGCAAAAAAGAGTGAGCAGGAAGGAATCTATGTTTAAACAAACGAACCCATTAACTGCAACTCAGCATGCTGGGCTGCCAAAAACGTAAAACAACGTTCCCCTGAAACACACATCAAACAGAAAAGCGGATGAAAACAGAACTTAGGCGCTGCTGCTTGTGGACTAAACGGAAGTCAGTATCGGATCAACAGCCAGTAAAAACCCAGCTAACAAAAGGTATGCCAACGTTAAACAAATGGCAAGCAGCAGGACATAGTAGCCGCCAATAGGCGGAGTTTCACTCAACATATAGATTACTTTATGTCTCGGAGAGACAGCGCATGCGCTGCCTTGGCAAGACCTATAATTCTAGAGCCTGAATAGCTCTTCCAGCAGACACTTAGCCATGCTTACAGCGGAAGTCAGCCTTCAACCCACAGGCCAAGAGTCAGAGATCTGAACAACATGTCTCAAGTGATGCTCCTACCGAAATGAGAACACAGAAGCGTGAAATGAACAGAGCAGTGCGACTGCACCATGGGCCTGTCACGCAAAAAGGGTTGTTACTGAAACAGCCTGCACACTATATATATATATCTATATATCTCTATATATATATATATATATATATAGATATGAAAATGAGGAGTTTGCCTTTTGTGGGAAGCACTCGGACCAGTCTTTCTTGCACAAGGGAGTGCCTGCAACCATTCACCATTCAATGCGAGCTGCGACGCGTTTCGGGCATTGCGCCCTTCTTCCTGGCAGCATTGACAAACCACAAGCCATAGTACCAGATGCTTCCCTTTATTTAATTAACACAGTCACGCCCTTGTGGGCCGGCAGCACACTCACCGCCTCGTAAAGCATCATGGGTCTGGTAGTCCCTCTTTGTGGAAAATTATTAAAACACGCAGGTAAGTGAGATGTCACAGGTGGCAGGAGACTTCCTCATAGTGCAAAACTGCTCCTCACGTATACGGCTGCCCCAATAAACAGCCACGGACCCGCTGGCGATATCGCGGTGGTGCTTTCCCTCGACCTGGCAGGCCGGAATATCTGAAAATGAGGAGTTTGCCTTTTGTGGGAAGCACTCGGACCAGTCTTTCTTGCACAAGGGAGTGCCTGCAACCATTCACCATTCAATGCGAGCTGCGACGCGTTTCGGGCATTGCGCCCTTCTTCCTGGCAGCATTGACAAACCACAAGCCATAGTACCAGATGCTTCCCTTTATTTAATTAACACAGTCACGCCCTTGTGGGCCGGCAGCACACTCACCGCCTCGTAAAGCATCATGGGTCTGGTAGTCCCTCTTTGTGGAAAATTATTAAAACACGCAGGTAAGTGAGATGTCACAGGTGGCAGGAGACTTCCTCATAGTGCAAAACTGCTCCTCACGTATACGGCTGCCCCAATAAACAGCCACGGACCCGCTGGCGATATCGCGGTGGTGTTTTCCCTCGACCTGGCAGGCCGGAATATCTGAAAATGAGGAGTTTGCCTTTTGTGGGAAGCACTCGGACCAGTCTTTCTTGCACAAGGGAGTGCCTGCAACCATTCACCATTCAATGCGAGCTGCGACGCGTTTCGGGCATTGCGCCCTTCTTCCTGGCAGCATTGACAAACCACAAGCCATAGTACCAGATGCTTCCCTTTATTTAATTAACACAGTCACGCCCTTGTGGGCCGGCAGCACACTCACCGCCTCGTAAAGCATCATGGGTCTGGTAGTACCTCTTTGTGGAAAATTATTAAAACACGCAGGTAAGTGAGATGTCACAGGTGGCAGGAGACTTCCTCATAGTGCAAAACTGCTCCTCACGTATACGGCTGCCCCAATAAACAGCCACGGACCCGCTGGCGATATCGCGGTGGTGCTTTCCCTCGACCTGGCAGGCCGGAATATCTGAAAATGAGGAGTTTGCCTTTTGTGGGAAGCACTCGGACCAGTCTTTCTTGCACAAGGGAGTGCCTGCAACCATTCACCATTCAATGCGAACTGCGACGCGTTTCGGGCATTGCGCCCTTCTTCCTGGCAGCATTGACAAACCACAAGCCATAGTACCAGATGCTTCCCTTTATTTAATTAACACAGTGACGCCCTTGTGGGCCGGCAGCACACTCACCGCCTCGTAAAGCATCATGGGTCTGGTAGTCCCTCTTTGTGGAAAATTATTAAAACACGCAGGTAAGTGAGATGTCACAGGTGGCAGGAGACTTCCTCATAGTGCAAAACTGCTCCTCACGTATACGGCTGCCCCAATAAACAGCCACGGACCCGCTGGCGATATCGCGGTGGTGCTTTCCCTCGACCTGGCAGGCCGGAATATCTGAAAATGAGGAGTTTGCCTTTTGTGGGAAGCACTCGGTACTATGGCTTGTGGTTTGTCAATGCTGCCAGGAAGAAGGGCGCAATGCCCGAAACGCGTCGCAGCTCGCATTGAATGGTGAATGGTTGCAGGCACTCCCTTGTGCAAGAAAGACTGGTCCGAGTGCTTCCCACAAAAGGCAAACTCCTCATTTTCAGATAATCCGGCCCGCCAGGTCGAGGGAAAGCACCACCGCGATATCGCCAGCGGGTCCGTGGCTGTTTATTGGGGCAGCCGTATACGTGAGGAGCAGTTTTGCACTATGAGGAAGTCTCCTGCCACCTGTGACATCTCACTTACCTGCGTGTTTTAATAATTTTCCACAAAGAGGGACTACCAGACCCATGATGCTTTACGAGGCGGTGAGTGTGCTGCCGGCCCACAAGGGCGTGACTGTGTTAATTAAATAAAGGGAAGCATCTGGTACTATGGCTTGTGGTTTGTCAATGCTGCCAGGAAGAAGGGCGCAATGCCCGAAACGCGTCGCAGCTCGCATTGAATGGTGAATGGTTGCAGGCACTCCCTTGTGCAAGAAAGACTGGTCCGAGTGCTTCCCACAAAAGGCAAACTCCTCATTTTCAGATAATCCGGCCCGCCAGGTCGAGGGTAAGCACCACCGCGATATCGCCAGCGGGTCCGTGGCTGTTTATTGGGGCAGCCGTATACGTGAGGAGCAGTTTTGCACTATGAGGAAGTCTCCTGCCACCTGTGACATCTCACTTACCTGCGTGTTTTAATAATTTTCCACAAAGAGGGACTACCAGACCCATGATGCTTTACGAGGCGGTGAGTGTGCTGCCGGCCCACAAGGGCGTGACTGTGTTAATTAAATAAAGGGAAGCATCTGGTACTATGGCTTGTGGTTTGTCAATGCTGCCAGGAAGAAGGGCGCAATGCCCGAAACGCGTCGCAGCTCGCATTGAATGGTGAATGGTTGCAGGCACTCCCTTGTGCAAGAAAGACTGGTCCGAGTGCTTCCCACAAAAGGCAAACTCCTCATTTTCAGATAATCCGGCCCGGCAGGTCGAGGGAAAGCACCACCGCGATATCGCCAGCGGGTCCGTGGCTGTTTATTGGGGCAGCCGTACACGTGAGGAGCAGTTTTGCACTATGAGGAAGTCTCCTGCCACCTGTGACATCTCACTTACCTGCGTGTTTTAATAATTTTCCACAAAGAGGGACTACCAGACCCATGATGCTTTACGAGGCGGTGAGTGTGCTGCCGGCCCACAAGGGCGTGACTGTGTTAATTAAATAAAGGGAAGCATCTGGTACTATGGCTTGTGGTTTGTCAATGCTGCCAGGAAGAAGGGCGCAATGCCCGAAACGCGTCGCAGCTCGCATTGAATGGTGAATGGTTGCAGGCACTCCCTTGTGCAAGAAAGACTGGTCCGAGTGCTTCCCACAAAAGGCAAACTCCTCATTTTCAGATAATCCGGCCCGCCAGGTCGAGGGAAAGCACCACCGCGATATCGCCAGCGGGTCCGTGGCTGTTTATTGGGGCAGCCGTATACGTGAGGAGCAGTTTTGCACTATGAGGAAGTCTCCTGCCACCTGTGACATCTCACTTACCTGCGTGTTTTAATAATTTTCCACAAAGAGGGACTACCAGACCCATGATGCTTTACGAGGCGGTGAGTGTGCTGCCGGCCCACAAGGGCGTGACTGTGTTAATTAAATAAAGGGAAGCATCTGGTACTATGGCTTGTGGTTTGTCAATGCTGCCAGGAAGAAGGGCGCAATGCCCGAAATGCGTCTCAGCTCGCATTGAATGGTGAATGGTTGCAGGCACTCCCTTGTGCAAGAAAGACTGGTCCGAGTGCTTCCCACAAAAGGCAAACTCCTCATTTTCAGATAATCCGGCCCGCCAGGTCGAGGGAAAGCACCACCGCGATATCGCCAGCGGGTCCGTGGCTGTTTATTGGGGCAGCCGTATACGTGAGGAGCAGTTTTGCACTATGAGGAAGTCTCCTGCCACCTGTGACATCTCACTTACCTGCGTGTTTTAATAATTTTCCACAAAGAGGGACTACCAGACCCATGATGCTTTACGAGGCGGTGAGTGTGCTGCCGGCCCACAAGGGCGTGACTGTTTTAATTAATTAAAGGGAAGCATCTGGTACTATGGCTTGTGGTTTGTCAATGCTGCCAGGAAGAATGGCGCAATGCCCGAAACGCGTCGCAGCTCGCATTGAATGGTGAATGGTTGCAGGCACTCCCTTGTGCAAGAAAGACTGGTCCGAGTGCTTCCCACAAAAGGCAAACTCCTCATTTTCAGATAAACCGGCCCGCCAGGTCGAGGGAAAGCACCACCGCGATATTGCCAGCGGGTCCGTGGCTGTTTATTGGGGCAGCCGTATACGTGAGGAGCAGTTTTGCACTATGAGGAAGTCTCCTGCCACCTGTGACATCTCACTTACCTGCGTGTTTTAATAATTTTCCACAAAGAGGGACTACCAGACCCATGATGCTTTACGAGGCGGTGAGTGTGCTGCCGGCCCACAAGGGCGTGACTGTGTTAATTAAATAAAGGGAAGCATCTGGTACTATGGCTTGTGGTTTGTCAATGCTGCCAGGAAGAAGGGCGCAATGCCCGAAACGCGTCGCAGCTCGCATTGAATGGTGAATGGTTGCAGGCACTCCCTTGTGCAAGAAAGACTGGTCCGAGTGCTTCCCACAAAAGGCAAACTCCTCATTTTCAGATAATCCGGCCCGCCAGGTCGAGGGAAAGCACCACCGCGATATCGCCAGCGGGTCCGTGGCTGTTTATTGGGGCAGCCGTATACGTGAGGAGCAGTTTTGCACTATGAGGAAGTCTCCTGCCACCTGTGACATCTCACTTACCTGCGTGTTTTAATAATTTTCCACAAAGAGGGACTACCAGACCCATGATGCTTTACGAGGCGGTGAGTGTGCTGCCGGCCCACAAGGGCGTGACTGTGTTAATTAAATAAAGGGAAGCATCTGGTACTATGGCTTGTGGTTTGTCAATGCTGCCAGGAAGAAGGGCGCAATGCCCGAAATGCGTCACAGCTCGCATTGAATGGTGAATGGTTGCAGGCACTCCCTTGTGCAAGAAAGACTGGTCCGAGTGCTTCCCACAAAAGGCAAACTCCTCATTTTCAGATAATCCGGCCCGCCAGGTCGAGGGAAAGCACCACCGCGATATCGCCAGCGGGTCCGTGGCTGTTTATTGGGGCAGCCGTATACGTGAGGAGCAGTTTTGCACTATGAGGAAGTCTCCTGCCACCTGTGACATCTCACTTACCTGCGTGTTTTAATAATTTTCCACAAAGAGGGACTACCAGACCCATGATGCTTTACGAGGCGGTGAGTGTGCTGCCGGCCCACAAGGGCGTGACTGTGTTAATTAAATAAAGGGAAGCATCTGATACTATGGCTTGTGGTTTGTCAATGCTGCCAGGAAGAAGGGCGCAATGCCCGAAACGCGTCGCAGCTCGCATTGAATGGTGAATGGTTGCAGGCACTCCCTTGTGCAAGAAAGACTGGTCCGAGTGCTTCCCACAAAAGGCAAACTCCTCATTTTCAGATAATCCGGCCCGCCAGGTCGAGGGAAAGCACCACCGCGATATCGCCAGCGGGTCCGTGGCTGTTTATTGGGGCAGCCGTATACGTGAGGAGCAGTTTTGCACTATGAGGAAGTCTCCTGCCACCTGTGACATCTCACTTACCTGCGTGTTTTAATAATTTTCCACAAAGAGGGACTACCAGACCCATGATGCTTTACGAGGCGGTGAGTGTGCTGCCGGCCCACAAGGGCGTGACTGTGTTAATTAAATAAAGGGAAGCATCTGGTACTATGGCTTGTGGTTTGTCAAGGCTGCCAGGAAGAAGGGCGCAATGCCCGAAACGCGTCGCAGCTCGAATTGAATGGTGAATGGTTGCAGGCTCTCCCTTGTGCAAGAAAGACTGGTCCGAGTGCTTCCCACAAAAGGCAAACTCCTCATTTTCAGATAATCCGGCCCGCCAGGTCGAGGGAAAGCACCACCGCGATATCACCAGCGGGTCCGTGGCTGTTTATTGGGGCAGCCGTATACGTGAGGAGCAGTTTTGCACTATGAGGAAGTCTCCTGCCACCTGTGACATCTCACTTACCTGCGTGTTTTAATAATTTTCCACAAAGAGGGACTACCAGACCCATGATGCTTTACGAGGCGGTGAGTGTGCTGCCGGCCCACAAGGGCGTGACTGTGTTAATTAAATAAAGGGAAGCATCTGGTACTATGGCTTGTGGTTTGTCAATGCTGCCAGGAAGAAGGGTGCAATGCCCGAAACGCGTCGCAGCTCGCATTGAATGGTGAATGGTTGCAGGCACTCCCTTGTGCAAGAAAGACTGGTCCGAGTGCTTCCCACAAAAGGCAAACTCCTCATTTTCAGATAATCCGGGCGGCCAGGTCGAGGGAAAGCACCACCGCGATATCGCCAGCGGGTCCGTGGCTGTTTATTGGGGCAGCCGTATACGTGAGGAGCAGTTTTGCACTATGAGGAAGTCTCCTGCCACCTGTGACATCTCACTTACCTGCGTGTTTTAATAATTTTCCACAAAGAGGGACTACCAGACCCATGATGCTTTACGAGGCGGTGAGTGTGCTGCCGGCCCACAAGGGCGTGACTGTGTTAACTAAATAAAGGGAAGCATCTGGTACTATGGCTTGTGGTTTGTCAATGCTGCCAGGAAGAAGGGCGCAATGCCCGAAACGCGTCGCAGCTCGCATTGAATGGTGAATGGTTGCAGGCACTCCCTTGTGCAAGAAAGACTGGTCCGAGTGCTTCCCACAAAAGGCAAACTCCTCATTTTCATATATATATATATATATATATATATATATATATATATATACACACATATATACAGCTGTTGATGTACAAACGTAGGGATATCATTATTTATATTTTCTGCATGTAGAAAAAGACGAAGGCAACATGAGATACGAAGATATTAACTCTCACAGATATACTTGTAGTTGTACATACATCCCAGCTCATGGATATGACATTCTTTAAGGGCCATATGTAGGTAGGCTAACATTTACCACTTCATAAATACCGAATTTTACCGATTCGGTATTTATGAAGTGGTAAATGCTATGTAGGTAATGAGTCGGTCATTTTTACCGATTCGGTAAAATTCGGTAATTACCGAATCGGTATTTACCGATTCGGTAATGAGGCATACCTTCCCATTGATGGGAAGGTATGCCTCATTACCGAATCGGTAAATACCGATTCGGTAATGGGGGAAACACATGCAAGGGTGGCAGGGTGTCACATTGACACCCTGTTGCACCCCTGAATCGGCCATGTGTGCACATGTGGCACACATACATGCCCTAAGGGCATGTGTGTCTGCCACATTGCACACTTGTAGGCGCTTTGAAATGCATTTCCACAGCCATTCTTCATTTACCACCAACTATTAGTTGGTGGTAAATACCGACTCATAACAACACCCACACACTCCCCCTACATCTCATTTCTGTATTCGGAATTTACCGAATCGGTAAAATTACCGATTCGGTAATTTTACCGATTCGGTAAATTCCGAATACAGAAATTGTCCCCCTACATACCAAAAGCCTAAATACCGGTCGGTAACGGTATAATTACCGAAAATCGGCCGTTACCGACCGGTATTTGGCTACCTACATGAGGCCCTAAGAGTCAAATGGAGACTCATTGCGCCCTGACAGCATTACATCTCAAACTGGACTCCACCTCACAACCTCTGACTCATTCCTCAGAACAGAAACAAGAGCGCACACTTGGTGCCCCTAACAGTCCATTGGCCAGGTAAATGGCTCTTAAATAAGGAATAAAATAAATATTTGCCTAACAAAAGTAGTAACAGTTTACTTCTCTGAGATCCATTCTCAGATGCTCTGTGATTGTTCAATCATTCAAGCAATCACAGGACCATGGCAACAATGGAATTAGAAACCTTTCCAGGCTCATGTAAGCAACCAATGTTCCCCCACCTTTACAGGAGTGCATTATACTAGGCTTGTATTAATTAGATAATTAATTCATGAGCCAGACGGTACTGGGTTTCAAAGCGATGACCTGCTGTTCTTATTACAGAAGCTTTGCCCCGTGCTGTCTAGGGACACCAGAAAATCAAGTATACAAACTTGTAAGCACGCAAGGCTGAGTTAAAGAAAAAGTGAAAAATATACATTTTGCAGCGATCAGCACAAGTTTATCAGGGAATATGAAAAACCTGGCACGCACATATCTGCAAATGCCATGTTTCAAGAATTTAACATGATTTATTGCTTTGGCCCTTGTGCTAACTTGTCGTTTCATGCATCAGTCAGCGATAAATAGAAAGGACCAAATGAGCAGCTTCTCTGAATAAATTGCATGACCCAGGTCAGTTTTTAAGGCACCTGTCCCGGTCTCCAGGCTGAGAACACCTGGGAGGGCATTTTAATTCAACAGTGAACCATTAGAGAAACTGAAAATATGATGGCTGCATGACAGAGAGAAAACATGGATCCAACTCTATCACCAACCCTGAAACATCCACCCTGAAAGCTCCCCCGGAGTGCTCAGAAAGGAAGACAAATGGGTGTACAGCACCCAGCCAGAACAGGATGGCATTGGGCAGGCCTAGGGTAACCACCCCACCCCATGCCATCCCAGGCACTGCCAATACTCATGAGCCTTTGACTTATAAACCACTTCCAACAGGTTTATTTGTTTAACTAGTTCAATGGAAGCACATCAAAATGACAACACCTAGAATGTGTGAAACTGTCAGAGGAAACCCAGAACCGGAAACAGATGCTGGGATAACATGCAACCAAGTAGCCAGCTGAATGTCAAGTGTCTTCATTCTTCTTCCGGGTCCCCAGAACCTGAAGGCATAATGGAGCCCAGGAGACATGGGGAGCAGGACCTCCAGTGTAGGGTAAAAAGTAGAGTAGACCCTACAACCCAGCAGGACAGCATACCCTTCCAATTCCCATTAGCTGGACTTCAGCAGGGCACAGTCCCCTAGTCCATCATCTCGCTACAGACTACTCCAGAGACTAAGTGAAAAAAAGGGATGAAAAACATAAACTGATGGGTGGTAGCAGTAGAGGGAAGGAACATCCGCGAGCATGGAGGAGGTAGAGAGAAGCACTGTAGCAGGAACCCCCCTTCAAGAGAAAAAACCCACATACCCTGACTAACCAGAAACCTCTGTGCTGGCGACGGCACAGCCACGGAGGCTGAGCCAGTACAGGGCGATGGAGCAGATAGAAATAGTGCAGCAGGTTCATTGCCACCAGCAACCAGGGGTATGAGGGACTCACCACAACCTAAATATGGCTCCATTTTACTACCAAACCAGAGGATGAGGTTCCTTAAACTAATCAGGGCTCGTTGCCACTGGTACAGAAAATGTAAAGGGCGGTAAAATAAAAGTAAAATAAAACAAAAACCTTACCAAAGGGAAAAACGGGCGCCCAGGGGTGAGAGGCAGAAACAAACAGGAGGTGTGGTAGGAATCCCTATTTATGACGCCCCAGGAGGAGGTGGAGCCTAAGGGAACCGGTTATAAGTATGTGTTTCTAGCGTTATTTCAGGACTAAGGTAGCTAAATCTTGTCTGTCTCATGATGCAGGACTGGGAAGAGGAGATGGACGAGACGATAATGTGTGCTGGGCAGGATTAAACAGCAGTAATCAGCAGGCGCCTATACAAAGAGTAAAGATACCATGCTCGGTCTCATCTAACTTCTGTTGTGAGTATTATCAAGTCATTCACTCCGTGAAGTATGGATGCTGCACAGTTTTAGTCTCTCTTCTATGTCTGTGCGCTATCTTGATATTTGGTTTCAAGTCTGGTCACCGCTCTACCACACTCTCCTTAATTTCGGTCGTCGTTCTATGGTGAAGAGTGGTAATAGGTGCGTACTTTACATATAGACATGAGCCTGGAGGGGGCTCGCTTGAGCAGAAAAGGGGAGGGGCGCCAAGATGGGTGGAATGATTGATGGGTGGGGATGGAATACTTATTTATGTTTGTGCAATAACACTGATCTAGTCATAATGCTGCCTAACACTGTCTGTGGGTTCAAGTGTATTGTTTTCACATTCCTTCTATCACTGCAAACTTTTTCACAAGCAGGTGTGTACCTGGTGTGTACCGTCCACACCAAGGTGCCTGCTTTCATCTTGGCTAGAGCTCAATAAAAACTTACATTTAACCTAAAGTTAAATTGGGCTCAATTTCTCCAAAAAATGTGCATGTTCAGGGGCCTCATCACACGTGGCCCTGCGTCAAGACCCGCGGTAACTGATAACAGGAGTATACGTGATGCTACGTACCAGTGTTACCAAGGAATCACAAGTTGTCCCAGTTAGAATCCTATGCAATGGGGAATAACTTGTAGAAATGTATGCAATTGCACCAATTTCTGCATGTTTCCTCGTAATTTCTTTGCAGTTATCGGACACAAAGTCCTCCAGGCATCACTGTCACTAGGAGGATTTGTCCACGATAAACCATGGAGTATTACAACTGCTGGGAGTACATCACCTCTTCTGCACCGGATGAGGCTGGTACCAGCAGTTACCGGCTCCACTACCAATGATGGATCACTTAATGCGGGCCGAAGATGCTCCTTCTTGCTCATGGCGCCGACAATTTACGAGCGAGTGAAAAAGTCTGATCATGGAAAAGGAGGCTTAAATAACGCCATTTTGAATATTAAAGTGATTCTATAACAAGGCGTCTAGTTGATGCATGCCTGCCCTAATTAAGATGCTTGGCCCTCCCCGGGGAGAAGCAATGGCGCGGCACCAATAGGGCGCCTCGTGTTCCCGCCTCTAATCCACAGGCGGACGGCCCTTGGAGCGCGCACTGATCCCGGTATGTGCAGCGCATGCCGTCGAGAGACGCGTGATTCAAGGCCACCAAAATAACCCGCGGAACAAGGTGTCAGGGAGACAGGTGCGTCCGTTTATGAGGTGGGCGCCGGGGCGCTGCCTGATCCTACCCGTCGTTTTAGGTGCGCTCGGCGTTACCCATCCTTTAATGAGGGCCCGGGCGATGACGCAGACTGGCTGGCGAGGGCCCATTCTCGTCCGTCTAAATATGACAGGGAGCGAGAACTCAGGGATTGAATACTTCCATCAGCGCTGGGGATTAGCAGGAAGCTTGCGCTCTCGGGCTGCATCGAAGACTACTGCCAACGTCCTTAAATTACCTTCGGGAGGACACACAGACACGTTGCAAAGCATTTCTGTTGCATCTTATCTTCTCAGTATTGGCATAGCGCCTTCTACTGATAGCGTAGCGCGAAAGCGCTTAACTGGATGCCCTTTTAGCGCAGTCATTGGAGTCCTATCTGTTGTGTGTGCTGGGTTGACTGTTATTGGCTAGCAGTAGAGTTTGGTAATGGTTCGTCTGGTGAATGTGAAAGTGAAACAAGAATAATCTGCAAGAGTCTTGTGGATTGCTATGTACATAGGTGGAGCCTGGTGGATGATCGAGCAGTGGTAAGCAGGGGCGTACCGCAGTCAGTGAGATCCCTGGTGTGTGAATCACATATTTCCCCACTAAGCAAGCAGTGGGATGGAGGGTGGAGGGGTGAGAGGACCAAGTGTCGGGATGGACTGCTTCCATGAGGAACAGGGTCAGTACTGATTTCAGACCTACCAACGCACGCGGCGCCACCATATGTTACATGACCTTGACAGCTGATGTCCATTGAGGGGTGTGAAAAGACTCCAGGACATCGACGACAGCCTCAGCAGCTTTTTGTTATTTCTGGGGGTTGGAGGGAGTAGGGGGCTTGGTTAAAGGCAGAGTGCCTCTTAGGTAGCTCTTGGGACAAGGTCCCACCCCCTCCAAGGCCTAAACAGTAAAATTTATTCACAAGTTGGTAGGTCTGTGATTTGTATTAGGTGGGCCTTAACCTAGAGTGGCACAGTGGATGGAAAAAACATTGGTTGGAATGTTACCCAGAGCGATTGCCAGTGGTTAGACTAAGAATTCATCTCATCTCCTTTGGTAAGTCAGTATGAATGGAAACTTGCAACTGGCACACTTTCCAAGCCTACCACTGCCAATGTTTCTGAATCAATCAATCAATCAATCAGGGTATTATAAGCGTGCTACTCACCTGTAGGGGTCTCGAGATTCTGAGGGGGGTGGGGGGGTCCGCAGATCTGTTTAGCCGAAGAGCCAGGTTTTGAGAGTCTTCCTGAAGGTGTTCAGGGAGGGGGCTCGTCTGCTGTCTCAGGGGGGAATCCACTTGAAAGTCCTGCGGAGGGCGTTGAAGCAGCTGGAGGTGACGGCGTTGACCTGTCAGTTTATGGCGAGGGATGAGTCGAGTACGATGCCGAGGTTTTTGCCGTGGTCCGCGGGGGTCGGTGGGCTTCCGAGGGCGGTCGGCCTCCAGGTGTTGTCCCATGCTGAGGGGGTGGTTCCAAGGACGAGGACTTCTCTTTTCTCTGCATTGAGTTTTAGGCAGCTGTTGGTCATCCAGGGAATTCCAAGAAGAAGTAAATTTGCACCCATTCAGGGAGTACATCTGTGTGTGCAGATTTACTACTTTTTTGGGAGGCGATCACTAATATATATATATATTTGAGATCTGGATCCAAAAAAACAAGTTAAAAACTCTTAGTGAAATGAGAACAACGAGAAAAACAGACACAGACATAGCAAGCACGACTCAGGGTCCACATACCCATCTACCAAAACCATGTATGCATTTGAAGGGTGTCAGACCCCAAACACCCAAGATGAAGGTATGTCCCTGCTGCCCCACCTAGACTTGGTAGTTCTCCCAGGGAACTTGTGACTACAATCATGTAAAACATAAAGGCCTGGAGCCCTCCCTAGGACTACTTATTTTTTTGTTGCTCTGCACACACTCTTCTTCGTCTCTACTACAAGAAACCTTGATAGTAGAGATGTAAAATTAGTGCATGTGTGAAGGGCTACACCTTTCTAGTCCTCACCTTTTCATTTTTCAAGTGACTGATGGTCCCAGGTACTAATCCAGAGTCGTAAAGAGAGGAGGGTGCTTAGGCAAATTAATAGGGCGAGCCGACTTAAAGCTGAGCCATGGGTCTGACCTGGCTGAAAGAGTCCGTGCCTAGCATGAGCAATATTGCAGTCGTCTAAATCAAATTTTGGTTGGTGCTTGTACAGCACACATCATGTAGTGGCGGCCCGCACGGCTCGCGGGTGGCGCAGTAGGCACAGGAGGGAGGAAGCGGGCACGGGGGGTAGAAGGGCACGCCGGTCACAATAAAAAAAAATTACCACTTACCTTCTTGCCGGGTCCCACGCCTCTGCTCCTGCTCCCGTCTTCCAGGAACAGGAAGCACCCAGCACAAACAATCAATCAATCATTCAATTATTTGTAAGCGCACTACTCACCCGTGAGGGTGTCAAGGGGCTGGGGGGGTGCTGCTACTGCTTGAGCAGCCAGGTCTTCAGAAATCTCCTGAAGGTAAGCAGGTCCTGGGTGTGCCGCAGGTGGATGGGGAGGGTGTTCCAGGTCTTGGCGGCGAGGTGGGAGAACAATCTGCCACCGGAGGTTGCTCTTCCGATGCGGGGGATGGTGGCGAGGGCGAGGTCATCGGAGTGAAGCTGGCGGTTCGGGGTGTAGAAGGTGAGCTGTCTGTTGAGGTATGTGGGTCCGGTGTTGTGTGCGTGGGTGAAGAGCTTGAAGGTGATCCTCTTGTTGACGGGGAGCCAGTGCAGGACTCTCAGGTGGGGTGTGATGTGGCTGCGGCGAGGGATGTCGAGGATGAGGCATGCAGAGGCATTCTGTATTCGTTGTAGTCGTTTCAGGAGTTTGGTCGAGGCTCCTGCGTAGAGGGCGTTGCCGTAGTCCAACCTGCTGCTGACGAGAGCCTGGGTGACTGTCCGTCTGGTTTCGGTGGGAAACCATCTGTAGATCTTGCGGAGCATGCGGAGGGTGTTGAAGCAGGAGGATGAGACGGCGTTGACTTGTTTGGTCATGGAGAGTGCTGAGTCAAGGATGAACCCCAGGTTGCGTGCGTGGTCGGTGGGGGGCGGTGCTGCTCCCAGAGTGGTCTGTCACCAGGAGTCATCCCAGGCGGAGGGGGTGGAGCCGAGGATGAGGACCTCCATCTTGTCCGAGTTCAGTTTCAGTCGGCTGTCCTTCATCCATTCGGCGACAGCCTTCATTCGGCCGAGAAATTTTTAAAATCACCAAATCCCTCCTTAACCCCTCTGCCCCCCCCCCTAATAATGATAAAGATAGCTCTCTCCATTGCAATCTACTTGCGGAATTCTTCAACAAAAAAATTCAGACCATCTATCAATCCTTCCCCATGGGCACAGAATCACAAGTTATCCCCCCTATACGTGCTGCCGCGAATCAACTCGACTCTACGTCCGACGGAGCTCCAGATTTAACCAGGTTAAATCTGGAGCTCCGTCGGACGTGGCTCCCTTCTCTATTTTAAAACGAGTTTTTGAAACTATTGCTCCCACTGTTCTTGAAGTTATTAATACCTCACTAAAAACTGGATCTGTCCCTCCCCTATGGAAACAAGCCATGGTCAGAGCCCTACTGAAAAAGCCGAACTTGGAGCCTGAGACACTGTCTAATTATTGCCCTATCTCACTACTGCCAAGTATTGGTAAACTGGCAGAGAAGTATGTTAATACCACAATCGCGTCCTTCTTAGAAACTAATAACTGCTTCCATCCAACTCAGACAGGCTTTAGAGCCCAACAAAGTACCGAAACAGCTCTGTTAGTTGTGACGGAAAGTTTAAGAAAGATCACGGATAACGGAGGCTGCGCTGCTTTAATTTTACTGGATCTCAGCGCGGCCTTCGATACTGTGAACCATCAACTTCTGATTCAAAGAATTAAAAACCTTGGAATCGAGGAGGAGCCTAGCGCGCACCCAAGATGGCCGCGTAGGTGCGAGGCTCCCGAGGACCTCCGCGACCTCCTGCATAAATCCTGACCGAATCCTGTCCTAGATGAGGGGACTGTGTTTGTGAACCAGAGTTGAGGTGACGCCCGTTTTCCGTTTTCAATTCGGACCTCGGACACCGGCGGGAGCACCGATTAAGGTTTGCGGCCTTCTCCACGCCGGCCCCCCGTACTGGAGTTGTGGGGCGATCCGGCGACAAAGTGAATAACAGCGGCGGGCAAGGCTGGGCGACTCGCGCACCCCGCACTTTCACTTTCGCTTTTGCGCCCTCCTTGCTGCCAGGCGAGGTAGGGTCGCGAAGCGGTGTGCGGTGGTGTGGCCTCGTTGGGGTGCCCTGCCGGCCCGCCGGCTGCGGTCCGTCCTGCGGAGCGGTGGTCGCCCCCCCCCGGAGCCCTTGAACGGGATTGTCTACCCCCCTTTTTGAGGAGATTGGCTCGATTTGGGACCGCGACCATGGCCACAAAACAAGATGGCGACCGGGCTAAGGTGAAGTCGACCCGTCGTGGCGCGGCCCATCAATCCAACAATATGGACCGCTACACCCTCCAGAAGGGATCTCCAGAGGCGCTGCGTAGATCCCCTACGGGCCCGACTGACGCTCCTGCTCTGCCCACGGACCTGACCCTCCGAGACGTCATGGGCGCCATCGCCGAGATGAAGGCCTCGGTGGACCAGCGCTTTGATACTCTGGCGCAGAAGATCGACTCGGTCCTCGTGGACGTGGGCCTTGTGAGAGCCGATCTCTCAAAAACAAATGACCGGGTCGATTCTTTGGCCCACTCTACCTCGGGCCTCACGTCCGACGTGGCGGCCCTCCAACAGGAGGTGCGCAGGCTCGGCCAGGCGAGCGCCCTGATGCATCGTCGACTGGAGGATTCCGAGGGTCGGGCCCGGAGGAATAATGTCCGCATTATCGGGGTGCCGGAGGGACGCGAGGCAGAGGCAGCGGATCTGTTTGTGGAGGACTTGGTCCTCACCCATCTTCAGCCTCGGGGGCTGAGTAAATTCTTTGCAGTGGAACGTGCCCACAGGGTCCCCGGGGGTAGGCCTAAGACCGGAGCCCCTCCGAGGCCTCTCATCGCCCGGATTTTCAACTTTCGGGACAGGGACGCTATCCTGCAGACCTCCAGGCTACAAGGGCCGATCAGACTTGACAATATGGATATCAATTTCTATCCTGACTTTACTCCGGCGGTCCAAAAGCAGCGACTGAGTTTTCTTGGTGTCAAACGTCGCCTACGGGACCTGAATCTCAAATATGCGATGCTTTTTCCGGCTAAGCTGAGGGTGGAGGTGGATGGCCGCACGCACTTTTTTGATCGTCCCGAGGCGGCCGGGGACTGGCTGGACACTCTGCCCGGAGATCGGGGCCGGGGGGGTGGGGGGGGAGCGGTTGGTGGGGAGGGCCCGCCGGATCAGGACTGAGGGACTAATGGTAGGCCTTGCTCTGGACTGTGTTATTGTCACCATTGACTGTTAGGGTAAGTTCCCCTCCTGCGGAGGTCGTGTGGGGTCTCTTGGGGGATCTCCCTCCTCCTCTGGGGGACTAGTTAGTTTTCTTTCCATGGGGCGACAGGCACACTGCACTTTGGGGGGGCTGTTCGGGCTCATGCAGGGGTGCAGGGTGGGGGGAGTTCTGTTGGGATGGGTGGGTTGGGGCGGGGTGTGGTTCGTTTCTACCGCAAGGCAAACCCTTTATTGTATTGGTTTTTTTGAGATGCTCTCGGGGGGGCACATGATGGCTTCTGTATGTGATGGGGGTAGGGACCTGACGTTGTTGTCTTGGAACGTTAACGGACTGGGTGATAGGATTAAGCGGGGTGTGGTCCTGCAATATCTGAAACGGATTTCGCCTGATGTGGTCTTTTTGCAGGAGACACACCTCATTGGTAACTCCTATTGTGCCATGAACCGACGTGGTTATCGTTTGGTGGCCCACTCGGGCTTTACATCAGGCTCACGAGGGGTGGGCATTATGGTCAAGACCTCGCTCCCGCTAGAAATAGACGAGGTGCGCCATGATGAGAGGGGACGCTACACTGTCTTGGTGGGGAGAATGGAGGGTAAGGTAGTCGTCTTTGTCTCAGTGTACGTCCCACCGGGGTTACAGTCCACCACCTTTGCGGACCTGGGACGCCTCCTGCTTGACCTTCCGGGGGGGCTTCTGGTGGTTGGGGGGGACTTCAATGCGGTGGCTTCTGGGACTCTGGATCGCCATCCCCCTAGGGACCTCCCCCGGGCACAAGCGTGGCTGTCTGGCCTTTTGGACACGCTGGGATTGGTGGACTGTTGGCGTCTAAAGCATCCCACTCAGCTGCAGTACACCTTCCATTCGGGGGCCCATGGTAGCCTTTCGCGGCTTGATTATGTCCTTGTCCCTGCGGCCTATGCCGGGAGAGTGGGGGAGGTGCGCCATCTGGCGCGGGGTATTTCAGATCATTCCCCACTTCTGTTGCACTTTGATGTCTTCCCGAGGGGGGAGGGCAGGGTAGCTCCAATCAATGCCTGGTACCTGCGCGACCCCACTATTCGTGCTGACTTGATTAAATCCTTGCAACGGTATTTTGAGGAGAATGTGGGGTCTGTCCCGTCTGCCATTTCCCTGTGGGAGGCTTTCAAGACTGTGCTTAGAGGGGAGGCCCTCTCCTTTATCTCCCATGCCCGGAGGCGCGCGCAGGAGGAGGTGACCCGGGTGGAGGCCGAAATCACTGAACTGGAGGGTGATCTGGGGAGTGGGGTGACTGACGCTGCGCTGCACGTTCTACACCTTAAGCAGGCGGCCTATAGGTCCCTCGTCACGGAGGCGGCCAGGGGCCTCAGCAGAGAGCAACAGGGGCGATTGTATGATGTGGGTGATAAGGCTGGTAAGTTGATTGCATGGTTGGATAAGAAGGAGAGAGCTAGTCGTGTGGTCCCGCTGATTGAAAGAATGGATGGTGTACGTGTCACTGAGCCGGAAGGCATTGTCTCTTGCTTCGCGGATTATTTCCGCGAGGTATATTCCCCGATTTCTCCCTGCCCGGAGGAGGATTCCCATGCCCTGCTGCGTGACATCACGCTGCCCTCCCTCTCAATGGAGGACAGGGAGTTGATGGATGCCGCCCCCACCTCGGACGAAATTGCCCTCGCCATCCGCTCGGTCGCTTCTGGCAAGGCCATGGGCCCGAACGGCATTCCTATCGAGTTGTATAAATTGCGACCGGACGTACTGGCACCCCACCTTCGTGCTATGTTCCTTGCGGCTCACTCGCGGGGCTCCCTCCCGCCGGACCAGCGTCTGGCTACTATCGTGGTTAATGCAGAAAATCAAAAGGGAGTGGACCACTTGTCCTGTGTAGCCAGGGTCTTGTTTACTGTTCTTTCCTTCGTAAAAGAACCCTCATAACTATACACAGGTACCAAAGGCGGCATGAACTGGGTTACCGCTTAAGTGTAAAAGTGCAGCATCATCATCGGGTCTTTTTTGAGTGTACGCTGCCCTCCACCCGGAGGAAGACCTTCTGGTTCAACAGTAGTGTCCAGACATGAAAAACAAAAAATGTGAGAGGGTTCGCATTTAGTGGGTTAAAATCTCTTGGTCATTGTTTCCATAGTGACTTTATTCTTGAAAGCTTGATCAGAGAGTTAAAAGAAAGGAGTGCGCCCCCACCTCGGACGAAATTGCCCTCGCCATCCGCTCGGTCGCTTCTGGCAAGGCCATGGGCCCGAACGGCATTCCTTTCGAGTTGTATAAATTGCGACCGGACGTACTGGCACCCCACCTTCGCGCTATGTTCCTTGCGGCTCACTCGCGGGGCTCCCTCCCGCCGGACCAGCGTCTGGCTACTATCGTGGTTAATGCAGAAAATCAAAAGGGAGTGGACCACTTGTCCTGTGTAGCCAGGGTCTTGTTTACTGTTCTTTCCTTCGTAAAAGAACCCTCATAACTATACACAGGTACCAAAGGCGGCATGAACTGGGTTACCGCTTAAGTGTAAAAGTGCAGCATCATCATCGGGTCTTTTTTGAGTGTACGCTGCCCTCCACCCGGAGGAAGACCTTCTGGTTCAACAGTAGTGTCCAGACATGAAAAACAAAAAATGTGAGAGGGTTCACATTTAGTGGGTTAAAATCTCTTGGTCATTGTTTCCATAGTGACTTTATTCTTGAAAGCTTGATCAGAGAGTTAAAAGAAAGGAGTGCGGGGTGAGACGGGGTTACTAGTCTTCCGTACTCGTCATGATGTAGGGGTCAACATGTTTCAGCCTTCTGCAAGGGTCTAAAGGCTTTCATCAGGACCGTGGTTTTTAGGAAGGCGCTTTGTCGCTCCTAAAGTGAGAACACTTGTCACTTGTTTTGATTAAAGGGGTCAGATCAATAGTATCTGTACCTATAAAAGGGAAGAAATGGTTACATTCACCAAAATTTTCTTAATCAAAGGTCATGATTTGTTGCTTCATGCGGTCATCTAGGGCAACTACTTATGTGTGGGGAGGTAAGTGAGGATAGTGTGTAAAAGCAAAACAACTAGGCGGAAGTTAGGGACAGTTACGTGAGGTAACGAGATCGTGATCTCGGCGAGATGAAATTAAAAACACTGTGGGACATTACTTGGTTCATAACAAGACGTTGTGGCTAAAGAATTGTAAAGCCATGTAGATAATATCTAAAGTGTGTTTGTAAGCAATGGACTCTAATTGTTGACACTAGTATCATCAATAACGATTTGCCGCTTGCTGCTACGTGAGTGAGATAGACTATATTACTTGTGAACAAAACAATCGTTCGTGTTTCTGAACAGCACGTTGCAGTAATATGTCGATGCGTATTTACCTCAAGCTGGATTGGTAACATTCATACGTGGATGCCCGGAGGCAGAACGAGAATTCATTTCTGTATTCAAAATAAGGACAGAGAGGTAAATTAGAAAGACCTTACTTGAGTTTGGAAGTTGTACCAGCACTGCGGAGGCCATCGGAGCTTACCGATTCTCGCACGTTTAGTGTCTGCATCTGCCTCTTCTCGCGGTACACCCAATCAGATTCGTCCGGTTAGAATCACCGTTAAGAGGCGAGGACGTAGTGAAGGTCAAAGAAAGACTTCACGTTTTACGGTAAAGATTGGCAAGGTGCCGTGGTTGGCACGGTACAAACGTGTGTTCGAACCAGTTAAATGAATATAGGTTATTTTTATGGTATTCACTAAAGGAGGCGAGACATTGTTGTACGTGATTTACAAATGCATTATGTTAGTGTATTATCTTGCCAGGTCAAACTATCACGATTGATTTAGAATATGTTGGTAGAGGAACTACGATACTTTTATAATTCAAAAAATGGTGGGATGAGAATGCGTTGTGCGTTGTGAGCGTGCCTTGGTGAATGATTAGATCCTATATCGGATCAAAACAATCGTTCGTGTTTCTGAACAGCACGTTGCAGTAATATGTCGATGCGTATTTACCTCAAGCTGGATTGGTAACATTCATACGTGGATGCCCGGAGGCAGGACGAGAATTCATTTCTGTATTCAAAATAAGGACAGAGAGGTAAATTAGAAAGACCTTACTTGAGTTTGGAAGTTGTACCAGCACTGCGGAGGCCATCGGAGCTTACCGATTCTCGCACGTTTAGTGTCTGCATCTGCCTCTTCTCGCGGTACACCCAATCAGATTCGTCCGGTTAGAATCACCGTTAAGAGGCGAGGACGTAGTGAAGGTCAAAGAAAGACTTCACGTTTTACGGTAAAGATTGGCAAGGTGCCGTGGTTGGCACGGTACAAACGTGTGTTCGAACCAGTTAAATGAATATAGGTTATTTTTATGGTATTCACTAAAGGAGGCGAGACATTGTTGTACGTGATTTACAATATGTTGGTAGAGGAACTACGATACTTTTATAATTCAAAAAATGGTGGGATGAGAATGCGTTGTGCGTTGTGAGCGTGCCTTGGTGAATGATTAGATCCTATATCGGATCAAAACAATCGTTCGTGTTTCTGAACAGCACGTTGCAGTAATATGTCGATGCGTATTTACCTCAAGCTGGATTGGTAACATTCATACGTGGATGCCCGGAGGCAGGACGAGAATTCATTTCTGTATTCAAAATAAGGACAGAGAGGTAAATTAGAAAGACCTTACTTGAGTTTGGAAGTTGTACCAGCACTGCGTGTGTTCGAACCAGTTAAATGAATATAGGTTATTTTTATGGTATTCACTAAAGGAGGCGAGACATTGTTGTACGTGATTTACAAATGCATTATGTTAGTGTATTATCTTGCCAGGTCAAACTATCACGATTGATTTAGAATATGTTGGTAGAGGAACTACGATACTTTTATAATTCAAAAAATGGTGGGATGAGAATGCGTTGTGCGTTGTGAGCGTGCCTTGGTGAATGATTAGATCGGATCTAATCATTCACCAAGGCACGCTCACAACGCACAACGCATTCTCATCCCACCGTTTTTTGAATTATAAAAGTATCGTAGTTCCTCTACCAACATATTCTAAATCAATCGTGATAGTTTGACCTGGCAAGATAATACACTAACATAATGCATTTGTAAATCACGTACAACAATGTCTCGCCTCCTTTAGTGAATACCATAAAAATAACCTATATTCATTTAACTGGTTCGAACACACGTTTGTACCGTGCCAACCACGGCACCTTGCCAATCTTTACCGTAAAACGTGAAGTCTTTCTTTGACCTTCACTACGTCCTCGCCTCTTAACGGTGATTCTAACCGGACGAATCTGATTGGGTGTACCGCGAGAAGAGGCAGATGCAGACACTAAACGTGCGAGAATCGGTAAGCTCCGATGGCCTCCGCAGTGCTGGTACAACTTCCAAACTCAAGTAAGGTCTTTCTAATTTACCTCTCTGTCCTTATTTTGAATACAGAAATGAATTCTCGTCCTGCCTCCGGGCATCCACGTATGAATGTTACCAATCCAGCTTGAGGTAAATACGCATCGACATATTACTGCAACGTGCTGTTCAGAAACACGAACGATTGTTTTGTTCACAAGTAATATAGTCTATCTCACTCACGTAGCAGCAAGCGGCAAATCGTTATTGATGATACTAGTGTCAACAATTAGAGTCCATTGCTTACAAACACACTTTAGATATTATCTACATGGCTTTACAATTCTTTAGCCACAACGTCTTGTTATGAACCAAGCAATGTCCCACAGTGTTTTTAATTTCATCTCGCCGAGATCACGATCTCGTTACCTCACGTAACTGTCCCTAACTTCCGCCTAGTTGTTTTGCTTTTACACACTATCCTCACTTACCTCCCCACACATAAGTAGTTGCCCTAGATGACCGCATGAAGCAACAAATCATGACCTTTGATTAAGAAAATTTTGGTGAATGTAACCATTTCTTCCCTTTTATAGGTACAGATACTATTGATCTGACCCCTTTAATCAAAACAAGTGACAAGTGTTCTCACTTTAGGAGCGACAAAGCGCCTTCCTAAAAACCACGGTCCTGATGAAAGCCTTTAGACCCTTGCAGAAGGCTGAAACATGTTGACCCCTACATCATGACGAGTACGGAAGACTAGTAACCCCGTCTCACCCCGCACTCCTTTCTTTTAACTCTCTGATCAAGCTTTCAAGAATAAAGTCACTATGGAAACAATGACCAAGAGATTTTAACCCACTAAATGCGAACCCTCTCACATTTTTTGTTTTTCATGTCTGGACACTACTGTTGAACCAGAAGGTCTTCCTCCGGGTGGAGGGCAGCGTACACTCAAAAAAGACCCGATGATGATGCTGCACTTTTACACTTAAGCGGTAACCCAGTTCATGCCGCCTTTGGTACCTGTGTATAGTTATGAGGGTTCTTTTACGAAGGAAAGAACAGTAAACAAGACCCTGGCTACACAGGACAAGTGGTCCACTCCCTTTTGATTTTCTGCATTATACATAGGAAGCCGAATGGACCACAGCTTCTTTTTCCCTCCCTTTGATAATTTGTTACTATCGTGGTTATCCACAAGGAGGGCAGACCACGGGACCGGGTTACATCCTACCGGCCTATCTCGCTCTTGAACGCGGAGCCTAAAATCCTCGCCAAGGTGCTCGCTAACCGGCTGGTCGGCGTGGTGGGCGATTTGGTCCACCAAGACCAGTCCGGCTTCATTCCCCATCGCAATACGGCCCTTAATCTGCGGCGCTTGCACGGGGTGCTCGCGCGTGTTCCGTTCGTGCGGGAGCCGGCCATCTTGGCGTCCCTGGACGCCACCATGGCGTTCGACACGCTCGAGTGGCCCTACATCTGGGCGATGTTGGCGAAATTTGGATTTGGCCCGGGATTCATCAGTTGGGTCAAATTGTTGTACTCGGACCCATTGGCACAGGTGGTGGTGAATGGTCGAGTCTCGGCCCCATTCGTGCTGGGACGGGGCACACGACAGGGTTGTCCCCTGTCGCCGCTCCTTTTTGCATTGGCCCTGGAACCCCTGGCGGAGTGGCTGCGGTGGCACCCTTCTATCCGAGGTCTCCGTTGGACCCCCGAGTATGAGGACCGCGTGTCCCTCTACGCTGACGATATCCTTTTGTACTTAGCCTCCCCGCGCAAATCACTGATTGTCCTGGTCGATGTTCTGCGCTCCTTTGGCCGTAATTCAGGCCTTGTCATCAACTGGGCTAAATCCTGTGTCTATGTGCTTTCCGGGGAGGCTCCTGTCCTCCCTCGGGGCTGTCCGATCCAGATTGCCTCGCAGGGATTTCGATACCTGGGGGTCTATATTACGCTGGACCCGGTGGCCCGCTACGAGCGAAACTTGCTTCCCCCCCTCCAGCGCTTGAAGGAGGACGTCGCGCGCTGGCGGCGCTTGCCGCTTTCGCCGCTCGGCCGGGCGGCATTGTTCAAGATGATGTAATTGCCGCGCTTTTTGTACGCTCTCCAGAACACCATGGACTTGGTCCCGGCGCGCTACTTCCGTGAGGTGGAAAGCTTACAGCGCCGTCTGTTTTGGGACGGGAGGCCGCGTATAGCCCTGGCAAAATTGACGCTCCCGTGGTACGACGGAGGGATTGCCCTCCCGGATATTAAGCGGTATTACTGGGCCTCCCAGTTAGCTGCAATTAATCACGGCCTCTATGGGCCCGCCCTAAGCCCGGCATTTGAAATGGACAAAATGCTCCTGCCTGGTGGCGACTACAATCGAGCGCTCTACACTAGCTTGCCCGATTCCCGCTTGACGGGACCCACGCGTGTCATGGTGCGAGTATGGCACGCGGCTAATGCAGCTATGGGATGGAAGGACCGTTTGACCCGGGCGTCACCGTTGTATGCGTCGGAGAGGCTTGGCTCTTTGTGGACTTCGAAGGGCTTCGAGAGGTGGGACATAATAGGCATCAGTACAGTGGGAGATCTCTGGACGAGGGGAGGATTCAAGACATTCGAGACGCTGCAGGCGGAGTTTCAGCTGCAGGGCAGTGAATACTTTCGCTACCTGCAGGTCCGTCACGCACTGGGTTCCGTCTTCCCAGACGTGGCCTCCATCCCGGAGTCCTCCCCCCTGGAGGATAGAGTGCTAGATGGCCACGTTCCGGACAGCACGATCTCCCTCATTTATAAGAAATTGATAAATGACCGCTCGGGCTTACTGACTGGCCTCCGCGAGGCTTGGGTTGCCGATGGGCTGGAGTTGGACGACGAGGACTGGATTTCCGCGGTGGCCTCTCCGAAGGAGGTGGCCATCCCGGCTCGCCTTCGCTTCGTCCAGCTTAAGATACTCCACCGGGTGTATATGACGGGGCCAAGGCTTCAGCGTATGGGCTATGCCGAGGATGGATTGTGTAAGCGTGGGTGTGGTGCTTCGGCGACTTTTTTACACATTCTGTGGGAATGTCCGAGGGTGGAGCGATTCTGGCGTGGTGTGCATGAGGTCCTGCGAGCGGTTACACATGTCGCGCTGTTGCCTGAAGCGAGGAGATGCCTGCTGAATGTGTGGGAACCGACTGATTACTCGGTTCCGCAGACGCGATGGGTGACTCTGGGATGTATGATAGCTAAACGTGACATTGCTCAGCTGTGGGGATCTCAGAGACCCCCGGCGGTGTCGGCTTGGAAAGACCATATGGATTGGTGCATGTTCCAAGAAAAGGTGGTATATGTGGCGCGGGGTAAGCCTGGGGCATGGGTGAAGATATGGGGCCCCTGGAACGCTTACCGCGGGGGTATTTGCGAGCCGCCGTTGTTGCCTCCCGCTTCACCAGCTCCATCCCCATAGTTGACCCCCTCCCTCAGCCCTGGGCACATCGGTCTCCCAGTCCCGGATCAGTTTCCCTCCCCCTCTCTGGATTTCTTTGGATGGTTGGGGTTCCCCACTTGAGGAGCACGTGTCGTCATTTTCGATCGTGGGTTGCCTTGCGGGTGTGGTTTTATGTTGTTGTGTTGTATAAAACGAAACCGTATTGTGGGTTCAGAGTTATGTGGCCCACGTTGTTGATACCTCCTGCTTTATCGTCTATGCAAAGCCAAGTGCCTTATTGTATGTATGTCATTTGCTTTTGTCACTTTAGCGGCCGGCCGGAAGGTTGTAGGCCCATACTTGTATATATTTGAGATTGCAATAAACGGTTTCAAAAAAAAAAAAAAAAAAAGAAAAAAAAACCTTGGAATCATTGGTTTGGCTTTAAAGTGGATACAGTCATACCTGGAGGACCGATCATTTGTGGTCTTTGATGGGAATGCCACTTCGGAACCATTACATCTGAGTTATGGGGTGCCTCAGGGCTCCTCCCTGAGTGCTACCATTTTTAATGTGTACATGAGTCCTCTTGCTGAATTAATGATCCCCCATGGAATTCAGATCGTGACGTATGCAGACGATACCCAGTTAGTGGTATCCCTCAGCCAAGAAAATAAGTCTGCCCCCAATCTCTTGCTGTGTTTGCAAGAAGTTTCAAAATGGATGGACGCATCCTATTTGAAACTTAATGGAGAAAAGACGGAGCTTATGTTTCTTGGGAACCGCCCCCCTACATCAATAGGCCCTCGTTGGCTGATTTGTCTTGGCCCCCCCCCCCCCGATTCCAAAAACACAAATTAAGAGCTGAATTTCAAGAATCAAGCAAATAAGGTAGCTGCTAGCTGCTTTGGACTGATTCGAATGATAAGGAAGATTCTTCTTTTCCTTCCCTCTACAGTTAGGAAAATAGTGGTCCAGGCACTAATTTTATCACGCCTAGACTACGCGAATGTGCTTTATCTGGGAGCCCCCGTGGCTGTCATTAACAGACTCCAAGTTATCTAGAACTGCGCAGCACGACTTCTTACCAAGTCCGCCTGGTGGATCTCTGCCAAACCTTCCTTAGCAGCACTTCACTGGCTGCCAGTTTCCCAAAGGATCCAGTTTAAGGCCTTGTGCAGAGCTCACAAAGCACTTTCTAACAAGGGACCCCCAGTTAAACCAGATTGGTCGCACACTGCTACACCTACCAGGCGTGTTATCAGGTCTAGTACCTCTCGTAGCGCGCAGGTGCGTAACCATGAGTCCGTCGACTCCACCGGCTCAAGGGAGCCTGAATATAAAGTTAAACCAGATTGGTCGCACACTGCTACACCTACCAGGCGTGTTCCCCCAATGAAAATGGTCCCTGAAGGTCAGCGTCGGCGGATACACCTATGCTCGAGTGTGAATGCAAGTATGCGTGGCGTGTGCCATCCCTGGACACGTGTTTCGAGGTAGTTGCCTCTCGTCAGCAGGGAGTAGGAAAATGTGTGGGGTTGCTGTGTAAGCTGCTAAAATCGTTATCAGGTCTAGTACCTCTCGTAGCGCGCAGGTGCGTAACCATGAGTCCGTCGACTCCACCGGCTCAAGGGAGCCTGAATATAAAGTTAAACCAGATTGGTCGCACACTGCTACACCTACCAGGCGTGTTCCCCCAATGAAAATGGTCCCTGAAGGTCAGCGTCGGCGGATACACCTATGCTCGAGTGTGAATGCAAGTATGCGTGGCGTGTGCCATCCCTGGACACGTGTTTCGAGGTAGTTGCCTCTCGTCAGCAGGGAGTAGGAAAATGTGTGGGGTTGCTGTGTAAGCTGCTAAAATCGTTATCAGGTCTAGTACCTCTCGTAGCGCGCAGGTGCGTAACCATGAGTCCGTCGACTCCACCGGCTCAAGGGAGCCTGAATATAAAGTTAAACCAGATTGGTCGCACACTGCTACACCTACCAGGCGTGTTCCCCCAATGAAAATGGTCCCTGAAGGTCAGCGTCGGCGGATACACCTATGCTCGAGTGTGAATGCAAGTATGCGTGGCGTGTGCCATCCCTGGACACGTGTTTCGAGGTAGTTGCCTCTCGTCAGCAGGGAGTAGGAAAATGTGTGGGGTTGCTGTGTAAGCTGCTAAAATCGTTATCAGGTCTAGTACCTCTCGTAGCGCGCAGGTGCGTAACCATGAGTCCGTCGACTCCACCGGCTCAAGGGAGCCTGAATATAAAGTTAAACCAGATTGGTCGCACACTGCTACACCTACCAGGCGTGTTCCCCCAATGAAAATGGTCCCTGAAGGTCAGCGTCGGCGGATACACCTATGCTCGAGTGTGAATGCAAGTATGCGTGGCGTGTGCCATCCCTGGACACGTGTTTCGAGGTAGTTGCCTCTCGTCAGCAGGGAGTAGGAAAATGTGTGGGGTTGCTGTGTAAGCTGCTAAAATCGTTATCAGGTCTAGTACCTCTCGTAGCGCGCAGGTGCGTAACCATGAGTCCGTCGACTCCACCGGCTCAAGGGAGCCTGAATATAAAGTTAAACCAGATTGGTCGCACACTGCTACACCTACCAGGCGTGTTCCCCCAATGAAAATGGTCCCTGAAGGTCAGCGTCGGCGGATACACCTATGCTCGAGTGTGAATGCAAGTATGCGTGGCGTGTGCCATCCCTGGACACGTGTTTCGAGGTAGTTGCCTCTCGTCAGCAGGGAGTAGGAAAATGTGTGGGGTTGCTGTGTAAGCTGCTAAAATCGTTATCAGGTCTAGTACCTCTCATAGCGCGCAGGTGCGTAACCATGAGTCCGTCGACTCCACCGGCTCAAGGGAGCCTGAATATAAAGTTAAACCAGATTGGTCGCACACTGCTACACCTACCAGGCGTGTTCCCCCAATGAAAATGGTCCCTGAAGGTCAGCGTCGGCGGATACACCTATGCTCGAGTGTGAATGCAAGTATGCGTGGCGTGTGCCATCCCTGGACACGTGTTTCGAGGTAGTTGCCTCTCGTCAGCAGGGAGTAGGAAAATGTGTGGGGTTGCTGTGTAAGCTGCTAAAATCGTTATCAGGTCTAGTACCTCTCGTAGCGCGCAGGTGCGTAACCATGAGTCCGTCGACTCCACCGGCTCAAGGGAGCCTGAATATAAAGTTAAACCAGATTGGTCGCACACTGCTACACCTACCAGGCGTGTTCCCCCAATGAAAATGGTCCCTGAAGGTCAGCGTCGGCGGATACACCTATGCTCGAGTGTGAATGCAAGTATGCGTGGCGTGTGCCATCCCTGGACACGTGTTTCGAGGTAGTTGCCTCTCGTCAGCAGGGAGTAGGAAAATGTGTGGGGTTGCTGTGTAAGCTGCTAAAATCGTTATCAGGTCTAGTACCTCTCGTAGCGCGCAGGTGCGTAACCATGAGTCCGTCGACTCCACCGGCTCAAGGGAGCCTGAATATAAAGTTAAACCAGATTGGTCGCACACTGCTACACCTACCAGGCGTGTTCCCCCAATGAAAATGGTCCCTGAAGGTCAGCGTCGGCGGATACACCTATGCTCGAGTGTGAATGCAAGTATGCGTGGCGTGTGCCATCCCTGGACACGTGTTTCGAGGTAGTTGCCTCTCGTCAGCAGGGAGTAGGAAAATGTGTGGGGTTGCTGTGTAAGCTGCTAAAATCGTTATCAGGTCTAGTACCTCTCGTAGCGCGCAGGTGCGTAACCATGAGTCCGTCGACTCCACCGGCTCAAGGGAGCCTGAATATAAAGTTAAACCAGATTGGTCGCACACTGCTACACCTACCAGGCGTGTTCCCCCAATGAAAATGGTCCCTGAAGGTCAGCGTCGGCGGATACACCTATGCTCGAGTGTGAATGCAAGTATGCGTGGCGTGTGCCATCCCTGGACACGTGTTTCGAGGTAGTTGCCTCTCGTCAGCAGGGAGTAGGAAAATGTGTGGGGTTGCTGTGTAAGCTGCTAAAATCGTTATCAGGTCTAGTACCTCTCGTAGCGCGCAGGTGCGTAACCATGAGTCCGTCGACTCCACCGGCTCAAGGGAGCCTGAATATAAAGTTAAACCAGATTGGTCGCACACTGCTACACCTACCAGGCGTGTTCCCCCAATGAAAATGGTCCCTGAAGGTCAGCGTCGGCGGATACACCTATGCTCGAGTGTGAATGCAAGTATGCGTGGCGTGTGCCATCCCTGGACACGTGTTTCGAGGTAGTTGCCTCTCGTCAGCAGGGAGTAGGAAAATGTGTGGGGTTGCTGTGTAAGCTGCTAAAATCGTTATCAGGTCTAGTACCTCTCGTAGCGCGCAGGTGCGTAACCATGAGTCCGTCGACTCCACCGGCTCAAGGGAGCCTGAATATAAAGTTAAACCAGATTGGTCGCACACTGCTACACCTACCAGGCGTGTTCCCCCAATGAAAATGGTCCCTGAAGGTCAGCGTCGGCGGATACACCTATGCTCGAGTGTGAATGCAAGTATGCGTGGCGTGTGCCATCCCTGGACACGTGTTTCGAGGTAGTTGCCTCTCGTCAGCAGGGAGTAGGAAAATGTGTGGGGTTGCTGTGTAAGCTGCTAAAATCGTTATCAGGTCTAGTACCTCTCGTAGCGCGCAGGTGCGTAACCATGAGTCCGTCGACTCCACCGGCTCAAGGGAGCCTGAATATAAAGTTAAACCAGATTGGTCGCACACTGCTACACCTACCAGGCGTGTTCCCCCAATGAAAATGGTCCCTGAAGGTCAGCGTCGGCGGATACACCTATGCTCGAGTGTGAATGCAAGTATGCGTGGCGTGTGCCATCCCTGGACACGTGTTTCGAGGTAGTTGCCTCTCGTCAGCAGGGAGTAGGAAAATGTGTGGGGTTGCTGTGTAAGCTGCTAAAATCGTTATCAGGTCTAGTACCTCTCGTAGCGCGCAGGTGCGTAACCATGAGTCCGTCGACTCCACCGGCTCAAGGGAGCCTGAATATAAAGTTAAACCAGATTGGTCGCACACTGCTACACCTACCAGGCGTGTTCCCCCAATGAAAATGGTCCCTGAAGGTCAGCGTCGGCGGATACACCTATGCTCGAGTGTGAATGCAAGTATGCGTGGCGTGTGCCATCCCTGGACACGTGTTTCGAGGTAGTTGCCTCTCGTCAGCAGGGAGTAGGAAAATGTGTGGGGTTGCTGTGTAAGCTGCTAAAATCGTTATCAGGTCTAGTACCTCTCGTAGCGCGCAGGTGCGTAACCATGAGTCCGTCGACTCCACCGGCTCAAGGGAGCCTGAATATAAAGTTAAACCAGATTGGTCGCACACTGCTACACCTACCAGGCGTGTTCCCCCAATGAAAATGGTCCCTGAAGGTCAGCGTCGGCGGATACACCTATGCTCGAGTGTGAATGCAAGTATGCGTGGCGTGTGCCATCCCTGGACACGTGTTTCGAGGTAGTTGCCTCTCGTCAGCAGGGAGTAGGAAAATGTGTGGGGTTGCTGTGTAAGCTGCTAAAATCGTTATCAGGTCTAGTACCTCTCGTAGCGCGCAGGTGCGTAACCATGAGTCCGTCGACTCCACCGGCTCAAGGGAGCCTGAATATAAAGTTAAACCAGATTGGTCGCACACTGCTACACCTACCAGGCGTGTTCCCCCAATGAAAATGGTCCCTGAAGGTCAGCGTCGGCGGATACACCTATGCTCGAGTGTGAATGCAAGTATGCGTGGCGTGTGCCATCCCTGGACACGTGTTTCGAGGTAGTTGCCTCTCGTCAGCAGGGAGTAGGAAAATGTGTGGGGTTGCTGTGTAAGCTGCTAAAATCGTTATCAGGTCTAGTACCCCAGTTGTTCGAGCCCTTATTCAGTTTTACCGCCCGACTAGATCCTTGAGATCAGAAAATAAACTCCTGGCTTTTGTACCAACTGTAAAACGCATGCATAGGGGAGGACGGTGTTTTGGCTACAATGCTGCAAAGCTTTGGAATGGCCTCCCACTGACTATCAGATCTGAACCCAACTACATGACGTTTCGCAAATCTCTAAAAACTTTTCTGTTCCCTTAATTTGTCCACCAGGTCTGAGAGTTGCTGCAGCGCTGGGATGCTCTAGGGTAGCCATGCGCTTTATAAATGCCCCTTCAATTCAATTCAATTCAATTTTGACGGTGGAGGGGTCCTTGGTGAGGGAGAGGAGCAGCTGGGTGTCGTCGGCGTAGGAGATGATGTTGAGGTCGTGTGATCGGGCGATGTGGGTGAGCGGTGCCATGTAGATGTTGAACAGTGTCGGGCTGAGGGATGATCCTTGGGGTACGCCGCAGATGATCTCGGAGGCTTTGGATCGGAATGGCGGAAGGCGGACACTCTGGGTTCTGCCGGAGAGGAAGAAGGTGGTCCATTCCAGGGCCTTGTCTCGGTTCCCTGCGTTGTGGAGGCGTGTGCGTAGAGTGTGGTGGCAGAGGGTGTCGAAGGCAGCTGAGAGGTCCAGGAGGATGAGGGCCGCGGTTTTCCCGTTGTCCAGCAGGGCCCTGATGTCGTCGGTGGCGGCGATGAGGGCAGTTTCGGTACTGTGGTTGCTGCGGAACCCGGACTGGGATGGGTCCAGGATGTTGTTCTCCTCAAGGTAGCGGGTTAGTTGTCTGTTGACGCTCTTTTCTATGACCTTCGCCGAGAACGGGAGTAGGGAGATGGGCTTGAAGTTCTTGAGGTCCCTCGGGTCCGCCTTGGGATTTTTGAGTAAGGCGTTGATCTCGCCGTGCTTCCAGCTCTCCGGGAAGGTCGCTGTATCGAAGGAGACGTTGATGATCTTGCAGAGATGGGGTGCGATGGTGGCGCTAGCTTTTTTGAAGATGTGGTGCGGGCATGGGTCTGACGGAGAGCCGGAGTGGATGGTGTGCATGATTTTGTTGGTGTCGTCGTCGTTTACGTGGGTCCAGGTGAGCAGTGGGTTGGTGCGGGCGGTGGGTCTGAGGTGTCGGTGGCTGTCGGGGGGGTCTGGTAGTTGAAGCTGTCGTGTCAGGTTTCCCTGACCAATGCAGCATTGCGATTGGTCTGAGCACCGTGACACGGCGCTCAGCCAGTGGCTGTTGGGGTGGACATGTTCTCCATGAAGGCTGTAATACAGCCTGCATGGAGAACAGGGAAAGTGCGCATGACTGTTTTGGGTGGCCCTAGAGGGCTGACCAAACAGTCATTGCGCACTTAGGAGGGTTGTACCCTCCTACCCTGCTCTTCAGCCCGCCTTCTTGCGCAAGCTGCCGCTGCAGGAGAACGCAATATAATGATAATAACATTTCGTCATTATCATTTTATTTTTTCCTTTCTTTTACTGATTGGAGGCAGTGAGGTGATGCTCCTCCTCTTTAGCGGAGGAGCCGCCACTGTCATTTTGAATTAAAGTATTGGAAGTGTGCTAATATGTGATAAAAAAAGAAAAAGGAGGCTCTATGAAATAAAATATTTGCCTAAGATCCCACAATTTTGACAAGCAGGAAACCCAGTATTGATTCCAGGTTATCTGGTTTCACATTTTGAAATTCAGATATTATAAGGTTAACTCTGTCTTTCTCTTTTAAATCAAAGGTCTCTGTTTTGACTTTTATTCTTGGTCTCAGCAAGAAAAACTGACAGAGAGAGAGCAGACCCCAACTCAGGGCCACTAGACCCAACTACCAAGCCATGAATGCATTTTTTTTAGAGATGTCCCACCCAAAACACCTCCCCTGAATTCACACCCCTGATGGTCAGCCTATAAAGGCTGTATCCTGCACAGCATCTCCAGCTAATTATATAAGTGTGATGCAATGTTGTGCACATAATTTAAATAAGTGATGTACTACATTGGTCTATGGTGACCAGATCCATTTCAGGATACTGCCTACATAATGGATTTACATGTAGAACAACTATATGTACACTTATTCCGTTTGGAAAATCTAACATGTACCTAGGTTGGACACCTTTAACTTCAGGCTAACACATGAAAACTGCCCTTTTTGTTATTTTAATATGTTCTTTCCTACATTTCCAGGGTTATGCTGCTATTACAAATCTTTAATTGTCTGACAATAGATGGGGTATTTAGAGGTTCCTAAACCTGTTTTGTGGGTGCAGGTGTGATTTGTCCCTCTAGTGAGAGAAGATTTTGAGTGTCCAAGCGGCATGGTAAACTTGGAACTTCTCTCTTCAACTCTGAAGTTGGTGTTTAAGATCACTTAGAGGCAGGGTCACTGTAATTATGCAATTTCATGGCTGCTGCAATTTCTGCCAAAATTATGGATTTTCTGCAGGAGTCACATATTACTTTATTAAACTTTTAATAGAAAAAAATGTTGGTTCGAGCTCAAATGGATCAAAAGGTCCTTCACATGTGGCAACACGTGTTACTGTGCAGTTGAAGGCCCTTCATAAAGGTTGACTGCCATCTTTCAGTTGCTTATTGCTGTGTTTGGGTGTTAGACTGGTGCTAATGAGGTGAATGAAACCTTTGTCCAAAAAGTGTTATGGTGTAAAAATGACAAAATAACGAAGTACTACTCTCATAACATGTGTCGCAGTATGCACCATAATTTGTCTTTGCTTGCCACATAGTAAACCCTGCCATATGATTTGGTCCTCCTCTGCCGTGTAATTCCAGTGGCCCTTTTTACAGGTGAGCTCTCAGATATTTGAAGATTCCTCCCTACTCTGCAATCGGCCTCAAAAGTGAAGATGTGCTCCACCACACTCCCAGCACAGAATCTGCATTCTGGTTTAGGTCTTATTAGTCATAGGAGAAAAACCTTCTTGAAAGGGTCTATCAGTCTCTCTCACATTTGAGTTTTTTTTAAAAAGATGAAGAAAATGACTCTCAAGTCTTTTCTTTTTTCTCACTGACCTACATCATATTGCAACAATCTACTCAAAGTTGTTGGGCCCGGGCTTTGCCCAGGCGCAGCATGCACGTGCGCGTCCCGTGCTGCGGGATTCATCGGCGTTTTTTAAAGCGCCTCCTGGCACTATGGCTGACATAGGCAGGCTGCAGGGAATGCTGGTGCATGAGGTCCTGGCCCCCGGCCCCAGCAAGATACAAAATCAGTAGTGAAACGGGCATCCCGCGCTATGTGAGCCCTCAGCATTTTTAAAGCGCCTCCTGGTGCTATGGCTGACTTTGGCAGGCCACAGGGAATGCTGGTGCGTGAAGTCCTGGCCCCCTCCTGGATACTGATTTCACAGAAAACTTTGAGACTTTTGCAATTAACTTTTTTATGCTTAAGGAGAAGCAGATATTTCTTCACAGACTGTTCGAGATGCATTCAAAGCTGCCTTTAGAGGATTCATTATTTCTTTTGTATCACCCAAGAAGTCTCCCTCTAAGAAAGTGCTTCAAACCATGATCCATATTAAACAATTAGAACACACATACTATGCTTCTAAATCTAAAGCTTGTCTGGATACATTGATTTAAACCAAATTTGCATTTAAAAAGATTTCTGCAGAAAATGCTACTTCATATCTCCATAAATCCAGCGCTAAGTACCATGGAGGATGAAATAAAACTGGGAAACTTTTTGCTAATTATCTTAAAATAAAAAAAGACTGCATTAAAGTAGAATCTCTCGTATCTACCACTAATTGCACTGTTCAAAAGAATGAAGACATATTGGGCCCGAATACGATGCTGGTCAGACGAGCGTCTGACTGGCTTCATTGTGCTAAAGGGACCGGCCAAGAGGTAGTCGGCAGTACAGACTGCCAAATTAGGATGCAACCGCGGTGAAGGTGGTCGGAAACATGCCTCTTTGCATTGAGGCTTGTGCTGCGGCATGGAAAAGGGCCACATCATGGGCCCCAATGTCAAAAGGCATTTTTTAAACATCCCTGCACCCTGTGGTGCCTGCCACAGGGTACAGGGATGTTTAGAGCGGCAGCCCATAGCGGAAGGCTAGGGGGACAGGGGCCCTGCTAGGGGCCCCAAATAAGCCTTTTTCACCAGCCTTTTCATGTCATGAGAACCAACCTGAAATGACTGGCAGAAAGGTGGCTCGTAATCCCCACGGCGGCATCTGAGAAGGCACCTCCTCCATTGTGGGGAATGCGATCTGACCGACTGCCCGACGGGCTCCTTGAGTTTGTCGGAAGCTGTCTGTCGGTCCCTGGGTAAATGCAGTGCGATCGACCGCATCGTAATGTGGCGGTTTGACCGCGGATACAGGTGTCGGTGGGACCGACAGCACATCGGTGTCAGTCTCACTGACATCATAATGAGGCCCATTGTCTGAATTTGCTAATTATTCCCAGACTCTATACACTCCTGAGTATCATGTTAGTCAGGAAGATATTCTTCAATATTTATCTTCTATTAAACCATCTCAGACTCCTGATATAGATTTTTCCTCACCAAATGATGATCTTCTCATTGAGGATATTCTCACTGCTATGTGTTCCATCAAAAAAGGAAAAGCCCTAGGACTTGATGGTTTCACATTCTACATTTTCCCACACTTCTCACCCCTAAATTGCATCATCTTTTTACCCACTTTATATCCTCTAACTCTGCTGGGGGTTCCTTTCAATTGGCTTTAATATGTCTTATCCCCAAGGAAAACAAAGATTCAAATGTATGCAAAAATTACAGATCTATTTCCCTTGTTAACTTGGATTATAAAATCTTTTCTAAAATGCTTGCCCTTCGCTGAGACCCTTCACTACCTAAATTAATAGGAAGGGAACAATCTGGCTTTATTAAAGGATGGCAGATCATCGATAACACTAGATTATTTCTTAATATTTTGAATCCGTTATTTAAATAAATCTGTCTCAAGGCCCTCGGGCCGTCAGGGAGATTAAGTGAGCTATTACCCAGAGTTACATGGTGCTGAGCTGAGCTGCTTCCAGCGATCGAACCATGGATCCCGCACTTTGGAGTCAGCCGCTCTGGCCGCTGCGCCACACCTCTCCCATTTTAAGTAAGTCCAAATCTTATAGACACTCTGGATGCTGATAAGATGTGTGAACAAGTTAGTTGGCCTTTTATTTTTTCCACTCTTTCTTGGTTCGGTTTCAGTCCCAAACTTATTTATTTTGTTTCCTTACTATACTCTACTCCAAAGGTTTGCATCATTTTCAATGAACTTATTTCTCCATCACTTTCACCTCATCGAGGTGTTCGTCACGGCTGCCCTTTGTCTCCTCCATTATTTGTTCTTGAATTAGAGCCATTTCTACTGCAAATTTGTATGAATTCAGATATTCATGGTTTTCAAAAGAGAGACAAACAGTTAAAATTTTCAGTATATGCAGATGATATTCTTCTCTTCATCTCACGCTCACAAACCTCTTTACCAGCATTCTTAACGGAAGTTACACATTTTGCTTCTCTTTCCGAATGTAAACGAAATGGAAATAAATGTGAAGCGCTCTCTTTCAATAAATGTTGCTTTCGTGCTGATTTAATCTCTTCTCATTTCCGTTGGAATCCAGATATAATCAAATACCTTGGTCTTTGGTTCAATGCTTCCATAAATGAGACAATTTCTATCAATATGAATGGAGTACTCCCAACAATATCGTCTCTTGCATCTAGTTGGAATCCTCTGTTCTTATCTTGGTGGTTACACTTGGATATGTTAAAAATTATGCTAGTTCCTATAATAGTTTTCTATCTTTCTAATTTACCTATAAATATTCGTGTTTTTTTTTTAATCTACTCTTTCTGTCCACCTTTTGCGGAATAATAAAAAAAAACCTGCATGTCTTTTTAAAACGTAAACGTCCCAAACATATGGGAGGTGTAACTTCTGATTTTTGCTCTTATCATACAGCATTTTTTCTTAAACAAGTCTCTTTTTATCTATCCAAGGAGAAATCTATTTCACCCTTCCTCTGGGTTGATGTTGAAAACTATTTTCTTCGCCCTTTTTCTTTTCAAGAATTTGTATCTTTCACGCAGATACCTCTACCTATGTCTCTCCCTATTCTAAAACATGCATGCAAGTTTCTTTGCCCTATTTTTATCTCCTATCAGAATGTCAAAGAACAATGTCTCCAATCCACAATTTGGCACAAAAAATGTATTAAAACAAATAATATTTTTTGGTTGAAAATGCTGGCATGAAAGAGGTCTAAGATGGGTTAATTAACTTTTTGATGATGATTCTTGTCTTACCTTTACACAAGCTCAACAATGTTTTCTCTGTCCTACCTCGTATTGTGCTAAGTATATATCTTTAATATCTGTGGTTCATTCCACATATAAACATTTTTCATATAACGTCACTTCTTTTGCCCCTACCCCTCACTTGACTACATCCTTTACATTATTAATAAACTATCCATTCTTCCAGGAGATCGAGACAAAACAGAAGTGGAATTGCAATGGAATGTGATCTACACACCTCTTTTTCAATTCATTTATGGCTTAAATTACGAAAATCCTCTAGTGCAGCTAATCCTATCTAAACTTGAGTTTTTTATTTACAATAGACTTTTGATTACACCAGCCACTTTACATAGAATAAATCCTACTCTCTCCTCCTTTTGTCGGTCTTGCAATATCACTCCCTCTGACCTTAAGCATGTGATATTTGAATGCCCCTCCACATATCAATTTTGGTTGAAGGTTTCTAAATGGATAAATGCTATTTTTCACACACAAGACCCTTTTACCATAACAAATATATTTCTTTGCAGTAATGCAGAGGATTGGTCATCTTATTTAGATAAAATTCATGTACTGGATTTACTTCATTGCAATTGCCTTTGAGCAAGTCACCAAATCATGGAACAACTCTTCTAAGGTATCGTTTGAAGCCTGTTGCTATGGTGTTTGCTATAATCACAGACTTGCCAGAGCATATGTCAACCCAACATCGCTTACCATTAAAAGGGACCTTTTTTGGCTACCCGTGACGACTTTCCTGGACTTTCTTGCAAAAGCTCTCAACTCACATAATACCTGAACCTCCATGACTTTTTTTTTACTGTGGTTCTGTACAGTTGTTACCAACTCCATTATTGTTTCTTACATTTTAGCAATGATATGGTATCTCTGTAATTTTCAACAGTTATATTACATTTGCTTTTTTCTCCTTCCATTTTCCCTTTCTATTTTTCTTCTCTGTAATTCATTTATAGTATACTTTCATATTTTCCTTATCATAATGTTTTTACATGATTGTATATTCAGCTAATATGGTCTCCTAAATGCTATATAAACTCTATCTTTTAAACTTAATAAAAAAACCTGATACTTCACCAAGGTCGTGCAAAGGGCAGAGCTTTATGGTACCTGGGTCTCATGCATGTGTGCCTTTTGTTTTTAACCTCAATTGGGCCAGTGGTTGGTCTCAGGAGCACTGAATGTTCCTCTCTGATGCACAAACACATCTGTGCGTGTACACCGAATACAAAAGCCACGTCCTTTGTTCTTAGTCTATTACACAGCGTGAAAGGGAAGGAGTGAGCACGTTTAACCTCGTTTTTGGTGCTGCTGCTGTGATTTTACGTAGGTGAGGATCTGCACCATTTCTCTTCTTTTGTCTGTGGGTTTTTTAAAGGTGACGCACGTCCTATTGTGTCGTACCATAGGGGTTTCTACTTTTGTTCTGTGTTCTTCCTCCATAAATCCAGCAATGAACAAACGAAGGCTTGCAAAGTTAAAAAAAATGATATTTGATTTTAAACTTTATATGCGGGTGCAGCTGCATTGAAAATCGCTGTCTCCCACGAAAAAAGCATCAATACTCACTGGAAATAAAAAAAAAACACAAGTGCCTTCCTGAAAAATGCACTTACACAGACTAGAGTCACCCACTACATTAACCCCTAGGGTTTGCCTCGGTAAATCTCAGCCCTTCATTTTGCCACTTGAAAATATGCTCCTTTTAACTCCAGTAAATATATATTTTTTTAAATTAGGACCTTTAATTCCACCAGCTGCCCACGACTTAACATTTCATAGATTATCCTCGAGCCCCTCCACCACCCCCCACACCAATCGAGAGAGCGGGGAGCAAAATATTCTACACTGGGAACAAAGAGTAGATTTGGAAAACCTATATTTACATTTTAGGCACTTTCAAAATTTTAGCCAGACTTTCCCCAGCTGCCTTTGATATTTTAGGTTGAACTCACCAATAATCAATTATCACCTGGAACAATGCCAAATTATTATACGATTTAAGTGATATTGACCCACATGTATCAACATTAGATATAGCGATTACCTAATTGCGATATTCTACGAATCACAATTAGGTCATCGCTATTCCTAATGTATGAAACTCCAAGAGTTTCCATTAGGAATCGCTAAAATCACAGGAATGGTGGCCTGCTGGGGTCAGCAGACCATCATGTCCGTGATTGCTTTTGAATAAAGCAATCTTTTTTTTTAAGGCAGCCCATTTTCCTGAGAGGAAAACAAGTTGTGTTTAAAAAAGAAAAATGAAAAGTTTTCTTTAATTTTTTAGGAGCAGGCAGGGGTTTCTGTGACCACTGCCAGCTCTGGAAAAAAAAATGTGCTACCATTCTCTAAGGGTAAGGGGTGCCCTTGGTGACCACTTGCCATTTGCGAATGGGTTACCACCTACTTGAAGTAGGTGGTAAAATACAAATGTTTTGCTATACATTTAGGTTGCAAACCTTTCATACCTACCACTGCGATTTCTTATTAGGAAGGGATGACTTAAACACACACCTTACTAATATCGAACCGCAAACCCATTTTGCTGTTCGGTAACAGGTTACCAAATTGCAAAATAGAGGTTGGTACATTGGAAAAGCCTTTTTTGCATTCGCAAACGGCCCAGTTCTGCGTTTGGGCCTGTTTCTGAATGCAAAATAGCTTTATACATATGGCCTATTCTCTTCTCTCTAACTCTATGCACAAAAAGGGACAGATATGGGATCTGAGGAGGGGTTCATTTAAAATCACTGTCATTTTCGATGCAGGTCCATTTACTTTGCGAACAGAATGGTGGATTAGGTACAACCATGCCACCTACCTTGCTGCAGGACGAAAAGGGAGAGATGGAACAAAACTGACCTGAACCTAGTCATGGAATTTGTGTAAAGGAGCTGTTTCCATTTTATAAAATTGGGGCCAAAGCTAAATTGCTCAAGAGCCCTCAATACAATCATGACAATCAGTCGAAGGCTTTTTTGAAGTCAAACATAGAAATGATACAGTCTGCTGAGGCATCACAGCCTCTCTTATATTGCAGGTTCTAGATCTACCCAATAGGACACCAGCCTAACCCAGTTAAACAACCCGGGCGCTTATTTTCCAAACTATTCACCAAAACTGTGGTCAAAATCGTAGTATCTATATACAAGAGTGTTATATATGACCTAGGAAGCCTGTGCTTTCTAGTGTTTTGGGGAGAATTGTGATACAAGCCTCCCTCAATGTGGGTGGTAATGAGCCATATGTGAAGAACCAGTGGGGCCTCAGGGACCTAGGAAACATACATTAGAGTGCTACGCCCAAATAGTGGGTGGATTGGGGATTGTGATAACCTCAAAGTGTGTGAGACAATCTGACCCTAGATACAAGATTCAAAACAGCATTTACAAGTACAGTCCATAAGAAAAGACTGACTCAAAGAGCGAGTGTGAGACTGACAATTAGAAAACAATGAAGGGTTATTACAACATTTAAAAGTACAAGACAGAAAATAGCAAAATGCAGGTGTAGCAGTACACTCATTAAATTATAAGGAAGTCATTTGTGATGTGGACTATCAAATGGAAGTAAAAAATCATGGAAATGCTAAGTCTCAAGTGTGCAGCAAATTAGTAAGAAATCAGACAGCATCCCCAGAGGCTCAGGCTCAAAAGGTTCTGGCTCACCATATTCACGGTTTTGTATACAGCGTTTGTGCGTTGAAATTACAGGAACTGCTAAGTCAGCATGACATGATCATTGCTCCAAGATATCACATTTTCAAATTTAAAACGTTGCATAACCATATCACCTTAGCACTAATTCACCACATGGATATTGATTGTACCCTTCGGATCCAATATCAGCCAGCGAGAGGTGTTAGAACAAACTAGTTACAGAAACAGCAGTGAACCATTGTAATTGAATGCCATACAGCATGCAGGCAGAAAAGATCTTGGATATCTTAGCAAAAGAGTTTCCTCTAGCAGGCTCTTTCAGAACAGTCTCATTCAGAAAATAAACAATCCATATCTTGCTGCATGGAGAGTCAACTGAGAAATATACACACAGAATGAACATCATGATGTGGCATCCATTTTGAACAACAAGGTGTCAAGGCCACTTTAACAAGTCATATTAATTTTGTTTCAATTGCAGTAGCTCCATGTCAATATACTCGTGTGAATCAAGGAGAAGAGTGAATAATATTAATGAACATTTTAACTTAAACGTACAAAAGGCTCCCTCAACCAATTATATTTAACAAAAACATTACATACCAACACTCCAACATAGACCTTAAAAGATTTCTCAAAGCCATCTCAGGAAATTGAAAGTGTCAGAAAAAAGTACCAACATCCCTAGTATTGATAAACCTGCCTTAGGCATATACGTATACATGATACAAGTCAAACTGACGACAGATGAGGTTCCTAGCTCTGATATCCTCACCCTACACTGACGGAACCACTGTTTCAGGGACTGATTACCGGTTACAGGCTGTCTAACCCAAACGTGTCAACCAGGAAGTAGGACTTCGCTACCAAACTACAGTTCCCGGCATGCTATGCGAATTACGTCTCACGTGACCCAGACACGATGCCGGTGGCAGGATAAGGGACGACAGAAGAATGTAGACGCTGCCAATTATCCTGAACGATTCCCGACGCAGACTTCTTCTACGGACTCTATGTCAAAAAGGTGGTAAGAGTGCGGTTGCACATTCTTCAGTACCAGCTTCTCGAGTGAGTCGCCACTCCTCCCTGCGTTCCTCCTCTGTTAGATGAGACTGGCAGTTAGCGTTCTCTTGCAGGGGAGGTTTACCATTAGCTTGTCCGAGATTTCTCCTCTGTTGGCTGGGACCAGCAGTTAGCGTTCTGTTGCAGAGGAGGTTTACAGACTTCCAGGGCTTCATCGGCCCGATATACTCCCTGTTGGGGAAACTGGCTCTGCAGTTGGTTTCATGCGGGGAAGTGTACTTTTGCTGTGATTATATTTGGAAAGTGATTCTACTTTGATGTAATACAACCAGAATGAATTCCCGCTCAGAAATTTTGAGGGAAATGTATAAAGACCGGAAGGGACACGAAAGTACATAGTGATCTTTTCTTGAAAGCCGGGGGTACTGTGATCCTTTAACTTACATGGGCTTGTTATTTTGGCCATAGTTCAAGACTGTCATTGTAACCTGGCCCGACATTTCTACTTCACGAATGGTTGTTCTTTGTTCTCTTGATCCCAGAAGAGAGAGTTCACGAAGGGTGTGCAGTCCTCAGTTGTCTTGTATATATGGCCAAAACCTATTGCTTTCTTTGGTAGGTGTTACAGGGGGTTTCTTAGCACACCTAAACAAGGTATCAAACAGGGCAGGATTTGTTTACCGTGTATGTTCTCTTTTCCCAATAGTTTCATGTTGGGGAACTTGCAACCCCCCTTCTCTCTTCTGGCATCTCTCTCTCACTCCTTTATTATTTCAGGTAGGGTGTGTGAGGCTTAACAGAATTGTAGTGTGGTGATGTTTTTTTAATAACGTTTAGGTTATTATATTATACTTCTTTATTGTGTTTCTGTGTCATCCTCAGATCTCCCTCCGAGCTGTTCTACCCTTTCCTTCCCTCACTTGAT